>NC_091726.1:0-1390060 GCF_000512605.2 Kwoniella pini CBS 10737
CCCTAACCCCCCTAACCCCCCAACCCCCAACCCCCAACCCCTAACCCCAACCCCCCAACCCCCTAACCCCCAACCCCCCCTAACCCCTAACCCCTAACCCCCCTAACCCCCTAACCCCCCCTAACCCCCCTAACCCCCCTAACCCCCTAACCCCTAACCCCTAACCCCCTAACCCCCAACCCCTAACCCCTAACCCCTAACCCCCTAACCCCTAACCCCCCCTAACCCCCTAACCCCTAACCCCTAACCCCCTAACCCCCCTAACCCCTAACCCCCTAACCCCCCTAACCCCTTAACCCCTAACCCCCCCTAACCCCTAACCCCCTAACCCCTAACCCCCTAACCCCTAACCCCCCTAACCCCCCTAACCCCTAACCCCCTAACCCCCTAACCCCTAACCCCTAACCCCTAACCCCCCCCTAACCCCCCTAACCCCCTAACCCCCCTAACCCCTAACCCCCTAACCCCCCTAACCCCCTAACCCCTAACCCCTAACCCCCTAACCCCTAACCCCCCTAACCCCTAACCCCCCTAACCCCTAACCCCTAACCCCTAACCCCTAACCCCTAACCCCTAACCCCCTAACCCCCCTAACCCCTAACCCCTAACCCCTAACCCCCTAACCCCTAACCCCTAACCCCTAACCCCCCTAACCCCCTAACCCCTAACCCCCTAACCCCTAACCCCCCCTAACCCCTAACCCCCCTAACCCCCCTAACCCCTAACCCCTAACCCCCCCTAACCCCTAACCCCTAACCCCTAACCCCCTAACCCCTAACCCCTAACCCCTAACCCCTAACCCCTAACCCCTAACCCCTAACCCCCTAACCCCTAACCCCCCTAACCCCTAACCCCCCTAACCCCCCTAACCCCTAACCCCTAACCCCTAACCCCTAACCCCCCTAACCCCTAACCCCCTAACCCCCTAACCCCTAACCCCCCTAACCCCTAACCCCTAACCCCCCTAACCCCTAACCCCTAACCCCTAACCCCTAACCCCTAACCCCTAACCCCCCCCTAACCCCTAACCCCTAACCCCTAACCCCCCTAACCCCTAACCCCTAACCCCTAACCCCTAACCCCTAACCCGTCAAATCCCCATCCCCGGGAACCCCTTGTAACCCCCTAACCCCCCGTCATTTTTTCGTCAAATCCCCATCCCCGGGAACCCCTTGTAACCCCTATATAGAGTGGGTAGACAGTCTAGTTGGATTTCAGTTGGAGATAAACAAGGGGCTTCAGCTGTGTTTTGGTTATATCTTAAAGATGATCACTATGAGAATCTATTCTCAGAACATCAGATAATGTAGATGTCTACTTTGATAAATATGTATATAGGACTTGTCTACTTTATGAATTATAAGTATACATCATCACCATAGGACTTGTCTACTTTGATATAAGAAGTAGACGAGATCACCCTGAATCCGTCTACTTTATAATAAGAAGTAGACAGCATCACCATAGGACTTGTCTACTTTGATATAAGAAGTAGACGAGATCACCCTGAATCCGTATACTTTATAATAAGAAGTAGACGAGATTGCCCTGGATTTGTCTACTTTATAATTAGAAGTAGACGAGATTGCCCTGGATTTGTCTACTTTATTATCAGAAGTAGACGAGTTCACCCTGGATTTGTCTACTTTATTATTAAAAGTAGACAGCTACATATAAGGGCTTGTCTACTTTCTTATTACTATCTCAGGGTCATTATTCAGAAGTAGACAGCTACATCATACAAAGTAGACATCCTCATACAACCAGATCTCAATCACAAAAATTTCTCTAAGTTCACAAAAAAACTTAACCAAAATTTTGATGATTTCTGAACCCCCAGGCATTTTCTTATTTCTTGAATAACTTAACCCATTCTGAACCCACAGAGGAGGGACTTATACCACCAGGTAGACAATCTTCATATCTACAAAATGGTATAAGTCAATAAGCCCTGGGTTCAATCTGTGAGGCTGTGGGTTAATTGGGGATTTGGGGATCGCCCTATAACCCCCTAACCCCTAAAATCGATTTTTTATCCTCACATTTCGCCGAAAAATACATAAATACGTATCGCGCCTTCCGATATCGCGTATTTATCACCTTTTGCTCTTTGCATACGCTACAACGATCTGGAATCACACCCGGGGCTCTCTGGGGCTTACTTGGTCTACGGGATTGCTTTGATACGGCTCGAATTGTCTTCGGGCGTACTGGGCCAACTGGGGCGTTCTCCTGAACGGCTTGGAGCAGCGACTTAGCTTCAAATCGACGGTTTCTCACTGATTTCACATCGCCATCTTGCTAATGTCATGTTCAATGGCTCGATATGCATCGTGAGTCACTATTAAACAAGCTTATCCTCCTTTTCAACCCTCGTCTAACGCTTGCAGTATCGCCAAATGTTGTTGTGATAAGCGATAGCGTTCCGCACGAATCATCTGGTCGCATGATGCTTCTTTGTCGTTGAAACATCGTCGAGAATCTCCGGCTCAAGCCTCTCTGACCAGAGCGCTTTGGCATTGGTGACTTCGTTTTGTTATCTTCTCTACATACTTCGTTAATTCCTACTTGATTATGTTGGCGTGCACTGGCGAGACTGTGACGTTAGTCACGCTGTCACCTTCGCTGTCAGATCGTCTCTAATTCGAGGGTCAGGGGTATGCTTACAACGAATATACCGTCTAATATTGAACTGACATGATGACTCGATCGCTCAACATTGATTCTCTCTATACCGAAAGGTTCATATCTCTAATTACACCCGCAGGCAGATCAAACCATGTTGAAAAATGCGATGCTAAGAGAGAATATATCGTTTGCTGCATTTTCGCTAGAGTGGATTGTCTGTAGACGATTGGAGGTGTTGATCATCCTCCTAGTATAATCAGCTGCTACAGTCCAACGGTGAAAATGTGTGCATGTCTTTAAGCGCATGTTTCTGGATTGTTGTCCAAGTTGAGCTTCTACCGTAGTGAGCTGATAGCCGTTTTGGGCGTCAAGATTAGCGTGATTGTTGAACATGAATCAATTGTTCAACCCTGAAATGCCTCGAGATCTGCTATACCAGTCTGGAATCAAAGGTAAATGCATGATTCCGCTCTGTTTATCCGATAGCATCATCAAGGTACTGTATCTTATCTATCGGCTCGGTCAGAGAGACTATCTACATGATACCACCTGCAGCACTCTGCTTGCCCTCTGAGTGCCGGCATCGTCGATGCAACAGTCTCCACACTAAGATGTACACCGCGTGAAGCTGGGTAGCATCTCCTTTGATATGGAGACAATCTGGACAAGGATAGCGACATGTCCTTCTCGGACCGTCGGCAGTAACAAGGCGGAATCTAGAGTTCAGTTAGCATTGCGCTTCATTTAGACCTGTTTTCAGACTCACAAGGCCCCCCCAGAGCGAAAAGTACGAGCTTTTGTACCGGGCTTTGCTGTTTCCAGCATGGCCACATCTTCCAACTCGCCTTTTTCATTAAACCTCCATGGCGCTTTCAAAGGTACAGGGCAATCGGCGGCGTCGCACGAAAACTGTAGCAGGTCGAGGTCAGCGTGGGTAACGGTGTAGAGCGAAGACCTACAGCGTGTTCGTGTACTGCTCGAATCCAACTTCTTTCCTTTGCATTCACCACGTCACTTCTATCGTGCCAGCTCACAGCTGAGCAGACGAACATAGAATCTCCCAAAGCTGAGATTTCGTTGAGTATGTACATCTGGTACGCCCATGTCCGCTTCCACTTATCCTCAAGCCTTTTGTTTGGGTCCACTAAGTTCTGCCAAACTCTAAAAGTCAGAGCAGCAAAGATGAGAGCGTACACTATCGGCTTCGATCTGAGTATTGACATATTGAGCAGGATCACCATATTCTTGTATAGCTCGATGATTTCTGGATGTATATTGTCGTTTGTATATTGTGAGATGATCGAGAGCAGCTTTTTCAAAATGACGATGTTGTCCACTAGCAATTCCTTCCCGAAATAATCTTCCGACATTTTTTTTGATCTTTCATCTATCTTGTCCCAATGATGTAGGACTCGTGTAAGACCAGCTTGAGCAATATCATCCCAGCCTGCAAGCTCTTCTGTAACCAGGTTCAAACAGTCCTTATTGATCTCTGGCAACCTGTGGGAATTAGGTTCTGTGTATATTCGAGGCTTCGTCGAAGGGGGAGCTGGATTGACAATGGATTTACTTTGGTATCTGGCGACTGCGCCGTCGTGTCGTCCTGACTGCACAAGCTCAGAACCAAATACCGGGTTTTTAATGCTGTCCGGCGCTTTGGTATGAATGGTCATCGAAGGCTTGTACTGCTTAACGATAGCTAGCTTGCTCCACTCTTTATAAATTTGTTTACCCAGTAATTTATTCTGGTTGAACATTCGGCTTGGGGTGAGTGTCTTCGCTGTGGTACTGTCCTGACTTCCATAGTATATCGCCGAGCTGCGATATCCGATCAGCGCCTGCTGAATTTGAGCGGAAAGATTGTAATGTGGCACAAAAACTTACTTGAGAGTCCGCTCTGAGCATACCCAAAGAATGATGATGCATGCCCTTTCACTCGTCGGGATGAAACTTCAGCATGGCGCATGTAGCTCGTATAATGTTGTCCTTGACGTATGAAGACGAGAACACTAAGATACGCAGACACGATTCAGACCTTCAACTTTCGTGACCCATACCCTGTTATGGAATTGCGAAGGATAGATTGGCCAAAGACTCTGTTCCACAGAACGATACTTGGATTCTCTTCGTCCGCACAATCAGCATACAAGGTGAGCAGAATCAATACGGATTCAGCGGATCGAATGATGTACTTTTTGGTCAGTCTGATTGCTAAACAGCTTAGTGACGATCCATCACACCTTGGCATGTAAGGTTTGATCCTTAACAGGCGAAGACGATACACATAACTCTCGCTCATTCTTGGATGTGCATTGATCCATCAATCCTTCATACATGCTGAATTCGCGCACCACAATTGCCCAGACTCTGGTCTTCAAACAAAGGTTGGCTACGGTACTGCATCTGTGGGCTCTTCCACTGCAGGAATCTGCTCTACCTTCTTCCCATTCTTAGCTTGTCTTGTCGACACCAGCAAGATGACGAGAATGTTGATGATGCAGAAGCCACCAACAATCGCCTGTCTCACCATAATAGTCAGCGTTATAAAGTCGGTTCTCATAGCCGATACTCACGCTTGCCTTTATGCCGTTCGGTACATCAGGCTGATGTTTTTGCTGGAAAAAAACGTTGGGAAACCAAGTCGTGGTCTATTCACGGGAACCATAAGCTGTGCACAAAAGCGCACTGAGTAACTCACGATATATTTCATGGTGTTTGCCCCCGCAACAATGAATGCCCGTTTCTCAGAATCTCCAGCACAGAGCTCGTTCATCCAAGCAAAGACCAAAGGCGTGATTGAACTCCCTGTGTACGGTGTCGTCAACATACAGTTAGCTTACAAAGGTGTGCGACGCACCAGTCGCAGAGAAGATATACAAGGGCAGTCGTCGGCTGGCGTGACCATACAGTGGTACGTAGAGGAGAGCGACATCGATTGCCACGATTGCGGACTACGTATAGAACAAGATTAGCTTCAGCGCAAGACCTGTCAATACGTATGTTCCGCTTACATGCACGAAGACAATGATGGGCCATCTTTTACCTTTGAACGGACCATCCGACAGCCATCCGAAAACCAAGAGGAAGATTGCCACTACTCCGTTGGTCAAGGTTGGGATAGCGTTCACTTGTGTTGATGAATACACCGTAGGCTGTTTCTTGAGCCAGAAGATCAAAGATGATTGCACTTGGAAAGGTATCTAGCAAAATGGTCAGGCAAGTGATAACACGCCCTATGAGACATGCAACCCACGATAGACATAGTCGAGTAGAATATGAAGGCAATGGCTTCCCAAGATTTGCAGATATTCCAAGCTTTTCGCCAAGTCCAAGGGGTCGCTTCAGCACGTCCCGCAGCGATGTTTCTATCTTTGGCGAGCTCAAGCTCTTCCTTGGTGAAGACAAGAGTGCCAGTACGAGCTGGGTCATCTGGCAAGAAAAAGAAAGCAAGAGTTGCAAGAGGAAAAGATATAATACCGTTGATGAGGAACAACCAGCTGTAGCAAAGGTAAGCCAGGAACACTGTCCAGCTGGCTCGACCTACCGCCATCCTGCCAAGCCGCCCACTCCATTTAATCCGTTATTTGCGGCAATCTGCAAGTATCCACTGAACATGGGAGCGACTAGCCACAAGAGAAGTGAGCTACGTGATAATGATCTGACAACTTGATTTGAAATACTGACCCTGCACCGCAAGCTGGAGAAGTGCCGATCGCTTTCCCAACTCTCTCTGCGTAACAGAGCATCGTTAGTATGAGTAGAGCCAACGAAGGTAGAGACTTACCTTGTCATACCAGGACCCAAGTAGCCAGTATAACGCTGGCCAGTAACCCGCCTCGACTAAACCGGTTTATGAGTGTCTCACCCCTTTATCGACAAGCACTATCAACATCGATGACTCACACAGTCCGACTATGAATCTTAAACCCGCCAAGGTTTGCCAGTTCTTCGCTCCGGCTAACGCAAAGGTGAAAACTGTCCAGCCAATCTCCTGGAAGGGGATCCATATGTGAGGTCGGAAGCTATCGTCGGTCTATTTAGCATGAGTCCTCCACATTTTCGTTAACAGATACGGACTGATTGAGTAGCAATGCACTGGGTAATTGACCAATGATATAGCCAACGGTCCAAGCGGTTACCACGTAGTTGTATTCATTGCCCTTCATATTCAGGTCTTCCTGCATGCCTGTAGAACCAGTACGTCACTTCTGAGGTTATCGATCACCTGTTGATGGACAACTCACCGCTAACGTAAGCATTGGTGATATTGTTCGTGTCTAAAAACCTATTACGGTTCAGTCAGCCTGACGTCTGGAGGTGCCCAAACCGTGTTTACTTGCTTGATAAACATGCCAATGGCTCCGAACGTCAAGAGGGTGCTATCTAATTTCAAGAGCATTCTCCGTTCTTGCGGCGAATCTGCCGAAATTAGCTTCGTCTCCACAACCAGCACTCACAATCAAGGGAATCCCATAGCCAAGACCAAACTGATTTCTTCTTTGTCCGTTCGGTAGAATTGAGGCCATATGGCAGTGGAGTGGCGGACTCTTGCAGTTCAGCTGCGTTCTTGTCCTTCTCAGACATAGTGAGCAAAATGTTCAGTTTTGAGGAAGGGATAAGCAACTGAATGGTCTCAGAGTCGCTTGTATATAGACTATCAAGGAGCTAGAGGTGGATCTCGGGTGATACCAATTTTGCCAAGAATCCGCGGTCTAACGTGATCATATGCTTATTTCACGCCATATTGCGTGATGCATAACTGTGGCGTGATTTTCGGAACAGAGCTTTCGGACCGAACTCTATGGTGGAGTAGCTGTATGGTGGGAGGTTAGTGTACTGTATGGTGGTGAATGATGGAAAGTATCATATGGCGGAGTACGTTCTACTATTTTCTCTTGAATAGTAGCTGTTTCTATCTCCGTATTGTTCCCATTGGTTGTGACGAAGCTGCATTACACAATCGGAAGTCCAGCAAAGGGCACGCAAAGCTTTAACCAATAACGTTTGCGAAACATACGAAATATTTCTCGACTTGACAAATGAGCTCATCGCGGACCGAGCCCTCCGATGTAGCCCGTAGTGGCCGCTGACCCCTCAAGACGCATCTGTGAGCGATACACTTTCATATTCCATGAGCGGTCCCTCTACGACATGAAGCTATCGGGGAATCTCCGTCCTTGGATCTGAAAAAGCATTCTAGGGCTAGCCTCCTGATATTAGTGATGGAAGGCTTAGGCGATTAGACAGGTCAGCTCGCGACGGTCCGCTGATATCTACGAAAGCATAGCGATCTAGCCGAGGTCTGAATGATATGCTGCAACGACATACATGCGCAATGTCCGTTTAAATGTCCAGTATCTTCCGTTCAGCCAGCTTCTCTCGCTTCCCGACGTGTCCGCGTATAGCCTACTGTCACAAGACCCTACACAAGGCTTGCGTATCCTAAGATCGCAACGACAAACGATCCCAAGAAGAGATCTATAGTGAATCTAGCCGTCGCTGAGCTCTTGGCATTCGAACTTGTATTCGAAGTACCAGAACTTGCACTGCCGCTTGCAGAGGTCGTAGTGCCGCTTGCAGAGGTTGTAACGCCGCTTGCAGAGGCAGACGCTCCTGAAGTAGTCGATGCGCCGGAAGCACTGGCTGATGAGGATTGATTGGTGTACGTGAGGAAATCAGGGTAGGTGACATTCGTCTCGGTGTATGGTTGAGTTGTGTTGAAAGCACTAGCGAGAGGTACGACGTATTTGAACGCGGCCTTGATGGCGCTGTATTGCGAGATGAACTCTGACATGGTGAAGTTGGCTACGGAAGAGGATGTTAGATGGCAGGTGTTATCAAGCAGGCGAAAGACATGACTTACTCAACTCGTGCGTGAGCACCATAGGTCCACTTGAGGCGTAGGTTCCGTCTGAAGCCTTTTTAATCACAGATTGATAGTTAGCAGTAACGTCTGCTTCCGTGACATTACTACCCGCTGCACCCGCTCTCCAATCCTCCTGCGCAAAGTAATCAGCAGTTACCCCAATTGACATCTATATCTCAAGCCGACTCACAGAATCATCTGACCAGACGTAATTGGTCAAGTTGAGACCTTGAGCGATAACTCGGATCCGATTGTCAACATCACCGTAAGGGGGTCTCCAACACGTTGGCGTGACGCCCAAAATCTCTTTGATAGCTTTTCGTGTATAGTACAGTTCGGCGAAAGCTTGTTCGTTAGAGAAGGAAGTCATATATCTGACTTAATCAGCAATATACATCAAAAGCGCGAACTCACTGATGCGACCAGGTATGAATGCAGATCTCGTGTCCATCTTGTAAACCTCTTTGCGCCTGTAAGGGCCAGTCCATCACGTTGCTCCCGATGTAAAACCTATGTACTTGTCAGAGAGAAAGACAAAAGCGCGTAGGATGCGAACTCACATGGTGGCCTTTTGCCCTTGATCACGCAGATAATCGTAGAAAGCGTTGTGACTACAGTTGGGTCCATCATCGAATCCTAAACCCCAAGTATCTGGTTCCGGAACGGTGGTATGGTCGTCATTGATTCCTAACGAAGAAGCAGGTGTTGTGCATTGCCGCCACGTCCACCAGCAGTCAGGATCCGTAGCATTATATCCGACACCCGAGAAGTTACCAGTGGAAGTACCTGTGGGTAGATTAGCGGCAAATCCGCGAGTTACCTGTAGCACTCACCTTTGGGCTTGATGTTAGGGACCTTGGAGTTGACTGTTGAGTTGACAGTAGCGAACAGTGAAGCGGCCTCTGTATCGCCGTCAACCAGAGTTGCCGTCTCCCATATTGTAGGGAAAGAAGATTTGATGTCGGTCACAGTTTGATAGGAATAGGCAGTGCACTCGGTTGAAGGATCTGCCATAGATATCAGCATAGTTCTCTCGTCTCTGGTACTCACCTGTACTCTGAGCGGCACTGGCTTCATCCGTGACTTGGCGTTGTACTAGCTGTCTTGATTGTAAAGACTGCAGTTCAGCGGCGTTCCTAATGACAGGTCCACCCGGATTTCTCTTGGCAACTTCGTGACCACCACATCCACGATGTCCAGAAACTTCACCTGTCCCCAGAGCTAAAGTCAAAGAGATTACGGCTGCTGATATGTACATCGTGTTTGATTAATGAATCGGCAAAGATGAAGAAACTTTTAAACATTTGTTCTTATGATTTTGCATTTTCTTTCCCAGACATTTCGTCGGTTGTTTGGGTAATAGATAATGCGGTGCATGTAGGGTCTCGTGATTTGAGGTAAACAAGGTCATATTATAAACATCAAGCTTGAACTTGGTTGCTATTTATGGAGCTGCGAAATTAAAAATCATGCAATTATAAGGGTAGTATATTATAGCGTTGTTTACTACGACTCATATTTCGTTAAGAAATTGCACATATGCCGAAAACAGACACCACGTGGGCGGCTATATCCAGCGATAAAGTCGCTCTCGGCCGCAACACAGCTCCCGAATCACAAACAGCGGGATCATGCTTGAGGATTCGGGACAGTCATCTACTCCACCCTGCGCCCTTTTCTCCGGTGCAGACCCTATATTTCGGAGTTAGTTCAGCTCCTGGTTAAAAATTGCAATATCCCACGAGGTAACAACGCGAATACAATCAGTTGGTATAGTCAATCCATTGCCTAACTCACAATGAGCTTAGGCGCACAATACTCTGCAGATTCGAGCTGGCCAATTATTTTTACCGGCCAGTCTTTCGATCTCACACGCTACTCGTTTCCTGACGCCCTGAGGACGCCAGATTTCAAATTTGAGCTCTTCCCGGTTCACTCGCCGTTACAAGGGGAATCCTTGTTAGTTTCTTTTCCTCCGCTTATTGATATGCTTAAGTTCAGCGGGTAGCCCTACCTGATTTGAGGTCAGAGTCATAGAAAGTTGGTCGTTATGAGCAAGCCACCGTTATCCTCCACAGCTGCAATGCAAAAAACCGAAACCCAATCCGTCTTCAATGTTCGCGAAGCTTGCAAGGCTTGAATCAGGCCACTATGTTTGCGCTGGCCGTTCCGAGCTGTTCTGGGCAATGGTCACATAGGGACTCGAGTAAAGCAGTCCGGTCATGATATATTTGAGGTAGCCATTTGAGATCCCACACCAAAACTGAAGGTGGCTTGCCGGTTGTTACTGAGACATCGGATAGGTGGATTGCGAAAGACAGCACGAGAATCATTGGACCTTCGGTATGATTCGATCTTCGAAACGCTTCATGTCCTGGCTTCTAGCGACGATTGATGCGGATTAGTACAGATCCTTCAGTTGGGCGCCAGAAGAACAGATAAATCGTATGAGCAATAAGCTGTTTTGAGTTGATGGTGATTTCCTCATTCAGAATTGTTCAGCTACAAGGCCGCCCCAGATACGATTGGCCTTGATCCGAACGAGAACCGAGAACCAAAGGTACTGAATATGTCAACACCGCTCCGGTACAACAGGATGAGCTTAATCGTGTAAATTTCAATCGTTTTTGTCTGGTAACGCGACATTGGAAGGTTGGCACTTACGCAATTTTACTTTTCGAGAATATTCACTCCTCAGGAAAAAAGGTTATTGACCCCTGCAGAAAAAGATCGCCCGTAGATCTTCGCCGTACAACAACCGCGACCGATTTTTTGGTCTTCAGGGTAACCTTCGATTGATCCTACAATTCCGAGACCAAAACTTTTCTGGGATCCTCGTTATACCGCAATTGGAGTTTGAAAACTCATTTGTGTTTTGTTGTTGAGCGCGTCAAAGCCATCAAAGCAAAACTAGGACGCATATACAGCGAACTGACAGGTAGCTGCCGGGAATGAATGAATGAATGAGCAGCATCGGAGGGGTATACATTCGCGGTAAATCTGCCTTTAGCACGGTGGTATCAATTCAGGACCATTCGCCTAAGGTAGAAAACAATATTGCGCTAATCCCGGAGGGTAATTCAGCTACACTAGGGCTCGGTATTCGACGCCCGCTCAGATCTCGCGGGGTGAAACTGTCCGATACCGCGAACAAGTGCAATGCAATACAGTCTGATGTTTTACGGATGACGAATACTGAAAGGTTTGAGATCAGGCACAAGTACAACCCTTAGATCTAGGGAGATAGCCTCTAATTCTAGTATTTTACTACATGCGCGCTTCATGTCACGAAGGCTGAATCTTATGGGTTGGGTTGTAAATAAATGCTTCTCTGATCGATGTAAATTAACGGAATGTAAACGATGATGCTTCCGTCCGCACAGCTCTCGCTCAGTCATTCATAAGCTGGCACGCCACGAGACCAATTTGCGGCAGAGATTCCAACATTTTGCGGAAGCGATTTTTACAAACGTGCTTTTTGTAGCCACGATTAGACTGGACGAGTCAATACTGATGTAACGGCACAGCAAAACAATATAAGTCAAGAGAGAATGGTATCGTTTTTCCCCGAGTATGCTTCCTTGTCATATAAAGTTATCACAACAATCACAACAATGTTTGGAGGTCGTAGACAGTCACTTACCGCCCTTCTGGAGGAAGCAGCGCCTCCTAGAAACTTGCCACTCTTATCCGCAGACGAGAAACACAGACTTCAGCTAGAGAAATACCATCGAGATCCAGTCAAAGCTGCAGCAGCAGTTCGACTGAATGAACGACTCAGATCACCAAACACTCCCTCTCAGCAACGCTTCGATGACTTTGAAGATGATTCAGGAAAATTGAAGCGTTCGCGCGGTGGTCCAGCCTACCAGCTTTTGCAGCTCAGAATTCTCAGATCATGGCGACGGATTCTCAGCATACTGGGCGTTGCTGGGACATTCGTCTTGATACTGCAGATCCTAGCAGCTCCTGTCGACCCAATCACGGATTGGAATCAATGGCCACAGGAACCGCGGACCGAACCTTCTACGCGCGTAAATCGCAAGCTATCGCAGAAACTCAGAGCACGAGACGGTGCTACATCGCTTGGTGATCACAAATCAACCTATGGGATCCTCGATGTCAATCCTGATAGCTCCGTACATCCTATCCGACTGTTGGTCGAAGAAGGACAGAAGCAATGGGACGAAAAAGTAGCCAAGCAGAGTAAAACTTTGAAAGAAGCTGTTGATGAGTACAAGCGACGATACAGGCAGAATCCGCCTAAAGGCTTTGACAAGTGGTGGTCATACGTTGTGTGAGTGTATCAAACATGCCTCTGGGACAGCGGTGATGCTGATTGATGATACAGAGAGCACAATGTACCCCTACCCGATGAATACGATCAGATCTACCGAGACCTCGCTCCCTTCTATTCAGTCTCTCCAGGAAAGCTCAACAAACGATTGGAAGAAGCCTCTAAATCCTTGAGAACTTTCACACTGAAGATTGCTGGGGGAAGAGTTACGACGCAACACGCATATGACAGCAAAAAAGTAGAATCCGGGGAACAACGACCCCAGCATCAGGTAGACCTAATTGAACCTATCGCTCACCACCTGCCAGACATGACTATAGTCATATCGGTCTCGGATACCCCACAAAGCCTTTTGTCCTGGCAACATCGAAGTGAACTGGTCAACCGAGATAAGCAGGAAGGATGTAGGTAGTCGACCACCGCGCTGAATCATTAAATGCTGACATTCGTTGCAGTTATTGATGATGATGTTGATCCCGACGCGGTCAATGGTCTGCCATGGGCTTGTCCGATCTCTTCGTCATTGTTCAATGCGGCCCGACGCAGCAAAATTAGCCAAAGAAGCGGTCTGGCTCATGTTGACAAAAAGTCATTCGTTTGGGACCTTCGCGAGTACATGAACATTTGTAATCATCCGGAATTGATGGAACAGCATGGCTTGTTGATCGGCAAGAATCCTCCAATGGGAAGCCCTATTCCCGTTATATCCCTCAGCAAAACCGCACTTCATGCAGACATCCTGGGTATCCCCACGGAGCAATGGGTCGAGCCGGGACCTGTACCGGTCTGGGAAGACAGAAAAAACGACAAGGTGTTATGGCGAGGATCCAATACCGCCATGCATTACGATACAACAGTCGCCTTCGGCGACAGTCAACGTCTAAGGCTTGTGAATCTAACAAATCACGGCGCCCCCGATTCACTGGTCAC
The DNA here is from genome assembly GCF_000512605.2 of Kwoniella pini CBS 10737. NCBI lineage: Eukaryota > Fungi > Basidiomycota > Tremellomycetes > Tremellales > Cryptococcaceae > Kwoniella > Kwoniella pini. The sequence goes on from NC_091726.1 coordinate 13,722, forward strand.
CTTGTCACCTGGTCCAAACAGAAAGTCTTTGAAGGAGACAGCAAGTACGGTGTCTCGGAGCGCGTTGAATGAAGAGCAGATGGACATCACTTTCACCGGGAGACCGCTTCGTAAGGCTATTTCAATGACTCATGGCTGCATAAACTGAATATCTCATCTTGCAGAATGCGACAAAACCGATGGGACGTGTGAGAAGATCGCGCGGGATTATCCCTTCTCAAATAAACGCATAACTCATGATGAAGCACTACAGTTTAAATATGTCATCGATGTGTAAGCGTCTGTCGATAAAAAGGTTTTGTGAATGACGTTAATGGGCTCTTTTATCGCAGCGATGGGAATGCTTGGTCGGCTCGGTTCAACCGACTATTGACCTCCGGGTCTTTGATCATGAAAGCCACGATCATGCGTAAGTCCTCACTGTAGAATGTGTGCACATGTAGCTGACAGCGATAACAGCGGAGTGGTACTCCGATAGAATACAGCCATGGGTACATTTCGTCCCACTGAAGATGGATTTTACCGACCTGTATGATGTGGTCGCCTTTGTGAGTGATTTTTCGTCGAGAATGATGCACTTTGTCGCTAATCTGCCATGTAGTTCCGACCCAGTGAAAGCAATCCCAATGCTGAGGATAAAATGGCCTCAAAGATCGCATCTGCCGGCCGCGAATGGGCTTCGACACATTGGAGAAAGGAAGATATGACAGCGTACATGTTTAGATTATACCTGGAATGGGCAAGGCTGTTCGCGGCGAATCGGAACTCGATGGATTTCGTTTATTCTGCTGATATGGAGTGATGCGCAAGTTTCGGGGGTCACTATAGTCAGTTGTAGAATAGATTGTATGAATCCGTTATCTGTGTCATTCCACGCAGATAAGCCAAGTTAGCGAGATACGATGACGACTTATCTCATGATTTAGAGCACTAAAGAGCTCATGTCGACGTCTGGGATGGGTAGCATGAATCTACGAGTAATATGAGAAGAAAAGGTTTATAGGAGCCATAATTTACGACCGCTTCTTCTCCTTACCAAGCGTGACCGGCCGAAGACCATCCATCTCATTGTGATTGCCAACCACCAGTACTTCTGCCGAATTCATTCCATACACCCTGATAGCCTCATCTTCCAGGTATTTCCTGCACTCTTTGCGGGACTTTTCCACATTCACACAAGCTAATATCCCAACAGAGACAACTCCAAGTGCTAAAAGGAAAGTGAAAGGCATGTTGGTATTGCCAGAATCATCGATTATCGCACTGCTGACGAAAGGTCCAATGAAACTGGAAGTTTTCCCGATGATAGAGAATAATGCGAAGAAAAGGAACTACAAGATCAGCTGCATTATCACAAAGCTTTGACTCACCTCTTTGCCTCTAGGTACAACTTCCGATATCATCGCTTGCTAAAAGTACCGTTAACACACGCTCATTTCAGGCAGAATATGGAGTCACGACTCACTGAAATAGCATACCACGGACAGACGAAGACCTAATGATTAGCGGCCGAATTCCACGGTAAGACTCACTCCATAGAACGCCTGATACGCCCAGAACTCCCATGCGTTGTGGAAACCGAATTTTGTCTGCGTGATACCGATGCATCCCCAAGCGCAAAGCACAAGGATCCAGAAAGCATTCTAAGGTCATTTCAGCAGCATCCTGAAAGAGCAATTGACATGGCGAAGCTCACAAACATTAACATTGTCTTCGTTGGGATTGTGTATCGCTTCTGTATGAGCCAGAAGATTCCGATCCTATGGCATGATTGCATAAGCGTTCCGCGCATTTACTTCATAGTGAAAGGCGGTAGGCACCCTATAGCTTGTGCCGCAATACCATCAATGAGGAGACTAGGCAAGGGGGTGAGCACTTGTCATCGCATAGGAAATCATGATATTCGAGTACTCACTAATTCAACATCTTTGTATTATACGACACTACCTCGTTCTGGAGCGTAGCGATGACTTGATGGCGAGTTTGAAGTCAGCAGAGTGCCTCTTTGAAACGTACAGGGAAGCGTCTCACCGGTAACTGTGGAGGCAGATATCAGTATCCAGCGGTATAATACGCAGTTTGTCGCTCACCGACTGTATTGAGACAATCTCCCAAGAAAAAGTATGCGGCCTGCAATACGTCGATCAGCCCGGTTTGCTGAAAGAAGGTAAGATCACGACATACCAGGTATATGAAAGTCTGCTTGAGTCGTAAGCACAATCTGAACGCATGATATACCTGTTTCAAACTGTTTTCGACTTAAGCAGAATGCAAGGAAATCGAAGGGCAAGCACTTACCCGACGGTGAAGTAGCTTGTATGAGGTGGTAGTTGATTGCCTGGTCTATATTGTTCAAACAAAAGCCAAGGAATAGCACACAAGACTGAGGTACATTAGTATTATTGAGACTAGTTGTCGTGGAATTAACTCACTCCATACACCTGCACTATAGGCGCATACAATGCTCAATGCCCGAGTATTGCTATTCGGGTCATCATTGATCACACCCTCCAGTATCCCAGCCAGGATTGCTAACACCACGAGCTCTCCTACTGAACAGACAAGAAAGGATACGTTCGCTAATCTATTCCTAGCTAGCATGTCTTTGCGGTCATGTGACTTTTGACTGTTAGGACCAAGGACTTCAATAAGTACTTGCGGTAGCTCGATCCTAGCTGCGATTGGTCATGACACACTCACTCGGTCTCGCCTGTTGCTAATTGTTGTTCACTCTCCTTTATTTCCGGCAAATCTCTAGCTAATCCAGGAAATGCAGCAGTCCAGAACGTCAAGGCTCCCTGATAACCAATCAACCCCAGGATGTACAACGCAGTCCCTGCTTCCCATCTACACACAATCAGTGAGACGAAGCTATACCTCAGATTAAGGAACACTCACTTTGACGGTGTCTCCACCCCTAACCAAGCGAAACTTACAGCCCATGCCAGAACAGTGAAAGCTGTTGTGATATGTGGTCTCCAAACCCCATAATCCGCAAATGACCCGACTATCAGGAATATGACAGCTTGGAAAGCGAATGATAGGCCGTTTGTGATCAACACGATCGAGTTGACTGATTGATTAGTAAGATACATGATCACCTAATCACTCACCAGAACGTTCCCTTCCATAGGCAATTAAGTTACAACCTGAGATATCAGCTCCACCCTTACGTGAATCGGTACTAACCTCCATCTCCGCAGGCTACAGTACCCCTGGGGAAAGCAGGATCCCATCCAGCTTGATAGAGCAGGTTTTGCCAAGCAGAGATAGCGAAATTAAATGGTCCTGAAACGGGTCATCTTAATTATTTGGCGTAGTCCTGCTCTGTAACCGCAATCTCACTCACCCAAACCCGAATTTCCGACATAGTACAGGTACCAAGACTACCAAGTACGAAATCAGATGATCGTCGAATGAGCAAATACAGTGACTAACCCAAACTTCCTTCCTCGTAGTGGTCTTTCTCTCACCAACTATCGGTAAAGGACTGGCAAACAATGTCGCTTCGTCAGTCAGTTGCATACCTCCATCCTGGGCCGGAGGAGCTTGATTTTTGTCTTCGTCGGCCGCATTCATATTGCTTTATCGAACATGTGCGGGAGCGAGGGATGTTTATCAATTCGCAATGATTATTTTCCGAAACAGCCGAGGTGAAAATAACAAGTGAACGACTACTTCAGAGATTCAGAGGCCCTCGAACAAGCGAACCAAGCATGTGTCAAAAGTAAGATCTATGGGGGGCCAGGCTTTGTTAAAAAGGGAAAAATAATGTCGACTGTGCATAACCTCCCCTGAAAAGAAAGGAAAAGAAGTGACATAAAATTGCTGGAATTCAGCGCGGATTGAGGGAGGGCAATGAAAATCCCCGCCGGCATGATGTCATTATTTGTCAAAATTTCAAATTGTTTTTAAGCTTATGCGAGGTGAATGTCAACAATTTCGAAGTTTGATTGTTTCGTTGATTCCAATTTCGAGCATTCTGGTACTTCCATGAAATGATCAAGCTGAGAACCTCAAACAGCACTGCAAGAAGAAGTTTGAGATCAGCATAGACACATCAATCATACTGGTCATACCGCTGTCGGAAAGCATCACGCTTCATGTCTTTGTCAGAGGGAGACGAGCGCGACAACTCAGCCCAGAAATCACTCGACCCGCCACACCCCGTATTCGCCATATCAAGTCCAGATCAGCCGACAACGTCCATACCAACTAGTCCGGAACTCTCACCAGCTCCGTCCCCACCACTGACCCCGTCTAGAATCCCAAAAGATGATCCTGCAGATAAGCTCACTTCCAAGCAAGAAGTTGATCTCAACCTCTCCGAGGGGTCTCAGCTAGATACAGCAAAGCAAGATGAAGGAGAGAGCATTGATGGGGAAGTCCATGCGTCCAAAAGCGCGGCTGATGAGTTAGAACAGATAGAAGAGTCTCGTCGGCCTGATATGCTGAAAGTACACTGGAAGAGTCGCTTGAGGGATCATCACATTATGGACATGAAGTCCATCCAGAGGTCAGCTTCTTCTGATAACGAAGGTGAAGCTCGTAGTGCTAGACAAGTGGCTTCCAAGTTAGTCAGGAAACATACAGGACGATCACCCCGACTTCCAACACCAACATCGGACAGTGATTCTGACCTGGACCCCGACAATGGGCCGTCGTCCTCTGCCGTTTCCCTTAATTCCACTGATTCTCCAAATTTAGGCTCACGTAGTCGAGGAAGGAGGAGATCCAGCGGAAAATCATCCAGAGAATCATCGATCTGGGAGACGAGTGATGATGAGAGTGAAGATGACAGATCTGTCAAGCCAAGAGGAGTACTCAGCGCTCTATTAGGACTGTACCGGGATGATCCTGGTGGGCGAGAAAAAGGGAATCTTCGATCTCTCCTTACGGGTCAAGGAGACCATCGAGACAGACACGGACGAAAGAAGAGAAGATGGAGCTCCCAGTCGCTCTTTGCTACCGCTTCGGCCAGCTCAAGTGTTCATGGAAGTAGAAGAAGCAGTATGAATAACGAGGAGGAGTTTTCGGGAAGTGATTTGGAAGAAAGATTGAAACATGAGAAAGCCCGAGTACACAGGAACAGACGGCATCAACAGCTACCTCATCGGAGTCAAAATCTTGAAGAGCCGTACATACCCTCACCACACTTTTCGAATGTAATCAGACCTCCTCCTAATGTTGGGATTAGCCAAAAGATACGAAGATTTATGATCGGGCATGGGTATCCTGCAACATGGTTTGGATATATCAACAGCGCCCCCGGTACATCTGCAGAAGGGACAGGCAGCAGCCAACGCGCAATGGCGGCTCTTATTATTGCATCTTCGAGTCTTGCGGGTGCAGCTAGTCCCACCCTATCTCACATTGCTCCTGCTTATGGAGAAGACGCGGAGACGAGTAATGGTGCGAGACGAATCAGCTGGTATGATGGTGTGGATGAACCGCATGCTATACAAGAAGATTTGGATAGAAGGGTGGATGAAGAACTCGGTACGGACGGTGAGAACGGTACGAATCTAGAGAAAGATATGGAGGAAGGTCGGCTTAAAGGAAGAAGAAGTCGAAATAAGAGAAGAAGAGGGAAAAGGACGCAGAAGGAAATGGCTGTAACGAAGCATGTCTCGAACATAATCCAGAGGAAGAAGTGAGTTCGGTAATTTGGCAATGGCTTTATTCTTGACATCACTGACAATGCTCTTCCAGGTTCATCGAAATGCTGGCCAAAGCGGTTGTCAGGTGGGTTAATTCGTTAGCGATCTGCCAGAGCGTGTCTTTACTGATCCTCGTTGCAGCTATGGTGCCCCGGCTCATTCGGTTGAAGCTTGGTTATCAGCCACAGCAGATATCCTTTCCGTCGAAGCCTCCTTCTTCTTCCTCCCTTCAGTACTCATTGTCGCATTCCGAGATTCCGATGTCCACTCTACCGATATTCTGTTCATCCGCCCGAGTGGTGGACTGGAGCTATATCGACTTTCTCTAGTGCACGAGGTGTACAGGAAAGTAGTACATGATGAGATATCCGCCAGTCAAGGCTGCAGGGTTCTGAGGAGGATAGAGCATCGAGTGAGCCATGTAATATGCTAAGAATAGCACAGTACGCTAATTCTTGCGGTAGACCGTTCCATATTCGAGATGGGCTCTCATATTAGCTGCAGCTGTAGCATCAGCAACTTCTGCCAAAGTAGCATTCTCAGGTTCTTTCATCGATATTCTTATGTCAGGAGCTCTGGGTAGTACGTTAGCGATTGTGCAATTCACAATCGCCGAGAAGAACAAGTTGGTTTCGAACATTTTTGAGATTGCTATGGCTGGCATACTAAGTTTCATAGCTGTAAGTGTAGAAAATAAGGTGTGAATGAGCAGAAAGCTGATGACGCCATATCCAGCGAGGATTAGGAGCATCTAATTACTTTTGTTACGAGTCGCTAGCTTCGGTAAGTTTTTCGAGATTGGTACAAATACCTTTAGCTGATCAAATGGATCAGGCCGCAATTGTGCTCATCTTGCCAGGATGGCACATCTGTCTTGGAGCCTTGGAGCTGGGATCGAAAAATGTTGTTGCTGGAGCGATGTAAGTCAGGCTTTGAACCAGAACTTGCCTCGTGATCGTCTTGCCACTGACCGACAATTTAGACGACTGGTATGGGCAGTAGTATATACCCTCTTCCTCTCTCTTGGTCTCGGTATAGGTAGTCAAATATGGGATTCATTTGGTCCTTCGCAGCCTACAGCGATGACCAGTACAACCTCCGCATCGATGGCAACAATCACGGGAAGTTTCAACAGCAATAATACCTATTGGGATCAGACCTTCAATAATGGTTGGTGAATAGCGTACCGCGAACGTCTCACTGGCTCATCACTGTACGTTATTATAGGTACTTTTACGTTCTCAAACTCGACTTCGAGCACGGCAGAAGTCACAACGGTCGCCTGTTACAGAAATCCAGATTGGAATTATTGGTGGTATCAAGAAGGTAAGACTTGCCTTGAATCAATAGACTGAGTGGATGATGAAGCTCATCCTCGCGTATAGTGAGCGATTGGTGGTTGTTCCTCCTGGTACCCCTTTTCGCCTTCTCGCTTGCGGTCTGGTTTAGAGCGGATTGTCGATCCAAGGATATCTTCGTGATGGTCTTGGTAGCATGTGCTGGTTATGTGGTAAACTTCTATCTCTCAGAAGTAAGTGCAATTTCAAGTCAACATTCACTGCTCCTTTAGCTGATTCCACCGCCAGCAAATTGACCAAACTAATGTGGTATCCGCCGTTTCTGCTTTTACACTTGGGTGAGTCATATGCAATTGATCGGTGACCCATACGAATGCTTATTGGTGATTTATGGGTGTATTTAGTATACTTGGGAACCTTTATTCGAGATTGGGAGGCGGATCGGCCTTTCCCTCAATGGTTGTTGGGATTCTCTTGATCGTTCCTAACGCAATCGCTGCCGCTGGTGGGTTGAGTAGTTCTGGATCAAGTGAAGACTCGTCATCCGATTCGTCAAGTGCCAGTGGTGATGAGATCAATGCCGCGGTCATAGTTAGGTAAGTCTTCTGCTTGAGTTCGAGCGCGTGCCAAAGAAATTGACTGTCAGATATCAGTATACGAATGGTCCAAGTTGGTATCGGTCTCGCGATAGGTTTATTCGCTGCCGCTTTGGTCATCTACCCTTTCGGCAAGAAACGTCGATACATTTTCAGTTACTAAGTTATGCTTCCCATTTGACAATCTTCAGACACGATAAAGGACATATAGAATATAGATCATAGAACATAGAAGTAAAGACATTGTAAAGATAGCTAATTTCATTCACATAGTCCAAGTTGTCACAATGCATTATTATACACGGAATTCAAGCATGATCCGAGGTGGGGAATCGTAATCAAGTTTTGTAATGTGTTTATTTACTCGTATCTTTATCCGAAAAGATATTAACGAAATATCCTAATCGCTGTAAACATACCCTGTGAATGCGCGCTTTGACCTGGTTGACATCATCTCATCTGCTTCTTCCTCTTTGCTCCCTGTTTTGCCCTTGACTTCACCTTCTCATCAAGATGTGTTTATCCAAGCTATGCTCTGTATGAGACACTACTTTGCATCCGCATCATGGCCTTCGTGATCGTGATGGAATTTCTCGCCTTTTAACTAAGGAAATCGATATAATCTTTCGGTTCCAGTCAATCACGTACCACCCAACATGCCGAAAGCTAAATGGTACGCTGTCAGAGTAGGTAGAAGACCCGGCGTGTACGCTACATGGGAAGAAGCAGCTCGTCAGGTGAGCTTATATGACATCATGCGTTCAAATGGTATAGTGAACGGCCTCCTAATCCTCATACCCCTCATTATACAGGTCAACGGCTACCCGGGAGCAGTTCACAAATCTTTTCCCCATCCCAAAGCTGCAGAAGTGAGTAATCTCACACATCAATGAAATATACATGATTGCTGATCTACCAAAAGGGATGGTACAGAGCTGGTCTGCGACAACGACCTGCCAACACAAGCTCCTCCGTTAGATACAATGATCCAGAGCAGTCAATCAAAACCGAAGATCTAAATGGAGGCATCCCTTCCACAAATCACGTCAAACGTCCGTATACTCATCCGACATCTATGGTCACAGGACCTGCAGTGAATACAGACATCGGTCCGTCATCCTCAGCTTCTGAACCTGATCTCTCATCGCAACAGGAAGAAATATTGAAAAGGATATTGAAAGGTGAGAACTACTTTTTCACTGGTTCAGCAGGTACAGGGAAATCAGTATTACTCCGAGCTATCATCAAGGCGTTTAGACAGCGTGAGGAGGACGAAAGAATTCTGGAGGAAGATAGATGGAGAAGATATCTGAGCGGAGAGGTCAATAATGAAAGAAGTGAGGTGCAAAGGTGGAAACTAGGAGTTACCGCTAGTACCGGTATGGCTGGTGTGTGAGTTCTTTGGTCAAAATCTTTTGTAGTACGGTCTGCAGAATCTTGCTTGGCTGACGAGTAGCATCAAGGAACATCGGTGGATCTACTGTACACTCTTGGGCTGGGATAGGTTTGGGTGAACTACCTGCGGAGAAGCTGTACCAAAATGTTCTGAGAAACAAGATCACTGCGAAAAGATGGAAGACTACCGGAGCTCTGATCATTGATGAAGGTGAGTGCGAAAACTTCATATACTCATGAACAATTATCTTTCAATGTTTGATTTACTGATATGAGCATCCGATGTGCTCACAGTCTCAATGATCGGCGCCAAACTATTCGACAAATTAGAGTATATCGGTCGCAAGATCCGTAAATCAACTGAACCATTCGGCGGACTCCAAATAATCCTGTCAGGCGATTTCTACCAGCTTCCTCCCGTGACAAAGGGTTCATCGAGCACGACGTCCTTCGCCTTTGAAGCTGAGAGTTGGGAGAGGGTCATTCCGAAGGATAACATGAGTGCCTTGACGAGGGTCTTTAGGCAAAAAGAGGACGCTTTCGTTAGGATCTTGGAAAGTATGAGAAGGGGAGTTATAGCCTCGAAAGATATAGATGTTCTGAAGGGGCTGGAAAGGACAGTCGAATATCCAAAAGGCGTTGAGCCTGTTGGCTTGTGAGTGCTCGGTGTTACTTCTCCTTCTGTTCGTTGTATCCACTCAGCCATGCTTACGGAATCGATCCATTTCGCCTCAAGGACTAACGCTTATACCACTTCTCACACAGATACCCACAAAAAGCAGAAGTAGCTGCTATCAATGCGGACCGGCTGAAGGCCCTTGATTCTCCTTCACAAGTCTTCATGGCGTTTGATGTACCTGGTATCACCTCGCAAGGATATGCCCTAGACACTGCCAGGGCTACACACAGTCTCAACCGAAATACTATCTGGCCGCAGGAGCTGGAGCTGAAAATCGGAGCCCTTGTCATGCTCGTAATCGTGAGTGCTAGTCATGCTGCTTTCCTTACGTATGTCAGCGATTACTGACGAAAAGCCTGTTTCGCAGAATATGCAAGTATGTTGATGACTTTACAGTTTGGTTATTGTTTTAGCTAACTCCCAATCAGGATGGTGTTCTGGTGAATGGATCGACAGGTATATTCACCACTGCTATCATCCAATCAGTCAAGACTAATTGTGAAATTCGTCATAGGTACCGTTGTCGACTTTATGACGATCGCAGAAGCACTTGCAGTCAATATACGCCCTGTGTCAGGCAGTTTCGGCTTGTCGCCTGATACAAAAGTACGTTGGCCAGTGGTCGAATTCATACCGTCGAAGTTTGCCAGTGGCAACATCGCTAAGCGAGTGCTTGTGCCCCAAATGACGGTCGATGTGCTGAACGCTTCGTGAGTATGGATCATTGAATTACTCCTTTCCATATACCGTATTGGGCGACGCACTCAAGAAAACACTTTCTCAGTTGGAACAGTCGGAACTGATCATTGCTTGATCCGCAGCGGTAGACCAGAAGCCACGAGACACCAGATTCCGTTAATCTTAGCTTGGGCGTTGACCATACACAAATCCCAGTAGGTGCATTCTGGTGATGCAATGATCAGGAGACTAAACTTCGAAATGTCAAACAGGGGTCAAACTTTAGAACGAGTGAAAATCGACCTGAACAACATCTTCGTGGAAGGTGAGCATTCCACTTGTCATGTCATCAGTAGTTGATTTTATATCGCTGACCTAAACTCATGATAGGCCAAACATATGTTGCGATCTCTAGAGCAGTTAGTCTTGACACATTACAGATTTTGAATTTCTCCGCCCACAAGTAAGCTGTCATATTTGTGACTTGTAACCGTTTCAACTGATATTCCTTGCTTCGCTCCAGAGTCATGGCTCATAGTCGAGTGATTGAATGGGCTAGACCATTCGAGCAAGAACAGAAGGATGAGGAAGAATGGGATGAATTGATGGCTACTGCCGACTTGACCTGATGAAGCAGCCTTGACGACGAAAAGCAGACAACTTTTGTTCATATATCATGCATCATGCATACCATGTCACCTGGAAAACCGGTTCTACAAAGTAAATTGCACAACAGATGGCCTTCTGCCTATTCATCCAGCTTGACCTTTCGCTTCTTACTAGCTTCTACCATTTGCTTCCTCTTCCTCCCGTCCTCCCTGGCTACATCACGACCGCCACCTCCAACGGCTTTCCTCTTGATGGGCGCTTTAGCTAGATTCCTCTTTTGATCCTTAGTGGGTTTTCTCATATCCAGCATGTAATCAGGTACGGGACAACCGCTTGAGCGTAAGACATTTGCTATCGTTCGGAGATATGGCCCATCCTCGACGTTGAAGTATGTTATGGCTTTTCCTGGTCGTCCCGCTCGGCCTGTTCGCCCGATTCGGTGGATATATGATTGAACAGTTTGAGGGAAATCTGAAACGCCAACAGATTTAAGCTCCTCTGTCATTTACAGTCGAAAAGAACGATCGCTTGCCCTGTGGCAATCAGTTCGGAAAATGATCGAGGTTTGAACTTACCGTAGTTGATGACAACCTTGACTCCTCTAAAATCCATACCTCTAGCCAGAACTTCAGTGACTACTAGCATCCAGACATGTCCTAATCTGAAATTCTTAATCGCTTCATCCCTTTTCGATTTGCCTCTACCGCCATGAACGACATCCACTTTGATACCTTCCAGTATCAAGTTTTTGTACAATTCATCGGCTCTTTCGATGGACTGGACGAAGATCAATGATGGATAAGGTAGTGACCCAGTTGAGATTAGATTTCTGAGAGCGAGCAATTTACCGGATTCTGACCCGGTATACAGCAGCGATTGATCGACAGTTGTTACGGCTGAGTCTCTGCGAAACGAGAGAGAGGTGTTCAGTGACCGAGCATTCATGGGTTATCCGCGATGTCCGAATGCATGAGCGATGAGGTGGACTCACTTAACACCAACCACCACCCTAACGCCTTCATCTTTAATCCACTTTTTAGCTATTTCCTCCACTCCGGAAGGCATCGTAGCTGAAAAGAAGGACTTCTGCACATCCTGATGTGTACAGCCTTTGAGTATCGGTTCGACTTGAGGTAGGAAATCGGGAGAAAGAAGTCGGTCGGATTCGTCTAGGATGATGTGACGAGTTCTGTCAGATCGCACTTCCTGTTAGCAACATATCCTGTTCGAATTGCCTGATCACAAGTACTCTGCCCACCTAAGAGCAGTAAAACATGTCGACTCACGAGGCAAGTGATATCCTGCTTGTTTCCACCAAATGATGCAGTCTCTCTGGCGTGGCGATCAAGATGTCTATGCCTAAGCCACTTGGATTTCCAGATTTAGGTTGAGCGAATTCGTCAACACTTCCGGTTGACTCTTCATCATCCTCACTCTGCTCGTCATCTTCGACATCTTCTTCAGGCTGCCCATCTGCGTTCTGTTTTGATCTAGAGGGTCCAGGGGAGCTGTCGCAGACCGCTTTCTCTGTAGCTTTCGTTAAAACCAATGACCTCCAGCTTCTACCTCTTGTAACCGCGTTCACTACGCCGTGAATCTGGATGGCCAAGTCATGTGTTGGAACAAGTACTAGTGCCCTGACACCTTTCCCTTCTTCCGTCTCTTTGAGCGATCTTGAAGGATCTCCCAGTTTGACTAAAGTAGGTAGTATATACGATAAAGTTTTACCGGATCCAGTGGGAGCTACGCAAATAGTATCCCTCCCCTCTAGCAGACATCCACCTACAGCACACTGTACACCCCATAGAGAATTGATATTGGCAGTTTTCAAGGCTTTGAGTAGTGTCTCTCCACCTCGTGAGGGCGTTGAAGCGGAATCGAGCGAGGTGAGAGATGATAGACTTGTATCAAGAGATTTAGGCAAGGGGTCAGATCCTGTCAAGGTGATCTTTTGAGTCGGTGGAGCAATGTGTACGGAAGATGAGGACGAGGAGGAAGATGCATCTGAGTCCGAGTCGGATTCTACTTCTACTTGTACTGGCTTCGATGGTGCAGCTGGATGATCGCCGAAGAAATCGAGGGAATGAGGAAGAGTTGTAGCGTTGTGAAGGTTCGTTGGTTTCGTTGACGCTTTGCCCTTGCCTTTCCGGTCTTTTTTCTGATGATGATCACGCTAGTCAGCCCAAGTGCGACAAGTTGCAGCATCATGTCACTCAGTGAAGTCAGGGACGGGCAAGAATACTCACACCTCCGAAAAGTTCGAAATCACGTTGAAACCTGTTCTTGTCAAATTTCGCTCCTCCAGCTGTGAGTAAGTTGAAAGCGGAAGCCATACTGCGTCGTCAGACGGTATCGACAAACAGGGGCAGGGGGGATTTGTGATCGTTTAGGTTGGTGCGGTCAATTGTTGAGGTAAGAGTAGAATAGCAACAATGGTTGTTGTTAAAACCGGGATCCTCTGAGATATTTGAAAATTATAACTTGTGACACACGAGTGGAGGTAGGTAAGTTTGTAATAGGCATTAGGATTATTCCTTATGATCATTACCAGATGCACTTGGATGAATACCTTTTATTTTATAATTACAGCTTAGGTCTGGTTTAAGGGACCATGAAAGATGCTTAAACGATTATGAGAATACTTTATAAGAATAGGCCTACCCAAACACTATAGTATAATCTGAACCTTCATCACTTGTGTATATTCTCGACTCAGTAAGAGCTCAGACACCTCGTACTAGGACCAGGAAGGCAGTAGGCGACGAAAAAGGCTATAGCGATTTAGCTATCTCATTTAGCACGGTTTCATCATTCATCATCCGCAGCCGATTGCACTTTGGACCTCAAAACCTGGAGAGATGGGATACATAAGGATATAGCGACTTGCAATCAGAAGGAATCAACGATCATTCCTTAAAATTGTTTCAAGTACCAGGTGATTGGAAGGACACAAGTTTAGGTCGTCGAATACATGTCGAAGTACAGGCAGTCAGCCAGCGCGTGAAAAATTGGGATATGATACCACTTCCGGCCTCTCGACGGCCTCACTTATTTCTAGCTATTTTATCCGTGATTGCCCTGTTACTTTTCGTACAGAATTCTTACCACCCTGGCTCAGCTCTACTGAAGCCTTCCTTTCCTTATTCCCGGCCAGATGTATCTGAAGACTATACTGGGCTGGAAGCTGAAGATCATAATGTGCGGTCGAGAGTAGAAAGGCTTAGAGAGTTTTGCGGCAGAGAAAATGCATTCGAGAGGGAATATGGAAGGACAAATATACGGATGAGTCGAGCATATGAAGGTGAGTCCTGAAGTCTCCATGATAGCTTATCTGCAAGTGATGCACACCAAGGGGAAAGGAAGGGTTACTGATCGACAAGCCGATCAGGATCACATCACCGAATCAGACAATTCTTACATAAAGCCCTCAGAGGTGAATCCTTAAACATATCAGTCATCGGTGGAAGTGGTGAGTGCTCGCTCATTTGCAAAACGGCATGAATGCTAATGATTCATATACAAAATCTTAGTGACAAAAGGACACCAAGTACAGAAGGATGAAATTTGGTTTCACAAGTTCGGAGAATGGTTTAAAGAGTTCATCGGAAGTACCGTGGATATCAACTTTGTTAACGGTGCTGCACCTGGTTCGTTCTTTTCCCCGTATATGCATATTGGCCGCTAATGAAATGCCTTGCTGTAGCCACCGGCTCCGACTACTTCTCTTTCTGCTTCCCCTTACATATACCGCTCGACTCCGACTTGGTCTTTATCGAATTAGCTATCAACGACGAAGGCATACTCGAACATGTGGAAAATATGGAAAATCTGCTCAGAGGATTATTAGATCTGCCGAATAAACCAGCTGTAATTTTGACGGAAGCTTTGGCTTTTAGTAACGGTGGTATGGGGGGAGGTGGTGGGCGAATGCATTTGTAAGTTTGTCGCTCGTTCCACAAGCCCGAGCTCGCGTACTTCTCTCTCGTGTCTCATGATGTGTGGTGTTCTTCATACGATGCCATTGCTGATAGTCTTCCAGACCTGTCGCCCAATATTTCGATGTGCCGGTCATCAATCAACGGCACCCTTTGGCGAATCATATTGCCAGGTATCCTCAGCTGATTCGCCCTTACTTCTCGCAAGAGTAAGTCGCTCGCATCGTAAGAAACCTTAGAACACGAATATGCGCTGAGTTCCCCTTCTTTGTAGCTGGTGGGGTAATCCTGATATGCGACACATGAATGCGAAAGGTCATCGTGATTTAGGTAATCTGGCAGCAAGTTTGATCCAAGATGCCTCTTGTATCATGCTCTCCGAAGCTACATTCTTCGTGCCTTATTCCCCTACCGAACAGAGTCAAGACGAGCAAGCATCATCAATACTCGGTGGTGTCTCAGCAGGAGACGAAGAGACGACTTCTCTTGAAGATGCTTTACTGTTAGATCAGTCGTTGGCTTTAGCTCAATCGACTTGGCCCGAACAAAGTAGATCATGGAGGAAGAAGCCTGACGAAGGGAAAGCAGTGGGAGAGCTCATGCCTGGGTTATGGTCTACACCTGTCGAATACGGAATTTTACCTCGTCTAAACGTATTGGGAGGCTGGAATCCCAACTTAGATGCCGTCGTACCCCATTTCAATCCTACATGTTTATCTACAAGAGCTCAACAACCTCAATTTAACCTAACACCGTCATGGAATGATGGGCAGTGGGAATACTGGATACATCCTGAACATCTCGATAAACCTTATCTTGTAGCTAGGGAACCAGGAGCAACAGTGAAATTTCAACTAGAAACTAATGTAGGAGTAGTGAAGCTTTATAGTTTGAAATCAAGATCGTTTGGACTGGGTGCAATTGAATGTTGGGCGGATGAGGAGCGGGATAAAGCGGTTATCGTAGATGGATATTGGACGAACGAACCGTAGGTCAAGCTCAATAAAACCTCCCGTTGTTCCCTCAGCATCCCATCAAAGTCACACACGTCAGGTTATGGCGTAGACCATCTTGTCTTCTACGCTTCGGTCGAATAGACCGCTGATATTATCTGTACAATTGTAGGAACATTGGTCGTTTCGCGACAATACGTTCTGATCTAAGCCAAGGTGTACATACTATAACGTGTGAATTATTAGAAAAGACTTCCGACCCTGAAGGTCGACATGAATTCAGGCTGATATCAATGATGAGGTGAGTACCTTGACACTTCCAAATGAAATAACTCATATCTTGAAGCTGACCGATTCCGTCTTAAACCTAGTGTATGATTATTTGAATAGGCTGCTGAGGTTTAGCAGATCATAACTTCTGTGCGGAACAGTGTTATCGGGTGTTTGGACACTTGCGAGGAAATGTTGCGGGATGTTCGGGACATTTACATTGTTTTATTGTACATTTGGTTGATCATAGGCTATCATAGGGAGATCCCATTTGTTTTCTCCTACTCAGATCTACTTGAAACTATGATAGGACCATACCTTTCATAGATTCAATTGAAAAGATTAAGGTACAATATTAATCATGCTTGTCGGTCACGCTACCAGACGTTTCACACTATGGCAGTATGTGATATCCCGCACCGTTCGTTTGAAAGGAAAGCACGAAATGTCCATAGCGAACAATTTTAAGAATGCAGAGACAATCTCCACATCATAAATTTGGTGAGCTCACAAATCGAAGGGCTGTACTCGCAGGAATATCTGGTATAACGTCTCCGTGAAGCAACATGTCGATCTCGGACGACTGAACAGATGTCAAATACAAGATGAAGCGACCAACAGAGAGCGGAGTCGAAGCGATCAAGTCAAAATGTATATTTGTGTTGAGCTTCACACGACGATATCTGGATGCCCCATTCGTGAAAGGCTTGAACGATTGTAAAACGACAATGTCAGCCGAAAGATACCAGATCACCACAAGCAAAGGAAAAGAGTTTAGGCAGGTATGTATCGAAGACCGAACAAACAAAATATATTCGTCTGAAAAGTCGACTTGTATCGAATCTTCATTAGTATAACGGTTAGTATAACCGCTTCTCAGTTTACGAGCTTCGGCTTTCGACTATACGCGGTAGACCAGGGTTCAACTCCCTGATGGAGAACATTTTTTGTCATATTTTTAGTTTTAAAATTTTTTTCCATGCATCTGGGAAAAGATATATCTGTACTGTAAAACCAACTGCGATGCACAGAAGGCTTTATTTTGCGAATAGGCAAAACTATGCATCTATACTATAAGATGACTCTTTGCGATCCTACACGTTACCCATGACTTCCACTCTGCCCTTTCCTTTGGTCTCGTTATTAACCAAATCCGTTATCGTGCGGAAAGATCCTGGATTTATTTGGACGATCTGAACGCATGCAAAAGCAAGATCAGCCCCGTTTGCGCCAGATGCATGGAGTTTTGTCGAATTGATCTCATCAAATTCAATGGCTGAAGGAGGTAGAAATGTTTCGAGAAAAGGAGAATAAAAATCTTACAGCTTCCCATTCCATACCCATGTCGTCCTCTTCAACCTCTTCTACCTCTTTTAAGATATTCTCCTTAACCCTCTTTGCATCTTTACCAGGCATACTTATTCTAATTCTCAATCTAGATCGCCTTATTGGTAAAGTACCTTCACTCTCTTCACTTGTGAGTTTTTTGATCAATTCCAAAGCTTGTGCTTTAGCTGGTTTATCAGCTTTAACTGAAAATCCGATTTCTGACATTGTCTTTTCTATCATCCCTACTGTATGCTTTCGATTTGTATTTGGATCAACAGTCATTTCGCTGACTAATGTAGCTATTTCACGAGATAATGATGAAAGTTGATGTGTCCTTTCGAGGTTGTTGATTTGCAATTCTCCTTTACGCAGAATCTGTTAAAGCAGAAAATTTGTGAGCATTAAGAGCGACTGTTTCGAAGGCTTGACATTTGATAAGGAGAAGACATGGGAAACCTCAGTGCTCCGTTAGTCCAGATGGAGAAAGAGCATATATCAATGAGGAGCATCAAGCAGCGAAAGGAAAGGAATTGGAGAGGTGTAAGACGATCTCAACGATACTGAACATCTAGGCATAGGTATCTGCCCAACAGGATTCGTGAGAGAGTGCTCACCTCTTCTATGACTTTATTCATGTCATCCGTTTGAAAGCATTTCGTCCAATCATCCCTTTTAGCAACTTGACCTTTAGGTACATTGGTGAATATCTGTTCGATCTGTAAGATCTCTGAAAGATCCGTCTCACTGGATTCAAAGTAAACCGTTAGTTATAGTACATGGATAGCTTGAAATCAGACACAGCTTACACCCCTGATCGAAATTCGGATACTTTATTTTGATAACATGCGATCTACGATAAGTTTTAGCATTGTGAACTGACATACGTCCCTCTCTTGGCTTACCTCAAATCTCTTGCCTCCTTTCTTCATTCGTACTATACTGACATTGGTGAGTCTGTTACAGGCAAACATCAATACTGTTCGGACCAAAAGCGATGTGAACAGAAGGATTGAATGAGCTCACTTTATCTGAGTTCCTGGCTGCTTATTCATTTTATCTGTACGCTGTCGATTCTCCGAATGTAATAATCTGTATTGACTCGTTGAGCTATACCAATTTGAGGATAAGAAGAATGCCGCTGAAATGTCAACAAATATTTTAAGAGTAAACGTCATTATGTCGGTATGGTGAGATTTTCATCCGTGGGAAAGTGAAATGATATGATACTTAAAGTTGCAGCTTCCATTCGAACAACGTCAACGATATTCATACTCATTTATCATAACATTCTACCACATAAAACTCAATTAGCCAATAATAACTGTAGCCAAGCATCACTACGAGCACGACAAGGATAACGAAGAAAGAGTTGCTCATCATGCAAATATAGAACACAGACAGTAAATCCCTTTGACGTCGAATAGTAATCATCATACGTATTAGAGAAGATGAAGGTTTTCGAAAATGACGTGACTTTCAAGTGAGTTGAGAATTTTAGTCCATACGTCAAGTTTAATCTACAAAGAATGTAATCAAACTAATATTCTCATACTCGAAATCGTAAAGCTACTCCCCCGCTCAAATATTCTCTGCACTTCATCGAAAATACCCAAATCCTCACGCAACTCACGTATATTCTGTTGACACCATAGATAGAACTGTTGATCCGGATACAGGTATACTACGTTCAGAAAGGTTGATAGGTGTACAACAAGGAGCACCAAAATGGATAACCAAGGCGAGTTTTGCAAGATATCCATAATTTCTCCTGACCCCTAAAGAGAATGTCAATTCTGTCTTGACTTGACTGGTTAAATTTCAATCCGTTGACTTATTTGTAATAGTTATTCCACCTTCCTCCAACTGCATATGTCAGAGAAGTAGTTTTCGTTGATCCTGAAAATAATAAAGCAGTTATGATGTCTGTTAATTTGAGTCTAGCTCAATACGTGTGAGTACATTCTCACGAAACATAACGAATTTTGTTATTATATATTAATGTAATGTTTGAAATCTTGTAATGTGATTTATCTTTAGATCATGCCTTGAATTGATAAATTATTTACCATCACCTATTAATCCACAAACTACACTTTTCAAACAACGTGCATTACTTATATCTGGTTTCCCAACTAGAATGATTGCTAGAAGAATTGAACAAGCTAGTTTTGATCGATTTAAAAGTAATGCTGGAATAGGTAAACAAGGTTTTGAATGGGTTTTAAATGGTGGTGATCAAGCTTCATTACCTAGACCAACTTTAGATTAGAGATATTATACGAGCGAAAGAAGAGAATATAAGTCATATAGTTCGAGGATGGGTTTGAAGATAAAAAATCAGTGGCGAATATGAAGAGAGGGTTCAAATTAGTAAGAATAGAAAAAAAGGAGATAATCACAGCAATATGAGATACCAAGCAAAAACAGACCACAATTCAACATACACAAGTAGCACAATCAAAAACGTAGATGACAGTTGTAGATTCACTGATACCCAAACAAATAGCCTCAATATGTTTGTATTTTATACCTCTCAAGTGAGCTCACATGTCATCCCAATTCAACTTGACCAATATATGACATTCGCAACGAGTCCCATTGAGACCCGTTAAGGAACTTTTCACAGCGATGAGTTGTTGCATGTCAATATGACGTGAAGCATTTTCAATGGTTTGGCAATGATGTTTGTGAAATGATGCCAATATTTTATACTACAGCAGGCGGGGGTCTATGCTACAAAGAGAAGAGTGAATGGTGTATGATAAACGCTACAGTATAAATGAATGGCGATTGAAGGTAATACACGGTATGATAGGACTAGAACTCGGCGTCGGTTGTAAATACCCTTCTAGATAGTCTCTCGCTACCGCCCTTGTCAGGTGCAGGCGTTCCAGACCGCGAAACATTGGCAAGTTGATAAGACGATACTCTTGATTCGAAGAAGTCTGTTATCAGTAAGCGATCAGCTTCTTCTCATATCCGCCGAACAAAAAATAACTGTTTGACTACACTTACTTGCTTTGCCTTGTAGCGATATCAATTCCATCCAGTCAAACGGGTTGATCGCGTGGAATATTTTTGGATATCCAAGATCTACTATCAGTCTGTCGGCGACAAATTCGATATATTGACACATAAGCTGGTAATAACGGATATCAGCTTGATAACGGCAGCTGGACATGTAAGAATTATTACTGACATTTGCATTAATCCCTATCAAACCACACGGCAGAGCATCGGTCAAGAATTCTTTCTCGATGACCACTGCTTCAGTGACGATACTATGTACTTCCTCTTCTGAACATCGATGTTTAAGGTGATTGTATAGCTGAAGGTGGAATGAGCAGATTAGCGCATAAGAGAAAGTATATGTCGTTCGTATGATCTAACTCACCAGACATGCAAAATCCTGCAAATCTCGGACAATGATCAGCAGCGTCGAGGTAGAAAGAGTGAAACACGCTGTCACTTACGGTATGGGTACCCTCATCCCTACTAATCAACTCATTCGAAAAAGTCAATCCAGGCATAAGACCTCGTTTTTTCAACCAAAATATCGCAGCAAATGATCCTGAGAAGAATATCCCCTCTACACAAGCGAAAGCGACCAGACGAAGACGGAAGGGCTGTAACGTTATATCAGCTTAATTAAATGCATCATAGCCATCTAACCAGAAAGCTGACTAACCATTTCATCCGTTATATATTTTAATGCCCAATCTGCCTTCTTCCTGACGCACGGTACTATTTACACAGATGATCTAAGCGATTTTCACAGACAGCTGATTCAATACAGCTTACTATTATCCATTCCTCTAAATAGGAATTCTTTCTCTTCACTGTCCCTCACGTACGTCTCGATCAATAAACTGTACGTTTCACTGTGCACTTGTTCCATCATACTTTGAAAAGAATAAAATGCTCTAGCTTCTGATATCTGTACATCCATCGAGAACTGAGAGACGATATTTTCTATATTCAAGTGATTAAAATGTCGTTGCCTACTATCTATAGATGTAAAAGTGAAGAGATTGACTTACCGCCAACTATCCCATCTGAGGCAGCGAAGAATGCTAATATCCTCAGGATGAAAAACCTTTCTGGTTCCGTCAACTTATCGTTCCAGTCACTTGTGTCATGCCCTAAATCCAATTCTTCGGCCGTCCAAAACGATGCTTGAGATGCTTTGTATGCTTGCCATATCTGCGACGATAAAAAAAAAAGAGAGGAAAGCCTTGGTCAGCAACAGCATCATATGTGTTGATGATGGGAATTACTTGCTTGAAGATTGATGACTCACCTCTCGATATTTTATGGGAAATAATACGAATCTATCGTCTGATTCTCTTAATATATCCTCGTCATCTTCTTCCGGAAATCGCCTTTGCTTCTTTTCTACCTCTTTACCTTTGACTGTTTCATCTGATGATTGATTGGCATTTGTGATTGTGATTGAACTCAGATGATCTTCTAAAGAAGCATTACTATCATACATTGGTCTAAAAATGTTTATCCGAGATATATCATTTATATCATCTATCGAAGTTGCCGTTGAACAATGTGATGAAGTGGATGATGATCGAGTTGACTTTGGTTTAGGCTTGATTATACTTGGACCTGCTACTGGTTGCGTTCTCATAAGAGGCGTTGGCATCTTGTTATATTGTAAGGATATGATACAAGGTAGAAGGAATGAAGTGTTATAATAATCATTATGATAATGTTTTCGATCGTAACCAATTCTTTGACAATAACAAAAAACTCATTAACATGACGCATACACCCCTCTCTGAAAACGTGGCAGTCACGCTACATAGTCCAATCAACCACCCCCAATATTACATAATCATTAGATTCCCCTTCGAGTCTAGACTTACTAGATCTTTTTCCCGACGCTTATCGGGGTCATTCCGAACATCGGCAACAAAGCGCGCTTTGAGAGGAAAGGGGGAAAAAAAAAGATACCATCTATCAAATAATTATATCATTATATATCATTGTCATTCGCATCAGAATACCCATTTGGATCATCCATTTTTGAGATTGATTGATTGACTGGATACCTTGCTCATCTGTGAATAGAGAAGAAAATCCTCGAAAAATGGCAGCCCCTCGAAATATTGCTCGACTTGCCACTAGGCTTTCCTCAAGGCGTTCAGCTATATCATCCTCATCATCTTCAACATCTACACTTAGACGAGCGACTAAACCCATAACGGAATTCATTCGAAATGGTTCAACACTTCCACCAAGATCAAGTCAATTCGCAAAAGCAACGACAGATCACTTGAATGCATTAAAAGCTATTAGTTCATCTACTTTATCGACATTAGACAATACTGCCAGTGCAGATGAGTTGAAGACTTATAATGATGATTGGATGAACAAATATCATGGTAAATCTCAAATAGTGGTTAAACCTAAAACAACGGAAGAAGTTAGTAAAATTATGAAATATTGTTATGCAAATGATCTTGCTGTTGTTCCACAAGGTGGAAATACAGGATTGGTTGGTGGGTATTTCAAGTTTTGGTATATCCCAGTTTAGTCCGAATACTAATTTTCTCACAACTGATGTAGGTGGATCAAATCCTGTACATGATGAAATCATCTTGAACCTTACAAACTTGAATCAAATACGATCATTTGATGAAGTTTCAGGAGTATTAGTAGCAGACGGAGGAGTAATTTTGGAAACGGCAGATCATTATTTAGCTGAAAAAGGATTTATCTTCCCATTAGATCTTGGTGCTAAAGGATCATGTCATATTGGTGGAAATGTTTCAACTAATGCAGGTGGATTAAGATTATTAAGATATGGAAGTTTACATGGAACTGTTCTTGGTTTAGAAGTTGTTTTACCTGATGGAACGATTTGGAACGGTTTAAGTAAATTGAGAAAAGATAATACTGGTGAGTCTATTCTTACCATCATCATCCTTGCCTTGTCCTATCTGAATACTCCAGACTTGATCCTCGACCTTCTTGTACCCCCACAAAGCTTTCTGATTATACCCAGACTGTGATAGCTGACTCTCAAGTACACGTACTCAGGATTCGACATTAAACAACTATTTATTGGTTCCGAAGGTACTATCGGTATAATTACTGCTATATCTATACTCTGCCCACGAAGACCAAGCGCAATGAACGTAGCTGTATTCTCATTAGATTCATATGAAGCTGTACAAAAGGTATTTGCCGAGGCCAAGGGTCATTTAGGTGAGATCTTGAGTGCTTTCGAATTTTTCGACAAACAAAGTGTAAGTAATTTTGAAACTGTTCTCGTTAAAACTTTGTAAATGTTTGAGAAATTAATTGGTGTTATTACTGTTTGCAGTACGCTCTTGTGAAGAAACATCAAGAAGAAAATGGCGGAGACAGAAAAGTATTCGAAACTGAAGGAGACTTTTATTGTTTAATTGAAACAGGTGGAAGTAATGCAGAACATGATGAAGCTGTGAGTGAAATTCGGTTAGATCAATAGCTAAAATGTGAATCATTTTAATTCGTAGAAATTAACTGGTTTACTTGAACATTTAATGGAAAATGAAATGGTACTCGATGGAGTTTTAGCACAAGATTCAACACAATTTCAATCTTTATGGTCATTACGTGAATTAGTACCTGAATCAGCTGGAAAAGCAGGTTCAGTATATAAATATGATGTTTCTGTACCTGTTGGTAAAATGTATGGATTAGTTGAAAAAATGAGAACTAAATTAAGAGAAGGTGGTATATTAGAAGGTGATGGTAAAAAAGATGGACCTATTAGAGCTGTAGCTGGTTATGGACATATGGGTGATGGTGAGTATTCTTTTGACCCATATTCATTTGGAGATTTGAACGAAGGAAGCTGATTTCTGGATTTTTTTTGATGATTTTGTAGGAAATTTACATATTAATATAGTAGCTAATAAATATACAGATGAAGTTGAGAAAATAATTGAACCTTATATTTATGAAATTGTAGCTGAAAATGAAGGTTCAATTTCAGCTGAACATGGTTTAGGAGTAATGAAAGCTCCTTATATTGGATATTCAAAAAATGAAACTTCAATTGAATTGATGAAAAAGGTCAAAACACTTTTCGATCCTAAAGGATTATTAAATCCATACAAGTACATCGTGTAGACATGGCAATAGAAAACGGATTTTATGGGACTTTGTCGTATTGAATATTTCTCTGATAGAGTGTTATACATCTTTATACATACTTGGGATGATCATTTCGATTGTATATGCATGAGCACGGTATATTTATACTTTGTATGTAAATAAACAAAAGAAGCTAAAAGGATATTGCACTGGTCCTCTACTGTTAATGTGACTGGAACTGGTAGGTTATTCAGGGGTCCCCTGAAAAAGTGGCGGCGTTTCATCTTTTATTCGAGATGATCGCCATCAACGTTTCAGAGAACAATAGCAAGATACTTTAACCCATCTCAAGTCATCAACACCGTATCAATTGGCATTCATGCATATAGGTTTAGTTTGACTATATACATCCAAATTCCCCTGAAATGAAGATGTAACATGGGTCAAAATTGCTAAAATATAGACGCACTGACCACCTTTTTAAACCCCTTTTGATACACACCATTTTGTTCAAGTTTGAGTTAGGGATCAATGCGTTAACCAAGTTATAATTGTACTACTTGTTATCCATGACAACCATCTTACAACACTTTTCAAACTACTTCACACTCCTTACTTTTCATCTGAGGCTCATCTATCCTTCTTCTCCATTCCGTTCTGTTGAATAATAAGGTCTTACAGCAAACTCACTTCGAAGCTAGTCAATCAATACAATCTCAATCATTGATATATCCTTTGAGGAGTATCTCCTACATCTACTACTCCAACTTACATAGCATTGGCCTAATCTCCTTTGTCACTTGAACCCCTTTTAATCGAGAATCTCTATCTGCTCAATTGGATATACCCCTCCCACACAGTCATTCACTTTTCCTTTCATCGTTACCTACAACTCTGAAACGAGACCAGACTATCTGAAGTGAAAGAATAGGACAAAACAAAAAAGATCAATTTGCAAGTTTATAAAGCGTATCGTAACTTCAAGAGCTTTTCACTTTGAAATAGATAGGGATACAAGGATATTTGGCTCAAATCCGGAAAACTTCTAACCGTTTACATTCTCTTCGTTGATCGATTACAATACCTTAACTTCGAGAGAACCACATATCTATCAACAGCAGAAAATACTTCATACGTCGCTGAAAGTTTCCACATAGCATCTTTTCCATTTTGGAGTCTCATTTATTTCAGCACAAGATGAGTCAAGTTTCTCAACCTCGACAACAGCCTGGACAGACTCAATCTTCAAATCAAGGTGCCGCACAAGCTCAAGAAAGAACAACAAAGGGAAATTCAGCTAGTGCACCTAGGAAAGTGAAATTCAACGTTGGTGAGTTGGCGATATTATTTATTTTCATAGCCAACTTATTTTCACAATCGCGAACGAATGGATCCTTGGGCTGTTGAATATTATTAGCTACGGCATTTATCATTTTCATGACCAAAAGCTGATTTGATTGACAATAGGCCACACATACCACGTATTGGATGTGATAGGAGAAGGTGCCTATGGTGTTGTAGCTTCTGCCATTCATAGACCATCAGGCACTAAAGTAGCTATCAAGAAAATCGCACCTTTTGATCATTCGATGTTCGCATTGAGGACATTAAGAGAATTGAAATTGCTTAAATACTTTGCAGAAGAGGGAGTTAGTGAGAATGTGCGTTTGTTTGAGGCTTAATAACAGAGTTAGCTGTAACAAAGCTGATTCTCATCACTGATTTATTCTGTCAGATCATCTCAGTTTTGGATATAATCAGACCAGCATCATATGAAACTTTCAAAGAGGGTAAGTCGGCCGTGAAAATGTGTGTCGATGCGGTATAAAGCTGATTAACCGTATGGGCGTTAGTTTACTTGGTTCAAGAACTTCTCGAAACTGATCTACATCGAGTAATTCGTACTCAAGATTTATCAGATGATCATTGTCAATACTTCTTGTATCAAACTTGTAGAGCTCTGAAAGCTCTTCATTCAGCCGAAAGTTAGTGACTCATTTCATCACTGAATCTTTTTATCTTTCCAATTACTCTCGACGTGATTACTTTTTGTTTCCTTTGAAGCTTTTAAGCACGCTTTTGAAGTTCGCATATCTATGATATCTACCTACGCTACTCTCACATTCAGGATTCGCTTATATGATCATCAATTCGCTGATCAGTCTTTCTATTAGTCATTCACCGAGACTTGAAACCATCCAACTTGCTCCTCAACGCCAATTGCGATTTGAAAGTATGTGATTTTGGTCTTGCCAGATCAACTCAAACCGCTTCGCCAGAAGGTCAGAACAATCAAGGCTTCATGACTGAATGTGAGTATCGACTGTTGATTGTGCCAAGTGAGAGAAAATATTCGCTGATTGACGATCGTGTCGTTTGGTCAGACGTCGCGACTCGATGGTACAGAGCACCGGAAGTTATGCTTTCTTTCAGAATGTACACAAAAGTATGTACCCAGCTAGCTTGTTTGGAGAACATGGCAATAGCTGATATCGAAGGATATTTTAGTCGATAGATGTTTGGTCAGTTGGATGTATCCTTGCTGAGATGTTGAGTGGAAAACCTTTATTCCCTGGACGAGATTAGTGGGTTTTTGATTCATCAGTTTTACACCAAATGGCTTAGCATTTCAGTAAGAACGGAACTCACTGATTCCCTTTTTAGCCACCACCAGCTTTCACTTATTTTGGATGTTCTTGGTACGCCAACTTTCGAGGAGTTCCAAGCTATTACTTCCAAGCGATCCAAAGAATACGTCAGGACTTTGCAGTAAGTGCGAAGTCTAACATACGTTCTGGAGCAGACAATAGGGGTTTCATTTATTGACGTCAATGTCCCGCAGATTCCGAAAGAAAAGAAGTTTCGAATCACTCTATCCTAATGCTTCGCCAATGGCGATTGACTTCTTGACCAAAACATTGACTTGTAAGTTGCTATTCCTTTGAGTGACCTATGAAGAGGATACTCATTGTTGTCAATTAGTCGATCCAAGGAGAAGGTTTACAGTCGAACAATGTTTATCGCACCCATATTTAGACGCATACCATGATCCGGAAGATGAACCTTCTGTTAAACCACTTTCATCCAATTTCTTTGATTTCGATATGATGAAAGAAGAGATATCGAGAGAAGAGTTGAAGAGGTTATTATTTGAAGAAATTATGACTTTTGGTCAATCTGAAGGTAACCAATGAACGTAGGGCGAAGAGGGTGAGATAAGATTAACAACCGAAATCATTTGCGGGATGAGCGGGGATCGGAATATCTGTTTTGCTCGGAAATTCGGCATGTGCAGGATCCTTACTTCTAATCCTAAGTGTCAAGGGTAAGGCTATTGGGAAACTTGTTTGATTATTCCAGAGATGAGGATGACAGATTCGGTTGATGGATATGTCAGTGTTTATACAAAACTGTAGGATTAGTATTGTTTCGAATCAATAGTTATCCCGATTTTTAGCTTTTCTTGTCAACCTTATCTCATTATGTACATGCTTATACGTGCGTCAGTCGATGTATTGTGATCTCCTTGAACAACGAGACGTTCGATGAACATAGCTGACTATTCATGGAATCCTCGTTAGCACCATGTACCAGACTGAACGATGCAAATATTTCCCATCTACAAAATAAGGATGAGCAAGTACATTCAGTCAGTGATATAAGAGGTTCTTAACGATGCATGAGTTCTGAATTTTTGTGAAATCATGCTGCTGGTTCTTCCTCTTCTGCCTTCTTCTTCTTCACTTCGACCTGCAGTGCAGATAGAGGATTAGCTTGGGCTAACATACTTATGTGAACGAAATGCAGATATTATTTACCCTTGTCACTTGATCAGCCGGAGCACCTTTCAATACACCTACTTGAGCTTTGAGCATTTCGACCTGATAGAAAGTATTATCAATTTAAATGACAGTTTTCAAAGATGAATTTGAGTTATAAAGCGATTTCTGCGAAAAAAAAACAGATTGCTCCAATGTTGGAAAGTAATTAGGATTTAAACTACTTACAATATCATCTCCTACATCTCCTTGAATTACAATCTCTTCACCACCTCCAGGAATTTTTGAAACACTTGAACCAGTTGCAAATTTACCTGCGAAAAATTTTGCAGCTTTCTTTAAATCTATATTAAATAATTCTAAATTTTGAACATGAGTTTGATGTTTACGTTTTGTACGTTCTGATCTTTTAATTATGATCTAAAAATAATAAGAGAATAACGATGAGAGGGAGAGAAAACACTCATTAATTATGAGTTGGTCTTTATAAAAAAAAGACTTACCTTTGTTTCTCCTTTTTTCTTTGCTTCAGCTTCTGCTTTTTTAGTTGCTTTCTTTTCAGCTTTAACGGCATCTGCTTCTATTTTTTCTTGTTTTTCAACTGATAAAGTACCAATTCTAGCTGCTAAATTACCTACACAAGAAGTTTATAAGCCTCAAAAAAAAAATTCAATTGAGTTATAAGAAAGAAGATAACTCACCTTCTCCCCATAATCTATCAAATTCATCTTTATCTTCACTTTCTAACCAAGTTTTACATTTTGAAAAAGATGGTCCGAATTCACAATATTCAGTTGGAAGTGAACATACCTCACAATAATGAGGAACGATAAGTTTTGTAGATGGTCCCGCTGTAGATACTGCTGCCATTGTGATAGATCTAGGTAGGTCTATGATTATTATAGGTATAAGTGAATGATATGTGATATATGTTGAGAGTATGATGCAGATTCAACTACGGGGGGGAATGGATATTCTCGGAGATATATTTCATCTCCATCATAACTTACATTCAGGCGATGCTCATACTTTGCTCACTTTGTTGTTGATTTCTCGCCTTTCATGCATGACCTTTGAGAATTGGACGAAACAGAAATTAACATTAGACAGTCGCAACCCAACGGTAGAAAGGCAATCGGGCCAATTTCGAAGCAGGTGACCTTGGGCGAGAGCTGCATAAAATTCAATCCAGAGTTCGACCTACAGGCGACCGATCCATCAATACGCGTCTTGATGGCTCTTGGCCGAGCGAAAACGAGCAAAGCGCAATTCAATTCCTGCTGTTACGCCGACCCGCAAATCCGACAAAAGGTTTAGAATAGCTGTAACATATTCCAGATCATGCCTCTCATACATGGTCTGTCAGGAGTGGTTATAAGATGTTTCAAGAAGGTTGAGACAGCTGCAGATTGGATGACGGGAGCTGCTGGACCAGTTTTCGTGTTCATGTGTTGGAGTCTCATACTCTCAGGAGGGTTCATATATTGTAAGCATGATCTTATATGACTGGTAGGGGCGAATCCCTGTCATTATGCTGATGTATAGACTCAGTTGATGTGGTAGTTCGCTCTTTATCCTTTTTATCCCTGTTCATCCTTTCTCCCTTACTCATCTTAGTACCTCTAAATCTATATGGACAATACTACTTGGTAACACACGTTCCACCAGGATACCCTGCACCTAAACCTACTGGAGAAGATAAAAAATCCGCTTCATGGTTAATACCTAATCCGAAAAGCATATGGTCAGGTGAAAGATGGGGATTTGTCAGACGAGGTAGAACTTTGACTGGACCAGGAGGAATGAGTGGAACTTGGGAAGGGGCTAGTAGAAGAGTTAGAAGATGTAGAAAATGTGACGGACCAAAACCTGAAGTAAGTTAAATTTTAATCACTTCTGACCATACGTTATATGTCTTGTTAGGGAAAATGATTTACGAATTTGTATGATCAATAGCGCACGCATCATTGCTCAGTGTGTAAGCGATGTGTATTGCAAATGGATCATCATTGTCCTTGGATAAATGCATGTGTGAGTCATGGCCGTAATTCCTGTCTATGGTAGTCGGACTGATTTACTCTTTGATATTTAGGTTGGACTACATAATCAACGGCACTTCGTCTTATTCATGTAAGCTCGGAAAAGGTTGGAATCCGCCTTCATACTCACGTCTCCATACAGGGCATGGCTTTCGACTGGTTGCGCAACAGTCAGTATTACGGGATATCGCGCATTTCTAGCTACATTTGATTACCATGCTGAGGTCAGTTCAGCTGTTGCTTTTGTGGTGACATGTGAAAGCTGACCGTGTCTGCGTAGTGGCCATCGTGGACTCCTAAGATTGGCTTCACGTTGATATACGTACTCTGTCTTGCTATCGGTATGTCTTCTTCACTAAAAGCTCAATCACTCACAAACCTGACCGATGTCCGACCTATATGTAGGTTTTGCCGTATCCGTCTTGATGTTCTGGCATCTATATATGGTATCCTACGGAGAAACCTCGATAGAAAGTCATGACAATGCGTACTTGGCGGGCAAGGCAAAGAAGGAGGGTCTGGTGAGTGATCTCATGATGAAGACCTCACTGTCTGCATCTTCCTTGAGGACTTCACTTGGACTGACACCTTTTCGAAATACGCAGATATATCTCAACCCGTATGACCTAGGAAGGCGCCGGAATCTACAACTCTTTTTCAACATAGGTCCTAATGGATAGTGAGTGACACTCCGCCAGCTAGCTGCGTATACCTATACCCAATCTACGCACAGCGTACCGCCCAATTAATCTGATTCCTTATCACTACGCCTGTGTCGTGAAGCAGTATTCGCTGATACCAAGGCATATCAGCTCCACAGCATCCTTGCTGTTCCCGCTAGCTTTGCCGCCAGCTTCGAATGGCTGGTCATTTCCTCGCCGTCCAATCCCTTCTCACCCATCCACTAAATCGACAAATCTACATGCACCAGAATTAGCAGATGGGTTGATCGCTAGAGCAAATGGACTTGGTCTAGGATTGGATTTAGAAGCTGAATCGATCAACTCAAACGGCGAGTTGAATAGTCCAATAGGTGGACATGCTGAAGATGGGATGGGAGGTTACGTGATGGGTGATGAAGAGGGTTTAACGGATGATGAAGAAGGTGGAGGTGGTTGGATGGATCTTGGAGATCCTCAATATAAACTTGGGGATGACCATCTATAATTCTGCCACATTTGGAGTATTGCATTGTGTGAATAGATAGAGCATGTCCTCTGACACATACATGTATTGTACTGTACATCGCACCATATTGTGATCTGAGTCGCAAGAGACCTGTCGATCATTAGTTGGTAGTCAGTAATCCGCTAGTGTTCCCGGTATTTTCGGTCCGAAGCGAGCTAGTCCAGGAGTATTTTAACTTTTTCGGCCTAATCCTAATTATCGCTGTTATTGCAAAAAAAAAGTTGGTAGATGGCATGATGACATCGGATTTGTTTATTAATTCTCCTTGCTTGTCTTTGGGTTTCGATCATCAACATTGTGCTACTTTCTCAGTCCTCTTTATTTGTTCCAACGTCATTAGGAGCTTATTGCATCTCTTCCTCGTTAGAAGGTTCTCGAAAGGAATTGATTACTGGTCGAATTTTCATCGTATAGAATGTTTAGACCGACCTCATCCTCTTTTCGAGGTTTACAAAATATCGCAAAGTCTTCTAAAATAGGGTCTCGGAAATGCTTGACACATTCACCATCTTCCTTTCGATCATACGCTAGCGGATCAAATACAAACTCTTCGGCGTCATATCGATCATACGGAGCGACAATTATAGTTTCAAGCATAACAGCGGTAGTTTTAACTCAATTATGGAATAATCAGAATCGAATACAATGTGACGATGGAGCTTTATCTGTAAAGAGTGCTGCGGAAAGAGATGAAGCGTATATCACACCTACAAAAGCTAAAGAATTAATACCTTCCAATCAAGATTCTAAATATGCTACGAAAGAAGAGATTGATGTCGCTATTAAATTACTAAGAGGGAAATTGAACCAAGATCAAGTTTCGACTAATCCTGATGAATTGTTAAGTCATGGAGTTTCCGCTAACACTTATCATGGTGAGTGGATTAATTCAAGGAGGGCTCAGGTGTAACATAATTAATAATCTATTTGATGTAGCCGCCGCTATACCTAATGTAGTGGTTTATGCAGAATCAACAGAAGATGTATCAATAGTAATGAAATTAGCTAATGAATATCGTATACCCGTTACACCATTTAGTGGAGGAACTTCACTTGAAGGTCATATAACTTGCCCTTATGGAGGAATTTGCGTAGATTTATCAAGAATGGATAAGATATTAGAATTACATGCGGAAGACTCAGATGCAGTTGTACAAGCTGGATGTCAATGGGAAGCTATAAATGAAGAAATCAAAGAAAGAGGTTTGAATTTGTTCTTCCCTCTTGATCCGGGTCCTAGTGCTTGTATTGGAGGTATGATGGCTACTGGATGTAGGTGAGTAAGAGATTTCCTTTCATACCCTCATTCAAGATATTTGGGGAAGAGGATGGTTATGGACGTTCAGATTCAAGTCAGATAAGGGCACTGATTAGGAATTTCTCAAATGTAGTGGAACTAACGCAGTGAGATATGGTACTGCTAAAGGAGAATGGTTCTTGAACGCTGTGAGTACAATCACATCCGATGTTGGCGATTTGATATCTGTCATGCTAATTTGATCCCACCAAGACCATCGTACTACCTAATGGGGAGATCATCAAGACTAGACAACGATCTAGGTAAGTTAATTTTGGTGTAATAAACAAATGCCAACTGAAAAGAAGAAGACATATTGACGGAACGACGCTTCAGGAAATCTTCCGCCGGGTATGACTTGACTAAACTCTTCATTGGTGCTGAGGGTACACTAGGTATTGTGACCGAAGGTGAGTGTATTCTGATGTACGGCAGCGATGCATATTGACCAGCCTGTGATTAGCTACCATTCGTTTAGCTCCTATATTACCGACTCGAGTGGCAGTCTGTGGTTTCCCAGGTGTCGAAGAAGCCGTTTCCGCTGTTGGAGAAGTGATCAATCAAGGTGTACCCATGCGTGAGTTACTTGAAGGCATTAGCTAGCAAACAAGACGGAATGATTGACAAGCTGAATTTTGGTCATGCTGATATAATAGAATGCGTGGAATTATGCGATACATTGATGATGGAAGCTATCGGTAAATTTGGAAACGTCTCAATGCCATTACCTTCCTTAGACACGATATTTTTCAAATTTCAAGGTTCAAATTCTGAAGCCATTGAACAAAACGTTAAAATTGTTTCTGAAATATCTAAAAAACATGGTGGACAAGATCTGGTATTTGCTAAAAATGATAAAGAATCAGATGAATTATGGAGTGCACGTAAATCTGCACATTGGTCTGCTATGGCTTTAGTAGAAGGATCTACATGTTATTCAACAGATGTCTGTGTACCAGTTAGTAATTTACCGAAATTGGTTAAACAGACTAAAGAGGATTTGAAAGAGAATGAAATTGTTGGACCTCTTTTAGGGTGAGTGGATCCTCTTTCAAAAGATTACTTTGCATACATGGAACTGAAATCATAAGCTGTGTAGACATGTTGGTGATGGTAACTTCCATTGTGCATTGATTTTCAAAGCCGACGTACCGGGAGAGTTTGAAAAAGTAGATGCTGCTGCTCACCGAGTGAGTTATACTATGATCCTGCACCTGTCCGCAAGATGGACTAAATGACCGCTTGATAGATGGTTAAACGAGCTATCGCATTGCAAGGTACATGTACAGGTGAACATGGTGTAGGAATCGGTAAACGAGAATTCTTGCCCCTAGAATTAGGAGAAGGTACTATAGCGGTAATGAAGCAGTTAAAAAACACCTTGGATCCAAAGGGAATAATGAATCCTGGTAAAGTGAGTATAAACAAAAAGTCGCTAATTCATGAACAGCTAAATCTTGTCAACCTCAGTTGTATCCCGACTAAAGCAAGAGACGGTCTCTATTTAACAAGGAGGACTCAACGGGCCGACCGCTTCAACACGGATCGTCCCAGAATACGCAACCCACTACTTGTGGCATATTTTGGGCATGTTGACACAAATTAGCCTACATAGATTTTAGATGATATCTTCGATACAAATTGATAAAATTGCTCTACTTGATGATTATCATGGCCCGCTTGAATCGAACCTCTTCCACTCACGTCATTTCATCCCGTTGAAATTGACCGGACCGGTCCACACATTTCTGTTGTTTATATTGATTCCTATCTTCAATCGATATTACGCAACCATATCATCTAGCCTATCAGGACTATCTGGTCCCCAAAGGGTACCCAATATCGCTATGAACATATCATTTTGCTTAGCTGGAACATGATCAGATGAAATAATACTGACGTTATTGATATGAGATGAGGACGTCATGAAAGAGGTAGTAAATTTCCAGTATAAAGCAGCTGGAATGCTGGGATTTTCATCTGGCAAAGTCTCTCTTCAAGTGAAATTCGTGTTGACGACAAGGTCCAACATTGCTTTCCCACCGAGTGATATCCGTTGTCGACTTGACCTTGCGGGTCCCTGCGGCTTGACCATTCTGCTGCTAGCCTAATATGCGAATGAATAATAACACATAAAGCCGTGTTACAGTATGTGTGGAGGTCAAAGCGCGCTTGTTTGCAGATGTTTTGCCTGAAATTTCGGAGTCCACCTGATCTTTGTAGTCGCTTATTTCGTTGCGGCAACCGTATTGGAGAATGTTTTTTTTTTCATTTTACTTCGTGAAATAAAAGCAAAAAGAAGCAACTGAAAAAAGGATGACGAGCATGGTCAACTAGAAGTCGAGAAGCCATCATGTCAGCTATTGCGCTCCTGAATAGCGTAGACCGATGTGAATTAAAGGTATCCTCCCTCTTCAATGTCGAAGGATGGGTTGCCATAGGTACGTATATCCATGAATTATAGAAGATCGGCCCCTCGCTGACACGTCTCACAGTTACCGGTGGGGGAACCGGCCTTGGTCTTCTGACAGCGACTGCTCTCGCTGAAAATGGAGCCAGAGTCTACATCACAGGAAGAAGGGCAGGGCCTTTGCTAGACGCTGTTGCAAGATATGAGAAATCAAGAAGTAAGGGAAAAGGTAATATAACGGCGGTTCAGGCTGATATGAGCACCAAGGAAGGTATTCAGAGTAAGTGTACATCTCAAGGTTTGTCTACAACCCATCTGATAATTGGACAGGATTTGCCGGAGAGGTTCAAGCTAGAGAGGAATGGATTAATGTGCTTATAAACAGTACGTCTAATTCAAACAAACGGAACCTACAAAGTCTCTAATCCTAGTACTTCCAGATCATGGTATATCACTTGGAGCAGCCGATATCAATGCATGTGAGCAGACCGCCGAGGGACTTTCCAAGCAGATGTTCGAAGGAGAATCATTTGAAACTTGGTAAGTCGTGTATAGCTCTTCTTTTCGGAGTCTACTTTAATATACTACCTGCTCATACAAGTATCAGGGCCGATACATTCAAAAACAATGTTGCCTCTTATCACTTTACCACTTTCGCTTTCCTTCCTCTCTTAGCAGCTGCCAAGACAATCGGCGGATTCTCAGAACCTGGAAATATTGTTAATCTATCTTCTATGTCTGGTATTACCAAAACCTCTCAACATGGTCAATTCAACTACAATGCTGGAAAGTAAGTGTCAGACACCAGGCTGTTGCGTCTTTGCTGAAGTACCTGCTCAGAGCAGCTACCATATCGCTATCTCATCAGCAAGCTACTGAGTTTGCTAGAAGGGGTCTTGGTATCAGAGTTGTGAGGAAAACGGAAAAGATCTCGGATAAAGAAGACTAAGCTTATCTACGTATTCGCAGAATTGCCTCTGTCCAGGGTATTTCCCTTCCGTAAGCTACTTAGGAGACCTTTAGTGTTCAAATACTCCTTCACTCACACTTTATCTAGGGAATGACTATTATCCCATCCGAAAACAACACTGGATCTGAAGCTCACAAGCAAGAATTCCGTAACAAATGGGGAATCCCCCTCGGTCGACCTGGTAAAGCAGCTGATTATGCCCAATGCATATTCGGGATCATAACAGTGAGTGACCCTTTCCTGACTTGGAACGTCGAAGGCAGATGAAATTGACTCATTGATCTAGAATCAATATATGACTGGAGCAGAAATAGTCATCGATGGAGGATGGCTTTTGGAGTCTGGTGAGTGCTCGTCTTTCGTCCATAACAGTCTTCATCATAACTCAGTTTATTCTGCCCATCTATAGCGTTTTGATGGATAAATCCCATGTCGTTGTTTGATTGTGTCATAAAATCAAAGGTTATCAGATTTCCCATAAAAGATTACACCCCTCACTAGATGTGACATATTTCATCGCTTAGAAACCGATGAGATTAATAACAATGCAACTGCTTTCACACGGATTCTCCGCAATGACATCGGCCAGCTTAACCTTGTGCTATCATCTTCCAAAACGCCATAATTGACCTACATCTCGAACCACGTTCAGCTGAGGATAAGCAAGGCGAGCGAAGCGAGCGTGATCTTAAGTTTTTCAAGCTCGTGGTACGATAAGAAGTAGAGACAGCATATACATGAATCAAATCAGTCGAATGCGTCATTACGTTACAGTATATTGGAAAAGCTACTAAGAGGGACAGTATCTGTGAGATTGACTATTCAATGCACTATTGTCGAAGATTAGACGAGGGAGTTTTAAGCGTTTATCTCCTCTACGGTCTTCCCACCACCTGGGGCATTGTCACTGTGTTCCAATCTATGAACATTTCTACCTTGTCGCTCACCAGCTAAAGTCATAGCGAATTTAGATCGTTCTCTAAAGTATGCTCCTTTGAAGTAGAATATGAAGATTGGAATTGTTACGAATCCAGATATGATAGCAAGAATAGTTGATGGCCATTCTAAATGGTATCTCGATGATTCACCACCAACGTTAGTGTAGACTATACAGGTAGGTAACCGATAAGCTTACTCATCTGAACAGAAGTATACGCGGAAAGGTGGGACAACTTACAAGGTGAGGCATACATGGCTGCTATACCTGCCAAGAAATCACGAGCGAAACCGTTACCACCAGTGGCTGAAGCTGAATATGGACCGTATGCGGCAATCATACTATAGGGAAAAGTTGAGATCATCAATGATTGAGTCTATTATTTGGAACAATTATTATATGACTCACTAATCGATTGTTGACATGTAGATAGCATAGTTGGCAATACCGACCATAGCTGAGAAGATCATTGGGGCAATCCAGTGAGTTTTAGGAGGACCAAGAGAACTCCATGCGAAACCGAATAAACCTAATGATTCAAGTGGAGCGACTGGACGAAATACGATATCAGCTCTGTTGTAGGGTTAGATATGGCTCTCCGATTCATGACTCACGGTATAAAAGAGGTTTCAATCGGATTTCAGGAGCGGTACCTTGAGGATCCAGTCGTAATTTCTTTCGCTGAGACATGAGTGGAGGGATGTAGAAGAGGTAGGCGAGGAAATATCCGATAGCAATTCTGTGCACAAATGGAAAAGTTAGTTTTTGCTTACAATATAACTTAAAGACTCACGGTACGAAAGCCAAAGCCATTTGTTCAGTTGTGAAACCCCATTGTTCGTATCTGTAGAATCCAAATTCAGCTAGGGCCTTGTTTTGTAAATTTGAATAAAAGAAGCTTACACTGGAGTAAAGGCTTCCATGAAAGTGAAAATCAGAGCATCGGAGAAACCGGAAAGCAATGAACAACAGAGTACGATAGGTTCAGTCAAGAACATCTGGAAAGGCCTGATCCAAGTATGAACGACTTCTTTGACGGTGAATCTTTCTCTCCAAGGACGTAATTCATTAGGACCATATACATTGCTTCGACCCTCAGCTCTAAGCTTTTTGGCATGTCGATCCAATAGGACGGTTGATCGAGTCTCGGGAACGAGGAAGAAGTGGAGAATTTGGACAAAGACACCAAATATCAACTGAACCCAGCATATCCATTCCCAGCTCAGATTTGCTTGGATGAAGGGACCGATGATAGGACCGATGACAGAACCTCCGACAGAGGAGAACACAATGAATGCGACGGCCCACTGTTGTTCATTGGGATCGTAGAGATCGGCGACTAAGGGAACGGAGCAAAAACTCAGCCAAGAGGCTCGCAGGCCTGATATTCAGGAGGACTCACCCATTCCCAAAGTGACTGATCCTCCCGCAGACGAAAAACCACCTAACACACGAGCGACGATTACTCCACCGAAAGTAGGTGATAGCGCGGCGAGAATTTGCCAGACTGAGGCGGGGAAGATGATGATCAGCCTCTGAGTCTCATGTGACAGCTTTTGGTCGCAACAATGGTGTCACTCACTGTTGACGAGAAATAGCGAACTTTGCAAGATCCACCATCTACCCAATTCTTCTGACCAAGGTGCCCACAATTCACAACCAAAAGCATAACAGATCAAGAAAAGACTTTGACCGACTCTTGCACCTTGAGCTGAAACACCAAATTTATCTTGCAAAAAGCTTACACCGTTTGCGTAAACGGCGGCGTTCATGTTCATTGAACACTGTACGACGAAGATTACTGAAAGTGTGGTCCACTTTTTGGCAGGCGACCACGCGTAACCTAAAGCTTCTGGAGCATCTTCTTCCTGTAAGATAATTTTGTGCGGCGCCGTATTTCCTCTTTTCAATTCTTGTCTTTTGTATCCCTCAACATGAGCTATAGCAGCTCCATTTCCCTTGGGTGGTGTATATCCATTAGGATCAGTTGAACGTTGTGTGTAACCATCGTTCTCTACTTTCTCATGCTTGAAAGACTTGTGGGATTTGAATCCGAATCTCGATTGTGGTTGGGTTTGAGGTTGAGCAGGTGGAACGGCAGTTTCTTCTGATGATCTGCCCGATCCACCAATTTGAGTTGGATGTTCTACCTTTTCAGACATTCCTGCCTTTGATTATCGTTTGACTACCGGATCTGATGAGAAAAAGATTTTTATAAATAAATCGTTTTAATTGCTGAACGAGAAAAAGAGTAAAAACAAAGTCGTTCTCTTATTAATCAACTGAAAAGTATTTTTCGTATAGTGTATGGGATGGAAAGCGGAAGACTGCTCGAACAGAATGATATATTTGAATTTTCTCCCAACGTCATAAATTGGGTATGTTTTCCAATCATGAGCTCGTTAGTCATAAAAAAACTAGCGTTATTTAGTTTAAAACGGGTATATGGGCCCGCTGTTCTGCTCCATACTAGTAGGTCTCTGAAGCGATACATCATAGCCCTTTCATCATGGCGTGAACATACGGATCTCTCTGACGAAGAATTAACGTTATCATGGCGTATCCATATGGGTCAAAAGTTGATTTCGCTTGCTGGCTTGCACTTGTTCAAGGGGAAGACATATGAAAAAATTGAATTTGGTTTAATAATACCATACTTCCCTTGGTGACGTCAGTGTTACGGGAAAATACCCATAATATATGTCTACTGAATCGTTTTGCCCGCTAAGCCCTGAAAAAGGCGCGGATTCTTGGCCCATTACCGGCGGCTTGACGGCTTGGTTAAAAACCCTGATACGCTTTTTCAAAAAGGTAAAAGGGATTGCATTTTTGCCTTAAGTTATCCGAAAAAAAAAATGACAACTTATATATGAAATGAATACCCCTATTCTCTTGACCATTTAAACTGTTACGGGCCGCAAGACGATACACTGCTTTTTTGGGTGATCCCTACCTGATTGGGAACCAAATGCCAAGTCCGAAGATGACCCGAAACGTAAAAAGGGTAGCTCAGAATGCTTCGACGAAGAAGATATGAGTGCCACGAGTAGCTCCCACGATGGCTTTAGTTGACATAGGAGGATGACCGAAAGTAGGAGATCAAGAACTCTGCGTGCTGTATATGACCGGTAATCCTGTCATAACACGAGAGCACCGTGTGCATCGCGTGGTATTGCAAATCAGGTGATCATTGATTGGGTGATGACGTAATGATCTGCTGATAATACTGCGACAAACACGTTGGAGCACGTAAGAGTAATTGAGCAATTGATGAAGATCATTAACTTACGTTAACCCATATCCTTCCATTCCTCTTTACTAGTATTCTTTACTTTGATACGGATACGGATACTCATTCCCCTAACACGTTATTAGACAGAGTACAGCACGACCTTGACGAGCAAGTGAAAACTCAATATACTCGATGAGTATCGGATCCACACAGCAATCAAAATACGCACAAGGCATCGAATAAATCACCATGACAACCAACTCAACCGTGTCATCTCAACCCATACCTAATAACGGGTTGACCTCATCTTCGTCCACTTCTGCCGAAGCAATGCCATCTGCAGCAGGACTCACTACCGAAGAAGTAGGACACGATTCCTTGGCAACATTGGAAGAAACCCGAAATAGTACAATCTCTCCACTTATTGATCCACGCAAGTTGAATAATCAGCCTGCACCATTACCTTCTCCACCACTTTCTTCCCCTAATCACACTGAAGCAAATACATCTTCTGCTCAACAACCTTTGAGATCACCCAACACAGAATCTACCTTAGATTCAGTCTATTTGAACGATGGTATACCAAATGAACCTTCGTCTCACCCTACTATAGCTGAAACCGGTGTTTTATCTCAATCACCTTCCGATGGTCCGGGTCCAAAACAAGGTCAATTAAAAAGAGCTGAAAGACCGACTGGAGATGGAATCATAAAACTTGGTAGTCTTGGTGGAGAAGGACTGGTCAATAAGCCAGCAACTGAAAGTCCGAAAGAGTAGTAGGAGAGTAGGGTTAGAAGGAATCACTGGAAGGTCAAGGTAGAAAACAACGATGTCGGGGTCTGGTTGGGAGGCAGACTGATTGAGATGTGACAGCTCACTAGTCTTTTCTGATGAACGATGGAAGAGGTGGGTCGTGTGAAAGACCAATATATCACTGGTCACATCCTATACCTTAAGATCTGTCTGTGCATAGTCATCCGCGAGATCATCGCATGTAAATATATCATGTATCCAATCTGTGCAAGCGGATTCAACTCAGTCCGTGCTCATGAGCCTCTGAAATCAGCAGACTGAAAGTAGTGATACATTTAACATTTTGCAGGGTATATTCCCGATAAAGCCTTTACAACATACTCTATATTCATTGATACTAATTTACATCCCCCTTTTACCTTCTTCCCAGACCATCTTGATTCTAGGGAATCTCAGACTTTTCTTGCCCGCACCATTAGCCTTCTTATCACGTTCCATCGAATCTGATTCGCCAAAATACTCTACCGTAATATATTTACCAATAATTTGTTCTGGGTATTTAGCATATCTCATTCGTTGATCAGCTGTGAATCCTGATCCTACAGATACTGAATGACCATCATGATTTATCCATACGTTTGCCAATGCATTGTGTTCACCAAAAACTCCATTCACGGCCAGACGCATTGGTGAGATATCAAGGCTTTCTACTTTGTATTCTGCGTCTTGCCATTTCTTGAATTTACGTATATCGGGGCTAATTGCGAGACCAAGATTTCAGTATGAGCTCGAGACCAAATGGCTTTGAAGACAGGGAAGCGTGGCAAGGGTCGGTTTTGACTCCACAACTTACGACCTTTTCCCTTTATATCCTTCATCTTTCCTCAAGATAATTCCTTCCCACCCCTCCCGTGCAGCTCGATCAACCATGACTTCCACATCTGCCACTCCGGCAACTTTAATCTGTTTCAAGTCCTTGAACATCTTCTCCTTTACACCCTTTTCATCTAAACAATCACTCAACCATGCACCCACGAATTTGATATCCCTCAATCTCGCGCCGAATTTCTTTCCTAATCCTTCATGACCCTGCAAGGATGTTTTGGCGTTCAATTCAGAATACGAAAGTACGTCAAATAAGAAGTAACTTGGATGATTGATTGTATCTGATCGTCTCATTTGAGATACAGTGGAAGAGAAATCTTCGACAAATGGATCATTGGCTATCCACATTGAATCAGCTACGCTCCCATCATCTCTTGCTTGAGAAGTGGCCAGCTCTTCCGATGTCTTCGGTCTCATAACGCAGACTTCTCCATCAAGAATCAGCCTTTTCACGACGCCATCGGGTCTTTCTTCCACTAAGAGCGGATCAACATCTAGCCACTTGCGTAAGACAGGTAATTTCGATAGAGGTTGAAGTTGTTCTTCTAATTTGGACAACGAGTTGAACGGCTTCCCTGTCCGAGAGACAAAATGTACGGATACTAATTCCATCGCTTCCGATGAGTTTGTCGGTACCAGAAAGTCTAAGAAAGTCAAACACCTAACTCCATCTAATTTCCTTGAGGCGTACCATACAGATCCATCCTTGAACAGGGATTCGAACGGCGGTTCGAGGGATTTACCAAGGGCAACTTCGAATTTATCTAATTTGGCGGTCTTCGGATGTATGGGAGTCTTACCTCTGCTCGAGATAAGGGTGGTATGGTTGTCGAACGAACTAGTAGAACTTTTGGAAGGGCTGATTGGAGAGGCGGATGAGCTTGGGTTCAGCCGTGCCATTGGTTTGGCCGCATTCGAAAGCAATACTGGTTCGAAAACAGGAGCGTCGACCTCATCCTCCCTCTGCCATTTTACTTCCTTGAGTGTATTAGCCCCAAAACCAGCTAACAAGTTCCTATCCAATAGTTTTCCAAAGATATCCATCAACTTCTGATCTTTAGATATATGATGCATTACCAAAAAGGTGTAAGTTAACTCTTTTGCGTTGTTACCTGTAATCCTCCGAGATGAAAGGAGGTCGAACAGGTCTAAGAGATGCCAGGGTACCATCGTTCCGTCTGAGATATCTCCGTCTGTCTTGATCCATTTCTTCAGATTGGGGTATGTCAGATTGTTTCGGAGAGTAGGGTTGTATATACTGGAAGAAGGAAGAGGGTATTAGCAACGAACCTGGGTTGAGCCTTCAACGGGTGCTGTTTCTTGTATGGCTGACTTACTACTCCAGCAATTCTTTCAAGTCAGGATACTCTCCTATGATTCGAGTTTTACCGGTTCTACTATTTTCTGCCGCTACTCGATCTTGCAATTCTGCTACCCTGCTAAGATGTTTAGACAAGTAAGAGTAGTCGGGGAAAATCGTTAGTTTCTCGTCTTCTACGGTTATTGCAGCATGACCGAACCCCTTTTGCTGAGCTATTATCGAGTTGACCCATGCTTTTGGATATGCTGTAGCGGCCGGAGGGGAGGAAGTTGCAGTTGATAATGGCCTGAAGATACTCTTGAAGCCGAAGAGTGAACGTGATCGCACTGCTGGTCGAAGTAGTGTTGTAATTCGCAACATCCTTTGCAGATTGAACGAGTAGTGTTATGGCGTCAAGGCATTGCAAGAAGTACAAGCGAGTTCGTCCCTAGCCATCCTGCTTTATATGCGATTCGCGATCCCCAAGGGAAACTGGCTTGATGCGTTTCAGCTTCATCTTTTGAAAGAACGGTTTGTTATTGTTTTCAAGATGGGCAAGTGAAGTGCGGAGACTCCACTTAATTAGTCACGTGCAAAAGGCGTAGTATGACATGGTATTGGCTTTTGATTTCAATAGCCAAGTCATCCAAGCTCTCGAAGTATGACATTTGCATACGATGGCTACTCCTTAGACCTAAAACAAATGAATGAACGAAGAAAGACGTTAAAAGATATCCCAGTGTCCGGTAAATTTCACGTTGTTCAGACATTTCGACACTCAGCAGCTCCATACATCATTTGTTGGCCCCTGATCGACTCTCGTAGCGGTCGCGTTGGAATGACTGGGATGGCCAGATATACTCGAGTCCCTTCGATTGCAGCAAGCTTCTGTCTTCCGCGATTCTTCAGTACCCCACATATGCAATAAATCTCCCTAGCACAGGAATGGTATCTGACTCATTCCGGATTTCGGAGCATGGCTATACAATAAAAGCCGCATCTTCTCATCATTGTCACCTGGAGCAGCAAAGAACAGTATTTCGTCCGGTGCATCATTTTCTAAGAAGGAAGAAATTAAGCAGCCCTTCTTCTCGGCAAGATGTACTGAAGGGATAGATTGCGCTTTTACGGTTTATTTGTATGGATCCTGCCATTTCCTGAATGACGGATAGTATAGTCAAGCCGAATCAGCAGAACTAAGAGGAGCATAGGAAATGCATGTCTTCACTCATTCTTGAACTCTATAGGTGTATCTAATCCGACTCTCCTTGCCGTTGCTTTTATCCTTTCCTCTTCTGACATTCCGTGTATTGGGTTATAACGTTTAAGCAATTCCTATATGGACAAGATCGATTAGTATTAGCGCGGTGATAAAC
This sequence comes from Kwoniella pini CBS 10737, assembly GCF_000512605.2. Taxonomy (NCBI): domain Eukaryota; kingdom Fungi; phylum Basidiomycota; class Tremellomycetes; order Tremellales; family Cryptococcaceae; genus Kwoniella; species Kwoniella pini. Next base: position 58,388 of record NC_091726.1, read on the forward strand.
GATACAAGTTATTTTGAGAAGGCTTACAGCATGTATTCTCGTTGATCTCAAGAAGTCCCTAGTCTCCAACAACGTACGAGATAGTATCTCTTTATCTGATGTACTAGCTACCAGTGTTCGGACATGTTGAGATACGACTGGACTTCGTGTGGATCGAGGTGATTTGGACTACAACGAAGTCGGAATATCTGTCAGATTGGATCGGGCACGAGAGATTTGTAGCATGATGCTGTACTCACCGATAGACGTATTTCTCGAAGCACCGATCGGTACAAGTGTGTTATAGGGGTAGAAGACATAATTCGGCAATTTGAACGTTTGATCGGATATTTTATGGACTATATAGCTTCACCTCGTCGGTAGAATCTGGTGGTAAGATGGGTGCGTGAGGTTTTGTCAGTAAATTGATAGTATGTTTCAGCTCCTAAAGCAAGGTGAGGCAAACGAACGTATGCAGGTAATAATAGATCTTTTTGACTTTTCGGCTCGAAAGGCGAGAACGGGACCAAATTTCACAAAAAGGAGCCCCACTTTTATCGCATGGTGTCTTTTTGGGAACCAAGCAAAAAAACTGATACTTTTTCTTATCTCCTCTATCTTCTCAATATAGCGACCCATCATATCATCCATATCTAATCCTAATCATCGTTCTCGTTCTGGCGTAAGAACCAAAGCTCAATCAAGATGTCTCATATTCTAACAGATGTCGAAATGTGAGCTCCTGCGCAGGTCAAAGCTAATGATGTCAGACAGCTAATAAGGATCCACTATCAGGCTCAGATTGAGTTATAACGATATACATACAGCCATACAAAATGCTGCACCAAAGATCAAAGAGGAGTTCGGTGAGCAGCTCTCTTGAAGCTGAGGTCTCTGATCTGTGTCTTCTGCCGCTGAACACATCGTTTGTCGCATATTCCCCTTAATCCCATATGAATATCCTCATTTGGCATACGACTATACCTTTTTCTCGGCGATTTTGGGATTCTACCGGCATAAAGCTCCCACGCTATTCATTGCTATTGGAGGAGGTGGTTTCATTCCTGCTCGTATATTGAGAACTCAATTGAAAGCTGAGAAAGATGGGAAGAAGAGAAACATTCCTATTCAAGCTGTTGGGTTGGTTTTATATGAGGATATGGGAGGTGTAAGTGAGATTTTCTATTTTGTGCAAATAATCCATCATTGTATAGTCATTGGGACAATTTTGGCTGAATTATGATATTCAAAAGGTCGAGGAAAAAGTAGGAACCGAGGTAGTCAGAACACAATGGCTTGATTTCTCGACTGTAAGTTATACCTTCATCGTCCCCGCTTCATGGATGTTTGGTCTGTCCCACCAAACCCCCATGCCTATATCTATTCATGTTTGAAGTATAGAACTGACCCCTGCCTTGAACTACAGCTCGGTCAAAATTTCTCACACGGCGGATTGCTTGGTCGACATATATTGGTGGTAGACGAAGTTGACGATACTCGAACTACCCTCACATATACTATCCGAGAATTACAGATTGACATCGAAAAACAACTTGCTTTGATAACGGATGAGACCGAGCGAGAAAGATTGAGGAAAGAAACTAAGTTGGGTATCTTTGTTGTTCACAACAAGTGAGTGCTTACAACGTCATATCATTGATCATCGCTCAATCACCTAGCCTGAGAAACAAGACTTCACTTGATATACATTGCGTTCTGCTGTCCTGCCCAAATTCAAACCGAGTGATTGATTCTGACAACTTGACTATTGTATAGACTCAAGCCAAAGGCCGCCGAACTTCCAGCAGACGTAGCTTACTTCTCCGCTGTCGATACACCAGACGTATGGCTTGCATACCCTTGGGAATGTGATGGCGATATCGACGCTCACGACTCTTTGAGAACGCACAACCCAAAGATTTAGGATGTCCACCGTTCATATGATTGATATATCTTACTCAGTCACTGCTTTCAAGCACCATAGATGTCCAATTTCGGATGTATTGCATATACAATGAAAGCTATAGCTTCTCAAAGATACAAGATATGTTACAATTGGGTATGAAGATAGTCTAATAAGTTACAATGACCTTTCTGAGCCAGAGAGAAGTAAGAATGTCAAGAGTATTCAGATAATCAGATATTTTGCTATTAAAACGCCTAAAGTTACTGAGAGCAGCATTACAGGTAGAATGAAATCTACAGATCTGGGATAAATTCTGAGCTTGACTTTGAAGGAAAATTCGGTAGCCGATACTCCTTTACTTTCGACTTTACCAACGTCGGTGTCCCCTCTCTGACAAGCAGGACAAGTGTCTTTGAGGTTCATGCTGGGCCTTTCGGTCTTGCGCTGCTGAACTTGCTCTACTGCCTCCGCGCTGGGAATCTTCGTGGGTAAGAGGTTTCTCGGAAGCGCTAGGTCCCGTTCGAGTCCTGGAGATGGGGGCGGGGATAACAATAGTGGTGAGGCGATTGAAGGTGCTGATTTCCAAATTGGCGGAGTACGCTGTGCCTCCTCTGAAGGCGGCGAATGTACCCGCGGAGTGTTCCTACAGCTGAGAGGTGGTGCCGGCGGAACTATGGGTGGCACCTCATCTGACATGGGTGGGCGAGCGATGCATCTTATATAAAAGACAGACTCTTTCTTCGACACAGCGTTTCTAAGAATGTTACTCCTCTTAAAATCGCCTTTCAGTAGCTATTCATCTCAGATAGATTGTCTATTTCATGCCACGACTTATGGGTTTACACCATCAAGCGAGAAGCCACACAATGCTGAAAATCTCACCCATCCATTGCTTCCATTGTGTTCCTGAAAGAACACCGCTTGATCTGGAAATGGCTTCTTCATCGCGTTGACAGGGACGAGATATGTCGTGATATCGTGTGTGAGTCCAATTCGCACATACACAGACTGCATATTTCGAAATCTAGAAGCTTGCAACATTATTCCGTCGAGTATTGTGCGTTTCCTTCAACACGCCCTTCGAGAAGCTCCTGCTTCAAAGGAACGCTATGCGAGTTATACTTGATTACAGATTTTTTACGAGATGTTTGCAACTGACAATTGATTCAATAGGTGATGCTCATGTCTTGTTGATGCTGACCGTATTTGCTCGACATGTACTCAAAAAAGCATCACGCTAAAACTCTGATTGTGAGGGGAACAGACCTAAAATTCCAAATGCATATAAAACATTGAGAACCTCATTCTACTATTCCTTTACGATGACACTTTTTGTGTGATCTCTACATCGCTTACACCAGATATAACCATCAAATTTCATTTTCCTCATTCTGCAAATTTCACATTCATAATGATGCTCACTTTGTAACTTTTCTGGCATAGGAGGTAATTGATATGTTTTTCCAGTGCTTGGTGACGTCCAAGTAAGATCCGAAGATTCACCGAAAGGTTTATGTAAAGGTTTTGAGATGTTTGAAGGATTATTCCATCCCCCAGTCCAGGTTTGAGGTAGAAGAGCTGGATCTTTGGGATACATGCTATATACTCCTCGATTAGGAATGACGATTGGCATACCTGTAGCTTGTGATTTACCGGTGTTTACTGAAGGCAGGGGGTTTTGGTGAATGTGTGAGAATGTTTCCGGATGATACCAGCCGTAACGAGGGAAAGTGTAAGGAGAAAAAGGATTTGAATGTTCATAAGGAATATCTAAAGGTGCAGGAGGTGGATTGTATGGTGTATACATCAAAGTTTGTAATCTTTTCCAATCTTCTGGATCCATCTTTGGATCGGGTAAAGGTCGACTTCCTCGGTGAGAAGTGTATTCGTATGAGTTATTCGTGGACTATATACATCACAAGATGGTGTTATCATTCCAATTAGCACTTGCAATATAGTAGTTTCTTTGTCACCCACCATTTTGAGCGTTGTTCTTAATAGAGATTATGAGAAAGAATAAGTAAAAGGTAGAAGCTTTGGTTGAAGGAACTATATATGCATTCAATTTCTGAGTGGAACGAGCCCGAGATGATGAACTCCGATAAAACGTCTAAAGGTTGTGTTTTCATTTTCATCTTTGCTTTTCGGATATCTAGCCCGGTGATCAATCATTTTAGCGGTGTGTTGCATTGACAGTATCGTGACTGCATACATTGAGATACACACAGACAAATTCCAAAGTACAACCGAGAATCGGTATAACAAGCCCACGATCCGATCGCCACTAGCGAAATCCAATTCGGAAACATCACTACGGTCCTCTTACTGCTTCTGTACGAGTTACTACTCTACATCTAATGCAAAATTCGTCTCTCCTGAATGTCCTTCTAGTACTACATCTATTAACGCATTCGAAATGATAATATTCAGGCTGTTGTGAAGCGAAACGATGTTCAGTGAATATGACTCGGGATTCAGGATCATTCGAAATTTGTTGTGGAATATTTGAGTTCATCCGATGATTAGGACTGATAGGTGTAGGTGGTGGTCTAGGTGATTGGTATTGCGTATAAGCTGCGGGTTGATACCCTTCGTAATGATGATGATGAGGTTGATGATGAGAACCGATACTTTGATGATACCCATCAGTAAGTTGCCAAGGCCCAGGCTGAGGTGTTATTTGTGGATAAATTTGATTATATCTTGCGAGTTGGTCATTTGCTATTGGGATAGGTCTAGGATTAGGTGATTGGAGTTGACTGGACTGAGCAGTTTGTGCAGACGAATAGATGAAATCTGGAGGTGCGGAATTACCCTTTCTCGCTTTATTATTCCCTTTAAGCTTGTCGAACATCCCTGCAGATTGATCAGTTAAAAAGTATCAAGTCAACTTGCTTCGATGATACAGCTACAAGAGGAATATGAGAGATAGTTGAGTTCTTTTATAACAATGGACGATCTTATGCAATCAGACTCTCGCTTATCATCTGACCTTTGAGTATGCAACGCTTCTGGTTTATATGAAGTATCACATCGTCATCGGGCAGCTCAAAATGCGCTTACATCTAATTCTTAGATTGATTCGAAGATTAGAAAGATATACAACAAAGCCCATCAGTGGAGAACTTCTGACCCCCTTACATCATTTCTCGATGACGAGTCCGTATGCACGAATCCGAAAGCCGATCGGTGAGAAGTATATTGGAACATACAATCAAAATTACATTGCTATTGATGGAATCCTGATCTAGAATGTCGAAAGAACACGATTTGTGTGTATTTCCACATCTTACCTATTCTCATCAAGGATCATACAAGCGAGGTCACATAAATAGTGCGTGAAGGTATTTAACATTCTTTACAAACCCATTGTAAACTTTTACCTAATTGATTATTCTTATTATCAAATTCATTGTTCTCATGGTTCAACTGATAAATTTGATTGTAGAATTTCTTAATTTCGATATTTAGATCAACTTCTTTCAAAATCATTTCATTTCTTAAAAATTCTTTACCACAATGAAAACACCATTCAAAATTAATTTCATCAATTACTCTTTTTTCACTTTTATTTAAAAAATTGGTTGAATTACTTTGACTTTCTTTTGTTGAAGATGAAGAAGAATTAATTAAACTTTTCAAAAAAGATGGATTTAATGCTTTTAATTGAGTTTCAAATGAAATTGAATTTAAAGAGGGTCGGATTGTATTTTCACTGTAACTAAAACTTGGTTTTAATGTTGAATTACCTATTGAATTTGTTAAACTTTTCAAATCTTTTAATGAATTTGGAATACTTCCTTCTCCCAAATTGAGTGTTTGAGATGATGATAAAAGTTTGATTTTTCTTGATTCAGATGGTGTATGAGGTGATATTTTTATTAATGGAATAGGTAGATTTAATGTAGGGATATTTGGAGTTGAAGGCATTTGAATGTCGAGTGGATAAGGATATTTGGATGATTTTATATTTGGTGAAGGACATTCAAGCTCTTCTTCCTCTACGTTTTGAGGATGATATTTGATTTGATGGTCTTCCCGGATATTATGCTTCATGATAAGATCTGGAAAAACGATGAAATGGTTTCTATAGATATGCTTAGTAATGTTTTATACTCGATTTATGATGAGGATATCAGCAACCATCAATAGTCAATGGTCATCCAGTACTGATGTACGCGCAGGAATATTGGAACAGTATGAATGAGCGAGATCACGCCTTACCTTTGTGCAGTGGAGTCAAGTTAGAAAGGACGAAATCAGTAAAGCATTTTCACATTCCTGTCATTGAAAGGATCGTCATCACACAAATGAAGAGACAAGATGAGCTCAGGAAAATCGTCATTTCATTATATATCGTATAGTCAACTGCGATTCGAGTGTAAAAAACGCCTTAATCTCGTTCCTTCTTCATGGCTACTAGACCCCTACTCTCCTTCATGAGCCGTTTTCTTCGTTCTGTTTCAACTTCTCCAGGCGTTTGACCCCCATTGATGTAAAGCTCTTCTAGTAACCGATCAATATCGGGAGTGACGAGGTAATTCTTATGAATTTCACCTAATACTTGGGCAGTTTTCTTCTTCGGTTCAAGGTGGACTAGGTGTTGGATGAAAGTAGTAGGCAGACCAGGTGTAACCTTTCATGCTATATATCAGTATAACGACCATATACAGGTCCACTGTAAGAACAAAGGTCGCAAAACTTTTGATGCTCACATTCATGACAATATCCTTACCCATGACGATCTTAACTTTGCCACTCTTCATAACGACCATCGTACCTACCCTGCCCTCTGGTACGGGCTCAGGACCTTTCTTAGATTGAGCGGCACGTAATTGAGCAGCAGAGGGTTTAACATCAGGTTTCATATCTGGTTTGACGTCTTTCTGCTGAGCTGCGTTGGTTGCGCCGTTTACATGGGCGGTAACGTCAGGTTTGATATCATTTTGGGTAAGATCCACGGTAGTCGATGGGAGAAATTTGGGAAACAAGTGCGGAAATTGGAAGATGAAAAGTTTTTCCTCGGGATTGTCCTGGAACCTCAAATCAGCTTGACCATTGACTTACAGAATAGCTCCACTAAGCCGCAGAACGCAATGGCGGCCAAAATCTGGGATGAATATGATGAATGAGAAGCGACAGGTCCTACACTTACATATCCTTCGGATTGCACGAAATCACCTTCCATGTCCTCCTCCTCTTCTTCTTCCTCACTCTCACTAAGATCGACCATCTGAGCTTCATTCACTTCCTCGTCCTCGTCTTCGTCAAGTGGTGTATCGTTGCCACCTGTTTGAGCAAAATTTCTGACCCTGCGACCTTGATCGTCCCTGTCTTGAAGCTCATCATCTGATAACATTGTATCATCTTCTCTAAGTGGGGTGGCCCGTTTCTCGGGGGATATAGGTTCATCTTTCACCCTAGGTCCAACATCCACATCCATTGTTGGCTCAGCTTCCGCAGGTTTCGATTTAGATTTCTTCTTTGATCGTTTATCCTGTTTATCATCTTTCCCTTGAGCTTTCTTATCTTGGTTCAACCGCCTATCCCGAAATAGGGACGTTGGAGCAGATTCTGACATTGTAGATACTAAATCGATATCGATCGGTCGTCCTGACGAACCACCTTCTACGTCAGAATGATCTGAATAGACTTCAGCATCTTGTTCATCATATCCTCTGGTCGTGGGTGCTGCAGCAGCTGCGAAACGTCGAGAAGATGAAGCTATAAAAGCATGTAAAAATATGAGCCTGAAATTCCTTGACTCATCTGTGAGACGGTCATGCGATTCAGATGACTTACCCGCAGCTACAGGTCGAGGACCACCAAAAACACCAGCAGCAATGGAAGTTGAAGGTGCATTTCCTCTTCCTCGCCCTCGACCTGGTCCACCTCTTCCTCTAGGAGCGCCGCGTGCTGCACCTCCTCGAGCAGTAGGTTGCGATGCAGAAGGCAGCGACGAGATATCCTAAGTAAGTCGGTAAGCTTAGGTTCGCCTGTGCGGGGCTGAACGGAAAGCTTACAGGTTTAACATCGACTTCTCTGTGATAATCGAAGTGTGTCAGGTATCCGATGATCCAAGCTCAGATATACACGTTGATGAAGAGTACTTACTGTTTCACTGTTCTCCTGATTGGAACCTTTGGCTTAAATTTCATTCTTTGTACACCACCAGGCGGCACACTACCTTCACCTCGAGCAGTAGGAGCAGGAGTTGATCTAGCGGATATTGAGCCTGTACCTGTACCGGATTGGGATGAAGACACAGTTGACATAGGTATAGAAGTTACGTTTGATGGAAGAGGCTGATTGGAAGTTAATTGAGATTGTGACGGTTGACCTTGTTGTTGAGCTGCCGCTATCAGAGAGGGTTTACCCCTTGTTGGAACTGACATCTTGTCGTTGTTTGTCATGCGTCAACAAGCAAGATATTCTAATGATTGATTATAAGATGAAGTATCGGATTAACGGTGGTGATTTTCAGTGCTTAGGGCAATAGTCGAATGTTGTTCGAACCAAAATAACAGGTCACGTGAGAATAACATTGGGTTGATTAGGATCTATTTCTAATAGTTTTAAACTTGAATCGTAATGACAATTAAAAGTATGCTAAGTTGGAGGGTGGTTTGTGCCTTGATCTCTGATATTACGATAATGGCCGAATTGATGACGGTGCTTCTCTTTTTCGTTGCTTAATCTTGCCACCATATATTATTCTCATGCAACATCATTTAAACAATATATCTAGCAAGGATAGATCATACAATTTGGATATTCACTACCTGTAGGACCGGTGTTTACAGCAATACCCGAAAACAGTATTATCCTTCAATAAACTACAAGGATCATCATCCTTGATCAACATGCCTACCGAGTTACCTTACGCAGCTGAAGCAGAGTCTTCACTTGGATATGAGGAGTTACAAGTGAGCTTCTAGATCACTAGAACGTGTCAAACTTAGAGAAAGCGAAAGCTTACGCCCTAATCACACAGGTCTTGCGAACACAGTATTATAAAGAGATAGAGCAAGGACACGTAACGACGCAGAGTAAATTCAATTATGGTGAGTATCGTCGTTATCCCGCTTGGATCTGTTTCTGTCATAGAACTTCATGGACATCCGCTGGTATTCGATACAAGGAGGAATGAATCGTGAAGCTCCCGCTTTGCCACAGCAAAGATAATCGGAAGACATTTTCGCATGAAGTACAACTAATACGATTACTGTAACAGGTTGGGGTTTAGTTAAATCGAATACCGCAGAATTACAGACTGAAGGAGTTAAACTACTACAAGGTGAGTTGAGCAGGTTTGTATCTGCGCTCGCTGTCGCAACAGCATGTCAACCTGAGTAGTCCGTCCGACTGATGCTTGCCTGATGTCACCAATATTCAGAAATATACTCCGCCTCGCCTGCTCATCGAAGGGAATGTACATACTACATAGCCGTAGGATATTACAAGCTAAAGAATTATGCCTATGCTAAGAAGTTCAATGGTGAGTGTTGAAGTGAAGATTCGTTATTCTCTTGTAACTGCTTAAGTCATGCGAAAGGAAATATCTTACATTGAGCATCAACTAATGATTGTTTGATTATAAATTTTGTAGACCTCTTACTATCAGTTGAACCTGAAAACATGCAAGCGCAATCATTACGAACACTGATAGATCAAGCAGTACAAAGAGATGGATATATAGGTGAGTCTCGCAGTCAATGATACCATAAGGTCAACCGGCGGCTATTCTTCTCGAATTAACCGAGGTTCTTCCTTGGTAAATCAGGCTAAAAGGTGTATCTGTGCTGATGTGGTATATCTGTATAGGTATGGGTCTTATTGCTGGTGCTGCAGCAGTGACTGGGTTGATAGTTGCAGGACTAGTGAAGAGATCTAGAAGATAGAATTTGTTGAGGGGAGATAGGCAGTTGACGGTCTTCCGAGCTGGTGTATCATATTTATAACACATAGTCTTTACATGAATTTGCTGTTTGTTTCACTTGGGACATTGGTAACAAATACATACATACCTTTTGCATCGTGATCCAATAATAAGATCATAATATATATATATATATATATATATACATGTATTCGATATGATGATTTAAATTCAAATGCCGTACTTTTGTATATGTATATAGAATAATGATGAACCCACGTGATTAAGTGAAATAATATTAATAAAATGATACCGGCCGAAGAAATCCTACGATACGTATCAGAAATAAATGTCACTTTTAACATTTAACATCGGCATCAAGAAAAAAATACAACCACTCACTGATATAACAAATACAAAAGGACTTGGTTGTATCCATCTTATCAGAACCAGCTCTGACTGTCTGACAACTGAACACTTCCAGCAGAATCATCGATACACCTCGATTCACGGGTCAAGTTAAAGTGAGTGGATAATATTTCTGTTGTCGTCCAGAATTGTCTTCTTCTGCGAGTCGGGGCAGACGTCAGCAGTCATCATGTCAGTGTCAGGAGAATCAGGACCGAATAGGATCTCCTTGTTCAGTGGATCGTTCATCTCAAGACGCTAGACGACGGGCTCGAGCTGGAATACACATACTCTGTTGTGCAAGGATCGTCTCAATCGCCGGATTGAGCGGTATGCTGATTTTGATCTTTTTATTCAAAGATTACATTTAAAACAAGTCTGATACGTTAACGTCTTAGCTACCAATATAAATACATCAAAAGCATCATTGAAGACAAATCACATTGATTTTGATCTGCGTGCCATCGGACTCAAGATATATCTTCGTTACACTTTTCCAACATGTCATCCTCCACTTCGTCCTCTAGCTCATCGACCACGCAATTCCACATACATCCTCACTCTGCTCATTTGACCGGTTCGGTACCGCCCATCCAACCAGCAGGCGAATCATCTGTAGCATTGGAAGAGGAGGAAGAGCACGATTATGAAAGTTTACCGGTTGGTAGTGGTTGGGCAGTGAATATGGCTGCGGGAGCTATGGTAAGTCTACCTACCTTTTAGGTTTTTGCGTCAAGTGATCTCCTCATGACATTCTAGCTTTGTTTTGAGCATTAATCTAATATCATTGTGTCTTGATAGGCCGGTATTTCCGAACATGCAGCTATTTTCCCTGTAGACTCGATCAAGGTGAGTTTGATATTTTTTTGTGAATTTTGCCACGACTTTCTTAGTATACTCATGCTCTTTAATATACGGTAGACTCGAATGCAAGTCTTGCCAGCACTCAATCCTATCCTCTCACCACTAGGCGCATCTTCTGCCACCGCTAGCGCTTCCTCATCGGCAGCAGCGACAGCAACAGCAGGTGTCCGACCTTCTCCACCACAACTCAATACTATAATGCAACATGTCCGTTCAATATCCACCACAGAAGGTTTGAGATCATTATGGAGAGGTGTAGCATCCGTTATACTCGGCGCTGGACCTGCGCATGCAGCTCATTTTGGAATGTACGAGTTTATTAGAGAGATCAGTGGAGGAAGAGGGGAAGGTTGGTCAGGTGTGGCTGGAACTGCTCTTGCAGGAGCTGCAGCTACGATTTCGAGCGATGCTTTGATGAATCCTTTTGATGGTGAGTTTGACTTACCAACGCAAACCTACTCTGAATATTACCTTTAACTCGGTGTGAAGATCCCACCTTATCTATCTCGACGTTTGGGTTATTTCCGTTCTATTACTTGTGCGTTATTCGTAGCTGATTTTTGCGGAATGGGATATAGTCATCAAGCAAAGAATGCAAATTCGAAACTCACCTCATCGAACTGTCTTATCTTGCGCGAAAACTGTATACGCTCGAGAAGGATTAGCAGCATTTTACGTATCATACCCTACCACCTTGACTATGAGTGTACCTTTCACCGCGGTACAATTTACAGCATACGAAAGTTTGAAAACTTTGTTAAATCCTGATGGAAGCTATAGTCCAATAACCCATTGTACGGCTGGTGGTATCGCTGGTGGATTGGCTGCAGCTGTAACAACTCCACTTGATGTGGCTAAGGTGAGCATTTGAACTTGTTATTGTTGAAAGATCAAAATAAGATGGAAAGGAGAATGATTGAAATGTAGAACATTGCTAATTTACTTCTCCTTGTTAGACCCTTCTTCAAACTCGAGGATCCAATTCTGATCCCCGTATAAGAGCTGCGAGATCTATGGGAGAAGCATTACGGATAATTAAAGATAGAGACGGTTGGAGAGGTTTAAGAAGAGGAATGTTACCTAGAGTATTAACTGTTGCGCCAAGTACAGCGATAAGTTGGATGAGTTATGAATTCTTTAGTGAGTTATCGATTTCTTCTAGTGTCATATGAGCCATCCTAGGTTGTCATACAGGTAGAAAGATGAAATTATTTTTGCTAATGCATCTGCTCTGTTCATAGAGGTTCTAATAAGGCAAAATGGTCATTTACCAGAATCGGGTCAAGCGGCATAGATAATGAAGATAAAGAGGAAAGGGGGGGAAAAAGGCATCAATCGCATTTAAATGTATATATAGATGATATTTAAGAAAAATTGGAGTACAATCGCCCGAGTTTAGCGGAATTGAAATATGGTAGAGCGTGGATGCAATGTTGCTATGATTCGGAAATAAAATTGGTTGAGGAGTAGTATATTTTGTGAATTGTAAGACAAGTAAATAGGAGAGAGGAAAGAGAGAATTATCATCGAGGGTCATCAAAATACAATGTAATTGTAATTTCCCTTCATTCATTATTTGTTCATTTTTTGGCATACTCGTATCGTCTATATTGATAAATGAATGAAAATCTTGCATTGAATCCTTTTATTGAAAATCATTGACAAATACTCCACTTTCATCCAGACTATACAATTTGCGGACTCAAATCTATTCTGTTTTGCACCTTGTTATCGTTTTTTAATCTTGATCAAAGGATTTGCGTATATATTATATGCGTGAAGAAAATGATACCGCGAACTTTATTTCACAAAGTGATTTAAGTAATTCGTAAGGGGAAAAATGTATACTACGTAATTTGGTAATAACCTTAATTTTCTTCTATACGATGTACTGAAAACATCATAATCACTTGATGTTCTTAGGATAACATGCAGATTATTCTTCACCTACTTAATTCAAATACAGCGACTTGTACTCTGTCAAGACTTGACTTCTTACCTCCCAAACTCATACGGATCATCAAGCAAGCTTGTCCCCAAATATTCAACGACCAATAACTATACGATCTTTATCCTACAATCAGAGAATAAACATTACCTGGAACTTCACTAACAGTCATGTCAAATACTATGCTATATGCTTTACAGCCTGAAGATGCAGACAATACTTCTGATCAACAAATTTCCTTAAACTCATCTTATCAAAACAATACAGTAATTCAAAGTTCAATAACATATTATGTCCAATCCAATTTCCTTGTCACAATTACCAATACCAATAATCAAGTTGTCAATGATGGTTCTCAGTCGAATTGGATATTCATAGGAAATGATCAAGCTTATCAGGTTATTCAAGGGGTTACTTATTATTATGGTTGATGTCATCAAGCAAATACCTATGCTCAAGTTTCTCAAACAGAGCCTTGAGGTTTTTTTCTTTGGGTCACTTGATCAATCCTTTCACACAGTGTAAGATAGGGATGAGAGGTGATGGTCAGAAAATGGTGTGTCATGATAGGTTGTCACGAATATGAGAGGGCGTTATCTTAAGCAAAGAGAGATCTGAGCAGCATCGTAATTGGAACCTTTCAACCTTGTACAATCCCATGTATGTCGTCTTGAATGATAGATAACAGGATGAGTTGTTCGTAGCATGACCGCGTCACATCTGAACTCGGTGCTTAGCTTCCATCATCAAAAGTATTCCTCGGCCCTAGTTGCAGGGATGTGTGCGACGCACTCTTGCCACTTTGATTAATTGAGTGAATGCCACTTTGAGGTTGAACGTTCAACCCCCCGGTGGAGGTGATCACAATATAGTATAGTACTGTACACCTCGCATCTAAATCGAAATGTCATCATGTCAATCAACCTTTACATTCTTTCTCTAGTATATAGCAAGCTGAGAGAACGGAAAACCTTCAGACTCATACGATATGGTTCAAGCTTCTTCCTCTTCTTCTTCTTCACGTCGTCGTACGGTGGAAGATGCAGTTGCCTTGATAGATATCGATTCTTTCGATTGGAAGACTTATGAAGGCTCATATAAAGGTAAGTCAGCGATTTCCACAGTGTGTGATACATGTTCAGCGCTATGATCGTTCTTTCGTGGTTGATAAATGAAGAGATATTGATGAAGGACTTGTTGAGATACAGGTCGAGCTTTGATAACTCGTTTGAGTCATATACCGACTTTCCTTTTGAATTCACATTCCTCTAAACCTACGATTCATTCTATAAACCTTGCGAAAGCAGCTTTATTAAGATTGATACCACATATAAAAAATGAAACTTTAGATTATGATGGATATATTCAATCAATTAAATTACTTAAAGATCCTTCATCTCGTCAAAAGACTGATGAAGAAAAGATGGATATTGATGAATCCATTGATTGGCCTTCTTCAATTACTTCAACCATTGGAGATGAACATTTAGATAAAGCATGGGTGGAAAATGCTAAAGAAACTGAAAGAAAGGAAAATTCTAAATTATCTGTTGAGTTAACAGGCTATTTAAGTAATTTGATTAAAGAGAGTATAAGAGTGAGTTTGTTTGTCCTTAAAGACATCTCAATTGTGATGTTACAGGATGCGCTAAAGAAATTTTAATTTACACAATATAGCTCACTTACCTTGCTTTCGCTCAACTCTCGGTCAAAGTTGGTAATTCTCAAGCAGCTATGAAGCATTTTGGAGCAGTAAGAGAATATAGTACGAGTTCACAACATCATGTTGACTTGGGCGTTGGAATTATTGAGGTGAGTTTGAGACTTGCTTACAATTGGACAATGCTGAAAAAAGCTTGTAACGTTTCAGACCCTCTTAGCTTTCAATCAACCTCATACACTTCCTGGACATATATCGAAACTTGAAGCAACTCTTGATCGACTTCATCCTCCAATAATAACGAACAAATTTCAAGCTGAAGCTGCAAATGTTACTGCATCAGATATACGAGAAAGAAGAGCAGCAGAAGCTAAAAGTCAAGCTGTAAGAAGAACTGTGATGGTCAGAATACGAGTTGCAAAAGGTTTGGTAGCGTTATATAACAAAGAATGGAGTAAGGCCGCTACCGAATTGAGCGCTATAGGGGAAGAGGAAGGTGGCTTGGGTGATTTTGAAGGCAAAGTGAGTAATTTCAAGTGAGTGACTGAAAAGAAGCGGAAGCTGATGAGATGGTATTTTATATAGGCAATATCATCAGCTGATTTGGCATTGATCATCACATTCACAACTCTTGCAAGTTCCAATCGAGATAAAATACGACGGGTTTTGTTAGAACAACCCTCATTTAAAGCTCAAGTAGATGATAGTAATTCTTGGTTGATGGAATTGATCAGATCTTTCGTTGATGCTAAGTATGGGGAAGTGATGAAATTACTTTACGCTTCAGAGGTGAGTTTCAAGTTCTATGATATCCCATAAACTGTTTCCAAACCACCTTGCGTAGATGCTGGAATGGCAAAGCATGGTAAACGATGTATAGCTAATATGTGAGTATGTGAAAACATCTATAGCCCACATTACTTCTTAACCCATTCATCTCATCGCATACTTCAAAACTGTTGGAATTGATTCAAACAAGATGTATACTCCAATATGTACAACCATTTTCAACAATTCAAATTCCAGTAATGGGAAATTCGTTCGGTCTTACTCCTGCCGAAATGTTAGAATTATTGGAAAGGTTAGTTGAGGGAGGTGAGATCAAGGGAAAAATCGATTTAATTGATCAAGTGAATCATGAGTTAAATTATGTTTTGCACTATTATTATTATTAGTTGGGAAAACACTTGAGATTAAGCAAATACTGATATGTAAAATTGTTTTGTCAGGTCCTTGTGATGAAAGAACCTGATTATCGAGGTGATTTATACACTAACGCTTTCAAAGTTGGTGAAAAAGCAAGTCAAGTGACGCAATCTGCTATTTTCAGAATGAAAATGTGAGTTCATTCAATTCATCTTCTACTCTTTGGGAAGATACTTATGTTGTGTTCATGATAGGGTCGAAGCTGGTATTGTAGTTGATCCAAGACCACCCAAAGAAAAGGGAGTTACTGATGAGAAAGGACAATTAGTTTTAGATCAAGGGTTGGGTGAAGGTTTGGACATTGATCCAGTTGCTTTTCAGGCGTAGTTACGATTCAGGAGTAGAGTTCGGTTTTAAAAGATTTTGAAAATATGAAAGAAGTATTGTAATATGGCGAAAATGTTGTAAATAATGATGGCAACATGCATTTTTATATGTATATATACAAATCGAAAGGACCTTTCGTACTAAAACAATGTAGGTATAAACAAGCAAAAGAGGTTTTACAATAATGATGTATGATACAAATTTAATTATCTTATATCTTTATATTTCCAAATCCATTGATAATATTCCATTTTGTATTCCTACTACTACTACTAGTAGTACTACTTGAAGGAATTAATTTATTTAATTTATTTTGTGATTCCCAATTTTCATCATCGAAAAAAGATTCTAAAGCTCTTTGTTCTCTATTTAATTTATCAATTTTTAATTGTTTTTTTTTATTACCATTAATTGTTTCTCCTGAATCATGATTAAATTTATTATTAATAAAAAAAGATTCTTCTAATTCAGATAAATTTAAATAAGTATTAGCAATATTTGAATCTAAATTTTTAGTTAATAATTGAAATTTTTTAATTTGACGTTGTTTTTCTCTTTCTTGTTTAACTTTAGTTTCTTCTTCTTGTTGTTGTTGTTGTTGATCAAATTGAGATTTTTGAGTTATTTTTGATTTTAAAATTTTACGATTTGAAATTATAATTGATTTTCTAGTTTGAATTATCCTTGAATGATTTGATATTGCTTCAAAAGGTATTTTATTTAATAATAATAATTCATGTGGCTTTAAAAAAAATTATAAATCAGCTTTAAATTTTTTGATGATAAAAAATGAATATAGTAGAATAGAAGATAATTAAAAGAACTTACGTCACTTGCGTATTTTCTTGCTATTGATAAGATCGTATCTCCTTTTTGCACTTTATGAGTAATTTCAACAATTTCATAATCTTCTTCATCTTGTGATGGTTCGTCACTCGGTATATCATTGTTTGATACATCGTCCGCTTGATTGGAATTTGGATTATCAATGTTTTGAAAAAGATTATTTGAAGGTGAAATGTCATCGTAATTTGGAGGTAAATCTAATTCTTCTTCTTCTTCATCATCGTCATCACCGATCTCGAATACCACTTCTTCTCCTTGAATCGTATTATTCCCACCATTGTTATTCCTTAATAGATTATTACGCCCTCCACCCCTTAATTCATGTGTTCTAGGATCACCGCATCGTAGACAAGGTATATATTCTTTTAATCTGGGATTTCTTTTTATACAGTTACCGCATATAGGAGTTGTACAACAAGGAGTTATGAATGATGTTTTGATTGAAGTTGAAGTGAGTTCAGAAGAACATGTTTGGCAGGACATCTCAATGAAGTGGTTTTAAATCAATATGAAAGGCTTCGAATAATCGAATCGTACCCTGTTGATCTCGACAATGACTGATTAAAACGAGAGGGCGGAAGGCGTGAATATTTGACTGAGGTGCGTATAATTTTCAAAGTCAGTGGTATGAATCGATATCGTGGATCCTTCTAGTGTTGTTATTGATATATTGTCCCTCCTCAACAAAAGCAGTCGCATTCATCATGATATACTTACTGGTATAACAATGATCGACAGAGATGATAATCGGTGGCGAACCTCCACCGGGCATCTTTGATACTAAAATAAAATGCCACAATCCGATTAATCCGAATACCTGTGTATGATAACGCCGCCGGTAAACATATCTATATATCTTATTATTATCTGGAATAAATTGGGAATACTATTAAGGATGTGGGGTTATTCCAGATACTTGTGGAGATTGACGTGCTTTGTAGTAGCTACCTACACCACTCTTTATTATTCACTCCAAACCAAACGTAAAAAAGTTGGAAACTCCCATTTAATTCACTCCCTGTGTTTGTTAAAAGTAATATAATTAGCCAAGTTAGACATATATGAATATCGCTATTCGTAGATTGTCAAATACTGCTAAACACTTGAATTTATCTAAAATGTCGGAATATCAAACTAGAATCATTGGCGTGAGTATAGATTGTATTGTATTCCTTTCATCAAAGGTATTATGTTGTTGACTGGGAAAATTATGCACCTTTAGGCTGCCAACACCCTCGGTTAGTTATGAGCCATTTGTTTTGCTATCTCTTATCACTTGACTGACGAGGTCATATATAGAACACCGAGTCTTCCTTGAAAAAGAGGGCAAGGTCGTTTCTCCTTTCCAGTGGGTTTCAGTTCTTTCTGTACTAGCTGTGGTCTTGAGAAGGCTGGACATCAGCTGACACCTCTCGCAGCGATATTCCTCTCTTCGCTGATGAGGCCAAGACTGTCCTCAACAGTGAGTTGAAGCATCTAAGCTAGTGCATCGGTGGACATATCTGATTACTGACTCTGCTTCTCTCAAACAGTGGTTGTTGAGGTACCAAGATGGACCAACGCTAAGATGGAAATCTCCAAAGAAGAAGCCTTCAACCCTATCAAGCAAGGTAAGTGTCTTTCAGTTACCCTGTTTGACTAGATAGAGGCAACGTAGCTGATGATGAGATGGTTGGCAGATATCAAGAAGGGTAAACTCCGATACGTTAGAAACTGTTTCCCACACCATGGGTACATTTGGAATTACGGAGCTTTCCCTCAAACATGGGAAGACCCAAATGTTAAACACGCTGAAACCGGTGCTAATGGTGATAATGATCCTCTTGATGTTTGTGAAATTGGTGAAGCTGTAGGATACGTTGGACAAGTTAAACAAGTTAAAGTACTTGGTATTATGGCTCTTCTTGATGAAGGTGAAACAGATTGGAAAGTTTTAGTTGTAGATGTCAATGATCCTTTGGCTCCAAGATTAAACGATATTGAAGATGTTGAAAGACACCTTCCTGGTTTAATTAGAGCTACAAATGAATGGTTCAGAATTTACAAAATCCCTGATGGTAAACCTGAAAACGTTTTTGCTTTCTCCGGTGAAGCTAAATCTAAGAAATACGCTGTTGAAATCATTCATGAATGTCATGAAGCTTGGAGAAAATTAGTTCACGGTGAAACTGCTGCTTCTAACGAATCATACAATTTAGCCATGTGAGTGCCTATCTCAGCTTTTCTTAACCTTATGGTCAATTGGATTTTCGCTGATAAGCGTCTCATTCGTAGCCACAACGCCTCCGTCAAAGGATCCAAGGGACTCGTTTCTACCTCCGACAATGTTTATACCTCCCTCCCAGCTGATTCTAGGAAACCTGCCGGACCTATTGATCCTTCCAGTGGGTTTTACTCTTTATTATGCGTAATATCATTTTGGCATACTGACTCAATTGTGCACTTGCAGTCGACAAGAGCTTCTTCATCTCCTCCGCTTCTGCTTGAAATTCAATTTCAAGTAGTAGATTGTGATCTCAATCGGCATTGGCGATCATGTTGCCACCAAATAACAGTAATCACAATATGAGTGAACGGGAATGGAAATGCATATGCATATTATACATTACTTGAAAATGTGTCTTGATGCATGGATGGAAAGGGATGAGTTTACAACGATTTGAGTTGAAATGATCTACTCATCTAATTTTTACTATTGATGATATATGACTAATCTATAAGAGGTAAATTCATTTCTACATGAATATCTCTAACAGTTCTACCTGTGATTTGACCATACTGAAAAAAAAAAAAAAAAAAATCTCATCAGCTCAATGATTAATGGATTTCGTGAGAAATATGAGAACTCACTTTACCAATTAAGATTTGAGTACTATCTTTAATTTCATTATATTCATGTAAAAGTTTAATATGATTTTGAACTATTTCATATGCATTATGATCACTATTATCAATATTAAACAAATATTTTAGCAATTTCCTTAGTCTTATTCTCATTTAATCTTTTGAGAGATTATGAATTACCCTAATTTGATTTTCAATTCTATTAATTCAGCTTTTAAGATTTTGATACGTTCTTCTTTTGGATCTTTGATAAGTTTAGTGGATATATTGTCATTCGAATTGATAAGGGAATTTGTTGTCAGATTTGTAGAATTAGAAGAAGAAGGTGAATTTGACTTAATTAAGGAGAGATCAATTACCAATATTTTACAGTAACTTTGATGAAAAAGACTCACTTGTGACATATTGAACTATATTCCAAATGAGAAAGATTATTGTACTTGTTATAGAGATTCTAGAGAATGAGAAGAGACAGAATAGAAAGGAAATGGATTTAAAACTGTTTAGTATATACGCTTAAATTTCAAAACAAGCAAAGCGAAATTGAAAGTGGGTGACGTCACTTTCGCAATGTTCTCGGGTAAATCAGTCGCGATTTTATCTAATCTCTCGTTCTCTCTTTCTTTTTTTTCATTCCGACCTCCTCTATTATACTTCAGACAACGACCATTAGCCGATTCGATCTCTGAGATTCATTAAAAGCCTTTCGAAGTATTGTGGCCTGATCTAGAAAGATGTGCATACAAAATGACGATTCATTCCCGAGCCGACAAGATATTGATTCTGACAAGATTAAAGGAACGGAATGTCCAGATTGGGAGACAATATTATTACCGCCGGATCATATATTGAGTCATTGTAAGTGCTATAACAGCTCTTTCGGTACTACAGTATCCTGTATAGCAAGTCTTGGATTTGCGTGACAGATCATGACTGATTTAGCTTGAATATAATAGTGACTGACGCCCATTGTCACCCTACTGATCTGAATCAGACACTCGAAACATACGATAATGTCAAATTAGGTGGTTTGGCAAGTATGGCTACTATACCAACAGATCAAGATCGAGTAAAATCACTAAGTAGAGATAGGCCTTGGAATAGTAAAAGAGATAAGGGGAAGGGCAAAGAAGGAAAAGGAGTTGGCGTGGTAGCTTGTTTTGGTAAGTTTATTTCAAGGTATACCGCAATACTAGAGTACTACGGACCTCATCTTCTCAATGCTATTGAAGGAGGTTAATCTAATGAACTGAATTATAGGCTATCACCCATGGTTCACTCATCAATACACCCTTCAGTCACCTAAAGCGATCCCATCGAAAGAAGAACATTATTTTTCTCTATTCGCACCTACTTCTGATAAAAACAAGGATTTATTGAATATGTTATTACCCTACTTGCCAGATCCATTATCATTCGATACCTTATTATACAAGTTAAAGGAAGATATTCAAAAGAGTTTGTCGGAAGGAAGATTAACGATGTTAGGTGAAGTTGGATTAGATGGATCAGCAAGAATGAGGTGGCCAAAATCTGCAAGACATTTACATCCTGACTTTATTACGACAGAAAGCACCAAAGATGAAGATGAAGATTCGGAATGGAGAAGGTTGACACCGTTCAAAGTTCCGATGAATCATCAAAGGTCTATTCTGGAGAAACAGATGGATTTAGCTGTGGAATTAGGTGTAAATGTTAGTTTTCATAGTGTCGCTTGTGCGGGTAAGTCATCGAGATTACAACGAGACTCAGTACAATTCAGTTAAGATTTACAGGATTGATACTGATTATTTGAGTGATTGTTTTAGGACCCTCCCTTGATACTCTCATCTCGATGCGTAATCGACATGGAATACGTTTCACGAATCGAATTAATGTAGATTTACATTCTGCCGGTGGATGGTCTCCTGAATTTTGGAAACAAGCCGAGGTGAGTCATATCTCTTTCATGAAACAATGAATCAAGATCCAAAAATGGATTTGACTGAATTTATTGAAACTAGCTGATTTGGCTTTTTATTTTACTTTTTGGTTCCAATTTTAGCGGAATTTATCAAATTTATATGCTTCTCCTTCAATATTCATAACTTCTCGCTCACCTTCTGCTTCCTCACTCATAGCTGCAATTTCGAAAGATCGGATGTTAATTGAATCTGATTCACATGATGTGACGTTAAGTGATAGATTGGTTTGGGCTGCAACAGAATGGATATCAAGATGTAAAGGATGGAAATTGGAAAGTAGGGATGAACATCCTTTTGATATTGCAGGAAAAGTTGAAGATTGGAATTTATACGATGATGGGATGGAAGAAGAAGAAATTGATCATAAAGGTGATATCATTGATAAAAAGGACGACGATATTTGGACGGTCAGGAAACTTGAAAGGAATTGGATGAGATTTATCAAGTTGATCGAAGATTAATGTTTAGTCAAGTAACATTCATTTCGTATTGGTTTGACCGGTTTATATTTTAGCATATTAGCATATTCTATCATTATATATTCAGTTCAACTGGAAGATACGAAAGCTCCAAGTGAAAGAAAGATTGAGTGATTATCTTAATCTATAATCAATTGATTGTATGATTAGCTAATTTACGAATTTACGAATGAGAATAATCAGGGCAAATTGGACTTGGTAAAGAATAATGGATAGGAAATTAAATCTTCAGATTTGGTGGTTTGATATCTAACTTGCATATTGGATGGTCCGTTGAAGACAATTCTAGGCGGATCAGGAGAGATGAGTGGCGCAAATTGATCAGAAGTTTGTTTTGCATCTAATGCACAATGAGCAGTTTGCTCAGAGACAGGAATCGGAATTCTTATTCGCATTTTGAGATTTCAGTCTTCGTTGTGAGCAGTGGTAGCTTAGCTGGATCAAGAGAGACGGGGCGAAAGATACAGTATTAATTGTCAGGATTCAGATCTTTGATGGAGAGAGTAGGATTGATTTCCTCAGTGTCAGGTGCACGGCTTTGTATCCTGCTGAATAGATTATAGACTAATTCGACCGGAAGTACGACGGTTTCAAACAAGGTTCTTAACACACGTACGTACTTGTATGTAGTTATACTGTATTCTGGAAAATCTCAGTCTTAGATTTAAGCACTACAAGGTCAGAGATGGTTTTCCGATTGTTCGACCTTTTATGTTTTCATGAAATTGCCAATTAGCTCATCTTGCTTTATCATCAAATCATTATTGAGATATCTTTGTTCAACTTTTATCCCTCGCTGTTTTTATCAGTTCCTCATCGATTAGTAATTAGAATCTTCTGAATCTTTCTGAAATTCATCTTGTCAATCTTGTTATGTTTGTTGAAATTTTGTGCAAGAAAGACGGGAGGCAAGGGGGACGGGGTCGTGAGAGTGTAAGAGAACGGATACGACGAATAATCAGAAATGTTTTCTCCAGGCGGAATTGATATAATTAATATAATTAAAGAAGATCTTTGCCCATTGCAAGACATATTCGCCAGATATCACTATAGCTATGGCATATAGAATACATCTCTCTATATGTATGAGCGAGAAAAGTATTAGGCTGTATATATTCAATCATTTGCAAATAAGGGAATAAGGGTCAACCATACATTACCCTAATTACCTTCTATTTGATAGTCTCGTTCAAACCGTTAAAGTCATGATACTATATTGATGGGAAAAAGACACACTTGTCAGCGGGCTTCACTTCTGTATCACAGCTCAACATGACTCACCCGTCAATTACAAACGCATCCACCGTCCTACCATCAGAAGCACCCTGCCTTAAGGCGTTGATATCAGGCAAATCTCCAAAGGTAGCAAGTAACAACCCCGCATCTTTTACAGAAGCAACCAACGAAGGTACTGCCGCGAGGGTGGTAGCTTCAAGTATAACACCTAAGAGATTTGTGGATTTCGCGAAGTTGACAGCTTCTCTTACGCTCAAACATCTTAAATCGGATTCCTCTTCTGGCGATATAGGTGTAAGACGTTTTCTACCTGACGAAGGAGAAAGAGCTGGGTTGGAAGTTGAAATACCGCAATATGATGCGAAGAATACTGCGTCTGTAAATTGAATGTATGATCAGCCAAAATCATCAGGGGTTTAGGAAATAAAGTAGCATCGTTGATAATGAAGAGCTTGAAGACTTACAATTAGGTTGTTTCCAGTTCAAAGCGGTAGCTACTTCCGGCTCGAAACTACTAAAAATGATCTTCCGACCTATCGAAGGATTGGGATTGGATTTACCATTTTCGTATATTGAATGTAAGATTGAATCCACCCATTTATTGACTTCAATGATTTTGCCGAATCCTTTAGTTTCAGATGTTTTTGGCCGCAAATATTCAAGTAAAAGGTTTAAACCTATTTCGCTGGGCAAAATACTGAGGACATGATCGAGAGTCGACATGCTTCCATTCAATATACTAGACCACCCACTCATTGTTGAGCTAGTATTATCAGGTTGTAAAAGTAGATTCTTTGATCTAGCGATATGTAAGAACTGTTCTAATGTTACGTCGGATACAGCGATATCAAGATGTTCGATGGGTAATTTGATTTCTGGGTAAAGAACTGGAACTTCATCTTTAGTCACTTGCACAACCACATGAACGTATTCCCCACTTAGGGAACTTGCTGTGACCAAAGTAGATTCGCTATTGTTATTTGATGGAGCATTTGTGACTGGTGGTCGAAGTGAAGGTGAGGAGGTAGATACGGATAGTGGTCGGTGTGATTGGAATTGATGAGCGTGATCTTGAGCAGGTTGCGAAGGTGTGACTTTTGATTTCCAGTATGTTTCTACTCTTCCTCCAATCTCTAATTGAGCTCCTTCAAATGGCTTGATACATGATACTTCGAATGCCACTTCTCCTATCGTCTTTAGATTATGATCCAGAAGAGGAGCGACTATACCTTTGTGATATGTCACGTCATTGAAAGTCGACGGCAGGACTATCGCTCGGCCGATAACCTTAGATCCAAAGGTGGGGTATAAGGACAATTCCAACGTAAACTTTTCTAGTGATTGAACTTGGAAGGAGAACACTTCTCTCTCGTCGGCTAGAGGAAGTATTACGGAATGTGGGACGGCTTGGATGTCGGATTTAGAAGTCATGACTAGTTTGAGTGATGACCAGAGATTCAATGAATCTTGACCTGATCGGGAGTATAATTTGATAGGCGGTGCTTTGGATGAGGAGGATGGACGGGAGAAAGGATGACCGAGAGAAAGCTGAATGAGACATCGATTGGCAAGGAATTCATGGCCGTATACTCGGAGCCTGAACATTGTGGTATGTCAGCAGATTATACCATTTATACGATGGCGAACGGGAAGCTCACGGGATTATAGGCGGAGGCAATGAGAGAGACGGTATCAGCTCGAACTCATCCGCAGGAGGGTCAAGCATAAGATCAGATCCTGGACTAAGACTATCCATCTGCGGATCAGCTGCTAAGCCCAGATTTTCCATGCCTTCTAAGGTATTTTGCTTCCCATTTAACTTCGCCCCATTATCCAGTAGGTAATTCAGGCATTCGACATGTCCAAACCAGGCAGAATACCATCCTGGCGATTTCCCGTACTCATCCGACGCATTCACATCGCACCCAGCCTCCACCAGAACTTTTATACATCGCAAATGACGTGCTTCTCCCCCTATAGCAGCGTGATGTAAAGGTGTCCAAAGGTTATATTTGTCTTGTCTGTCTTTTCCTCCTCCGTCCGCTCCTCCTTCCTCCACTAACAACTTGCAGATAGATTCGTGACCGGCCTTCGCTGCAAAATGCTGTGGGTATAACCCTTCTGAATTAGGTATTACTTTGGCTCCGCATTGTAACAACAATCTTGCCACTTCGAGATGACCGAATTGACAAGCTAAAGAGAGCGGTATCAAGTCGTTCGATATCGCAGTGGGTTCCAAGGTGAGTTTGTCTTGAACAAATATGCGCACCACTTCGAGATGACCTTGAGTAATAGCGTGCATCAGAGGTGTGTAGCCGTCTTTGTCGGTAGTTGATGGGTCCACGCCTTGAGAAAGGAGGAAAGAAACGACTTCGGCATGACCATGCATTGAAGCATAATGAATAGGTCTTCTGTCGTAGGCATCAGCTTTTTCCAATAAAGCCCTATTATTTTCTGCACAAAGCTTGATGAGTGGTAAAGATCCGATAATTGATGATTGATGAGCAGGAGATCGACCATTGATATTATCGATATATCCATAATCCAACTTGATGCTACTCAATACTAAACCCAAGTATTCTTTCGGCACGTGTAAGGCGGCTCTCCATAATATTCGCATTAGTCGGGTTGAGGACAATCGATCTCGATGTTGCTTAGCCTTTGCAATCTTGAGCCAATCGACTATAGCATCCTTTCCGCTATTGAAAGCTTTGGTCATATTTGATTCTAGATCCGCTAAAGCATCTAAAGCTAATGAGTTTCCACTGTCTACATCGAACTCTCCTTTTCTACTAAAGCTCAGACCGTCTCCACCAATAGAGTCCGGTAAGGATGCATCCCGTTCTAAGAAAGAGGTTGAGAGGTGTTCCGAGCCATTTTCTATATCTAGGAGATTTGCAGTAACGATATCTGATAATTTCGCTATGAATTCTCGATTGAAACAAGGCTGAACTTCCACTTGTCTTTCGATATACAGCTCTTTCGTATTACTTTTACTTCTCTTATCCCATTTCTTCAATATCTTCCTGAACCCTGTGGCGTTGATTTCGATAAATCCTTGTAATTTACCTAAATCCCGCTCGAATAGCCTCCATCCTTCTTCTAATGACGTCCACTCTGCGTCTTTGCGCGTACTCCCGTCAATAGCTGGTTCAGCTGAGGGTGATCCGGGGCCCGTCGTATTTTGCAGCAATCGTTTACGGTTGGATAATAGTGTGAGTAGTCGAAGTCGTAAATCGCGCTCTTTGACAAGATAGAAGGTATTTATCTGAGTTCCTTATTAGCTTGCAATTAATAAGGTAAGATGCGATGGAGCTCACTTTTTCCAGTTCTCGTTGTAAGGTGAAAAAGAAAACGTCTCTATGAGCCTTGAAACTCTCGCTTCTATCGTTTCCTCCAGTAGGATCTCTACTCATCAACGCACTACCGGTGTTCGGCGCCGGCGGTTCACTTTCAGCTGGAAGAGGTTCCAAGTCTTCTATTATAGATGAAGAAGCGGTAATTGGGTCATTGTGTTGGGTTTGGGGAGATAGCGAGCCAGAATCGATATCATTTTTGGGATTACCGCTACCTGGTGTTCTTTTGGCAGGACGTAATCCGAGAGAAAGGAGTGATGCATCTGACGCTGGTCTGCCTGCGGCGTAGGAGTTGATGATTTTCTTGAGAGCCTGAGTACAAGGGGGACGATAGGTCAGATTTGTGATTACATAGCTGTGATTTAGGTTATAGGTTTCTCACTTTGTAATTCAGATAGTACTCTCCCCATCCCGGTACTTGCTGCGATTGAATTGTTTTACCGAACTGCGGTTTGCCAGAAAATTAGATTACCCAGGAGCATTGGAAGAAGAAAGGCATAATCCTCTCACCTTCATCTTGTACTCTGCAAGAAATGATCAGATTGGGCGCTGATCCTACTTGTGAAAGACACAAATGGTGTCGGTAGAATATCGAAACGTGTATACCGAAGTTTATCCTAAACTCTTATAAAATCTTGCGATTGAGGCTTTGAACCAACTGATCTGAGCTGTCGAGCAGCTTTAGGTTATTCTTTGAATTCTGCTAAGCTAATCATGGATTTTCAATAATATATGCTTCTACAATGATTGGATTATTACGAGTTAACGAAATATATGTATAGATGAATGTGTAGATGGATGAAATTGGTGGAGGTGTAGATTGTAATTGATTATTGGCTGATAACGCTGCACGTGCGCGCAATCTATCGCAACCCTGGACAACTTTCACTAAATTCTTTATTGTATTGTACCAACATTCACGAAGCAGAATCTATGCATATCAAATTAATATTAGGCTTCCACATGCTTGCATGTATATGGACATTGAAAGATCTTTTTCATATGACTCCTCTTACTTACATACTGATGATTATGTACCATTGACTCTGCTCAGAAGCTCATAATCTTTGTGGATTATATGGTTACGTAAATTTGTTGATTGCGGTCCTCCACTTATCGTGTCCGCTATGATTCGTACTAACAAAGGTATGACATCAACGATAATGATGATGACGAGCAGATAATGAAATGTCAATTACCGTATCCATATAACTTGAAAGTAGTCTGATAGTGATACTGAGAGTTCTGTACATCTGGTATACATGATCAAAAATTTTATTTATAATTGAAGATCAATCGGAATGCCTTCAATGCACCCACTAATTTCTGAAATCTTTTCAGAATCTTCAATCTCTTTAACAGATTTACAAGATTGTTCAAATGGAATTTATTTACATAAATCAACAGGTCAAAAATATTTTACAAAAGTACAATTTGATATAGAACAAATGAAAGGTGAAATAGAAGGATTAAAAGAAATGTATAAAACAGCAGGAAATACAGGATTAATACCAAAAGTATTAGGATTTAAAATTAATCAAGATAAAAAAGAAAGTGTAATGGTAACTCAATATTTTGAATTAAATTCTTCTTCTTCTTCAAAAGAAGAATTTCAAAAAGAATTAGGATTTAAATTATCAAAAATGCATAATTTACCTCCTGAAAAAGAAGAAAAAGGAAAAGATAAAGATAAATCAAATTATAATAATAATGAAAAAGATAAATTTGGATTTTATGTAAATACACATTGTGGAATAACTAAACAAAATAATGAATTTACTGAAAATTGGGAAGAATTTTTTAGAGATAAAAGATTAGGTGATTTAATAAATCGTATAGAAGATTCAACGATAAATAAAGAATGGGAAATTATGAAAGAAAAGTAAAGTTTCACATAACATATTTTTTTTATTTTATATCGTTTCAATGCTTATTTTAGAAAATTTGATTGAAAATAGGACGATACCAATTTTATTAAGATCTTTTAATCCACCTCCTAAACCTGTTGTACTTCATGGAGATTTGTGGTCAGGTAATAAAGGATTTGATTTAATTAGTAAATCAGTTGTTATTTTTGATCCTGCTTGTTATTTTGGTCATAATGAAGCTGATTTAGGTATAACTCATATGTTTGGAGGTAAGTTTTGTGAATATCGTAAAAAAAATTTGATTGTGTAAGAGAATTAATCAAATGAATTGTTATGTTTTTATTGAAATTTATTAGGCTTTACAAAAGATTTTTATGATTCATATCATTCTATTCATCCTAAATCAAAACCATATTATGAAGAACGTCAAAAATTATATGAATTATATCATCATTTGAATGTGAGTCTATCAAGATGATTAAGATTATATTCAATATACATGCATTGCTTAAGCTGATGAGATTTTGAAATAGCATACATTGATGTTTGGGGGAGGTTATAAATCAGGAACTTTATCGATAATGCGTAATCTGAATGATTGGGCAAAAGACAAAGAAATTCCATAAATAACGCCTTTTGATGATAATATCATCGCAGAACTGCTATTCCTCTGCATAAATGATACGCTTAAAAGGATGCATAAAACATGATAGGTGATACATAATGCAACATGCTTTCAAACGCTCCTAGCTTCACTCCACAACAAGTCTTATTCGATAAAAATTATCGTCTCTTACTTCTCCTTGTACGTTTCTCAGACTCTACACTAGGTGATCTTTTACGTCTATCAAAATATATCAAAAAGCAATCAATCAACATGATTTCATTCTCTCAAAACACACTGAATCAAGAATCCAAGTGGAATAATCAAAACTCACCTTGACCGCCTTTCATCCTCTTCTTCAGATTCCCAACCTCCCGGACCTAAAGCTGGAGTTGACACAGAATTACCACTTCCTTCTCTTTTTCTTTTAGATCTAGAAGAATCATCTTTTTCTTTTTCTTTCGTTGATTTTCTATTTGATCTTTTTTTATCTCTTTCTCTATCTTTATCACGATGTTCATCTTCAGAAGTATAATCATCATATTCTCTTTTAACAACATTTCTTTCTCTTCTTGAAGAAGATCCACTACTTTTTTTCGGTGGACTAACAGATCTCGATTTCGTTCTAGATCTAGATCTAGATCTAGATTTATCTTTAGATGTAGAAAAAGATACTGAATGACTTCTAGATCTAATCTGTGAATGTGATCTTGATCCTGTATTTATAGGAAATTCACCTTCTTCTTCATGATTTTCCTGCTTCTTGATTAAGTTCACATCTCGATCTGAATCTCCTCCTTCTCCACCACCATAATCTAATGAACCAGCTCCAGAAGTATCTACTTTATCTTTATCTCTAAATCTGCCTGCTTTAGGTCCTGTAGGAGCTGCAAATCCTGCTCTAGGTCCTAATGGTACGCCTAGCACATATCATATCGATTAGCATGCTTAGCTAATATATTTGGGCGAGTCTCAAGCTCACCACCACCACGTCCGCGCAATGGTACTCCTCGAACAGGTACGCCTCTAACTGGCATACGACCCCTCATAGCTGGATTACCCATTTGGGCTATCATTTGAGGTTCAAGGGTTTCTCCACCAGTCTGCAAGAATATCAATCAGCTCGATTGGATCCATTATAAGCAAGGGCTAAGCTTAGACTCACCTCTACGCCCTCTTCCAGCTTAACCTCTTCACCAACTTCTGAAGGTCCTTGCGCGACGTGAGGAGGAATTATAGGTCTACCTTGATTCCCTGGTATAGGTCTAACATTCATACCTTGTTGTTGTTGAGGCATCATTTGACCTTGCTGTTGTTGCTGATTTTGCATATTGCCTGGTCCGCCCGGTCCTCCTGCAAAAGGCATTTGTTGATTCATCATACTCATATCTAAACCTTGCATAGCCATCATTTGTTGCATTTGAGCTTGCATTTGAGGATTCATCATTCCCATTTGTTGTTGAATTTGATTAGCCATCATTTGCATTTGAGCTTGTTGTTGTTGTGCTTGTTGAGCTTGTTGAGCTGCTAACATTGGATTAAATCCATTTGAATTTTGTTGAAGGTGTAAAAGTGTTGCAACATCTGGTGGAAGTCCATTCATTGGTGGTACGTTCATCTACAGATAGGTATATCAGCATGACACCTCAAGATTAAGGAAAAGAAATCTCACCATTGCAGCTCTACCTTTTTCCATATCACTTTTATACCTTAAATATCTAGGAAAACTAATTTCATCAAATCCAAAATTAAAATAATCACTTAAAACACTTCCAGGTTTTCTCCAAGGTTGACCTGAATTTTCAAATTGAGTCATATCAATTTCAAATACACTTTGACCAGTTGAAGGTATAATTCCATTTCCTGGTCCATTATATTTTGAAGATGAAGAAGAAGATACAGGTGGTAATTCAGATTTAGGTAAATTTGGATTTAAAGGTGGTATTCCATCAGAAGTTTGACTTAGTATATCTGCACCAGAAGCTGGAGGTTGTAAATTTATACCTATATCTGTTGTTGTTGGTGTAGAAGATATAGGAGGATTTGTAAGTGGTCCGGATGTTGAAGGAGGTGGCACAGAAGCTATACCTGGTCTTGAAGTTGGTGTGTATTCAGTCGTTTGATTTGCTGTTTGTTGAATGGCTAAGAATGCAGGTGACAGTGAGCTACTCGAGTCTAGTCTGAGTGCGAGGAATGGCTATCATACTCACGTCTGGAAGGAGTACCTGCTAGGGGCGTACTCGGAGTTGCTACAGGAGCAGGAGTGGTACTAGTAGCTGTATGTGCCCATTTACCTATTCCGATAACATTTGAGGGCGCAGTTTGGGGTTTCCTGCAGAGCGTGATGATGCATATCAATAAAATCCGCTGTGTGATGATTGGAATTTGCATACCTTAGGTCCAAAGTCCTTGCATTTTGTCCAGTGAATACCACTTTTATATCATCATCCGATTCATCTGAATCTTCTTCATCATCTTCATCTTCTTCTTCAACACCTCCATCTTCAGGATTATCAACAACAGCTAAAGAAGGTTCAATACCATATGCAGCGAGTGATCTGAAAACAGATCAGATAAGCACACAGACTTTGAAGTACCGAACGAGTCTATTTTAAAACAAAGAGACTTACGCTGCCATAGCTGCTGTCATTCCATTCGAGACTGCTGTAGCGGCCTCTGTGTTGGAGGTCGAAGCTACTGGCTGAGCAGGTACAGAGGATGCCGCATTCGTTTCGTTTTGTACTGTAAATGAAATAGGTTTAGATATCCCACTTTGTGGCACCATGAACAAGCAATTGAAGACGAAGATTCACTCACCATCTGTTTGAGGTAAAGCTACTTCAGCTTTAGGAGGTGACTCGTCCCCGTACAAGAAAGCATCATCGTCGTCTATATCCATTTTTTCGTGTTCGTTCTTTCGCTAGAGCTATGTTGTATTGAGCTTAGCGACCTTGATATTCTTTAGCAAGCTGACTGAACAATGATGAATCAAAGGTAATAAATAATCAATCTACAAAGCATTAAATGCGACGAGCCGAAGTTAATGCAAGTTACGTTTACCGGTTAGAAGTTATTTATCTGATACTACCATATAAGCGAATATTACCATTGAGAAATAGCAAACATAGTATAGTACCTGTATATGCATAGGATATGTATCGCAGATACAAGGGTATGCAATGGAGTATTGTATATTATACCATAAAAACAAGACAAGATAGGTATGATATACTGAATTCCGACATTTTGAGATCTAAACATATGCAGGGTAATCTACTCGGTGATACAAAATATACTATAAGTCCCCGTTCTTTCATGATCGCTTCAAGTGACTCGCCTCAACGATGATACTTCTGTGAATATTCTTCCTCTTCTGGTTCTTCTCCAACTTCATACAAACCGCATCAGCTGTCCGGATCTCATGCACCTGCCAGCTGGAAGACGACTTACCAAAGTGCAACGGTTCACCATGTTTATACCTCGCCGGACTAGGTTCCCTTCCAGGAGTCAAATCAAATATCATACCTTTTTCAGGTGGTTCTAAGCTCGAAATTTCAGAACGATAATCTTCGTATCGCGAGTCACCACTTTTTCTACCTTCTTTGATACCTTCCTGAACTGGAGGTAAAGTTGATTGATGATCCGTATCAAAGTACCCCTTTTCTCCTTGATCTTCTTCAAACGGTTCCAGGTCAGGTTCGATGAAATCCCTATTATACTGATCGACAATTCGATGGATTGTATCTCTTGTATCCCTGTTCCTTCTTGGTGTGGGCTGTAACAATTCGGGTCCATCAAGCGACGACCGCCTTCCATGTTCTTCGCTAAACCGTTCTCCATTAGAGGATGTGAAGGTTTCTTGAGATGGAGAAACAGGTTCAAAATCTCCCAAATCCACTTCGTCCGAAGTAGTAATCGCTTTTCTTCCTATGCTTTGCTGTCTTTCTGGAGGTACACCTCGAGGAGTAGCTGCATCTGCATCTTCTGATAACCTCTCTTGAGGAGGCGTCGTTTGATCAGAAAGAGGATTTGGTGAAGGATGTCGTGCTGGTGGATGGGGAGAAACAGGTAATCCCTTGTTATGCGATTGAGGAAGAAGAGCATTTTGTCGATCCATTCGTTTAGCTCCATTCGTCACCAGGATATCTGATCTCGTCATCAGTAAGATCACACTCGACGTTGTATGGTCCATTTACTGGACTTACCCATCCATTTGTCATCATGGTTTCTCACTGTAGGATCGCCGTCTTTTGGTGAGGGTTCAGAGCTACTGACCCCACTAGCACTATGTAATTCGAATTCAACACCTTGTGCTTTTTGGTACTTCCTCTCCTTCCTAGTTGGTTTTGTGTTTTCTGTACTCTCGTTCGATTTGACTCTTCTCATGGTCTTCTTAGCGGAACCGAAGAACAATCCTTTCGTTTCGTTCATCTTTGGACCATCCAGCTGTCTCTCACCGCCCGACCTAGTTTTATGTCTTGATTTAACCGGAGATACGGGCGTGGCCGTCTCACTTGACATATGCCATACTGAAGTGTGGGGTTGATCGGAAGCGCTCTTGGTAAGAGTCACTTTCTTGGTTTGAGCCCGATGTAAAAGCATTCGATCGAAATCGTCATCTCCCCATCCATGGCCTAAGCGTGATTTGACTGTATCATTCTGTGGGGGTTGATTGTTCCGCTTTTTGTTTCTAGGTGAGAAGAGGGTGAAAGTTGATTTCTTCTGAGCTGGTGTGAGTAGTGCTTGTTGGTATTCCTTTACAGCCACCCTGTGAGCTTAACGCCTAATTCAACAAGATTGGCAAAGCTCACCAACGGCACCGTCTCTTCTAAAAGGAAATACAGCTCAGTCTTCCTAGGATCACCGAGCGGATCACTGTCTTGCATTCTCGAATCGATTCTTGAAGGCTTGGCCTTGTACTCGATCTATATAACTCATCAGCTGACTGCAAATGCAAAGTCTCATTTGATCGAGAACAACTGACAATGGCCCAATTGGACTCTCGGAAAGTCAATTCTTCCCTATCAACCCATCCGCAACCTACGATTAGATCTGCCCAACAATCGACGAACGCTTCTTCAAGGTACACTCTTCCCTTTTCGTCTATACTTCCGTTCACAGAGGAGTCAGGGAAAGCCTGAACTCCGAGTCGAGGCGTTGTATCGTAATTGAAAGGCACCGAGTCTTTCTGAGATTTGTGCAATCTGCGTCGTAACTCGTCTCGTTCTTTTGGCCAATCAGTGATCTCCTTCTCGATGGGTTGGGCGAATGTCAAAGAAACGTCCAGGACGTTATCTGTACGATTGAACCCTCCTGAGGGTGAAGCGAATTCTGACCAGTCCATCGTACGCCTTCTTTCTGATACGCTCTATGTGGTCCAAGGGGCGATAAGCACAAATCCTTCCTGGCAGTCTCAACGCCAAGCTTCAATGCGAGGCGCGACCCCGGCCACACTTACATTCTTAGCGCTCTCAGTCAGATCAAACTGTAACCTATTCCTGATATCCTCTTTATTCTCCTTTTTGCCATGAGCCAAGGATGGCGCATCAAATCCACCTTCCTCAAACATACTCCATTCTTTACCTGCTAAAGACGAGAATCGCCCATCGCTATCATCGCTCTCCTCGCCTGCGGTACCGATACTTCTGCCTCTCCTGCTCCGAATCGATCCGTTCTTCAAGGCGGGTTTTGTTGCACTCCCATAAGATATCGGTCGACTTCCATCACCTATTGAGCTAGCCAGTAAGGGTAAATTTTCTTTCACCATCATTCGTCTCCTATAACTTTGGGAAAATTTCGGTCGGCTCATATC
Organism: Kwoniella pini CBS 10737; assembly: GCF_000512605.2. NCBI lineage: Eukaryota > Fungi > Basidiomycota > Tremellomycetes > Tremellales > Cryptococcaceae > Kwoniella > Kwoniella pini. The sequence goes on from NC_091726.1 coordinate 93,574, forward strand.
TCCTCTCCTAGCTGTCCAAATGACTCTATCCCAAGCATTCCATTTTTGTTCTGTCGGTAGATCGCTAACCCATGACTCCGCTGCTGCTAGTAAGTCTTTCGAATACGCTCTGACTACTCTGCTGGCGGCTTCGCACCTTACAACCCTTGCACCCTTTCTCGGGCCGCCTCTGGCTAATTCCCCATCAGATGGAACCATAGCTGGATATCCTGTTACCCATTCTTTCAACCTGTGTGGTAAGTCGGCCAATCCTAAAGAGCCTTTTGGGCTAGTCGATCGTATGTAAGCGAGTAGAAGGTGCTCGGTAGCTGAGGCGGCTTGCACAAATGCCGTATGAGCTTCCATTGCGGTCGAAGAGGTCGGGATATCGAATAAGAGCGGCGCAAAAAGGGATGACAGAGCATGTGGGGTCAGGCCGGATAAGTGTGAATGCGCTGCAAAGCGGGAAAGCAGGTGCAGGAGAGGTGTTATAATCAGGTTGTATACGTCGTTGGGTACGATCAGTGCTAAAAATGGAAAGGCATCGGTGGGATATCCAGCAGCTACACGGCCGATACGATATGGAATCAGCCATACGACGCAAGGAAGGCCGCATAAATGCTGACTAACCTCTTTCTCTACCTCTCCATTCTTCGTAAACTTCCCATTCCAAGACACCATGACAGATCTCCTTCGTTCCCTCCTTCATCCGCGTGACTCGACTGAGAGCCCATCGAAGTAGCCAAGCCAATTCATGCTCTTTCGCAAACTTGACATCTTGCTTAAACGCTTGATATTTTATGTTCGAGCTGGAGCTGGATCCCATAATCAGCAATCTAAGAAGTCGTGACAAACTGAACTTACGACAAAGTATCCAGATAAGCTTGAATAAGCATTTTTGTCCTCGTTTGATTCAGTTCTAATGCTTGATTCGAAAAAAGCATCGGAATTGTTAGACCTGATATTCCAGAGTCAGCTAACACCCACGGAGGACCTTGAGTCAATAGCTCACCTCTTCGAATCAATTCTATACTAATCAGCTCCAGCACATGGCCTACTTCTCGCAATCCTAAGACACTTCTATTGCCAATTTCAGCCAAGAAGCCATAATGCCTCAGACCCGTCACTTGATCAGAGTGATACGAGAACGAGTCGACCGAGTTGGTCGAAGTGGTATACGGATTTATATGGGTAGGTAAGAAGGTCGATTTCGGTGGAAGGAGGGGAGGGCTTGCATCATGGTCTGGAGGTGAATGAGGTGGAGTCAATGGAGGTACTGGTCGATTCGGGAGCGTCCTATAGAAGAGATAGTGACATGTCAGGTGAGGCATCGAGGCTTGTTCAAGCAGGCTTATCATGACAGCTTACTTCGATATACCTCCCGGTATAGTACCAAATTCACCTACTCCAACCTCATACTCCTTACCACCACTGATCGACGCCCCTCGCTTTTCTGGTGATTGCGAACCGAATCTAGAGACAGGAGGTGTAGGTGGTAATTTTCCTTTCTTGGGTGTTGTCGCTGTACGTGAAAATATCGAGGGCATCTATAGCACCTATCAAAGTCACTACCGATTCCTATTATTGGTAAGATATCGATCGTTGTGATTTGTATTGACGATACCCAGGCGTGTAACTCGACAACGCAGGAGGGAGGGAGGGGAGCTCTGGCTATGGTAAAGGAGTAGTATGCGGTGTTGACTGTCGATGGATCAGTGGCGAAGTGTTGTTGATAAACGATATTACTTGACCGGAATGATAGGTCGTGTTTAATTGGATTGTAAGCGAAGCGATGTAGAGAGTCAATAAGAAAGATGACGGTTTTACACGTTGTAAAAGAATGAAGATAATTATGAGTAGAACTATTGAAAGGATGAAACGAATTTAAATGGTTATACTATCAAAGGATGATTTATACTATTATAGTACGAAGCAGCGATCAATGCGTCATTTGTTTGTTTATGATGAGGTGATCAAAGCTTTAGTAACATTGCACAGATCATGTTTTTACACCTTTTGATTAGTTCATAATCCCCTTCAAAGCTTAATTAGTCAATCTTATAGGATGAATCTTCAAGTCAGCTCAGAGAAAGGTAATATCGTACCATTTCAGCTCATACACGAACAACTATCTCTTTATCACCCCCAAGTCCTGTTTCGCTTGAATTTCAATTCCATTATATCGAATTGTGCCTTGTTAGTATTGTTGTCTTGTGTAGATCTGCTTTTCATTTTTGATAAATCCAAGATACAGATGGTCGATACATTATATCACGGGCGAACAATAAGGAACAGGAGCAAGGGGGTTCCCGATGAGATGTTTCATCTTTTATATTCGCTTTTAATGTTCGTTCCTCTTTGACTTTTCTTTTTAACGCGTCTGTTTTCCTCATTGACCGATCAAATTCCGATTGCATGTATATGCGTCCCATCTTGTATGAAGTTTAATAAGACAGATAGTGTTCGAAGATGTGTTGATACTGCTTAGTGAAATGGGATCTAGGGCTATCGGATTGATAATGCTACTTGTGATTAATACTCGTAATGTTTTTATTCAGCCCACTCTGAACTTGTAATTTACCCTGAAATAGAAATACGGCCCCCGCATTCAGTTATCTTTTGGCAGCTAATAATCCTTTGTATGTATCGAACAAATCGGCTTGTTGGTCAAAGTCATTGGTCTCATATTGTGAATACTCCCAATTCAACATCAAAGCTGTGCATAGACAAACCATACATCACCAACGCACAAGAAGTGACTGAGAGCTCTTGTAGGCAAACTAGCAACAAACAAACAAACGGTGTCAACAAACGTTGTTGACTTGAACCAAACAATGACATCCTCAACCCACTCAAATGACCCAATCCTACCCCTTCACACAACCTCACCTGCATATTATCCACCAGTATCTTCGACACAAGATGACGGGTATGTAGGACCTCAAAGCAATGTAGAAGGTACACCATGCGATGTTCACCCATTAGAACGTTCGGATTCTGCAGAAGCTTCTTGTCCCCCTCCTGCTCCTATTCGTCAATTTTCTGACTCATTAACAAACGGCGTAAACAACAATTCTCGAAGAACTCGACGTAGACAAGTAACTATCTTACCTCCCATTACATCCTCAGCTTTAGGTGATATGAGTAATACACATGGATCTTCAAGTTTACCTAATAGTAATGGTAGTAATAGAAGACGAGCTCATACTGTAGGAGTAACTATGAAACCTCGTCAACGTATACCTTCTTTCTCTGAACAAAACCAAGAGACTGAGAATTTGATTAATGAAAGATCGGATAGATTATCACCCTTGAATTCGTCGTTAAGAAGGGGTACGATCAATAAAAACGATTTAGAAAGTGGTTTATCGCAGAATGGTGGATCTGTTAGTGGAAGAGCTAGATCAAGTTCAAATGCTTCAAGACATAGTTTAAGATCTGAAGAGAGGAGATCAAGAAGATCATCAACACCAGTTGAATTTGATTTGACTTCTCCTACTGGTCAAAATGGACAATCAGAAAGCCATCAATTAGATGATGAATTAGTGGGATTATTAGATGTTATTGATCCTGAAGTTTCTACAGTAAATCATCTTCAAAATATGACAAACTCAGTTCTCGTTCCTCATTTACCACAATTATGGAAAAGAAGGCCTGAAGTACAATTACCTCAAATACCAAGTGAGGAGTCGATATCGTAAGTGATTTGATCTTGTTGTAACTCGGTCTCGCACAGGATTATTTTACTAATTCATTAAATGCGAATAGGACAATGAACAAAACTGCTCATACAAGACAAAGATCTGCAACTAATCGCTCACGTAAAGGCTCAATCTCTCGGTTCATACCAGGTAGATCATCGTCAGGTGAGCAAGTCGAACCCAAAATGGAAAGGGATGAATGGAAAGGAATATCACCTGTACCCATTCCAGAATCAGAAGAAACTTCGACTGGGGATAACGGTGAAACTTTAAAAGCCACACCAGAGACACTGAGAAGAGAGGAATTTGAAGATGATGTAGAAGATATAAAAGAAGATCATCAATTAGATAAACATGTTAAACATATTTTGAGATCATCTAAAAGGCAAAAGATTAAACAAGGATTAAAAGGTTTATGGACTTTTGTTAAGACTCCAATGGGTGCTATAACTGCTATTTATGGATTCTTGGTTGTCTTTTGGGGTGCTGCAATTGTTTTATTCTTGTTAGGGTGGATTCCTACTAATAGTAAAAATACTAAAGATATTTGGGTTGGTAAGTGACTTTTATCCTTAGCAATTTCAAACTCTCATCCAGAAGTGGAATTTGGCTGATATGTGTTAATAGAAATCTCTTCTCAAGTCGAGAATGGTTTATTTACTGTCACTGGTGTCGGATTGATTCCATGGAGAGTGATTGATACTTATCGTAAGTCTACATCATGCAGATGCAGGACTGTATTGACAACGATGAATCACCATAGGAATGTCTGTGATATGGACGTTGAAGAACAGAGATTCTAGACTTCGTAAAAAACAAGGTTTACCCGCTATTGAAGATGAAAATGATCTTCCAGATCCAGAATTAATAAAAGATTACGTATTTGTGCTCTCTGAAAAAGATCAAAAGAACCTCAAATATCAACAAGAGAAATTTGCTACTTCTCAAACATGGTATCGAGCTCATGCAAATGCTACTCATAAAGCTTTTCCTATGAAGTTCGCTTTGTGGAATACTATTGTAGGTTCTGCGTGATGAAAGAAGAGATAATTGCTGATGGATATTTGGACTGATAGTTGATGGACGGTAATTCATTCTTCCAGTGCTTATTGTGGTATGTTATTGTCTGATGCAGTGTGACATGACTCAATCGCTGATATACATTTGCTTGTCTATCGTAGTGGAACAATGTGGGGATTAAGTGAGTATATCTATTCTTATATAATTCAGACTGAATGAATAGATTATGATCATTCGCTAAATTTTTTTCCAATGTAGATCGACATCAAAGACCGGCTTGGACAACTGGTTGTTTGATTCCTTTATCTTTCTTATGTGGTATAGGTGCAGCAGTTTTAACATGGCAAGGATCAGCAAGAACCAAAAAATCAGCTTTAGTTTCTGAAAAATTACGTCAAGCTTTAAATGTACCTATAGCATTAGCAGTACCAAGAACAATAGATGGGACAGATTTAAATTCAACAAATAATAAAGCAAATACAATTGACATACCATTGAAAAAAACTGAAAGTCCTAAAAAACAATTACATGAAAAAACAGCTACTGGAAAAGGTCGAAGAGTTACAATTACTTTTGATCATGTAAATGATGAAGCTAATGATCGTGATAATTTATTGAAAGGAGATATGAAAAGAGATAGAGGAATTACAAATACTTCTCCTCAAATAATTCATAAAGAATTGGATCTGGATTTAGGTAGAGTGATTAGTACGAATAATAGAAATGAAAATGAGAATGAAATTGATAGAGAAAAGAATGAAAATGGGGATATTGCTTTAAAGGAAGTTAGGTAATTTATCTTGGGATTTAAGGATAGCTTTGTACGCATTATTAATTTAGTCATGTTAATTGTAAAATCTGAGATTCCTATTTGTAAGTTACCGGTAAAGAGAGATATTGAAGATCTTGATAGTAGGTTTACATTACATCGTGACCTCTTCTTTACTTTTTAAATGCCAAACGTCGGAACGAAATAGTCATTCTTACGATAAATCATCATAAAAATAAAATATTCATAAATATTTCTTGAAGAAAAAAAACCATTTTACCAAAAGGTAATAGGAAAAAGCAAGAAGAAATATTTATGGAAATACTTTAAAAGAAATTTGACGATCCAATGAAGATTAGGATTCTGCTCTGATCATTTAACGAATTATTGACCGCGTCCATAATTCTGATTTCCATGCTCGCATGAGTTCTATTCGTCGTCTCCTTACAATCGCCTTTCCCCGGTTCTGGGGTCTGTCTTGTAAGGAGGAGCAGCTGTATCACCAGATGCTTCTTCCTATACGATTTGAGAAAAATCATTCGAGTCAAAATATCAGCTTAATTCCTCCCATATATCTCTAATAAAATGTCAAAGCAAGGGTGCTTATTAATCTGAAATCGAAACTTACTCCTCCATGGATCCTGATGTGTTGCGCGTATGCCTCTACAAAAAAGACAAAAGTCAGTAATATTACTGAATCAATCGGCAATATAACTTACCCTCTAAATGTCTTCGAGCTATTACATCGTCATGTTATCAGTCTCGATGTATCTTACGCCTACCTGTATCGTGATGGAGAAACTCACCTTGTTCCTCGGTCACCTCCCGAGATGAATGATCATCACTAAACTGTTGTCGGTCTGCTCGTGAACCTGAGCCTGGATGATCATAACCACTTTGTGATGTTGGTTGATGAGGATAATCTTGCTGGCGGAGAGCCCTCAGATTGCTTGAGTGATCATAATCACTTCGTGAAGTTAGTTGACGATATTGATCTTGTTGTCGGAGGATTCGGGGACTATGGTGTGAGTGTTCATAATCGACTCGTGAAGATGGATCCGACGCTCGACCGTTCGAATTGCCCTGAGAACCGTTTGGGTCATACCCTCCAGGAGAGAGATAAGCCAAAGGATCGAAAGGCCTTGTAAGGTTTGCTGTCATTCCTGATGAAGATGATTGGCTAGGGCCGGAACCTTCAGTTGTCTACACATGACGATATCAGTTCTTTTTTCGAATATGATCAGGCGTCATCGCTGTATAGTACACAAAGTATCATAGCTTATGATTCAAGATTCAGAGGCAAGGGAGGGCGTATAAAGATGCAAAACAAAAAATAAAAATATTTCCATTTGTGAAAAAAGTAAAAAGGGCGGAAAGGACTTACTCTAGTTCTTTCACCCTCTGTTTGTTCTGTACCATGACCGTCCGCAGTAGAGCGATTGGATCGCGGACGCTTAAATCTGTTCATGAAGGGTGACATGGGGCGAAGTTATAAATCAGAGTGTGAATGAAATAAATGAATGCAGATGCTTTGAGAACAGTGATTGAAAGTGTGAAAGTGAATGAATGATTTGGAAATTTTCGAGGAGGGATCAAGGCCTTTTATATCTTTTTTTCAGATATCTTATTATTCACCTGCGCACAAGAATGAATGTCGCTTTGTAAATTTGAATCGACACGACTTAGAAAATAATGATGATATATTTCAAGGTCCTCCTCATTGTTTGATCTCCGTCAGGACGAAATTTGTGCTCCGAGGGGAAACCCATGGTGGAAACTCAGCAAAACTAGTACAAAGGATGAGTAAGCCCTTGTTCAGCGCAGTGTCGAAAGAGTCAAAGGATTGTCTGTGAAAGGATCTTCGACCCTCTGAGGGAAGCTTTGATGTCAATGTGTTTGTACGTCATTGTTTTAGCCATGTTTAGTTGTAAATGCGGGATCTGTATTTGTATTCGCTTCGAAGGAGACTCAATGTGCTATCAGCCAACGTCATGCTATGGCGCCGCTCAAAAGGCAAGGCTCATATATACATTACATTATCCATGATGCGTCTAATCCTTATCAAAGAAAAAAAAAAAACCCCTTTCTAATCATATAGAGAGAACAGGGTCAAAAAAAGAATGATAGGAAGAGCTGAATCAAGATATGTTACAGCCTCCAAATACTCAACTTCAGATTTTTTCATTCACTATTCCGCCTTCGCCCAATTACCTGTCAATCTTATACCGTAAACTTTGCATAATAAAACGAAATTTGCACAAACACGATCGTTAACGAGACTCTTACTAGTCAATTTGGTTTTCATACCTTGGCCTTTATTTCTGTTTTCCCTTCCGCTCAGCCTATATAGCCCAAATCTCTCCTCCCTCTAGATTCGTCCTTCAATCTCTTCGATATTCGTGCTTTGGGTTTGTCTCGGCTTCACGGGCAGACTCGGGTGAGTCGTTCGCTGGCTGCCAATTAAAATCGTAAAAATTATCACGCGTATGCTCGCCGCTCAGATACTCGTTGTGCTCCCGCATGTGACGAGTAGCGGTCGAAGGTGGCAGAAACATGGACCCATCTTGAATTTGTATATGTCCTCCACTTGGCTGTTCACTATATTCAGGCAAGACCAACCCACCATTTTGTATGGTACCGGTCTCTGTCTTTAACATAAAGTCAGGTTTTTTTTGCGTTCGAACGGAACCGGGAACAGTTCCGATATAGTGTATCGAACTTACATCGTCAAGTCTACCTATTGATCGTTAGATCAAATAAAATTTCGTCAGCTGATAAATCAATATAGAATGCCTGATGGAGAAGAATTAACCCAGCACGTTTCTTGGGCGAGGGGGATTATTAGTTTCGTTGTTGAAGCCAATTGGGCGCTCTTCGGGCATCGATTGGACGTTCCTTCTGTAACCACCACATGATATACTCTGACATATTGCTGTGTTATTTTGTCGCTGTCTAAGCTGACTGCTATCGGCACCACACGAGACACAAAACCAGCCGGGCTCAACTTCAGCTTGTGTATTGTATGCTTGTGAGCTCGACCCGGACTGTTGACTTTGACCTCTTCTTTGGCGCTGAGAGTTCGATGAGTAAAAGCGTTGATAGCCTCGACATGTGTGACAGTATACATGATCTTGACGGCCTGGTAAACGGGTGAGATTCGATTCGTGACATGTTGCACATTGTATGGAATCTGCCTGACCAGATGATCTCCTCCTGGGCCGGTTCCAGTTGGGCATTTTGGAACGATAAGTAATGTGTGTATGATTGTATTAAAATATATTATCTACCGTGCTCAAATTGAGGATTTTATGAAATGATACGATCGATATCTTAGGTAAGTTGGCTGGGAAAGGTGAAAGAAAGTGGATGATAGAAATTGGAGAAAATTGAAAAGAATTTCAAGGCTTTTTATCCTTTTTTTAAAATTACATTTCACCTGCAAACTCGAATTGGCTTAGATTTTACGAATTTGAGTCGATTCAAGAATTTACGACAAGCTAAAAGGTTTCGAACACTTTTGTTCTACGTCAAAGATATACATCAAAACGAAGTCTTTGCTTCGAATCGGAAATCATAATCATCGAATCGATTACGTAGCACAAAAAGAAAGTGTTTGGTCAAAACACCGCTTTCAAAGTAGAGAGAAAATTTTAGAAATGGATTCTTCGATGCTTTGTAAGAAGTTTTGACGTTCTTCTGTCATGAGTCGAGGTAGAAGCTGATGTCATGCTCGGTCAAAGGAGCGTAAATCGAACAGAGGGTTATGATGACGAGATGAGAAAATCCTGTTTGGACCATGGTCGAGACTGCCTCGGGACTGCAGTCTTTGGAAAAGCCTCGGCCAGGAAGAAGTGGTTTCTTACCTTCCAGCGATATCCGATATCATTTTCAGAAACGAATTCAACACGACTTGTATGATGCGAAGTAAATTTTCGAAGTTGAATAGACTCCGAAATCTTTGTGGTATGTCATCAGAAATTCATAGGAAGTAGGTGCTATTGCAATGTCAGCACCGCCACGAAAACTTCCGAGTGACATCACCGCGAAGACGTCCATGCTCTTTTGCGCTCGTCATGACGAGCTCATACGCCATACGAGTAAGCGAGAAGGTAGTAATCTTTGAATGACCGAGTTTAGTGACTCATATGTGAAAATGAGGAGAGGCTCCCATCAGTGAGTAAAGTGCGACCTGCATAATATTGTTTGTACAAACCAATCAAAAGTACCAAAAATCACTGCTAATCTACAATCTCGCCTTATTTCCCTTTTTTAACCACTCATCAACTAAAGCACCAGCTTCTTTAGCTATACCTAAACTACTTTGATATCCAGCTGGACCAATTCCATAAGCATGAATAACACTAACTTTCCTTTCTTTTTCTCTGCCTTTTAATGGTAATAATAAATTATTTTCTTTTTCAGATTTATTTATAATTATATCTTCTAATTCTAATCTTAATCCACCTTCTCTAACAGGTCTTAATCCTACATTATGTGATAAAATTTTAATATCATTTATTGAACCTTTTCCATTATTATTATCTAATAAAGGACATAATTCATAACAATCTTTTAAAATATTTTTAGCAATTTCTTTATTTATATTTAAACTCCAATCATTTGGTAAATAACATCCACCTAATATAACATGATTTTGATTATTTTTTTTATTTCCAGGTCTTGGAATTATATAAACTTTTTGATTTTTAATAAAATGTTCATCTTCTATTCCATAACAATTTTTTACATTTGAAGCTTCAACTAAAATTGTTTGACCTTTTGCTGGAAATACTTTTAAATCTTCAACACCTAATAAAGATTTTGAACCTAATCCAGTTGCATTTATAACTAAATTTACTTTACCTATTAAAGGAAGATTAAATACTTCTTCTAATGATGATACTCTTTCTCTTGAAATTGGAATTCCTTGTTTACGAAGATTTTTAGCTAAATGTTGAAGATATAAAGGAGTATTTAAAGTATATGCTTCATATGTAACTCCATATAAGAATGGTTTAGGTACTTCATCAGATGATAAATCTCGATACTGTCCATAGTCAGTTAATCAGTATATATTCAATTGGAATTTAAAATATTTAAATGATACTTACACCAAAAACTAGATCCTTATACCAAGGAATTTTCCATTTACCTTTTTCTTTCCAATAATAAAAATAAGGTCTACGTTCACATAATTCAGGAACTTCTTTTGATAATTTGGCAAATTCTTTGAAAGTAATTTCATCTCTTTTTCGTTCTTTTGCATTTTGAGCAAATGAATGCCAATTTGCTCCCTTTTCAATATATCGAAAACATTAACAAGAGAATCTCAAAGCATTTATGATTGAACTCACTGCCCATGGACTAGCGAATCCTGTTGAATGAATATCTTCAGGTAAATCTTTACCTACTACAACGACTTTGAGACCTTTCTTAACCAATTCGTTTGCGATTGATAAACCAAGTACTTATTGAATAGTACAATATTAGTATATTAAATAACAACTTTAATCAAGTTTTCAGATAATATTAGTAACTCTGAAGCTCACCTCCACAACCTAAGACTACAGCATCATATCGCTGTTTATGAGATTCCTTACCCATTTTGAAAAGATTATGTCTTCAAGTAAATTGTAGACGAATTAGAGGAATTTGAAACGGGCTAATTAAATATAATTATGAAAGCATTCCTGCGCTACCCCTGGCCTTATAGATCATATAGCGACTTGATAGACCAGGATGAAAGAAGCATAGAACGATGTTGTATGAGTCTGATTATCGCGAAGTCAAGGCGTGGTAAGTTGAGTAATTCGGTAAACTCAAGTTATCGGGAAAAGCGGTTGACGGCAATCGGATTTGACCGAACATTGAGTATAAAGTGCTGTTGATGATAAGGGCAAATGTGAGATCAATCTAACTTCCAATAAAAGCGTTTTTGCATTTCCTCAGATATTGTGAGCAACAATAGTCAGTGGCATGAAGTACAGAGCAAAGAGTGCAGTGTTGTTTGCTTCATTGATTGTGCATGAATCGTCACAGAAATACAATGTATCAAGATAAAAATATGATATGCGAATCGATCAAATTTGAGATCCTTCCAAATACAATCACATAACGCGAAAAGACAATAAGGACTAATACAAAATTAAACTAATCTTTTACCCAAAATACAACTTGAAAAAAAATCCAAATTCAAAACAAACCAAAACAAAATGGTGGAATACTAATAATGATGTTTGACCTTTTTCTGATCTTTTCTGTTTTTTTCGGTTTTGAAAATTATAAATTTTCAATAGCAACTTCAGCTTGCCATTTACCCCATTTTCTTAATATTCTTAAATATATAGGTAATCCAATAATTGTGCCAAATCCAATTGGAAATAAAATTATAATAACAATTGTAGATAAAAGAACAATAAGTGGTTTTATAAGTAAAAAATAACTTAAAGCAGAATAAGAATAATGATCTAAAAACATTGCGTATGAACATTTCATAAATCGTTTTTCCCAAATCAAACTATTTGTATTACCTTCTATTGATATTTCTTGATTTTCCAAAAGATCAGAAGGAGTTGGATCATCTGTTTGTTCGAGTGCAGGAGTTTGAGGATAAAGTGATGTAGGGGAAGATAAAGATGATGAAATTGGAGTATTTGGAATAAGTCGATAAAATATTGGATGATTAGAAGGTGGAGATGCTGGATTCAAAGGAGAATGATAATGTAGTTGCATTACGCTCTATAACGATATATCAGTAAATCATTAGCCATGAAATTTGATCATACTGAAATGTGTTTGACATACCTCAAGTCTGGCTGCTGATCGAGAAATAAATAATGTTAACCACCATACAGCTGCTCCAATTGGCAAGGTAATCAGTAAGACTGTTCCTGCTAAAGTACCGGCGACTAAGAATGGCCAAACCAGTAGAGCCTGATTGAAGGTCACGATTCAGCTCTTATATTCTTTACCTTGTGATTGTGTGATTAGATTCAGTCACACGAGACATGACACTCACCAGAGGAAAATTGAGCAATACTAAATGTAACGTAGCTCTCCAATAGATTCCTCTACCTACGGGCCTCCAAAACCTCTTGAAACTCTTTCCCCATCCTCCGGCATTTTCATCTTCATCTAAATCACCGCACCATATTGATCTCCATATTCCTCGTTGCTTCTTGACCCTCTCAATGTTAGTTTCCTGATCATCCAATAAAGGAGTATTTTCATTGACTTGTAAAGCAGAATTTCTTATATTTGGTGAAGATAATGCTGAACGAGTACGACGAGCAGAATATGATTGAGTAGAATGATATCTTGGTCTAATTAATGAACCATCTGTATTTAATGCAGATAATGTTCTAGCTCTATCCCTATGTCTTCCATTTGGATTATCCGTATTTGAATTAGGAATATCTGGAATAACAGGTCGATTTACTCCACCTTCTTCTACATTTAAATTTGAATTTGAAGGAATAGAAAAACTTGCATAAGGAGGTGGTTCTTCACCTCCTCTAGGTTTTGTAGGATCTAATAAAAATAAAGAAGATCCATCTGCAGTTAAAACGTAAATTGGTTGTTGACCATTTGATGAATTACCATTTAAAGAATTAGAAGAAGATTGTGATAAATGAATAGGATCAGATGGAGAACGAGGTAATAATCTAGGTGGTTTAGGTATTGGTGAAGTTGGATTTGAAGGTAAATGAAGTGATTGAGACATATTTTAAAAAGTTTTTTATTCCTCAAAATAATCAAGGTATTTTGTGATAATTTTTGCTTCTACTTTTTATCTTTTGATATTAATGGATAAATCGTTTTATTGGCGGCAAATTGTATTTATATCGATATTCGATTTTGTTGATTTATAGCTCACAAGAGCGAATTCTAGAAAACATTGGCCACTGAATAATTCTCTGTTCTATCGTGGATATGTGATTATTCTATACGATGAAAAGAGATAAGAATTGAATTACGAGTAAAAGATGAAAAAAAAGAAAGATCAAGGGATGAACATGAATATGAGCATGTGCTTTCGCGTTTTTATACCCTACTTGCTATTACGGGAAATTTCAGGTCCATCAATAATGTTAATGTTAATGTAATCTCTGAGCCAAAAAAAGTTGAAATCATAGTTTATTCCATACGAACAAATTCAAAGAAATTAGTATAGATACATTTATATAATGCCTAGACCACCTGAAAATCCTGATGTTAAAGCTTCTAAAGGATTAGCTTATATTTTAAGACATGGAGCAGAAAAAGAAGGTCTAAGTATAAGATCAGATGGATATATACGTTTAGCTGATGTAGTGAGTAATATTTGTATATAAAATTTAAAAAGTGATAAATTGATTGCTAATTATTTTAAGGATGTAATAGCTTGATAGACCTAAAATGAGAGAAGTTGATCAAGAAATGGTATTAAGATTAGTAATTGAAAATTCAAAACAAAGATTTCAATTATTATATGGATATGATCCAAGTCCACCTAAACCTCAAAAACTTAAAAAAGGTCAAACTCCTAAAAAAATACGTCCTCAATTTATAAATAATAATGCAAATGATAAGTCAAATTTAGGAAGTTTGATGGAAGAGGTAGAAGGAAAATCAGATTGTTTAACTCCTTTACCTTTAACAACCGAAAATAAGAATAAAAATAAAGATGAAGGAGATGTAGCTGAAATCGATAGTTTACAATTCAATTTAAGTAAAACTTCACTAAAAGGACAATATGAAGAATATGTTGAATTACCTTTAATATCTTTACCTATACCTGAAAATAGTGAAATTTCGATATCAGCGTCAACAGAAAATAAACAACCTAAAGGAGAATATTTTATACGTGCAACTCAAGGACATTCAATAAATTTAAAAGGAACTGAACATTTAGAAGAATTAAAAAATGATGAACAAGGTAAAAAAAAATCAGGAATAATGGTACATGGTACAAAAGCTGAATTATTAAATATTTTAAGTAAGTATATTTAAAACTATATTTGACAATATTTTTCTTAAATTTTCTTATGTTGATTTTTTTTAATTTTAATTTTTGGCTTTTTTTTTTTTTTAACAGAAATAAATGGTCTTTCAAAAATGTCACGTCAACATATTCATTTAGCACCTTCACATAAAGGTTTAATTATACCTAGATTAGGTTCAACTTTATTTATTTATTTATCTTTAAATAAATTAATTGAAAATCAAATTCCTGTTTATGTATCTTTAAATGGAGTTGTACTTACACCTGGAAATCAAAATGGTATCATACCTAAAGAATTTTGGAGAAAAGTTATTATAATTCAAAAAGGAAAGAAAATAGTAATTTGGGAAGAAGGTAAAGAAGTTGAAAGAGAGGCAAATGATGATGAAGAAGGATTATAAAGGTATGGATCTTAAAATGTTGATATGAAATACAATGCATCAATACGAGTATACAAGTGATTTTCATTCCCCTCTTCTTTAATGAAGTCGACGGATCATCGTAGATTTTTTAATCTTTCAAATCGTTGAGCTAGCTCTTCTTCCGCACTAAGCTTTTTAGGTACAGGTGGTAAAGGTGAAGATTTCTTTTCTGGAGAATTTTTCTTAGGTGATTTGTCTTTTTCCTTTTGTTTTTCTTTATCTAATTTCTCGATCTTATCACCATCTCCTTCATCATCGTCAGAACCTGCACTTTCATCTTTATTATTCGCCTCGTTTTGATCGTCATCAGGAAGATCCCTTTTTAAAGGTTCTATACCTTCTTCCTCCTCTGTAAGTTCAGGTGCCCAATCCACTCCATAACCCCTTGCTATTTCTAACAAATAAGCATCAACTAATTCTTTACTTGGGACGAATACTTTAAGCTTTGATGTTATTCGACTTGGTACGCTTGGAGGAGGTGGTGTTTGAGTTAAAGATAAAGAGAAATTACGACCGAACTGAGAATTCAAGGTTAAAAGATCAGCTTGATAAGTGATAAGTGAAATAAAGTCGGTATTTGGCTCGTATCATTTCTATGAAGACTTCACATTTTGAAAGATGGATTATTACTAACCTTGTGCATCAATAATTCTCTCAATAATTGTAATTCTTTCATTTCCGTTCTTGGAGCAGCATATACAATAGCACATACTGCATCTGCTATTGAAGGTTCTGGTTCTTCTCCTCTAAAAAAAAGTATGATTTTTATTAATCATTCATTTCAAGATAATTTGATTAATTGAAATTAACTTACGTTGAAGCATCTAAAAGATTGAATCTAGCTTGTAAAGTTTCAGAGTATAACTATGTAAGATGATTTTAATCATTAATCAAAGTAATATAATATAAAGTATAAAACCTTTGTAGGAGTATACTCCAATGAACTCACCTCTATTATTTCAAGTAATTCTATATAAATATCATCTTGAACTAAAGTTTCTACTCTTAATCTAGCAGTTTCAATTCTATTTTTATTTAATAAATCTGCAATTTCTCTTCTACTAGATTTTGCTAATGCTAATTTTTTTTCTTGTAATGTACGTAGTCTTTGAATTGATAATTTTATTTGTACCTAAAAAGAAATGTTTCATATTAGCTTTTGTTTTCTTTAAATGATATTTTCCTTTTTCCTTAGACATCTTTGAAATTAAAGTATACAAAAGAGTTTGTTTTAATCACTTACCTTAGCTCGAGGTCCATTCCATTGTACCATTATGATTGTTTATACTTCACTTGATCTAAGCTTTTTTATTTATTTCTTAGGATGTTATATCATTAAGATGACGATCTATTCTAAATTGTCGAGTAAGTGTTGATGATAACCGGTCGGATCATTCTTAATGAATATTCCCTGAAAACAGAATATCTTAAATTCAACCAGTACTTGTTTTCGTCAATTCCAATTTCAACTTTGTTTTTATAATTCATTGGAATCAATCACAACGAGATACGATATATTCAACTAATCACCTCTTCATCAAAGAGAGCGAATCGAGATAAGGATAAATTGGCTGGATACTGGTAATCAGCAACCAATATACATATCGATGGTCATTGCATAAACAAGGACGAATATAATTATAATCAATATGCCTTCTCCTTTAACAACGGGTATTTACCCTTCCGATTCTATAATAGTGAGTTCATTATACCTACCACTCAATCCATCCTATTCATCACTCCTTCACCAACACGTGTACCCTGTCTACAATACTTTACACTTGGATAATATGTTTGAGTATAAACCGGAGTGGAGGCTGATCTTTGGGTAATGTTTGATAGGAAACAGCCCAATCACTCCCTCTTGATCCACTCGGACAAGGCGCAGCAGACCTTTTAGCTGGAGATGTTGAATATAGAATTCATCTAATCATACAAGAGGCGAAGAAATTCATGGTAAATGGAAAGAGAGGTACACTTTTACCTGAAGATGTAGAGCATGCTATGGATGCTTTGAATGTTGAGGTTAGTCAGAATTTTCAAGGCAATATTACCCTTTTTCCCATTACTGTTTGTCATCAACAATAAAGAATTTCAAATACAGCTCAGCTACTTTTTCTTCGTATTAATATCTTGGCAGTAAAGACGGAGAGCTGAGTCATATTTGTTCATTTAGCCAATCTTAATTCCTCCACGTCCATTACCTATTCCACAATTTCAATCTCTTTCAATCCCATCATCTTCATCACATCAATCACAAATATATCATTTACCTGATGATGAGATTGATTTTGCGACTTATCTTAAACAACCATTACCATCTGGTGTTGCCAATTCAGCAGGTGTTAAATGGAAAGCCCATTGGTTAGCAGTTGAAGGAGTACAACCTGCCATTAAAGAAAATCCAACGCCGACTCAAAGAGCAGGGCGTGAGTATTCTACTTCTTATATGCTCTGCAAATCAAACCTATCTTATCTTGATCCGAGATTGCGTATTATACTGATTTCATGAAATGTATATAGCTTCCCGAGCGCAACCTTCCTCCACTACTCTCCGACCTCAAGCACGAACTCAATTACCACAAGAACTACAATTGTATTTCACCCGCTTAACGACAGCTCTTGTACCTCCTTCACCTACTGGACCGGAAACAGAACCCGAACGACATAGATTAGCAGCTCTTACTTCCCTACGAACGGACGTAGCCGTATCTGGAATACTGGTTTATGTCGTTAAATGGCTTGGGGAGAGTATACAGAAATGTCTTATGGCGCCAACCGGAACAATTGGCCAACTGATAGATGCCGTAGAGGCACTAGTTGCCAACGACGGGGTATTCTTGGAACCTTATGTGAGTCTACGTGATATTTGCCCAGAGTGGGTGAAGTGGTTCAAGACATCGCCACGGTAATGCAGTGAAAGTGATATATTTTGATTAGAGCTGACTCGTTCCCCGATGAGCCAATGTAGATACATATACTGCTTCCACCTTTAATGTCAATCATCCTCACTGTCCCGCTTGGACCTCATCCACCATCTTCGTCAAGCAATCAACCATCTCCATACGATTTACGTCTTCATGCTTCTCAGGTACTTGGTAAGATTGCTGAGAAGTATGGTAAATCATATCCTGGTCTTATACCACGTGAGTCGAGTGCACTTTTTGGTTTATTTTCTGACAGATCACTGCCAGAAATGAGAGAGTCCATCCCGCTGATATATACATGGAACGATAGGACTTGTGTCAACCCTATCAAAAACTCTACATTCCCCTCCATTCCCTTCTCCATTGGGAGCAGCAAATCCACCTTCAGGTCGATACGAAGGTACACTCCTTGCATTATCATGCCTTGGTGCTCCAGCTGTTCGAAGTGTCGTTTGGGGCAAAGCAGGAGAAAGTGTTAGATTTATAGATGATTTAGCAGGAAGTCTTTATACTGATAGTGGGAAAAAGAAAAATCCACTAATCAGAGCTTTAATTGTAAGTCTTGGCTAACAAAGCGACATGTAACGAATTGTGATTGATGATTGATGATTTAATATATTTTTAGAAATGCCTCTCATTAATAATTAATGGTAAACCACTCGAAACACCTACACCTCAGGTAAATTTGGATGATATATCAGATGCGTTCGGTCCTAATTTGGCTAGTATGTTAAATAAGAAATTATGGACCGCTAGTGAAATTTTAAGAATCAGGAAAGAAGAGATAGAAAGCGGGAATGTGCAAGATGGGATTAGTGGTAAAGCGATTGATGGAGATGGTATGGAAGTTGATCAGTAATTGATCATACATATATATATACCTTCATGGTATAAATATCATTGATGATTACATAAACATACTCAAACCAGCCACGCTACGCTCGGTCTTCACGGTGTTCTCCGATATATAACATAATAGAGTAATGCCGAGATGAGCTTTCCCGCTTTTCACATGGATGCGATATATACCACGTGTTTCTCCCAAGACCCGCATAAGACATCCCGCTTAGAGAATGAGGAAAGCTAGAGAATATTGAAATGATGCTTAAATTTCTATCCCCTTAACGATTAGGTAGTAAGTATTAACTAAAATAGCACAGCAATTAAATTGATTTTTCATTTCATCTACCCTTTGCTATGCCATCTTTATCACTTCTTGTCATTCTTATTCTAATCTTGGAATGATCATATCTGGGCCAAAAGATCGTCGATAGAATAATTTCAAAAATTGAAAATAACATTGATTTGATCGGTTGCTGTGATAAAGGAGGTTTTATAAAAGAAAGAATTCACTTGGTGCACTGAAGTAACGGATCGTTCTCTTCCAACGTCAAAGCGGATTAATTGTTGGATTTTAATATATAATCGTCGTTCTTATCAATTCAAAAATATCATCAACCAATATGGCTCAATCCAACCCCCCTCTCAATCATTTACGCCGTAGGAACATCTACCCAAGACAAGATCCTTCTTCTGCTGCTGCTGCTGCAACAACTTCCGCTGAAGGTGAGTTGAATTTGTTTCATTGACTGAATGTCTCGAAAATCCGCCTGCTCGGATATATGTATATACACATATATATATATTTCCCCACTCTCCTCGTGATGATGTGTCTATGACATATTCGCTCACCATGATGTGATCTCGCCTGCTCTCCCTTCCACCATCCGATTCGTCCACCCTCCCTCCTGTGACCAAATATCCGGCTCGTTCTTCTATCCCTCTTTCCCTTCATCTCGCTCCACCACTCCTCGCCTCAAATTATTGTACCTTTGCCCCGTGCTTGTGCTCAAACATCAAATCATGAACACAAAAAATATTGACAATCAAGCTTCTCCTACTCCTTCCGTTGAACCTTCACCATCTGCTTCACCTTCTATTGAACCTTCATCTGCCGCACCTGAAACTTCAATAGCTTCTGCAACACCATCACCATCGGCAGAACCATCAACTTCTGCAACGCCTTCACCTTCACCTTCACCTTCACCTTCCGCATCCCCTAGTCCATCAGTTTCACCTTCAGCACAACCTTCTTCACAAGCACCTCAATCTAGTGCGGCACCTTCATCTGCTCAACCTAGTCCATCACAAAGTCCAAGTGCAACTCCTAGTCCATCAGCTACACCTAGTCCGAGTCAACAATCAAGTGCAGTTCCGACTAGTCAACAGCAAAGTCAAAGTGCTAGTCCCAGCGCTGCACCATCGTGAGTGATAGCCCTTTATGTATATCCTCCTGCACGTATAGTGAACGTACAGTTCGGTGCACTAATCGAGTAATTCTGGTCTGTAAATAGATCTCAACCTGGTGGTACCACGACTACGATCACCGTTGGTCAATCTTCTACGGTCGCGAGTCAGGCTCCTTCGACATCAAATGGTGAATCCAGTCAACCTGGTACAACGTGAGCGATCTATTTAAGTAACCACTTCAGGATTATTTTGCTGATTAACATTTGCACATTTTTCTCAGTACTTCAACCGTTATCGTTCAACCATCAGCCACATCGCAAACGACTCTCACTTCTGCTGTGGGTATAGTGACTACGACTGATTCCAATGGCAAAACAACCACATCCGTACCAGCTGAAATCACTTCATCTTACTTAACCACTTCGGATGGTCAAGTATATACTAAAACAGTTGTCGTACATAATCCTACTGGTGCATTGGATAATGGAGGAAAAGGTTCAAGTGGATCTACTAATTCATTTTTCAATAATAAAGGTGCTGTTGCAGGAGTATTTGTTGTAGTTGGTTTAGTAGTAGTTGGGTTAACCTTCGCACTTGGTTTATTATGTTTTAGAAGAAGAAGAAGACAAAGATTAGATAGAGAAGTTACAGCTGCAGCAATTGCAGCATCATCTTCTGGACCAACAGCAAGATCACCTTTAGATGAAGATAATGATTATCATTCTTCAGCTGGACCAACTTCTGAATCTTATCCTTCAACTGTCAATCAACCTATGACTCAATATGGTTCATATGGAGCTTCATATGCTCCAGCAGGTGGATATGATCCTTATGCTCCAACAGCAGGTGCAGGAGCTATAGCTGGATATGGTGCAACTCATTCAGGAGGATATGATGGATTACAACAAGGTGAACAAGGTGGATATTATTTTGATCCTAGAGATGCTGGTAATTATGCAGATGCTCCTCAAGATGAATATGCTCCCCCTCAACAACATGGTCAAGGTTATAATGATCCATATGGAGGATATAGTACAGGTGAAGGTAGTTTAGATACACCAAATCAAGAAAGAGGAGATCCATTACATGTAAGTGTTTTTTTTGGGGAAATTCAGGATTTAGATCTGGTTTCCATAGTCATTACGCAGAAAGCTGATGAAAACTTTTATTTGTAAACAGGTGGCAAACCCTTCTCATCGACAGTAAATGGACATTTCGAATTGGTTAAGGCAGATCCGCGAAAAGATAATTCAGTCAGCAAATGAAAGAATTTCGAATTAATCTTGTTTATATAATATATGTTTTAAAACGATCGATAATCATATAATCTCGAACCGCGAAAATTAGGAAGCTAAAAGACAATTATTACCGTACCAGTGATAGTCGAGCTTCTTTGTCGTTCAATGCAAGAGGAGAGGTCATGTATGGAATTAATCGACGTAAGAGAACTCATTGTAGCATATTATTCCAATTATTAGTTATTAATTCCATATCATTCGTATGTATATCAATATATCTCTGTCAAACAAAATCGTATAGTGTTGATTCATACGTATTTCTTCATCATATCTATTATGATTCCTTTTCTTGTAAGATAATAAAATTTATAATCATATGGACTCGGAATACTCTTAAATATGAATATTTTTATGGATGAAATAATGATAAAATTAAAATGAAGCGGTGCTTTAATCGCGCGGAGAATACTTTAAAAAGATGACTAATGGGTATCATTTATGGAGTTGACGTCATTTATAAAACTTTTTATTATATTTTTTATGGAACTTTCAGGGTTAATTCTTGATTTTGATTTTTGAAAGGCTTGGCATTTTCTTTAGAAAAATCGGCTATTATGAGTACTTATTGATTAGAATTTGTGTAAACATGATTTTTAGATTGGGTCAAGATAGATTTCACAAGAGAGAGAAATTGAATTTCAAGATTATTCTTTCATTGTCATTGACATTCCTTTAAGTGATTGATCAAATTCCGAAAAAGATAGTCATCATATAGTATCATATAAATATAATTATCATTTGCTTTTAGATCCTTTTTGTATAAGCCAAGAATTCAAAAAAATATTAAAAATAACAATTGAAAACATAATCGTAAGTCTTTTTACTTCTTGATGATTTGCCAATCTATATGGAGATCAATCAATCAATCAATCAATCATCTTGTTTGAGAAGATCATCTCTGATTTCTTGGCATGTTGATGTATTGATGTTCGATTGTTTTAATGAATACATCTGACTTACCATATCCGGGAGCTGTGCTATTCCTTTCGCGCTTGATCCTATTCTTAAAGGACCCATTGGTCGCTTAACCGAATGACTTGTTAACTACTAAAGGTAGAAGTGTAACTGATTGAATTGGACTATATAACAGATAAACGAACTGTTTCTCACCTTTTTCTAAATTTCTGTGAAGCTGAATCAATCAATCAATCGATACTAAGTCCACTAGTAAATCAGACCTCGGACCAAAATGTGAGTATCTAATAAAACCACCTTGCACGACGACATCAGCCTTTTTTTACTGACAAACTTACATGAATGTAGGGACACAGTATCACCTCGAGCTCAACATCGAGCAGAACATCTTTCAAGATCAGCAGCAGCTGCAGCTCATGCATCATATTATTCACATCCTTCATTACATTTACATACATATTTAACAAAAGAAAAACCTTTAGAAATTAATGAAAAAGGTAAAATAATAGAATCATTAAATGAACCTTTTTTAAATTTATCAAATGAAAATGAAACAAATTCACTACCATTAAAAAAAAATGAAAATGAAAATGAAATAAATGTTTCAAATTTACCTCATGTAAATGATGAAAAATCAAATGAAGTTGGAATTGAAGGTACAAAAAAAGAAGAAGGTGGTAAAAAAGATGCAGGATATCCTTCAGGATTAGATAAAGGTGCATTAGAATTAAATGGTGAAGCAGGTGGAACAAAATCAAGTCCTGGACCTAGTTTACAAGATGTTTTAAAATTTAATCAAATTCAAAATGGTTGGCAATCTAATTCACATTTTGAAAAACAAAATGGAAATGAAAATACAAATATAAATACAAATGGAAATGAACAAATTAGTGTACCTGGACAAGTTGATCAAATTGATTTAAAAGGACAAGCTGGTAGACCTGAATTAGGTAGACATTGGAGTATTAAAGATAGAATGAATCCACATTTACAACTTATGTGAGTAATTTCATTGATTAGATTTCAAGTAATGAAGAATTATGCGCGAACGGGAAGGAATGACTTGACTATTGGAATTTGATTGGAAGGACAATCGGTTCTTACGTATCAAGCATGCCTGTAGCTGACTTGTTCCATTCAGGTGTGGACCACTCTTGGCCTACTACACCGTCAGAAACGATATATGGCAAGGTGGTGCTTTGGTGGTGAGTCTAGTTTACTAGAAGCGGTATCCGATGTTGGAAAGCTCACTTTCTTGGGTGTTATCTGATCAGGTCGTTCGTGATGAGTAAGTCAGCTGCGAATTGCTTCAGAACGTCACGCAGAGAGCTGATCGTTCTTGTAACAGTGGATCTGATCTTTCATCTCTTCCCTATATAAACCTAACTTTCCACCCATACACCAAACCCTCCCATGAAGTTCCAACGGTGCATGACCCTACTATTCAACTTCTTCCCCCACAAACAGTTCAAGCTAGACGAATTCACGTATACGCTTCCAAAGATGGAAATATGTCGTTCTTCAGATTCATGTTCGAGATCCCATTACAACAAACTCAAATGGCCGTTCGATACAAGCTGAATGGTGGTGCGGAGATGGATTTTGTCGTTCCTGCGAAAGGAGAGAATATGAGATGGGCAGCACATAGTTGTAATGGTGAGTACGATTATAACAATTTAGGCCAGTCCCTCATACCTGAAGCTGACTGAATGAATGTATCGTAATTCTAGGTTTCTCATCTGGAGTCAATCCCGATGAATTTAAGGGATCTTATCCATCGGGATATGATCCAGTATGGGAAGATTTGTTACTCAAACATCATGAAAAGCCTTTCCATTGTATGGTTGGTGGTGGAGATCAGATTTATTGTGATGCTTTAACCAGAGAACCCGAAATGCAGCGTGAGTTCTCCAAATTTCACCCCGAACAAAGAGCGAAATTGAAATTGTGTAATCTAGCTTGGATCACTGCTCCTGATAGACATAGCAAGTTGAATTGCCCTTTGACTGACGAGATCGTGAGTGTTTATATTACTTGATAATTGCAATACTATTGGCTGATACTTGGAAATTCCAGCGAGAAGCGGTTGATCGATTCTAGTATGTCAAACATCAAGCTAGAACAAACGGATTGAAAGCTTATGAATCGTTTGCCCAGCTTCAACCATTATTGCAAGATTTTCCGAAGTAACGCATTCGGTAGAGCCAATTCTTCAATTCCAATGGTCAACATGCTCGATGATCATGATTTAATCGGTAAGCTTGGTGAATTTTACAACTTGTGCTACAGCTGAGACATCTCCCAGATGGTTTCGGGACGTATGACGATGAGACCCAAGCCTCTCCAATCATGTCATTCGTCGGGTCTAGAGGATACTTCGTGAGCTCATTTTCGCATGTGCGGTGCCACGATAAAGCTCACGCAATGGAATATAAAGTGGTTCTTATTGTTCCAACTTTTTGTATCCGGTGAGTACACAGCTGCGATCCTCCTTGATCTTCCGTCCTTGCGACTGACCTTGGCATGGCGGGAAAAGACGAAGTAGATGGTGTCGATCCGACTCCTTACAGCCATACTTTAAAGAGTATGATAATAGGTGACAAGAACGGTCCATGGATTCCCTTCCCTTCCCATTCTCTTCTGGTGTATCTTGGTCCAAAAGTCTCTTTGTTAGCTTTGGATTGCAGAGCAGAACGAAAATTAAGTAGGATATGTACTCCTGAAACGTACGCCAAGACATTCGGTGAAGTGAGGAAACTTCAAGGTATAGAACAATTGGTCATTCTTTTAGGCGTACCAATTGGTTCGTGGCAAATTACATAACTGTTTGGAGGTTATATGCTGACATCATGGATATAGCCTATCCTCGAATGTCATTCCTCGAACATTTCCTGGATTGGAAATGGAACCCGCTTAATATCTTAGCAAGACATAATGCAATGGGATTAGGAGGAATGGTTAATAAATTCAATCAAGCTTCAGAATTGTTAGATGATTTAAACGATCATTGGTGTGCTAATACACATAAAAAGGAAAGAAATTGGCTAGTACTTGAATGTCAGAAATTAGCAAAAGAAAAACAATTCAGAATAACATTCTTATCTGGAGATGTACATTTAGCTGCTGTTGGTTGTTTATTTACTTATCATAAAGGAAAGAAACAACCTACTTTGGCACCTGAGAAGGATCATAGATATATGTTGAATGTTGTTACTTCTGCGATTGTTAATGTGAGTTCAAGGTGTGGTTTGAAGGAGTCGTACTTCTGCTGATTCATGCGTTGATCTCGTTGCGTTCGTTAGACGGTGAGGTCCTTTTCCCTCTTACCTCTGTAAAATGATCTTGACTGACAGAGCTCCATATCCTTATTGATTATGTAATTCACAGCCTCCTCCCCCTGGTGCGGCTAAAATGGTGGCTACCCTTGGAAGAAACAAGCACAGGACCTTGCGTGAGTGTTGCAATGAGAAAGAGTGGAAAGGACCAATTGACTGACCTCGAGATGCCAATTGATTTTTATTTGGATTGATAGATGGTGAGTGGCACATTGTTCTGGCTGACTTCTACAGTCTGCAGTGGCTTGTTGTTGATTGACATGATTTCTTAGCTCAAGATACAGATGAGATTATGATTCCGCTATTCATGACTGATACAGATGGGTCAAAGTCTAAGATGAAGGTGAGCTCGGATAATAAGGCAGAAGTTGTTGTACAGCTAGACTGATCAACATTCGATAGGGTACTGCACTGAATAGAAGGAATTACGCGGCTGTAGAGTACAACACCAATAGGGAATTGCTATTTGAATTCAGAGTTGAGAAATCCCAAGGCGCTGGAGAGACTGTCGGGTGAGTTGAGCTGTCAATTCAAGAGTCCATGTGAAGTAAAGTTGACGGTTCATTATTGGCTCAGATACCCTATCAAAGCTCCTGCTCCTCAATGGTAGGTCTGAGGGAGCAGTGTAAGGGGTAAAGCGAAAACAGGTAGAATGGGCGAGAATATTAAGCGATACAATTAGATGTTTATAATGAAATGCAACTTGAATTTGTGTATGGGAATCAAATATACTGTGAAATAATAATCTGATTAGAAAATATAATTTTGACATTCATGCATCTTACTTTAATATATATATATACATAAAGAAATCACTCTTATTTGATTTCTTTTAATTGTCTATATACTAAATTGAAAAATTGAGGATAAGTAAAAAATTGTATTATGACTAAATTCATATTTATACTGCACCACAATTTACAATTATTACTTTTTCTTTAGGTTTACCTTCTCTTGTACCTTTTGATTCAATTTCTTTTACAATTTTAAGAGAAGATTCATTCGCTACTTCACCAAAAACTGTATGTTTTCCACTAAAAAAAGTAAAAGTAAAAGTAAAAGATTAATATCAAGTATGTAATTGGTATTAAAAAAAGTTGGAAATAAAATCGAAATAAATTTTTGATTATGATTATATGATTTTTTTTTTTTAGAAAAATAACCTTAAACCTAAAAAACTTACTCTAACCATGGACAAGATTTTATTGTAGTTATAAAAAATTGTGATCCATTAGAATTTGGACCTGAATTTGCAGAAGATAAAAGTCCATTTTTTTTTTTTTTTTTTCATAATTAGCACATTTAAAAGTATTTTGAAAAAAAAAAAAGAAAGAAGGAGATATATATATATAAAAATAAAAAAAATAAATTTACTATCATGTTTCTTCTCAAAATTTTCATCTGGAAATTTATCTCCAAAAATTGACTAATTTAAATTATAAAAATATTAGTTTTTTTTTTTTGAGAAAATGATATATCAATTTTATTAAAAAAAAAAAAAAAAAAAAACTAACTTGACCACCTGTTCCATCACCTCTTTCAAAATCACCACCTTGAATCATAAATTCAGGTATAATTCTATGAAATAAAGTATTTTTAAATCCAAATCCTTTTGGTAAATTTGTATTATCAGGTTTCTTTTAAAAAAAAAATTAAAATTAAAAAATTGAAAAAATCAATAACTTGTCAAATTTTTTTTTTCAGAGATATTTGATTATTTTTATTTGTAAAAGGGAAAAAAAAACCAGTGAATATTACTTACTTTACCAACACATAAACTTCTAAAATTGGATGAAGTTTTAGGAGTTATATCATCATATAATTTAAATTCAATTTTACCTAATTCTTTACCTATCACAAAACAAGAAAAAAATCAAAAAAACGTTAATAAGGTCAAAAGGGGGGGGTTTTATTTTAAAACAATAAATAAAAAAAAAGGATGGAAATTTGAATTTACCATTAATAGCAATTGTGAAGAAAACGTTACTTATATATCAAAAGTAAATATTAGTGTTTTTTCTTTTTTCTGGTTTTGGGATATATAAATATAAACTTGAGTTAGAAATTTATTACTTACGGTAATTTATCAGACATATTTTCGTTCAATTGATCTTTTTATATATATTTATAAAGAATAAGAATGATAATAATAATAATAATAATAATAATCAGTGATTTTTCAAAATAGAATTATAAGCTGAAAATCCCATTCATAATTAGTACTTATATCATACTGAATTTCATGTCTAATTTTTGACTCGATACGATAATAGATATTTTAAATAAAATTACCCTTTGTCCTAATTCAATTTTTCTTCCTTTTATATAATCCTTCGAATACTCGAATGACGTGATAAATTATGGAAAAACGTAGATCTTCAACAAAGGTAGTTTCAAGTGGATCATTCCCCAGCATCGCTTTATTCTACTCCTCTTTGATGCCCAATTTCATCCTTTTTCTGTGTCGGTTTGGATGTCCTTTTTCTGACCAAAATCGTGTTGCTGCGATAGAATTACAGATCGCACATTAGTGAAGATGTCATGTAAAAGTTGGTTTGAGTGCAGTGCGCAATGTCAGCTTAGCCAAAACGTGCATCAAATCCTAAGCATTAGCGATCAGTTGGGGATGGACAGCCGAAACCCCTCAATGTTGACATCGAAGTCGTGTCATGAGCTGAGACGACTACCACACCAGTATCCTTCTTATTTCAATAGCATCGCACTATCAAAACTTTTTGTTTGTTGTATTATGAGATCCACCTCATGCACATCCACCTTGAATCTGTACTTTCTATAGCCACTAAACTCCTTACAAAGCGGAAGCACCCTATATCACAACACATGATCAGCATACATTGTCTGTGATTCTGAGAGCAAATAACTCACAGTAATGATATCGATAAGTTCGTTGGTGATAACTGCTTGTCGACCTCTGTTGTATTGAAGTTGAAGGGAAGCCATCATATCGTTGGCGTTCTGTGTTTTGCCACATCACACCACATGAGCCTTAATCCATACACGAGCTTGATATCCGGGATTATAACTAAAAGTGGAGAATGCGGATAAGATATGGAAAAGAAAACTCACGTTAGAAGCGTTCTCCATAGCAGTTCGTCTGGCAGAAATTTCAGCGGCGTGACCTTCAACAAGAGCGGTGTAGATAGCGTTGGCAAGAGCGAATTCGGAAAGATCCTTGGAAACATCCTCTTCCATCTCGTAAGCTTGGAAACCAGCAGCAGCTTGAAGAGCTTTGGCGGAAATGACGGAGGTGACACCGGATTCGTATGAAATGGCGGAAAGGTATTTGTTAGAGACGATTCTAATCTGCAAAGCGAGGTTCAAGGGTTAGTTCGTCTTCCGGGGATTATCCATGTGGTAGAGACGCTGATCCCTGGGATCGGCTGAAAGAGGGTATGGAATGGAAAATTCAAATCTATGACCTACTTCATCCCACTCTCCACCGTTCTTAACGATCTCATCGGCAATAGCAGAAGCTTCAGCGAATGTAGGTACATCTTTACCGACAGAGTTGAAAGTAACTTTGAAAGCTTGAGGCATAGCTCTCAACAATTGAGATTTAGGTTTGTCACCGACAACAGCGAGTGTACCTGGAGTTTCAGCCATAGCTTTCTTGATAGCTCTGGAAATTGAAGAGTGAATACCACCGCATAAACCACCATCTGATGAGATACCAACGTAGAGGATCTTAGGTGCTTCTTCGGATTTCTCCAGTTCAGTGTGTTTGAAAAGTTCTAATAGGGATTGAATGGACGAATGTCAGTACATCACCGTCGACTTGTCGAAGAAAGCGAGGTCTACCAGAATCAACTTTTACTCACCGTTGTTGGCAGCACCGTACTTCTTAGCTTCTCTCATAGCTCGTTCAGCTCGGGTAAGTTTAGTAGAAGCGACAACCTTCATGGACTACAACACCATTATGAACCAATTTAGCATCTAGACATTTATGGAAAGTATGTTGAGGAGATGTAATTCAACTCACCTTGGTAATCTTCTCAATGTTTCTGACAGACTTCAATCTATACAAAGGTCCCATATATCAGCATCATTCCATGTTTATTCATCACTACAATTCCTTCCACGATCCTTATCCGAGCTATCTACAACCATCCTGATCCGACTTGTATGTCCATAACAAGTCCATCGGACGTCTAACCCGAAATGACTTGTACAAACCCACCTTTGCTCGATTTCTCTAAGAGTAGCCATACCCTGTGATTGCTGTTGGGCAGCACGGGCGACATTGAGAGCTGGTCGAACAGTTCGAGTGAACATTTTTGGGTGAATGAGAGGTGAGTGGTGTTGAGGATGAACTGAAAGATGATAAGTAATAATTATGTATCTTGATGGTTTGAGTGAGTGAGTGAGTGAGGGTGTTGAAGGGAAAGGGAAGGACGGAGTGGAATGATAGGTTATAAAAGTGCCACTTTTGACATTATTCCGATAATCTCCGGTTATAATCTGATTAAATGGTATACTCGATTAAAGATGTTGAGTCGGTTCGAGTTGAATTGTTCGTGTTCATGCGTTGTCGTCGTAATATTGGAATTAATTCATAATTGTATGAGAACAAGGTTGAAAGAATATATCATACATAAATACAGTACTCAGTCAAAATCGAAACAAATAACTGTCTGCAATACTTCCAGATATCAACAGTCCTATTCAAAAACATCGAAACTACCGATAAAAATCACAGAAAGCAAGGAGACAATATACAAAAGTAAGCTTATTGTTGATGGAGGAAGTCATTATGGAATAAGCTGACTTGCCTTTTCTCGCCACCAGTGGCCGACCCAGAAGTTGATTTGTTTGCAGGAATGAAGAAGAAAAAGAAGAAGACAGTCGTAGCTGATACTGTAGAAGATACACCTGCACCTGCTGCTGAATCTGAAGCTGAACCAACTCCCGCTGCCGCCGCTCCTTCAAGTTCGGTACCAGAGGAAACTGGTTCAGGAGTGGCGACTCCTGTAGAAGGTGACAAAGCTACCGAGGATGCCGGAGATCTATTCGCGGATATGAAGAAGAAGAAAAAGAAGAAGAAGGATATCCCTCTTGACTTGGTACGTTCTTTCAATCCTATCGTCATTCACAATTGAGCAGATCTGATGTAAGCTTTTCTTTCCACAATTAGGAATCAGCCGACCCTTCTTCATCGGCAGCAGCTACTGAAGGGTTAGATTTAGTGAAAAAGAAGAAATCAAAGAAGACAGCTGCTTTCGCTCAAGAATTAGATGATCTCGATAATGAAATTAACGAAGGTGCTGATGCTGAAGAAGCAGATGGAGATTTAGGAGATGACGTTTTCTCAAAGGCAGATGGTACGAATGGGGATGCTACAAGTACGGAAGCTGGAAAAGAAGCATGGGTTGTTGAAGGTAGAGAAGCTACTTATCCTGAAGTGAGTTTGGCTCCTACCTACAATTCATGTTGAGGGAAGGACGGTATTGACATTGTATTATGTTGCCATTAGCTGCTTTCACGATTCTTTGGATTATTACATGCCCATAATCCCGAACTTGCAGGTGAAAAACGAAGGTATACAATCGTTCCTCCTCAAGTGGCAAGAGAAGGTACCAAGAAGACTGTCTTTGCCAATATATCCGATATTTGTCGAAGAATGCACAGACAACCAGATCACGTTATTGCCTTTTTGTATTCTGAATTGGGTACAACAGGTTCAACCGATGGTGCAGGTCGATTAATAATGAAAGGAAGATATACTCAAAAATATATTGAAAACATTTTGAGGAAATATATTGGTACGTTCATCTAGCTGGAGAGTGACTCGTGTTCTTTGAAGCGGAATACCAGCTGATATCGTACTTCTCGAACGCACAGTCGAATATGTCACATGTAAAATTTGCAGATCGCCAGATACTTTACTTGGTAAAGAGAACAGATTATATTTCATGACTTGTGAATCATGTGGATCGAGTGAGTCCAATCAACCCGTTTGAGGTATTTTTATCGTTCGATTGATCACTAATGACTATGTTCCTCACTTCAGGACGTTCCGTATCCGCCATCAAAGCTGGTTTCCAAGCTCAAATTGGAAAGCGTATCAAAGCTGCATAAGCTTAGAAGCTATAAAGCGATATGGTGTTTTTATATGTGTATCCTATATGCTATGCATTATATCGAAGAAAAATTTCTCTTCTCACCGGTCTGTGAGCATGTTGGTGATAACCTTTTGTATGCATCGTCGAAAGAGTCATTCGTTCAGAATGAGCATGCATATTAACGGTAGCAGTGAATGTAATAACGAAATTCTCTACAACGTCACGTGCGAGCTGATTGGCGCGAGGAAACGTCATTAACGTGATATTTCAAACACGACAACAACAATTAATCCTCTGTTTTCTTTTTCATTCTTCAATTTAACTACTATTAACGGACGAATCCTTCAGTCAAGTCATCAATTGCAAATTGACTTGCAGCTATTCGTGACAACTCTTTCACCTAGGTCACGTAAGAAGCAACATCCGAAGACTAATCAACTGAAGGCTCTTCCTTAGTCAACTTACACAACGAGCTCGACCCAACATCTAGTAGAAGATAAAGATTTACAGTATGTCTAACAAAACTCAAACTCCAGCGAAGGAGAGAGTTGAGCAGGAGAAAGAGAGGATCGCGAGAAAAGGTCAAGAAGGTGAGTTGAATGTTCTTCGAATTGTCAGAGCTTAGGTATTGCTTATTTATCTTCTACTTGAAAATAGTCAAATCTGGACTTACTCCAATTAAAATATACTTATTAACATATAACGCAGTCTCAGCTTTACTTTGGGCAAATTTATTATATATAACAATAACATTCATTTTAACTCCTAGATCTAATATTCAACAAATTGCAGGAAAATCTACTTTTTTAAATAAATTATTTACTTTTAATAATTCATTTTTATCATCATCAACAAAAATTAAACCTTTAAATCAAATTATAAATCATTTTAAAGGTTCATATGAATTTAAAAATTTAGGTTTTAAAACTAAATATACACAATCATTAGCTATACTTGAAATAATTCATACAATTTTTGGATTTGTTAAATCTCCTATTGGAACTGTTTTTAGTCAAGTTTTTAGTAGAATTTATACTGTTTGGGGTGTAGTTGAAGCTGTACCAGAAGTTGTGAGTTTTATAACCTTGATTTTTATTTTTTACTCAAAAAAAAAAAAAGAATCAAATTTCTAATAATTTTTTTTCAAAGTCTCATAATTCACCTTTATTTACAACAATGTTATTTGCATGGTCATTAACTGAAACAATTAGATATACATATTATTTTTTAAATTTATTAAATATTCAATCAAAAATTTTAAATTGGTTAAGATATACAACTTTTATACCACTTTATCCAATTGGTGCATCAAGTGAAGCTTTTTTATCATTTCAAACTTTACCATCAATTAAACCTATTTTATTAAATTTAATTTCAACAAATTCTTTACCTTTTAAAGAAATTTTAATTAAATCTACAATTGGTAGAAATTTACTTTGGAATCTTGCAAAATCAAATAATAATTTAAACAAAAACTCAATTAATCAAACATGGGGACCTTTAGAAATTTTTAGATTAATTATGTTTTTTATCTGGTGGCCTTGTAAGTTTAATCATAATCTTAGATTTTAATGTATTTTTTAGTGCTTACTTGTATTGCATATGAATTCTAGCCCTATACTTCCTTTATACTTATATGTTTAAACAAAGAAGAAAAGTTTTAGGTAAAGGTAGAGGAAAAGTTGTAGGAGGAACAAATAAAGCGAGATAATTGATGTGTTTGAGAGAGAATTGACGAACACTCGCAAGATCAGAGACGGAGGTTTTGAGGTTTTTGGAGTCCTGCATGATCATATCGGCAGAGTGGGATTGTAGGAGTACAAAATTAGTGAGATTGGCGTGATGAAATTAATATGGCGATCAATGCTATAATGAATAGTATGCAGAAAATCAACTTTGATTTAGGAAGATGGATTCTCGTCAAGAGTATGGTGCATAATCGTCTCAGACGATTGAGATATTTGATGAATAGATATATAATGTTTTTATCGGTATATATACAAGAAAAGGAGTTTAAATTCAAAATAATCCCAAAAATATACAAACCTAAATTTAAGCTATAATATATATAGCTCACATTGTTTCAAGATACTTATTGAACCAATTGTTTATTTTTCGTGATTTCTGATAATTCTTCATCTTCATCTTGTCCTCCGGTTACAAGACAAGGCCATTCACAATTATTTTTAGAAATTTGATTTTGTTTAAAATCATCAGATGAAATACCTTTATTAACTAAAGAATGATTTTTACTTGTGTATGTGGTAATGGAATTTGAACTTGTACTTTTACTATTTGATAAATTCCTTGTACCATTTTCACTTCTACCTGAAGCTAGAGGTTTAGATTGTTTTTCAGAATTAAAATTAGAATTAGGGTTAGAATTAAAATCACTATTCAAAGATTTTAAAGCATTTTTAAGTTTTTTCTTAATAATTCTAAATGTTCCTTTTTTTTCTCTCATTGAAATTTGTTGATCATTTCCAAATTGATCTATTAATTGTTTACCACTTATATTATTTGTTAATTGATTTTGATTTATTGATAAATTTGAAATTGAATTTGTTATTTGATCTTGTCCTGATCCTGGAATTGAGGAATTATTAGATGAAGGATTTCTAAATATTGATAATCTTTTTGAATTTGAATTTAATGAATTTACTTTTAATTCACCTTGATTTTGAGTTGAATGAATTGATCTCGTAGGTGAAATTTCCATCATTGGAGTAGTAGGTAATGGACCTTCACCTGAAGAACTACTTGACATTGTAGGTGAGATTGGTTGAGTTGTCAATGAAGATGAAATCAAAGTTGGAACTTCAGATGGTTTTCTAGGCATTTCAACGGATTCTGAAATATGTTCTTCCGGGTTATGTTCAGTTGGTAAATCAAAAGTAAGATTAGAGGTACATGAAATGGAAGTTGGTTCTCCTAAATTTGCTTCAGTAATGGATTGACCATAATTGAAAATATCTATTCTAGTAGATTCGCTAGTTTCAAGAGATTTCGGAATTGGAAGATTAACATATTTCCATTCTTCCCCTCTAATCCAATTTGGAGCATCATCAAATTCTTTCGTATCTTCCTCATCTTTTTTAGTGGAATGAAGCATATATCGTGCAGGAGTAGAAGAAGCTTTTGTTTTTCGAATAAATTTATACCTTCTTGAATGATATCGATTTGATCGAATAGGATGAAAAGAGTCTAATAGCATTTGAGATAATTCTTCATTTCTATAATGTAATAAAGGTGGGAAATTCCTATTTTTTGTATAGGTTGAAATTTTATTCTCACATAATACTTCTACAAGTAATTTATCATGATCAAATTCAGATGTTGGGCGACACCATGGTGCGCATTTAAATGATGAGTTTGGTGAAAATGTATCGTCAACTTTTGCAATCAAAAGTGTCTTTACTGAATCGACAAAGATGGTTTCTGTCTCGAATGAGCTTTGAGTTGAATTACCGATTTCGATATCGACTAATCCCCATTCATGAGCGAGAGAAGTATTGAGTGGTTTCATTGCTCTAAGTAGAGTGGCAGCGTGAATGGGACCACAACGCTTTAGGTATGAGTAACTATACAAAAGCGGAAATGTCGATTTTAGCTTAAATTACTCCACGTCTAAACAGGAATGAGACACACGAATGCAGTTCACTACCGTGTAAACCCATACCTCTATACGAGGGATTAAGTACCACATTTCTACCGGCAATCACAACATCACAAGCAGCAGCCAAAGCTACACCTCCAGCAGCTGCGTTACCCCTCACACAAGCTATCGTGGCTATACCTCTTTCTGAAAGTGGTTTTACACCTTCAAGGAAAGGCGGAACTTCAGAAGATATATCACCGACCAAAAACGAAACGATATCGTCTATCGCATTGATATTTGCCCAAGTTTCCGCGCCAGGGGAAGTAGCGTTTTCGATTGTATTGAGAGCTATACCGTTTGAAAAGTAATTACCGCCCATCAAGGCTAATAATTTAACGTTTCCTCGATCGGGTGATGTAGCCCATTGAAGTGCTTTCAGAAGGTATTGACAGTTGGCTGTAGTGAAGGCACCATTGCTGAAAGTGAGAATCGTTCACATCAGTATTAGAGGAAAATCTTCAACTATGGTTGAAGAAACTCACTAAAAGTTCCAATAGACTAATTGAGCTAAATCGCCATTTTGTTCCACACTCTTTACATATACCTCTTGCCATTCACCTGGTCTTTCCATCCAAGTGTTCTGTTCCCATTCTTTGACTCCATCTAATACAGCACCATGACCAGCCGCACCAATAGCATCTGCCATAGAAATCTTAGGATCTATTGGCTTATCTTTACCTCTTGGCACTCTTCCATGGGTGATCCAAACACCTGCAGCAGTTTTACCGGGAATTTGACGAGTCTTGATAAAAATCGCTCCTTGTCTAGTAGCTATAATCTTTCCATTGGGAATCTCACTGAACGATTCAAAACCTAGCGAAACGTAAAGAGAAGCGGGAATAGTTGATAAATCTTGATGCAGATGAGCTCCATAGGCGAATAAGGAAGTTTTCGAATTAGTAGAAAGAGGATGAAGCATAGAACCAGGTTGAGAATCACTTGCGTTCAATATTCTAAGTATATCCTCAGCTGTATGAATTTGGAAATTTGGTCTTCTTTTTGTTGATTGAAGTAAAGGTCTATCCAATGTTGGTCCACCTAAAAATGTTTGTTGAAGGGTAACGCATTTTGTTCCCCATTCATGTAAAGGTGTAGCCTTTAACCAATCGGTTTTTGGAAGATTGGAACCAACAGTCTGTTCGTATACTCTGATTAAAGCATGAATGGTAGCACTTATAGCTCCAATTGAATGTTGATTTTGATATAAACCAGCTTTAGTTAGATTTCCAATTTTAGGTAAAGTATATTGTTCCCATGCCCATACTGCACCTCCATCTAATTCTTCATTGGCTTGAAAACAGATTGTACCCCAATGACTTCTTTGCGTGACTTCCCTATCAGCTGTTGATGTGTTCAGTAATACGTCCAGTGCTTCTGACGAATCGGTGATGGAACCGTTGTCACCCATCAAAACCCAATCAAGGGAGGATGGTCCTGCATCTCCAGGTGGTCCTGGGTGTACGACTAACGTGATCCACTAGACTGTGTTGTTAGCATTATCAACCACCTACATACAATGACATAGGATGAAAGAACAGTTCGTCAGCTCACTCGGCTATAAATCGATTCCGGTAATTTCTTAGTCAAGAAAGGACACAGTACAATATCTGCATCCCATCCTTCAGCAGCATTCAACATATCCTCATCTGTAGTAGCTAATTGAACGGAGACCTGCTCGAAACCTAGATATTGGAGATAAGAGTAAACACGCTGTGTGAATGAATTGATTGAAGTTACTAAGAGCAATATTCGGAATTGTTTTAACGGTTCTACATGACTCGGTAAAGAAGCCAGCGGTCCAAGGGGTGCTGATGAGTTTGAAATGATCATTTTATCGTTCTGATAGAGGAGATGATCAATAGACGGTGGAAGAGGAAAAGGCGAGAGTGAATAAGAAGAAGTTGAAGTAGACATCCTAAGTCTTTTTATATATGAGGCGAGAATGATCATCGCCAGGCTTGATCTTAGATTATGATGGTTCTCGGCCTAAGGGAGGTACAAAAGGTATCTGATCAGAAAGGTAAGGGGTAAATCTTGATTGATAGGGAAGCGTTTGAAGCTAACGAAGTACAGAGTTTCTTGTGTAATAGCTTATCTTGTTTCCCTTTAGCGTATCTTGAAAAGGAAACATCCTTCATGTGGTGTTGTCGTCAATATTGCAATTCCATCCAGACATGCAATATGGACAAACGGGACAGAATGTAGTCCTCCGAAACGCACTCAAGCTTGATTTGCTAAAATAAATCATGTTCCCGGCCTTGATCAAAATCCAGTCAAAAGCACACGCCAGTCGGCTGATCCTGATCTTTTAGCTTTCTTTAGATCAACATCAAATAGGGAAAGCGAGAAATGCTAATGGCCCGTGGAAGAAAGATCTTACATAGGAATTCAGAAGATTCAGAAGTTCTCTCAGTTGAATTCGGAATATATCACTTCCATCTTCTAATTCAGATATCCCTTTTTTTTCCTCTCAGCCTCCTTGCTGATTACACATAGCTTTACGCATGTTATCTGAAATAAACTATTATTTCGGAGATGACATAAATGATCTTTTGAATTTGGGGCTTCGAAACGAAATTGATTACAATAGAAATAAGAGAGATAAAAGTGAAAATATCGATTTGAATAATTTGGTGTTTGTTCCTGTTTCCGGGGTAACAACGTAACACAACCCTCTTTTTTTATTGGAATTAAACCCTGTTTCCCATTGATTTTAATCTTTGCGTGACATAATAATGAATTTCATGTATTCCATCTCAGACCGATCAAATGATATGATAAAATCGTAGAGGGGACGGAGCTTTTCTTCAATGGTAAGTTTTCGGATTCCTCATAATTCATGAGAACATGAGAAATGGAAGAACTGTTAGAATATTATGTTATCATCTGTTGAACGGAATGCCTGGAAATTGATTGAATCGCTTTTACTTGCTCCTGCATTAAACAGAAGCATGCTGTTGTTCCCTTTCTTACTACACTAGCTCCAGGTTCGCTTGAACTTCCGCAGTGATCGAGAAGCCAGTACATCATCACCATAAGATTTGAGTCCGACAGATTTCCTTACAAGAAAGACACTAGGTCGTACGGCCACTTATGGCTCAGCGACAATCCCTTCGACCTGATCTCATTGCCTGATCTCATCTCTCATGTACGGCGTAAGCTGATCTTACCATAAGAGAGAACAATAGAAGTAGTTGAAGATGAATAAAAAGTCTATTTCCTTGAAATGTGAATTGCGAAAAGTCTAATCTCCAAAATTAGTCCGCGAATTTGCCCTGAAGGGACATGTGATTAGACTATTCTTTTACCAGAACTAATGTCCTTCCTAGGGCTTCTTACGCAAGGAATGAGAATCCTCTGGTCTCTTTATACGTGGCTTTTTGCATAAGGGTATGTAAGATTTAGTCTGTGAAAAGCATGGTGTGGGGGAGATACTTGTGAAAAGGGATCGAAGATGGAAAATCCGATAACTTAGGAGATTTGGTGATAGTAAATTGAGACGAATGGTTTGTTGCATTTATGCAGAACGAGTATATAAAGGCGAATGTCATCATATCTATCAAGGAGGGGTATCTATCGAGATCCTCTTTTGTCTTAAAGAGCTATGCGAAGGCCATAGAGCCTGGACTCACTGTAATCTGGTGATACTGACCGATGATGCTTTAGACCACCAACGAATACTGACGTATAAACGATCTCCTTGAAAGGATATACATGACGTGTGCAGAATTGTTTGTTATCAAAGGATAGTAGGTGGTTCGAAGGCTACATAAATGAAAGAGAAAACAGAAAATATGGTATAAAAGGGTGCGCCTTTTGTCATTATCCCTAAGAGTTTTACAATTCTTTACCAAGCTTTCTGCCACTTCAACCTTTTACTATACTTCGACGTTGACTTTATATCAGATCTCACTCCTACCTCAGATTTCTTTAACTAAGAATATTTATCTCAACATGTCAACAAACACACAATCATCTGGTACGGTATTATTTCGAGCTTCTTGATGTAGGTGACGTACAGCTGATCATTAGTGTAGTCAAATACGACCCCAAGTTCTGCAAATACATGACCCTTAAGGATTTGCGAACCATGCAGTCGAAATCATGTAAATATCTTACTACCTGGGGTGACAGCAAAGGAAACATGGCCAGGGATTTGTCTCAGATGCTCGTGTGCGCGAATTTGACTCGATACTTGGAAAGTCGGGGCCACAGCGATACGGCAGAGTCAAAGTTGGAGTTGCAGCGTAAAGCAACGAAGTACATAGACCGAGAGCTTGAGTCCCAAGTTTCAATTATCGCCTCACAACTCATTGGGATAGTAGACGAAGAAAACGAAGAAAACTCTAAATCGCATGGTCTCGATCGTATGGAGATATTAGACCGACTATACAACGATGATGTTGTAAGCGTTGAATGGGGTAAATCTGACGAAAATAGCGATTCAGGCGTGGATGGCTATGACTTCTGTTTTACTGCAGAAGATAAAGAACCTGAAGATCTAGGATTTCTCCCTGAGATGTCGGATGAACAGCTAGTAAGAGTGCTGAGTTTTGCTAAGGACTTTGCTCCTAAGGATCCGTATTCTCCTTAGCGTCTTGTATATCGAGGTATGATTTACAGTGTATTTCCCATAATACTTCCTTGGCGTCTTGACATGTGGTGCATCCACCTGTAACGCTGAGGAAAGTGCACGAAAAATAGCGATGGGGAGTTTCGTTATGTCTGTGTATTGTATGTGCTATATTGAACCATTCCAAAAAGGCTTAAACAACACACAGGAGAGCTTGAATTTTTCAATTGGTTTTCTGCCTCTTCAGCATTGGGAGACTTTTTTGTTGACCTGAGTCAATTGTGTATTGCAATCATCATAGTGACACGAGCAGATCATGCCTCGCTTCGCCACTTTGAATTCGTGCCAAATTAAGATCATTGTTACTCTCCACCAAGGTCCCGTTGACAACATATTATGTGAATCATCCTTGAGTACGCTCCTTAGAGTCTATCATTTCGAAGCTGTGATGACGTATGAGAAGACATGATATCCTAAAACAAAGGATTAATCCAGCGAGGCTCTTTTCATCCAGATTTTTAAATAGCACAAATTAGGTATACGTACAAGAATGAGTAGATTTATAAGCTTGAACGGGGAATGTTGCTCTGATATTTACCTGGATTTTCAACTCTCCTTACAACACAATAAAATTTGAGCCTCTCTCAAGCATGTGTGATTGGACGCAACGAATTCGGGATCGATGGACTCATGGCTTTCAGAGTCAACCCGATCAATCTGCAGAATTAATCAACCAGCTCGAGCTGTACATCGAGCAGAACAACCAATACCAAAGCGAGACGCCAATGGAATACCCTTCTAATCGTTCAACTGATACTTCTTCCGCCTCTTTAGCAGACAGCATCAGAAATTCGATTAGAAGCTTCAGAAATGTAATTCTCGAAACGAATGAAGGGCTCACTCCCATTGAATGGTTGGAAGATGTACCAGGAGATATCTCAACTGCATACAGAAACTGGCTAAACGATTATGGAGTTCCTACATTAAATGAAGAAGATAATTGTATGACTTTCGCTACTACTTTAATAGGATTGTATAGAAGGTTACAATCCGGAGAATCATCCCCTTGATAGTTCATCATCTGCCCTTGCTTGATAGACAGAGCGTGATGCGATTGTCACTTTACACAACGACGAGCAGGAAGGATGGACATGCAGAGTAGATCTTATAACAGTGTTTATATCGTATCAAATATATCAAATGAAAAGCTTTTCATGTGTTATCACGACTGCTCTTGTATTCCTTGTCTTTCTTGCCCTCCATTCCAGGATTGTCTACGAAGCTTCGCGTCATCATACGATCCACAACAGGGGTGCTACTTACGACAATTAGATGGTTACTGTGTACACTATTTGGCTCGGGGAGAGATGCATGTCTTGAAACGCTCCTAATTGACAAAGCTGACAACCTTCCTTTACTGTCTCAAAGGAGGAAATGCAATGAGGAGCGATGGGAGGAATTAGGCCTCATCGATAATGTGTTGTTTCATGGCGATGGACCTGTACACCAGCAATGTTTGTTATCCTTTTTCAATCATCCATTGATGGGTGGATAGCACATTCTGTACATCATGAGGCCATCATTTATGTATAAGCATGTAGCTTGTTTACTTTCCAGATGCAATAGGGCGACTCACACTCGGAGAAAAGTAAACACAGCGGAAGCATAGGGGGTCAACCTATTTCACTGGTATAGCAAAGACATCAAAATAAAATTTATATAAGCGCCTCAATCGTCTGCGAGTCAAGAAGAACAGGCAAAAGGTAGATCATAAAACATTGAAAACTGTATTATCAAGGCAGCCGGAAACATCAAGCAACAGCTATGATGACAAAGAGCGAAAGGCAAGTTGAGGGAGGACAAGAGCCATCAAGGCAAAATCGCTTTGATATCAAGAAAATCGCAGCTAATCTGTGTGAGTGTTGTAACGTATTTCTTTCTGAAATTTACAAGTGGCTAATTCTTGGATGTTGTACGACTTTAGGTACAGGACCATATATTCTTATACCGATATCAGCAACGATTGTATGGTTTTTTGGATTAGTGATTCTGTTAGGAATGTGGATTGGAGATGGGAAGCCAAGATATAGAGAAACACAAGCATCTATACCTTATATCTCATCTGTTGGAGCTGCATATGAAACTTTCTTCTTTATTCTTTGCTTGAGTGTCATCATGTGAGTGTAGTAGATTTCCGTTCGGAAGTCAGAATTCTTATACGCTTATTATGATGTTTTCGGCGGGACAGATTTTACTTCTCGTCAGTTTGCTTGATTAGGTATTTGAGACACAAAGGTAGAATACCAGGAACGGTCTAACTTAAGGAGAAAATTTATAGTATGTCTTCTTGAAATACAATGCTAAGGTTGAGGGTATTGGCTAATTGATTATAGGCTGGTTGGCGATTTTCTTCTGTGGAATCGGTTGTCTAGGTTTATTCGTTCTATCTAAAGTAAGTGCAAAACAATTTCAGATCGAGTTCTGCTAATGATTTGTGATGCTCTGCTTCGCTATTAGTGGAATTGCTGGGATTACAAGACTATCCACTGGTCTGGGACTTTCGTTTACATTATCGGAATTGCCTTTTCGTCAATTTTCCAAACTGCCGAAGTGGTGAGTGGGCAACCTATATTGCGTCATTGAGTTCAGAGCTAATTTATGACATAGTGGTGTTTGAGGAAAGAGCATCCAGATCGAAGACACCTGAAAAGAAATGGAATTTTCAAGATGATAGTTGTTGCTCTAGCTGTCATTTTGTCAGGAACATTTGGTGGATTTTATTCATATGTGAGCGTATTTGTTAGTACTCTTCCTACCGCAATCTGAAGTCGAGTGTTATACATAGTGCGGTGGTAAACCATTCACAGATGACGACAGTCATACTCCCGACCAGTGCGAGATAGCAACGAATATCTCAGCTATTTTAGAATGGTCGATTGCTTTCAGTCTAAACTTGTATTTTATAACCCTTGTGATCGATCTCTGGCCTAGTCGAAGGACGAGTCGTCGATATGTTTCCGCCGAACACGATGAGAGCTCGAGCTCGGAGAAGGGTAATCAGAATGCGATATGAGTGTTGATGCCCGTCAAAAGCTATGATCATGATGTTAGTATCCCTACATGCATGAGAAAGAGTTGTTGTCGTTGTTGTTGTGTTTATGAGATTTACGTTATTTTTTCGTGTTTCGGGTAGTCTAATCCTCCACGCGTTTGGGTGTTGTTCATACCCAAATTAGGATCCTCTTTTGTTTTTCTTCACTATACTGCGAAATAGACTGTCACACTGCACTTGAAGACACGAACAACACTGATTCACTGGCCGCGATATCCTCTAGTTCCGGAGTCGACTGATATCTCATAACGAACGGTCAGAACGGTACAATTGATCCTATCGATTGATGATACTCCTTCAACCTGTCGCCGCAGCGGTGTAATCAGCTAGCTCTTACCAAGCTTACACCTTGCCGTCCCTACAGTCCATCATAAACTCCTAATCCCCATAAACTCCAGGCAAGATGTTCAAGACCTCTCGAGCTGCGGCTCTTCCTCCCGATACCGATTACTCCAAACAGCTTAAAGAAACTTCCTTCTATAGATATGGACATCTGCGACCATTAGGCTTAACAGGAGAGGTATCAGCTTTAGCAGTCGATCCTATATTATCACTCTTCGCAGTGGGTACATCTTCAGGTCTGGTACATGTTTATGGTCAAGCGCCATTTCAATTCACCCTGCCAGTATCGACAATCTCTTCATCTGGTCCAGCAGCATCCATCAAATTCCTCTTCTTTCATCCCGGACATCATCGATTGATCGTCATTGATAATTCGAGTACTCTTCATACCTTCTCTCTACAACATATGACCGACCATCCAAATCCCCTAACCCACCCTCCATTGCCGTTAAAAGAAATCAGCTATACACTTTGGGGAACCGTAACTAGCGTCGATCAACCTCTTCCTAGTCATACCCATTTATTCTTTACAATTAGAGACGGAACTACCTTGACATGGGATTTAAGTAGAAGAGGCTTGGGCAATTGGAAGATAGGGAACTGCTGGAGCG
The DNA here is from genome assembly GCF_000512605.2 of Kwoniella pini CBS 10737. NCBI lineage: Eukaryota > Fungi > Basidiomycota > Tremellomycetes > Tremellales > Cryptococcaceae > Kwoniella > Kwoniella pini. The sequence continues at coordinate 137,549 of NC_091726.1, forward strand.
ATTACGAACATAGAATGTTGAAGAGCGGTATACCCGGTAGAAGAAAGACTTTGGGTGGGTGAGTAATGTTTAACACTATCCCTTCGAATGCGGTTACATTGCTTGATCCTCGTTGATTAAGTGTATGTGGTCAATGCTGACTTACATCTAGTCCTATGGCTACATGTATATCCATGAACCCTCGAGATCTCAATATTCTGTTGATAGGCTACGAAGGTGGAGTTGTCGCATGGGATATGCAAAGGAATGTTGTTGCCAAAACTTTCGAGATGACACTACCACCTGGAGCTCCGGGAGGCGGATCATATCAAGATGCAGACGGGTCATTGTGGACAGAACGTACACCATCAGTCACATCCATTGCCTGGAGACCGGACGGACTTGTCTTCGCTGTTGGACACGCAGACGGATGTATAGCATTTTGGGCATATTCAGAATCCGATAAACCATTGATGGTACGAACAATCACTCATGAAGATGTGAACATTACGGATGCGGAATCGCTTTTTGATGCAGGAGCATTAGATAATCAGCTTAGAAAAGTTGAATTGGATCCTCAAGGAAACGAAATTCCTACAGCTGTATCAGCGAATCGAGAACCGATATTCAAATTGTCATGGGCAAGCTTCCCAGATCAAACTATGTTAAGGACCCAGATTGCTGCTCAAGGTGCGGATCCTACTATAGAGCCTATCTCGAACGCGACAGTAGAATATGCAGAAAGAGGCGAAACTTTATTGCTGGTTTTAGGTGGACAGAGTCCAGGAGAAAAACCAGGAATCAACGTTCTTCAGTTCCCTGCATACAAACCACCCCTTTTGAGAAGAGGTACAACCCCACAATCACCTTCGGAAAGTATGCCTCTTCAAGAACGATACGCTTATAGAGATTCGCTCGCTCCAACAGGAAGTTCAAATTACCTTACTAAAACCCCACCAGAAGATTTTATACTGTTACCACGATCGAATCCGTATTTCAACCTTGCTCACGATCCTATAGCCATCATAATATCCCTTACTCCGGATCCCAATCTACCTTCCGTTCCACAGCCTACTGCGCTTCGAGGATTAGAATCTTGGGTCTTCCCTCCGCCTAGATCTACAGTCATTCCACCTTCTCCCGGAAGGAAAAATTACGTTCAACCTGGGGAAGGCGAAAAGCTTGTGGCAATGACACCTGCCCCGACGTTAGGTACACCTTCGGCTACTACACCAAGAAGTGGAAGTTTTTCGGGTTCAGGTTGGAGATTACCGTGGACCACACCCGGCGCTTCTCCCGGTATTACCTCACCGACATTGAGCATACCTACACCTGACTCGGTATATGGCACTGGGCCACAGAAACGAAAAGTTCGTAGGCAGTTACGATTACCCTCTTCGCTTTGGTCTGGTGGATTAAGTGTTTTAGGTATGGAGATGTACGCCCTTCCCACGCCAACCTTCAAAAGGTTGATAAGCTATGCCATTGAGAATGCTGGACAAGAAGATATGCCTAGATTGCCAATGCATGGAGGTTTGGCAGTTCCAGACTTACAATCTCATGGAGCACCAGATGTAAAAGTATCCAAAATGGAGAGTTATAGGATTTTCATCACCTCCCATGCAGATTGTACGATACGATTCTGGGATGCTTCACCTCATCTCTTACTTCTCCCAACACCGCTTCGGTTCGAATATCCAGGTCCCCTTCCTCATTTGACGATTTCTATAGGAGATTACTTGAAGCATCCTGATGTTCAACATTTACCACTCGCTCAACTTTGGACGACTGACAGGTCGAAAGTCCGTATCAAGTCTATACATTTAGCTAAAGAAGCCTTGGAGTGCGTTATCACTTTCCATACCGGTGAAATAATCGTCACCAAATTCGCTGAGGCGAAAGGTAAATCAAGAGAAGACGAGGTTGAAGAATTAGATGAAAGTGCAAATGATCAACACGATTCTGGTTATTTCCCTTCGATGTCCTCGCATAATAATAATGTTGAACAAGGATGGGTAGAAGAGGTTTTAGAAATAGGACATTTAGCAAAATATAAGACTGATGGATTCAAGCCCGTTGCTATATTCACTATGAAGAGAGGCGAACCAATTTGTACAGCTGTCTCAGATATAGGTATGTCGTATTCTTTTCGTATTTGACCCGCTCGAATGGAATTGACCAGAATGATTTGAAAATGTAGGTTTCATAGCGATCGCTTTTGCTTCTAAAACTGTAGCTATCATAGATATGCGTGGACCAGACGTAATTTTACGAGAAGGATTCAATGAAGATGGAGAACAGCTAAAGAAGAAGAAAAAGAAAGGTAATGTACAGAATGTTTTGGGAGAACAATCAACTGTGGGAGCTATGAGATGGGTAGTTTCGGGTATGGGAGCTGGTAAGTTCATTTTACTGCTACAATTCTGGTGTCAAATTTCTTCAAGCTAATATCTATTTAGATCTCATCAATCGTCCGAGATTGATCGTATCTTATGCTAAAGGGTGATCCTATCCTCCAATCATGTTTCTCGCTGAAGCTGATGAGTTTGAATGATTGATAGGATGACCAAAATATACGTTTTAATCAATTCATTAGGCGAATGGATGGTTGAAACCAAACCACCTACATTTACGAATGAATCTCTTGCTGGACCGATTGCTTCTTTCGTTTTGGATCCGATTAATGGAAATGAACTTTCTGCATCATCAGAAGCTTTACAAGCTGCTATGAGAAATCAAGAAGTTCCGGATCACAATAAGAAGGAAATCCCTGTACATTGTCTTTGGATAGCAGCATCTAAGAGATCTATAAGATGTGCAATTAATTTCAATGGTGAAAGAGTATCTAAAGTGGAATTGGAGAATGAAGAATTGAGTGATGTATTCTACGTCACCAGGTATGGTGAGTTACATGTATCTTCATTGGGGTCTGATGATGAGAGCGAATGTTGGATACTGAATTATTTTGTGCGATTGAGCAGGTCAAAAAGTACTTGTAGCTGTAACTACTACTGGTTCTGCACATTTCTATTCTGTTCCCTATTTGGAATACATAACAAGGGTAGATCTTTACTATGGTACGGAAGGGTAAGTCGACATTACTTGGGAACATTAGAGACCGTGATATCGGGCTGAATGATCTGGTCAATTGTGTAGCCGCTCTGCCGGTAAATTATCAATGGATGATCGATCTGGAGATTTTATAGAATATTCTGGACCATTAGACATAAATTTAAGAACTTTCTTCCATTTTAGAAAACCTTTCCCACCTAGATTGGATCCATGTGTATTGAAACGAATCATACCAATTCAACCTGTTCCTTTGAACGCTAGTAGTATGGTAGGAGGTTGGATATGGGGAGGAGCACCTTTGACTGGAACTCAATTAGATAATCTAAGTAAGTTTTCATTAATATTCGATATTTGTGTTTGGTATTTCATTGTGAGAGACTTTACTGATGATGCGAAAATTCGGTGCAGTCGCTGGACCGACTAGACCGCCAGCACCCAAAGTACCTCCTCCACCACCTAAACCATTAATTACATGGGGTAAACCACCTGAAGAACCTGAAAAAGTCATTCAAACTGCTTCAACAGGTGCGATGCCAAATCGAACTGCTGTCAAAAAGCAGAAAGCTCCAACTAGAGATCTTAGAGAGAGGAACGATGTGTGAGTATTTGCATTCCGTTATAAACAATTTGGCTAATTATGTTGAATCACGTTATTTAGGTATTCTGAAATGACAGATGCAGCTACACAACGAGGTAATTACCTTGACGGATTGAATGATTCATTAAATAGCGTTTCAGAAAGTGCAAGTAATTACTATAGTCAAGCTAGGAATGCAGCTGTAAGTGTTTTTTTCAGGATTATTTCACAACTTCATTTACATAGAATAAGCTTAATTGTGATAACGTGCTTTGTAGATGAAAGAAGCTGCGAAGAGTACTGCAAAAGGAGTTTTCGGGAAGTTGTTATAATTTGAAGCTATTTGGGATTTACGTGGGATATTCTTGCGAAGTGCAAAGTAGTATGCTGTGCATCTTTTGATTATTAACGCATCATTGAAATCAGGAGATGTAGGTAATAACTTTTACGCAATTACCCAGCTCTTCTCTTTATCTTTTTCTGTTGTATAAGTCGTAAATATATAAAACAAATAATCTCTTATCTCTATCTTTTATTTGTGAAATATGTATTTTCATGTGATGATATGCCGTTATCAATTTGAGACAAGCCTTTTTCAACAAGGACTATGATAAACGTTTTTATCTCTTTCTTTCTTAGATTCGCAGTATTTATAACAAGTACTAAGCACAGTACGTGGTCATGCATATTTAGTTGAGAACGATGATGAGAAAAGAGGCGTGATTCAAAGGAAAGTAAGTAGTATGACATGCATAAGGGATAAAGGGTTCTCCGACTATATCCGAGTACTGGTAGAGATGTTCCAGAATTGGGTTTATTGTATTTTTAAGGAACACTATGTAAAGAATGGTGAGAAACCTTTTTACCATACCATACGATTAATTAAGCCAAGAATTCATCTTTCATTCAGTAGTAGTAGTAGTAGTATTACCGGTTAGATATCACATTTCAACTTCTTATTCTTATATATCATCTCTTTATCTATATATTCACAATCATCGTAATCCCATTCGAATTTTGATTAAACTTGAAATGAAATCAGCACAAATGGAGATACTTCATTTACTAGATTGAAAAATACAACAACCTGCCAATACACATGTTGGACGTTATCTATCATCAATTACCTTATTCTTTCTCTTATGTGAGTTTTTTATTTTCTTGAAATATACTAGAAAGAGAAAGAGGGGTGTGAATGTTGAGATAGAATTAAATGAAGAATGAGAAGTGGATGAAATCATGAGATGTTGTATCTCGATGGAATGATATACAATTTCAAATTAACGTGGTTAAAGCTGATTGATATTTGATAATTCAGTTCACATTCGCTTGTCGATTATCAGCTTTCATCCTTTTTGCTCCTTTTGGACTTTGTATCATTCTTGATATAATAGCTTACGGTGAGTTGGTCATTTCTTATTTCCATTCACTTGAGACGCGATGGGAAAAATTACTAGTATTTTCCTTCGCGGTAGTATTCTTTAGATTCCCTGTATACCTGGCCTTGACCGACGGTCTTGGGCAATCCATCCCCATCAATCATTTTACTCCTTTGCATGAAGGATTTGTGCACGACGCTGATAACTTGCTATCATTGTCACATTTAGCCATCGCTCGTACCCTCCACTTATCAATAACTCAACGTAGAGTACCAAGATCACCACCTGTCTTATCTAAAGAAATACTCTCAAACGACTTGAACTCCTCTTCTGGCGAAGTATCAGAAGAAGAATCAATATCAGATAGCTAGTCGTCATCGATCACCATATATTACTAGTCGTACTTCCTCTCAATCACATCGTACCCATTTCAGAAATGACGGCATCATCACCTACACCCATTACGCTTGTTGGAGCAACAGGACTTACAGGTTCTCGAACTCTCAACTCACTCCTCGCTTCAACTCATCCTTTTAATCTTAAAGTCCTTACTCGTAGATCCTTACCTTCCACTCCACCATCTAAGAACCAACTCACCACATTGACTACTAAATTGTACAATGATCTATTCGAAGCTCCTACTGAAGGATCAGCTATTGCTGAAAAAGGAGGAATATATGTCAGTTGTTTAGGGTCCACAAGAGCAAATGCAGGTGGAACTGCTAATCAAGAAAAGTTGGATCTGGGATTGAATAGAGATTTAGCTAAGAAAGCTAGAGAGGATGGAGCTGATACAGTGAGTCGAATTTTTCTATTACGCTTCAGATATTGTAATTCCTGGTACATGTCGCGAATCCTGAATGATAGCCTCTGAAAGATTATCACAGCTGATATATTCATTACCAAATAGATGATCCTTGTCTCAACTAGCGGAGCAGACCATACTTCCCGTTTCTTTTACATGCGCATCAAAGGTCAATTGGAGGAAGATGTGAAATCTATGGGATTTAAGAATGTTTACATACTTCGACCTGGAGCCTTACTTGGTGAAAGGTGAGTAAACATCCACCTATATAGCAATGCGTCTCGTCTATCCACATACCTTGATCTGTCGGTACGAGACTGACTAGTCAATTTATAGAACCGAATCTCGCCCTGCTGAATGGTTAATGCAAGGAGCTTTCAAAGGACTCAAAAAGATTGGATTAAGCTTCAACATGGCTACTCAAGCTGAAGAGTAAGTCAGCAAGAATCCTCCTTCTAATGTGCTTGTGCAAATGAACTTAGTGCTGATTGATATTCATTCTCAAATATGCAGTGTTGGAGCATGCATAGCTGAATTAGCTGCAAATCCACCAGATGAGAAGGTATTAACGCTATACGACGATAAAATCATGGCTTATGCTAAAAAATATCATGAAACGAATTCTACGAGTCCAACTTCCGATTAATACTTTATTCAATACATTAAGACGATCATCTCATTAGATCGAATCAAATACAAAATACACGACGATTCAGATGGCCGAATCAAGGCAACGTTATTCAAATGGTATATAACTTAACAAGCTTTGAATCAAGTCATGTGAATCAAGTTTTAGATGGTGTTTACTTTTGATCATTCTTCCATTCGCTCTGATTCATTTATTTGTATATATAAATATATATCACACCTTTGTATGATCAACTTATACGTTAGTCGTCAATAAATTCTGTTACATGATTCACGGTTCTTTGACAATAAACTCCCAATTTCGTGGTTTCCTTTTTTCCTGAATGATCGTAGAGAACGACACACGAGACATGCATGTCTGTTGTATAAGCTTGTTAACAAATGGAATTCATTTGAAATGGCTACGAAAGGGGAATGTAGTTCTTGCTGATTGATTAAATTGACTAAATCACGAACATTACTGACATTGCTGTATCAATGTGCATGATGACAAAGTTGCTAATATAATGGATAACTAAAATAATTAACCATCTATCTATATACTTTTCTTTTTGCGAGTACTTCTTCTTCTTCTTCTTCATTAATGGTCGTATAAGTATCGTTCTATATCTTCCCCTTAAATACCTTATTCTGAATATTTAATCTTTTAATCAACCCTTATTGAAGAATATAATCTCCTAATAGCGAAATAAGTAGCTATATAACCTATTGAACCACCAATCAAGAAATCTAAAAGGGAAAATAAGAATCTAAAAAAAGAATTCAAACAATTAATTAATATGACGTATAAAAATGACCAGAAAAAAAAAAAAGAAAAAACTCACAAATATCCAAAATAAAGTATTACAGAAGTAAAACTATCAAAAGATAATCTACTTATCCAATACCAAATTCCATAAATAAATAACCAAAAAGCAGATCCACCACCAATTAAAAAACTTCTCCAATGCCATCTATATTCTTCTGAACATAAAGTAAAATAAATAAATAAAATAGTAACAGTTGAAATTGTTAAAATATAAATTAAAAAAGTTAAAAATAAAAAACCAAAAGCATAATATGCTCTATTTCCAAATAAACTACTTAAAACAAAATATAATTCAACAAAAGCAGCACCAAAAGGTAAAATTCCACCAATTAAAATTGAATTAAAAATTTTTAAATAAAAAGGTTTAATTAAAGGAATTTGTCTTGGAATTGAATTTATTTGTTGTTGTTGTGAAGAATGGTTTTTAAAAGAGCCAATTTTCATTCCATAAAAATAACCTAAAATACTTAATGGTGCAGAAATTAAAAACCATAATAATAAAATTGCTAAAATTGTACCAAATGGAATTGAACCTGAAGAATTATTAAAAATTAAAATTAAATTTAATAAACCAATTAAACTAAAAATTATTATTGGAAATAAAATTGTTGTTAAAATTAAATTTGATTTCCATTGATTTCCACCTAAAGTTGAATATGTTCTTGAAGAAACGTATCCTGAAATACAACCAAATAAAGTCCAACAAATTAATAAAACTGTTGCTAATGAACCTCTATTTGAAGGTGATAAAAAACCAAATAAAGCAAAAATTAATGTAACTATACACATCATAATTAAATGTGTTCCATTTCCTACCATAACACTTAATAACATTGGTCTAGGTGGTAATCTAAAAACTTCTCCATGTACTAATTTCCAACCATAATCTTCTTGAACATCTTCTGATAAATCAATTGCATTATATCTTGAAATATCTTTTGAAATTGTTCTATATAAAACCATAGCAACCATGAAAATTAAAAATCCAACAATTACTAAAGAATTAATAAGTGAAAACCAATGAATTTTAGGATCGAAAACATGTAAATAAGCATCCCAACGAAGTCCCCAAGGTATATCTGAAGGAATAAAAGATACACTATATGTATAATAAAATTCATTATTTGTTGCTTCTGAAAGGTAAAGTGGTTGAGTATTAAAACAATCTGGTGAATTTGATCCTGAAATCATTGAATTAACAGTTCTAGGATAAACTAAAACTCCAACTACTCTAAATTGTTTTAAAGAATGATAACCTTCTTTTAAATGATATTGAATAAAAATATCATAATGATTATTTAAAGCTGGTTTATCAGGTATAGTTTCATCATCACCTAAATTAAAACCTTGTGCATCTAAAAAAATTTCATTTGTTTTTAAATCTCTTTTCATTTCACTTGAAGGTAATCCATCTATAATAAAATTTAAACCATAATCTTCTTTTATACGATCATTTATAAATTTTGAATCTTCTTTAGGTACAGATGATTGACATAATAATTTACATGTACTATTTTCCATCATATTAATTTCATAAGGTGAAGTTAAAATTCTATCACCAAATAAAATTGATCCTAAACTTTCTGGTTGTTTTATTGGACCTCCTTCAGGTTGACAAAAATGAAATCTTTCATCATAATAATCGTGTGATATTAAAGAGTGTAATTTAGAATTAAGCATAGGTGTTAATGTATTTACGAAAACATCTATCTTTTCTCCTTCTTGATAATCTCTAGGAGCTGTTCCCGGTAGATAAAATGCAGTTACCAGAGGAAAAGCGAGAAGGGAAATGAAGGTTGAGGCGATCATGGTGAATGAGATTGCTAGAATGGAGTGGGAACGCTAGACCTCGCGCCAAGCCCTTTGAATAGTGTTGATCCAGTCAATCTTGAGATTATTTATTGGATTCGCTAGTGTGTTGTATATTACCGCGTATATATATGGTGATCTGAGTTTGGTAATCAATCAATGATTAGATGATAGCTCGTAGTATTTGAAGTCATAGACGTGTATTATATTAATTGAATTCACCCCTCGCAGTGTCAAGTGAAGCTGCGTGCGGTATAATCCGGCTATTATGTGGAAAACGCAATTAAATAATCTTTAAAGTGGAGGAGGATTGTTGATGTTCATCTTGAGAGGATTCAGAATGCTTGTCTAGAATATTGATTTTCCCCGTTGATCATACTGAAAGGTATCAGACAGAACAAGCATCTGAAGGAATAGATATATAGTTCACGAGAGAAAAGGAATCTAGAAACTTATACCATGGTCAGCTTTTTCTGTAATTACCTGACTCGAGGAATAAAGCTGAAATTTCATCATAGTCTGTCACACTTCATACATCGCATGGAGACATCAAGGTGAGTATAATAAATGGTGTCTTATTTGATCCTTATATCGAGCCGAAATATACTGAAGCAACTTTGATTTGTTAATCTTATAGCTCGAAGTATTCTGCGAATCAGTACCAAGAGCAGCAGAAGTATGTTGAATACTTATTCGTCTTCAAAAGATCATATATTGAATTGTAGCTAATATGAATTAATTTGATCTGTTGTTTTTAGAACTTTTTAGCATTATGTGCATCAGGTCAATATGATAATACATTATTTCATAGAAATATAAAATCATTCATGATTCAAGGTGGTGATCCAACTGGTACAGGAAAAGGAGGTCAAAGTATATATGGAAGTCCATTTAATGATGAAATACGGCAGACTTTGAGAGTGAGTTGGATTTCTAAGTATCTTTTTATTATAAGGCATTAGAAGAAATGCTGATTCACTTCGTTTTATTGAAAAGTTTAATAATCGAGGTATAGTAGCTATGGCAAATGCAGGTCCGGATACAAATAAATCACAAGTAAGTTTAGGTTTTTTTATTTAAAAAAAAATCAAATCAAATTCTTCTTTCTTGTTATTTGAAATACAAAATGTATAAGTAGAAAAAGAGAAATACCTATTTATTTGAAAGGCTAAATTTTTGTGATTGGATTTTTTCAAGTTCTTTATAACATATGGTAAACAACCAAGTTTAGATGGAAAATATACTATATTTGGAAAGTGAGTATCATTCATCTTTCTCCTTTTTTAATTTTATCAGGAAAACCAAAATTAATGAATGTTATGATTCTTAATTATAGAGTGATAGATGGTTTAGATACAACATTAGATTCAATGGAAAGAGTTCCTGTAAACGCAAAAAACAAACCTTTATCAGAAATTAAATTGATAAATATTACGATACATGCTAATCCTATAGCAGATCAGGCAAAGTAAAATGTAAAAGGAGATATGAAGAAGTACATACAATAATTTTCGAGCAAAAATCTAATTGATGTGATTAGCTTGTTGAAATTTCGGTAATCTCAGCATAAATAAGTCCAAGTGAGAATCTCAGGTAATTTGGAGTTCGGAGATTCAGGTTATGTTAAGAACATCGTTGGATAGGTTTCGAGATAGCATTGAGATTATTATCATTATACATGCATGTACAAATCAATATATTTTGCGAATGATTACATAGAACTATCACAAAGTTTCGTTATTCATCATGGTTTCGTCAAATTACTAACACAGGATTACAGTTGCTTTTCAGCTCATGGATGTAAATCTTTAATCTTTAACTCCTTTTCACATGATTTTACCATTCTTAATTGAATAATCGAATTTACTCAACTATACCATGCATTACCGGCCATTTGTGCTCGAATAGCAGTATAATCTCGATGCGGTATAGAAGGTTTAGTAATGTTGAATATACGTTTCGCATCCTGCATTGAACAAATAATGAATTAGCTATTTCTTGATATGAGGAATATATTACATCCAAAGAATCAAAAAGGACTAACCTTCCACGTCTGTATATCCAATTCGACTACTGCTTGATGTTTCGCTACATGATCTCCATCCATATCTTCATGAGCTATTGTATCCTCTAAACATCCAGGACGATTGAGAGTCAATACAATATGTCATAGAGAAGTAATACCCGTACAGAAATGTAGACTTACTTATTATAACCTCTCCATCATCTGTGAGATCTATTCCGGCTAAACCTTGATTCAGTAAAAAACTAACAAAGAAACAATTTTCTACTGATTGACCGAAATCTTCAGGATGAATAATTAATTCAAAGAAATTTATACCTTCTCCTTGTGGATCTAATTTTTGTAATACCTTTTTCACCTACGATATGATTGCATCAGCAATTTATCACGAGATGAAACAATTAAGATTGAAATAATTGGGGATTTGGAAAGTATACATTATGGTGAACAGAAATTGGTAACACTCTAACTCACCATTCTGACATTAGAAGTAAAATCATCTTTTGATTTCTCTTTTCCTTGTTCTTGTTGAACTTCTTCAGGTCTAATTTCAGGAGCTAAAGCTTTTTTCTTTTGCCTTGGACCAGCTTTTTTCTTTTCATGTATTTTGGACAATGGTCCATACCTGAGTCATGAAATTCAATTAGTAATTAATGATGCTGGAAAATCTTTTACTTGTCTCTATGATTCTGATATGACATAGACCAGACTACACCATCACTCACATGAACTCGACACCAGATACTCTTCTATAAAATTTCGCAGCCATCCAACCTATTTTATCCCAATCACCTAAAACACCTTTTCTTACACCTCTACCACCCCCTCGAGACTGTAATGAATCTTCTAATTCGTCATCTTCATCTGATGATTGATCTTGATCTGCTAATTCTATACGATCCAAACCTAAATGACCTTTCACCCTATCCAGCGAAAGTAGATCAGCTCAAATTTCTCAAATTCAATATGACACTAAGCCGTGTTATTATATACATACTTGAGTAAAAATTCGTCAATATCGAAATTGACCCCATCAATCTTAAATTTCTTTGCTAATGCCATAGCATTTTCCGTATTCGTTTTCATCAGATTCGCGTCCAGAGCCCCAATCCCTGTATCTTTGACTACATTGGTAAAGTCCGCATATCAGCTGACTCCCAAAGAGTGTGTAATATTCAGCTGGACATACCATTAATGAATAGATCTTCTTGCTTTGACATAGCTTGAATCAGATCATCTGTTGTCGAATTCGCCAAATTGGCTCGCATTTCTATAATCCACCTCAATGGTATCAGTATGCTCCAGTTTGTGGATCACTACAACTAGAAGTCTCACCTTGAGCTTTATTTTGTAATGCTCTATAATCTTTATTCAGCTTGATTTGTTCTTCTACATTTGGCTTTTCAAAAATCTCATTAACATCTGTTATCTTCCTTCTTTTCTGAGTTGAAAAGGTGTTAGCAAGAATGATTTGTGTGGTGGTATGACCATTTTGAAATGATATTCTACGACGAGAAGGTCCAGCTTCTGGGGACATCTTTGAAATTATTCCTTATCAAATTATTTATAGTGTACGAAGGAAGATATAATGTTCTGAAAAGGACAATATTTTAATTTGAGTTATTACGCGCAACCACATCATGATCTAATCAACCGTCAGACGCGTCTTGAAACAGATAACATTAGAGTTGATTGTAGTTTAATTAATTTCAATTAGGATAATTGATCCCGTTAATTAGGAATGAATTACAGTTGACGTGTATTGATTCAAAGAAATCAACCTCCACTCGATAGATCCAGTTCAACTTGCTTGAAATTGTTAATTCCTTCTTCTCTTATTCCTTCCTATTTATCACCATTAAATATCATACTCAGGATGACTTCGGTCAATGGGACGCAGGCTGCTGCTAGGTGAGCTTTTGGTATGTGTTTTACTCTCACAATCTCTAAAAGCTCATATGATCTGCGAACCTACATAGTGAAGTAGGGGATGAGCCTAATCCATCGATCGTTCAACCAGGTGAGTTACCTTCCTTCCTCTCTGCATTCACCTTGTTGCTAAATGAACTCTCCACCTAGATCCTGACAAGTGAGCTTTTCGTTCATCGTAGAGTTCGAACGGGCAGCTGACATGTCCATTTGCAAGCTGCTTTCGAATCCTTCTCGCTACGGATAATCACATAGGATACGCCGAGAAAGATCCTATTAGAGGTCAAGATGCTATAAACACATTCAAGGAGATCCTTGAAATTGCAAGAGATGCGGAAGTCGACTTCATCTTACTTGCTGGTGATCTGTTTCATGAAAATAGACCAAGTAGAACCTGTATGCATCAGACAATAGCGCTTTTGAGGGAATACACGTTGGGGGATAAACCTATTGGAGTGAGTGGATTTGTTCTCTTAATCTTCTCTTTCTCCTTGCATATTCGATAATTTTTACGCAAAACCCATCGGGATAACCATGGTCAAGAAAACTGATCATTTTTCAATTGTTAGTTTGAATTGCTCAGTGATCCTTACGATGGAAGTACACCTGGGTTTTCGTAAGCTGTTTGACTGCGCTGAGTCTTTTTACAGCTGACAATATGGTAGATTTCCGGCAGTGAATTATGAAGACCCTAATTTGAATGTAGCTATTCCTGTATTTTCGATACACGGAAATCATGATGATCCCCAAGGCACAGGTCCGGTAAGTCTCGCTTTTTCCTTCGCACTATTCATACAATGTACAGCTTGATGCTCATCATATATTGCTGACGCAGGAAGGTGCCCTCTGTGCACTGGATGTCCTTTCTGTTTCAGGCGTGCTGAACTATTTCGGCAAAGTTGATCTGGTTTCCGACGAAGCTGTTCAAGATGATTCTGAGAAAGGAATCAAAATAAAACCTATCCTGCTTAAGAAAGGCACTACCAGTTTGGCATTATACGGTGTAGGCAATGTCAAAGACGCTAGGATGCATTACGAACTTAGGTCAAACAGGGTGAAAATGTATATGCCTGAGGGAGGGGATGTTGCGGAGGATGATTGGTTCAACATCTTACTGGTGCACCAGAATCGGTAAGCTATTTCTTTCTACCTAGCTTGATTCAGCAGCTTATCATGACCTAGGGTCAAACACGGGCCTCAACAATCAGTACCTGAAGGGATGTTTGATGACTCTATCCGCCTAGTTGTATGGGGACATGAGCATGATTGCCGGATCGAACCTGAAAAAGTAGAAGGTAAAGGTTATTGGATAACCCAGCCTGGTAGTTCGGTTGCTACAAGTTTGGCACCTGGTGAAGCTGTACCAAAGTAAGTCATCTTTTTGGCCCAATGTCATGTGATTGACCAGGCTGTACATTGGTAGGCATGTAGGCATTATGTCAATTCAAGGCTCTCAATTTCAGATCGCGCAAATACCACTGAAGACTGTTCGACCGTTCGAGCATGACGAAGCTGAATTAGCGTATGCTGCTTCTCAAGGTCGATGCAGCTTGGACGATAAGGATAGTATAACGAATTTCCTCAAGGAAGAAGTAAGCCCTCTTATCTCTTCTCTGACGACGGGTGGACCGTAGCTCACTCGACCGAAAGGTGGAAAGACTCATACAGCAGGCCAAAAAGAATTGGAAAGCAAGTAACCCTGAGCCGGGTGAAACCATGATGTTACCGTTAATCAGGCTGAAAGTAAGCCTCTATTTGATCTTTACAACTTTATTGATGGCTGACCTGCTCCTATGACAAGGTCGAGACTACCGATGCTAAAGAGATGACGAACCCTGTTCGATTTGGTCAGCTATTCGTGGGAGAAGTTGCAAATCCAAGAGATATTCTACAGTATTACCGGAAAAAGAAAATGGCCGAACGAAGTAAGCTGAATGACGTGTTTTAGAAAGTTCCCAAAGAAGCTGATGATATAATGTCGTTCAGAGGCGAAGAACAACCCCGATTTACCGGATCAAGAAGAGGAAGATTGGGAAGATGATGATCCGACTATGCTCACCACCAATGACCGTTTGGCCAAATTACGGATGGCTAATCTGGTGAAGCAATATCTTCAAGCTCAGAATCTGGAAGTTTTGGTCGAGAATGGGATGGAGGATGCTGTTATGAGGTTTGTGGAGAAGGATGATAAGGATGCGATCAAGGAGTAAGTTGTGTCTTTCTCCCTCGTAATTTCATTGCTCATAGCGAACGCTCATGTCCTGCTTCAGTTTCGTTTCGGACACACTGAAAATGGTAGGGCGTGATATGAGGAGTAAAGAGGTTGACGAGGAGGATGTGGAGGATCATGTGAGTCGAATGAGAGACTTTACAGTACATTGGCTAATCTGCTCAACTTTAGATGTTACAAGCGAAAGAACAGTGAGCTCGCCTCCTTTACTTGCCTCTAATTTGCGAAGGAAATTAGCTGACATTGCATAGCGCTGCTTCCCAATATGCCGAAGCTCGACCCATACCCAAGGAGGTGAGCTACATTGGAATCTTGAGAAGGGCTGCGCTTACATTGGCTGCCATAGAAACCAAAGAAAGGCAAGGGCAAAAAGAAAGATTCGGACGAAGACAGTATGCGTGAGCTATATCCCGCTAAGGAATGAGTTTGTCGATATTGACGGATGTACACAGTTGCTGAAGACGATGATCATATGGATCTCGACTCCGATGGCTCATTCCAGCAGGCCAGAAGTTCGAAAGGTCAAGGGAAAGCTACATCTAAAGGTAGAGGACAGAAGCCCCTCGTAAGCTGATATGATCCTCCCCCAGTTGCTGGAAGATAGCTTATACTGTCTTTAGTTTGACGCCTCAGAATCTGAAGAGGAGGAAGAGGAGGAAGAAGTCATGCCTGCTCCCAAGAAACGAGGAGCTCCGTCTGCTTCTACAGCTCCGACCAGAAAGACAGCTGCTAAACCACCTGCAAAAGGTCCAGCTAAGAAAGCGCCCGTAAGAGGTGCAGCGGCAAGGGGAATGCAACAATCGCAATTGACGTGAGTCGTCAAGTCTCAGCGGGGTAATCAAGCTGATATGATTCGGTGGGAGTAGGTTTTCGAAAGGTGGCAAGTCTTCTAAGCCTGTAAGTAACGGTGTCTGTAATGGTCAATCATAAATCAGCTGATCAAACTTCGCATCAGATCGAGTTATCAGATAGTGAATGATTAAATAATTGATAAGTTGATCCTATATTGACAATCTTTTTTGTGTATATCCGGCATATTGTGTATTATACCTGTCTTTCACGACTCATAATGTGTGTATGGAGTCGTGTTCGCAATGTATTAATAAAATCTCATTATGAAATCGCGGCCATTCTCATCAAGCATAGGTGTGAAGCTTTACTCCAACGTCATAAACGCCATTGCTAATAACGTGAATTGTTCTTAAACAGAGAGGCTTCGGTTTATGGTTTCATTGTGACTCATCTCATTGCGAGTCTGCAGATGGTCTAATCGGACTCAAGTATGCATCATGCGAATCATAAAACAAATAAGTCATTCATTGATTGACCTTACCCAGCAGCGCAGCTGCAAAAGCTTCTCTTTTCCGTTATGTACCGGAGAATCCCAACAATAGGTACTTTTGATGAGTACAACTGACCCAATTATGCATCTCATAAAGACATATGCTGATTCTTTCAAATAGAAACAAAATCAAAACAAGGAAGGGAAAAAACAAGGAAGGACGGCACCAAAAAAATGTTCTCCATCAGGGAGTTGAACCCTGGTCTACCGCGAATAATCCAATTAAGGAAGATGAGAAGCGGTTATACTAACCGTTATACTAATGAAGATTGGATATTTGTTTGTGTCTCTGTTTGACTATATTATGTGATAGTGATTTCTACTGATAGCGTGATCATCCAGCACAAGCTTAATGGGAATACGCTTCACACTCTCTCGTTTGTCTTGGAAACCACGGTGATCGTCATCATTATGACTTGTTTTCATTAACGGGATATTTTGATGAGATCGCATTTGTAGGGCACGTTGGAATGAAACAATCAATGACACGTGACCTTTCCGCTGGAGGTTGGTCAATATTCTATCCCCCCATCTAAGATTGAAATTTCAAACCATCAGCGGCAAGGTGCTGATAAAAATAAAAATAAATGATAGTTGAACGCTGGATATTTGAGATACTGCCTATCGTTGTCTAAGTGAAATTTTTTTAAGTGATAGGAACGATTGAAATACTCGATAAGATGTCAATAGAAGAATCAGTTCCATCGATAAGCAAAGAGGAGAAGAAGAGGTTGAAAGAAGAGAAAAAAGCTAGAAAAGCTGCCAAAGCCGCTTCAACTTCAACATCCGATATTCCTTCAGAGAAGAAACGAAAATCATCTGAAGACGAAGAAGTGATCAAAGAGAAAAAGGAAAAGAAAGATAAGAAAAAGGATAAGAAGGAAAAGGTCGAGCCTAGTACTTCCGAAGCCGTAGAAGGAGAAGAACCACCTAAAAAGAAAAAGAAAAAGACAAAATCCGATGAAGTATCTACCTTTACACCCGCTGAAGCCTCTTCTTCCACTCCAGCTGAAGCATCAACAAATCAAGGAGAAGTTATATTAAGTAAGAAACAACAGAAGAAACTTGCAAGAGCAGCTGCCGAAGCTTCGGAGACAGCTCAAGCAGAATCAAGTAATTCACAAAATAAAGATTTGATCTCCAAGGAATTTACAGAAGAACAAAATCAATATTTAAAAGAACAAAATATAAAAATTGAACCTCCAACTTATTCACCTATATTGAAAATTTCAAATTTACCCATAAAAGAAGAATTGAAACCATTTTTAAAGAAATTCGAAAAACCTACACCCATTCAATCTTGTAGTTGGCCTGCATTATTATCTGGAAAAGATTTAATAGGAATTGCAGAAACTGGTTCTGGAAAAACTCTTGCTTTTGGTGTACCAGGTTTACAACATGTTTTCACTTTACCTTCTACCAAAAAAGGAATTGCAATGCTGGTTTTAGCTCCAACAAGAGAATTAGCACAACAATCACATGATACAATTTCAGAATTTGGTAAATTAGTTGGTACCAATTCTGTTTGTTTGTTTGGTGGTGTCGGAAAATATGAACAAATCAATATTCTAAAAGATAAAAAAACTAAAATCGTTGTCGCTACTCCTGGTAGATGTTTGGATTTAGCTGATTCTGGTGATTTGGATTTAAGCAAGTGAGTAGTCCGTTGTCTTAGCTTTAATGAATCGCTTGGGTATATCAAGTACTGGGATCTCCGGGTTTGACCACTAAGCGAAGGACGTAAGCTAATCCGTACTGATGTCATAGTGTGTCTTACCTCGTCCTTGATGAAGCGGATCGAATGTTGGATCAAGGTTTCGAGAATGATATAAGACGAATTATAGCTCATACTCCTGATCACACCAAGGGAAGACAAACTGTCATGTGTGAGTGAATGACTTATAACATTAGGTATAGAAGCGATGGACTGATAGGTTGCTTCGTAGTCTCTGCTACATGGCCTGAATCTGTCCGACGACTCGCTTCGACTTTCTTACATAAACCTATTAGAGTTACTGTTGGTTCTGATGAACTATCGGCTAATAAGAGGATTGAACAAATTGTCGAAGTTTTGGATAATCCCAGGGACAAAGAGTGAGTTGATTTCCTTATTAATTAACCGTATTTTCTCCTTATCAGCGCAAAAACTATTTCATTTTCGTTTTCACTCGCTGAGGAAAGTAAGGAAGCTGATCTTTCATACAGTGGTCGACTACTTTATCACCTCCGGGCTCACCTCAAAGCTCATCCAAATACTCCCGATTCACCTACTCGTATCCTTGTATTCGCATTATATAAGAAAGAAGCTCAACGATTAGAGTATACAATAAAAAGAGCAAACTATGATGTTGGTGCTTTACATGGAGATATGACTCAAGATGCAAGATTTAAAGCTTTAGATTTGTTTAAATCAGGTAAACAGAATGTGCTTGTTGCAACGGATGTAGCTGCTAGAGGATTAGATATTCCGGATGTAGGATTGGTAATTAACGTTACTTTCCCTTTGACAACTGGTAAGTTTGTATTTTGTTTTGATAGTGTTTCCATTACATGGCATGGATTTGGTAGTAAGGACTATGAGCTGACTAATCTCGACATTTTAGAGGACTTTGTACATCGATGTGGACGTACAGGAAGAGCAGGTAAAACTGGAAAAGCAGTAACTTTCTTCACTGGCGAAAATCATGAAAAATCCCTAGCAGGAGAATTCATGAGAGTTCTCAGAGACGCAGGTGCGGATATACCTCAAGAAATGGATAGATTCCCTACAACAATCAAAAAGAAGGGTGAGTTTGCAAAAGTGATTAGACTGTTTGACTCATTTTCCCTACTGACTTCCATTCCTCTTTTTACGCAGAACACGGTTCATACGGTGCTTTCTATAAAGATACTACAAATGCTCCCGCCCCTACCAAAATAACGTTTGATTAGGTTGTAGATATGTACATGTTTTATCTTGATTCACTTCATTTTGCTTCCGGATTTCGTCATCATTTGCTAGATCATACTTCGTGTCTTTCCATATATCGGTTGCAATGCATAGCAATGTATCTTGATTAGTCAGTAGGGTGCGTGATATTGGAAGTCTTTAGTATCACGCAATGCATTCACAATGAGAAATTCGGGCTTCGGGCGCCTCGGTTTGTTTACATCATCATGATCATCATCATGAAGATCCCGTAAAAATCGGACAATCGAAAATGCCCGGAACGGCAAATGAATTTTATCAGATATTTACATTCTAACCGCCTGCTCGTAGAACAACTTCTTGAAGAAGCGCTAGGCTTGTAACAAAGGTACAAGAGAGGAGAACGGTGAATGTTTTTAAGCATATGAGGAACTTCTTATAACGGTCAATTCTAGAATTTTAAACTCAATCCCGAAGTTTCTATGGGATGAAATGGGTATAAATGCCCGAAAAACAAGTAGAAAAAGATGACATAACGGTGAATGAATTTTAGAGTTGATTTGATCATGTCATCTTTGATATCTTGCGTTTATATTTCTGTATATAAATTATCTGTTTCTTTATCTCTTCATTGTTCTTTGTTATATCTAGTGTAAATATATCAATACATTCGCGCTTTTACATACTTCAATCTTGAACTGTACATACCTTCTCAGATTCAATTCAATTATATTATTACAACATGTCGTTCTTATCTAAATTAGGATATGAAACTATTCCTGCTGAAATTGCTGAAAAAAGTTTCTATGATTTGAAAGCAACTTTACCAGGATCTAAAGGAGAGTTAGATTTCGTGAGTTTTACTCTCATCGGATGTCAGACGATTCATTTGAAATAAATAAGAGAAGTGTTACGATGACTGATATCTTTCGAAATCCTAGTCAACCTTCAAAGGTAAACCAGTTTTAATAGTTAACACTGCATCGAAATGGTACGTATTGTTCTCCCATCATTCTCTATATCAAGGTCAATTAACTCATATAACCTTCTTAACTGTAATAGTGGATTCACATATCAAGTGAGTTCTTTTTTCATTCCACCTCGACCCGATTCAATGTTGATCTCGCCTTGCCTTGACAGTATACCGGTCTCGAAGATTTATACAAATCATACCATGATCAAGGATTGGAAGTACTTGGATTCCCTTCAAATGAATTTGGAAGTCAAGAACCCGGAAACGATGAAGATATATCTTCATTCTGTACTGTGAGCTCGTATTTCTATATCATTTCGTCTTAAAATGATGCCAAGTTCATATATGCGGATAAATCATACCTCATTCTTTCAGATTCAAGTTGAACTAACTTGATATATATAGCTCAATCACGGTGTTACTTTCCCATTAATGAAAAAATCAGAAGTCAATGGTAAAAACATGAATGAAGTTTTCGCTTGGTTGAAAGCACAAAAAGGTGCTGGTGTTGGTGGTGTAGCTGGAACAACTTCTATAAAATGGTGAGTTCCGAGCTCGTCCCTCACATTCCCAAAATTGATTCATTCGTTAATATCTTCTCTCCTTGGGGCTTTTTTTCAGGAATTTCACAAAGTTCTTAATCAATAAAGAAGGTATAGTAGTTGGAAGATATGGTTCTTCAACTAAACCTGAGGCTTTGAAAAAGGAAATTGAGAAATTGTTATAATTTAGATAATTAGAATCGATTCGTATTTCTCCTACAAGGTAAGGATTTAGAACGGGATTCATACCATTGAGACTAAATACCAAATATCATGCATATAAAATGTTGTTACTCAGCTCTTGTCAGCAATTTATAGAATAATTGTAATGTTCAGCATGATTGAGTACAGTAAACATTTCGAAATGACCTATTGGGTTTGCCACCTATGGTAATAATGAATCCGGTTAGAAGATGAGCAAAGCGTCATTTTCTCAATTTGCCTCTTATCAACAATCAATAACAATCGCATTCGTTCGTCACAATCACACGTTTCTTCCTTGATGATCCGGCAAGGCGCATATAAGACACAATGATGCGGATAAAGCAAGACAGCATCGTATGAGGCATGAAGACCAAAGTACACCTGTTATGATAATAAGGGATTGACTTAAAATGTCAAATTCTATTAACGTTAATTCTCATTCAACTCATCAAACTTCACACCCACTCTCAAATGAACACGAATATAGTATTCCAGGAGACTCATCTGCCAATAACATATCATCAATGAATAGTCAAAATGCAAGTATCAATACCAATGGACAAGGTAATTTCAGTGTAATTCGTTCAACTAATGGTGAAATTTCAAGAGGAAAATATGAAGATTGGGAAAAAGAATATGAAAGATCAAAATTAAAAGAATGGGAAGAAAAAGTGAACAAGGATTTACAAGGATGGAGAGGAGGTAATGGGTAAGTTTCACTTAACTCATCAAACGCAACAAATAGGACTAATAAGCTTCAATTATATCTATCATATCAACATATTCACTCTTACATTCCTATCTGAAATTAACATATGTCAAATACCTTCCGAACAAATATCGAATCAACAGTAATCCAAGATCAAGTTATACTCTTCAAGCTATTCCAGCACATTCATATTTTAATCAACCTATAACTGGTATAATAGGTAAACATCTTCCTAAAGAAATTATAAGAATAGATAGAGACTGGAGTGGTGGTGAAGTGTGTCAGTGAGTTAAATTTATTTTCTGTTATCATGGCAAACCATACTTAATGTTTATTTTTCTATTAGATTCGATACGGTCTACCCATTGGAGTTGGAAGGAAGGGTATGTGGCAACTATATTCTTCTAATCATACTCAATATTGATGGTGTATGACTTTACTTTTACAGATTCAACCATCTCAGTTGTTATCATTCATAAAAACATTAAATGAAATACTTTATTCTGCATATTCAGTCAAAAATACAATATTAGATAATTTAATTGCAGTAGGAACGTTATGGACAAGTTTAATTTGGCGTAAAAGTCATTTTGAAAAGGTATGAAGTCACTTCCTTTTTCATAACTCGATAAAACAGAATTAAGCCTGATTTAAATATGGTACTGTGCTCTAGGAATTGATTAGAGCAGAAGAATATATACAGCTTTCAAATAAAGAGGTATTTAATCTGAATGGATTGAATGTCCTTTCTCCTCGTTTTGTAGCTTTGCAATTTGTAAGTGAATTTAGCTTGATGTTATGTTGAACGTAACTTATCTGTATTTGTATTTTTCCTCATTCAGCTTGAAATAGAGTAAGTCAACAAAGCTATACTACAGAATGATTTCGCTTTGACTGATGGTCGTTATGTAATTCTATCAATAGATATTATTAACCTTCCATCCTCGCATTCTTACGAAACATGCTAATCATGAAATAATAAACGATTCAACGAACTTATAAAGTCTCTTGTATATTATTGTACTATATACCTTGCATTATAATATCTATACCTTTATATACAATACAAAACAAACGAGATGTTATACAAAATACCATGTATACCAGCTCAGATCTACACATCGTCTATAATTAAGAAAGTCGAACTAACTTCCATCTTCTAACAGAAGCACCAATATTAAACTGCCTTTGGAATATCTTTTATGGCTTGACCTATCAATTTATTTGTGTATTCAGGATTATCTAAATATAAATGATGTCCTGCTTTAGGTACTACATGGCATGTTGCGTTTGAATTTCCAGCTTCTTTTAATGCTTTTACAGAATCATTTCCACCTTGTACATCCATCCCTAAATTTGAGAATGATCACAACTTAGTAAAAGGAAAATATTCATATAAATATAATATGAATGCGATCGTAACTCACAATCATTATCTCCATACATAAAAGTAACTGGTACTTTTAATCTATTTATTCTATCTATTATTGGTATTCTAGCGTATGCACCAGGTGCAAGAATATGAGCTGCGTCGTAAAAAAGACATCATGAGTTTACTTTATTCTGATAGTCAATAATTCAAAAATCGCATTTAGAAGACCACTCACAGATACAATATTCACCACTTCCTTTCATTATACTAGTTCCGTAGATATATGAATGTAAATCTCTAACATCTTCTTCTGATTGAGCTGCAAATCTTCTTGAAGAATATTTCCCTACCCATAAAGGACCGAATGGACCTGCATTTCGAAGAAACATGAAAGGTGATAATCCTCTTTCCCAACCCCATACAAAGACTACAGTGATCATCAGCTTACTAATCGAGTCAAAGAAGAAGGATATGTAGACTAACACTTCATCATTCCTCTTCTTAACATACTTTCTTCTCTTTTTCTAGCCCAATCCTTCGCTTCTCCTTTGGGTGTATTAGGTTCAAATTCAGCTTCAGCAGCATTTGTAGCTTCTTCCAACTCCTGTGAAGTTTCTCTTTCTCTTGAATTTCTTCTGTTTCTATTGCTGATGTCCAAGTTAATCTTTTCTTTTGAAGAAAGTTCAGAAGTTAAAGGGTATTTAACATATTCAGGTCCATGTGGTATACCTGCTGGACTAACTAAAATTAATCCACTAACTCTTTCAGGATATCTAACTGAATAAGCAGAAGCTAAATATCCTCCTAAAGAATGTCCAACTAGAACCATTTTTTCTAATCCAACAGATTCTCTCCAAGACTCTAAAGAAGAAACGAAAAAATGCTCTGCTCTTGAAACTCTATTGGGTATTGTACTATTACTTGGTGGATTAAGTAAATTTGGTGAAGGTCTTGAAGATAATCCCATACCTAACCAATCTAAAAAAAATGTTCTTCTACCTGTTGTAGACGATGATAGAGAAATTGATTCCCAATTTCGAAAGAAGAATCTATTTTCAGAAATAAGAATTCAATACAAAGTCCGATTTTCTTCGGAAAAAGAAAACACTCACCCTAAAGCCGCTGCATATCCATGTAAAACTACTACTCCTTCTTTACTATCTCTGTCTTGTGGTTTTGTAATTTCTAATGTATTTATATAATCAACTAATTTTCCATCTTCATTGTTCTTACATTTTTTGATATGATGATGTTTTTTCCTTGTTGCAGATGTATTTTCTGATAAATCCGTTGAGGAAGAAGCTGCACTTTCACTTGTAAGATCTCTAGGATCAGCAGGATGTTGTGGAGCTAAATTTGGATTAGGTGTAGGTATAAAAACATTTCTTAAAGTAGCTACTAATCCACTATTCGTAATTGGAATTGGTTCTTTTATTTGTCCAATTTCTTCAATCGGGATTTTATTATCTATTTCATATTTTTGTCCCGCTGCTGTTGCTGTTGCTGAAGAACCAAAACCAAACCAACCTTTCTGTGATTCTTGTAGATTAGAAGAAGGTTCAAAATTTGACATACGTCTTAATAAACGTTCTTCAGCAAGTCTAGCTTCTTTATATGAAGAAGTTGACCACCATGCTGATAAAGAAGATTTAAAATCTTTTGGGATTGCTCTTGATGGTGGCGGAGGTGGAGGAGTAGAAGTTCTAGGAGGTGCAGATAATGGTCTTTCAGGTATTGAATTTGAAAGTGTAGTACTTTGAACAGTTTGAGGTGTCGATGTCATCTTTAGTAAACGTCTTAATAGACCTGTACTTGGTCTAGGGATGAATGGAAGAGATGATATTGTTAATGTCGCCAATAATATGGCTAAAACTGGAAGCTTTAAATGTATTTTTAAGAGTGGCCCAGGCCTTTCTGGTATATCTTGATAGTATCTGTTGGATCAAGCGATGAATGAGATCGTGTCCTCTAAAGCTGTTCGTGATTAGAGTTGAAATGGGGAATTCACTTTGAAAGTTCATATATATGTCAAATATACCTATGCATTGTCATCGCGATCGTCGAGCAGGAATGATTTTTTTTATATTTATCAAAACAGTGTCAATGGCCGAAGTGACTTCCTCTTTTCAATAATGACGACACGACTACAATTCAATTCGGCACAAAAAAGCTTATTGATTGCATAGTGGCGTAATTTACCGACGGGCATGGTCACCTAACTCCGCAAGTGAGGAACCTAGAGACATGGGGCAAATGTTTCATTGTTGGATCATCATATCGATTTGAGAGCATCGGAGACCTTCATGATCAATGATATTGTTTGATATTGATGAAAGATCTGCATGCATTGATGACTATCTCAATATGATATGTAAGAACAAATGAATGTTTGATTTCATTATCGCTGACTCCGAGTTTGAACCTAGGTCCACCGATGAATTCAGGAACAGTTAACTTATTTCTCCTTAAGGTATCATGGCGGCGCACGCCGTCCCCGTTGGAAAGGATTAGTTATTGCGTGAGCAATCAACTCGATTTTTCAGATTCAGATTACCAACATTGTGGAAAAGTTGATAAGATTCAATATGAATTGACAAAGCTGGCCAAAAATAACTAAGCGAGAACGATACCTCAAGCTGTATATAACACACTCAAGGGATAAAACAGAGCACATACTCTGGAACTGATCACTAGACCATCCAAAATATCTCAGAAAGCTACTGCCCCTTTGGCTGAAAATATAGCTTCTAATTTCAACGTATCTATCAGCATTATACTTTGATTTCGCATTGTCATAATTCAAATTTTGATCAATGTCTCGACCGACTCAAATATCTTCACCGCCCACAACTCCGCCTTCCCCTTTCAAATTCGATTCTATACCAGATGCTATAGAAGCTATCTCACGAGGAGAATTTGTGGTGGTAATGGATGATGAGTCAAGGGAGAATGAAGGTGATTTGGTATGTGCAGCTAGCAAAGTGACAACGGAAGGCATGGCATGGATGATTAAATGGACTAGGTGAGTTTGAGTTATATTAATATTTAAATCTAAATCATACAATTTACAAATTTGAATCAGGCTGATAATATCATATGATATTGTTAGTGGATTCATATGTCTTTCTCTCCCTCCTTCACAATTGAAAAAATTCGATTTGTCACCATTATTACCACCTTCAGGTGAATCACAAGATCCTAAAGGAACAGCATATCATTTGACGGTAGATGCAAATTCATCAAAACATCCAGTTACAACTGGTATTTCTGCACATGATCGAGCTTATACTGCCAGATTACTTGCTTCTGAAGATAGCGTTGAAGATGATTTGACTAGACCTGGACATATGGTCACTTTGAGGTATAGACCTGGTGGAGTAAGAGAGAGAAGAGGTCATACGGAATGTGCTGTCGGTGAGTCGCCGATTCAGCGTTTATCGTTTCATGGAAATGCAGTCAGGCAATGGAAGACTTCTCTTGAGCCTGCGTCTTTTTTTCGAAGGAATAAGCATATCTGGAGCAGCAATTGACATACCTACTGAACTTTTAGACCTATGTTACTTGGCAAATCTCCCTCCGGCAGGATTACTTTGTGAACTTGTACATCCAACAAAAGAAGATGGATCAATGGCACGACGCGATGATTGTTGGAGATTTGCTCAAGAGTGGGGATTGAAGATTGTCAGTGTGGAAGATCTAGCAGAGTATGTCAAGGTGAATGGGAAGGGATTAGTGCCAGAAGCACAAGATCATCAATAGTTATTTGAACAAGCGAGAATTACCATACTCATAATACAACATGCATGGACATACCATTCCAAAGATCTCACAGACCGAAGCGCTCTCTCTGGCAAGGGCGAACCTCGTCCATAAGTCATATAGTAATATCCACACCCTTGGAATTTCTGCTTATGTAATAATAGAACCTCAGTGGCGGTTGATTGTACTTGAGTCAGATCGGCGATGGTCCGTTATCTTACGCGTTTACACACTGTAGTATTTTTCCATTAAATTATTTCACCTCCACTCCACTTGTTCAATCTATTTCTCCATTTCACCGTTATTACGGTATTCTAATAATCTATACTAACTAATCTTCTTCTTTTTCCAAACTACCTATGTACTGAATATACACTCTTTGGACCCCGTTCTGCTTGCCTTTATTTCCATCTGTATTGCTAAAAAGTAAAAATACATTATTATGCCACCTCGAAGGTCTGCTCGAGCATCTTTACCTACTCCAGCTCATTCAACAACGTCCTCCACTCCAGGAGAGAAATCAGTGGCGAAGAGTACCAATTCTCTACCTCGGAGTAGGAAAAACACTCAAGACCAACCTGAAACTCCTACTAGTATGGAAGATGAATATAACGGAGCTATTACATTAGGGGATGAAATGAGTGAAGAAGACAGTGGATTCTTATCTTCCGGTGTTAAGACCGAAGGTAAGCTCTTCCTGCCTGATTCATGACTTTCACTTTTCGAGGTGCCTTCATGTAGTGGAGCATTCTGCTAAGACGCGTTTACTTTTATAGGCTCTCCAGAGTCACCCTTCACGTCTAACTCAGCATCGTCATCATCGAAAAGGTATAGACTTGAATCTGTTACTCTCCCAAGTCGACGATCTAAATTAGGACTCGATAAAACTGAAAGTGCAGATAATCTTACGCTAGATTCCCCTTCTGCTAATAAACCTCACATCAATGGAGTGAAAGTTGAGCATAAAGATATAGAGGTATGTAAAGGTTCTTAAGTAAGCTTGTGACGGAAAGCTGACGAGATTTTGGTTGCAGATGAAAGATGAAGGAGAAGATGTAAAACCCCCTACAAATACGAAGTCACGAGCGGTCAAAGGTAAATCTAAAGTAGATCCAACAGAACAAGCACCTTTTAATATCGGAAAGTTCTCGTCAGTGTCAAAAGCACAAACATCCGATCTTGCTTTGGACGCTCCATCGGCTTCCAAACGTGCTAGATTACCGAGAGCGGGTAAAGGCAAAGCAGTCAAAAAAGAATTTACACCTCCGCTGACGGACGAGGAGTCTGAGTATGAAGAAAATCAGGATGACGGACATTATGCTATGGATAGTGATGATGAAGAGAAACAACTGCAAGCAGCGATTAAAGCTTCAACAAAGGCTACAAGATCATCTAGTGCTGCTAGTACGCCCTTGAAGGGCGGTAAGAAAACAAAGGGGAACCAAGCTGCTCTCAAATCTGCAGTAGCCAAAGCTGCTGAAAGTGAGTCTGGGCTGCTGCAGCGCCGTCGTCAACCCGGAAAAGCTGAATTTCCTTTTCACAGAACGCCTCCGTGGTGCAAACGGGACCAGAACACCTTCGACTCGAGCTAACACCACAAATGGCGATGTCACACCTCGTTCAGTAGCCTCAAACGGCGGGACAGATATGACTCCTTTATCAGATGATGATTCAGGTCTATCGACGGCTTTGTCGAACATATCAGATGAAGAAGCGAAATTTACAGATTCAGATCCGGACGAAGAGCTGTTCTCAGATGATTCATTACACTCTGCAGAATCGTTGGGGACCTTCCGAAAGAGGAGCAAAGGTCGTAAAGGCAAGTTTGCTGGAAAGGGGCAAACAGTAGACGGAAAGACCTACGAGGAGATGGCGGAAGAACTAGGTTCTGAAGGCGAAGGCTTAGATCTCGATGAAATGCGAGCGATGACACTGAGAAAAATGCGAGAGAAGAATAGAAGAGACAAGAAAAAGGCTGAAGAAGCTGCTGCACCTCGTAAGAAGAAAGAGAGGGAGTTGAGTAAGAAACTGGGAAGGAAATTGACCAACGGTGAAAGGAATCTGATCGCGCTCGGTATGGTACGTATCCAAATTACCATCGTACCGGTTTTTCACCTAGACTACGAGCTGATCCTGGTCCGTCATTCAGAGCCATCCCGAACTCGAAGATGTCTGGGGTGATTTACAAGCAAATGTCGAACCCGTAAAGCCTGTCACAATGGAAGCTCATCCTTCGCTCAAATTGACGTTACTGCCTTTCCAGAAAGAAAGTTTATACTGGATGAAAAAGCAAGAAGAAGGACCTTGGAAGGGTGGTATGTTGGCGGATGAAATGGGAATGGGTAAAACGTGGGCCCCGCTCTTGCTTTCTATCGAGTTTCGCACAAGCTCATACCTGTGACTGGCTTAGGATTCAAACCATTGCTCTATTGCTCTCAGAACCTAGACGAAAACCCTCGCTCGTGGTAGCACCTGTTGTTGCGCTCATGCAATGGAAACATGAGATCGAGACTCACGCAGAAGGCTTCACTGTTTGTCTGTGGCACGGCCAGGGAAGAATGAAAGCTAATGAGCTGAAGAAATATGATGTGGTTAGTCTTTCTCTCCTGCACTATGGGTGATTGATGGAGCTCAACGTTTGGTATTAGGTACTCTCATCGTACGGTACGCTTGAAGCCGCTTTCCGAAGGCAACAAAGAGGGTTCAAGAGGGGGAACAATTTCATTAAGGAAAAGTCTCCAATGCATGAATTCGAATGGTACAGGTAAGCTCCGAGAGTGATTTTGGGTTATTCATCAATCAGCTGATGATTTGGATATCTCTGCAGAGTCATTTTGGATGAAGCGCATAATATCAAAGAAAGAAGTACGAATGCCGCTAAAGCTGCTTTTGCTCTTCATGCTACTTATAAGTGGTGTTTGTCCGGTACACCTCTGCAAAATCGAGTGGGAGAACTGTACTCGCTTGTCAGATTTTTGGGTGCAGATCCGTTCAGGTGAGCGGAGCCACCTGATCAGCTTTTGCGATCTTTTGCTCATGCCACGGAATTGTTATTAGTCACTACTTTTGTAAGAAGTGTGACTGCAAATCCTTACACTGGCAATTCAAAGATAGGCGAACTTGTGATTCGTGTGGACACAAGCCCATGGATCACGTCTGTTTCTGGGTAAGTCGAATTTCAAATCAAGCGATTCGTCAAGAAGACGACGGGTTTACTTCAAAATGGGCTGAGATGCAAGCGAGCTAACTTTAGTGATCCCCATCAGAACACCGAGATCCTTACACCTATCGCCAGGTATGGTATCGAAGAAGGCGGACCAGGTCATACTGCTTTCAAGAAGTTGAAAATTCTGCTTGATCGAATGATGCTTCGACGAACGAAGTTGGAGAGGGCAGATGATTTGGGATTACCACCTCGAACTATTGTGGTTAGGCGAGATTTCTTCAGTCCACAAGAGAAAGAATTGTATATGTCGTTGTTCACCGGTGCGAAGAGGCAATTTGATACCTACGTCGGGCAAGGTACAGTCTTGAACAGTAAGTCCGCACTTCAAGTGCTTTCTCTTACCTTGCAGGCTATATGCCTTGAATGAGCAGACGAAAGGCATCCCCGCTCATCGCTTGCACTACAGACTACTCCAATATCTTCTCCTTGATCACTCGAAGTAAGCCAACTTGTATACCCTGTCTTTGTGCCCAATGTGAGCTGATAACATTGCGAATCGGTAGTGCGACAAATGGCTTGCCATCCTGATTTAGTACTCCGAGGCCGAACAAGTAATCTCGTCTCCAACGGTCCCGAAGGAACAGTATGCAGATTATGTAACGATACGGTGAGCTGGTCTCTAGGGCACATTGAAGATCTTTGGAGAAGGGTGACTGATGGGGAAGCACATTGATAGGCTGAGGACGCTATCATGTCCCAATGTCATCACGTATTCGATCGAGAATGTATAAGGCAGTATCTGGAAGTCAAGCAATCCAGGGGCCACAGGGTAAGCTATTGGCCACTGGAATACTCCCACAAGCTCACACTTCTTCTCTCAGCCCGAATGTCCCGTGTGCCATATCGAAATCTCCATTGACCTCGAAGCTGAGGCTCTGGATTTGGAGGATAATAATAAGAAGGCCAGACAAGGTATATTGTCTAGGCTAGATCTGAAAGTGAGTCTCGTAATTTGCTTGGCTGTGGTAGACTTCGAGCTCAGCTGATCCTTCGCTGGGTAGAATTGGCGATCGTCATCCAAGCTTGAAGCCCTTGTAGAGGAATTGGAGAAACTGCGAAATAAGGACTGCACGATCAAATCGCTTGTTTTGTACGTCGCTCGAGGCTGATTCATTGACTGACTCGCAAGCTGATCGTGCCATACTGAACAGCTCTCAATTCGTATCCTTCCTCGACCTGATTGCTTTCCGGTTGCAACGAGCTGGATTTGTTGTACGTTGTGCCTTGATCATCATTGAGACCGCGGATTGATGATTGTTTGTCTCAAAGGTGTGCCGATTGGAAGGTGGTATGACTCCTCAGCAGCGTGATGCCACAATTCAGCACTTCAGTGAGCTATTCCTGCTACTGATAGTACCGGTATCCAGCTGACAGCAAATAGTGAACAATACACATGTGACCGTGTTCCTCATCTCCCTTAAAGCGGGAGGTGTGGCTTTGAACTTGACTGAGGCAAGTATGGTGTTCATGATGGATAGTTGGGTGAGTTGACCTATAGTTTTCTATCTTTACAAGATATGTGGGCTAAATTAATCCCATGTTCAATCTCAGTGGAACCCTTCGGTGGAATATCAAGCAATGGATCGTATCCATAGATTAGGACAGAAGAGACCGGTCAAGGTGGTCAAATTAGTCGTAGAAGACAGTATCGAAGATCAGATTGTGCAACTACAACATAAGAAATTGGCTATGACTGAAGCTGCTTTGAATAAAGATCCTGATGCAGCATTAGGTAAATTGACTGTAGAAGATGTGAGTTGATCATATATTGTTCGGAATACGCAATAGGATGCTGATTGATTGATTGATTTCGCTCTAGTTGGGTTTCTTATTCAAACTTTAGGCGAACTGCGGCTGGTAAGAGAACAGTTGGAAGCGATGTCTATGCAAGATATCTGCATGAAAATTAAGTTGTAGAGTATTTTATCCAATAGACCTTGACGAGAGACATCTCCTTGTACGTAGCGTTACGATTCTGGTTGTGATTTAGCGATTCATGCTTTATATATTTAGTATCATCATTACAACCCATGAATTCATGTATCCTATAGATTTGCGTAATATATGTCTCACTTCTGAACGCGTAAGATTAGAAGTATTATCCGGTTAAATAGGATGCCACGCGAGATGATCTACTGCGACCTTATTGTTCGTGTTTCACAATAAACTCAAGAACTGAAATAGGGATATAGAGAGGGAATTCAATACCCCAACTATAGTATAATCTACTATCAATCAGATATCTTATTGTTCGCACAGCAGAGGAAGAATACACAAATCAGAAGAAAGCACAGACGTTTAACTTATATACAAACGTCTCGAACAGCTGGACTGCTTTGACTAGAATATAGATAAACTTGGTTCCTATCAATTCAATATTCGAATTATATTGGATTCTCAATCATAGCATCTATCGTATTGTACAGTTGTATTTGATCTACATATCTTTCGACTCCTGAATTTCGTTCTACGATAATAAAGAACGTTCTCACATTTTAATACATTCCTCAAAATGACTGTCGATCAATCTTCTATTCCTTTCAACGTATCGGAACATTATCAAGTATTAGAAGTTATTGGAGAAGGAGCATATGGAGTAGTTGTGTGAGTCAATATTGTATCTAATTTGAATGATATTTGCTGACCATTCATTCTTTCCGCTCTTAGAGCTGCCAATCATATTGCATCAGGAACTAAAGTAGCTATAAAACGTATAACACCTTTTGATCATGCTATGTTTTGTCAAAGGACTTTAAGAGAGATTAAACTTTTACGACATTTCAGGTGAGTCAACATCATCATTACTTCCTATGACTCGCTTGAGGATATTTTATGAAGGATGAAAGAATCTTTGATTAATGTATACAATGGTTCTTAGACATGAAAATATAATTGCTATTTTAGATATCATTGCTCCTCCAAATTATGATCAATTTCATGAAGTTTATCTAGTCCAGGTGAGTTGAATCGATCAAAGTAAAACAGAGAAGAAAAGTCGTTAAGACCATTGATCTCATTGAAATTAGGAATTAATGGAAACCGATTTGTAAGTATAAGATGAGAAGTTCATCCTCGGAATACAAATAAATGGAGGTTTATTGAGTATTTTTCATTTCTATAGACATCGAGTAATTAGAACGCAAGAATTATCGGATGATCATTGTCAATATTTCATATATCAAGTGAGTTTTCTTACCTTATCGTTTGTTGTATATCAGACTCACTTCATCGTAACAGACGATTCGAGGATTGAAAGCACTTCATTCTGCAAATGTACTTCATCGAGATTTGAAACCTTCGAATCTCTTATTGAACGCAAATTGCGATTTAAAGGTATCTTTTTTCTGTAATACAGTCAGAATATTTAGCTGAAACCTTCACCTCACTCTTTAGATATGTGATTTCGGCTTGGCAAGATCTGCTGCTATGCCTCCTCCCGATTCTGGTCCAAATGGTGGAAATGGTTTCATGACGGAGTATGTAGCTACCAGATGGTACAGAGCACCAGAGGTTATGTTGTGTGAGTTGTGAAATTGTCATCAATCTCAAACACTTCAGATCATTCTTAGCTGATGGTACGGAAATGTGCAGCGTTCCAAGAATATACTAAAGCAATTGATATTTGGAGTGTAGGATGTATTTTGGCTGAAATGAGTGAGCTATCGTGCTGCCATAGGCAAGAAAATAACTGAAAGCTTGTTGGAACCTGTTCATAGTTAATGGCAAACCGTTATTCCCTGGACGAGGTAAGTTTCTGTAACACAGTAAGTAATACGACAGAAGCCCAAGCTGATTAGACTCCGGCTTGTAGACTATCATCATCGTAAGCTGCTTTTTGCGGAAAGGGGCCACCAGACATGCTGACGAGATACTCGTAGAATTATCATTGATCTTAGATGTGCTGGGTACGCCGACTGTGAGTATTCCAAAAGATGGTGACGTCAGTTTCTGTCATCCTGCTTATCAAAGTTTTGCTGCAGATGGACGATTTCAACGAAATCACCTCATCAAGGTCGAAGTGAGTTTTAGAGGGATGAGATTGTTACTGTATGGGGATCTGCGCTGACATTCTCCACTTTGGGTAGAGATTATCTGGTCAGTAACATCAAGGATGATTGACCCGGGACGTAGAACTGACAATTGCTTCGTAGCGAGCACTGGACTTTACACGGAGACAAGATTTCTCTACCGTTTGTCCTAAAGCAAAACCCAATGCACTTGATTTATTGAAAAAGACCCTAACGTGAGAACTTCCTTATAGTTCAATGTCCAAATTGGATATCAGGCTAATTTTGCCATGCTTAACTATAGATTCTCGCCGAGAAAAAGGATAACAGTTGAAGAAGCATTGGATCATCCTTATCTCGAGGTGATTACCTGTTATTTCTTAGGAAACTATACCGCAGTGAGGTTTTACAGCTAACCGTCCAACCATTAGCCATACCATGATCCAAATGATGAGCCTGGTGCTGAACCTTTGAAGCCTGATTTCTTCGATTTCGAGAATAGGCAAGATCAATTAGGTAGAGAAATGTTGAAGCGTGAGTCTGTCTTCCATGTATCTTGAAAGTAATAGACTGAATCATATGAAACATATGATAGGTCTGATTTACGCAGAAATTCAGAAACCAATTCATGATGATCGAGGATAGGTTGGCATTGCATGATCTCTGGGAGATCCAAATTAGGGCTGAAGAAGCATTGGTTCGTTGATTTTAGATGATTACAGTATACACCGTTTCTATTGATTCCGCTTAACGAAATTGTAAATCGTCATATTTTCCTGATATATGCAATACTTGTATTTTTAATGCGATAGCATGACTAGCATTTGGGCATGGAAGCAAGGAACCTGACGACTTAGCTGGCATATCTTTTAGCCCCCCCTGCAATAAAAAAAAAAAGGAATGACTCCGGCCAGGCTCGAACTGGCGACCTTCTGTGAAACTATGCTTTAAGCGGCTGTTAGACAGATATGGTAACCAACTCCATCACAGTGCCATCTGTGAATTTGGGTTTTTGACACAACTATAACCCACTTGAAGTTGTATAGCGAACGATAACACCATTAATCGTCGATGCATGATGAAATAACATCTAAGCAGTCAAAATACGGAAGTATGTGAATACTGAAGGACTGGACATTTCACAGTCGTATTACCATAAGTGCTCTGACATCGATGTGTGAAGCTC
Organism: Kwoniella pini CBS 10737; assembly: GCF_000512605.2. Taxonomy (NCBI): domain Eukaryota; kingdom Fungi; phylum Basidiomycota; class Tremellomycetes; order Tremellales; family Cryptococcaceae; genus Kwoniella; species Kwoniella pini. The sequence continues at coordinate 173,036 of NC_091726.1, forward strand.
AAATTGATAATTGAAGAAAGTAATATTCCAGCAACAAAAAGACTTATCCACAAAGTCGCATAAGATCTTTCACATGACAGGCACTTAGCTTAGTAACTTTATGCATGTGAGATCTGAAACTCATCTGACTAACAATGAAGAAACACCTTCGGTCATGTTAAAAAAGCAATCAAGGAGAATAGATGCGGAGGTTTGTAAAAGTGACGTGCAAATTGTAAGAATATGACTAAGCAATGTCCAAAAAAAGTGGAAGGGACGGTTTAAGCCGAAGTTGTTATTTTACGTATTTTATTAATCGTCATTCGATTTATAAAGTGATTATTATTAATCGCTTCTCATCTATGCGTTCTTAGTATAACATACATATCTAGAAACGAAAACATTCCTGCTGGTTACCATCTATATTTCGAATACAAACAGAAGTTGCGAACTCAATCCTCTATAAACTAAGAACCACACTTAAGAAGAGTATCAAGTTCAACCTCGTCAATCACCGTTATACTCATATTCCTTATTTTCCGGCCCGCGCTTTCATCAGTTTCCGCTGGAATCAAACTTCATTTGAGGCCTTTTCCTCAGCAGTAATCTAATCTTGCCACTTCATTTTTAATAATAACATCAACATTTTTCTCATCTCATCAAGACTACGCATCACTAGACTATCATATAGTATCTCTCACGAGTTCCGGAAGATTTAGAAATTCACAATTACCAAGATGTCCGTGAAGAAAATAGATATCACTGTGAGTCAATCAAAATCCTAGAACTTGTCAAGATTGTAGGACAATATGCTGATTGATGATTTACTCTACAAAGTCGGACGTACAATGTCCATTCTGCTTAATTGGTGTCAAGCAAATACTGAATGGTGAGTGACGATTTCAGCAACCGCTCTCTCCCTTCTTCCACGCTTACGGCTGGCGCATCCTGAAGTACGCTAATGTTGTGATGCGATATAGCTGTCGAGAAATATAAAACCGATCATCCATCTTCAGGAGAATATCAAATTCGATTATTACCTTATCAACTTGATCCAACTCTTACAGATAAACCTAAAAGTAGGATTCAAATGTACAAAGAGAAATTTGGAGAAGAAAAGGCTGAACAAATTATGGCAGCTATGGGACCAAGATTAGAAAGTTTAGGATTTAAATCGTAAGTCATTTCTACTTTCTTTGCGACATAATCCTACTACATAACATATGAGGATCTCAGCTGAAGTAGGTCTTTACGCAGTGATTATGGAGGAACAGTATCTTCAACACATTTAGCACATAGAATACAAACATATGCTTTATTGAAAAATCCAGACAAACAAATTCCATTAGCAATGGATATTTTTGAAGGATTTCATGGATACAAAAAAGATCCATCAGATAAAGAATGGTTATCTTCTTTAGCTGTGAAACATTCAATATTTCAAAATGAAAAATTAGCTTTAGATTGGTTTAATGGAAATGAATGTTGCGAACAAGTTAAACAATCTTATACTATTGCAAAAAGATTAGGTGTAACGGGAGTTCCTTTTTTCGTTTTTCAGGAGAAATATGCTGCTTCAGGTGCTATGGGTGAAGATGAGTTTTATAAGGTGAGTCCATGGATCTCCTCTTTTTTTATTGCACAACAACATAAGAAGGTCAGGCTGATACAAACTATTCGTTCATAGCTTCTCGAAGAAATTGATAAACGAGAAAGTACACCTAAACAAGATCAACCAGCGATCATCGCTCACGGAGAAAGCTGTGGTCATGATCACCACGAAGGGGAAGTTTGCCCAGCTAATTAGGCGGAAGGAAGGATCAATTCATACAATTGCGGATCTGCTTATCCACGCAGACTTATCTTTTTGGTATATCTTATTGTGGCATACTTTTCGCTCATTTTCTGAGATCCATCTCGACTTTATCAGTTTCTTCACTTGCGGTCTTTATTAAGGGTAATTGACAAATATTTGTGATGATTACAAAGTGTTTATATGTATACATTATATGATTTCAACAAATTACAAAAGCATTTTGCAAACTTCATTTCTATCAATCTGCAGCTAAGAAGATGTGAATGTCGTTTATATCCTCCTGTATAATCTATACCAATATCTAGTATTTTCTAATTTGACTTTCCAACCTGCTCCTACACCTTCACTAAACCTGAACCATCTACTATCTTCTGCTCTTACTTTTTCCCACCCTCTTCCTTTTGCCGTAAGAAGTGTATCTATTATCATATAAACAGGATATTTCCTTCCGTCTTTACCTAGACTGAAATCGGAAATATCTGATGCTGAATCAATTACTAAGAAGTATGTTCCTGAAGAAGTATTTTGTGTTATCGTATCAAGTATAGATAATGTACGTGGTCGAGATTGAGTTAAAAGTTCAGTAAGTGTAAAGAAAAGTGTAATTAATTTAGGCGGTTTATCAATTAATAATTTCGGTAAATCAATAAAAGTATCGGATTGATTGTTCACCTTTAGTGTCGAATCTCCTGCATTGATCGGTAAAGATAATAAATCTCCTTTGATGTAGTTGATATCTAGTAAATTTGAATCGATTTTCCAATCTATTCTTACTGCGTTTTCGATTTTTTCTAAAACACCATACCAATTACCTATATCTATACCTGTCCATGAGAATTTAGGATGAGAGTGAGGTCTTGTGAGTATGGTGGAACGTATAAGGGCCGTTATAGCCAATAGTTCAGATCCTGCTCCGCCTCCTAAAGATAGAATATGATGAGTTTCTTGTGGGCACGGTGTAGTCTGTTCAAGCTGTTTAGCTTGATCCCGCCATTGAGAATCCGCTACCCCTTCTTCGTCATCTCCTTCTGCGCTGTCACCTTGACTGTCTTCATCATCCCGTTCTTCGTCTGTTTCATCTTCGCCTTCTTTTTGATCTTCTCCCTCCTCGTCATCCTCCTCACTTTCATCATCGTCCACATCTAATTGCGCCATACTATCCTCTAAACCCTTTTCTTCACCTGTAAAAATATTACCAACTAATTTATCCATTACTTCTCTAAAACAACATGCTCTAGAAGGAACCCATCTACCAGCATAACTTTCAAGTATAAATTCAGATCCACAAAAAACTTCTAACCATTTTTTATCATATAATAAACCTTTTATCTTTTGTATAGTAGGTATAAATTCATCTGAAGATAAAGTATCATGTAACGAGCGATTTAAAATTGACAAAATTTCTGAATCTGGTGGATTATATATTTGTGCTGATTCTAAACACGATGATAAAGGTATTGACCAAGATGGTATATCAGATTGTTGTTTTTCTTCTTCATTTTCATCTTTTTTACTTGAAGAAGGATGATGTAATTTTCTAGTATGAGTTTGTTTTTTAGGTTTTCTATTTTTAATTGGACCTCCTGATCTTGATCTGAATGTCATCCTATTCGATTCTTCTCAATCTGTTAGCTATACATAAAAGTTGGAAGATTACTTTCCAAAAAGGTTAAAATACTCTACTATTTACGTTTCAAAATAAATCTCTAAAGCGGTATACCTCCACTTTTAGTCAAAATATCATAAATATATTTGAGTACCCCACTAAATATTAACCAAATTTTGTGGTAACATGCTTTCGCTTGTGAGGGGTATATAAACATGAGATTCAACTGCAAACTCTCAGTTTCTCTTCTCCTCATCAAAAAGTATTTTATGGTTTGTTCTCTGCCGCACTCTTTAACTAGAGGCTTTCTCAAGCATACGTTGTAAGGGCGCTCAGAACATTCTCTAGACGGACGGATTAATGTCTCGAAACTATATAGGAAACCTTTCTTTCGTGGCCAATATTGGTGTGAAAGTGAGGTGCTCACTGTCTCGATACAATTTTTTATACATCATGCAACTTTTCCTGTGATCCTCTGGCCATTGATATCCTGATCGCGACTCTAGATAGACCTTTGCATTGCTCCTCTTCTGAATCAGATCTGTTTCTGTGGTAGGCCAAAAGTCAGATTGGGAGTGATCAGAGTGATGTTTTACATGGCATATCCTTCGTATAAGCAAGGATGTAGCATACCAGCTGCTTACATCATAGACCCCAACTTGATAGGACTAGGTCTCCGTACTTGCTGGTCTTGTGTACTTTAACTCCAAACACAGGAGGTCGATAGTACTCAGTGTGATGAGTTATCAACCCACGTTATTTACTCTTGTTCGCTTCCTACTAAGCGCCAGGACGCGTCTTTTGTGATAATTCCATTCCACGTCCACCCTTAGGCGATCAGTTATCATTTCAACCATATATTTGCTCCTTTATCCATTATTTAAAAAGCTCGTATATTTCTTATATCCGGCAACAAGTTGTATCTATCAATGGTCCATTGCGGCTCCGACTAGGTGATTGATCGACAATGTCAACATATTCTCAGCTGGACGCTCGCGATGTACTCATCCCGTCACATTTCGATTTCATTGCTCGTAGTTCCCCCGCTTTCCTGAACACCTCAACGAATGCCGAGAGTTCTGCATCTGCTCACAAGAGGCGAAAAGAGGGTGAGTTCGTTCATTCGCCTCGGAAGGTGGTCTTCTAGCTGACCAAGGTGCTTTTGTTAGATCATCAAGTGAGACAAGTAAATACCGGTATGTAACGTTAGGTTCGTTGCAATATGTCAAGCGTCGAGCTGAGAGATCACTTCTATCATAGATTTGCCTACAGCTGCAGATCTTTTCGTACCTTCTTTACCAGGTATACCTAACCTCGCTAGTCATCCTACGTATGTGTTTCTCACAACTCGACAACATGTAGTCGCTAATCTAATTGTAGTCATCCCTTGAATTTATATGCTGGAGAAATCCCTTCTTACCCTGGAGAAGGAAAAGGTGGTGGAGATGGAGATACAGGAAAAGATGCAAAGCTATTGTGAGCATCAGTTTTGGCACATAATCCATGTCTCGCAAATAGGCTAACGTGTATTATAGCTTCATGATGGCCAAGGCTCGTCGATCAGCAGGTAAACAAAGAGTATTATTCTGGTTCAACGTGAGTTCGCTTTGCTCTGCTCTGTGCTGTTACTTTGTGACCATACATTCGATTGCTAACGTTCTCGCAGGGTGGACCGGGATGCTCTTCTTTTGATGGATCTTTGATGGAAGTTGGACCTTTCAGAACTGTCCCAGCTACTGAAACGGAATCAGGCAAAGTAGAAGTAAGATTAGCTGAAGGTGGATGGGAGGAATACGCTACTGTAGTTTTCAGTGGGTTTGGTCGTTTTTTTTTACTTCATGAAAGTTCAATCCGCTAATTCACTGATGATAGTCGATCAACCGCCGGGGACTGGATTTTCCTATGTTCCAACCAATGGATACTTGCATGAATTGGACCAAGTAAGCTATTTTGACCGTCAGCGGTTGTCTGCTTAAAGCTTACAGGCATTTCGAAAGGGCTCGGCACATTTCATCAAGTTTCTGCAGAACTTCTACCAGATATTCCCAGAATTGGAGGGTGTCGATGTAGGTCCAATCCCTACTACTTGAGTTTTTCCGGATGTCACTCGTGCTGATAACACACAGACGTATCTGGCGGGAGAATCCTTCGCAGGTCAATATATACCTTACTTCGGTAGGTCTGATTCTCTCGGCAAAAATAACATACCCTGTTATTGATTTTCTGTTTCATCCTACAGCCGATGCAATCCTCAAGTCATCTGACCTTCCGAATTACCCATTAAAGGGTGTAGCAATCGGAAATGGATGGATAGATCCCATACAGCAATATCCTGGATATGTGGATTTCGCTTACGAAAAAGGACTAGTCAAGCAAGGTACACCTGTGCGTATTGGATTCACTATTAGTCAGTCGGACTATGCTGATCATCAGGTGAACTCGCATTGATAGGAAGGAGAAAAGTTGGATGCGGCCTTGAAGAATTGTCAAGCATCGATGGAGAAATACACTGATCCGTTCAAGACACCTTCAAATATTGATCATTGTGGGGAGGTAATGGATTCAGTAACGAATCCTTATATTCAAGAGTGAGTTCAGTTGCTTTCGTCGAGCATAAGATACCGAGGGTATCCGATCAAGCTGATTCTGAGTGCTTGGGTAGGCTGAATGGGAAGAAAGTTTGCATGAACGTTTATGATGTCCGATTGGTAGATGATTGGCCTGCGTGTGGTATGAATTGGCCTCCAGATTTGTCGGACGTATATACTTTCCTAAGAGTGAGTCTTTCTGTGATTCCCTTCCATCACCTCAAGGTCAGGTCGCTGACCAATATGCCAATCTAAGCGAGACGACGTGATCGCTGCTTTACATGCTACAGAAAAAGAAACAGCTTGGGTAGAATGCGATAACAAGGTCTCGTCTGAACTTCATTTGCGAAATTCTCCGCAAGCTGGAGCGCTCTTGCCTGGTATATTGGAAAAGGGTGTCCCAATATTGATGTTTGCCGGCACGGAGGATCTGATATGTAATTACAAGGGAATAGAACGGATCGTGAATAACCTTACTTGGGAGGGTCAACAGGGCATGGGTGTGAGTTCAATCTATCTTAATGAAAGGCGGGCTAGAGATTATCGCTGATTCGGGGACTTCCAGCAAAATGCTACAGTCCAGAAATGGTATCTCAATGATACACAAGTGGGAACATGGCAATCTGGGAGAGGAATGCAATTTGCCCAGGTAAGTTGGTCAGTCACACCTAGACGAATCGTGGTCGACTGATAGTCTCCTGTCCACAGGTTTATGATTCCTCTCATATGGTATGTACTATCCCTCCTTCACGCGGCTCGGGGGTCTTGTTGGCTGATCGTTGTCTGTTACAGGTTGGGTTTGATGTTCCGCAAGTGACAAATGATATGATCATGAGGTTCATGGGCGTTGATCTCACGCTGCTTCCCGGGGTGGCTGCCCAATCTGCCTCGCGATTAGGCGATGTGGAAAGGATCGGCATTAGCATCGGAGCAGGTGCTGCGGCTGGTATGCCATTATTGAAAGGTGGCGCAACCGATTGGGATGGTGAGTTTCCTTGAAGATCTGGAGAAGGGCACCACACTGATACATTGCTTCACAGCATGGTACAATATTATCTCAGCACTTTTGATATTATTCATACTGATTTCAATTGTGGCATTATACTTTTACTTCAGAAGACGAGGTTCATTGAGACGAATTAGAGGAGCAGGATTAGGATTACCTAGAGAAGAAGGGGATTTGTCTGAAAGAATACCTTTAGGTTCTGAAAGAGTTGAATTGGATGATATTGAACGTGCTGAAAGGTATAATGAAGATTATTTAGATCAAGATAGTAGACAAAGAAAGGGGAAAGGGAAAGGGAAGGAACGGTTTCTTGATGAAGATAATGAAGGAAGGGGAGAAACTGTTTTCTCATTGGGTGATGAAGATGAAGATAAATGACTCAGTCTATCAAAAAGATCGAGTGGCTTGAAAATTGTACAATAAAAATCAGTGCTTTGGAGGACTATCGTGATACATGTAGATAAGGAGATAGATCTGTAAATACGCTTCGATTCACATGATATCACTTGCGCAACCGGAATTGTGCTTCTTCCATCTTTTTTTAAGCATTTACAGATTTCCTTTCATCAAAAAGGGTATGTTACACTGCCTCAGTCATATGTTAGATGACCTCGCGAGAAATGGTGGTTCACATGCATAGCCCGATATTCTTGTACCAGTCATGAACGGTTTGCGTTTAATTTAAGAACTATATCTAACAATCCGGCCAAAGCTCCGACGTTCCTCTCCGTAGTTTAGTGTGGTTTAGAGCGTCAGACTGTAATTAGCTACCAAAAGTTGCTGATCTGAAAGTCGGGCGTTCGACTCGCCCCGGGGAGATTTTTTTGGTTTCGGGGCCGGGCGGCGAAGCCCTGCTTCTTACAGGTATTACCATTTTATGCATAAATGATAGGCTCAGAGATAGGGAACGCGAGAGTACATGGTATGCATAGGTGCGATTAGCTTGTTACATATCGAATCTTAAGAAAAGTCGAGTCAACTTGGTTGTTAGAATTCAGATTCAGTCAAAGGAATGACATTTGATAACGCTGGGATCATATTTGTAGATGATTCAGTATTTCGAAGTGGGAATGACATGACGACTGATTGGTTGCTGATTATAATACTCCCAATTGCTGTTATGATGACATGAAAGAATAAGCACCTTTGCTCCTGTGCAAAACCCGAACGAGACGGAATATCTTCCCGAAAGAAGACGGATATCATGACCTGCGATTCGACCCCCCTTTGGCTCTTGTGATGTCCGAGAAGACCAAAGAAGGCGATATCGAGAAACCTGACTGCTCTGAATTGATTATTTTCCTTCTCTTTCCCAAACTCAACTGAATACTTGTTTTAAGAGGTATCCCAGCCTTCTCCCTGACCTCATCGAGCTATTCTAAAGCCAAGTCAACTATCTATAGCTTTTGCTAAAACGCACCTGCTGTAGATTCACCTGCAGTGGTTCTCACCTGCTTTCAATCCTCCTCTTTCCCCTAGAATACGACAATGCCAAGATCCAACCGAGTCAACACCCGAGCTGCGCTGGTCCCAGTTCAAAAAGTGATTACAAAAGGATATAGCTATTTGGATTTGGCAAGCGATGGAGCAGAGTGGGGTATTGAAGTCTTGGATCCGAATTCTCAAGAGGTCAAAAGCGCGGTAGCGTTGGGTGAGTACACTTTGAAATTGGACTTATACGTTAGCCTAACTAGACCTGTGATAGGTCTTCCCCGTCGCAGAGTGGATAGTCGACGAGGCGACATTTGGTGGAGATCGTAGGTTTAGGTTGTTGAGCAAGAGTGAGAGTAAAGCTGACGCGAGATATTCCTTTTTCCTCCTTGTTAGCGATCAATTCCCCGAATGTTCGGCATCATACTATCATATTATTTACAATCCCACCAACGGTTCGATCGCTTCCTTGGGAACCTGCCCGTACCATGCAAAGCAGAAAACCCGCTGTGCTGGAAGGCAAGGATCAGGCATCCCCGCTGACCTCGATGGAAACGGCAATTCAGATGGTGATGACCATACACCCCCTCTTGCTCCAACTTCTACAGGCCCTCTTGCTCCAACAGCTATATCCAATCTTCTTCAATCGCCAGAAGGCTCATCTACTATTTCGACGTATTTCCCAAATCATCAACCAAATGCCAACTCCATTCCTCCACGAGATAATTTAGACGCAGATGAAACAAATATGAACTCTGATATCCCGTCTTCCAGATCGATGTCCTCTCAATCACATCTCAACCAGACTATTTCTAATCAGCAAGGTCCAGCAATCGTCACTGATCTGATTGTCGATCGAAAAACAGAACGTCAGGCTAAATTAGCAGAAATCGGAGCAAAGTTAAAGATGCTAAAAAATCAGTTGCGAGAACTAATCCAAGAAGACGAAGATGTCACAAGTTAGGTTTGACGAGTGTTCTGAATTGAGGTGTGTAGTGTTGGAGGAGACTATGACCATCGTTGTATAAAATTTATGACCGACAGTTCGAAAATGAAGATAATAATCTCGAATGAGATCAAGTATTGAGTATTGATTGATATACTACTCAGTAGAAAAGTGATCCAATCACAACATACTGAGTAGAATATAGTAAGTATTAAGATGAAATGACATGATGCAACTGGTACAGTTTATGAACCTGATTGCATGCTAAGACATCTTGTCGATGTTAGCTACGATGAATCACGCCTGGGCCACCGATTCGCACTCTCGCATCCAAAATTCGTTTCATGCCGTGACAGAACTGTTATATGTACAGATTGATGAAAAACATAATACACGCCGTCTTCGCCCATCTATGCGTCAAGCTTTAATCTCAACCGTTGCGCTTACACATGAAGACGCTGGAGTCGGAAATAATCCAAAGTCGGCACTCGCTAGAACCAAACTACGCATCGATATCCATCTTGGCTTCCTGCCCGTTGACCGCGTCCTCCTCTTCCTCTTCCTTCTGAAGAAGCTCTCTAGCCTTTTTCATTGCAAAAGCAGCTTCTTTTGAATAATGATTATTTCTCTTCTTCTCAAACTCCTTATGTTTAGCTTTCTGTTCCTCATCCATTTCCTCTTCACTATCACTAAATACCTCTCCATCAGGTGCAGAATTCGCAGCAGTATTAGCAGCAGTAGCTCCAAGTTCAACATTAATTCCAAGTCCATTGGCCGAAGACGATGATCCAGGTCTTACAGGTCGATCTTTTGTGGGTAAAGAGAAAGATGCTGAACGTGAGGATGAACCTGAAGATGAAGGTCGTCTTGGAGTCGCGTCAAGAGGTGGACGTTGTTGTGAATTGTAAATTGTATTCTCAGCGGTGGAATTGGGAGTTGGTGGTAAGCTATGAAATGTGTCAGTCGTGCCGAATCCACACCAATACACACTTACCTTGCTCTGTTCGGGCTTAGAGGTGTTAATGGTGATTTAGGTGGTTGGTCGGTTTCAAGGTCAAAGCCAGGTATGTCACCGTCTGTGATATGATAGCGGAAAGTCAGCCGCACTCGCTAGTTAATCGAGCGACCCACCCAGAACTCTGTCGTTCACCGCGTCGTATCGGACATAAGGTGTTTTAGGCTCTGTGATTTTCCTAGTTTGATGAGTGAGATTAGTAAGATTCGTTACTCGTAGCAACCTACATGAGCGAATCTTTCTGAATCTCAGTAAGGGCAATATTCGCTTCGTCCCATTGCAAACTGTAAAGATAAAGGGTCATTTAATTGGTATAAATCTCCAATCAAAGAGATAAGCCCACTGTTCACCGGGTACCCTTTCTCCATCGACCAACATTCCTTGTTCATATTCACTTGGTCTTCTCACAGGGTTTTTAAGAATACCTCTTGAAGGAGCAGGTCGATCAGCGCTTGATACAAGAGGTGGAGATTCAAGTAAATCATCTGTAGCTGGTGCAGGAGGACCTTGAGTGGGTGGCATATCGATATGACCTGGATGAGCGTGAGTCGAGGCGTAGGTATGATTTTGTTGGCTCATGTTGGAAGTTTATAATTTGGTGGGAAGCCTGAAAGAATATGTTCAGAATGTTGGGTTTATAATGGCTGAATATGAATGGTATTGGACCAGTCAAGCAGAGGTATGTTCAGTTCGCCCTCTTGTCGACTTGGTTGGGCATTAACAATGAAAATGCAATGTGTATGGCTGAAGGTGTACGGATAATGGTCAAAACGAGGTTGCTTCTTGGTTGAATCCTCCGGTTATGCGTGTGGCTTGTTTACGTCATCTGGCGGTAATCTCCTAATAATAATCAACAGGATAAAGTGAGATAAAAGGAAATACTGGAAATTTCTATTATCAATTGAATTAACACGTGTTAATGTCTAAATATTCCACGTCGACATCTGATCCAAGCGCTGTGAGACATGAAATGATTACTGGGTAGATTGACGCGATCCCATCCACTACAATACATTCTATACCTTTCTTCCAAAGTAGTCTCCTTAACTTCTTGCCCAACTCCCACTTGACAAATACCAAAATGCGAGCTCAAAGCGTTGTCAGTGCTGCTGGTACATCAGCTCTCATGTTGGCTGCTTCTGCCGCTGCCGAACAAGCTGTATTCCATGTGAGCCCCTTTGTACTATCGCCCAACCTGTGTTAGATCGCCAAGCGACAAAGCGATTCAACCTACCAATTGTGCGAGCATGAGCTGACTTATCGCAACCTCTGCTAGCCCACCTCGCTCACCGCTCCCTTTGTCGAGCAGTTCAACGATGCTATCGCTGATTCCCGATGGACCATCTCCAGAGCTACAAAACAGACTCCTGTAGGGGATGAAACTTTCTCTTATGTCGGACAATGGGAAGTAGAGGAACCCGAGGTCTACCCAGGTATTCCAGGTGACAAGGGATTGGTTCTGAGTGAGTGTCATTTTCCTTTGCTGATAGCAAGCATAGAAGACCGATAGACTGAGCGCTGATCATCCTTACCACCTCCTCAGAGACCAAGGCAGCTCACCATGCCATCTCTACTCTGTTCCCTGAACCCATCGACCCCAAGGGTAAACCTCTCGTGGTCCAATACGAAGTCAAACTCCAAAAGGGTCTTGAATGTGGTGGTGCTTATATCAAACTCTTGACCGAGGGCGAAGGTGGTGAAGGATTCAGAGCCGGTGAAGATTACACCGATAAAGTCAGTTCCGAGTGTAACTCAAATTACAAAGCTGACATGTCCCGAACAGACCCCCTTCACAATCATGTTCGGTCCTGATAAGTGCGGATCCACCAACAAAGTTCACTTCATCTTCCGACACAGGAACCCCGTAACCGGTGAATGGGAAGAGAAACACCTCAAGAACCCTCCTGCACCCAAGATCACCAAAACCACCGCTTTATACACCTTGATCGTCAAGTGAGTCTCTTCGTTATTCCCAGCGTGAGACTTTCGCTAAAATGATGTAGCCCCGATCAAACCTTCGAAATCCTCATCAATGACGAGTCAGTCAAGACTGGTAGTCTCCTTGAAGACTTCACTCCCGCCGTCAACCCACCCAAGGAAATCGGTGAGTTAGATGATCTGCACTTCAATAGGACGAGCTAAAAGTCACCCTGTAGACGATCCCGAGGATTTCAAGCCTGAATCATGGATCGATGAGGCTGAGATTGATGATCTTGAGGCTACCAAGGTAAGCCAAGAATGTGGTACAAAGCCCCGCCGCTGACGACTCCGCCATAGCCTGAAGACTGGGACGAAGACGCACCCCTCATGATTACCGACACTGACGCTACTAAGCCTGATGACTGGTTGGAGGATGAGCCTGAATACATCCCTGATCCTGAAGCTGAGAAACCCGAGGAATGGGATGTGAGTGCAGTCGATTCCACCTTCATAGTGAACCTCGCTGACCTGGGACCGCTCAGGACGAAGAAGATGGTGATTGGGTCGCACCTTTGGTATCTAACCCTAAATGTGAGGAAGCTGCTGGATGCGGACCATGGATCCAACCCAAGATCAAAAACCCCAATTACAAGGTGAGTTCGTGTCTAATTTGGACACAGCTGACATCTATCATCAGGGCAAATGGACTATCCCTAGAATCCCTAACCCAGCTTACAAGGGTGTTTGGGCTCCCTCCAAGATTGCCAATCCAGCTTATTTCGAAGACAGCCACCCATCCGACTTTACCAAGATTGCCGGTATTGGAATTGAGCTCTGGACTATGACTGAGGATATCCTTTGTAAGCACGCTTCACGCTCGTTCATGCTGCGGCATCTGACCTTCTTCCATTAGTCGACAACATCTTCATCGGACACGATGCTTCTCAAGCCAAGAAATTCGCCGATGAGACTTTCCATGTGAAGAAGCCTATTGAGAAGGAGGCCGAGGGATCTTTAGAGGATGAGGATCTCGATCACCCCAATACATTGGTAGACAAGATCAGATTGAAGGTTTATGAATTCATCCGTGAGCTCAAGTCGCTCTTAACGAGATTTCACCGACCGTTCAGCTAATAAGCATATTCGAATAGACCTCGCTACCATTGACTTTGCCACTGCCATCAAACAAATGCCAGAAGTAGCCGCAGGACTAGCAGCTGCAGCTTTCACGGCGCTCGGTATGCTTTTGGCTCTCTTCGGATTGATCGGTTCAGCCCCTACCAAAGTTAAGCAAACTACCTCCGTCAAGAAAACACCGGCTACCACAAAAGCTGTTGCACCCGTTGCGCCTGCAGGAGAGGAGGAAAAGAAAGCTTTGGAAGACGCTGGTGTGCCTGTACCAAACCCCGAGGTCACAAATCCTGAAGTGAGAAAACGAACTACTCGATCTACTAAGGATTAAAGTACAGGTAACGGGGAGGCGAAGCAGTGTTTCTTTAGGCAGAAAGGAAAGATGAATGGTTTTGCATTGGAAGAAGAGAGTTGACCAGATACGTGTCAGGAAGAAAAATTGTCGGGTTTTCATACCTGTCGAAACTACCAAGTATACCCAAGAATTAGTCTTCGTTATAGTCCTGTTATGATGATGATGCATTCGATATTGCACATGTAATCGATGTCATATTTCTCAATGTGTTTACAATTTGCGAGAGTACAAATGACTTTTACTACTTGCCACTTTGCCACCGTTGTTCAAGCATACCTCCACCTTGCACAAACGTCTATCGTTCAAAGTCAACATGACTTTTCGACAGTGACTTATCAACAAGAATTGCCAATTATTCGATCAGTCAACGACAACTCACAAACAGCTACAGGACTAGTGACACGATGGAAGGTTTTGGCTTACCTATGAGCTTTGGCAAAAAAGCCAAAGCTGCTCCTACAACCTTGAAGAATAAAGTAGATCATACCAAACGAGCTGATCCGGTAAGCTGGATTCATGTTTGCTTTACATATCTCTACAATAACATAAGTTGACAAGTTACTTATTGATAGTCTTCTGCTCCTGAACTTCCTAAAAAAGAGGAAATACCTATACCTGGACCTTCTAAGCCTATTCCATCTACTTTTGAAATCCCATCAAACGAAGATGAAGAAAATATTGGACCTAATCAATCTTCCAACTTTGAAGAGGGAAATATGGGAATTAAACGTAAAGTAGATGAAGAAGAAAGTGATGAAGATGAATATAGTGATGAAGAAGAAATTGATAGAACACCTATAACACATGAAATAATATTAAAAGATCATACTAAAGTGAGTTGAATTTAATTAAAAAGAAAATTTGAGTTATATTGATAAATCTACAATCGAAATAGGTATTATCAGCACTTGCAATAGATTCATCAGGTGCAAGAATCGCAACTGGATCACATGATTATGATACGAAAATTTGGGATTTTGGTGGAATGGATTCAAGATTAAAACCTTTTAAAAGTTTTGAACCTAATGGAAATTATTATGTATATTTTTTAATTTTTTTTTTCTTCTTAAGAAAATAACTTATGTTAAGATTGAATTATCTTTAGATACATGATTTATCTTATTCACCTGATGGACATAAATTATTAGTAATTTCTGGTACTTTAATACCTAAAATATTTACAAAAGATGGTGAAGAAGGGTAAGTCTTTTTTTAATAATTTTTTATTTAGGATTTTTATTGATAGATTTTTTTTATATTAGAGTTGAATTTAATAAAGGAGATGTATATTTAAGAGATATGAAAAATACAAAGTAAGCTTCTACTTAATAATATGATTCAATTAATCAAAAATTCATCATCTTTATGTTATTCATTTTAGTGGACATACGGCAGAAATTACTGGTGGATCATGGCATCCTACGGATAATTCACAATTCCTTACATGTTCTAATGATTCTACTTTACGGTAAGCTGAGTGCACTAGAATAATTTTTGTCATAGCTAGCTGACAAAAACATTGAACTTATAGAATATGGGATGTAGAGAATAAAAGAAAACAAAAACAAGTTATAGTGGTTCGATCGAAAGAAAGAGGAGCAAGAACAAAAGTCACTTCATGTGCTTGGAGTCCAGATGGGAAATGGATTGCAGGTGGTGAGTCAACTTGGATTTAAATAACTAAAAACAATTGTCTAGTACTGAAGTATTTATATAGCATGTTTTGATGGCGCACTACATATATGGAGTACTTCAGGCAATTTCGCAAGACCAACTTACAGTAATGAAAATGCACATACAAAAAATACAGAAACTACAGGAGTCGTATTTTCAAGAGATGGTACAAAAGTAGTTACAAGAGGTGGAGATGATACTGTTAAATGTGAGCAATTTCATGTTTTGTTTACTTTGGTTTTGTAGTTGACATTAAATCATGTTTTTGTTTAGTATGGGATATAAAATCAATTAAAAAACCTATAGCAATAGCTACAGGTTTAGATAATTTATATCCTGAAACTAATGTAATTTTTTCACCTGATGAAAAATTCATTTTGACTGGAATAGCAGCTCCAAAAGGTAAAAAAGGTGGATTAGTATTTTTAAATTCAAAAGATTTAAAAGAAGAAAAAAGAATTGCAATTGGTGAAGGAAGTGTAGTTAGAGTAGCATGGCATTCACGTATAAATCAGGTTAGTCAAAAAAAAGAAATTTTCTAATTTCTGATTTGTTTAATCAAACCAAAAAAAAAAAACAAAAGCGTATAAATATAAAATCCAGACTGATTTCTCTTTATTTTTGAAGATCTTCGCTTCTTTATCTACAGGTTCATTACATGTTTTATATTCACCAAATTCTTCAATTAGAGGTGCATTATTACCTTTATCAAAATTACCTAAAACTGCACCACGTGATTCTTCTTTTACAACAATTGATTTAAAACCAATAATTTATACTCCAGATGCATTACCAATGTTTAAAGATGAAAAATATAAAGAATCTTTTAATCAAAAAATTAAAAAATCTAAAAAATTTAAACCTATGGAACCTGTTATAGGTTCAGGTAAAGGTGGTAGATTAGGTCAATCTGAAACTCAAGGTTTTGTTCAAACTTTATTTCCTACTGAACAAATTTTTGATGATGTGAGTTTTTTTTTTTTTTTTTGAGTTATTGAATATATTATTTTATTCTGATAATTTTTAATTTATTTTAATTAGCCTCGTGAAGCATTATTAAAATATGCAGAAAAGACTGATAAAGAGGAAGAGTAAAGAGTCTTAAAGTGAATTTCGAATAATCAAATCATCAAGTACTTTATGATTATACACAAATGCAAATGCATAAAACATGAAACCCCATAATCGAACTAAGCTTGTACTCTTGTTCTAGTATTACCTAATCCAGCATTAAATCCACCTCTACCTCTACCTCTTCCTCTATAAGTACCTCTACCATTTCCACCACCATTATTTCCACGTCTTTCATTCTTTTGACCACCTTCTTGCGTTGATCTATCTGTTGAATTATTAATACCACCAGATTGTTGTTGTTGATTATTATTACCTAATTTTAGATCTAATGATTTTTCATTTTGATCTAATAGATTAACAGTTTTTTCAGCTAATTGTTGAGTTAAACGTTGAACTTCATTTAATTCGATCTTATGGAAAATAATTACACCATCAATTTGATCTAAAGAAGCTTGTAATTCATCTATATAAATCATTTTTGAAATTATTGAATTAACAATTTGAATTGGTAATGAAAATGTAATTGATAATTGTGTTAAAGAAAGTGATGCGTAATATGTTGAGTATGTGAATAAATAAGTCCTTAAACCTTCTTCTTGGATTTTTCTAATAAGACGCAATTAGCAAACAAATCATAAACACCTGGTCTCAACGAAAACACAGTTACTCACTGAGATAATATTGTTTTAACATCATCTGCATTTTCCAAAAGGTTCCAAATCTTAATTGAAAGTATTAAATCTCTTGCTTTTTCCCATTCTCCAGCTTGAAGAGCTTTTGAAGCTTTTATAATATGATCTCTAGTATTTTCAGGTGGACCCATGAAAGCTTGTCTATCAGCCAAATCTAAAAGTCTCTTGAAAACTTTACTTGTCACCTTTCTTCGTTGTTCTTCAGTATCAACCGAAGCTAAAAGAGGGACTTCAATTAACATGCAAGAAGTGAGATAAGCAGCTTCGAGGAGTTCGACATTCAAGTGCATGTGGAAAGGTAATAATCTTCTCTTCTCAATCAATTCTTGCTCTGGAGTCAATTGTTGTTGATACCTTTGAACGGATTGAGCAAGTAATTCTTTTTGACGTTGAGTTGCAAACATATCACCGAGAATAGTTTGACATTCAACAATGTAACCCATTTTAAAGGCGGCGAGACCAAGTTGCATGATTGCTCGGTTGTAAAGGATTTGAGTGGTGACATCGGCATGTTGGATGGTGTCTTGCAGATGAGACATGAGTAAAAGATCTCGGGCTTGGTGATATCGTCCGTGGGAAGCGTGGTTAAAGATGTGGAAAAGGATAGCTCGAGCACGTAGGACTGGGTTATCCGATCCGTAGATGTAAACACACAAGTCGTGGATGAGACCCTCGGCAGATCTTTGTGTATCTCGGGGTACAATCTTGGACTGTATAGAAGCAGGAACTTTGGACTCGAAATGCTCAATGATCACGTTGGGCTACGGCGTGAACACTCAGCTAAAACCCTCCCGCATCTTGCTGAGACCACTCACCTTAGCGTAGACGTGCTCCAGTCGTCGAATCACAGCTCGAGCGGTAGAATCAGTGGCCGCTTCTCGCTCGAAGAGAGATTGAGCTTTTGCGACAAGGGTGTAGAGGGGAGCTTCTTGTCTCAATCGCTCGATATAATCAGAACCTTTCTCGTGAGCATCGGTATGTTGAAGAGTTTTTGTAAACTGCACGAAGGATGGTGATCTTAGCAGGCAGCTCGAGAAAACTTAAGAATGGGACCAGCTTACCTCATTGTCTAGACTTTCCAAAAGACTGATCAAACTACCAGCAACAGCCACTCTCTCCTTCTTTCCATTAACCACTTGAGGCTCTCTTTCCACAAGATCATCGTATTCTCCTACAGTCTCTTGAACCACGTAATCTGGGTTATCCAAAAGAAGGGTAACAAGTTGATCAAGTTCGTTGAGACCCAAGACCCATGATTCATGAGGAATGTGGGCGAGATTTTGAGAGTAATCTAATCGAGCAGGAACAAGGGCAAGAAGAACACGAAGTTTGGCGTAGGTCGTTTCAGCGACTTCAAGGAGTTTGGAAAGGATTTTGATGGTTTCGGCTCTGTCGGTGTTCTAAAGGGTATACATCAGTTTAATTTCATCAAGTGAATTCCATTAAGCGGATTCATTACGAAATGCCTATGACATACCTTTCTACCTCTTTGCTCAAAGATTTCTCTAAGAGTCTTGAAAACACCTTCAGGAGTCAAATTGAGAGCTTTACCGCCTTTACCAATAGTCATAAAGTCTTCATTTTGCTCTTCAATATCACCATCAACATCAATTGCAACTTTCTTAGCGGCCTTTTTAGGTGCAGGAACAGCATTAGCAACCTCGTAAGCAGTGGTGTAAGCTTGAGGATCTTCATTATAAGTTTTCAAAACTCCCTCGAATTCTTTTTGTTTCTTTTTTAAAGTTTGTTTAAGACTATTCAAAGCTTTAGCTTTTCCAGGTGCCATCTTTTTTTTAGCTGATTTTTCAGATAAAATAGTTTCATTAACATCTTTTTCTAAAGAAACTAAAATTTCTAAAAATCGAGGTGGTATATGACCTGCTGCTGCTACTGTTGTGGCTACTACTGTTACTTGATGTCGTTGAATAAATCTAAATACTTTATCTAATTCTGTTGAAGCTAATACCCAATCATTATTTCTTGTTGCATTTGTGATATTGTGAATAGCAGCTTCCATTTCAGCGAATCTAGTAAATAAAAGAAAGATTAGCTTGAATCTTTTCAGTTAAATCTTAAAGTGTTTGTAATTTACCTCTTATCTTTAGCACTCAATACAACAGTCTTATCTTCCTCTTCTTCATCTTCATCAGTTGAATCAGCACCCATTAAGAATTTATTTCCTCGAGCCTGGTTTTCAAAAGTCAATTAATTGTGTTTTTTTTTAATGATTCAAACAAAACTTACAGCTCTTTCATCTTCACTATCACTTAATTCCTCTTCATCATCATCACTTGAATCATCTTCATCAGAATCTTCTGCATCACTCCTTAAAAACATTGAAGCTTTATTTTTTGATTTAGAAGATTTAGCTTGAGCTAATTTTTTATCTTGTATTAAACCTTCATCTCCAGATAAAATAGATTCTTCAGAATCTGATCCAGAAGAAGAAGAAGATGAATCATCTGATCCTAATTTAAAGAAAGACATTTTTTCAAAAATTAATTTCTACCAATAGTTTGTTCAAATTTCTAAAAATTGGTGAAAGGGGGTTTTTTTTTTTTTGATATTTGTCTTTTTATTTGATTTCGCCTGGTTTATATACTTATAAGAGATATAGTATAATAACCAATGACGTTTTCTTTCTTCAAAAGATGAAGGTGAAATCACTTAATTTAACAATGAAAATACCTATCTATAAAGAGTTGAAATCAAGTTGAATAAAAGAATCCCACGAGGTCAAATAGAAATAACCACCCAAGCGGCGAAATTAAATTACCGAAAACGCCGAAATGACAATAAAGTGTAAAAAATCAATGTGGCAAATATCTTTTAAATCTTTTTCATCGTGTATTCATCAAGATGTGTTGAATAAATGTCCATATCTACGTTGATAAATCTCAAATACTTAAAAATGGTCATTTCAAAATTCATTATCTTTATATACTGCTTCTTTAAAAGAAAGAAAATCGCCTTTTCGTTTAATGCTATATACTATATCTACTTATGCTATGGAGAAAAAAAAATGCTATGTTAAGGGTATCGATGCTTATGGCCTATCTAATTGTATGTTGGGTATAAAGGCGATCCAAAGGTATATATAATTTAAAGAGGAAAAACAAAAATGTTCAAAGGATATTCATTTCGACAATTGCTTTTATACTCCATATCTCTCTGCTAATCTTTGTCTTATTACTGGTGGGAAAGTATTAGTTTGAGCTTCCCAATTAGCTCCTAAGCCAGATTTGAATCCTTGTAGAATCTGCATTGTATGAAAGTCAATCAGCCGATCATTCTGCAACAACTATAGGTAGAGTAAAAACACAACTCACAGTCCTAAACATTTGATCGAGCTGGCCTGAGGGGTGTTGCCATTTACATACGGCATTACAGAAGAAAATAAAGCTCTGAGAGGTTGCATTCTCATCAGCTCAATCCGAAATGTGACTTTGACATTAGCCGAGAAGTTTCACTTACATTCTGTATACCTTCAGGATTTGCACTGATCAACATACAGAACCCTCTAAATGCTGAATCTTTCTCATCGTTATCCTTGATCTCCCAAAGAGCGGTGCACCAAGCTTGTGCGAAATTGGGTAGGTCCGGAGCTACAAGAGCTGGGCAAACTAAACCAAGTCGTCCAATCGTCACAGCAGCATTTTCAGTAAGAGATTTAGGTGACTTGGTATTGAGTAAGATAGGGACCAATCTAGAGATTAAAGATGGTACGAAAGGTTCTAATGCTGAGGAATCTCCGTTGTACTGAAGAGCAATCTCCCCTACTGCCCATGCAGCGTTGTTGCATACTGATATACAGTCTGCAGGGGGTTCCACCACGATTTGTTCGATAACACTTGGCAGGAATTGTGGCACAACGGGTTTGAGTAAAGGGAAACATGTCATTGACATATCACCTAGTAATGCGTGAGCCGATTGTCGTACAGGTGGTTCAAAGTGCTAGAAACCCCGTGATATATAAGTCATACTATCTTTCGATGTCGCAAATGCTGCGCACGAATGGAACGCGCGAAGGTGAGTACTCACCGTAAGGCATAAAGCCAATAAGTGGAGTAAAGGAGGTTGACCATCCCTTATCAAAGGGTGCATTTGGTCTCCTAAACCTTGCACCAGACCAGATAAGAGATCTAGGGCAACGACGATGAAAGTCCTATCGGGTTCTTCTACTTCTTCGGGATTCTGTTCAAACACCTGATATTGACTCAAAGTAGCGTGGATGATTCTCAAGCATCGTTCGTATACTGGTCCAGTGTATGTCGAGAATGACCCTCCGGCAGCGATAGAAATGGAAGATAGACACTGATATCGCCATCAGCATCCGGTAAATGGTCAGAATGTAAGCTGATGCGTAGACCTACCTCAAGCAAAGGAACCAAATCAGGATCTTGATCGCCCAATCTTTGCCATCGTTCAATGAGAGGAGGCATTAAAATATCCAAATATCCAGGTTGACCCAAGGCTTGACCAACAGAATCGGCAAGCGTACCAATAGCGTCGTAAAGGATAAGTAAGTTCTTCTGTTGATATTTTGAGAAAGCAAAAGTGAGATTTCGTAAGATTGGTTCAAGGAAAGGTGCCATCTCTGTACCAGCTTCTTCTTCGAGTGTTGCAAATGCTGAACAACCTGCCTCTTGGACTCGTTTGTTACCGTCCAATACCATTTGAAGTAACTGTATAACCGTGGCAAATCAGCTGGATGTTCGTGTCACGGAACTGCAATGAAATGTAGACTTACGCCTTCCATAGTAGGTATGAAGTATTGAGTCTTATCTGCCTGGTTGACGTGGACACACCAAGAAGCATATCGTCCAAGGGTCCAGCATGTTATCGATCGAACAAGGGCCTGTGATCGATGTCAGCGCGTCCCACAATCGACTGACATTACAAATTAGCTCACCTTCTTGTCCTGTAGAGTCTTAAGGAGGAAAGGTATCAGTTGAGGCAGATGAGGTTCAAGGCCATCAATGCATCCTGATAAAACGATAACAATTAGCCCTGTTGACAGATCAGATATCTTTGGACAGCTGACACACCTTCAGCGATTGCACCCAAAGCTAAAATACCACTTTCTCTCTGAGTCCATTCTTGACTAAATATCCTATCTCTAAGATGTGGTAAAAGTATCTCCAAAAGATCATTACCAAAGGAAACAGCAATAACATCTAAAGCGGCTGCACTACATTTACGTATATTCCATTCACCAGAACCATCTTCATCATCGAAATAATCATCATCATCTTCATCTTCATCATCTAAATTATCTTCATCTTGATCAAAAGCTTTATCTTGAGCTTCTCTACTAAATCCTCCTGCTCCTCCTTTAGAAGAAGAAGGATCATTTGATTCATGTGTGGAATGAACTTTTGAAGAATAATTTCTAGGTTTAATATCAGTTTCTTTATCCGCAACATTTTCATCTACATCATCAATATCTAAAATTGCTATATCCCAATCTGAATAAATCATACCTTTTAATAATAATGGTGCAATTTTTGGTAAATAAGGTCTTAATTGATCTTTAAGTGTTGGATCTTCTGCAAAAGTTAACCAAAATTCACAAGCTTCTAAAGCGACTGTATCATCTTCATCTTGAGTACAAAATGCAATATAATCAACTACATTTGACATTTCAGGTACTAATTTATCAGGTCTTGTACCTAATATTAAACCTAAAGATGCACAAACACATTTTCTAATATCTGGACTTTCATCTGCAGCTTTAGCGAATAATGCTTGAATATAGGTATCTATATTTGCTGTGACTGATGGTACTCTTATAGCTAGTAAAGATTGAAGAATTTGAAGAGCGTATAATCTAATTTTTGGTGCACCATGTGCTGTATATTCGATAAATTGTGGAACGAGATGGTCTAATAAGTTTTTACCTTGAATTTGGAAATCTAATTTATGTGGTGCGTCCTCACAAATCTTTTGTAATGAGTTGAATGCCCCCTACAAACCGTGTTTGATCATTGATCAGCGCCAGACACTCACAGCCATGATGTACCGTAATTGCTCTTTGGCCCAGCTACGTTCTAATTCAAACTCACCTCAATGATATTAGCATCACTACTTCCCATACCTTTTGTCAATGCATCTAAAGCTTCAGGCCATCCTCCAGGTTCTTCATTTGATATTAAAGAAGTAATAACTGTTCCAGCTGTTTGTCTAACGATTTGATCTGGATCTGCTAAACCGTTCAATACAGTCGCTTTAACATAAGCCATTGCTCTAGCATCATTATCGTTATTAACTGGACCAGATCTTGAATTCAAAGAATTTTTCAATAATAAACCAGCCACTGCTCTATGGGAATCTTGTTCACCTGTACAGTGAATCAAGACGTGTGCTAGGTAAGCTAGAAAATCTGGTACATCTCGAAGTTGATCTAATCGCTATAGACATTTCAGTATCTCATCAGCTTGAAACACGATTATATATAACACCTAAATCAGAAAGTATAGCTCACTTGTGCAACATTCCTTTGCACTTCACTATCTGTACTACTGGTATCTCTCAACATACCCAAGACCTCCTGAAGGCCTTGTTCTGAAGGCTGCCAGGACATGTTGAATGAAATTTCTCGCTTATCTCTTGATTCCTCCTCCTGCAGAAAGTGTGTGATAAAGGAAAGTGATATCGGTTGATAATGATGTTCACTAGAATTTAGAGATAGACTTTGATCACGAACAGAGGGTGAAATAGATGAGGTACTAGCAGTATTCACTAATCTACTATCCTCGAAAACACACTGACCATACATATAATCATACTACTACCTATACACCGTTTAATATATAGTGGGTCTCCAGATTTTTGACCTATATGGCAAACTGAAACGCCTAAATTAAACTTTCAATGACAAGGCATGCCTAATTCATTTATACTGCAATTGATGCCACAAACATCCTAAATGCACGTGGTACTGTTAAACAATTTCTCCGGTTTGGACAGAATTTAATTCCAGGATATTTGGATAGACGCGTCGCGTACTCCACGTGGGAAGATCCAAGATCAACAACAACAAATGTAACTGAAGTTGACCATCAATCATACACATAAACATTCCACTCATTGACATCATCCTTGCTACCATCGTCGACTATCAAAATGCCTCCAAGACGTACAACAAGGGCCGTTTCGGGTACTTCGGCGGCTTCAACAAGTAAAGCTCCTACCAGGACGTCACGAAGTAAGAAAGTAGTTTCTCCCCCGCCAGAACCAGAGAGCGATCAAGAAGAAGGATTTCCTGGAGAAGACTCGGATGGACAGTCAGCAGTAGAGCTGAAGGAGGATGAAGAGGAAGTCAAGCCAAAGAGCACAAGAGGTGGATCAAGTAAAGTTAAATCTGCTCCTGCATCGAAGAAACGAGCTACGAAGATGAGAGTATCAGAAGCTGATTCAACGGTAGGAGCGAAAGAAGAGGAGATTCCAGAGGAGGAAGAAGAGTTGATAGAACCGATAAAGCCTAAAATAAAGGGGACCACGAGTCAAAATCAAGATAAGGGGAGCAGGAAGAAGAAAGTTGTCGTTTCTGATGAAGATGAAGACGATACCGAGGAAGAATTACAAGAAGCTTTAGCTGGACGTGATAGGAGAGCTTCAACTGCTATACCTCCCACTCCATCTTCATTATCAACTCCTCTACCGAATCGAGAAAGAAGTGTAACACCTAAAGGTAATCCTGGAATTCCGGGCACTCCTACACCGAACGGTATGACCCAAATTAACGAAGAAAGGGAAAGTGGAGAAGAATCAGACGGAACAATCAAAATAGATTCAACACCTTCCAAACAAGCTTCTTCTCAA
Organism: Kwoniella pini CBS 10737; assembly: GCF_000512605.2. Taxonomy (NCBI): domain Eukaryota; kingdom Fungi; phylum Basidiomycota; class Tremellomycetes; order Tremellales; family Cryptococcaceae; genus Kwoniella; species Kwoniella pini. Next base: position 198,093 of record NC_091726.1, read on the forward strand.
ATCCCTTCAACACCTTTATCAAGAGCTCAAATCAATATTGACCCTCCTGTAGATGCTAAACCTGCAGGACCAAAACCAAGATTAACAATACATAAATTGGTTTTAGTAAATTTCAAATCATATGCTGGAAGACAAGAAATTGGCCCCTTTCATAAATCTTTCTCAGCAATTGTAGGACCAAATGGATCTGGTAAATCAAATACAATTGATGCTTTGCTTTTCGTCTTTGGTTATAGAGCAAGTAAGATGCGTCAAGGGAAATTAAGTGAATTGATACATAATTCAGCGGGTAAAGAAGGGTTAGAAAATTGTTCGGTTGAAGTTTGGTTTAGAGAAATCGTTGATTTGGTGAGTCCAACAAGTATCCTTGCTGGCACAACAATACGATCGATCAGCTGACGCCAAATTAATATAGCCCGGTGTTGATAAATTTCTACTTGTTCCAAATTCCCAAATTGTCGTTTCTCGTACGGCATATAGAAATAATTCTTCCAAATACACTATCAACGATAAAACCTCTTCTTTCACCGAAGTTACCACACTGCTCAAAGGGAAAGGTATAGATTTAGACCACAATCGATTCTTGATTTTACAAGTGAGTTTCTCCTCCGTTTGTACAACCGAAACGAGTAGCTGACGAGTTGCATCTTGGCAGGGAGAAGTCGAATCAATTGCTCAAATGAAAGCCAAAGCTCAAAATGAACATGAAGATGGTTTGTTAGAGTACTTGGAAGATATCATCGGTACTACGAAATACAAGGAGCCTATCGAACAAGCCAATCTAGAGGTAGAAGCTCTGAACGATGAGAGAGGTGAAAAGATGAATAGGCTCAGGGTTGTTGAGAGAGAAAAGTCTTCCTTAGAGGTGAGCTTGACGCCTCCTTTGGTCTCAAGATCTAAGCTGACAAGACTTGCGGTAGGACAAAAAACGTGAGGCTGAGGATTATCTACGAGATGCAAACGAATTAACAAGAAAGAAATCGTTATTATGGCAACATCACATGCACACGCTTTCAAACAACATCGAAATCACCACCAAAGCTATTGTGAGTTATTGCATTTTTCTCACATTGTGACATGTGATTGATAAGAGCTTCTATACTCTCTAGGAAAACCTCAACACACAACTTGTAGACGAACAAGATAGAAACGCAGATCATCTTTCAAAAATTGGAGACCTACAGAAAGAATACGATGAGAAGCTTGCTGCATTCGATGAGGTCAAAAGACTCACAGATGCGCTAGTCAAAGATTCCAAGAAATTCGAGAAAGAGGAAGTCGGTCTAGCAGAGAAGAAGAAACACCTGGTAACTAAACAGAAAAAGTTCAAGAAATCTATACAAGAGGTGAGGTTTTAATTTTTACCGATTGGATCAGATGCTGATGTGCTTGTATAATGGAAGGACGGCCATGCTAGATCTGAAGCTCTTTCAGCTATTGATAACCATGCTGCGGATTTGGAGAAGAATCGAACCAAAGTAATCGATCTTGAAGAGAAGCTTGAAACTGAACAAGGCGAACTCGAAGAAGTAGTTGATAGTTTGAAAGGTGCGCTAACAACACCGCTCCCGACCAAATCGATATAGCTAATACTCGGTCTGTTGATAGACAAAACTGCCGAATTCAGCTCGCAGATCGAAATCAAACAACGTGAACTCGAACCATGGACTGCCAAAATCAGCGAGAAGCAATCTCTCATTGACGTAGCCACATCGGAACGAGATCTGCTAGCCGAAAAAGCTACTTCAATGCAATCATCTCTCGACGAAGCCAAAACTAATCTTCAGTCTCTCAAAGATGGAGATGAAGGTAAACACGAAGAGTATAACGCTTTAAAGAAGGAACATATCAAAGCGAAGAAACAGCTCGCCGAGGCTGAAACCAGACTTGAGGTATGTCACATGGTCTGCTCAATTTCCAGACCAGGCTGATGCAATGGGATGTTCAGGACATGAACGCTCAATCTGAACAACTTCGAAGCAAAGTATCGTCTTCGCGATCAAAGGCAGATGACGCTCGAGCGTCTCTTGCTGCAGACAGAAGTGAAAATGCCGTATTGAGTAGTCTGAATAAATTGAGAGATCAAGGTCGTATAAAAGGTTTCCATGTGAGTTGACAAATCTTGCGCAGTATTCAATGACCTGCTGATGTCTTTACGGCATCTGAAGGGACGCCTGGGTGATCTCGGTGTCATCGATGACAAATACGATGTAGCAGTGACGACAGCTTGTGGAGCTCTAAACAATTTAGTGGTAGACACAGTTGAACAAGGTCAAGCGTGTATAGAACATCTACGAAAAGGAAATGTCGGTCGAGCATCATTTATGGTTCTTGAGAAACTTCCACCTCGAGATTTGGGTAGAATCGAAACTCCCGAGAATGTACCTAGGTTATTCGACTTGATCAAACCGAAAGATCCCAAGTTTGCTCCTGCATTTTATAAAGGAGTATTTAACACTCTTGTGGCGGACGACCTCGTGCAAGCTCAGAGAATCGGTTATGGTAAAAAACGTTGGAGAGTAGTAACACTTGCTGGTCAATTGATTGATCCCTCAGGAACTATGTCTGGAGGAGGAGCAAAAGTTTCAAGAGGAGGAATGTCATCTAAACTTAAAGCTGATAAAGTTGCACCTGAAGTGGTGAATCGATATGAAAAAGATTCAACACTTGCTCAAGAAGAATTTACTAAATTCCAAGAAGAACGTAAGGAAGTCGAAAATGAAGTGAAAATATTGAAGAAGAGAATACCAGAAATTGAAATTCAGCTTGAAAAAGTGGAATTAGATGTGCATACTCAACGAAAGAGGATTGAAGAAGGTGAAAAGAGGTTAAAGGAATTGATGTGAGTGGTTTTGATCAACAAGGAAGAGGGAGGCTTACGAAATGAGTTTTATTGTATAGTATTCAAGCTAAACCTGATGCAGCTGATGAAAAACGTATAAATCAACTCGAATCTGAAATTAAAAGTTTAACAAAAGAAACTGATAAATTAAAAGAAAAATCTTCAGGTATAAATGGACAGATCAAATCACTTCAAGAAAAAATCTTAGAAGTTGGAGGGGTTAAATTAAGAGCTATTCAATCAAAAGTCTCAACAACTAAAGGATTATTAGATTTAGCTAATGAAGCTGTTACAAAAGCTGAAATTGGACAAACTAAATCAACAAGAGATGTTGAAAAATTAAATAAAACATTAGAAAAAAATAAATTAGCATTAGAAGAGACTGAAGGTGAATTGGAAGTTGTTGAAAATGATTTAAAAGCTTGTAGAAATGATTTAGAAGTTATCAAAGAAAAAGTACAAGAAGCTCAAGATGCTTCTGAAGATGTCAAAGATGGATTAAAAGAAAGTAAAAAAGATTTAGATGAAAAAATGCAAGGTATAAATGCATTTAGAGCTTTAGAAGTAAGTTTTTAAAAAAGAAAATTGATTTTGATAAAAGTATGATGGATGCTGATGATAAAATTGATTGGTTATTAGATGGATATTAAACAGAAGATTGAAGATAATGGAAGATTACAGAAAGATAGCAAAGACAAATATAAACATTGGAAAAAGAGGCATGAAGATTTGGAATTGGTGTACATTGAGTAAGTTGAATTTTTTCAAAACGAATCCAGACAAATTGCGTATAGCTGATCCAAATCGGGCTACAGTGAGGAGGATGAGGAAGAGGAAGATGAAGAAGAGGTAAAGAATGATGCTCTAGCCGAATCTCAAGAAGGTGAAAATACTGAAACCAAAGAGGGCCGAGGTGAAGGTGAAGAAGAGGAGAGTGAGACAGTCGAAAAGAAAGCTCCCAAGAAGAAGAAGGAGGATACCACTGAATTGGTAGAGTATTCACCTGATGAATTACGGGAAGTGGATAAAGAATTACTTAATGCCGAAATCACTGAGCTTGAAGGTGAGTCCTGTGAACGGTAGTAGAGGAAGGAAGCTGATTGATATACGATTTCATTAGAGGAAATTGGTAAAGCACGACCGAATCTGAACATTCTCGCTGAATATCGAAAACGAGAAGCTGAATTTTTGGATCGAGCGAAAGATATGGAAAACGTTACCAATAAACGTGATTCAGCGAAGAAGCGATACGATGATTTGAGAAAAGTTAGATTAGATGAATTTATGAGTGGATTTAGTGCGATCAGTTCGAAATTAAAGGAAATGTATCAGGTTTGTTCATTTCTTATCATTTTGACCTGGTTGATTACTGATTTGAGTGGTTCTTCAGATGATTACTATGGGTGGTAATGCAGAGATCGAGTTGATTGACAGTATGGATCCATTTTCTGAAGGTTAGTCTGCTGTAAATCAACGAGAGGAGCTTAGCTGAAAATGTACATAACATAGGTGTGGTATTATCCATTATGCCTCCTAAGAAATCCTGGAGAGCTATTGCGAATTTGTCAGGTGGAGAAAAGGTAAGCTTGAAGGCTCATAACGAATGGATAGGTACTGATTAATTTGCAATATATCTAGACACTTGCTTCTTTGGCTCTGGTATTTGCTTTGCATGTTTTCAAGCCTACACCGTTATATTTTATGGATGAAATTGACGCCGCATTAGATTTCAAAAATGTTTCGATTGTTGCTAATTATATTCAATCAAAAACTCAAGCTGCTCAATTGTGAGCTCATAATTCGAGTACTTCTTCAGAAATTTGGTTGACGCTTATGAAAATTGATATTTTTAATAGTATCGTTATTTCACTTCGTAATGATATGTTTGAATTAGCTCATAGATTAGTAGGAATTTATAAAACATCTAATGTGAGTCTTTATAGTATTGACTATTGGATGGATGGTAAACTGATCTTTAGAATTTGTTTGAAAAGTGTACAAAATCTGTTGCAATAGATAATAAAGATTTAAGATTACAAGCTAGACCTAAAAGATCAATTGGAATACCTTCAACACCTATACCTGGAAATCGAAATGTACCACCTACTCCAATAGGTAATAAGAATTTAAATTCTACTATGAATTTGAATAGAATGATACCTCATACTCCATTAACTCAACAAAGGCGTAAAGAAGATACAGAAGAAATATCTACACCAAGTACGGTAATTGCTTAATGGTTTGAGTAAATTAGATGATTAATTCAGATTGGAAGAGTACTTTTGATGGACATTTTTAATGATTCTGAAATTAGTTTTGGTGTTTTAAGATCTTTTTTTTTTATTTCATTGATATTTTGGATGTTGTATATGATATATCATAATATGAATGGATTTTAGCGTATCAGAAGATATTCGGAAGAATGTGTATTCTCAATTAGGTCATTATTTGTTTAAATATAAGTGATGACAATTGGGATTGATGAAACCTCTTAACAACCGTGAATTTGTATAGATACAAAGGAAAGACTAATCGACTAATGTTAATTGATGATATTACAACGAATACCAAATTATACTCAATTTTGAGAGAATCATTCAAATTTGGGTATTTACGGTATAGATTGTTCAGCTGAGATTAGAATATCATTTTACTTGTTTTGAATGGGGCGTATTTACATTCATGCTTATTCTGTCTATTCCGACCTAGTCTGGATCATCCTTCATAGCATCTTACTCTACGACGTCATATACCTGACTAACATTATACCCATTCTCTTGGATTTTTGAGGACCTTTTGCAATTCTTCTTCTGGACTATTTGAACCTTCAGCTCCTACTGGAGTCATATATTCCCATCTTGCTGTTTCAGGTAAACTAAAAAAAAATATATACAAATATTAGTTAAAAAGTAAATTTCATAATTGTATTCCCCAATTAAACTTACCTCATTAAAATACTTTCAATTCTAGCACCAGGAGTATGTAATCCAAATTTAGTACCTCTATCATAAACTAAATTAAATTCAACATATCTACCTCTTCTAAGTTGTTGCCATCTTTTTTCTTCTTCTGTCCAAGTTCTATTTAAATGTTTATAAACAATTGGTATATATGCAGGTAAAAAAGAACTACTTGCATCTTTTATAAAATTAAATAAATCTTCTTGAGTTTTAGGTTTTCCATTTTCATTTTGATTAATTTGATTTATAGGTGAAGAAATTGTTAAATCATCAAAAAAAATTCCACCAATACCTCTTGATTCATTTCTATGATTTATAAAAAAATATTTATCACATTGTTTTTTAAATTCTTTATAATAATTTAAATCATTTTTATCACATGATTTTTTTAATTCATTATGAAAATGAATACAATCTTTTTCATCTAAATAAGAAGGTGTTAAATCTGATCCACCACCAAACCACCATGTAATTGGTTGTTGATTTTCATCATTTTTATTTTCAATTTCAAAATATCTATAATTTAAATGTACTGTTGGAATATGTGGATTTCTTGGATGAATTACAATTGATAATCCTGTTGCAAAAAATGGTTTTGTTTCTTTTGGTTCAGGTAAAGAAGGATGATCAGGTAACATTGCTTTTTGTGCTTTAGGTGGTAATAATCCATGTACAATTGAAACGTTAATTCCTGCTTTTTCAAATACTCTTCCATTTGATAAAACGCATGATGATCCTTCTCCACCTTCTTTACGTATCCAAGTATCTTTTAAAAATTTAGGATTTTCTTTAAAAGGTGAAAATGAATTAGGTTCAACTGATGATTCAATTTCTTCCATTGTTTTAACAATATGATCTTGAAGAGATTTTACCCAAGTAGCCATACGTATACGCATTGGGTTCTAAGCAAAAGTGCTGATCAGCTAATGACTCTCTTTCTCTCACGCCGAATCACAATTCAATAAGAAAGAGAGAGTGTTGGTGCTCACCTGAGGATCATCCTTCTCTAATGCGTCTACTGGTACCCAAGGATACCCATGGGTCTCTATAGCTTCGACAAGAGGTGCTCCGTCACATTGGACCTTTTTGGAAAATATTAGCTAGTTGTTATAGACTATTCTAGAAGCAAAACTCACTTGAGACTTGTTGTCGCTGAGATACCTGTACGCGACAGTTCCAACCAGACCGACGGCAAAAGACGTTGCTATTTGTTGTCGCCAGCTAGAGGAAGTAGGTCTGGATGAAGGTGTAGAGTAGCCTCTTTTGCTTAGTTGAGAGAGCGATATTTTGCTCCTCGATGAAGAAGTTGACCGAGCTGCCCGAAGAGCGGCTGTTCGAAGGGACATTGTCGATTGTCTAAGCCAGTCGATGGGTGATAGCTTGGAGAAAATATCAGAGAGGTGAAAAGAGATAAAAAATAGAGTAATTCAGCAGATGAAATTTGAATGAGACCGAATCTCTTATAGTTCGAGTCAATTAAGGACCGGAAAGACTCGTTATTGATGATATCTTGTTGGATATATAGAACTATAATTAAAAATTGAGACGATATGGGCTATTATTTGGTCCGTTGTATTCCTAAATTCCTCTCAGTTGAATTTACCCGGCACGCTCCGATTACCATTTTATGCGGAGTCTCCAGATGTATTTGACACGTGACTAGTACCAGTAATTACTCTTGATCAAACCCCGATTACAAAGGTCAGACTTAGATCTTGATCTTCAACACTTTTGTCAATGAGCATACGAGTGAAGGTGATAAAGTTCTGATTCGGGCCATCAAATGGCATGGGAAAGAGGGGACAGACATCATGCTTTCAGCTGCGATAAGGGTTGTAGCTCGTTCGGCTGCTATACAATTAGAAGAAGTAGCTGCTCTTTCCGCTACAACTACTCAACATCAAGATAAAGGTAAAGCTAAAGAAGTCGATCCAGAAGATATGGAAACTGTCAGAGCCCAAGTTCAATCATTATCTGAATTATTGGAGAAATATCAAACCAAATCATTTCTCTCCCCCGAAAATGCATCTTCATCTTCAACTTTGAAATCCCCCACCAACAACATATCATCAGGCAAGAAAGAATTATCAGCTTTAGATAAATTAATTCAAGCTTCACCTCGTTCTCCTCCCCCTCCTGCACCAGCAACACATCCTGATAGATTTATAGAAGCTGAACAGCGTAAAAAAGCTGGACTTAGACCTATACCTTCTTCATCCATTTCTCCACCTCAACAATACTCACCTGTTGGAAACAGTACTTCAACAAAATCTCATAGAGTTCCCCCTGGCGGATCAATTGGTCTGAGTCTGAATGACTTGATAAGAGCTTCACCTCGACAAAATCCTCCTGCAGCACCTGATACTCATCCGGATAGACATATACAAGCGGAACAAGCTAGGAAATCGAGGATACTTCAGACTTCCGTTAGACCCATTCCACCGATCAAGACGAATCCGCAAAATTCTCCATCAGTTCCATTGGATGTCTCTACGAGACAGTCTGCCATCAACCAGCCCGTCAAAGAGCTCCCTAGCCCGCCGTCATCATCGCAGCTAGAACAAACAGGTTCGCCTGCGACGCCAGATCATACGATAAAAGAAGATAGATCAGTTCCACTTCCACAGACGGCGCCGGTAGAGCACTTCGAGCATGAAGAGTCACGGATACTAGATTCATCTTTGGCAGCGACAGGCAAATCAGATCCAGATGTGAACGACTTCGTCTCGCCAGATGCTAGCAGTGCAACTCCAATCGAACCTGTGGATGATATAGCAGATTTAGGTGTAGATCCAATTTCACCGAAGAGTCAGCTTGACGATGACGATGTGAGAGCGATTTTTGCGTGTTGAATCAGCCAATCCTGAGCTGACAAATCAATGCTTCGCTCTCATCTAGATACCCGTTGTTTTGCGAGCATCGAAAGTACCTTCATCCAGGTTAGGTAGACTGTTCCATTATGGCTGTAAGTATTCATTGTGCTTTCTTCGTAGGCGTTGGGCATGCTGCTTACGCCGTGTTGTTGAAGCTCTCGCTGCTTCTTTGTCCATTGGAGCTGCATCTGAGTCTATACGCAGAACAACAGGTGGAAATAAATCCGGTGGCAGTGTATTCATGAGTGATGCGAATATACGAAGATTAGTAGCTACTTTAGGTAGAATGAGGGGTGCCGCTTTGAAGCTGGGGCAATTCATGAGTATACAAGGTGAGTTTGATGATACTGTGTTCATGTTAGACACTGATAACCAAATATGATTTCAGATAATCACATGTTACCTCCTGAGATAGAGAAAGTTTTACATCAAGTACAGGCTCACGCAAACTATATGCCAGATTGGCAGATGGAGGTGCGTCATCAGTCCGATGTAACGGAACCATTCTTGACTGAATCTTATTTTGACAGAGGGTCATGAGAGATGACTTTGGCTCAGAATGGCAATCTCTTTTCTCTTCATTCGACCGTACGCCTATCGCATCAGCATCGATAGGTCAAGTTCATCGAGCAACATTACCTGATGGTCAAGAAGTAGCGGTAAAAATTCAATTTCCGGGAGTTGCATCTTCAATCGAATCTGATCTCAACAACTTATCCTTATTATTGCGGTCTTCAGCATTATTACCTAAAGGCTTGTATTTACAAAATACTATCGCGGTAATGAGAAGGGAATTACAAGATGAATGTGATTATATAATGGAAGCTGCGGCTGGAAGACGATTTAGTCAATTTTTAGCCAATGATGATTACTTCAGCGTACCGAAAGTAGTGGAAGAAGGTACGACTGGTAAGGTATTGACTACCGAATGGATGGATGGAAAGCCATTGAGCAGGGTGAAGGATTTATCTCAAGAAGCGAGAGATCGAGTGAGTACCATTTCTATACCTTTGACGCGCGTAGAGGGTAGGAGGATTTTTGGCTGATCTGATTGGTCGGAATTTAGATTGGCACGAATATCCTGAGATTATGTTTGATGGAATTATTCCAATTTCGATTTATGCAAACTGATCCAAATTGGGCCAATTTCTTGTATACAACGAAAGGAGGAAAAGAAGGTATTCAATTAATTGATTTTGGAGCGTCAAGGGAATATACTAAAGAATTCATGGATGGTTGGTATCGACTTTTAAAAAGTTGTTTAGAAGGTGATAGATCAAAAATGAAAGATGAAAGTTTAAGTCTGGGCTATTTAACTGGAGAAGAAAATGATCTTATGATTGAAGCTCATCTTGATTCAATGGCTTTAGTAGCTAGTAAGTTGTTTTTGGAGAATAATCAAGAATCTGTGATCTTACTAATATATATTGTATGTATTTTTAGGTCCATTTTCGTACGAAGGAAAATATCCTTTCGCAAAACAAACTATAACAGATTCAATTAGATCATTAATACCTGTAATGTTAAAACATCGACTTACACCTCCTCCACAAGAAACTTATTCTTTAAATAGGAAATTAAGTGGTGCGTTTTTAATGTGTGCTAAACTAGGTGCGAATGTAGATTGTCAGAAATTATGGATTGATGTAGCTGGAGAATACAAGGAGGGGTAAATTTGTATCAAGATGCATTTAATATCATTAATTTCATTAATTTCATTAGATTCATATATAATTAAAATGTCCATTTCCATCCACTCTTTCCCAATCTACCTCATTCCATATTTTCCCCCTTACTTCATATGACCGAGACTTCAGATTGGCCAGCCATTCCCGTCTCACCATCTCCTGTCTTCCTGCGCTTTCCATCCTGATCTTTATCATCCTTGGGCCCGGGCCTTTTCTTGTTATTTTCATTAAACCCATTGGTATACTCGCAAATTAAACCAAGTTCGGCGCATCTCTCACACTGGTTCTGTTTCACGTTCACGCACTAATGAATGGAATTCATTCAAAAGTCAATTTTATTTCCTTTTATTGGAAAAACATGATATAATTGAATTTCACTTACCTTGGTCTTTATCGCTTGGCAATTCTCGCATGCCCACTTAACCCTTTTATGAACCTTAACATTCGAGGTTTTTGGTAGAGTCGTTCCACCAAGTCGTCGTGTAAGGTCAATCGCACCTGTTGCGAATAATGATCCCACAGCCCCAGTGATAGGCATAGGGGGGGCTTGTGGGAGAACAGGTGCTGGTGTAGGTGCAGGGTTAGGAGTAGCGGTAGCGGTAGGACCAGGAGCAGCGACGGGCAAGGCAATGGTATCAGGGGCGGGCAGGGGAGCCGGATCGATTGGGAGCCAAGGATCATCTTCGAAAGCAGGAGAGGCCAAGGCAATGGGACCAGGGGCAGGCAGGGGAGCCGGATCTATGGGGAGCCAAAGACCATCTTCGAAAGCAGGAGAGGGTATGGCATCGATGGGAACAGGTTCCAAGGTAGCAGGAGCAAGCAGGGCATCGGAGTCAAGAGGTTCCCAATCGCAAGGATCAGGATAATCGGCAGGGTCATCGGAGTTGTTGAGCAAGGCAACATTGTCCCATAGATCACGTGGCAATTCCCCGTTGAGCTCTTCTTCAACTGGAGGAGGTGGCGGCGGAAGGAGAAGAGCCGGGCAAATGGTGAGTCGAGGTTCTTGCTCTGTGGGGAATTGCCGAAGACCTGGTTGCGGAGTTGGAGGGTCGGCGAGGTTATCTTCTCCCGCAACCAATCGATCTACCAAGAACGGCTCAGGGTCTTCGATAGGGAGAGGTTCCCGATCCACCTCTTGTGTATCTTGGGATACAGCTCGAAGGGAAGTTTCGGCTGTAGTGGGAGAGGAATTTGGCTGGGATGGACCGGATGGAGAGGTAGGTGGGCTGGAAGAGGTTTCAAAATTGAAGAATTGCTCCCACATCTGGTCAGCGGGGGCGAGAGGAATTGTTTGATTTTCCTCGTTCAGCCATTGTTGGTCTCCGCTTGATAATCTCTGGGACTTCTCATCTGAACCCAAATTCCTCGTCTGGTTGAGTCCTTGAAGTATGAAAGGATCGTTATGGGCAAACATCTAAAAAAAACTTTGATGCTTGGAGAAAATTTGTAGAGGTTAGAATGTATCGAGGTGGTGGTAGGAGTAATAGTGGCAAGAAAAGTGAGATTCGTTGGAAAGAAATTGAAAATGACAATGAACAGTTTAAATGGTCTATAAACAAATTTAGAATCTGAGAGAATTTGCACAAGTCGGAATGGTTTGAAGAAGTAGTGGTAGTAGTGGTGGTGGTGTAAGAAGAATCAGATTCGTTGAAAGAAATTGAAGATAGAAATGAATAATTTCAACAGTTTATATACCTTTTCGAGGTTGGCTATGGCTCAATATTACATGGTGCACGGACATTAGCAAAGACGTACGAATGAAACATCACAATATAGTAATGTAGAATATAGTTCAAAGTAATGAACTATCGAATAATATAGGGTTACATTGTACTATTGTAATGTAGAATATAGTTCAAACTTCTGAATACTGTATGGTGAAGAATTCACGCGACGTACTACGAAGTCTTATTTCTTCATCTAAATGTTTAAATATTAGTGTGTGTATAATCGGAAACATATTCAGGAATAGGAATATAAATAACATAAAATTGAAGTATGTATATATATATGACAAAAACTCTTTACCAAATTGATCAATAGTCGTAATACTTTTGAAGAGTTGGCCGATTTTATGAACATTAGCCTAAAGCTTACGTCATGATAAGGGAAATTTCCGAAAATCAAAGAAAATAGAAAATGCCAAGACGCGCTAAAAAATACCAGATCTCGCATTCGATCGACATGTTTTACTTGATTCTACGCGTTTGTTTGTAATGTTTCAAAATTTCATACTTTGATATAAACAAAATATAGTTCAACATACAAAATATCCTAACAATCGACTGTACAAGTATGATATAAATACCTGATGCCGAATCATTTGAATTTGACATATTTGAACATGCTGTGCAGATTTAATACACTTGTTTTATTTTCCCTATAGCCAATTACTCATAGTTCAAGTATAATTCAACCTCTCGTCATTGACATGTCTTCAGTTCCTACTATTTCCAGCTACTCAATCTAGGTTGGAATTGGATGGCTAGCTAAAAGGTACATCCACACAATATACGACTCCTCATTAAGTCGAATCTCGACATTTTCGCACAACCAACTAGTCTGAATTTGTTGCAACCACTGTTGGCCGTCTCCTTCCAACAAGATCACAGAAAACTTATCCAATTGCTACACGTCGTACGAGATTCGGCCCTGGAGTCAGCTCGCACACAACCATTGCGAGGTGGCAAAGAGTGGCGAGAAGAAAGTCGGAAGCTGGCTCGTAACAAGCAGAACAGAATGAACTGGACAAACACTCGGCATCTGGATTCAGGAACGCTTATCATTCATTCGATTCGATTTTTCAATTCGAGGACGGACACCGGAGATATGACATCACGGCCGGAAGAGAAATACAACATGATACGGGTCATTACGTGCAGTATTACATGCTTCTACTTACAAATGCTAAATACAACAATCAGAAAAACGAGTGCTATGAGATTATGTACTTCCAGAAAGAAGATATATGCGGATGTTGTCGAATTAGTCTTTAAAGAGGGATTTGAACTATAAATCCGGTATCAGTTTCAGCAAATATAGCTCGGCAGACGTGAATAGCAAATAACTGACCATAGCTGACCCCGGTCTGTCCTGAGTAGGATGACCAACGAGATCATCATCGTCCTCCTCAAGCTCATCAATTTCGTCCTCCTTCTGTTTGTTCTGACTTGGAATTTGAGTCTTACTTGGCGATTTCGATGCTTTCCTAGGCGATATCTGCTTTTGAGGGGAATTGGATCTCGAAGCGGATCCACGCTTCCTCGGACTCGCTTCCCTCTTATTTGGCGAGGTCGAACCAACTGAAGACGGATTATCGATAGTGCTGTCCCAGACCAAAGCCGATGCTGGATTACTGGTGTCGTTTGTCGTATCTCCACTGATGGAATCGGTCACCCAGGCAGGATGCGATCTGTCGCTCTTATTACCTGATCCGGATCCAGTAGCGACATCCATAGGATGGTTGGATCCATTCTTTGAGCCATTCGACGGATCCTTTTCCATTTCTGTTCCTTTGCCTTCGTCAAGCGAAGCTGGACCTTCAGCAGGAGATTGGTGGGATCCACTATGTCTGCCCGGTTGTTGCTCTTCTTCTTGACCTTTTTGGGGCTGCGATGCCCGGGCAAATTCCTCTTCCATCTCTCTTTCATCCTCTAGATCAGCATTGTCTAATGCTTCTTCCAAATCAACATCCCCCAGCCCTGCAATTTCAAGCACATCAGCTTGTGACATTGTATATGCTTGGCTCTTCTGCGGCGGTTGAGGTCCATCCAGGTTGTCAAGGGGAGCGTCAGGTGAATTACTTCGTTGCGTTCCACCAGGTAAGAACAAGGCTTCTCCATCGTTTAGGGGAGCATGATCTAGATCCATGCCTGTGACCATGTTGGAATCCGCGTCGACGGGCGATGGAACAGCAGCAGCATTCTGATTGAAGATGGATGCGATATAAACATTACTCATTGGTTCTTGAGCGGGAGTAAGATTCAAACTTGATCTCTTTCTTGATGAGGAAGGGGCTTCAGATCCTTTTCGTTTTCTACTACTTGGTGTGCTGGAGGTACCGTTATTATCACTAGTCTGAGAACGATCGCCATTTTGACCATGACCATTGCCCTTTGCGCTACTACTCGAGCTCGTCGTATCTGATAAATTAGGTCGATGATGCGAATGAAGTGAACCACTAGGTGGACGTGTGGAGCCATCACTACTAGATCGTTTGATTTCTATTGATGGTGATCTGATATCCTTGAAAGCTTCACAAGCTGTAGTAGCTATCGCGCAGAAAATAGTAAAATCCTTGAATTCTGTGTCTAAGCTCGTCAGTGTAAGAGGTTGACCAGGTTCAGAAAAAGACACGTTGAGAGTGGCGGAAAGCTGTTCAGCTAATACCAATGTCGCCTGAACAGATCAAAGCTGCGTGTCAGCTTATTCAAGGGCATTTTGCTAGGATTAGCTCACCCTAAATTCTTTCATTGGTAGCGTCAGATCTACCCTATCGCCAACTACTTCATAATCTTGAAATTCACCTGTATCAACTTTGATCTCCGTACACAACCCACCACCACCCATACCTTCCCAAGATTTCATCCTAACCTCCTCTCTGGTGAACATCCAACCTAACTGGTCTGTACCTCCCGAATTTGAGCTATTGTATGATCCTGTAGAAATGGCAAAGTTGTCGAGCCAATCTCGAAGCGTTCGAGAGGTAATATTGAAGCCCGATGGTGTGGTATCTGGATCTACATCTGCTCGAAGGAAATCCGAAGAGCCTAGATGAAGAGAATGTTTCTTGGTAACTCCTGCATGAGAACATCTCACAAGTCAGCAGGCAGCATGTACAGCCTGCATCCAGACGCCTTTTTGGGAGATGTACTAGACCACTCACCATGTTTGCAAACCAGCCTCACTATCAACTTTGACTCGCGACTAAGCCTTGTATCCTCATCATCCGTGAATTCATCCTCATCTCCAAAATGTCTACCATCACTATCATCTTCCTCGCCTTTGGGTACTGATGAACTGCGAACATCTCTATTCCCGTTCTTTCGATGTTGAAGAGGGCGTAATTCATTGGATGGGTCGATGATTCTCAGGTCCAAGCGAACTATTGTAGCTACTTGAGCGGCTTTACCAAGGACTGCTAAAACGGACTGCGAGAACAACATTTAATGTAAAGTTCAAAAGACTGGCAAGCTAAATCTCCATGAGGATGAGAGCGAGTGAGCTTACCTTGACCAGAAGTTTACATTTGACAGATTTCCTTCGTCTTGTATTCCACCTGCCGAAGAAACTCTTATCGAGCTTGAATAAGCAAAAAGCCGATTTAGATGAGTTGGTAACGGACAATTCCCACTGCAGCATGTCAATATGGTTTAGAACTGGCTTTTCATAGTTTATAAAGAGGCAGAGGAAAGAAAAAAAGTATAGGCAGGCTTCTTCAATGTTATAGCCTGGTGGTTCGAGCAGATTGCACTTGTACTCACATGTCTTTGAGTAGCGTGAATATGTAAATCATCACCATATTTCGATGCACACTGAAGGATTCGCATGAAGACTACGTCAAGATCATCAGTATCAGAGTCATCTATCTAAGCACACCAGTTTCACAATGAAACAGACTACTCGCCGTGAAGGGAAAAGCCGATCATCTGATCTGTAATGGGTCAACTCACACACGAGATTCTCAGCCTTAATAGATGCGTCCATCTTGACCAATAGGCGCCAAGCTACTGCTGTGGCTTACCACCACTTCGATCCACTTAGTGAGCCTCAGCTTATGGATTTTGTTTGTTGAATAGAATATCACAGAGAAGAAAGAAAAGGAAAAGATTCAACTTCAAAAGGTTAGTTGATGACTTGCTCATGTTGTCGATTTCCGGTTGACGTGTGTTTACGCGTATTTCCGTCGGAGACACATTGTCACCCCACTTTACCCCACTTATTGGTTAGATATTTTTGGAATTATCATGATTAAAAGGAATACAACATATGCATGGCAATTCATGATGTACTCAATGATCCTTAGTCTACCCCTCTACAATCTGCTTCTCTTTTTTCTTTTTTGTATCGCCCTTTTTCTTCTTCTTTACTTTTACCACCTCTATATCTCCCGTAGAAACAACCGGTATATCATCGTTCTTCTTCCCTATCTCTTCCAAGCCTGAAGAAGGTGTTCCAAGTCGTACAGGCTGATCATCGTCCATTTTATATTCCTCATATCTTCCTGATCTACTAGTCTGTTCGCTGGAAGTAAGATCTATTGCTGCTAAACCTGAATTATCTCTTTCTAACTCAGGCTTTTTCATTGATGTGGTCATCGGAGCGGTTGATCCTTCAGGTAATTCACCTTGTCTATCAAATTCAGGTGGTGCTATTTTTCCTTTTCCACTCTTTTTACTTTTGAATTTACCTTTGATTGTTGAATGCGGATTAGATTCTTCTATTGCTATTTCCGAATCATTTAATTTCACTATTGGTATTTCATCTATATCTTCCTCCTGATCATGTTCATTCTTATCGTATAGGTAATAGGGATCGTCTTTATGTTTTGCTTTACGTGCCGCGCGACGCTATAAGGCATGATTATACTTCAGCTTTTGAGCTTTTAGAGTAGCCGTCGAATTGTTGGTGTGCACTTACCCTGGCTCTTTCCTCTTTGGTTTCTCCCTCTCGTTTTTTACCTTTCTTATCCTGTTCCCTCAAAACCCTTCTCAATTCTTCCATACCTTCGCCACCTCCCTCACCTAAATCAAAGGCGGTTTTTTCCTCTTCGCTCTCCTCATCTTCACTGAGCGTACCAAAACCTCCTCCTGGTATAATTTCCGCATCCAAATCCAAGCCTTCCGGTATACGAACAGCTTCTTGAGCTCTATAAGCTACAGCATTTAGCTCGTGGGAAGTGAACAGAGGTTCAAACAAGAATAATGATTTCGGATAAGACGGATTACTTTCATCATCGGTAGCTAATGATTCGGCAAAACCACCCATCACTTCTGGTACATCATCTTCTGGTGACGATATTTGCTTGACCGTCGGCATATGGTTGTTGAGATCTGCTTGAACGAACGATAAAAGTTGATCAAATTCGAAAGCTCTTTCTTGAACTTCTATATCACCTTTGCTTAAAAAAGTGTGTAGCCCGGATTTCATGGAAATCACCAAGGCTTTGGCTTCTTCGTGCGTTTCAACAGACCAATGAGATGAGATGTTGGCCGTATAGTGACCGAATATCTTGGCTGCCGAATGTAAAGAAAGAGATATAAGGGACGAGGAGGAAAGATGTAAGGTAGGTGATAATATGGAAGAGATCGCGCTCAAGGGCGAAGACAAACACCTAAATCACCCTTGTCAGCTTCTCCGAGACACCTCCGTGCCCGATGCTAACTCACGAGGAATACTCTCCACAAACCCAGATTGCGGCTTCGATCAAACCGTCCTCTCCCGTCCCATCTCTACCTCTTTCCCTCAGATCTTCATCACTCAATACCTTCTCAAATACGCCGACGGCATACTGTCTCACACTTTTCACTCTCCCTACAATGTCAAGCACAAGATTCTTGATCTGCTCTCCAACATTGACATGACTCACGTAAGCCAAATCGACCAGTAGCGAGATGACCCATTCGAAATCGCTGACATTGACGTAAGTATCATATGATATGATCGTGAGAAGTTTTTGGGTGAGCAATAATCGGTATGCGGGTGAGAGTGATACGGCTGTCGAAGTCACTGTAGGATCCTTGGCAGCAGTCGGTGAAAGCTGATTTGCTATGGCTGTCAAAGAGGCAACGGCCGAGGGCAGAGTAGAAGCGTTTTCGTCCGAAGGAGCAAGATGTGATAGAAGTTCGTCCGCTATGGTTTGTAGATTATCTCGATCAACCTGTACAAGCGCGGTCAGCTCGACAGCGTTCAGAGGGCAAGACAGCTGACTTACCATGGATGTGACTAATTCCAATGCTCTCATACGTATAGAAACATCAGGATCATCCAGACTTTCCATAATTTCGTCTTGATACACAGCTACCATAGTTGGATGGGTAGGTATGATTTTCACCATTGCTAATAAAGCGATATACCGTACTGCATATTGAGAAGATCAGAAGCTGGTCGTTTCCTTCACATAGAAGGAGCTTACGATTCTGGTCTCCGCCTTCATCCCGTAGGTAGCCACCTAATTTCTCTACACACACTCTAGCTAAAGCTTCGCCTTCTGCCCTATCAGGATCTAACATTCCCCCTACAATGCACGTTCGCACGCATTCATACAGTAATGAGATTGCCGATGTAGATGATATCAGAGAAGTTATAGGCGGCAGCAATTTACGGACGAGTCTGGGTTCTAACGGGGTAAGGATTGCGAACTGCAAGTAAGGCAACAAGTCAGCTTCACTCGTCGTCCTGATTTCCTGATACTAGGAAGAGATAATAGCTGGACTAAACATACCAGCTTGACCACTTTGATCAACATCCAATTATTTGTACTTCCGGTCAATATCCCGAAAAGCTCCGGAGCGAGCGGTAGATAGTTCTTCCCTCCCTGCCTCCGAGCTAATTCCATAACCACTCCTACCGTTGCGCCGACTACACCTTGATCTGTATCCTGCAACTTGTCTCGCAATCTAGGAAATCCTTCGCGTAGACCCTCAGGGAAAGCTTCCCAGCATGGCAATAAGCATAGAACCGCTCGCTTTCTGATACGAGGAGATGAGTGGGTCAACAGGTGCAGTAGGTCCGGATGAAGGGTAGTGGACAGTGATGGAGAGAGCGAAAGAAGGTGAGGTAGGGCTGTCAATGGGATAGGCGGAAGTGGTACATGAGGGGACATCAGGTCCTAATAAGTCCATGTTATATGTTTTAGCTGCTTTCGGAGGTCGAGAATCGATGAGATACGCTAGTGACAGGGCGTACCTTCTTAATTCCATTGACCGTCAACACTACTTCTTCTGTATCACCGGAGAAAGCCATAGGAGCAGCGAGATATCCGATCTCTGTTCATTCGAAGTGAGCTGAGATAACCTGAACTAGCCGGCTCGGACTCAAATGGAGAGCTTACGCTTTAGATGATATCTCGGCGAACTCATGACTTCCACCACATGAAAAGCGAATTCCGGAGGAGTAGGTATAGGATATAACATCATCAACTAAGGATAACTATCAGCTATGCACCTTCGGTGTCACACATAATACCCCAATGACCAATAAAGGGACTTACGTAGCATAGTTTGAGAACACCTTCCGCTTTCAAAGCCATGTCTTTGCCTTTGAGCTCTTGACGAATCTCAACCATAGCTTCGGCTATGAAAGCATCTTCTTGAGCTTTCGAGGAAGCCTTGTGAGCTCTCAAACCCCTTATAAGGTCCTGCAACGTTCTTTCGAACATCTTGGCCGGAGATGACGATGGCTCTTACACCTTATCTGAAGCTAGGTCGGCTTAGTAGTTTTGTGTTAACAAGACAAGTAACCTAATTGAGCGAGTATTTATGAATGATGACGAAGGGTAACTTATCATAGACCATGTTTTGGCTTGAAAGCGGTGATCGCCGAATGGTAATTCACCGGGAGATCGAAGAAAGTTGAAATGATGAGCGGCTAAAAGAGTATTCAGCTTGATATTTTCACATATTCTTATCAAACACGACTGGATCACAGACAACCTCGAAACTTCAAGAGCTCCGGTCTATATAGGACTACACGCTAAGAGAAGATCAGAGGCAAGGACGACAAATAGAGGCAGCTAAGGTACTCCCTGCATCTCGTTCGCACAGGTATTCAATTCTCGACACCTTTCCCCATCCGCTCGTTGGCTCAACGCAACATGGACGTTCCACGTATCGTCCGAACACATATTTCTACCGCTGAATTGAATCCTCCGCAAGAGCTGATAGATGGTAAGTGCTAATGACCACTTCAAGATCTTCATTTGACTTAGCCTTCTAGCTCACATCGCGGCGTCACTTAGGTGTCAGCAATGGCCAGGTGGGATTGCTAGAAATAGTCAAAGCTTTGGGAGAGTATCTAACCGCCGCAGAGGAAGAAGTCCGTCTAAAAGGTGAGTTACACAAAATTTGTATCATGTCTTCTCTACCGTCAGGAAATCCAGCTGAGACACTGACTGGTGTAGGACTTACATTCCTGTCAAACACGCTCAGCGTTGTCAGTGTCTCCAAGATAAACCGGCAAGCTAGTGAGTAGACACTCTCGTACACTTGAGATTTCCCGCCTATCTACTTTCCATTTCATGATCCATCGAGACTAACCTTCTGGTTTCTCAACGTGAAGCTCAAACCCTTACCAATTTCTACCTTTCTAAACTTGATGATTTTGATTCCCTACCTCCGGCCTTGGACGGATTGACGATCCTATCGAAATTACCCACTTTCGACGATGAAGCAGCTATAGAAGTGTATAAAGGGTAAGTTAGCTCTTCGAGGCATCTATCGTCGCTGGACAGAGAACTGACGTCAACCTCTTCTAGCTTGGTAGAGAATGTCAATATGAAGGCGTATATCCAAGCTACTCGACATAAAGTATACGTTTTATTCGATAGTCTATTAGCTTTGCATAGGAGTGGTATGTTCAGGTCGATTATGAGCAGAATTAGGGTGATGTAGTGCTGATGTGGATCGCACCGACCAGCTCTCCGGTCAATGGGAACATCCTTCTTGAATAGTTACACCAAGATGGTAGATGGAGAAAAGGATCCTAGAAATTTGATGCTTCTGTTCTCGATAGATAGGGTAATATTGCTAGAGTTCGAGGTCAAGGATCATATCGAGGTCAGTCTCTGACCTAATCTTTTCAGCATGGAAGCTGATCTGACATCCCCTGATCGTAGGATTTCTTCGATATCACTTTCTGTTATTTCCCAATCACGTTCCGTCCGCCACCTAATGACCCATATGGGATCACAGCGGAAGATCTCAAACTTGCTCTGAGAGGTTGTATGGCTTCTTCGCCTTATTTCGCCCGGATGGCTATACCATTATTCTTGGAGAAGTTCGCCACTCTGACCGGACCAAGTATGGTATGTCCCGTTTTCCACTCAGAATCAACCTGTGTCCACTTTCAGTGACTATAATTGATGCATGGCTTTTCTTACGTACAGAAAGATCTACAATTATCGATAGCTGCTTGTTTACCTGTCTATGGAGCCGAATCTGTTCGTGAGCGAGCTGGGGAGTTATGGGAAGGAATCAAGACCGAAGTGAGCGATTTGGGTCCGTTAACTGATCGTTGCTGTACTGACCACTTGCTAGATACTATATTCATCGGATACGTCGATTGAAGCAGCTGCGCTATGTGCTTTAGAAGCGCTGATACGGACACTTTACCCACCTGACCAATCGCCCGGTGGAATAGCCCAAGATATAATAAAAGAATGCTTAGAGATACTGAATGAACCTGAAAAAACGCAAGCACTGGCAGCTACGAAGATTTTGGCAGCTATTTTCCGCTCTTCTTGTACGTTTCCCCACCCAGCGTTATGCTCCTTTACGCGCAGTCGGGCATTAGGTTGATGACAATTTGGGCTCATGAAATAGCATCGGCTGGGAAATTTGCCATATCTCAAGCGCTCCCTCAATTATTCCGTCAATTCAATTCACCTTCTCTACCTTCGCATCGTGCCCCAATCCTCTCAACGATTTCTTCTCTCTTATTGGCCATTCAGTCGGTGTACTCCTCATCTGAATCACACCGGACTCAGCAAGACGAACAATCGCTAGAACCTTACCATCAAGGTATACTTGATGTTTTACGAGAAGGCTTACGCACGGAAGGCTTGAAAGCACCAGCGATCCAAGGATGTACGGCTTGTGTCCAGATACCCGGGTTCTGGGCAAAGGAGGATGTGGAGAATGTGGTCAGGGGTTTAGACGATATATTGGTCAATGATGAAGATCCGGAAATTCGGTGAGTTCGGCATACAATTTCCCTTCAGATGCACATTGTCTTCATGAAACGGTGTGGACTTTGTGTATCGATGCTGACATTGTGTTATAGACCTGAAGTCATCAAAGCTCTTACTACAATATCAACTCATCATCCTACAATAATAGAATCATTGACTCTCCCATTACTCTTCCATAATCTGCCCGACACTGCTCCAGGAGGAGAAGAGCATATCGCCAGGGAGAAATACAGATCGATTCTGATCTCTCTCAAAGAGCTATGCGTTCAAACTGCTTTATTTCAAACTTTAGTCATAAGGATTACTACCAAATTGGACCTCTTATCATCACCGACAGATAAAGACATAGATATGGATGGAGAGTCCCAGTTTGATAGGAGAGAATGCACGATCGCTTATTGTTGGGATCTACTACATGCCCTCCAAGGTGTAATCGATATGAAAATCAAACAAAAGCATGGCGATCTGGTCAGATATTTCGATCAACTTGTACCTCGGTTAATGACTTTGGTGATTTCCAGTACATCTAATGAAGGGGTATTTGGGGATAGAAGGTTGATTGGCTTGATTGCTAAAATCGTAGAAAGCTTAGTATGGGAACTTCCTTCAGAGTGAGTTTACAATCAAAATAGGATAGCGAAATATTCGAGCTAATCTGCCTTGCTGACTAGGAGACAATCAAAGTGGTTTGCGGCCACGTATGATGCATTCGAAAAAGGAGAATGGCGTGGGGTAGTGCTTGATAAATCCATAACTTCGAGTGGATCACCACTAAGAGTATGCTGAGCCGAATGGTTGTGAGCGTAGAAAACGAGAGCTGACCTACGTACCAATAGGTCGGCGCTTCTTCATCTGAAAAAGACTTGATCGCGTTGTACTCTGGTTGTGTTCAAGCCTTAAAGCTCGATGTGAGCCAGCTGTAGATATAAACGCTGAGTTTACAGCTAATGGTCATTTCGCAGATCACGTTGCCATTCTCCTCTTCGGCTGAATTCTTGAGCTCGAAGATACATTGGGCGATCCATGTAGCTGGAGAACAATGGCAAGTCAAATGGGCCTCAGATTTGATCTGTGCTTTCGTAAATAAGCGGGAAGGTGGTGAGCTCTTCGAGATTGGCTAGTCTGTCGTCAAGCTGACTTGCATATCACAGACCTTAAGGAGTCTCTTGAAACGATATTGGACAGTATTTGGACCAAGGAAATCCAAGATACTTCAGCTGATCTCGAAGTAAGACAAAGGGGATTATCAGTTTACTTATTTGTGCGTCTCCGCCTCGTTTGGCGCGAATGATAGCACGAGGCTGATAGTAATATTCGGTAGATCGTCAAAGCACTCTCGTTGCTGCGGCAACCTCTTGCATACTCTTCACTTGAAAGAGTGATTGATATTTTGAGCTTGTCCAACCTCGATACCGAATTTGTGGGATTCGCAGCGAATGCCTTGGGTATACTGGCGCAAGGCAAGGGCGTTGGCCACCTGACTGCCAAGGTGAGCATTCGAATATTCGTCTAGTGACCTGGAAGGAAGACCGATAGCTGATCAACCTGTCGTTTGGCTAGTTGCTTTTTGCCCAAAAATTGTGGAACTTCGTTTTGCCCAAATTGATTGAGGGTGACAAAGAAGCGAATGGTAAGCTGGGTTGAAGCAATATGATAGCGAGAAAAGTAGCTTATAATATGTTATAGGTACAGGTAGATTAGTCTACCTAGTCGCTTTCGCTAGTTTGCTGCCTCTCATTCCCGCCTCACTGTGCTTAGCGGACCTCAACACGGTAAGTATCCTCCGGACAGGACAGAATCTCGAAGAGAGTCACTGACACGGAGTAAATGCTCAGATCTTGCCCCTCATACTGCGATCTTTGTCTCTTCCTGATCCTCAACAGCGTAGCAACGCCATAAGGACTCTTACTTCCATTTTGGAAACAGCTACAGACTCGAAAGAAGTTGATAAAGCTATACATACACATGCTGAAACCATGGTAGAATCATTGCTGAAAAGTGCCATAAAACAACCAAAAGTACCTACTTCAGCTGTAAGTCGACCTCTTAAGTTTAATTGGGTAACTGTGAAATTGCTAATTTCTAGGATTTGATCGAGTAGAAAGTCAGAAGTTCAGCATTATCTTGCTTGTCAATGTTTCCTGATATAATACGATTCGAGATTTTACATAAATATAAATCAATAGTGATTAAAGAATTAGGTAAAACTCTTGATGATCCACTAAGAAACGTCAGGAAAGAAGCTGTTGAATGTAGATCTAAATGGTATAGATATGGAAATGCTGTTTAAAGAGATCAGCAAGGCCTAATCTGAGCATTTGTTGTATTTACCATTTACTTTAGGTATATAGAATCTAATGCAATTACATTTGGGAATGCTTGGATAAGGATTAATTTCCAATATCACCTGAAACGCTATTAGTAAAATGATTTGTTACACAGCCCACGAGGGAATGAGGTAATTGATTTAATATTCAGGGTTATCACACTTGTACCCCGCTCGAACCCCCTCATTTCACTCATCACATCAACGCGACCTTTGATAAACCTCTCTACTACTTCAGATACTCTACTCTTTTTGACCAACCTTCACGAAAGACTTCTCAACTTAATCAGCTATTTTGCTAGTATAATAGCAGGGCTACAGTTGATACTTTGCCATCATGGCCCCTGTTACTCTTCCTCCCTCCTTTTACAATTCTTTTTGGTCGCCTGACTATCGTTCAGGATTGGAAGTATTGTTCAAGTCGCTAGAACAGGTAAGCCAGTGATTCCCGCTTGCATCATTACAATCCTTGTTAGGAACTAGCTCCTTGCCCGTCCTGTACGAGGTCCATGCCCCAGAAGTATGGTAGAAGCGAAGCTGACAAGGTGTTTTCTTTTAGGGATGTCTGGAGAACGATGATGTAGAGGCATTCATAACTGTAAGCTCTCAAAGACATTTAGCGCATGGCTTACTCAAGAGCTCACATGACTAACTCATCATCTTTGTACTGATCAGAGCCAAACGACATCCCACTTGATCCTCTCGCAATCACTGTTAAATCCTCCCCTCCCTACAGTCTCACCAGAATCTTCCTCTTCTCTGCAACATACCCTCTTATCTCTTCGAGGAGCGTCCTCTGCAAGAGGCGAAGCGCACCGTGCTTTAGCTCAGGAACTTGAACAACGTGTATTAGCTGGTTTCAAGAATTGGAAAGAACGTCATGCCGTTCGAGTGAAAGAAGCTCGCACGGACATGTTGGGTAAAGGTGGTGTGATAAGCTTTTGGGAGAAGGAGAATGGCAAGCTTGCTAATGTATGTACCTGCTGGTGATGGCTTTATAGCCCAATTCCGATATTTAGACTGTCGGAGACTATATACAATGCTGATGAACTTAATCCAATAGCTACATCAGACATATGTTAACAAGTCTCGGGCGGCGGATGATAGCGAAGACGAGTGAGCTGACATTTTCGAGAAGTTTGGAAGATGTAGCTGACAACGGATGAGCAGTGCTAAATTCGCTCCGGCATCCGCTCGTTCACCTCCTTCAGACAATTACACATCATCCCCTACAGTACATCACAAAAGCCCCAGCGCAAACCTTCGCCGGGCAGGTACAGTCGCAGATCGAATATCCGAAAAACTTAGAGCGGCATCTGTGCAGAGTACATCGACAGCTCTATTCTCAAGTCCGTCAAAACATCGATCGGTCTTATCCATTGATGGCAAAGAATTACCGCCACCTCCCAGCCCGTTGTTACCTATAACCGGTGGTCCAAACGGAATGACAAGCCCAACTAGTCCAGCGAGGGAAGAACGGTTCGTACCACCCACTGACCCCGATGGAAAACCATTCATTCATTCTGCATCTGGCGGTCCACCAGTTCCGTCAAAAACACCGGTGACTCCAGGAAGAGAGGAACCAATTCTTTTATCTGGCTTATCTCTCACCCCACAAGCCCTCAAGAGCTTACTGCAACGGTTCGAGACTCACCTTCTAACAAATCTTGCCCCTTATTCAGATGCACCGTTCTCTCAATCCAACAGGTCTAATGCAGCTTTAGCATCGAGACAAAGAAGTACAATACTAGGCACTTATGAGAAGACCTTCTCTGGAGAAGAGGTCGTAGAGTGGCTGAAAGAGAATATTGAGGGTTTTGGCGGAGATTGGGAAAGATGTGTCGAAGCGTCAAACGAGCTATACAAATTAGGTCATCTAAGCAGGATAGGAGTGGGAAGGGGATTTGATCCGTCTGAAGACACGTATTACGTCTTGAAGAATACCCTACAGCAGACCAATATAGCTGGAAATGCGTTTAGTAACGTTAATATTGAAAAGGCTAACGAAGCTTTACAATCTATGGGCATCTCATCACCTCTTTCCCCATCAACAGCTACAAATGCTCTTCCAAGCTTGATCAAGTCATATCTGCCCTCATCGTTGAGCACCTCGGACGAACCTCAACACGTACGACTCAGAAAGGATGCTAGTAAAGCGGACGAGGCGTATAAAGAGGGTGTGAGAAATGCTGAAGAGAGAAGATTGGAGATGGAGGAGTCGATTGAGAAAGGCTTGCGATTGTGGGAGCGGTGGGAAAGAGAACGATTGGTGGCTGTCAAAACTGGTTAGCTTATTGTTGACTCTCTTCCCTGCAGAGGTTCAGCTGATAAAGTACCAAACTACAGTGTTGAAGCACTATGATGAGGCACTTGCGAAGCTACCTGACCGTTTGAGGGAACTGCAGAAAGGTACTTCCCTCGGCGTTGAAGCTTTCAACCCCGAAGCAGAGTGAGTCAGGAATCTGGACCCGAAGAAATGCAGCTTATCGATTTTGATGGCTGTGCAGTATCAAAGCGCTGATCGAAGGCAATCGTACCGGACCATTTGTAAGCTGGTTCATGCGATCAATCTGTATTTGTCATGGATTACAAGCACTGATTCCCATATATAGCGACCCCACCCTCATGTGTACGAATCGTTGGAAACAGACATGCCAGATGTCAACTTTGGGATTGACCTACGAAGGTGGTCAGGAGAACATGGTTGGAAATCACTCGTCTCCGCTCCGTCAAGACCGAAAGGTGCTATACCTGAAGCTTTGGAAGCTTTACTGTCAGCTTTGAAGGATATGTACCAAGCAGTACCAGATGATGGTGAGTGACGGACCTCCTACGTAACTTCCTGGAAGTATTTCTGACATGTGTACGAAAGAGCGACGAAGATCATGGATATACGAGGTACCCTTGAACGAGACCCACATGCTACGAAACGCTATAAATAACCCTCAGATACCTCTCGATGACCTGATTACAATTGTCAAAAAATTCAATCTTCCTATAGCTGCCGGAGCCGTCAAACTATACTTGCTCGAGCTGAACCCGCCGGTATTAGGATGGGAAGGATGGGAAGATGCTAAAGCTGTCTATCCTGCTAGTGAGTCAGCTCAAATTGGAACGGAAATTGTGGAGTAGTGAGCTGACAGAAGGCTGTTCAGTTGGAGCTGATCAGGAGAGGGACATGACCAGTGCTGTATCAAGTGTACTTGGTAGACTGCCTGGCTCACAGCTCTACGTCCTTGACGCAGTCATCAAGCATTTCAGAGAGTAAGCTGCCCCTGGTGCTGACGCGATGACCGGTGACCATGAGCTAAGGAAATTTATTATCAGAATGATCGATTCCACAAAAAGTGCTGAGTCTAACGAAGTATACGTCACGAAATTGGCCCTTTCAGTTGGAAGAAGTGAGCATTCCGGGCCTCTTCCCGTCCACAAAGAACATCATGGCTAACTTTCGTTTAGCTATACTGCGACCGCAACATGAGAATGATCTAACAATTGGTGATCGGACCCCTTCACTCTTCTTGGCCGACCTCATTCACCATTATAGCGCACTGTTTCCCTCATTGATAGAAAAGAAAAAGAAAGAAGCAGATCGAGTAATGCCAGTGCGCAAAAGGACAGCTCTGGTTGATCAAAGAATCTCCAGATCCAGTCTGAGTGGAGCGGACAAAGATCCTCAGCATCTTTTAGAGCTTCAACACGCGTTACAACATCCTTCTCAATCGCAAGCTCCAGCTCAACCTCCTCGAGCTGTTTCACCTAGTCCAGCTGGTAAGAGTACTGCTCCACTTCATTTGGGCAGTGCTTTGGGTTTCGGTCCTCCCCTTGAGGAAATAGCCAGAAAATCGCCTACTCCTCCGGTGCAGCAGGATGTAAAGAGCGTCCCACCTAATTCCGAAGTCCCACCAGTGTCTGAAGGTAGACCACCAGCGTTTAAAGAGCCGCTAGATGATGATGAAGATCGACCTCTGATTTTCAAAGAACCTGAATCCGATAGCAGACCTACGACCCCTACTGAAGACTTGGTACCACCTTCATCAGCTTATGATTATGCAAAGTCAGCACCGAGGTCCTCGACACCCACCGAATCATTCAAATCGCCCATCAATGCAGCTCAGGCTTCAGATGTTACAGCATCTACGCCGCCGGCGGGTAGAGAAGATAGGGAAGATAGTGTAATTGCTGATGGATCTGGGTCTGGTGGTCTGAAAAGAGCTACTTCAGGAGAAACTTCGAGGTTGAGAGGTCCTAGGGGTAAGTTCTTCCCTCGATTTCAGGGATTGCGAGTCAGGTGTATTAGAGTAGCTGATAGCTGTACTTTGATAAGGTGCTCGAGGGCCGCGGCCTGCAGGAGGACGAGTCCCTTCTCATACCGGAAAACCCAGTATAACGTCGATAGTCACATCATACGCAGACGAACCTTCTGATACGCCGCAAGTAAGATCCGAATCACCTGCCGTACCTGACAGTGCGGGCTTAGGGGTAAATAGAAGTAGAGAAAATAGTAGACCTACATCACCTGCGGCTGTCTCTGGTACGCCGATTTCAGCTACGGGTGATGGGAGCTCAGGATTGAAGAGGGCTAGCAGGACGAATGTGAGTTTTATCATGACTATTCTGACAGAAAGCAGAAGTAATGTGTAGAATCGCGATGGTATGAGCTCGACTGATTGAATCTGGATAGTTCGGCCACGGTACAAGGGGTAGTGTGAGCGCCATGGCAGCTAGATTTGAGAACAAGCAATGAACGACGTGCAATGTTGGCAGGATAGACAGTACTTCACATGAATATATATGATCATATATGGACTCATGGCGATGCCCTGATAATTTAGCGTGGCGTGCTGGGAATACTGTATGTATAAAAGATCGCGATCCTTCATGAAGTACTAAAAACGAAATTGATGGAACTATCCACTTCGTATACATTCTCATCTCGAGTCAATGCAGGTATGACGGTCTGTGTTTTCGCTGATTATTTGGTGATTGATCGGAGTGAAGGTGATCAAGCACTCCTAGATTCATTTGAGAGCACTAGCTCCGGCCCTATGAGGCGTTATGATCGAGCGTGAGAATGACGTTTCAAATTAAAGGTGGGGTGATGGGGAATCATGACAACCATCGTCATAGACTTAAGGGGGTTATGAACGAGCCATGCACCAACGTATCAGCTCGGAAAGATACTTAGTCATAATCAAATTTACAATTGAAAAAGAATTTAAATATTTCGATTGTGCATGGCATTATAAGAATTGTGTATCCACTGGAAGGTCACTTGAGAAAAATTGCATTCAAAGAGAAGAAGTGAGTACGACTTCAGAGTTTTCTATTCATTTTTTGGACAAGATGTTAAGAGATTGTCGTTAAAAGATAAAAATAAATAGATCTTCATAACTTGTACAATTGGAAAATTTGATGATAATCCGTTAAAATCTGATGTAAATGTCTATTTGAATTTAATATTTAATGATGTGTGTAATTTCCACTAATACTTGATAAACATATATGCTTGATAACTACTCTCTTTGTTGATTCAATTTATTGAAAGGCTGGAGGTAGATTATGTTAATCTTCTAAATGTATGTCCTTACTCGTTGTTCAATCTAGATTTCCTACTCTCAAATTATGCGTTCATTGTCCTTTTGCCAGCTGCATGCAGATATACTTGTTTTATCTGAAGTTAAGAGGGAAGTTAACTTTCCGATCGGATTTAGTACGACTAACAAAATTGAGAGAATGGAAGAACTTATTCGCCCTTTTTCAATCGACTCATTGTCGAGTCCCCTATCGGAAGAACACTTAGAAGATATCATCAATGCAGGAAGTAAAGAACCTTTCAATTCTGGGGTACAAATTGACCTTATTTCGTGAATCCATAATAATAAGTTCCATATATAAATAGTGATATATGTAATTGTTCGCTAGATGAAAGGTGAAGGAGGCATCCAAGCTTGTTCTGAAGATGCTACACATAGGAGAAAACCGAATATCAATGATAGAAGGGGTTGGTAAGTGTAACTGACTATACACTAGACCAGACCAGCCTGCCTCGGATGAGAGGCATTTGATTCTGTCGGCATTCTTCGGTATATCATGGCTATGTAGTGATGTACTTTTGTGGATGTTACTCTTGGTCAGTCATTTTGGTTTTGGCGAATTCAAAAGCACTGTGATAAGAGTAAAGGGTCTATCAATTTCAAATTGTATAACCGGAATTGATCCACCTCGCTTACACCTCCCCAAGCGAGATTGATATCAACAGACTAGTTTTAGCAATTGAACTGAGATCAGCTGACTAACTGCACGCGTCACTAAGGTGCAGTGCTAATGAGGAGAAAGTATTCTATGAGCTGACAATCTTTGCCCTCTGATGCCATTCCTCTGATATATCATTGTGTGCTATCAGATCTTACGACAAAGCTTATATTGATTGATAATGTTGATCGGTCGGAAACAAAAGGACTTACCTAGATCTGCGGCAATGTCCGTGTTTTAGGCGCTTGTGTTTATTTTTAATCCACAATTAAGGCACTGAAGGAGTGAGTGCCAATCATAACAAGCTAAGCGAGGTCTATTTTTGAATATTTTGAATTTAGTGTTGATTTATCTTAATGGTACTCGTCACCCACAACACCGGATACCTTAAGTAGTGTAGGAGACCGATATAATAATGTATAATTCCTTTTATTCGTTAGGAACCTCGCTTAATTTCTTTTCATTCTCCTTGTTTTTATTCATATCAAATTGGGGCTCTCTGGAGAAAAAAACAATACTTTTAGATAAGTAAGCGAATAAATTTCACTGTATTATCTTGAGAAGCGAGATGCTCAATTGCTTTTTTCCCAGGCTTGGTTTTTGATAAGCCTTCTTTCATTGATATAATATAGATATCCAATTTCTCACTCCTCCTATTCTGCAATTGTGGATTACCGTACTATAGAACTTGAACATCGTATTACAACTGTAGCAAGATGTCCGAATCGTCTTCTTCGGCAAATGCTCAACCTCTGAAAGGACCATATTCTACTCAAGCGGTCCAAGAATCCATTAATAGAGAGCAAGCTGGATTAGGTCCATACGCATCTAGACCCAATGTTTCCGAAATTACTGGAGCTGCACCTGAGACTAATGCACCGCATAGAAATTTCAAGCTATGGAGTTTGAGTGAGTTGCAGTCGTGTTTATCCACTTCAACGACTCCTAATGTTTGCTGATCGACGCTTATTATATGTGTGTAGTCGGTTTGGCATATGCTATTTTAAATTCTTGGACAGCTATGGCTACTTCCCTTTCTATCGCTTTACCTTCCGGAGGTCCAACAGCAGTTATCTGGGGTATCGTACCTTCTTTCATCGGAAATTTAGCAATGGCAGCCAGTATGGCTGAAATTTGTCATGTTTATCCTACTTCCGGTGGACAATACCATTGGGCGGCAATTTTGAGTCCTGCTCATATGGCACCTGTTAGTGTTTTTCTTTGTTTTTCTTGAAACGTATCAAGCTGATCTGGAATGCGGTTATAGGCTATCTCATGGATTTGTGGATGGTTCGCTGTTGCTGGATGGTGGGCTTTGACAGCTACCGCATCAAGTTTAGCAGGATCTTTGATTACTGGCGTTATTGCTCTTTTACATCCCAATTATGAGGTTGAGCGTTGGCACATTTTCCTCATTTACATCGTTTACGCTCTTGGAGCATTAGCTATCAATATATGGGGATTGAGACTTTTACCTGGAATCAATCAGACCGCCATTTTCTGGTGAGTGTATTCCGTCATTGCGGTCCAATCAAGGCTGCAGCTTATCACTTGGGTACTATATGGCTATATAGGTCGTTAATCGGAGCCGTTGTTATCATTATTGTTTGTCTGTCCACCGCATCACCAAATTTCCAATCTGGAGATTTCGTGTTCAAAACTTACATCAATGAGACTGGCTGGAACAACGGTGTCGCTTGGTTGTTGGGATTGCTCCAAAGTGAGTCCCATTTGAACTTGTTTTCGCGTTCGCAGAATTCTTGCAATTTTGCATTCATATCTTTTCTGCTCTACATGTTTGCTCCATCTGACCCTTTTCTTTCAAGGTTCATTCGGTCTCACTGGATATGACGCCGTGTCACACATGGTCGAAGAAATGCCAAATCCCCATCTTAATGCACCGAAAGTGATGATCTTAGCTGTCTGTATCGGAGCCTCATCATCATTCATCTTCCTCATTTGTCTACTATTCGGTATCAAAGATGTCGATGTAGTGAACAGCTCGTCCGCTGGTGCTTTATTGGAGAGTATGTATCAAGCAACCAACTCCAAGGCTGGAGCTGTCTGTTTACAAGTAAGTCGAATGACTCAGTCACAATATATAAGGATTTATCTGACAGTTGCCGTAGATCTTCCCTATCATTGCTATGGCTTTCACTGCTCAAGGACTTTTAACTGCATCTTCGCGAATGTCATACGCCTTTGCTCGAGATAGGGGATTACCTTTCTCAAGAGTTTTCGCAATCATGAATAAGAACGGTGTACCTATTCCATCTGTACTTCTTACCACCTCATTAGTCATAATTTTCGGTTGTATTTACCTCGGATCATCTGCCGCTTTGAATGCTATCCTTTCGAGCTCTGTTGTTTTCCTCAACATCTCATACTCTATTCCTAGTAAATCTTGAATCTTTCTTCGCCGTCAGATTGACCAGTCAACTAACCAAAAATAACAATCATAGTTCTGCTGGTTGTCGTTCGTGGACGAAAAATTTTACACCCTCCGTCATTACCTGCACCTACTTGGACACTTGGACCTATCTTGGGTCCAATTTGTAACATTGTAAGCATGGAGACTTTACCCGCTCAGAAGCCATGGGACATATCCATTAATGCCAAATCTCACAGGTCGGCCTTGCATTTACCATCTTGACGACTGTGTTCTTCCTTTTCCCACCTGAACTTCCCGTAACAGGTGAAAATATGAATTACGCCGTAGCTGTATTAGCTTTAATCTGTGAGTGTCCTCCACCTTTTTGAGTATCTTCTTCAGTGTGATTCAGGAGTTTGGCTGATATGAATGGATACATTAGTTGTTATTTCCGTCATCACTTGGGTAGTCGATGGAAGGAAGAACTTTATTGGACCCCGAGATTTGGGTGCATTGTTAGAATTGGCCAGAAGCGAAGTGGATACACATACCCTTGCTCCTCATTCTCAAGGTCATCCTATGACTAAAGTCGAAAACGGACAAGCTAACACTCAAATTACACACGATCTCAACTAGAGAAGGTACTAGGGTATATATATTTAGGTATAGCTGATCAATGCATATTTAGAGTCAGCAGTGACTGTTGAAGTTCTTTCGATCAGTATGGGTTGTTCATTTCATACGTGCTGGGACGTATTTTTGCATCAGGCTTACAAAGCGGCCGATTCGAGTACCAGCTCAATAAGGATCCCAACGATGTGAGATGCCTATGCTGGTGGATGTCGTATCACGTGATAAGGGAGTTCTTCAAACAATTGACCAAGCTTAATAATCATCAAACGTTTTCCGAAGTTTCGCCGCCAGATTACAAATCAGATTGCTCATCAATATTCTTAAGCTTATGTCAGATCATTGAAGCTTATTCATGCGATATGATCATGCTGACTATTACTGAGATTATGCTTATCAGCTAGGAGTGTGCCTGAATAACTGTGAAAGGTATAAAAGGGATGAGCATTAAGGTGTTGATGACGCTTCTCGATTACAACTCCCAATCAATCATCCTTTCAACACACTCAACGATCTCATAATTGACTAAATTAACGTCAGGCAATTACTTATTTGACTACCAAAAAGAATAATTATACAACATGACTTCAAACAACTTACCATACAAAACTTTCACTTTCACTTTTGATCCCATTAACAAGGTCGAACTTGATGTATACGTACCTCTTCCTAATGAAAATCTCAATATCAGTGAACTCGAAGCCGAATCGCTTCCAGCTGTTATTTCTTTCCATGGTGGAGGTATCATATCAGGCTCAAAGAAAGATCTATATTTCCCCACTTATCTCTTAGGTGAGCCCATATCTTAATCATGATTACCCAGTGATAGCGATCGGGAAAGACTGACTAACATTTTTCTTTTCTTTGTCAGACCGATTGATCGCCAAAAAACAATATTTATTTCTGCTAATTATCGATTACTTTATCCATCAACCGGATCAGATATACTTGAAGATGTTGAAACTTTATTCAAATATCTTTCTTCTGATTCTACAGAATTATCATCAACACTTAAAAAACTCGGATATAAATTGGATTCTACTAAATTAGGTGTAATTGGTATTTCAGGAGGAGATTATCCAGCTAGAGCTTCTTTTATCTTACCTTCTATTCCTAAAGATATAAAACCTAAAGCTTATTTGAATTTATACGGTATGGCAGGTGATTTCTTATTAGATCATTGGATAAAGATTAAAGAAGAAGGTAATAATTTACCTAGATTTCCATATGATATTGAAAAAGTAAAATTAATTTTATCTTCGAAATTAAATCAAATTAGTGATTCTCCAATTAATCCAACCGGTGATTCCTCAGGTAGAGTAGACTTACTTAGTCATTTTTATCATCAAGGTACTTTGTTAGATTATTTACTTGATCAAGTTGGATTATCAAGACAATTAGAAAATTTATCATATAAAGATAGATTTTCTAATATTCCAAAAGAAAAACAATATTTATTATTACCTTTTAATGAAGATATCGATTATCCCAAATCAATTATTTTCGTACATGGAAAAGTAGATACAGTTGTTCCTGCTCAAGCTTCTTATAATGCACAAGAACAATTGAAATCTTTGGGTATCGAATCTAAAGCCTTTTGGGTAGAAGGTGCAAATCATGGTTTAGTAGATGATAGTAATTTCCCTAATAGTGTTCCTGGAACGGAAGCGATATTCGATGAGGCCGTTCGAGATATTCTCAACGCTTTACAGCCTATGTGAATGACATTTTAGAGTAGTGTAAATCTGTTGTGCCATCATGAATTGTATAACGTGAAGGTCTGATTGACTGAATGAATCTTGGGCTTCTAATCATATATATGTGGTGTATATGGGACTAAATGATCGGTCTTCGCCGCTTTATTTGCGTCACTTTACAAAGATTATAATGACCGAAAGATGAAAACAATTTTTGCAATAACCGGCCATCACTTTACTTGAATCAGATACATCTTTGCGTAGAGTCGACCAAAGAATAGCTCTTGCAGGTCCGATAGCACAATGTCTGAGCCATATGAGAATGTCAAAGAAGAGCTGAGAATGGAAGAAGATTCGAATAACAGCGATGCAGAATTGGAAGCTGCTATTCAGGTGGAAACCGACTATGAGCCTACCAATCCTCCTTCAGTAGTACCAGTATCAGCGCCAGCTCAAGCCGGTTCATCGACATCAACTCTATCGCCATTCAAAGCTCCCCCAAATCCATCGATACCTCAAGATTTATCATTAATAATGGAAATGGTATCGAAAAATGAAGTAGTAGGATCATTACCACCTATATCTATGAGTGCAGCAGAAAAGCGTAAATTAGTTGAAGAAAGCTTAAAGAGTCGGAATGATCAAGGTAAAAGCATTCAAGCGGAAGTCGAAGTTAAAAAAAAAGAGGATTTAGATTCTGATAGCGATTCTTCGAGTTCATTCGTTTCTTCATCAGAAGGTGAATCGGAAGATGAAAATGAAGATTCCAAGCTTAAACCTGATCAACCGATGAATGTGGAAGATCATGCTCAATTGCAAAAGGAATTAAATGATTTTGTAGGTATTTCAAACGTACAACAACAACCTTCAACAGAAGTAGAAATGGATTCAGAATTTGATTCCGATTCGGAAGAAGATGAAATTGCAGAAGATGAGTCTATGAGATTAGATAAATTAGGATTCGAATTCATGGAAGATGATGAAGATGATATTGGACCTTCTACTTCTGGACCTATCACTTCGATTCACGAAGCCCCTTTACCCGCTGTACCTCAACCTCCCTTAGCAAAGCTTCCAGAAGGTGAAGGTGTCAGTTTAGCTGGGGATGTCGTTAGTTGGATGAAAGAAAAAAAGGTTGAACTATGGCTAGAAAAGCAAAAAGCTCAAGAGGATGAACAAATCAAGGACAAGCGCGATGAAAGTGACAATCATCGAGCCAAAACTGATGAGAATGACAAATTGGTGGATGTAGGAACCCAAGAAGCAACTTCAGATGCTCCGACAATTGTGGAAGCTACTCTAGTGGAGAAAGCGGAAGATGGGGAATTGACTGAAGAAGCTATACCTTCTTCAACGATACCAGACATGTCTCCAGCCAAACCTAAAGATCAGACTCCTAAGTTCACATCATCCGGTACTGTCGTAGTACGAGCTATGCAATCCAGGCCGGGAGCTGCCGATGAAGGATGGTTAGAGGAAGGTAGTGTTCTCTGTTGGGAAGATGGACGAGTACTTGGGACAGTAAGTTCAGCGGATTGAGTCTTCATAACGGAAAACCACTAAATCATTGTTACATCTTAAGGTTCATGAAACTTTCGGTCCACTAACTTCACCTTTCTACACAATTCGTTTACCTCCGCCACCACATCCATACCCTAGCCCCCAAACCCTCGAGTCGGGTACAAAATTATATTATCCATTAAATCCATCTTATAGATCTTTTGTTAACATGTTAGCCGTACGTGATCCAAGATTTAAAGGTTCTGATGCATCAAATATATATGATGAAGAAATTGGAGAAGATGAAATTGAATGGTCAGATGATGAAATGGAAGCAGAAGCTAAAAAAAGAAGAAAACAAAGAAAAGGATCTAAAGTTCCACCATCAAATTCAATTTCAAATCAAAAAGGTAAAGGAAAAGGTAAACAATTGTTCAGTTCTACAATGGGATTACCTGAAAGACCTCATTTCGATTATCATAATCCTGATGAAGATGATAATGTAAGTTTACATGGTAATAATGTAGAAATAGGAGAAGATTGGGAAACTTCAAGTATCATGAGTTCTAGATCAAGGAATTTAGAACCTTATGATCTCGATGAAATACCTTCTTCTTCTCAAGAGCAAACTCGGAACCAACTTGGATCTGACAACCGAGGAAGTAGAGGCAGAGGTAGAGGAAGAGGACAAGGTAGGGATAGAGGTAGAGGTAGAGGAAGAGGTGGTGGTGCTCGTGGTGGACATGAAAGAAGTAACCCAAATGATAATGGACCGCGTCAAAATTTCGCATTACCACCAAATCCAATGATGAATTTAAATCAATCACAACAAACATATAATCAATCATACCCTCAACAACAACAACAACCATATTTACCTCAACAAAATTATTCATATTTACCTCAACAACAGTATAATTTACCTTTTCAATCTTATCCTTATCAACAACATCAACAAATGCAATATCCCACGCAAAATTATAATAACGATACTTATGAACCTACTCAACCTTCTTCAGGTATGCCATCTTATCAACCTCAATCACAACCAGGTTATAATCAATATATACAATCGCATCAATATCAACAACATCAACCACAAAATACTGTTACTCAGTCCCAGAACACCCCTGGTGTGCCAGCTATCAATCCTCGATTTGCCGCACAGTATTCTCAACAGATGATGAATAATCAGTCGAATCCACAACAAGGGTATGACTACGAGTTTCAAAATCAAGGGCATCATTATAGCGAGTAAAATCTAGATTGCATTTACTTTGTTACAAGTGATGCTAGTGCACATGCATACATGACCTTTTATATTATAAACAAGTTGGAAAGGTCCAAACGTATCGAGAGATGACTTGTCGAGATAAGGCGAAAATTCAAATTCCTTCGTGCTGCTTATGACTACCCTCAGTCTAATCCCTTCCTACATAAGATTGATCCGATCTCTCTGTGCTGATCGAACCAAGCTGGGAAATCTGTATCTTTGAGAGGTATTCCCTTCTCTTTAGCTTCAAGCAAGAAATTGGCCAAAACAATCAAAGCTCCGTCTACATCGCTTTTGTGGTCAGCGTATACGTCCCAAATGTAAACAATCGACGGGGCCAAGGAGATTTATAGCTTACATCTGTACAGATAATTGATTGCTCTGGTAGTTTGTGCTTTATGTTTAGCTGATCCAGGTTCAGCAGCATCAACTTGTAATTTGAAACTATTCATTTGAAGTTCAGTATAATTTAATTCACGTTGTTTTCGAGGTGAAAAGACTGACTCGTAGACTGCTTTTCGTAAATTCTGGACACCTTCCATCAGGTTGATTGCATGATCTGTAATCTTCTTCGCCTCTGCAAATAAAGATTTGTAAGCTTTGCACAATCGCGGGCGAAGTGCTGAGTTACACTGAGCGTACCTTTTCCATGCGACATGACGGTGACTAATTGTAGGATCGTCTTGTATTCACCTAAATTTGAGTATCGTAAGCTACACTAAAGACGAGTCTCACCGGCAATATAGGATGACTGACCTTTCAGGTATTGATTGGTCTCAAGAATCGGTTCTTGGTCATCCGACTCTCCATCCGAATAATCGAGATATATCGCTTCGTCGTCCGATGTTATTGACGCGATAAGGCACGCCACTGTCATTCCCGTTGTCGTCCTACCACGACCCATCTGACAGTTGAACCTGCGTGATACAGTATAGTCAGCTTAGTAAAGGCGATCGCAATGGCTTTGCAAGCCGACTCACACGAAGTCCGTGCCCTGATCCAAGCCTTCTGCGATCCTCTTAACGAGTACTCCAAAAGTGACAGGTAAAGGCGCTTGCTCATCAGTCTGCCAGCGGAATTTAGTTTATCACGATGTATGCAGGACGGAGAAATCAAATGGGATACTGACAATAGCTACCCTTACATAGTCCACCTTATAGCCTTCGTTAATGACACTTTCATAGAGCTCTTTAGGAGTCATGACTTCGCTTTCGTCCAGAGTCTCCCAAATTGGTATTATATCGTATACACCCGGCTTGGTCTCTACTTCGTCATGTAATAACAATCGTCCCTCACCTTGTCGAAGCTCTCGAATGACGTCCCGCTTTAGAGCAGCCTCCATTCGCTCCACCACTGCTGCGGTAACACCAGTAGTTCTATCGTGGAATATCAATGACTGTGATGTTATCATATACAGGATTACGTGTATCAAACTTACTCGATATTCGTGACTGGCTTATCGACCAGTCGCAGTACATGTGGACGCGACTTAACATACTGCTCAGGATCGTCAGAGTGATTCGCTTCAGCTATGTTGTAGTCAAGAGACGATCGTGGCTCACAAGTACAGGCTCTTCCCGCAACGATGTCCAGGTTACAGTTCTGTTACCGTTAGGGCCCGCATCCATTTTCTCCAAAGCATTCCGCAACCTAGCAAGAGATATTAGTCATTCAGAAGGCTACTCGTAGATAGACCGCTCACCCAGAAGATGACGGCATCCTATGAAGACTGTCAGCCCCGGTACTTCTGATTGGCTTGCGAACACTCAGCTCACCCAGTTCCATAAACATAATGATGGTTCTCGTCCTCCACCGCGTGGGGTGTGCCCTCATTGCGCCAGTCTTCAAGCAAAAGCGGTAATTTTCGGTAATTAGCAGCACCATCGACTCGCCTAAAATCCAACTCGGTGAGCTATCGCCTTTCGAGACGAGACTTGAGCCAACTTACTCTGGCAAACTTTGCTTCTGCAATCCAGAAAAGAAGTCAGATTTGAGGATCTATGAGATTCGGTCAGCTTCGTCAACGTCATAAAAATTCGTGGCTCACGGTTTGACCTGAAAGAATAGCGCCCGATCGATTAGCCACTACTTGAGTGACCTCATCAGGAAGCTAGTTGTA
Source organism: Kwoniella pini CBS 10737 (assembly GCF_000512605.2). Classification (NCBI taxonomy): domain Eukaryota; kingdom Fungi; phylum Basidiomycota; class Tremellomycetes; order Tremellales; family Cryptococcaceae; genus Kwoniella; species Kwoniella pini. The sequence continues at coordinate 238,535 of NC_091726.1, forward strand.
CATATCAGCTGACTCCTGCGCCAGGAGTATTTCCTGGAAGGTTAGCTCACAGCCATGCCATCGGCAGGATCAATTCTCTCTATAGGAGCGAGACTCTGCAGTCCGCCTTCCTCTAATTCCTTTTCCAACGTCTTAAACACTATTTCTATCATCAGCTGTATTTCCCAACAGTCTGGAAGCGGCCTAGATTCAGCGTACCTGGTCGATGCCTTACAAAGGATTCGAAAGAGTATGGGTCTTCGTCATCAGGGGCTCTGTCATCAAGGTATGCCTGGAAGAGGATGAGGTGGAAATATCGCTTGAGATGGTAAAGACCTAGCCATTACCATGTCAGCTAGTCTCGTGCACATCACAGTGATAAGCTTACTTTTGTTCGTCAACTTCTGTCTAGTTGCTGGATCTTTGGCTTCTTGTGCTTTCTGACGCGTATCTTCAATGGCATCTCGCAGGTTAAATTGAGTGGAAGTATCGTCGATAGCCTCATCAACCGCCTAGTCATAAGATCAGCTGTTGTATTTTCAGAAGAGTTCAGACAGCTGACCTGTTTGACGTCCAGACCGTGTCTGATGACTCTCAAGCAAGAGTTGATTACTTGCCAACTCGTCCTCGAAGTGTCCAGTGGTGGTTTCTTGAGCAACCCCGGTCGACCTCTACTAGGCGTATTGGGAGTGAGTGAATGAACCGACGATGATGTCCTTCCTGACTTCAGCCATTTCTGAATGAGCAGAACAATGACTGCTGTAGTCGAGCTTCGTCCTCGGCCCAATTGGTCATTCAGGACGATGGCGGATCTGGTCAGTTCGGTGCGCATACATAAATCGAGAAGCTCCGTTATGTCGTGGAACTGGAACAAAATTGGTCAGCATGTCTTTACGAATTCCATCCGCGTTTACAGCTCACATCAGGAGAAGTTTCCGAAGTGACTGGTATCCTGATGAACTGCAGGTGGACATTTTTCGAAGTAGCAGCTGCGTCATCCATGACTTCGCGAAGGGAAGCGACATCTACGGCTTCGACACTTTCCCACACAGGTACTACTTCGCCATCTGCTGTTTCAGTATGAAGTAGTACTCGGCCTTGGAACTGATCGATCTCAGCTATGACGTCGCTCTTCAATCGTTGTTCGAGTATTTCAAGACGGGAGGAGGATACACCAGAATAGTCTCTCATATTACGCAGAGCGGTACTATCTCTTCGTAGACAGTATGGGGATCCTGAAATCCATGTGTATCAGCTGACTGGAGAATGACAGAATATTGAACGCCATCTTACCGTTGATCATCACTAGCGGTTCTTCTCTTAGACAAACCCAGATGACATTGTGAATTGAAGGCGATTTGTGATAGACAGTATGCAGAATAGTTGAAATGGCGTCCTGCGTCGGTTGACCAGTAGCATAGATTGTACTACCTTTGATCTGCCGAAAACCGATAGCGCCTCGAACTCCCTCAGAGGAGGAGGCGGATTTTGAAACCCATAGATCGGATTTCTGCAGATACACCTTGAATCAGCATCGCTTGTCCCTGTTCTGAGAGATATATAGTTCCGAAGACATACAAGGAGTGTGCTGAGGTAAGGAGACCGATCAGCTGACCTGCATCTTCTTGGCACCGAAAATGCAGCTACAACTCACGAAGCACGGAGCATAATCCCCGCTCTATTCGTTACAACGTGTTCTGCCCATTCGTCCCCAAGGACCTTTCCGCCAGACATTTCCAGATCATGTCTGGCACTCAGACCCTTCTCAGCGATCTCAGAGGAGCGAGAAATCAAGCTCAAATCGTTCACCGGTGCGAAGGCGAATAATCTATCTCCACCACTTCGTCGCATCACCTTGATTTGGCTGTGAAAGGTTTGCTTAGCAAAAAATAATGACTATACAGCATTAACTTACTTCCAAATCTCAGGACGACTCTGTAGTTACTATTCAGCCATGCATCACGAACGCTCCTGCCACAAAGCTGAACTCACCTTGAGCCAAGATGAGAATGTAACGCCCGTTGTTCCAGCATCTTCCTCTTCCACGTATGAAGCAAAGACGATCAGGTCGAAATATTGCTCAAGCTGGATAACTGGATTAGCTGAAACAGAATCGGCCGTGATCGACGAAGCTCACAGATCTCAATGCTTTCTCAAGGTAGACCTGTCTGTTCTTATCGTCCATGGAAGAAACACTGTACTTGATACGATGTTCGATCACGTTCTCTCGCAGGTTGATAACAGCATCACCTGTTTCCACAGGTAAGCTGGTTACACGGGTAGAGAGCAATATCTTACAAGCATCAATAACAGCGTCCACAAGTCTCTTCATCTGTCTACCGTGATCCAGGCTAGATAAGAGAGACATGACAATCTGATAACTTCCCATGTAGGCCTTTCTGAGCTGTTCGAGTAGGGTTGGCTGAGAAGTAAGTAGGTCAATAGCGGTGGAGGGGTGTTTTGACGGTAGGTCTGGAAATGGAGAGTCAGCTAATCCTGGCCCATATGCTATAAACAGCTTACTTCGATCCAATACTCTGGTGACTTTCAGCAGACTCTTATTCAGGGATTGCTGCAGGCTCGCTTGTTCGAGGAAATGAGCAGCTTGAGGCATTTGTGATGGCTAAGTGAACGATTAGTCACGGTCACCTACCGAGTCTTGCCACTCACCGTTGCGACACCAGAAGCGGTTGCCGATGAGAATGGATCGTCCAGCTCTTGCAGGAGAAGCTGCCTTCTTCGTATAAGCATTGCAGCACACATTGCAAAGGTGGCTTTGAGTGTCAAAGATCGGAGTAAGCTGACTTCCTTCATGCACGCATTAAATGCATCAAACAGCTTACTTCGTACAACTCCCATCCCACAATTGAATACCAGAGCTGTTGTGAGTGGATCCACATTCTTCAGAGCCGAGACGTAGGCATCGAGGTAGTTGTGCTGTGACTTATCAGCTATTGCCGCATCAAAGTTAGCAAAAGACTTGAGATTCACCTCGATTGGTGTATCAGGAGCAATGGGAATTCTAAAGTATTCCACTCTGAAGCCCTGATTTTTCATATCCTCCCAGACTTCTTTAGGAGTTCTAAGCGAATCCTCATCTACGCTTACCCAAGTAGGTATCATAGTACCTCCGGTAATCTCTTCGTGAGTCAAGATCATTCCGCCATACTTCCTTGCCTCGTCTAAGATATCTAGTTTTAGTCGCCTTTCAATGTCTTCCAGATTATCTGCTCTGTCTGATAGTGCGAGGGTCTGATAAGGGGTAGAAGCGTCTCGCAGAACGTAAGGTCGACCGTTGCTATATGCATTTAGTATGCTCTCTAATCCTGTCAGATGGGGAAAATAGCTTACCAGTAAACTAAGTGGGAATGATCAGGTTCGTGAGCGTCTTATTGCTGCATGGTGAAAAATTTGGACTCACCCAAAGTCTCTTCCCTTGTACTGAACCAAATAGCTTTGCCTTCCTCAACCTCGTCTTCCGACATCTCACTTCGTACTCGAGCCAGTGATACAGATCTTGACTGAGGTTGTGATTGTGTACCGTTACTTTGCTCACCTTGCGAGCTGGCAGGAACAGATGTTCTCCGTATATTTGGCCGTCGATTTGGTCTATACGGTTGACATGCTAGTAGGGTCAATATGGATTTCAGACCAGCCGAAGTGGGTTGCGCGACCTAAAGAATCAGTAGTCTACAGTTAGCTGACGATAGCCAAAAGAAGCAAGGCTAGACAACCTCACTCCGAAAACATTTAGGCTTTCTTCATTTGGCGCTCGAAAGTTCGGTGAGCCTTGAATTGTAAGTTCCAAATCCATTGCTCTTCCAGTTGGATAATGATCTGTATCAATGTCATAAGTGAGTATTTGATCATTTTTCGAAAGTCTCTTGACTTTGCTGACTGAATGTTCCTGACCTGTCTTTAGAATGTAGCTACAAATATGGAGGTGATGTCAGTTCACTGACCTCCTTGAAATGTTGCCTTGAACCACAATATGAGTTGAAAGTCAGCGAAGATTTTCACTTACCCTCTTCCTAATACACCTCCTGATCTTCGTTTAACGACACCATCAGTTTGTCTCTTCAGTCTATCTTGTAACCCCACTACTCTTCTCCTACCCTTATCATTAAAACCTCTGAGACCTGGATATAAATTTGCATTCTTGCTTGAACTTGATATTGATGCTGCTTCAGATGCTGCCGCAGAAGATCTTCTGGGATGACTTTTAACGGGACCAAAAGGAGGTGAGAGTGGAGTAGCTAAAGGTGATGGCCGTGCAGGTAGAAATGTTTGTGTTGTAGTAGGGGGTGATTTCGGTGTTGCAGGTGACGACACCGACATGGTGTGAAGTGATAATTATTATGGAAAATCGAATTACGAAAAAAGCAAAAGATAGAAATGGTATATATGCTTATATATATCTTATCTCACATCCATTGCCTCCTTCGTAGCCTACGAAAGTGATTAGGCGTGAGAAGAACACGTATAAAAGGATTTGCAATGACGATATGTTAAATATGAAAGGTGTTGAAAACGTAGCAACGAGACAAGCAAAGAACGTTGATCCATTTACCCGAATACAAAAACAAATATACTATCGGCGGGGCACCACAATCTTGAGCAATCGGCAGACACCGTCTTCTGAATTGATCGACATATGAGATAAATCTGCAGTTGGATAAGACTTGGAATGGGCATGCTAAAGGAGCGATTGCATCTTCCTTGTTCTTCATGAAACGACAAGAACGCAACTGAAAGAGCCAAAAGCTTGTAAAGGATTACAAAAAGCAGCTATATCTGCCCAGCTAAGGATCGAACTTAGGATCTCCCGATTGATTGTGTCTCGCTTCGTTTAGAACCCCAAGAAGGGTTTCAAAGCGTTTTAACAGTCGGGTGCCTTAACCAGCTTGGCCATTGGGCAGGTCCACGAGCAGCTCTGATTTTGACCTGAATTTATACTGATAATATTCGTTGCGATCCTTGACGCTCACATATCTCTTATTGTTCCTTCAACGTGTTTGTTCTTGAATACGGCCAATATGATTCGATCTAGTACGTGATTGAGCGGACAAAGCGTTATCATGTCATCATTGCTAGTATATCGAATACGTCTTGTGGCGACTGATCACTGCCGCTTTGATGGTTTTGGAATTATTCTCATTGACTTATTCGTTCTTCCTTTCTGTGTCGTATCTGATATTGAATAAATGACACCTCTTGGCGATATATCAGAATTGTAAATCGTTTAACTCTGATACGATCATTTGCCAACCCATCAGCCAACGCTTCTTCCATATTCTTGAGGAAATTCAGCCTGACCAAGCGAATACCGCACCTCTTTATCTCTCCTCTCCACCAATCCATCAGCTTCAGTATGACTTACTTTGATGATCCCAGCGCAATGGAATATCACAACGAAATTATCAACTCTCCTGTAAAATCAAAATACGCTAGGAGTCCAGTGCAAGGTGTGTCTATCATGAATCCTGAACAATGCGTCAGTGATAAAAGTCATCTCAACACAGTTCATCCCCTTTCTAAAGATTCTCTGAATTTCAACGAGAAACCACAATTACAATCACCAATTGAAACGGAATTAATAATACATCCATGGTTTCCCAAAAAAAGTATAAATGAAAAGCAAATAATGATTATTTCAAAAGATCAAATTGGATATTATATTTCAGGAAATTCATCTAAAATTATAGGTATTAATTTTAATTATTTTAATCAAAATAAAAATAAAAATAAAAATAAAAATGAAATTGAAATTTTAAATTGGAAAGATTGTTTTTCAGATTCAATTACATTATATTTAACAATAATATTTAAATTAAATAAATTTTTATTGTTTAATAATAATAATAATAATGATAATCAATCAAAAAATTTAATTAATTTATTATTTAATTTTTATTTACAAAATACTTTAATTTTAATTAAAATTAAAAATTTAAATAAAAAATTATTTTTAAATAATTTTATAAATTTATCAATAATTAATTATAAATCAATAAAACCTTTTGAATTATTTACATTATTTTCATTAAATAATAATTTTAAAAAATCTAAAGAATTTTCTTTTAAAACATTATTTCCAAATTTTTTAAATAAAATTCCAAATTTAATTAAATTAATTTTAATTAAAAATAATTTATCAATTTATTTAGAAAAATTAAATTTTTTACATTATAATATTTTAAAAAAATTTAAAGAATTAGAAAATTGTTTTAAATTTGAATTAAATGTAAATATTAAATTAAATGGATTTGGATCAATTTGTAAAAAAAGATTTGGAAGAGGTTGTTTTTCTTATATTAAAACAAATAATAATTTTTTAAAATTACGTTTTCAAGTATCAGAAATAATTATTAAATTAATTAAAGAAAATTTATTTAAATTTATGTGTTTTGAAATTGAAGAATCAATTCATAATTTTGTAAAATGTGAAACTTGTTCACATAGATTAATTAATGCTTATGATGCTGTTATGAGAAATGTAATGGGGGATGTAAAGATGACTATTTGATCCGGGGATTTTTGGTTGAGATATCGAAAGAATCTCCATAAATAGTGGGTAATATCGTAACCGAGTTGAACCAGACACATCTTACGGTGAAACCAAATAGATGGACGAGATACATCTCTCCGAGAAGCCGATCGCCATATAGCGAACTCGATATTCAACGCCACTCATGATGGCTACGAAAGTAGACTAGTAATTAGAGTATGCATCGATATTCTTTTACAACTATATCAAAGCAGAATGAATCTGATCGACGCGTATCGAAGCAAGTCTACAAGCATTTTCTTTCAAAAGCATGAGAATAGAAACATATGGGCAGTGCGCAAGCAATTTTACAATGGCAAGAATAAGATAGTCAAGCGTAACAAGACAAGGGATATTGTGATTAATCATCGACATTGGCAGAAACAAACCTAGATTACGACGCATCAGCCCACGCATACCCCCAGAATTACATTATGCCTCAATCATACGCTTGAAACGAATGAAAAATTACTCACATCAACTCTTGGAATTTATCCCACATCCCTTTTTCTTTAACTAATTTTCTACTCAATTTGACATAATTTGGAATTGTCAAATCAGGCATTTTCCAAGGTGTAATTTTGCTTAACATTTTTTCCCATTCATCTTTTTTCTTCTGTTTCAAAATTTCATTATTCTCCTTCTCATTAATTTCTAAATCGTCATATCCTGGTAAGAATCTCAATGGTATAGGAAGTGGTTGTTTCCAATGTGTATTTTCTGTTGAATTATCATTTGGAGGAAATAGAACACCCTTTTTATAAGTAGTATATTCAATTTCCCATTCAGGTTTCGAATTCTGTTTGTTCAACTTTGGTAAGTAAAATTGAGTATATCCTAATGGACTTAAAGCTTTATTTGATCTTGATGGGGAATTTCTTGAATAATGTCTAGATTGTCTTCTAAATACACAATGTGGTTTATCTTCATTTTCAGGTTTTTTACAATCTCCTTTCTTTGGTCTTTTCCCTCGATGTCTATGTCCTGGTTTACGATCTTTCTTCTTTTCAATTTCAATTTCGTCGTCATCATCATACTCCGACTCATGATCGATTCCTTCTTGCTCATCTTCATAATCGTCATTGCCATCCTCGCCGTACGTTGGGGAATTATGCGGCCTATAGAATGCATCTTCGTTTTTCTCATCTCCTAATCCAGAGATGTTATACCTGGAGCTCCGTCATCAATACTTATCCCCATAGCTAATCTGGATATATGTTGATGTAGCAGCGGTGTGAAGACTCACGTAAATATCCTCAAACCAGGTAAATAAGTAGGAATGACGCTTGCTGCGACATTGACGACAACGTAATCTTTCAGCTTGAGATCTTTAGGTCCAGGCATATCTTGAAAATCTTTCTTCAACTCTTCCTTCAGTGTATCTGCTGCTCCGAATATCCCTATATCCCCTAGACGCTGACTTTGAAAAGATGGCAAGGACGTTAAGTTGGCTGTTAAAGGTGAAAAGTTCTTCTTTGATCGGACCTTAGACTTGGACCTGGTGACTGGTGTGTTTTCCAATTCATCAACATCGATGAAGAAAAAGTGATCGATGTTCCTATAAAGACTGATAAGTAAAACTATACGAGAGAACCCTTCTGACAGATAAATCACTCACATATGCCCAAATAGATGTCCCACAATTGTATCTTGGTATCTCAGTGCCAAATCACCATATCTCAAATCTACTCGGATACGTCAGCTATGTTATCACAGCTCAAAACGAAGTGTCCAGCTCACAGCAATTATCATAGTAATAACCCATGTGAGGCGGAACATGTCCAGTAAGCCAGACTTGCATACCTCTATCCCTGAAAGCGGATAGTTGAACATCTAACCAATCCATCTCAAGGGCACCCGGATCGTTCGAGTGATCGCCGCAACCGTCCACCACTTCCCGTTTGTCAGCTTATCCCTCTATTATAGTTTTCCAGGTTTTTATATAGCTTACAGGTGTTTGAGTCGTACCAAAACAACGTATTCAAAGAGATCACAGCCAGTGTGTCGGGTATTACCTCTACGCTATAGTAAGATCCTCGTTCGAATACGTGTGCAAAATCAGGGGGTATGAATTTGCCCCATATACTGGTTGATATTATTCTCATCAGCTCAGTTTCAGATAGGAAGCAGAAAGGAAGCTCACTGTAAAAACTCTTCGGTCAATTTGCTTGGTCCAGCGGCCATAACGTTGTGTGGCCAAATATCATTGTTACCTATACTAGGTACGATAGGTATATCGGTGCCAAATGCATCAATCATCTTGGAAACGACCATTCGATTGAGTTTGAATATTTCATTAGTCGTACGTGGCAACGAACGATCTATGTCATGTCTGGAGATTAGGAGGTGTCAGTCAATGTCATCATCAAGAACTTATCGATGGTCATGATCAAGTCGAAATTTGATTTGTATTCTGAGATGGGAAGTACAAGCCTGACAAGCTAGCCGTTGTGTATAGCTCAAAAAACTAAGAAACTCACCTTGCATTATCTCCAGTCCAAACTATGAAATCAATCTCATCTCTCCATTCCTTTTTGAGCCAATCAAAGGTAATATTGACCAAAGACATCGGAGTATCACATTTTCTACTCGAACAAGACAGCGGGATTCAGTAGCTGGGCTTATATCGGGTGGATCTCGTCTGATAGCTACTTACGAAACAGCTGTACCCCACTCTCCTGCTAGATCTACACCGTTTTTCTGTTTATCCTTCATTATCTCATGTTTATCTTCATCGTTGTCTTCGTCATCCATATTATCGTATTCGTCAGACTGAACCTTGCCTTTACCTTTCTGTCCCTTTTTCTTCTTATTTCGCCTATGACATCCCGAATCAAAGGTCGCCCCACTTTTATAATGTGGATCAGGATGAATGTCCGTTATATGTAGAAATCTTCCAGTCAGAGCTATTAAATTTGAACGATTAGTTGTCATGAAGAGCACAATGTTCATTTCACATGGGCAGCTTTACTCACGACGGCGTTTAGGTTTCACGAATTGGCTAGGCCCGTCGTCCTGCTGATTTGAGGGAGGTGTCAAGACGACTTGCCCCGGGTTGTTGTTTGACGAAGAAGATGAAGCTTGACATGAAGCTGAGATAGTCAGGCTCAACAAGCCAGCGATGACTATTAATCGCATAGTGATTTTCTAAGTTTGATAAGCCATGTACAATGTTGACTCTTATAGCAGTTTAATTGAAATTGAAGTTGAAGTTGAAGGTGAAAGGCCAAGCCAAAGTCGATCAAGTTGAAATGAACGGTAGGTTAGTGATTATAATGCTGAATAATGCTGAAAAGAAGCGTGAGAATGTAGAACAGTCGTCAAATATAATCGTGTGACTTGTTATATGAAGATATCAATGAAATGTGTTTTAGATTCAATTGAATTGACTTTTATTTTTTATGCTTTCACGAACGTGTTCTATTATTATCTCAATATTTATCTTTATTTCGTAATAGATCTAAAACGCCCAAGCTTAAGTTAATTTTCCAGGTCGATCAAAAGCGTCATACTCCTTTTTATTGATTTTAATAGGCGTCCGGATGGAGGAGAGTGTACCTGAGATATCTTGTGCATGCCTAACGAAGAGTATATATGAATTGATTCCGAATATTGATGTTAAATCAGTTTTTTACCATCTTCGGAAAGAACCCCTTTGAAATATTTTGAGGTTGGTTAATCAGATTTGGACAATCATTGCTACTTCCCGCTTCACGAATTTATTGATTCAGTAGTACTACGCAATCAAATACATTTCTCAGCTTGGCGTTTCTTATTTCATGTAAGTTATATTGTTTTCACCTTTTACCGTATATCACAAAATAGCATTCACAATCATATCATTATCGATAATACTCGTTCGCTATTTTCAACTCGGCTAAATCAGTAGCCTATAGTGACTAAAATTTGCCCATCATTTCGGAAGCTTCACCTTTAACATTAATCTCAGTCCTAATTGGACTATTCACAAAAGACAAAGATGGTGAGTTGCGTCTTTTCAATGTTAACTGATATATTAGTCATCTTATGCTGATATTACTTTTCAAAAACGAATAGCTTCGTCGTCAAACGAGGGAACGACGGGAATACATTTACAAAAAATCACAAGAATCTCAAGAGAGAGCTATATACGAGAGGAAACAGAAAATAAAAGATTTATTGGCTCAAGGTAAACAACTTCCAACTGAATTAAGAAATGAAGTTAGGAATTTAGGTGGAAAAGATTTAGTACTTGATGAAGCGCAAGTTGGTGAGTTTACAACGATTTACTTGATTTTAGAAGAAAAATATATATTTATCATTGATTTAAAAAATTTTAATCTGTCTCTCTCTTTTAGACCCAAGTTCACATATGGATGATGAATATGCCAAAGTTGGTACATATGATCCAAAAATAGTTATAACTACATCACGATCACCTTCTTCACGTTTAATGCAATTTTCAAAAGTAAGTTTTTTTTTAAATTAAAAAAATCATCTTTATTTAAAAAAATAAAATAATTATTAATTTTTTTTATAAATTTAAAAAAATAGGAAATGAGATTAGTATTTCCAAATTCATTTAGATTAAACAGAGGAAATACAGTAATAAAAGATTTAATTTCAGCATGTAATTCACAAGGTGTAACAGATTTATTAATAATTCATGAACATCGTGGAATTCCAGATGCTTTAATAATTTCACATTTACCACATGGACCAACTTTATCAATGACTTTACATAATGTTACACTTAGACATGATGTTTCTTCAAATTCAAATTCAACAGTTTCAGAACAATTTCCACATTTAATTTTTGATAATTTTGAAACAAAATTAGGTAATAGAATAATTAAAATTTTAAAATCACTTTTCCCTGTACCTAAAGAAGATAGTAAAAGAATAATGACTTTTAGAAATGAAAATGATTTTATTTCTTTTAGGTGAGTTTGTTATTAGTGGATAATTTGTTTATGGAAAAATTCCCAATTAAATCCTAATTATTATATATTCTATCAGACATCACGTATTCGCTAAAACAGGTCATAAAGATGTACAATTAGCAGAAGTAGGACCAAGATTTGAAGCTAAACGTGAGTATCAATCATTACACATAGTATTTCTACTTTTTTGCTAAAAACCTCTAACTTACGATCTATTGATCATAGCATACGAGATACGTCAAGGTACGGTTGATCAAACAGAAGCGGATGTTGAATGGTTATTGAGACCATATATGAGAACTTCTAAAAAGAGAAATCAAATTTAAAATCATTTCATATCAAAATCTCTTTCATATCTCGTTTTTGGCCTATCTTTTGTTGTATTAGTATTCATTCATTCATCATACAGTTGATTACACATTCAAGTAATATTATGCATCATATCTCATGTCCTTTGTCATTTTCAGCTTTCAAACGTCATAATGACGATTCAGCTTATTGGTTATGATCACCTAAAAAAGATTTAATATTTACATTAAATTGCATAAGACATATAACACGAAAGTATAAAGTTGATCTCCCTTTTCCCTCTAATTCGTCCTTCCCTCAGTCGTTTTTTCCTGGTTTTTATGTTCACCTACTATATTTTCTTGATACCGACTTTGATGCTGATTAAATTGATGATGATATTCGTTTAATTCGTTAAAAATGATTATGTTGAAATGCGAAATGATGTGAGTGATGTATGAATTACTGTTGTATTGAATGAATGAATATGCACAATGAGTGATTGAAATTAATGCTTAGAACTTGACAATTGTGTATCGAAGAACATGGTTGGAAAGACGAGAAATGCTAATATTGATGAAGAGTATGCAATAATCGATTAAATTATTGAAAAGTACGATGCGAAATATGAACAAGAATTTTGGTTTGAATGGTTTGCAACGCTGTTATCGTAATAGATATACTATTGAATGTTGATGATGGCTGATGATGCTGGTCTGATCGAAATACCGTGCGAGATCGTTGAGGCAAGGGGACAAGTGAATTCGAAAAATTAGCTATTTCCCTCTCGATGCCTAGCGCCAAGCGTATGCATTAGACCCCTATAATCGCTATCAGCCACACCGACGATGCGTTTGCGGATGAACGCACAAAGATCGTAGGAGGTCATTCCCGCTTTGAGAGTTTCGTAACGTCGTACTATAAGCTCGACATGTTTGGCGGACTCGGACGTGTTCTGCTGGGGTCAACTGTGTTTGGTATTAATGTCTGTCAGCTGATAGCGCCTGATACACTAGGGACACTTGATTGTAACTAACGCAAGAAAGGACAAACGCTAGAGGAAATGAAGAACCGTCAGCCATATCTATCGTACATAAAGCCAATGCAAACTAACTAAGATGCGCTTTTCCGATAGATGAGGTTGCGATAGCCACGATACCGGGTGTTCTGCTGTAAACGCCCAATTCAGCGGTACTTCACATACTCAACTACAAATTGGGACTCACCCGTCATTGTGCGAGCATATGGCGTCGACATATTTAACAATAGATCCCCTCCCACCTTCGGTGAGGGCGATTTTGGCGAAATTTACCCCATGATGTGTAACAGCAACGGGTGGATAATAATTCAAGATCGCTTCACAAGTTCGTCGATGAAGTTGTGGATAGCCAATGAGTTTGGTGATTGCGAAGCTATATTCACAGCAGATCAGATGCCTGTGATATGAATGCGTTGTGATGACTCACTGGCCGAACTGATTATTGGCCACTTTAGCGATATCATCCAGTATCTGAGCAATTGTCAGCATGCAACCCCTCAAATCGATGAGCTTACCTCTTTGAATGCCGGCTCCATGAGTTCCTGAGATCCAAAGACCTCGAATACCTGTTGCACAGCGATAGATCCGTGCTTTTGCGGGATGTTAGCTATGATTAAGCCTATTAATATGCGGATCTCACTTCGTTGATGCATGCCAGTTCGGACCATCTGCCGATCATCTCTGCGTTGATTCTAGGCAAAACATCAACGTTTCATCGCAGTCTGTTGTGATAGTAACTTACTTCACGAAGATATCGAATTGTCTAGCCTGTCTGCTCTTTTCCAGATACTAGACGTATAGCCTGATCAGCTGATATCCAGTACACTAGCACTTCTTAGCTCACCTCCCTCCAAAGCCTCCTAGCCCCGGTCTTCATAGAATCAAATATTCCAAAGTTGATCAAAGAATCGGAAATGGGTTGCTATTTTGCAGTGTCAACGGTATCACCCACAGTCCTACAGTCCCAGCGTCCTCACTTACCTCTAATTCCTTGATCATTATAGCTTTACACAAGACGTGCGTACCAAATTTGTCGCTGGCGATCGGTATAATATCATCCCTATTTAGAGTACACGCAATATGATTTAGCAAGAATTTGTTTGACTTGATACAAAAAGATGTATTTACTGTATTTCCCTAATGAATGCCGCCTTGTCCTGCATATCCGCCCTGTCAAGCAATTGCTGACAAAGATAGTTTCCGCAAGATGTGAAACAAAGAGGTTTGGCCCATTGGATGATGGAGCGCACAAGAATACGAGTCGTGTCATTTCCTCGGGGAAGTCCAAGACGGCTCTGGTAAGCAAAATATAAGCTTGATCGCCTTGAACGATAGGAGAGGCCTTACCGCCAAAGCATTGACAGCGGCTTTCAGCCCAGAGCTACCGTATGATTGTCAGCCATATCCCCAGACGGAATGCCACAAATGACGGACTCACCTTTCTGAGCTGCTTTTTGGTATACGATGTGCGATGATCCAAACAATGGGTCTGATAAACTCATTTGGCATATCAGCGAAATTGAAGCTACCTTGTAGTATTGGTCCGACAAGGTGAGGTGGAGGGGAGTAATACGCCTTGTCGAGCTATCGGGAGTGGGTCAGCGTGCGTTTGACACTGTTCACTGAAAGCAAGGAATTTTGTCATCACCTGATCATCTATACCGGATGCGAGCCTGGACGGCTCATAGAAGATTGGAGGATCTTCAAACCTCTGTATCCCGAGCCCGGCAACATGACCGTGTCCCGTAGTTGTGAAGGATGAAATGGAGTTGTCAAAGATCATTGAAGAGCGTGAGCTGACTGGAGGGGATGTATAGAGGGGTGGATCGACCTGAAGTGACCGGAGTTTCAATGTCAGCCTATCGCTCTAAAGTACAAAGTCGGGGCTTACGGCAAAATCGTTCACGTTCCTCTCCTTCAATCGTTGATTTTCCAATGTAAGTTGCCTTACTCTTGCTTCAGCTTGAGCCAGTCGCTGTACAACTCAAATCGTAAGTAACCTCTCGTAGTGATATATCAAGAGAGTTTCGCAGCTTACTTCTTCCAAGCTGATCTGCCGTTGTTTCTGTGGCTGTGCTCGAGATTGATGACCATTTTTGAGAGGGAGTGGTGGACCCCAAGCACCGTTGTTCACCCCTGGCATGAATGGCGAGGCAAGTGCATGGGGTGAGATCTGATTAGGTTGTAGAGGTAGGTCACCCAGCTATGTAACATAGTATTTACAATCAGCATGCGTCGGATATGCACATAACTAAGATGAAGTGATACATTCAAGCAGTAGGGTGATTAATGCGAGGGTACTTACGACTCTTCGTTGTTCGCCATACCCACCGCTATGAGTACTCATCTTTCCAATATTTGAAGCGGATACACCAATATACTTATCAGACCATATAGCCTGTTCGTGATTCGAGATTGGCGTAGCTACAATTGGACTGGCCACTTCAGAAGGCGGAGTATCACTAGGGGTATTACGAAGGTAGACAGAAGATTGGCCAGCTATGGAGTGGGAAGATGGTTCAAGATTCGGTGGGGTCCAGGTCGAGGAAGTGAAGGGCTGAAATGTCATGGTCGACTTGAATGCAGATGGTAAGGGAAACAAGGAATATTAAGACTGATAATCAGGTGTGAGATGTACAATTAGTGTGAAAGAGATCTAGACAATGATCAATATTGGTGACTTGATGACTGGAAGGAGTATGATCAAGCTTTGAAAAAAATTCTCCTAAAGAAAGGGGTCATGAACGAATATAAAAACGTAAGAGAGGATGAAGAAGACAAAGAGATCAAAAGTAGATGGTTCTGAGATCCTTCAAGCCCCGTGAGATCAATTAGGATTTGAAAGAAGTTAAATATATAGAAATGATGAGATAGTTGATTAAATACAATGACTTTTATAGCTTTGTAGATTGACCCCTTTACTAACTTTACAAGTCGCATATACCATATGCTATGCCAATTCCCATCTCAGTGCATAATCGCATGTAAATTTAGTGGACTTGTAAAGAGATCAGTCGCGTGGGGCACCATTATCACGTGAAAACCACTTGAAATCTCATTTCCCATTTCTGAAACGAATTGATTCCGTTACTTTAACACTCCATATCAGGCTCAATTGATTCGCTGGTTTACTCTTACCTGATTAATTAGCTATACTTAATGGCTAAAAGGTAACCTTGAATTCGATAATAACAAATCACATACATATTTCAAAGTCACGCCCAGCATTATACAAAGTACTAGATACTCTCAATCCAACCTTTGAAGTAGATAAATAAGATAGGCAAAATGGCAACTACACCTACAATGGACGAGTATAGACGTAGGTTCTTCCATTTCTTTCTTACATCTTTCGGCAAATTCAAACCAGAATACTGACTTGTATATAATTATATCTCATTTTTATTTGTTTGGCAAACTTAATCATAATAATGATTATACATAAATCTCTCCATGTCTATCTAACAAATCCTTATTGCTGTCTTTGTCTATCAAAAATCTCCGATATATTACAAATACTTTATATAGAAATACTCAAATCTCGTGATGAACATATTAGAGAATCATGGATAAAAGCAATGGAAGCTAGATTAATTAGAGAAGAATTACAAAAATGTTATAGAGGAGAAGGTGTAAATCATTTACAAAATTGCAAAGAATTAGCAGAAAAATACGCAGGTATGATTAGGGAGAATAAGGTGAGTTCATGAGAGAGGTTTTTTTTTATTTTTCGTTTTTGTTTTTGGTTTTTTGGAGATTTATATTTCTGCTTTTTTGCTGCTCTATCAATTCCTACTATACTTAATCTGTTTTCATTTATAATTTCGATTCCGAGACACATTTTATTATCTTTATCCTCGATTCTAAATACCTCTCATCACCTCTCTATGTTTCATTCTTATCTTTTTTTTCAACTTTCTCTTTAATTCTCTTCACTTAATTGGAAATGACAATTTCCTTCTCCCTTCAACCGTAATCAAACCCACTTTATTAGACATGTATGCTAACTTATTTTTCTATCGATCAGGTCAAAGGATACAAACAAATCGATACAGAAATGCCTTAATTTCTTCATTGGTATAAATTCCTTGATATGTATTTTTTGATCACTTAATTCAATTTTGGCTTTGGTACAATGATATCGTTTTTGTTTCCTAAAATTCTCATTTATATACATCTTATTCAATTTTTATCGCAATTACAAAAAAAGAAATCATAAAATACAGTTTAATTTACTCAAAAATTCTTTATCGCTGAAATTCATTAAGGAATTCTAAGAATACCACTTACATAACTTACACTACTATCTTTACCATTTAAACATTTACTACTTTGTTCATACCTTATAAAATTAAAAATAGGTTTTTCATTTTCTGTTTTATTCAAATAAATATGTTGAATTAAATAAATTAAAACTGTAATTGGATTTCTACCACAAATAGTATTCTACAATAAAAGATTTAAATTCTCAACTTTTTTAGTCAATTTTTTTGTGTTTCCTTACAAACGCACTTCTTGAAGTTAAAATACTCACCTTTGTTCTTGTTAAATAAGTTTCCCATTTCTCTATAATTCCTTCATTAGCGGGATTTCGTAATAAATCAATACCTTCATGATCCATATATTGTATAGATTTCCAAATTGGTATACCTCCTTTATCTGAACTACTATATTTCTTAATCAAAGTTGGAGGATCATTTGATGCGGATGATAGTTCTTGAGGAACAGGTGGAACTGGATTAGGTGGTGAAGGAGCATTTGGATAATAAGGTGTACATGAAAATCTCGTTCCCCTTCACTTTTTATTAGTACCTACGTTTCATATCGAGGGTAAATGAGATACATACCAATGACAGAAATCTGATGATATGATGAAAAACGTTTCATCATCTTTCCAAAATTTCGAAAGTATTTCGCTAAGTTGAGTTAATTTCGATGTAGAAGGATGTCCAACTAAAATAGGTACTAAAGTAAGATCATTTCGACTATGTAAAAGTTCATTAGTGAAAGTTAAAATAATAGTTAAAAGGATTATATCAAAAATCTCTATTTAAGTTTTTTAGACTTACCCTTTAAAAATGTGCCTAATATATGGTAAATGCATTTCTAAACTATGTTCATCTTCATCAATTGATTTTCTCATTTGTGAGAATAATCCAGTAGATTCAAGTTCAGTAATTGCTATATAAATTAATGAATTTAGCAATCCCCTTTTTATTTTTTTTTTATTTTTTTTTGGGTGTTATTACTTTCAGATGATATTTAAATTTGAAAAGGATTTAAAAAGTGATAATAGTATTATAATTTTTGACTCACTTTCTAAATCCAATTGAATATCACCTAATGGAGTTTCATAAGCTTCACAAGTTGATAAAGCTAAACCATCAAGATAAATATGATGAGAAGGTCCTAAGAGGAAAATTCTTTTACTACATCATTAAAAGACAAAATTAACAAATATCTATTTAGAAAGATTTGCTTAAACCAAAAATGAGATAAAATTTTAGCTGACATTTTATCAATAGGTATACTAGCATATGCCCAAGCTGCTGTAGGTCCACTATAACTATATCCAGCATGAGGTGCTATAATAGCTTTACAATTTGAAATTGGTGGATTATAATTTAATTCAGGTATTGATTTAACTTTAGATAAATTCGTATTTAATTCTTTACTTAATTGAGATTCTATGAAAACAATATTATCAGTTTCATCATGTGATTAAAATAATAGGAATACTTGTGATGTATAAATGAGAAGCTAATATTTACCTGATGAGCTATACCAGCTCCCAGCGTGAGAAGCTTCTCTTATACTATTTGTTTACTTGAATTTAGCTTCATACACTATGACCACACATAATTCTCATTTTGACTTACCCACTAGACATGATTGAAAGAACTTCTTACTCATGTAATTGGAATGATCAGGATATGAAAAGGAAAGTAGACCATGATTCTTGGATCTTGGATCATTGATCATCCTCTTAGTATCTCGCTGACAGGAATAGGATGGACAACTCGCAAAATGGGGTCCCCGGAAAATGACGTTACTTATCTCTAAACCGAACAATAGCAAGTGTAGGCTAGATGAATAATTTACATTTTACTACTATGCATATGGTGGACAGGTATAAACAACAATGAGGTGTATAATATGAGTCATGTATTGATAAGATTGTCCTTGAGCGAGATTGCCCTTTTTCTACTTTCACTTGTCTTTGTCATCTTTTTCCTCGATCAGACTTGACCAGAACCAAATTTGACGATATCCGTTATAGCTACGGCAAGATCTAATATATCATTCCCGTAAGCATCGCACTCCAACTTACTGATGTCACGAGAACGATTAACTCACTCTCAGCTTCAGTAGCGGTCTTAGCCTCCGCATATACCCTGACGCAATCTTCCGTTCCAGAGGGTCTTACAAATGATCTTCCCATATCATATTTCTTAACCGTCTCATCAATCTTATCTTGAAGTCCAAGTGGATATTGTAATTTTCTTTCCGCATCAGTAGCAACAAAAATACTTCTATCTGGAACTTCCACTTTAACCAAACGATTGGGTAAATCTTCATAACCTGCATCCCATTCTGATGCACCCCATCCACGATGAGCTAAGACAGCTTCTACCAATAACATATCACTAAGTGCATCTCCAACAGCTTGATTTATCAATTCTGAAAATGCCAACAGATTCTTTATTGCATTCGCTGAATCGGGTGATTGAGGACTAGCTGATCGAAGTGCTTCGATTGCGCTATCCGAGAATAACACTGTTCCATGACCATTAGCTTCGAAATATACACCAATGTCATATCGTTGTGCTGCATGGTGCAAGTGCTTGACACCTGTTGGTACGCATGTGACAGGTATATTTCGCTATTATACCTCTACTATTCAGCTGTGTGCGCTCGCAGCGATGTGAAGGGCGTACTTACACTAGTAAGGTATTTGGTCGAACTTCCGTTCGCATAGGCGGTTTGTACGACTCCAACTTTCAATTGATGCTCGGAATCCAGCTTCGCCTTGACTACCAAATCACCCAGGAACATAGCTACCATGACAGCTATTTTATCTCCATCTAATAACCTGAATGTACCCTTTGATTCGTGCAGATAATAGAACACGATTCGATCTGCATCTCCGTCAAAAGAACATGCTCTAGTACCAGCTTTCGACAGGACTCCGGATGACTGGATGGAAGGTGGTAAAGCTTGTTTGGTCTTGACGAAGTCCGCTCCGCATAAATGATTGAGCGCTCCTTGTGTCGAAGTTGAAGTATTGAGTGGTTCGACAGGTAAAATATCACCCAAAGTAGAAGTGAACTCATGCAGGGCCACGGCTCCGACTCCGTTGGCACAGTCTACGTATATCGGCGCAAGGGGTCCTCGGTTACCCTACAATGGTGGGTCAGCGGGAATCATCAATTTCCAAGGAGTTGATGCAAGCTGAACCCAGCAGTCGACTCACGATCAAAGTCTTGAAAGCCTTTGCCATCTTTTCATTGTACCCTTTCTTTGTAGGCTCACCATATGTGCCAGTCTTATCATTTGTGGCCTTGACAACGTAATGCAATATAGGTGTCGTAGTTATACCAAGATTGCTGGTTTTGACGGATTCTCCGAAACTATCTAATCCCCTTTCTAAAGCTTTAATCAGTTCAGGTCCGGACGGTCGAGTATCGTAAGCGTATACAATGTTCGCTGGCTGAGATAAATCAACTCTCAAATGTGTTGCAAGCGTCGTGAATGTAGAGATGAGCGATTCGGTACTTGGACAATTTGAAAGGGCCGTTGCGTGTGCTTCCCATGTTGGATCAAGCATTTCACCAGATGGGTCAACAAGTTTGACTCCATTGTCCTGCAGTGATCAATGTCAGCTGATTAAGACGTGACGTTTTGGAGGCATCTTACAGGCTCTGGGTTATGAGAAGCTGTAACCATGACTCCTATCGTGGCTCCTTCAAGTCTTTTCGAACGGAGGACAGCTAAAAGACCAACTCGAAATAACACTGACGGCAACTTGGTAGCGCTGAAATGGGGCTCTGTCAGCTATTTTATCCCCAAGTTGAAATTCGGTATGGACCTACAGCGTCCTGAATCCGGCGGTACCGTAAGAATAGTTAACATGCTCGGGTTTAGGGTACTCATTAGCACCTTCCGCAATAGCGTTGAGCAATAATGCGTGCTCGTGAGCAGCTTTTGTGGGTGATTTTGTAGGTGAAGCTGACATGTTTTTTGAGTAATTGTTCGGTTCCCTAGTTTGGATTTTCTCGTTAAATGCTGTGTAAAGAAGAGGAATAAGAGGGATGAAAGGGGGTTCTATAAAGCATTATATAAAGAATCAAAGTACAACTTATTTGGTTGATGCGTCATGCCGTCACAGCATTACGTTATCGGAATTCGCCACTCGTCACTTGCAGTATACCATTATCACTACAAACATACAACATATATTGCTTCATAAAAGCCAGATCATGCTGTTTTGCCTTACGTTATTTCTACCCTACATTTAACTTTCCAATCACTCTCGCACTTGACTTGCTTGTCGCCGTCCAACACTTTCAAGAAGATCACATATAGCCTAATCTCAATAGATGTCATCTTAATGATAAAACAGTGAAAAGAGGCACTCCTTGCTTGCTAAGGTCTCAAGATAGTTCAATAACCGAAACTTGATTTCGTGGCAAGATACAACACCTCGCATAGAGTATTTCGTCAAAATGCCTCGTTCTCCCTCTCCTTCTCGTTCCCCTTCTCCTACACGCTCACGTTCGCCAGCTCGTTCATACACCCGATCAGCCTCTCCTCGCAGTAGAACCATATCTCCGGATGAAATACCAGCATCAAAGCGGAAAAGGTGAGCTTTGTCAGGTCGAAAACTTTATGAGATGTAAGCTGACTGTGATCTGAAGATCCCCTTCACCTAATCCTCGAGACCGATCACCTTCTCCGCCTACTCGTCGAAGACGTCCTTCACCATCACCACCGCCTATCCGAGGTCCCAATGATATAGATGCGCCAAGAGTCATGGATATAGATCCAAATAGGAAGAGAGCCAGAGAAGCAGCAATGTTAGAAGCTTCAATCCAAAATGAACTTACAAAACCTAATGGAAATGGTGTTGTAGCTGTTAATGGATCATCAAAAGCGGATGAAATTGCAAAAGCAGAATTCGCAAAGCTGATCGGATCAAGATCTGGAGGAGCATATATCCCACCGGCAAAATTGAGAGCAATGCAAGCTGAAGCTGCAAAAGATAAAACATCATCAGAATATCAAAGATTATCATGGGATGCTCTTAAAAAATCAATCAACGGTTTGATCAATAAAGTGAACGTATCAAATATAAAACATGTCGTTCCTGAACTATTTGGCGAGAATTTGATTAGAGGGAAAGGATTATTTGCTCGATCTATAATGCGTGCTCAAGCGAGTTCTTTACCTTTCACACCTGTTTTTGCTGCTTTAGTGGCCATTGTGAATACGAAATTACCCCAAGTTGGAGAACTAGTCTTAATAAGGTTGATTAGTCAATTTAGGCGGGCGTATAAGCGAAATGATAAGGTGAATCTCAGTCTCACAAATTCTCTATGCCTACTCTTAGTGACGTTCGGCTGATCCATTTGTCTCCAATAGATCGTTTGCCATGCAACATCGACATTCATCGCTCACCTGTGTAATCAATACGTAGCGCACGAGATAGTAGCTCTTCAAATATTGCTATTATGCTTAGATAGACCAACCGATGACTCAATCGAAGTTGCTGTAGGATTTATGAGGGAAGTTGGATTTTTCTTGAGTGAGAATTCGCCAAAAGCCAACAACACGGTATTCGAAAGGTTTAGAGCGGTCTTACATGAAGGCGCAATCAGTAAAAGATGTCAATATATGATTGAGGTGTTATTCCAAGTCAGAAAAGATAAATACAAGGATAACCCTTCCATACCTGAGGGGCTGGATTTGGTGGAAGAGGAAGAGCAAATCACGCACAGAGTCACATTGGATGATGAACTACAAGTACAAGAGTCACTTAGTGAGTATCAGTCCCCGATTTCCTACATTTACCGCTCATTCCTACACCCTTCGCCTGGCAGACCTACACTTCAAAATTGATACACGGAGATGCTGACACGCGATATTCAGACTTGTTCAAAGTGGACCCGAAATACGTCGAAAACGAAAAACGTTACGAAGAAATCAAGAAAGAAATCCTTGGTGATTCCGATGATGAATCTGGATCCGAATCTGGATCTTACGACTCCGAATCGGAAGACGACGAAGATGATGATGTCGCTCCTGAAAAAGCTGGAATTGCGGATATGACAGAAACGAATTTGATCAACCTCAGAAGAACGATCTATTTGACCATCATGAACTCGGTAAGTTGTACTGTCAAAACCTGTACTATTATCCCAAACCCCAATCTCAGCCCTAATTGCCACTTTTTTCATCCATCGCATCTCAATGGTTTGTAAGCTGACCTTATGCTTAGCTCAACTTCGAAGAAGCTGTACACAAACTCATGAAAATCAATATTCCTGAAGGACGGGAGGTGAGTGATATTTGTCAAAAAACCAGCATGGAAGCTGATATGTCTGTGCAGATCGAATTATGTAACATGATAGTGGAGTGTTGTTCTCAGGAGCGATCTTACTCGAATTTCTACGGTCTCATTGGAGAAAGGTTCTGTAAACTGAACAGGGTATGGACAGACAACTTCCAAGAAGCATTCTCGAAATATTACGATACAATCCATCGATACGAAACCAATAAACTCCGAAACATTGGTAGATTATTCGGTCACTTGTTAGCTTCCGACGCTATCTCATGGGCAATCCTAAGCCAAGTTCACATGAATGAAGATGAAACCACTTCTTCCTCGAGAATCTTCATCAAAATCCTCATGCAAGAAATGAACGAAGAACTTGGCCTCAACAAATTGGTAGAAAGATTCAAGATTTCTGATTTGAAACCTGCATTTAGCGGGATGTTCCCTATGGATAATCCTAAAAATACTCGATTCTCCATCAATTATTTCACATCAATTGGTCTTGGTAGAGTCACTGAAGAAATGAGAACTTACCTTCAAAATGCGCCAAAATTGTTAGCCGCTCAACAAGCTGCTATGCTTGCAAACGCTTCTTCTTCCGATTCAGATTCAAGTTCTGATTCAGATTCTTCAAGTGATAGTGATACCACTTCTGACTCGGATAGTGATAGTGCAAGCGATGATTCCAGACCTAGACGAAAAAGATATAGCTCAGATTCAAGATCGCCATCACCTAGAAGAAGGAGATACTCAACTGATTCTAGATCACCACCTGCTAGAAGAAGGAAATATACGCCTTCTCCTTCCCGATCTAGATCTCCACCTAGAAGAAGAAGGTATTCAGATGCAAGTGATTCAAGATCTCCCCCACCAAGGAGAAGAGCTTCCCCTCCGCCAAGGAGAAGAGCTTCCCCTCCGCCAAGGAGAAGATCTCCCTCGCCTGTCAGCAGAAGATCACCTGTGAATGGAGGTAGAAGAGATGATTCTCGATCACCTCCACCTAGACGAAGACGGGATAGTCCAACACCACCTCGAAGGAGAAGAGATAGTCCGACGCCCCCCAGAAGGAGGTAGAGGCAATGACAAAGGCTAGAATTAGACCAAGTGCGCATTGCTTATACTTTGTAGATGATTCTGAGATAAGCTGCTCAGTATGAGAAGAAGCCGTCAAAAGGAGCAAAGCATTCGAACAATCATACATAAAAATACCTTGTATAGTTACTTACAGTAGTTTTAACTCAATGACAATGATGAATGCAGAAGATATAACAATGTTTCAGCCCATATGGCGGCATGTACAATGTATGCATGATGACTGTACTGACATGCTTTCAAGCAGTGGGCAAATAACCCTAAACAAAAAATGCAACGTCAAACCTCATCTGTTGCCGAGAGGTATAAATATACAATCCATACAACGGAAAGGGCGATCAGCCTTGATCTAAGTGTTATGATTCTTGTAATTAAGATTGGGTTTAAAAGGAAGATCTGTTTCCGATCATGATGATATGAGGTGAAGTGATGATCAAGCACGGACCATCCGATTTAATATAATTAATTTACCATCAAAAAACCTTATACCACGTGTATATCTACCATAGTAGTCCCTTATTTCATATTTGGTCCGGAAGTTCGGATCAAATGTTTGGGTTCTTCCCGGAATACTCGTAAACCTTTCATTGTAATTCCTTGAATCAATTGCTAAAGTTCAGTTCATCGGATCAATCAGATCGTCTTGGTCATCCTTTGAGTCACGCAAGATGACTAACAAGCCTAGTATAGCGCAATGTAGGTCTATACATTGCTCTCTGAGCACAGCTGAACGAATTATGTGTCTTGAACAGGTGATCGAATCATGACTGCCCCTGGATCCATATTGGAGATGGAAGAAAAGGTAATAAATGGTAGGAGAGTCAGAACATGGAAGCATGTGAGTAACAAGTCTTTTATCAAGTAGATCCGCTCTCTTATGGCTAGCTGATGGTTTGGCCAGCTTCCATCCACTTTTCGTCAATTTCTCCTTCATACGTTACATACTCATGCGGATAGACAATTCGTCTCATCTCCACTACCTTTACCCAGGACAATCAGGTATTCTAGTGAAACTTCTTCATCAAGCTCATTAGCTGAGGACCCTCGTGAAAATGTTACTTTTGGTCAAGTGTTAGAGCGGAGTTTACGGCTTGCAACATGGATGAGAAAAAGAGGTCTAGGAGTTGGTAGTAGAATTATGATTGGTGGTCGAAACTGTACTGGGTGAGTTCAAGTTGGTCCAGTCACACTATTCAACATCCAAACTTGCTTACCAAGACATAAAAGCTTCATCGTTTCTTTTATTGCTACACATCTGATAGGTGGAGTAGCGATTTTCCTAAATGCTTGGCTGTAAGTCTGTGCATATTTCGACTCCAAGTGGTAATAGTGAATACTTATTCTGTTGCTGCAGACCTCGAGAACAAATCATATGGTCGATACGAATGACCGATCCCTCTTTAGTACTGCTAGATGAAGAAAGAGCTCAGATACTTGGACCATATCAATATGTTCAGGAAAGTAATCTACCTGAGGTATGTCAACAATCTTTCATCTTGGACAGGTCCCTCGCTTTCGCTCTTTGGGTGTCCGATCCCTTCTCACAGCCGTACGAAAGGCTAACTTAGTCCTGAGTAGATGTTCTGTTGGTCTGAAAGTTTGTTTCTTCCTACGTTAATAAGTGTATTCAATACGCCTACGGATGTTCAAGCTATATTACGAGGTGATGAGCTGGAAGGATTAGATCCAGAAAGCGATGCTGTCATATTCTTCTCATCAGGGTTGGTACTTCCACTCACACGATCACATCAGGCCCAGCTAATATAATATTGTCAGTACGAGTGGTTTTCCAAAAGCAGTGTTGAGCACCCAGCGAATGGCCTTGTCGAATTTATGGTCTGGAATGGTTGGTACGTTACCTCTCTGTTTTATCTCCACTCAATATACCATGTGCGAAATTGAGCCCGACTAATCTGCTACGCATTAGCTCCAGCGAGAGCGGCCTTGCGAGCCGGACTATCCATCCCTCCATTACCTAACTCCTCAGATCCTCAACGTACACTCTTACTTGCTATACCTCTATTCCACGTTACAGGGTGTTTATCGTGGCTTATGCGAGCCTTCTTCGCTGGATCAAGGATGGTCCTTATGAGAAAGTGGAACACTGAAGAGGCCATACGGTTGATTGTACAAGAGAACATTAGAGTTATCGGAGGGTGAGTTGGCGCTTCGTCTTCTGCATAGATTTCTAAATCACAGTACTGCCCTGCAACCTCATGCCGATCATTTTAGTGATCATGTCTTTTGAGCAGACTACTTTGTCATGCGACGAGGGTCAATCAAGGGATACAATTGTGGCTAATTACGTCGGAATAGGGTACCGGCAGTTGTAGCTTCTGTCATACAGTCCCCAGCTCTGCCCAAAGACACAGCATTCGACACGGTTTTCTACGGAGGGGCACCACCGAGCTCGCATATGCCTAAAGAACTGAAGTCGAAATGGCCTAAAGCTGGACTGTGAGCGATCTATCCCATTGAGCCAATTTACGGAGCTGATAACCGGTATATGTTGAAAACAGAGTGCAAGGGTATGGGTTAACGGAAACCAACGCTTATGTGTGTTCCGTCGCGGGAGGAGATTATCTAGACAGGGTGAGATTCAAATTGGTCAGCTTTCGTTTAGGTTGATTACGCCAGCTAATTTCATAGCGAACCACATAGCCCGACAGCACGTAAGTACGGTGCATGATCATACAAACACACCGACAGTTTCAGTTGCGTGATCATTGACTGAGCCATATCGACATAGGGGACCACCTGTACCGATCTGCGATCTGAAAATCGTGGATCCCGAAACGAGAAAACCGTTACAAACAGGACAAGTCGGATTGTTGTACGTAAATGGACCCCAAGTGATGAAATGTTACCTGGGTGATGAAGGTGAATGATCTCGAAGTATACACATGTTAGTTCGTATAAGAGCCGGCATGCTGATTTACCTGCGTAGATGCGACCAGAAAAGCTATAGATCCAGAAGGGTGGTTAGATACGGGTGATATAGGATATCTCGACAAAGAAGGATTTCTATATATCAAGGATAGGTGTAAGTTTCTTGGTCGCAAAATCCTTTATACGACTACGCAAAGCTGACCAGTTGATCTTGTAGTGAAAGATATAATAATACGAGGAGGGGAAAACGTGAGTCTGATTCTCATGAATGGTATATCGGAGATAGCATCAGATTCTGGGAACGCAGGACAACACACAGAGCTGACTACTCACTTCGGAAATTAGATCACCTCATCAGAAGTTGAAAATGCCATCTATTCCATACCATACATTGCGGAAGTAGCAGCCATCGCATTACCTCATGATCGTTTAGGCGAAGTAGTAGGCGCAGTCGTATCTTTACGTTCAACATCTTCTGCAGGAAGACAAAAAAGAAGAAAAAGAGATATAGAAGAAAATATAATTAGTGATTTGAGATATAAGAACTTATTACCTAGATATAGTTTACCTGAGATGGTTTTGGTATATGATGGTTCATTACGTACGTACACTCATTACTCAGTTTTTCACTACGCATGCGATAATGTAGTTGGCTAATATGTGGAATGGGTAGCTAAAAATGTTAATGGGAAGATATTGAAGAAAGATTTGAAATCATTAATAACGCAAGAATGGGAAAAAAGGAAAAGGGGTAAAAGGGATACTTTGAATCACAGGGATAAGTCGGCGGAACACATTGTAAAAGCGAAATTGTAGAACTTAAAAGTACCATGAACATCGTGTGACAAGGTTAAAGATGCTTGCGAAGTATGTGATTGTCAATCAGATACCGAATGATCGATATATGATTCATTCCATACTGACTACGTTGCTCCTCTGGCCGCTATTTCAGCCTGAATCGCCAATTTCTCCTTATTTGCTTCTCTCCATTTCCGTATTTCAGTTTCTGATGCTATTCTACCTTCCAAAGCTAATTCTGCTCTAGCTTGACGACGTATATCATTCTCTGCTTCTCGTAAGTGTGATTCGTATTTTAAGAGATGATTATCTGTTATTACAATATCGTAAGTATCGTGACACCGTATTACTCTCGCAGAAAACAAGTATGTAAGCTCACCTGCTCCTACTACCAATCCGAATATTGTCGCTGCATACACGAGCAAACTTCAATATCCTTTCTTACAACAAGCAAAGGATGAGCAGATTGACTTACCTGAGCTTACTAAAAACGCTTTTAACCCCAAAGTTTGACGTCTACCGATGACAAGAACAGACGTCAGTCAATCCAATTTGGCAGATGTACTTGTAAAGTGAGCCACTCACGCAAATGGCGGATACGCAAAATGACCCATTGCACATGCTATCGTTCCGTACACCGTCCATCTCGCTGCACCCTGAATTCCCATTTTGTCAACTGGATAACCTTTGTAAAGACTTCGCTACTGACCTGCAAACCACCCGCCAGCTGTATCTCGTACTTTGAGGGCGTTTATCAGTCCATTGGATACTTCGATACTGTTGATGAATCTCACTCACTGCTCGTTGTTGATGCTCTTCTCGTCGTTGTTTTTCCTGCAGAGTTGCCGAGTGAGGCATGATGTTTGCTCATAGATGATGAGGCGTTTCAATAACTCGATTTAATGCTGGTTGTCACTGTATCGGTCGGTCCCTCGAAAGTTCTATTGATTTGGCATGAGCGAGTGAGCTCTCTGCAGCTGATGTCTGAATTATCTTTTTGGTCAAGATTGGTAGTGCGACTGCTATTTACACTTACCGTAATTGGTCTTCTGGCTATACGATGGTGGACTGACATAACATTTCGGGGTGGAGGTCCGATTAGACTACTACTCGTATTGATGATAAGGGGAGTCAAAAGAAAGAGAATCATTTACCCCGCGTTTCTCCACAATTTGATCAGTTCCACCTCATCACTTGAATCCTCGTCAACACGAATAGGACTTATGAGTTCCTCTGAAGACGGAGGATCAAGGTCTTGCAACCAGTAACTAAGCAACGAGGACATAGGTAAACAATGAAGATATCGAAGCTTTTTTTGGGAGCCGCTGCTCTCTTTAGCAGCTTCGTAGCGGCTCAGAATACCGATGGATCGGAAACATTCAAATATGAGGTGAGTTTAAGCGATTACATTCTGCAATCGTAAATCACAGAGAGACTAGGTATTGATACACTTGGGATATAGTCTGATATCACTCGACTCCGTTCACTTGTCATACATTCTCTGTACTCCCATAAGGATGTTTTCTTACGAGAATTACTTTCAAACGCGAATGACGCTTTAGAAAAACTCAGACTAGTTTCTTTGACTGATCGATCAGTATTATCAGCTGGAGAAGGTAATGTGACAATTGAGATCAACCTGGATGAAGCTTCAAATGGAAAAACAGGTCAAATTATTATCAGAGATACTGGTATTGGAATGACAAAAGATGAATTAACTAGAAATTTGGGTACAATCGCTAGAAGTGGAACCAGCGAGTTCTTGAAAAAGGCTGAAGAAGGTCAAGGTGTTGATGGAAATTTAATTGGACAATTTGGTGAGGTAAAAAAAATTTCTATTACTCCGGTATAGCTTACTCACGATTTTGTCGTATACCATATTCAGGTCTCGGTTTTTATAGTTGGTGAGCTTGATTGAATTCTCCAAACGCATTTTATAAAGCCCTTAATCTCGAACTTTAGCTTCCTCGTTTCTCCTACTGTCCGAGTATCTTCTCTTCCACCTGCCACGACCGACAACTCCGACCCTGTACAACATACTTTTGTTTCGTCTTCAACTGGAGACTCCTTCGAGGTCTTTCCCGATCCTAGAGGAAATACTCTGGGAAGAGGTACAGAGATCGTACTCTCAATTGGAGAGGAAGAAGCAGAATTCTTGTCAGCTGATAAATTAAAAACCTTGATGTATGCCCCCCCTTTGTTCTTCGTCTTGTGGCTCGCGAACGCTCGCGAAGCTGATCTTCTGTTGCATAAAGCGAAAAACATTCTACCTTCTCTACGACTTTCCCCATTTACATCAAGGAACGCAAGACATCAAAGATACCTGTCCCTCCGCCCCAGTCTCCAGTCGAAGATGGCGACTCTGATGAGTTCGCCGACGACCTTGAGAATGACGAGACTACTCCGAAAGAGGAGAGCTTTGAGGAGGTTTCGGAAGATAATTGGGTTAGAGTAAATGACAAAGCTCCGATTTGGATGAGGTGAGTATCATGATTCTGTCTTGCATTCGCATAATACGCTAATCAATGATTTGTCTCGAAAGAGATCCTAAGGAAGTGTCTGAGGAAGAGTACAAAGCATTCTACCAAGCTGTCTCGAAAGACGACAAAGAGGTACCATTAGGCTGGTCTCACTTCAAGGTACGCAGCCACTATCCCCAATGTTATAAGCCCTCTGCAAAACTAATGAACGGATAGGGAGACACCGGTTCTGGAGTCTCATTCCGAGCGATTATCTACGTTCCTTCGACTCTTCCAAAGGATTTTTGGTCAAAGATCACTAGCGGGATCAACAATGTCCGATTGATGGTCAAGAGGGTTTTCATCACCGATGATTTGGGAGAAGATTTCATGCCAAGATGGTTGAGCTTCTTGAAAGCGACTGTTGATGGTGAGTCCGTTTTCAACCTATCAAGAATCCGAACGCTCATGATAGTACTTCACGAACGCAGCCGATGATTTACCGTGCGTGATTGACATAGCGATCCTTCATGCTGGCGACTGACTCATACTCTTCACAGTCTCAATGTGTCCCGAGAAACCCTACAGAATAATCGATTCCTTTCCCAGCTCCAACGAATCCTTATCAGAAAGGCTCTTGACTTGTTCACCAAATTGTCTAATGATCAACCGGAGATATATAAGCAAATCGCCAAGCTATACGGAAACGCCCTGAGAATTGGATTATTGGAAAGTCCAAAAGACAAAATCAAGATCGCCAAATTGTTGAGATTCGAAAGCACTAGGAGCGAATATACTACTCTTGAGGAGGTTCGTCCCTGAAACATAAGTCCAAGATGACTGGCTGATGTATCATCGTCTCTAGTATGTCGAGAACCGAAAAGAAGGCCAAAAGCAAATTTACTATATGGCAGGAGTGGGTGAAAAAGCGGAAGATCTAGCTAGATCCCCATTTGTGGAAAAGCTTTTTGCCAGAGGATACGAAGTACTTCTGCTCAACCTGCCCTCTGATGAACCTATGATGGCTTCTTTGGATCAATTCATGTGAGTCATGCATTTTGCAAGAAGGTGAAATTGCGAGCTAATGCACGAGAATAGGGGAATGACCACCCAAGATGTGTCTAAGAAGGGTTTGAAATTCGGGGATGAAGATGAACACGAAGCCGAGAAGAAAGAACTGGATGCTCAGAAGATCGCGTTCAGCCCTCTGATCGAGTGGTTGAAGAAAGATCTGGCAGGTCAAGTGAGCGATGGTGAGTGATTCCACCAAATCGAATTCGATCTCAGACCACTTCTCCAATTGAATTGCTTGTCATTTGGCTTGTCAGTCACTGTGACAAATCGGTTAGTCACGTCCCCGTGCACAATCATTGTGGACTCATACGGATGGTCAGCCAATATGCAACGTATCATGTCCGCTCAGACAGACTCGCAAGATGATCCCATGTTCAACATGATGAAAAATCTACCTAAAGTCTTGGAAATTAACCCGAAATCGCCTTTGATCGAGGGACTATTGGAAAGAGTTCTGGATTTACCTCAAACAGAGGAAGATGAGGCGGATGATGATGTCAAAAGAACGAGCGAGGAAGAAGAGGAATTGAGAGAGACGGTGAGGGTGTTGTTCGATACCAGTCTGGTCAGAAGTGGTTTTAGCGTTGCGGATCCTACTACGTGAGTCATTTCCTTCTATACTCATAATCGGCCGGAATATGAATTGCTGAATAGTAATACCGGGTTTAGCTATTTTGAGAGGGTCGAAGCTCTGCTCCGAAGGACTTTGGGTGTTTCCCTCTCCGCCAAACCTAAAATTCACATCAGACCCGCTCCTCCAACCGCTAGTGGACCTGTCCCTGAGGATGAAGAACAAAAAATAGAGTTTGATCCTAGTAATATGGAAGGTATGTTAGGTGATCCAAGTCAATGGCCAGATTGGAATGATATGAAAGAACAAATGAACTTTGGACATGACGAACTATGATTTTGCTCTCAATGTCAAATCATTGACGGGGAAAGGAGAAATTAGATGAATGGACGGAATTGAGATTGTTAGCAATCTGAGATGAATACATTGATAAGAAAGTCGCATCATATATGCATGCATAAAAATGACATTGCCGGAGATTGTCTTTCAAGGTCTCGATCATCCTATACACATAGACTTTCCAACGCTTCAGCCGTTTGGGCTTTGGTTTGCTTGATGATACCCGCTACTTTCTTGAATTTATCATGATTTGCATCGCCTGTTAGATCATATCAATAAATACAAAAATATGCTGTCAGGGTACCAATGATAATTGGAGCAAAGAGAAGACTCACCTAACAACTCAAAAATTATGCTTTCGCTTGTCGTCACTATTGCACCTGCCTTTTCCATTCTTGTGATTGATATACCTATCTCAGGTTTATTACATGAAGAAATACCGTCCGCTAAAACGTATACATCGGGCTTCGTAGATAATTTAAGTAAATCGAGAGTGGTTTGAAGGACACAGACGTGGGACTATGTCAGTTCATATTGAGTGAGCTCCTAACTCAAGGTAAAATATGGGAAAAAGGATAATTACTTCTATACCTGTTACGATATACATGTTGTGATTATCCTTCTCCAATAATGCTTTGGTATTTTCATTGACCATTGAGAACTAAGAATTTTTTATTAGCGCGATTTAGCTCACTATATACTCTGGATTCACCTTCGTCTTGCTAAATGTACCTAAGTGTCTTGATGGATTGATCAGGTCCGTTACTTCATTAATCGTTGCTCCCAAAGCTGATAATGGTGAAGTTTTGAGGTTTAATCAGTATGGACTTATCAGATGTGATATGGGTTGATCTTACTAACCTTTCGGATTTTGCTCCGTTATCAATGTTGGAATCTACGTAATTCTCCTTATCAGGACTGATCCCAGTACTAATCAAATGACTTACTTCCAAAACCTGTATGTAAAATCGTTAGTTATTCGATTATAGACAGTCAAAGTTGATGACGCCAGGCATGAAATCAATATACCTCAGCAATTTTTAACATCTTACATATTGTATTTTTCATCTGATCAAAGCCATATATTGCTGTTCCTGCAAATTATAAACCAGACATTAGTTCCAACTTTTCCCAAATCATACTACAATAAAGCGGAATTTTTTCACTGAATCGATCTTGAACATCGCAAATCAATAAAAGAGGCCTCCTTGCAGCCATGTTAATGCTTGTCTCAAAGAGGAAAGTATGGAACAGTCAATCTTGATCGAGCGGAGATAGCTTATCTGATTGTGCAGATATGTTTTACGTGTATCGACGGGATTCAGCCAGAAGAGTCATATCGAGATGTTTGGAATATCAAAGGCGGTCAATTTCCGGTAACTAGTTTGCGGATAAGCGGTCTTCTGTTATAAAACTCGTGGCCTGTTTGGTCTTGATAATAAGCGATAGAAGAGCATAACATCGATTCGCTTTATGCCTGAGATGTCAGCTTTCAGCAGGCTAATTGTGATACAGAGGGTCAACTCTATCTCGCATTCATGGGTTGTTATTTCCTCCTTAGCCCCTCCTTGCTTCTGAGCTAATTCATCTCCCACATTACGCTTCGTGCTTCCGTTAAGCGTTTAGCCCACTTCGTGTTATGGAATTGCTTAGAAGTCTCATTGTCATCTCAGCTGCAGAGGAACGGTGTACGTGGATAGCACCGGATCTGAATGTGTAGTATGTACTCCGAAAGCTTCGCTGACCAACTACACAATGCGCCTCCTCGCGCTGCATTTCGTCTGTCACAGGCCTCCGTCTCATTCCCGATCGTATGAAGTGTAAATATTTGAGTGCCTACTTCAGTACATGGGCAGCTAAAGCAATTCGTACCTGCTTGCTACATGCAGAAGTGACTCAGAGCTTCAGAAGCAAAAATCAAGATTCTCATCAGCCAATCCTAATGCTAGCGTCACGCCGAAAAAGATAACACTGAATGCTATGAAAGCGGTGATCGCCTTACGACACATGGAGCAGCACAGCTTTAAAATGACGCTTAACCCACCTTGGCACTTGATTATACCCTTAACCCTTAACCAACATTACACGAACGGATACCAAAACATCCTTAGATCCTTAATATCAGATTACCGTATCAGATTACACAGCTTCCCTTCCTTTGAGATCAATTGCCACTTGACCTTTATTAAAACAACAAGGTATAAAGATATCGTGGGGAACTTGTCATATCAACGCAGACTAATCCGCTCATTCTTGCTATCAAATCTTTCATTCGCCAGCTATACGTAGTAAATAAAAATGTATAACCAATATCAAGCAAATTACAATCAAGCGCCTCAGCAACAATGGGGTCAACAGCCACCAACATCTTATGGCGGACCCGGAGGTTCAGGAGGTTACGCACCACCTCCACCTCATAATGCCTACGGCGCACCACCACATAATGATTATGGCGGTCAATCATCTTACAATGCTGGTCCGCAAGGAGGATATGGAGGACCACCCCCTCAACAACCGTATGGTAGTCATTCGCCTCAACCTCCCTATGGTGCACCTTCGAATCAACCAGCTTACGGAGCTACCACACCTCAACCGCCTTATGGCGCACCTCCCGCGAATCAGTCTTACGGCGCACCCCCCGCAAATCAACCGTATGGCGTTCAAGGAGGATATGGTGCACCTCCACCCCAAGTAGCACCGGGACACGGACCCAAATTTCTCGGTATTCCAATACCGGCCCCTCCTCCTGCTGTACCCGTTAGTAATTTACCGGGTTACAACGCTCAATTCGATGCTGAACGAATACGAAAAGCTACCAAAGTGAGTTCGAGTTTAGCATTTGTATCTGTATGAGGAATAATCAAGCTGATTTTAATCGACGATAGGGCTTTGGAACAGATGAAAGAACATTGATCGATACCCTTGTTCCGCTCGATGCATTTCAAATTGACGTACTTAGCAGAACGTACGAGCAGACAGTTGGAAGACCGTTAAAGAAAACCCTAGAAAAGGAATTGTCAAGTTGGTAAGCCCAGTACACAGAACTCTGGTCAGAGCAATTTTCGATGCTGATAACTAGCAAAGGCTCGAATACACTCTTGTTTTGCTTTCTCTTGGCCCTTTGGGTGGAGATTTGTACCTCTTGCACAGAGCATGTGCCGGTATGGGCACACACGAAGATCTGCTCAACGAATTGCTGCTGTGTAGGAGCAACGAAGAGATCTTCCACTTGAAAGAAGGTTATAAGCGGGTTTACGGAAAGGACTTGGTGGCTGTGGTGAGGGGAGAATTGAGTATGAAGACTGAAAGGTGAGTAGATTTCGTTCCCATTTCCGGGTTTAAAGATCTTTCGTATATAGTAACTGCCGTGAGAACATACGGAATGAGGGAGCTGATAAGTAATACATCTACAGAATGTTCAATATGGCTTTATCCGGTCAAAGAGATGAAGCACCTTTCGTAAATCATCAACAAGTGCAACAAGATGTCGAGACGCTATATAGAGCAGGTCCAGGAAAGATGGGTACCGTGAGTATTGAGCAGTTGCTTTATCTTCAATAACTTTTCATAATGTTTAATCGTTTGGAATCTTTCAGGATGAGATTGGTGTATGTGGTATTCTTCTATCGCGATCCGACGCACATCTACAAGCTATCGCCCAAGCGTTCCCTCAACGACATCGAGTTACTCTATCCCAGATGTGAGTTTAGCTGGGATTCC
This sequence comes from Kwoniella pini CBS 10737, assembly GCF_000512605.2. NCBI lineage: Eukaryota > Fungi > Basidiomycota > Tremellomycetes > Tremellales > Cryptococcaceae > Kwoniella > Kwoniella pini. The sequence goes on from NC_091726.1 coordinate 274,807, forward strand.
ACTTAGAGGGGGCGAACTCACCTAACCATCGTTTTATAGGGTGCAAAACGAATTCTCAGGACATATGAGAGATGGTCTTTATTACATTGCCAAAGGTGCCGAAGGAGACGGTCAAGGTGTAACGAGAGATGCAGAGATGTTATACGCTGCTATGGCAGGTATGGGTACAAAGGACGAAAGAATGTAAGTCGGCTTGTAGAAGGAATTGTTAAATCATTCAACTGACATATCCCGATTACAGGATATATCGAATAGTACGAAGTCATTGGAATAGACCTCGTTTCAACGCTATCAAGAACCAATATCAGGCTTTATACGGTAAAAGTCTGAAGAGAGCTGTAGAAGGGGAGACTACTGGGAAATATGAGAAGGCTTTAGTGGGCATCATTGAGCAAAACTAGAAGAGATTAAATGGCGAAATGACATTGTGATTTACTCTGGTCTACAAGATTGTACTTGAGATTTACTGTACTATGAAGATATAATCACATGTTCGACCAAAAGTTGTTACAATTGCCGCTTAATGTTGCTTATGGGCCGTTCGTTTATCATTGGTCTCCTCTGCCATTGCCTCTCGGCTGTATGTGCTCAGCGACCAAGGTGCTTGCCGATTGGGCTGTGTTTAATATAGGAGTCGTGATGCTATGCATATTATACATGAATTGTGTTTATACATAATCTCCGTGGTCAAATTCGCGATAAAATCGTTAGGTGACCTTCTGCTAAAGATTGACAAGACCAAAATTGTAAGCCTATATTCCAGTCAACTCAAGCACGAGTAGCATGGCTTACCCTTCTGCTAAAATCCTGCTCGCCATCCATCCAACTTAGAATACAGGTACTAAAGCACTACTGAATGAAGATCTGACGAAAGCTACACCAAGGATGAAGACGACTGTTGCTCGAGCGATGCTAAACGTTCAGAAGTAATTAGCGTCATTCCTGCTGTTGATGATAATCCACCCGATCCAAGTCCCACTGATTCCATCCAATTTATCGTTTTTGTAGACTAATATCGAATAGCTTCTGAGCCATTTGGAAAATCGTTCATCAATTCCAAAATTATCTCCTTCATGAAATTGCCATCTGATATCGCATATTGCCTTGTAAAGAATGTCCCCATCTTCCTTGTATCATATCCTATTGATCTCCTTATTCTGAGAGGCTCGACAATCTGAAAAAGTTATACCTACTTGATATTTCCTTCTCTATGTTCCGGGTTAATCACTTGATTTCTCCAGAAAGCCGTTAAAGGATTAGTCGATTGAGAACCGGCTGGACCAAGATATTGAGGAGCTGCCATTTTGTTTTGTCGATTTATGGATGATTTCGTTGGTTGTGCTGAAGAAGCGTTAAGTCGGGATTTGAGGAACTTTTTGATTGTACGAATAGAGATATTACATTCAACAAATGCATCATCGACAACAAAAGTCGAAGAGGAACTGGAAAGGTAGAGAAAGGCGGCGAATTCCGGTAAAACTTGAATGTGGCATCCCTTCTACGGTATGTTCCCAAGTGGTAAAATCCCTTTGCAAAGAAGGTGAATGAATTTACATCATGCCTCTTTTCGATCTACTTTTTAGATTGTCATTCGTGTGAAGATTCGATGCGAGTACCTATACGTCGGATTGTGTAAGATATCCATCGATGTCTTCTTTCTTGTTTACCTTTCTTGACTCCCATGAGAAAGGATTGCCAGGTTTGAAACTTGCATCGACCGAAGAACCCTTGTTGGCCTTCTTTTGATCAAAAGTGTAAGCGACTTGAGTGAGAATTGCAACCCATGTATACGCATACACATATATAAGACCATTAAAACTTCAGGGCAGAGCATCATTTCTGATTTTATCAACGCCAAGTATCTATACAGTGATCCTTAGCAATAGCCAAACTCGATATGTCAATTCAAAGATCTACAAAGGCACCTCTTCCTATCCCAAGACAACCTTTGGATATTCTCCTTCCCATTCCAAGGAGAACATCCAATGCTCATACACTGAATTTGCTTCGCCAGCTCGTTGATGAGATCTTGGACAAGGATGCTACGTATTCGATTACTTTTTCTCCAATCCTATGTCCTGTTCCGAAAGCAGAAGGCGGTGGTAAGAATCAGCTCTTTACGATGAAGCCTCATTGGTGGCAACTTGAGGATGGTTCATGGGGTAAGTCATTCGAATCTATGATTTGTATTTGATGTTGGAAAGGGAGACTATGCTTTGTATCTGATAATGGAAGGGGAAAATTAATCACAAATTGACGAAACTTTTCATGATGTTGTAGAATATCGAGATGCTCAACGAAATCCAGGTGTGTGAACAAAGTTTAAATTTGACCTAACCTCAAACGAAATTAGCTGATATACGATTCATCTTTTATCTCATATAAGAAAATGCTAAACCACAAGGTCAAGAACAACTTCAATTAATGGCGAAAACCGTACATACACTTTCATTGGGTATATTATATATTGAAAATTCAATTATAAGGCGAAAATGCATAATGAAAATTGAAAAGCTTCTTAAAGTTTTTTTCATCGATATTGATACAAGGTACGTTGAAAATAGCCAACAGTTGGATCAGGACAGTGAAATATGATTAATTAACATTTATCATAGAATGGAACCTCAAATCAGATTCTCTCAATGTCATCCTGGTGAAAACCCCAAGCAAGGTAATGAGCATTTTGTAGTTGCTGTGAGTCATTATTTAAATAGAAGTGCTTATCATGCTGGAATGGCTTATTTACTTGTACGTTGTGCAAATGAATAGATTCGATTCCTTATCCTAGTTGATCAAGCTCTTATTCTTTGTGATGAATACCTTGATGAAAGACTTGTTGCACAAGTTAAAGATTGGATAAGAGAACAAATAATATGGATGGAGACCTCCGAACAAGGTATAAAAGCAAGAGAAAAGCCATTACTATGGTATCATGCAATTGTAAGTTTGGAATTTTCTCCGGATCCTATAGTAGTTTCTGAACTCGTAATGGAGACCGGCATTGCAGAGGAAAATTTGATAATCAACAAGCTAATCATTTTACAGATGGCATCTCATTACAGATTAATTGATCGAACAAATGAAATATATGCTAAAACAAGCTTTGATCAATGGTTCAAAATTCATGATACTCCTGAAAAGACATTTGCAGATGTGATGAAAAATGATAATAGACGTCATAGATGTTTAGAAGATTTACAAAAGCTTTTTATAATTTCTGATTTGACAAGAATCCCTGGAAAAAAGATATCTACCGAAATTCAAACTTATTTGAGTGATTGTTCGAAATATGTAAAATCTGTAGAAAAAGGTCCAGTTGAGGAACCTTTGGAAGATAATTTAAGGTATTTTGCTAAAATAGTTTGGTTTGAGAAGATTCTCAATACTTGGAATAATGATAATACAGGTCAGATTTATGAAGATGAACCAGATGGAAAGGGATGGGAAGGTGATTGGACAACCAGGATGAAGATTTTATGGGGATTGATCTGATTTGATAATACATTTAATAATTAATATGGAACATTTTGTTATAAATGCGTGATCTCAGTGGATCGTAAAATATAGATTTTCAAATAAATCCTATTGACAATCCACTTTATTATCATCTTTACCTTTAGCTGGGCGGTGTTACTCTGATGTAAGTCATCATAAAAACTTACAAACTCAGCCTCAGAATCTACTCACCAGGGAAAGCAACTTTTGAAGCATGGATCTCACAATTCGTACAAGAAAATGGGAACAAATCAAACCGATAGACAAGTACTGGATCATGCCGTCTCACGAAGCTGGAAAGCGAGCAGATATTTGTAGATACATCTGGTAATACAACATATCAAACAAAACGCAAATGATTGAAGTGAATTGGCAGGTTCGACACCTTTTCTCTCTGTCGCTTTAAGGGGTTCGTACTTCATTAGATGACTTTGCGTAATCCTCATTAACCACACTTAACGGTTCACCAGCTAAAAGCTTATTCAACAATTCTTCTTCGGCTGTTTGTTTACTCTTTTTAGACCTATTCCTCTTCACCTGTCGATTCCACTTTTGACTTGAATTGGAAGTTTGTCCAGTCAATTTGGCCAGTAATACCTCTGGGATTTGCAAGTTTGAATCTTCAATATCTTGACATATATTTTTCATTTCATTTCTAAAACCTCGGAAAAGTTGTTCATCTTCAGATAATTTCCATCTCCATTTACATGCTTTAAGAAGAGAGTTGTAATACTCTTCATTAAAATTTTCAGGTGAATAAGACTTTTTAGCTAAATGATGAGTCACCATTGTCATATAACCAGCCGCTACACCTCTTGGTAACCTTTTATAACCTTGAGGTAATTCCCATCCTATTGGAACTTGATCCCCAATTCCATTGCTTGACCTATTAGTGAATCGACTTTCATTTCCCCATACATCTAACATCACTTTAAAACCCTCAAGAGGAAATTTCAAACTTGAAGGTAATATTCCCTCTGGGTTTGTCTCGAAAAAGTCATTGATGTTCTCCTTCTCAGCATACATTGCCAAGTTGAAAACTCTTTGAGCTAACCCTGTTGATCCGGCCTTTTCAAGACCCTTCAGTAGGGCAACATATACATCGTATGGGATTCCTTGAGATTTAGGTCGTCCTGATATTCCAGGTTCTAATCTTCTTTTCTGTAATCTCGATTGCACTTCAGCCGGAGACATGTTCTTAGAAAATTCCAAATAAGGTTCTAAGATATAAACCAAACTCTCCAATCTAATAAATTGACTTGTCACGGTTAAATGCTTGATAAGCGCTAAAAGGGAATTCTGATCGGGCAAAGGGGAAGTGCCCAGTTCGAACTCAGTCTGAATGAATCCTCCTAAATCCTCTTCTTCTTTATTGTGTTTCGTTCTTTTCCGCGCTATACGCTGGGTGGAAGAGAAGAACCGGGACTCGGGCTTGGGAGGAGGTGCATGAGAAGGTCTGTCGTATTTCTGCTCGCCGAAGATCGCTTGATCGGATTGAGCGGCTATAGCGTTTAACTGTAAGGCGGATGCACCTTTCAGTAGCGTGTTGAAAGCTTGAGGGTTTTCGGCGCCCATACTGAAGACGTCTTTCATATACCTAAGTAATCGTTTCAGCAGAAAAGGTTTTCGAAGGCTTTCAAAGGCATATCGGAGAAGAATTGTACACGATTTCCAGGATAACGGGGGCATCATATACTGATTCATCGCTTGATCGTGATTAGGTGAAGTTAGACCTTCTTCATGCTGCAAGTCTTGATTTTCTGCTATGAGTTGCATCGAGTGGGAAGAAATCGGTGGGGAAAACAAGAGAGACATCAGAGTGACGTGAATTTGGGTAAAAGAGGTGTATGCCCATTGGTTCTCAGAAGGTATTTCGGAAACGTTTTCGGGGTAGACGTCGGGCTTATTCGGAGCGGTTTTGAAAGCTTGTAACAATCTGCCGAGAGACACTATGGGTAATGTCCGCGAGAGTACTGTGTTTGCCAGTATAGCCAAAGCTCTCATTGAACTTGCGAACTCTCTCGGTGAACAGGCCTCTGGATCTAGTGTGAGGGAAGAAATGATAGTGTTGAGTAAAACCGTTTTCGGCTGAGGTACAAGGGAGGGAGGAGAAGTTGCGATTGGTAAGGGGAAATTCTTCATCTTTTCGCCTAAGGATAGTTGTTTGGGGTGCCATAAATCCAGCCGATCATGCGGAGAAAGTATTTCACCAGGTAGTCTCCATGTCCGTACTCCCGTCCACCAGTGTCCTAGCAGCTTTGAAAGAGGTTGATCACCTTGAGCTCTGGGAGGACCGCCACCGGGATGGAAGTCATCTGGATTCGCACCGTGCGCGACTCTTCCTTCTGTCACCCATTCTTCTACTAATCCAACATACACCTTTGCAGCTAGATCATATAATTGCTCATCCACGCACTGCTTGATGATCAAAGAATAAAGCTCGAGCGGTCGGTTATATCTTACGTCTTGCAGTAAATCCAAGATATTGAGTAAGGTCGCCAGTGCTCTACTCGGAGGCAGGGCAATCTGACTTTCAAAATTTGGTGATAAATCGGGAGCTGCGTTTGCTATGCCACCTAGCGATTGAGCCTTGAACATGTTATAAGCTGATCTATCTCTAAACAGCGTCGATACAGTTTTGATTGACAACAGTCTCCTCCGTTTCTCGCGCGACGACAAAGCAAGGACATCACGTATTAGTGCGGCAGCCGTATTACCTTTCTTCCGCCTAATGAGGTGGTGAACGATTGTATGTAATTCGATACGGGAGATCGAAGCGATGTCTTGGGAATAATGAATATTCTTTGGTTGTGACCATGACTGTGAGTGGTTGAAGATGGTCTTCATGAAAATCTTTGGTTGAGCATATGCTCCGGGTTTGACATTTCGAAGTATTTCGCGAAGATTACGGACGGTCAGGCGAGAAGAGGTACTTTCGAGAGAAGTTGGTGGTATGTGGACATGAGGAGGTTGATAAGGTATTCGAGATGGTCCTGCACCATAGTCAAGACCATACGGTACGAGTTGATCTTCCTCTGATTCTTGACACCGAGCTAAAGCAGCGGAAGACGAGAGTCGGAAAGATGGCAAAGTCAAAGGTGGTCGAACGGGGTTGGAAAGGAGCTTAGCTCGTATGCGCCGAAGCATTCTGCGATAGCAGCTCAGCGATTAGGCTGGGGAGGACTGGGTGGATGTTTCAATACTCACGTGCTGTTCTTCAAAATTCGCTATCGAGACATAAGTGGTTCGGGTTCTCTGAAATATCTTTTTCTTGAAGAGGTGTAAGTAAGAAACCAAAAAGTCAAATTCAACAGTGGCTCCGGGTAAATACGATCCAATCCGAAAACACAGAAAGGGTGAAGATATAAAATCAGGCACACTAAAAACGGTGTTCATTGTTATCAGGCTGATAATTGATTTGCCACCTAACCCAAGAGTCAATTACGATATAACCTAGGTGTTTCATCTAAATCTTAATTCACTTCTCCTTAATATTACCCATTAAACTCCTCTCAACAGTATTATATCAACTGTAAACCTCAAATTTAGTTCCCTGTGACCTCGAGATCATTTCTTTGTAGTAGGCTGGATCAATCACGACAGTCGCTCTGAGCCTACGAGAAATCAATTTACCATCATTTGTCCTTCGCAACTGATTGTTCCGATAATACAACGTCTTGTAGTCGTATCACCCTCATTGCATAGCCAGTCGCCTAGGTAATCCATCATTCCGACAGCAGAACCCTCGACTGTATAAGTGTCGATTCAGATAGTAGGTTTATGTATGCTTAGTATCAAAACAAGTTATAAAGTTGACCGTCTGGAATTGAGTACGTATTTGTCCTTTCTTGTCCTTTCTTAATCACCATCCGGGCGTTTGCTTTTTCATCTGCCACCTCACGCATATATAGCTCGAGCGACTTCCCTCTTCTTCTATCTCTTGACTCATGCAGCTTACCTGACTGACATATCCATCCATATGAACAGAATGTCCACTAGAACGACAACACGAACACGCACCTCATCACATCAAGCCCACCAACATATTTTACACCCAACCCTCCCGCTCCAGCGCACATCATCAAAACCCGGCTCTTCAAGACCAGGTACACCATCTAGAGGGGATATACCTTTTTCTCGTAAAATTTCATCCGCTACGCATAAGTCACCTGTACCCCTACAACATCTTCAATTACCTATGTCCGACCAACCTACCACGCCTACACCAAAGAAGTCCCGTCGTCCACGTCGAGGTAATAAGCCTGCAAACCAACGTAATGTCGCAGTAGGTAGTGAGCCAGAGTTACCGCTGGATCAAGAACCTTCTTCCGAAGACGAAGAGATGCTCTTTGACTTACTTGGTGTCATGTCGCCGCCGAAGCCTTCTCCCAAACGGGGTGTACTTAATCTATCAAAAGACGACATGGACGTCGCACTAGGGAAGAAGAATCAACCTCGTAATGCTGGGAAAGTGTCCGGAGCGTTTGGGCAAGGTGAAATCAAGGCTAGAGACGAGAGATCCCCCGCACCTCAAGGCAGGGTAGGAAGAAATCAGCCAAAACAAGACAGCGTGGAAAATGGCGCTGAAGGTGAAACGATGGCAGCCATCAAATCCAAAAGGGGAAAGAAAACTTCCAAGCCTCCTCGAACGACCGATGACATCTCGGGCCATGTAGAAAACAATCTCAAGCCCAAATCTGGTATATCCGCTACGAGACCCAAAAATATCAGTAAACAGCCATCAGCCTCTCAGGCAAGCAATCACGGGGAAACGCAGTCATTGCCTTTCGACACGTCGTCTCTCAGTAAATCATTACCGTCTCGAGGTCTAGCTCACACTCAGTCAGTGACCTCGACCAAGAAAGGAAAGAAGGCTGTGGGTAGCGAGGACGAAAGTGCTGTCTGGGAAATGCCCTTGGTGGCCGGAGGTCAGGAGTTGACCGTGAGTAGAGCTAGATCACATAACTGCAGGCGCTGCTAACTCACAATGAAAACAGTGGCAGCAAAAACTCCAGTCTCCTGTCCCATCCCCGTCCGAATCACCCAGGAAATCCAGTAGATCCACACCATCTGACAAGAAGAAAACGAATCTATGTATCCCATACCAAGCTGTACCACCAGTACCCTCTCCTCTCAATCCCCGTCCAACGCATAACCGTCGGGCGTCTGCAGACGGTCCACCTCTTTCCGGTACAGGTGCAAGAACAGTATCAGCCTTCGACAGTCATATTCCTTTCCATACGGGTTTCAATGTTCATAGAGCGCCCCAAACTCCAGCGAAAAGCGTTGCATCCGCTCATGGTAATCTCAGCAATGGGATCTTACCAATAGTAGGAACTGGCGAATTCCCTAGAATACCGAATGATTTCGCAGGACGAAAAGGCAGCTTGAGCTCTTCATCTGGACCCAGTTCAAATCCTCTTGGAGCTAAATATGCCGGGCCGACTTTCCACAATTCCCCTAATGCTTCTAGTCTGTCTAAACCGGATCTCGAAGATTTCTAAGGAGACCAAAGCTCTCCAAGTAGAATGCCTATCAATGGTTTGCCAGTACAATGCAAATCCCTGTCTCTTTCACTATCAACCAACAAATTAGTCTCCATCTCAATTTCGACGATTCCAACGATCATATCATGTTGTATATCTTGGCGAAAATTATCATACATCTTGGCAACATCATCAGAACATGTAGATTTACACGTACAAATCTGCATCAGCACCCATAGCGTTGACTTAGCATAGTTAAGACGAAGATCTAAATGACATTTACGATAAGCTATGATTCGATGAAATACTTGATGATCTCGTCAAACTATGTCAACTCATGTAACAATATCGTATTCACATTATCAATAGCAAGGCTATTAGTGCCATGTCATCAAATCTATCAATCCTGTAAATTATAGCCCAACTTTCCAATGGACTTCGTAGGTCCAAAATCTCACTTGAGTCAACCTACTTTTTATTTGGTTGATCGAGTGATAATTCTTATTTGTTCGATAATACCTCATCTCCGATCTTTGTCGTCCTCCTTAGATCATTAATTGTAGATGAATAAGCGAAAGGAGAAGAAAAGGTAGCAGGAGGAGAAGAGAAGTTCAGGGAGGCCAATCGGGCTCATACTAGTCGGCAGGGGGGTTTGAAGTATGTTTTTGTACTGTTCATCCAGCACAAGAAGGGATGTGGTATAACATGCAACTTGTTGTACCTTGTGCAGCAGTACGATCAGTATTTTTTCAGTCGCATATATCTGACTCGAAGGGATGAAACAAAGAGATCATACCAGATTATCTGAATAGACTGAAGAGGAACTCTAAAGTTAAAAGTTCTCTATAATTGACGTGTACATTCCGATATGATCAGGAGAGCAATTGCTTTGCATGTTATCTGCTTGTATTAAGTTTCTATCAATCCATTGACAACAATATAATTAACAATCGAAATGATTTCCCTAGAAATGTAATGTTAGATTGTAACCGTGCCTGAAAGGTGACGTCAACTAACAACACAAAATCAGTTTGATCAAAACAAATTACTTCCTTGATCATCATCGCTAATTTCAATATTTACATCTTAGTCACTCCTCGTTTTAGCTCAACTTGATCATTTACAATCAGATTCATCGACATGCCACCTAAACCTTCGGCACTACCTTCGCCGACTGCCCAATTGAGCTTACCAGATTGGTTAAAAATCCTCACTGCTAGGGGAGTTGATATGCGCGTTGCAATGGGTTTAGCAGCTAAAATGTAAGTCTGGGATTAATTGTATTGTGATTTCGAATCATACCAGAGTGAAGAAATACCGGGTTCTGATACATTGACGATAGATATAAATCTCACGGTACGATAGGAAGGTTATCTGAATTAACACCTCAAAAGATAGCAAGTTTGATAGAAGATAAAGAAGCTAGGAAATTAGTATCTAATGCTATTAGGGGATTGGCAAATGGAGAGGTTTGTGAGATATCCCTTTATTTTTCATAGCTTAACTAAAAAGATGTGGTTGATTATAGGCCGTTTCTAAGAAAAGAGGTAGAGATAGTGATTTATTAGAACCTTTGGCTAAGAGGAAAGCAGATGAAGATAATGTACCTCTTGATATTGATTTTCATCCTATTTTAGATGTCGAAGTAAGTCAATTATATCTGAAAATGTGGAAATTACCTAAAGGAATTATATTTATATAGCAACTTCTACCATTAACTCTTACAACTAATAGAGCTCCAGTATCAACAGCATGGGCATATACAATATCACGTAGACTTGGTTTTGATGTTGCAGAATCACTTTCTTTAGCACATGTTTATGTACATATATCAAGTTTAAAACATGCTTTAATGTTAGGACATATATTAAATGAAATTGAAACTAGAGAAGCTAAAGAAGAAATAGAAGATTTACCAGGAGGTGAAATTAATTTACCTTCAAATATTAGAAGACAAGATAAAGCAAAAATAAGAAAAAAACATTTCGGTCAAAAGCATGTCGCCGAAGAGGAAAGTAAAGTAATTAGGGAAAGTTCACAACCTTGGGTAGGGATTATGCGTGCCAAGTGAGTTTTATAAAGATTCTTGCTATTGTTCAGTATGAGATAGCTAATATCGAAATATTTCAGAATGTAAGATAAAAGTTCTTATTTCAATTGGAATAATGACTGAATTGCCGACTGATATCATTTCGAATTCTAGCCCTATAATAGAGAGACCAGATGGAACGCTTAGAGCGATACAGAAGGGTGTACCTGTCGGACCTGGACAAGTGAGTACATTCAATGACTGTGAGATAGATAGGTATACGGCTAAAACTCATTTTTAGGGCTATTTGTATATAACTCGAATGTTCAAGGACTACACACCACATGTAATGGGAGCATTGAAATTGGTAGCTGATTCGTACGAACCAGAAGAGCTAAACAGGATAGCTGGCCATCTATATGTGAGTGGTACTCTCCTTTCAAATGCAAAGGTTAGGGGCTGATTGAGATCTATCAGAATGATTTCAAGCCGGATGTCGTGGAATGGGGTCAAAGAGGTACACTTGAGCTTGCTAAAATACTTGACACAATCAAATCGCCAATAGATGTTCCGGAAGAAGAGGATGTAGAAGATTATCCAGTCAAATCGGATTCAATCGATTCTTCACCTATACGAAAGCCGAAAGAAGAATCGCCCTTATCCCCTTTACCTTCTTCGAAAATTTTGTTATCGGATACATCACAGGATAAAAAGCCGAAGCAAGAATTAACGGTTGAGCAGTATGAAGCTCTGTTAGATTCCGATGGTCCTGGTGGTTTCTTAGAAGGTGGTGATATATATGGAGCTGAATATCAAGCTGCATAATGTATAAAAGTCACACAATTTGTATATCTTATCTGATCTTTGTTGTATGCAGCAGTCCGCTTCGATTCAATTGTGCACTGCTGAGATACTTTTTGTAATATGTACGGATGATCAAGCGGTGCATATTAGTAAAGTGGGCGGTGGATAGATGTCATACGATTATCATAGATTATTTCAGGAACCAAACATTAACGTCAATCTAGGGATGCTGTGTTCTTTTCTATTCTATCAGAACGATCCGCAATACGTTATGCTTATTCTATATTTTATATATTAGTATTTACTATCTCTTTGCGATACTATCTATATGTCAGGATCAATCGTCGACAATGTTAGATGTGTCGTTGTCAAGCGACTCATATGGATCGACGGGTAGGAAGACCTTCCGAAAATCCGATCAAATTGGACCATGTCAATTGTCAGGGGAAGGCACATCCTCTCACAGTACATGAATCTATAAGCATAAGCCATGGACACGAACACTTACATGCAAGGCTATGATTAATAGATTTTATCAAAGGCACTAAAAGCCGAGATGACCGCACAGCAACACCGCTTATAAATCCTCTACCAAAATGCGAATCATAACCTCGATATTGAGGATGTCTAGACTTTAGAGGATGTGTACTTGAATTATTGCATAGGTATGTTGCATGTAGATTGGAATGACTTTTTGTCCCTAAATCCAGTATCGATTGATGGGTTACTTTTGAATATGCGCCCTTCAATAACATGAACACATTCATCATATGATATCATCTTCCTTTCGCTTCGCTTAGAGGTTGAATTTACTCAATCATCATCCAAGATCACTCTTTTCATCTCAACCTTTGTATTAAGTGTCTTCGCCCAAGCCAGGTTGGAGCTCATCACAAGCTCTTTCTATATCATTATACCTAAAATTGATGTCCTTAACAGCTCCGAGGATAGCTCCCAATCTCATCGAAGTCATTCTATCCAATTGCGTCCTGTACAACGTTGGCCGATATGCCGACTCATTCGTTGTCAAGACTAGCAAATCTTCTACTCCTCTCGACATCAGTCTTCATCCTGCCTTTTATTAAAGCAGCGAAACAGCCTTATAATATCACTGTATCTGATCAATCACCTACTATAACATACTCTCCTAGTAGATCAGGACCATCCGATCAAACTTGGAATGTAACTTATACCGAATCATCATGGTCAAGCTACTTGAATCAAACTATAGGTGAAGGTATTTCAGCTCATTATACTACTCATATAGGAGCAAATGCTTCTTTAGGATGGTGGGGAACAGCAGCTTATTTATGGGCAGATGCTAATGAGAATGATGCTCAAGTGACAATTGATGGTACACAAATTGCTAAAAAAATATTTAATGGATGGATGTTAGATAATCTGGAAGAAGGTTGGCATAGAATCAAATTGAGCGTTACTGGTAATGGTGGAGTCAATTTGAAAGGAATTACTTTTACAACTGGTATAGGTGAGAAAGGGTGAGTAAAAGATTAAACCCGCATTTATCGTATTGTTATTGATTACTTGATATACTGTTTATCAGAGCACAAACGTCTAATTCTACTGTACAAGCGATTTTATCACAAAGTCAAATTGACGCTTTGTTTCATGCTTCAACAGGTGAATGGAATCCAGCAACTCAAGTTGGAGGAGCAGGTAAATAATTCTACCATTTTCATTCACATAGCGCTGTTCTCGAGAGAAATCAGCTCACTGTGAAAGCGACAGGTAATCAGGTTATGCAAACTTACAATCGACTTGATACGCATCAAACAGGAGCTCAATTAATTTTTCAACCACCTCAAAATACATCTTTTGTTTTAATATATGGTTCTGCTAATTACGATCATGGTCAATATCAAGTATCATTAACTTCATCAAATTTACCTAATGAAGCTATTTCAGGAGATGCTTCAGATACTACCACTGCAACTACTACTATAGGTGGTATACCTTCAACTCAGCAATTTAAAGGAATTAGTCCTTGGATCACGATTGATCAAGTTCTTTATTATGCCAATCTTGATACTACAGCTCAATATACTTTGACAGTTTTGAACCAAGGTCAAAATAATCCTTATTGGGATATTTCAAAAGTTGTTTTTATTCAAGCTCAAGGGTGAGTATGGCCATTGTATACAATATGTCAGTACGTATGCTAATTATACCCTTGAAAGTGGTGAAAGCTCAAGCTCGAGCTCAAGTAACAATACAGCTGCGATCGCTGGTGGACTGGTGAGTCGAATTGTTATATCTGTCATCTAATGATAGGGAAATTAACGTGATTTTCCCTCACAGGCTGGCGGAGCTGTAGCATTAGTTTTACTCGGTATACTCGCTTGGTATTTCTTTCTACACAAGAAGAGACAGTCTCGAAAAAGGAATCAAACGTACGTGCTGTAAGCTATCGACGCAAAAGTCCTTGTTCACTCAGCGGACGTAAGCTGATCTAAATTCTCTATTATAGTGCTAATTTATACGAGGATAAACCATTCGAAGTCGATCCATACCATGTTGACGGAGAAAGAAACGCCAATGAAGCATACGCGAGTGAGTGGGACATTCATGAGTTGGTAAAGTGCAAAGCTGATCAATATAATATTCTTAGACGCCGCATCAGGTGGTCATACTCCATTATATGATCAAAGACCTCCTCATGGAATGAGAGATTCAACAGTTACTCCTTTATTATTCAGTTCACCTCATTCACCTGATCCATCATATCATTCAAATTCAAATTTATCACCTAATCCTAATAGATTATCAATACCAAATCAATCAGAAGGATATGGTTATTTTTCTTCCTCACCTTCATCTAGACATAATTCATTACAACCTTCATTAGAAAATAATATGATATTACATAATCCTGATCAACCTAGAAATGATAACGATATCAATGAACAAGGAAGACCTAATTCAATATTTAATGTTATACCTTCTTCTTCTGGTGGTAAAAATAGATCTATAAATGATAGACAAAGTGAAAGAAGAAGAAGAAGTAATATAATATATGAATGTGATGCTGGAAGTGTATCTCAACCAACAAGAGAAGTTATTATTCCACCTAGTTATGATCCTTCTTGGGCAATGTCAAGAAATGAAAATAGTAATGATGGAATTTCAATAAATGATGATTCGCCAGAATGTCAAGTTATAAACAGACATTGAAGGAATTAAATTGGAAGTACTGTGCATAATTGGTTGACTTGTACTATATTGTATATAAATTTAATAGCATATGAATATAATGTTTTTCTTACATTTTACCATGAAGTGAAGTGATTACAAGAAATCTTGAAATCAATTCCGAAATTCGATTCTCACTTGGACCAAGAATGTTTGAAAGTGGAAAGTGAAATTTTCCCGACACGGACCAAGTCTGATTTCATAAATTCATTTATCCTTTTATACAATGCATAATTCTCCTTCAACAAATTAAAACTCATCCTCATCCATCTCAATAGCATCTGGATTTACAACAGCTTCTTCACCTTCATCAGCTTGATCTATACCATTAGAATTTTGAGTTTTAAGTGTAGAAGCAACGAAAGCAGGTCCACCAATTTTTTTAGATGTCGTTGTTGAAGTATTAGGTAAATCACGTTCCATAGCTGCCATAGGATCTGCTGCATCTTGACCTGAATTATCAATTGATTTTTCAACTCCTTTGGCTGCTGCTGCCGTTTGAGCAGCAATGAAAGATGTTTCAGTATTAAATGCAGCTTGGACTGCTCTTTTGATTCTAAGCATCTCTCTGAAAGTATCTTCTGATCCAGTATCAACTGAACAAGTAGCAAATTATCAGCCCATTTGCTTATCGGGAGTTAAGACAAGATCAAGAAAGAATTCGAAACCACTACTCACCTTCGAATTGATTCCATTCATTCCAGAATTCACCTTCAACTCTAGGATCACAAAATTGACTTGCATGAGCATAAATAGCTCTTGCTCTATCAATTTCACCCAATTTTCTCTCCATCCTTGCGAACCTCTCACACATTTCGGCAGTTTGCTTATCAGGTAAACTTTCCAAAGCACGCTCATAAATCGGTCGAGTAGCTGGTAATCCGAAGTTGGCTGTTGCTTTGGCGATGTAGATAGTAAACATATCGAATTTATCGGAATCTTGAACAGTCGTACATGCTCTATCGTAAATTCCCATCGCTCGTTTGGCCAATCCATGTTCCTCTTCAAGTTTCGCATATAGCAGGTATATCGGTTTACAGAATTTGGGTGGGCAATTCTCAAGAGCTTGTTCGAATAGATCTCTAGCTCTTTCAAGTTTCTTTCCGCCATATCGTTTGACGAATTTCGATAAGTAGATGTTCCAAATTTCGAATGCAACAGAAGGGTGGAAAAGCTCGATACCTCGTTCATACACCTGAACAGGTTTGCAGGTCAGTCTGGACGCATTTAACCAAAATTGAGTTTAGCACTGACCTTGAAACTCTCTTCGAAGTACTTGTTTTCCTCTAAGAATCCAGCATAGTTGACAATGACTTGGGCATTTGCAATTTTCAATTCCATGATCTTGTCATACACGACTTTGGTAGATTCCACCGAACCGATTGACTCTTCCAAATCACTGTAGAACGACCAGATCTTAAGTGACTTGAATAAACGTTGTTGAGGTGAGAGGGACTAAAAATATACATTAGCTTGTAAATCAAGCAGGTTGCCGTGATTGACTCACTTCATCGTAGAAATTAACTTTCTTTGGATCTCGCGGTATCGTTGTTGCACGTTGCATTAGACGTATAGCTTCGTCATAATTCCTACAATGATATCAGCTTATAACAATTCATTGTCAAAACTCATACTGCACTCACTCATTTCTAAGTTCCAATTCTGCCCATTCACACCAAACCTCGGCCAACTCATCAACACTCTTGAAGGGTACCTTAGTCGCACGTTCCATTATCTTCCTAGCCTGTTTCAAATCCGGTTCATTCTTTGGTTCTCCTTCCTCGTCTTTACTTCCACCTTCTTCATAAAACTTCGCAAAGTTCACGTAAAGCGGATAAAGAGGTCCAGTAGCCTTTCTTGGATTTATAGTATCTAATGCTTTGATATAAGTTTCCACTACTTTCTCATCATCATCTCCGAACAACGCTACTCGCTTCTCCCATTCAACCACTTCATTCGGATTACGTCGTAAGAGGACTTCATTCAGGATGAACGGCCGACGATCCATCAATTCTTCAAACTTCTTCATTCGTTCGTCTAATTCTTTTTCAGTCTCTTCCAAATCAAAGTCCTCATCTTCTAAATTATCTTCATCTGCCAAAGCATCCATCAAAGTGGATATCATCGTTTCCGAGAATTCAGCATAAGCATCAAAGATCTGGGTGAAATCCCTTATAGTCACAACAGCCGCCAAACCCCTTTCGAAAGTCACTGTTGCTCTATCAAATTCTCCTCGTTTGATCCAGTATGTAGCTAATCCTGTCCATAATCTACCAGCTTGATCTTTGTATACTTCTAAACCGTCTCGCTCTACTATACCTTCAACATCAAGCAATCGAGAATTTGCAGGATCCGTATCTTCGTCATATGGTAAATCTTCCGGTCCTTTCTTCGATACCGCATCTTTAGGTTTATACATTTTCCCTTGTTCAACTGGTACTGGTGGCCCAGCTATCCTGATCAGACGTCCATCTATACTGGCTGGTTCTTCAGCAGGTACAGCTTCTTCTTCTGGTACCGTTATTTCTTCTTCAATTGCTCGTCTCGTTTCTTTCAATTCTAGTGTCTGTTCCTCATCCATACCGACATCATCTGCATACTTTTCTACTAGCTCTAAGAAGTCGACGAATAGCTGATATGGCGATTTGCCCTCGAGCGAAGAGTATAAATTCTTAGCAGCACGACGGGCGAGGGATAAGAGGTATTTGGAAGCTGCGAGCGGACGAGGAGGGGATGAATCGAGGAGATAGGCAATATGTCGTTCAGTCAAGCTTGGGTCAACCTGTGGTCGTTCGTCATTATGATAAATAAGTTTCAGTTCTTTCGGCCATAATGCTCTTACTCACCTTCAAAAACCGCCTCCAAACTCTCTCTCCAGCTTCACCACCAATCATCTCAGCCCATCTAAGATACAAACCCCAAACTCTTCCATGTAAACTTGGAGGTAAAGTTCTCAAAGCTCTATCAAAAGTCCTCCTTGCATAAGTTCTTTTAAAAACTGGTGGACATTTAGGGTGAAATAAAATTGAAAGGTGTAATAACCATGGTGCAGGTAAATGACTTAAACAAGCAATCATTCTTTCACCAGTAGATATAAGTGATTTCCATTCTTCATATCCTATTATACCATCTAATCCACCTTGCCATTCATTAGCTTCTTCAGCAGCTTCTAATAATTCTCTAACATTAGTTTTAAATCCTGATCCTCTTTTTGAATGATGATTTCTAGCTGTTTTTGCAGAATTCGTTAATTGACCAAGTACATATGATTGACGAGTTTGATAATATGATCTCCATAATTTAAAACTTGTTGGAAAAATTGCTAAAGCTCTTTCATAAACCATAGTTAATTGTTGTAAACCTTCTCTTGCTACATGATTTGATAATGGACCTAATAAGATTTCTTCAGGTGAGGGTGTATCTCCTTTAGAAGGTTCATTATTTGCTATTCGTTCTTTTAATTGATGTATGTAAGAAAGCCATGATCTGATATTATCCGGATTGTGTAGAAGGTCTTCCTCGGTTGCTAAGTCGGATGCTGAGATGAGATGCGAGTGAGTAAGAGGAGTAGGAATGGGGAAAGTTAGAGGAAAACGAGAGGAAAGGGAAGTAATGGGGGATTGGTCGATCGCCATTTTGCTAAAACTGATGATGGCGAGTCACCTTAGCGATCTTTGAAAGTGGGCTTTGTCTTTCACGAACAGATGCTGACCAAAGCTGAATTATTATCAATGGAATGTTGAAGTGAGCTAGATCCCAATTGCGAAAGTGGACGTGAAGAGAAGCAGACTCTGCCACGTGCTCGGGATTACCACGGCGTTATGTGGCACTTGCACTACTCCCCTTCGTTTTGTCAGATCTGATCATCGAATATTGTGATACATGCATGGAGACAGAATAAGAGCACAAATAGCATATGCTATGCATGCTCGCCGGAATTATATTCGGATTTTTCGTGGCCCATGTAAGCTTATGTATCGCATCGTGAAAAAGAGATGAATGGCATTGACGAACGGCGGAATCAAGGTCTTTTTTACCCTGAGATAACGAAGTGGAGGATGTCCAAGTTGATTTAGTTGCATTTCACTGTCGCTTCCGGACTAGTATGTCTATCGAGCAATTGTGATTCCAACTTTATTCTGTCAGGTGAACGTGTAGAAAATCGCGATTATCAGAAAGCTTGTCTCTGAGTGATACAGTGCAATAAACCCATTGCTCAGTCATTCAAAATATTTAGAACATCTAAAAGACTACTTAAAATGCGATTCGCAGGTATGTCCTTGATTGTTTCTTGTCAATTTTGTTTTTCCACAGGACTAACATTATTTGAATAACAATAAAGATATCGCGGTGAACTTGACTGATCCTATGTATGCTGGTACATATGTTGGTCGACCAAAACATGATTCTGATATACCTCAAATACTAACTCGAGCGAAAGATAAAGGAGTAGAAAAGATTTTAATCACAGGAACTAGTGCTGAAGAGAATATTAAAGCATTGAAATTGGCAAAAGAGTATAGTAAGTTGAATCGGTAGTATAATTCAGTTTACTCATTAAGCTGATTAATCCTTTTTTTTCGTTCGATTGTTAAGATTTACATTGTACAGCAGGATGTCATCCTACTTCTACAAATGAAATTGATAAACATCCATTAGGTTTTGAAGGATATATAAATGATTTAAAAGAATTAATAAATCAAGATAGAAATGAAAATGGTTCGAAAAAAATAATTTCAATTGGTGAAATTGGATTAGGTGATTTATTTATTTACATTTCCTTCTGTTTTTTTCTTGGTTTTAGGTTTTTTTTTGGGAATTGAAAAAAAAAAAAAGAAAACCAAGAATAAGGTTAGAAAATGTAAACTTTTACTAATACTTTTGAATTTGTTAATTATAGATTATGATAGATTACATTATTCTTCAAAAGAAATTCAATTAAAATATTTACCAAATTTAATTTTATTATCAAAAGAATTTAAATTACCTTTATTTTTACATTGTAGAACATCAGAATCATTTATTGATTTAATTAAAATTTTAAAAGATTTAAAATGGAATTCTAATTGGGTAGGAGAAAGTGGTGGTGGTGGTGGAGTTTTACATTCTTTTACAGGAACTTTAAATGAAATGAAAGAATTAGTAAGTATTATTACAAAACCAGAAATATCAAATTAATTCAGGTTTTTTTTTTTTTTTTTGGAAAGGTTGAAATGGGTTTATATATTGGTATAAATGGATGTAGTTTAAAAACTAAAGAAGGTTTAGAAATGATTAAACAAATTCCATTAAATCATTTAATTTTAGAAACTGGTAAGTAAATTTTAAAAGGAGAAAAAAAAAAAAACAATTATCTATCCAATAAAATTGAGTAACGAATAGCTCAAAGATTTTATTTTTTCAATATTTTCCAAATATAGATGGTCCTTGGTGTTCTATAACTAGTTCTCATGAATCATTTAAATATTTAAAAGATTTAGAAATAGAATCAAATTCAAATTTATTTATAAAAAAAGTAAATAAACCTAATAAATGGCAAGATGGATTAGGTGTAAAAGGTAGACAAGAACCAGCAGATGTAAGTTTTAAATTTCTTTTTTTTTTTGTTCATTTATCAGATTAAATCTTAAAACTTATGATTTATTTTTTTGCAAAAAAAAAGATTGTAGTTATTGCACATATAGTAGCTTCAATTAAAGGAATATCAATTGAAGAATTAAGTGAAAAAGTTTGGGAAAATAGTATGAGATTATTTTGGCCTGATGAAATTGGCAAGTGAATATGAAAGAGAAAATAAATGTATTAAGTGATTAAAATCCTTGATTATAGAATGTAGAACCTAGACAATGGGAAAATCGTTTTATCATATATCATCGAATTGCTTAGAATAAGTGAAGATGTAATAGAATTATACATTATTTCCGATATAACAAATATTATAAAGTTCGCATAACTTCGACTTTGATATTCAATTCATTGAGCTTGACCCATCATCCCTACTGTTCTTCTTCCTTTCGGAGCATCTTCAAGTACGAAACTAGTCATACTATGTAAACTAATACTATTTTTCATTGCTTCATTCTCATTTCCACCTGGTACAGGTTTTCTCCTTACACTTTTTGGTGAAGTAGGATTAGGACTTGATGGAATGTTAGGTATGGATGGTATTCTACCATGTCCTAGGTGATCAGGATGAGAATTTGAATGATCAAAAGAATCTTTATGTATAAAACTATCAACTATCGGTTCACTTATTTTCTTAGTACTAGCATCAATTGAAGGATTTCTTCTTCCTATTGAGGATGAAGAAGTTTTTGAAGAACGATCTTTTGATTCATTTGATCTAAATCCCCATAATTTGAATCTACTCTTTCCTGAACTTCCACGATTCATTGAATTTGTACTTGGTTCTTCTGGTGAGATGGCAGGTCCAAAATCTGTATTTGTTGAGTTTGCTGAATTTGGCATTGGACTACTTACACTCCTCATTCCTCCACCTAAGCCATTTCGTAGAAGACCAAATTCATTTTCGCTCGGAATACCAGATTTAAATAGTCCGACAGTCTCTTTTCCCTCGTTCGGTAGTGGAGGGGAAGACGCTTCGGCGGGGTTCGAGTGGAACATTTGACTTAGATTCTTCGAGGATATTTGACTTTTTAGACCTTTTAAACTGATACTTCCCGATCTGTTCCTCCTCCTCTGCTCGGGTGAAGTCACTCCAGGACTCGGAACACCAGCTGTCTGCGGAGGAGATCGGTGTAAGTAATCTACCAGTTCCGGACTTAACGTATGGGACAAAGTCCGCTGGTGATTGAGATTAGGGGAAGGTGGTCTTTGTGGTCTTCTAGGGATCCATTCTCCAGACTTCGCCGGTATATTCTCTCCAGCAGCTTGTTCTTGTTCATCTTTCATCCTTTTGAGTGTTTCGGTTGATATAGATGCTGGCGAAGAAGCATTACGATTTTGTTGCTCCTTAGGAGCTGTCGATGGGAAAGCTGGTCGAGAGAAATATTCATGAATTGTAGGTGATCCTGGTGAGCCATGTTTGACGGCTGGCCAAGCTGGCTTGGAAAGTTCCTCGCTTTTCGCTTCTGCCTTGCTTTGATTGGATTGTTCTTCAACTTTGGTCTGCGCCACGTCCAGATGAATTGCTGAGCCAAAGGTCCCGTTAGATTTCGCCGAATTCGGTTGAGAGATTTCCTCGTAATCGACGTTAGGGTTTGGCGAAGTGAAACCACCTGCCAGCGGCGAGGAGGCGGGAGGAGGTTTCGAAGCCGGTTTGCGGGGCACAGCAGGAAGTGTCAGGTTGGCGACTTTCGATGCCATCCGTGGAGTAAGCATCCTGGGCGAGGTCAAGCGAATCTCTCGAGGAGACAATTGTCGCATCACTGTAAATTCCACTCGTTAGCTTTTTCGCCTATGAATCAGTAATAGCAGTTTCGATCTAGCTCACTCTTCTCCAGATCATCCAGCTGCTCAGCCATGACAATCCCACTACCCCTCTTATCTAATATCTCCTGCACATTTAATCTCGTACTCTGATCCATCTGGATGTCAACCTTTTCTTCTGGAGCCAATTCAATCGGGCTAGCCAGTAAATCCATTTGCGGGAGCGTATCCGGCTGAAGTAAATCTCTATCCGGATTCACTTCGTCTTCTTCAACCGCTAACGATTGAACAGGCGTGACATTGACCTCTAATTCTTTCATGAATCTAGGTCTGCTATCAGAGACTTTGTTAACCAATGATAATTCCTTAATGCCACCTTCAGAAGCCAATCTTCTATGTCTTCCCTTATCACCACTTGCATTCCTGCTTCTAGAAGATTTGTAATTGTCAAACCACTCAGCTTCGTCTAGGTCTATGTCAAATTCAATCGTCCCCACTATTGGATTTGGTGAAGTATGCGTGTTGGAAGCTATCGTAAAGTTGCCCAAAGATGCCGGGGTTGGAGGTATATTCATCGAAGATATCGAGACATCGGAAGAGTGAGACAGCTCAGGAGGTTCAGTGGATTTCGATCGTTTCATCCGTGGGTGTTGCGGGATATCAGGCTGAGAGGTAGATGACCTTATCATCGAAAAGGGGCTCAAAGGATACTCCATCGATGTATCAGCGGTGTAGATGCCAATTTTCATAGGGGTATGAGATGGCGTAGATGACCTCGAAACCCCTCCATATCCCGATGCTGAATGAACCAAATGCGTTGAGAAAAGGGTTGACCAAGTGACTGATGAGATTTGAGGTCCATTCGGTTCGTCGTTTCCCTCTGAGAAGCTCGATTCGGCTGACGAGCTTGATTCGTCCTTCCGAGAATGACCTGGGAGTACTAGATATACACCAATCCCTATAGTCGATGGTAATCCATATTCTCTTGCTATGCAAACTAACATCGAACCGAGAGTTGGCTGTAGAGGCAGTAACTTCCCCCTTCGCCATTTCTTATGCCTTCTATGTATCGTCTCGGGCGACAAATCGGCTTTCGAAGGAGGTAGGAGACATAAAGGAGGAATGACGGACAGTAAGAAGGGACTAGAACGTATGGGGGATTGCGAGTGCGGTAGTAAGGGAGATGATCTACCTTTCGTTGGTAAAGTCGGTGAGGTTGGGTTTAGGGATGGACTTATCGGTTTTCTGGACTTTAGGGTAGGTGCGGCAGAAGAAGTTTGAGGGAGATTAGGTATGATGATACCGAATGATTGGGCGATTCGGCCTAGTTGATGAGGTGGTAAGGGTTTCTTTGGCGGACCATAGTTCCTAGTTCTTGTATATTCTACATCCTGTATACGTAGCTCGAAGTCTATGGCCCTCTCCTTGCCTTTGAGCGAACCACTGCGTCTCATAACACCGGATGTCGCAATTGATAACGCTGTACTAGTACTCGCTTTACTCGAAGGGTATGAAGAGGGATACCCGTCAAAAGAATTGGTCGAAGGGGTATCAGATAAAGGGGAAGGACGGGCGATGGGTCTCGAGGGCCAAGCAAGTTCTGGAGATGTGATAGCCGGTGCTGTTGAGCCGTTGTGTGGGAGTGTCATGATGAGTAATTTCCTGAGGATGTGATATTGCCCATTAAGGTGTTATGTATTTCATGAGGGATAATATATAGGAGTTCTATAAAGGGTGAAATACCATACGAATCAGCCAGACTTCTTATAAAGTTGTATCAATAACAAAACTCGATGTGGACATCGGTGATAATAACAAGATACGCACAGGTAGTATTTCTAAAAGCTAAATTCAATCTTGATTTTCCACTTGCGGGGGCCGTCATACGACTGTAGTTGTTTACGTAGTACAAAGGAAGGAGGAGTGAGAGTTTATGGGAGTTAATTTGACATTTTGATATTAGTGTGGGTCTGTTATACCTGTTAATTAAGGAGGATATGTGTTGTGGAATGATAGATTATTATCCCTTTGTTATTGTCTTTTATTGATGATCAAACAGGACATTTAAGTCGCGTCAGGAATACCCTTACTACTAAAACTTACAAGCAGAGGTCTGTGCGCGTCGACGAAAAAGACATCAAGAAAGTACACGTGGTCACTCGATTGACCACCGAACTTGAGGTATCATCCAAAGCTTACACTTGAACCCTATTAAACCGACGATGATGATAAGGAAGCGCAGAATGATTGTTGGGATTATCAAGCTTCCAAACATAGACAAATTGTGTGCAAGGACTTTACATAGATTTATAACTGCTTCACTTTTGTTTCCTAATCATGCATATCTTTCGAAAAGTGAATCGCCACTCGGAATATCTAAGCAGGCACCCGATAAAATCAAAAGACAAAAGTGCTGTACAAGAACAAAAAACAAAAACACGCTGTGATCAAGTGTTTCATCTATATTTTCATGTCTATCGAAAATAACCACTTTCTTTCTGCTCATTCTAGTCAATTTACAACTTTGGTCCTCTCCAGCGATTGTAGAAAATGCTAGCTCATTTAGGACATTTACCTCGATTTGTCCGTTTAATCTTGATAACCACTTTCATAATAGTTATACCTACTTTTTACTTTCTCTATCCTAGTCCAGAACGATTACCTGCTCTAGGAGAACATCAAGCTGGAGGTATCGATTCAAATCATTGGAGAAAACCAATCACACCTGATTATTTAGTAAAAGAAGAATCAAGAGAATGGGATGATGAATTACCTTTAGGTGAAAGTCGAATTGGATTAGGTGAATTAAGTGATAAAACGATTCATGGTGGTGTTATTATGCCTACATTAGGTAATGAAACTGCCAAGTAAGTTCAAATCTTTCTACTATTCGTTTGTTTCTATAAAGCTGATGAAATTTTGTAAAGAGCTGAATTAGGTAGATCGGCTTGGAAGGTTTTACATCTTATGACATTAAGATATCCTGATGTGAGAATTTATTCTTCCAATTACACTTGCTTAACCATTTTTGACAATTTGATTTCCTTTGTAATTTAGGAACCAACTGAAGATGATCGACAAGCATTAAAATCATACTTTTACCTCTTCTCGAGATTATATCCTTGTGGAGAATGTGCAACAGAATTTCAAGCTTTACTCAAGGAGTATCCTCCTCAGGTATGTACAAGAGAAAGCTATATTACTTTTGCTAAAAGTTGAATGTTTCCAGACTGGTTCTCGAAAATCAGCTTCATTATGGCTTTGTCACGTACATAATTTAGTTAATGAAAGACTTGGTAAACCAGAATTTGACTGTTTGACTTTAGACGAAACGTATGATTGTGGATGTGGTGATGAGTCAATTACTACCTCACTGAAGCCAGAAGCGACCGGTGAGATGGCGAAGAATCTCGAAGATGAGAGAGATATCGAAGAAGAATCAGTATTGGGATATGAAGGTGACGAAGCTCATGAGGGAGTCAAGGCTAGACCGGGACCAGCCTACGTTGGAAACAAAGATGAAGAAATTGATTCTACTGAATCGACTGAACCTTTGCAAGAACAGAAGGGATTGAGCTGGCATGAAGAGGGAGAAGATATACGAGAAAAGCCGCTCAAGCAAGGTGGAGATATCGGGCCTCATGATCAAGCAGGACCGGAAAACCGAGTTACAGAGAATAACGAAGAAGAACGAAATATTGGAGGTACATGGCTCAACGACGATAGTGCAGTGTAATCAGAAGATGATTGATTTAGGAGAGGAGCTGAATAGACGGTTGTTGTAGCAACGATATCTTGAACGATTTTGAACGCCCTTATGCTTATTTAGACGATTTTTCATCTTCATTGAATGCTTTTATACGTTGTAAATAATATATAGAACTGTTGTATGCATATACGTGATTAACCTTATGCTCAAAACCAATTCTAAGCTATACTGTTCACAGTTAATAAATCTCAGCAATCGGAAACAGATATATACTTTATCTATACATAAGAGTAAAACAAATCTCTACTACTAAACATTCACCTCTAAGACTAGATACTGTGAATTACGAAATTACCTAAATTTCAATTGAAGGTATTTTAGTAGCATCATCAATCAATTGTTGAGAATTAATAGTTTTTCCAGTTTTAGAAATTTTTTGAGTAATTTCTTCAAATGAAGGTAAATTTGGACCCCATACAAGTACAGTTTGAGTAGGAAGTGAAATATGATATGCGTTGGCTAAAACCAAAAAAAAAAAAATTGAAAGTTAATAATCTTATTAATTATTTTTATTTTATCTTCTTTTTGATGAAATATGAAAGGCTTAAAAAAAAAAAAGAAACATACGAGGTTGAATATTTTTACCTAAAACTCTATTTACTGCACCTGAACAACCTGTACATGTCATTTTTACATTATATTGATATGCTGGTACAGTTGGTTTAGAATTTGGATTGGAATTTATTACATTTAAATTTGCTGGCTTTTGTCAATTTCAACGAAAGTCAGCATTTTTGTTTTAGTATTTATTGTAGACGATAAAGAAGCTTTGTATTGTGAGTCAAATACTTACAGTTGCCATGTTGTTTAAGTTAGTCTTTTATGTATTGTATCGTTTTATTAATTATCTTGCGATATGATTGAGTGTGTCTTGAAATTTGAGATGTGGTATGAAGTTATAAATGCTATCTATACCTTTGTATGTGTTATTGCTTATTCATTCATGGTATAGTTGTCAAGCACCTTATTTGCATGGACGTGTTCGGTAATCCTACCGTTGACGCAATGATCGTCGGCCGGCGGAGGACGCCGCGTCAGTTGAGGCAAGTGGCAAATTGTTTTCTTGGCCGGAAAAGGTATTTTCACCTGTTGCATGAGCCACTGCAAGAATGACTGCAACTCTGTTGCGCCAAAAATAAAGAGGTCACTGACTGTGAATGATCATCCTCCTAACCTCGATTGTTAATGACCCGTTGGATTTTAGCAATCGGAATGGCTCTCAAGGCTGACTTTCGAGGGGTAACGCAGTCAGGTCTTCTAATGCCATTGCTGATTCATCTCCGGGGTGTCCGTTTCGATCTTCACTAACACCATAAAGGAAATGAATCCCTCGGATCATGTCATTTAGAGTGGACGTTATAAGAAACAACGTGGCTGGTTTATTTACTTACTGTGTACTCCACTTCATCTAGCGAAATCTCGATTTCGATGAAAGTGGACAAAGGTGAACGTGCCTTTGTTGTGATTAGCTCGTCATTCCAGAAAGGAAGGCCATAAGAGGGTATATATACCGCTTACGATGGCTGTAATCTAAGTATGTCATGTCCAACAACATTCCAACATACTCAATACTAAGCACTCAGTAAATATCTTTACTGAATAAACCAACTTTATCATGTCTGACAAGAACTCGTATGTAGTCCAGTGTGTCATTCTTTCCTTCTCCAGTACTGATAATAGGTTGTATGTAAGTGACGCATCAACCGTCTGGTCCAACAAATATCTGAAGTATTTTAGGGCCAAAGCGACAGAGCAAGGGTGAGTTTCTGTTATACAAGGTCTCGTCTTCCTTATCGAAACTCTATGAGTTAATTATCCTGAAACGATCATTTCAGATCCACCAAAAATTCTTTTGCGAGCGAAACTGAGGACGGACCTGAGCCTGAAATTGTAACTGAATTGAGAAGAAATAAAGCTCCTTCAGCAACCATTGAAGAAGTTTTAAATCTCACCAAAATCGCTAAGGGGATACTTCCAGAGGGATCAGAGTGAGTAACGATCAGATACCAGTCATTCTTCAGTAGTTTGCAACTTGTCAATAATGAGCCTAAATTGCTAACTTTGCATAATGCGCAAAAGCGTGTCACAAGCAGTCACTACGGTTATTGACAAGCTCGCTGATACTCGAGAATCTACAGGTGGAACTCTGTCAGTGGCTGAGGGAGAATTTAAGGCCATGTTGGAAGATATGTATCCTAAGAAGTGATTGAGCGAATAGTTGCGGATAATATGCCTTCTCAGATGGCCTCTTCCATAATCATGTTGAAACATGTCTTGAATGAATTGCACTGACTTGTATAAATCGCCTGTGTATCTTTGTGTAGCCTTTTGCATACTGCTCCCTGCAAGTAAACAATGCTTCATCATTTACCTGAGAGTTGAAAATGCATTTTCATATGTTTCGGGAAGTGCTATACGGTAATTGCTTTTTTTGCCAAAGATCTTACAACCGGTATAACGGGTATATTGATCTACGTCACATCCACGTGATTTATCCTTTAATTTGATTTAAATTAGTTGACTGTATTTATCGTATTTATCTCCTTGGTAACAACCTATATATAGACTGACGATCGAAAGAATAGGTTAATGTCGTAAGAGAAACCCAAATTATAATAAAAATACAACATTTGTTTATCCATTTAATTGCTAAACTCACGATAAGTCAATATCGAATAAGAACAAACAATAATAGTGATCAAATCAAATTCGAAAATTTCCTCTTACCAACCATTCTCGCTGTTCTCATAATTTGATCAGCTTGCTAGCTTGATCTTAAAAACTCTTTGATATGTCTCTCTTGGCTTCTTCATTGGCAGGAGCAAATTATATGACTTCAAATAATGAAGATAGAGAATCAGCTACTAATGGTGCTGCTGAGGTAGGTTCGCTGACAATTATAAAGTAGATATTATATTATGATTGAAATTGACTATCTTCATTCATGAATGATCACAGTTTACAAGAAGGAAGAAATGGCCTGAAATACTTTTAAAAGAGCTTGTTGGAGGTTCGATTTTTTGTTTAAAACCTATCATGACGAGAAAAGAGAGTGGACAGGGTAGTACAAGCTGGAGTTGGAAGGTGTGTTCATAATTACAATTCAATTATGTATGATATACAAAAGCTGATCAGATCGAACTTAGATCATCTATAGCTCGCCTGCTGTTGGCGAGATGTTAGGTCAAAAACCCGCTGAATTGGAAGGAAAAGATTTTTTAGATTTGGTATTTGGTAAGTTTTTAACTCAATTAGTATATACTACAAAACAGCCATTTTAGACAATATGAGGAATACGATAGTTGATATGATTACTATCGATTATAGCTGCCGATCATTCTCAAATCCAAACATTCTTTCATCACCTTTTGACCCCTTCTTTACCACATCACGGCTCATCATCTTCAACGTCAATTGCGACATCATCGAATTCTGGACCAGGAGCCTCATTGTCAACTTCACCTACATTAGGTGACTCACAAACAACCTATATCAGAATGCTAAGTACGTCCGCTAATGGATCTACCGATAATTCACCTGAATCATCAAATGATTCCTCTAATACAACAAACTCGAACTCTATGGGTAATTCAAAGAGGGGTGGACCCGTTGTATGGGAATTAAGAGCTCATGCAAGTGGACTGGGAGATGAGATACCTATCAGTGGGACTGAGAATTTTGGTACAACTCAAGGGGGAACAGTACAACAACAGCCTCAGAGCGGTGAAAATGGGGCAGCCAATGGAATGAAGGGAAAAGCGATTTGGGTAATGGGCAGAAGGGTTAGGGATAATAATTCGACTGAGAGTAGTGTGTCTGAGAACAGTGGAAATGGAAATGGGGGATTGAGTGGTAATGGGAATAATCAGTCGTAAGTTGATCGGATATTTGATTACAAGCTGTCTGATAGCAATGCTGATGTTTCTATACTTTATCTACAGGCTTGATGCGTTCTTGGAACTTAAATTGGAGAATGAGCGATTGAGAGAGGAGTTAAGGGAATTGCAGTTGGATTTAGACGAAGATATGCCTTGTAAGTGATTGCTCGGTGCACTTTACAAAGCCGCTCAAGCTGGTATAAGACACAAGATGGCTAATCGTTTGGTTGAATAGCTCGAAAATCATCTGGACCAAATATCTCACCAACAAAAGCGACAGCCTATGTACCATCATCATCAGCTTCTTCATCCGGATCATCACCTTCATCGTCTCGATCATCTTCTCCGTCAAGAGTTGTTGGAGGATCAGGATTCACAGCTACTGGTAGACCAAAAGGTAAAACTGGTAGACCTCCAAAAGAAGGTAAAGAGAAGAAAAGAAAAAAATCTGCAGCTGGTGGAATTATTGGAAAAGAAGGTGAAGGAATGCATGTTTGTGTTACTTGTGGTAGAACAGATAGTCCTGAATGGAGAAAAGGTCCATTAGGTCCAAAAACTTTATGTAATGTAAGTTTGGCTAAAGTTTTTCTTGTGATAACCTTTGAAATACAAGAAGCTGATGATTTAATGGAATAGGCTTGTGGTTTGAGATGGGCTAAGAGAAATTCAAATCAACCTACTAGAAAAGATAGGAAACCAAATGATGGCAAGAAGTGAGCTTAATTGGGTAAAACAATAATATGATTTATTATACAGAAAGTCATGTGGCTTGATGTCAGCAGCGAATCTCTATGGCATCGTATTACGTCGTACCTGTATAGTATAGGAAGACGCCATGTGCTTATAGTCGCATTCAGGTGAAAAAGAAACTCGAGAAGAATTTAATGATATTGTAAAGATCATTATATGTCATTATATATATCTAATTGTACAAATACAAATATACTTATATTATACAAATACCTTTTTCTGGGAATATATGGAATAATTTTTTTCTAAAAAAATCTTTAAATTCTAATTCCACTTCTACTCCAATCTGATAATCCAGCATTATCTTTCCATCCTCTCTTTCTAGCTATCTTGAAATCATCATTTTCATCAATTTGATATTTTATAGCTTGACCTACTTTTAAATCTTGAATATTTACTCCAATTGAAGTAGATAAATCAATTTCACTAATTTCAATTTCTTCTTTATAATTTTCTCCTCTATTTATAGATAATGAAATATTTGTATCATAAACTTCACGTGTTAATTCAGGTGAAGATGTTTTAAGAGATCTATATAAAAATTTAATTTAATCAGTTTTATTTTTGATAATCCTCGTTTGATTGATTTAGATGGACACTACTTACCCAGCTAAAGAACCTCCTACCCAGCTTATTAAACTTGTTGACCATCTAGGAGCTTTTCCACTTTTATTTCCTCCTTCACCATCTAATGGAGCTGGATCATTCACGATTATTAATTTACTTGCTAAACCATATATTTCTTTATATGGCTCTTTGTTTCTTTTCCTCCAAAGTATAGTTTCTTCTTTTCTATTTTGTATTGAATTCATTGGTGATTTTGACTGCTCCGTAGTGCTTACAGGTGAGGGAAGTAAAAGTTGTAAAAGGGATATTCGTAGACGTGGGATGAATCCAGGTAAAGAGGCTGTACCGCCTACAACCAACAAAGAAGATATGACAGTAGATCGAATATCAATAGGTAGCTGTAGATTCCATATAAGCCGAAGAGTTGTAGCCAAGTTGATACAGGCAATATTGATCTTACCTTGAGTATACAATCTAGTATCAAGTTTGGTATCGAACCTTCCTCAGAATTCTCATCATCTACTAATAGTAGCTCTGCAACCCTCTCCCTTATCCATCCTGGGACAATGATGGTAGCGGGTCCAAAATCAGTGGAAGGTATTCTAAATCTCATATCCTTCGCAGTTGATGAGCCGCTATAGATATCTTTCCATTCTTTCGCCAATCGTGTTTCTTCGTCTTCTTCATCCTGTGCGAGGTCAACATCCATCGGGTCGTCATTATCCGATAGATGTACATTCCCAACGAAACAACCTTCAGTCAATATCCTTTCCACCAGATCATCAGTCAAGACCGTTGAAGGGATTCTTGCCGCCCTTCGATCATGTATTTTGCTAAGCGATAACGGTGGAGGTATGTATATTGCATGATGACGGATCAAGGTTCGGAGGTGTCCATGTAGTTTTTTTCCGGCCAATGGTGTTGATCGTGCCAAGTTGTACAATGGACGAGAATGATATACCTGACACCACCATCAGCTGCATTCTCATTTCGGAAATCGATGAGGTCATGATCAGCTACATACCGGCGTAACGGTTGTCTCTAGCCATCCTACGTCTATCACTAAGCCCGTTATCCTCCCACAGGCAGCCAGTGATAAGAGACTGGAAGGGGTGAAAGATACACTGGGTACCTATACTCAACGTAAGCTGTCTCCACAACGGTGTCTGATCTCCCAGCTTACCTGTAAATTGTCGAACAATGCTCGAGCAATATGTTCTTTGACTCCTATGGGTATAAAAGTATTCTCGATGATAATGACTTTTCGAGCCTTAGAATCCGTCATAAGGTGTCTGCTTGGCTCGTCAGCTCGTATGCGATGATGACGGCCTTCTACTTCTATTCTGAACGTACTTCACGAAAGTCTCTCTCAATTTTTTGATCACTCGAACCCCTATCAACCTTTCTCCTTCTGACCGACTTTCGAAGACACCGCTCATCTGCGAAGGATCTAGACCCCATGCTTCACTTGCTCCTGTATTATCTGCGTCGGTAGAATCGAGAGCGTAAAAGACTGATCTCGGGTCGGCTTCACCGGAAAATCCAACTTTCCATATCCGTGATCCAGGACTATAGGCAATGTGAGCCAGTATTTCTTCATTATGACGGTATGTAATAGAAGTCACTCACTCTATCACCACCCTATCTTCAATCCCATACAAGGAGTGCCGTCTTGAGCTCTAGGACATGAACATGTCAGCTAGTATTGACATTTAATCCGGTCAGACTCAGCTCACATAAGCGGGAGATGCACCTGCTGGTCTTGCTCGACTAGGTCCTGCCTCAGTAGAAGCAGCAAAAGCGGCTCTTTTAGTAGGTGTAGTGATTGATCCAGTCGATGGTCCAGGTCTCAGACCAGCAGATGATGAGCTGCTCATCGTGTTGACATGCTTCTACGAATAGTGAATTATATGATATTGATTTTGGATATTTGCATTTGATTGACTTTTGACGCGTTCCTTCAATCTGATTAATTAATAAAGTACCAATCGTGAATACTTTGATCGTGTTACCCATTTAAAGACTCGTGTGCCTGAATCCAGAATTTTGAAAGACAACCCGTAAAAGTTGAATTTCACCGGTCCACACTGTTCTAGCTCTGCTTATTTTGGAATTTCAACTTTGTTATTATTATCTATACCTCAATACAATAAAAGCCAGAAGCGAAAATGGCAATAGAAAATAAGAAGCGTAATCAGTCTGATGCTGAATCTTCATATACCAAGAAAGTGAAGACTGGAGAAAGTAGTTCAGCACCCAGACCTACACCTTCTTTCACCTCTGCTTTGAAAGATGAAGAGACTGATTTCCCCCGTGGTGGAGGATCAAGTTTGACTCCTTTAGAGCTGAAGCAAACTAGAGCTGAGGGTCGTAGAGAAGCTGAAGAAGAAGCTCAAGCTGAGGTGAGCTATTCGAATAATTACAAAATCGCGTTCATTGCTGACTCACTACTTGCAGGCCGCTTCGAAAGGCAATCAACGGAAGAACAAGTTGAGCGATAGACAGATTAAGAGATTGAAGAAGAATGAAGTTAGGAAAAAGGAGAAGAATGATGAGGATTCTATTCGTAAGCTATAGCCGCTCGACAGATTGAGCAATATTCAGCTAAACAAATACGATATGACGTTCAGGTGTCGAAGTGTTAAATTACAAACGATTGGTGCAGGGCACTCATGTCCTCGCTCGAGTTCACACCATCTTACCTTTACATCTTGTCTTGTCCTTACCTAACAATCTCCTTGCTCATGTACCTATCACTGAAATTTCAAACACACTCACCAGTCTTCTCCAAGCTGAAGAAGCAATGGCGGTAGATTCTGATAAAGAAGAAGACGAGGAGGAATCAGCTGATGAATCTGAAAATTCCGCACCTGATTTATCCCAATTATTCTATCCTGGACAATATGTACCTGCCAAAATACTCAATGTTTACCCTACAGCAAGTCAATCTTTCATCTCCCAATATCCTATTAGCGAGACCAACCGTTTAGCCGCCAGAGTAGAAGTCACCCTTATACCTGGAAAGGTAGGCAGTGAAGTGTCGAAGAAAGATCTGGAAAAGGGATATTTTTTGGTCGGAGAGATCAAGTCTGAAGAGGATAAAGGATACACGGTGGGCATTGGATCCAACCCGGATGAAGTCGGTGTGGACGGCTGGATCAGCAAGGAGGAGGTAGAGAAATATATACCTAGTAAGTTTGATCTCACATAGAAAAGATCAAGTATAAGCTGACTATAAGTCTAGCTAAATCCCTGATACCTGGTCAACTCCTTCCCGCGACTATATCTTCCCTGACTGCTGGCGGACGTGTCGCTCAATTATCGCTTGAACCTCTTGAACTGACTCGAAGTACTGTCAGCGAAGTGACCACCGTCAGTTCGTTGACCCCTGGACACCTCATAACGGCTTTGATCACTGCTGTGGTGCCCTCGGGTTTGAACGTGAAAGTTTGTGGATTCTACGATGGGACTATAGACTTGGCTCATTTGCCTTTGGGTGAAGATGATGTTGAGAACAAGTACAAAATTGGTAAAAAGGTTAGTCTGTGTGACACCGTTCATATCAGAGGTTAAGCTGATGACCTTGTCCAGGTACGAGCGAGAATAATATACGACAATCTCTCTACCACTCCTGCCACCTTCGCTTTATCAGCTTTGCCCCATGTCGTTAACTTGACAAGCCCCATGAAAGAAGGCGAAGATGTGCCATTGGAACATGCCGTCCCCATCGGAAAGCTGTATCAGAGTGTCAAAGTCGTCAGAGTCATGCCAGACTGGGGTGTAATTGTAAGAACTAGTGATGGGCTGGACGGATTTTGTCATGTGAGTAACAGCGAAAAGCTTCCTTCAAGATCATGCAGCTAATTTGGTCTTTGCCGTTGTAGATCAGTCACCTTTCAGACGAGCGTATAGCAGTATTATCAAATGGTACTGCTCAATACAAACCAGGAACTTTGCATCGAGCGAGAGTACTTGGTCACTCGCCACTTGATGGTGTCATCCTTCTTTCGTTTGAGCAAAAGGTTTTAGATCAGACATTCATGCAAGTAGGAGAACTCAAGATAGGTCAAGCGCTTAAGGTGAGTCGGCTGAACCTCATTTACGTGACCAGAGCTGATGCTCTGTTGTTCAGGGTACCGTGCATCGACTTGCCGAACGAATGCTATTCATCTCCCTGTCAGGCTCAGTAGACGGCATCGTCTTCCCAAGCCATTACGCGGATATTAAGCTCAAACACCCTGAAAAGCGATTCAAGGTCGGATCGTCCGTCAAGGCCCGTGTATTTGCCATTGAACCTACTCGTAATAGAGTAGTATTGACTCTCAAGAAATCTTTGGTGGATTCGACTGATGATGTCCCTCAAGGATTTGCCGATATAAAAATCGGACAAGTGACGCCTGGTGTGATAGTCAAGATAATGGATAAAGGATGTATCGTGGATCTGTTTGGTGGAATCAAGGCTTTCATGCCATTGTCCGAGTCCAGGTGAGCTAAGAAACCATTGTACAAAGGAGTCATACTGATTCATGATTCCAGTCAAACTTTTGTGAAAAATCTGAATGATCTATTCTTTGTTGGTAAATCCACTACAGTCCGAGTCTTGGACATACAGCCAGAAAATGAAAGGATAGTAGTATCTGCTAAACAAGCAGCTCCGAACCCTATTGCTACCGCATCAGAGAAACTTCAAGTGGGTGATGCGGTCTCAGGAGTAGTTTCAGCAATACATGAGGAACAAGTAGTTGTTAAATTGGACGAATCTGGATTGACCTCTTTACTCTCATTGAGTAACTTGTCAAATCAACGTCATATGGGTATCGACGAATTGAGATCCACTTTGAAAGTCAATGATAAGATTGAAGATTTAGTTGTTGTCTCTAAAAATGCTGTATCGGGCTTGATCATTGTTAACATTAAGAAATCGCCTACAGCTACTACAAAAACCAAGACAAAGAAAGAGAAGAAGGAAGAAGCTTCTGCATCTGGGGTATCACAAAACGTTAAGGCTATTGATGAAATAAATATTGGCGATATTTTGGTTGGACATGTTATTGAACATACAGAAAGAGGAACGAATATACAATTACCGAAGAAAATTAGAGGTAGAATACATCCCTTAGATGCAGTTGATGATCTTTCGAAATTAGTGGATGGACATGCTCCTTTCAATGTAGATCAAGAAGTCAAAGTTTACGTACTTGGTATCAATAAGACTAAACGAACTGTTGATCTTTCTTCGAGACCTTCTAAAGTGTCTGATGGGCAATCCGTCGTTGACCAAGAAGTAAGCTCTGTAAAGGGTCTGAAAGAAGGACAAAGTGTTAGAGGTTTAGTAAAGAATTTTGCTAGTCATGGTGTATTCGTTAGTCTTGGAAGAGAAGTCACCGCAAGAGTAATGATTAAAGAATTATTCGATGAGGTGAGTTTCTGTTTTGAGTGACTGCTAAATGCTGTCTTCGAAGGATCTGAGCTGATGAATTATGACAGTTCGTCAAAGATTGGCAATCCAAGTTTGAGGTCAACCAATTAGTCACCGGTAAAATTATATCGTGAGTAGCTTATAATGTATTTCCTTACAAATCACATATAGCTAATATGATGGGTTCAGTGTTGATGAAAAGAAGAATTCTGTCGAAATGACTTTCCGAAAGAACCCTGCTAAACAAGTTAAGAAAGTTGCAAAGCTTGGTTTGAGCGATTTCGAACAAGGTCAAAAGGTTGTGGCTGAGGTTAAGAAGGTTAGTCTAGCTCATAGCGCACACATTTCTCTCAAATGATCTAAGCTGATATGACGTATATAGGTTGAGGCATATGGTATTTTCTTGAGAATTGAAGGAAGTGACGTATCTGGGTTATGTCATAAATCAGAGGTGAGATTTTACTTAACATTACCAGATAGACGGGATTTTACTGATAAAAAACCTTGATAAGATCTCGGATAATAAGAAACAAGATGTTTCACAAGCCCTTAAATCGTTCAGAGAGGGTGATCAAGTGAAAGCTAAAATTCTCTCAATTGATGCTGAGAAGAATAAGATCAACTTTGGTATCAAGGCCAGCTACTTTGGCGAGGAGTTTGGAGAAGCTCAAGATGAGGATGAGGATGAAGAATTAGGCAGTGATGCCGAAGAGGAAGATGAGGACGAAGATGACGAAGATGACGAGGAGGACAAGGACGGGGAAGATGTCATGATGCTAGGTAGCGATGATGATGGGGAGGCAGAGGTAGAGGATGAAGATGAAGAAGAGGAGGATGAGGATGAAGAAGACGAGGAAGAAGACGATGAGGAAGAAGACGACGTAAATCTTGGCATGGACGAGGATGATGAAGATGAGGAAGACGAAGAAGATGCTCCTGCTCCCGACGAGAAATCTGTCAAAGCCACTCAATCCGGTTTAGCAGTATCCGGAGGTTTCGACTGGACAGGCGAAGCAGCCAATTCAGCTGAATCATCCGATTCGGAAAACGAAGACGAAGATGTAGAAGAAGCTACAACGTCGA
Source organism: Kwoniella pini CBS 10737 (assembly GCF_000512605.2). Taxonomy (NCBI): domain Eukaryota; kingdom Fungi; phylum Basidiomycota; class Tremellomycetes; order Tremellales; family Cryptococcaceae; genus Kwoniella; species Kwoniella pini. The sequence continues at coordinate 312,686 of NC_091726.1, forward strand.
AAAAAGCAAAGGGAAAAGGTAAATCGAAATTAGAAGATTTGACTTCAACCGCACCAGATTCAAGACCTGAATCAACATCAGAATTTGAAAGAGCTTTATTAGCTTCACCAAATTCATCTTATTTGTGGATTCAATATATGTCTTTCCATTTACAACTTCATGAAATTGAAAAAGCACGTAAGATAGGTAGACTTGCATTAGATAAAATCAATTATAGAGAAGAAGAAGAGAAACTCAATATTTGGATGGCTTTAATTAACCTTGAATTAAGTTTCGGTACGGTTGAATCAATGGATAAGGTTTTCAAAGAAGCTGTTCAATATAATGATGCGCGATCTGTTCATTTAAGATATGCCGAAGCTTTACAAGTCTCTGGTAAAGATGAGGTGAGTTAACGTTGTTATTTTAGACCTAGTATAACAGATTTTATGCTAAGTACAAATGATGTAGCTCGTCGAAGAAATTTACAAAAAGATTGTTAAAAAGTTTTCCGCATATCCTGATTCATGGACTCGGTTTGCCGAATTTTACCTTAAAAAAGGAGATCCAGAAGCTGCTCGAGCATTATTACCTAGATCAATGAAATCATTGGATAAATCAAAACGTAAGTTCAAATTGATATTAATAAATTAAAAAAATTATTGGAAAATGTTTTCCGAAACTAATTTGAATTTATAATAGATATTGAAACTATTGAAAAAATGTCATTACTTGAATTTAAATATGGTGATATTGAAAGAGCAAAAACATTATTTGAAGGATTAATTGATAGATTTCCAAAAAAAATGAATTTATGGGGAATTTATATTGATCAATTAGCAAAAATTAATGATATACAAGGTGTTAGAGGATTAATTGATAGATGTTTAAATCAAAAATTATCAAGTAAAAAAGCAAAATTCTTATTTAAAAAACTTTTATTAATTGAACAACGTATAGGTGATGAGAAAGGACAAGAAAAAGCTAAAGAAAGAGCTAAAGCTTGGGTAATGGAAAATGCTAAACCAACTCAAGATGATGACGAGGAACAACAAGAAGAAGAAGAAGAAGAAAGTGAAGATGAAGAGTAGTATTTTCCTTTAATGTTTTTTTTCTTACATGTACTTGATATTTACATTTAATTGGTTTTGATGCATTGTGTTTCTTTTGATTTGATAGCATTCAATATCCGTAATATAATATAAGGGAGACGCGATAATCTGGAGATGTGGAGTCCCCACATGCTTTGAGCGTTTGAGCGTGAATTCCTTCGAAAGCTCTTTGTTGTTGTTATATACATTATGGCTGTATCGTTTACCCTTAGCAGCTTTTATCCTCTTTACATGTTGGTTAAATAAGAAGAAGAAGCATCATAGACCTGATCAATCATGCCCTCGCCAAATCTAGCTTCTTCAGCGCAATATGAACAGCTATTCCAATCATCTTCACTTAATCTAATAATTCCTGAAATTTCATCTTTACCTATCGAGTCAACCGATAACAGTTCAGAATCTCTGACAAAATGGTGGGACAAAGTAGAGGAATCTCAAACGAGGAATACAGCTTTTTTCGGTAAAGCTGTCCTTCGACATAGATAGAATGATAGCTAACGCACGATTTCATAGATGAGAAGTTATTTTACTTCTTATCGATGCATCTTCCTGATGAAGCTTTACAAAGTTTACCTGGTACTCCAATATTGGAAATCAATGAACCTACTTCTGAAATGTTAAGATATCTATCTAGGTTACAGGTGAGCTAATCAGATTCGAATACGTATTCCTTATATACTAAGCTAATGCCTACTTTTCCAGCTTACAATGATAGCTTCTTTCATTCCACCTCTTCCACCAAAACAATTTACTTCAGCATCAAGTATGCCTACTTCAAGCTCATCTTTGACTGTACCGCATACACCGGTAAATCAGATTACATCTACTGTTGATGGATCAAACCCACCTGTCACGCCTAATCCTTTCCCCACCATGCATTCAGGTGAAGAACAATACGCGAATGTTGAAGGGGTCATAGTCTGGGAAGGTGGTGTAGAGGAAATTACCGGTCAATGGGAAGAAGGAAAGAATAAATCATCCGCAGGATCAGGAAGGAAGGTAATCAAGGCGAAAGATGGTTGGGAAATAATATGGACAGGAGAAGTGCCGATAGGTAAGAATATATTTGGTAGCCTATTTAACCTGAAACACAAGTTAATTGATGTGGGTTTTTTTAGCATACGTTCGAACTCAAATTCAGAATCCTCTTTTAGCACTCACAGCTTCTATAACTCTTCGAGATCAATCTCATACCAAAACACATCGACGTAATGCTCACAGTGTCGATACCTCTTCTATCCGTAGTGGGACTACAACTATACGTACGGATGGAACCGAGTATGAGGCATACGAAGATGGTGACGATGGGAATGAGTATGCAGAACTGGAAGAAATTGATTTGCTTGGTGGCCTCGCTGGAGGTCAGCTATATTTCAAGTTAGCGAACTGATCATAAGCTGATAAATACCTTATAGGAATCGATTCAATGCCATCCACAAGACTCGCACCTTCGCTTCGAGAGGATCTAGCTGTACCTTTATCATCGAAAACAAACTCGCCCTTACCAATCTCAGCACTTACTCCAGCCACAGCACCAACTATAATCACTCCCTCTACCACATCATCAGGACCAAGTCGAGAACGAGGAATACCTCTAACATCAATACAACCTATCATTTCAACGACTTTGCGTAAATCTTATAGAAGGGTATTATCACTTGCACCAGGATTAAGAGTAAGAATGCGTACTTTATTTCTTCCCCAACTTTTGACTGGAGATAAAGCGGAAGAAGAAGGAGAAAGATGTATAACGCTTTGTGTTGAAATTGAAAATTCACCGGAATTAAATTTGAACGATGGATTCGAGGTTTCCGAAGTAAAAGTAGACGTAGGTGGTAAAGGTGGAAAAGCTTCAACTGAACTTGTAAAAAATCAAATTCAATCAATTGATTTTCCATTACGTTTAAGAAGTATAGAACAATATAATTTATTATATAAAGTTTCTATAGCAAGTTCACAAATTGATCAAAGTAATAAAGAAGGTATAGAAGAAATTGTAAATAAATCTTTAGGAAGAAATGATGAAATTAGACCAGTATCAATAATTATAATAGGTAAACCATTTTCAAAAAACAAAGAGGAATATAAATATCAAACAAAAGAATTTCATTCAAGATGGAACTGTTCTTTAGATTTAACTTCATTTTATAATTCTTCTAATTCATCTTCTTCTTTAAATAATATACCTTCAACAATAACAACAACAGATAAAAATCGAAATTTAAAGAACGGCTCTTTACAACCTACGATAAATGCTATAGCAGGTGATAAGAGATATTCACTTGCATATTTATTATCAATTGAAAAAGAAAATCAAAATCAAAATAAAAGACCTTTAATGCCTAGTCAAATGATAGGTCAAAATAGAATAAATTCTTTAAATAATAATAATAATAATCATAATTATAAATCAAATTTAATTAAAAAAGAAGAAAATGGTTTAATGATTTCTATAAAACTTCTTCCATCTTCATCATTTGATTATAATTCTGAAAGTGAAATGAAAAAATTGATTAAACAATATGAAATTTTTTCATTAGAAATTTTCATTTATAATAAATCGAATGAAATTCGTAGATTTAAATTAATTATTCCTCCTCCTTTTAAAAATTCAAATTCAAATTCAAATTTGGTTCAAAATAAAGAAAAGGGAAAAGGAAATATAAAAATCGAAAGTGAATTAAAAGAAATTTTGAATAAAAACAAAATTAAACAAGAAGAATTAAAAATTGGTTTTATAAAAGAAGAAGAAGATTTAATAATTAAACAAAATCTTTTAAATTATTTATTAACTTCTACTTCAATTTTACCTCTCGAAAATGATATTAGATGTGGACCTTTATTACCTTTTACAAGTCTTTCAACTAGAATACGTTTTTTAGCTTTAAAAAAAGGTATACATAAAATTGAATCTTTAAGAATACGATCAAATAATGATGAATTTGATTTTATGATTAGGTTAGTCACTTCAGCTGAATAATCAAAGATTTGGATCGTATAAGCTGATGAATTTTTTGTTGTTTTGTTGCTTGTAGTCCTGTTCTTGATATTGTTGTTGGATAATTTAAATCAAATCGCGAATAGATTTCCAATTTAGATACAATCTCAGCTATTATGAATTGTATGCATGATAAAAAGATGCATGATGGATTGTAAAACTCTATAACCATAGCATATTTTGCTTTGTTGTTCCAATATTATTCACACTTATCCATCTTAAGGAGTAGCTCTACCCATCCATCTTGGATAAAGTGAACATTCTCTTACAGTCCATCTATTAAGTAACCAAGCAAGGAATCGCTTAAATTGTAAAAATTGATAAATAATTAGCTATTTAAATCATTTATTCGAAATCATGTGTAAAAAAAGAAACTCACCTCAACACCTAAACCATAACCACCATGTTCAGTTGTACCGTATTTTCTTTGATCGGTAAACCAATAATATGGATCAGATGGAATACCTTCTCTTTTATAAGCAGCCATAAGTGTATCATAATCTGTTATTCTCATTGAACCACCAACTACTTCTCCTACATTTGGCATAAGAACATCAACTGATTCAGTAAAATCAGGTGCTGAAGCCAAAGGTTGCATATAGAAAGCTTTAAGTAATTTAGGGAAATGAATTAACATAATTGGTCGATTAATTTGATCTGTCATTTTTCTTTCGGCAGCTTCGGCTATATCATCTCCTACTATATGATCTGAACCATCTTCTTTCTTGATACCATGTTCGTTAAGATATGTTATAGCATCTCGATAATCCATTCGCATGAATGGTCGGGAAGGAGGTTGGAAATCTGGGTTAAGGGTTTTGATTATTTCAGATGAAACAGGGTCCGCGAGAAGGGTATCAACTACTTCGCAGATCTATGAAGGAGTAAAGTTATGAGCAAGGAAATCTATATCAAGGGTATAGAGGAAGTTGGGACTTTGTGGACGGAAACGGAAACGGAAAGTAGTGATGAAGGTGAGATACACAGGGAGAGTACGGAGATTGAGACCACAAAGAGCAGAAACAACTTACCATATCCTCGAGGTGGTCTAAGAGATCTTTGAATTGGATGAACACCAATTCAGCTTCCAAGTGAGTGTACTCTGACAAGTGTCTATGTGGGTTTCAATGCTCAGCGTTCTGCACTTATTGGTCTGAATCACTTAAGACGCGCACTCACCTTCGTGTCAATGACTTTTCAGCTCTGAAACTCTCTTGAATACAGTAAACATCTCCTAAAGAAGGCAAGACAGTTTCGAGATAAAGTTGAGAAGATTGTGTGAGGTATGCAGGGGCACCGTAGTAATCAAATTCGAACAGTGTTGATCCACCTTCTACCGAGGTTTGTACCATACAAGGAGGTGTAACTTCGGTGATTCGTCGTTTGTAGAATGAATCTCTGAAAGCTCGAAGTAATAACGCTCGAACTCTCATAACTGAAGTAGCTGTTTCTCCACGTAATTCAAGATGTCTTAAATCTGCTCTGATTGATGCATCGGTTTCCTGAGGATACAAATTATGTCAGCTTCTATGATGAACAGCAGTTCCTAGTCCAGAAGCTGACTTACCTTTGTTAGTCTACCCTCGAATGCATCCGCTCCTCCGGGGGCTTTACCAATAATCTTCCAGTAATCCACTATCAATTCTACACCACCTGGAGCAGTTTGACCCTCTTTGACTTTTTCAACCGTACCGACTAACTCTACTGTACTTTCCGTTGTCAAGTCCAAAGCGTCTAATGTCTTGATGCAATCTCCAGACAAAATACATTGTAACATAGCTGTACCATCTCTGACGACGAGGAAATAGTTGGTTTTTTGAGGTCTAAATCGATGTACCCATCCGTTAATTCGTACTCGCGATCCTACAAGTTCAGGTACAGCGAAGATCTTGGTCTGATGATACATATCACTCGTCAGCTTTACCGCCTAAATGTATTCAAAAGCGCGACCAGCTGACCTTCTTAGATTCCTTTGTCTCATCATCAACAAGCACAACACTCTTAGCTTCTTCTCTTCTTTTTCTATCTTTTTCTTCTTGAGCAGCTTTCTCCTTTTGTAACTTCTCTCCTTCAGCTAAAGCTTTCGCTTCTGTTTTTCTCCATCCACTGATGTTTTTAACCAACTTCTTTTTAGCCGAAGTTGAGATTTCAACCCATTCATTTCTTTCTACTGAATCTGGTTTTCGAATTAATAAGTTGACTATGGATGTGGGGTTGGCATCACTCTCAGGGGAAGGTTTGAGCGATTGATAAGCTGCTAAGGAAGTTGCAAAAGGGGATAATTCTGCCCCAGTACCTTCGGTATCAGATCCTGCTTTTTCATCTATGTAGAGAATGGGAAGACCTGATGGACAAACAGAAGATTCAGCTGATGAGAGCATGGAAGCTTAGTCAACCCGCTTGCTTACCTGATTTGTCAGCATCTTCCTTTGGCTTGTCAGCAAAGTTGAGAGTATCTGCAACTGAAGTAGCGAGTTTGGAAGCTACGTCTTGAGCCTGTTGAGCAATTGTAGGTTGGGCGTTTTCAGCCATATTAAAGGGAGTTTAGTTCTGACTGAGTATGAGAGAAGGTGTATCTCTTTGAGAGAGAGAGTATATGTCCCCTTGAATGTTGTTATGCACTCCTTTTCGTATGGAGAAAGGAAGGATAAGATATTGAATTGAGTCGATTTTGGAAAATGTACGCACAACCAACTTATAAGGTTATTAAGATGATCCGAGCGTATCATTCAAGCGAATAAAGTGAGTGATAACGAGATAAGAACTACACTCAAATCATTGATGGATTGCCACGTCATGATTCAATCCCAATTAGGCTACTAATCTAATCTTAATTCGGTTCGGGTAACTAACTTAAGACGTCATCTATCCATGGGCAGTCACCAAGAAAACAAATTCAAAAGTGATTTTCAATAGGTTCAGCATACATGATACAGCTTTCTTTTTTAGCAAACTATCACTTGAACTGGTTAGAGTCTCTTCTCTGGTCACCATGACACACGGCTTCGGTACCCCTTCCGTCGCAATAGCGACGACTCCAACAGTCATCTCAACATTTTTCTCACATATACTCGCAAGCAGGAAACGTAAATCTCAATCAAAACAATCTCTAAAATCAGGTGGACCAGGAGGAGGACCAGAAAACCAGTTGAGCTATGAAGAAGGATTAAAAGTGGTTAGACGATTTCTAGAGTTTGCAAGTCATCATGGTGTAGAAGAAGTACAAAGTTTCACGGCTATGTGGGTTCCAACGCCTCGTGAGTTGGTCTGCCCTTTTTCGATCATCGACTAGCCAGAAAATCAAGACTTGAGCAACTACGGGATCGATCTGACACTGCACCTCAGACTGGGTAAGACGAGAGACTGTCGTTATACCGGATATCAACCTCCGTGCTGCTGAAAACATCCTCTCAAAGCATCTATCAACATATGGTCCAGATGGAGATAATGGTGGGGGTCTCAAGCTGATTGGAGGTGACCAATGGTGGAGAGTGAGAGGCAGAACATTGGAAGGGGAATGGATCGAGGTCAGTTGTATGGTCCTCGAATCCTTCAATCGTAAACTGACTGGCTTTCTGACAGATGCAAAAAGATTACATTAAGCGGAAAGCCACCTCGACCAGACAATCGTCAGGTCAGTCTACTACCGAGGGCGGCGCGCAAACAACCACTGGCCACGGGACAGATCATTGGAAGTATTTACCGAAAAGATCGGGAACAGCTGGAAGTGGGAGTATCAAAGATAATTCCGAGAAAGAAGTTCTGGAGGAAAGGGTCATTCTGTACATTCACGGTCGGTATACTACCTTCACCTGTGAAGTACGCGAGGATAAATATAGCTGACACGATGATTCAGGTGGCGCATTCTTCTTCTCCTCTTTAGAAACTCATAGATATCAAGTCCAACGGCATGCCAGAAAAGCTGGTGCAAGAGCCTTTTCACCCGCTTATAGATTAGCTCCTCAGTATCCATTCGTAAGCGTTCAAGAAGCTACAAGTTTTCATTTGACCTCGTGTGTCTGTCGCTTATCCCAAATACCTTTTTGCTTCCTTAGCCGTGTGGTCTCCTCGATTCCCTGGCTTCATACTTATATCTTATCGACCCTCCACCGGGAGCCACACACGATCCTATCTTGCCCACAAACATCATTATGATGGGCGACAGTGCAGGTGCGGGGATGGTCATTTCGCTTTTGATACTCATCCGAGAAATGGGATTGCCAATGCCAGCTGGAGCAAGTCTTGTATCGCCATGGGTGGACTTGACACATAGTATGCCTAGTATAGGCGGATGGGATGGTGGGGACTTCATACCGTCTTCGGGGTGAGTAGTGTCTGAAGAATCGAGCGTCTAAACCCAGAGTATATGAGCTAAAGTTGTACGACGACTTGATCGCCTAGATTTCATTATAAGCCAAGTTGTGCCTGGCCACCTCTTACCGGCGATGGGGTCACTGTGACTATGCCTGATGGGTCCGAAAAGCATTTCGACGAGCAGATTCAGATGTACTGGTCAGTCAGCTTCCGAACTTTGTACCTTGAAGTCGATAGCTGATCCTGTTGGTCATAGTCCGAACAACCTGCTCACACATCCCCTTGTTTCTCCAGTCAATCAGGGATCACTGGGCGGTCTCTGCCCATTGCTGATAGTGAGTCAGTTTTAGCGATATTGCAGGTTGATAGCTGACGATGGCACATCAGATGGGCGGTGGTGGCGAGCTTCTCCGCGACGAGGTCAGTTCCGTTTCCATCATGTAGACACTAGAAGATCACCCATAAGCTGATCATCTCCAATCAGATCATGTATATAGCTCACAAAACTGCATCACCCACCACATATCCTCCCGGGTCACTCACCCTGTCTCAATACCCCGATCAAGCCGGGCTGGTAGACAAGTACCAGCCCACTAAGGTACACCTGCAGATATATGAAGGATGTTGTCACGTCGTTCCCACATTGAGCTGGACAAGGAGTTCAAAGTATATGTATCGAGCTGCTGCAAAGTGAGTAGGGGGATACAGCTTCATGATCAAGCCAAGTGCTGACGGCAAGCTCATCGCTCGTCTCTAGCTTCAATATCTGGGCCTTCACAGCCGCACAGAAAGCAGTAAAACGAAAATTGCATCACGAGAGATCGCATCACTCGCTCAAACACACATCTCGACAAAATAGTACAGCTCCGTCCTCTACTTCGGTGCCCCCCAGCGGTACCACCTCAGCCACAGGTAGTCGTACAGGATCGACCATTGACCTTACTCAACCAATCATCGGATCTACTGCAGCATCAGCAGCAAATAGAGAGGATATTGATTTTGGAGATTTAGAATCTGAAGCTTCATCCGATTCTGATGATTCCGATTCTACTTCTACGCATGATGAAGGAGCTGAAGGAGATAAAGGACCCATAAAAGGTATTGTTACTGTATCAGGAAGTGAACCTTTATTCAGTACTAGTAATATAGTTTCAGAAAGAATATCAACTCATGGTAAAATAAGAGATTTTGAACCTGTAGAAGAAATACCTGCATTAAATCCAAACTTAAAAGAAGAAATAGGTCAAATACATGGTGGAGGTGCAATTCAAAAATGGTTAAATAAAAGAAAAGAATGGGATTTAAAATATTCAAAAGATTTAAAAAAATGGAAAGAAATAAAAGAAAAAGATAGAAAATTATCTGAAAAAAATGGATTTTTAACTAGAAATTTATTTAATGAAAAACCACCTTTATGTTCTTTAGCTGGAATTTATGATTTAGATTTAGCGAAAAAAATTGGACAATCAGTTGATGGTGGACCTTCAGGTAAACAAAGTGGATTTGTTGGAATGTGGATGAAAATGGGTACAAAAGCAGATAAAGAAAATGCAGGTGGAAATAATTTAATTGAAATTAAATCTAATGTCGAAGAACAAATTAGAAAAGAGTCTATTTCTACAAGTATAGATGGATCTAATCAATATAAACAAAGTTTATTTGATGAACCAATTACTATACCTGAACATGAAGTTTTACAGAATGAGTCAAAATAGACAAAATTTAGAAATTAGATTTGAAATTGTAGCTTTGAAGGACTTTTAATTTTTACATAAATTATAGTTTAATATGTATATTTAGTAACCTGGTCTAAATGTTTGACCGGAAGATACACCTTCTGTCTTATGATCTGTTGGTCTAGCTGAAGATTCGTAAATTATAACTCCGGGTCGATTGGGCAGCTTTACGGAATTTTTAAAAAAATTAACTTATCAGTTTAAGTTGAACCAATTAATCGAGATTAAAGAACGGAAATCAAATTTAACTTACAGCTTGATATGTACCTCTTAACCCAATATAATATATTCTAGTTGTTTCTTCATCTCCATCAGAATTATTACCTGGGAAATATAACGTCAAAGAAGTTAAACCATTAAATTTAGCTGCTCTATCAATAAAATTCCGTAATTAGCCTTGGTGTAAAGTTGATAAAATTGTGTATGATATATTTCAAATTCACTTGACTTGATATTCTACTCCATCTTTAATGTCCACTACATCAAATTCTTGAGTAGGTGTAGAAGAAGAAGCATCTGAAAAATCTAATCCTGAATTATCTCGAAACTGTTCACGTGGTATTCACAAGTCAGCTTAAAACATAAGTAGGCCTGTATGTTATGTGATTTGGAGTTGACAATTCACTTACCAGTTTCATTGAGGTAGGTACCTTTCCTGATGGTCCTGCTTTGAGAGTAATAGAGCGTAATGAGATTGAAGCCGTGAATGGGACTATGACAAGATGAGGTCAGCTGACAATCGCGGTTGCGACAGCTCACTTTTGATTATCATTTCATCATCTACTTCACTCTCACACCACTTCAATCGATAATCAGCTTCAAAGTGACAGATATATTTAAATACCAGAAATGAAAGGACTCACTGAAGTTTCATCATCCCTCATATCCCAACTCCTAGTATAATACATTCAGCTATTGCCCGTCTGAAATCATTGAAGAGATTAACGAATCTGACAGCTGACAAAGCTCACTTGATTACTTTTTGACCTGATTCTCCTCCACCTTCAGCATTCAAAGCAGTAACGTTAGGTAAATCAATTTGACCATATAATGAATCTAATGGTGATACATCAAGAGGAACGTCATGTGAATGATTATGGTCGTGATCATGATCATGCGCATCATGGGAACAAGACATTTTGTATTTGAAGATCTCGTCACTGATCTAAACAAGCAAATTACGGTCAAGGAGAAAAAAACATTGGCAAGATAATGTTGTATGAAACAAGAAGAAGAATGGATGAAATTGTATGACGAGGTGGACTGTAAAAGTGGAGGACAAGGTCCGAGCGGATACAACTCCAAATGAAGCGAGGGAGTGGCGGTAGAGCTGTACTTACTTCAATTGAAGGTTTCGCTACTTCTTATTTATATTCAGGTCTACCTTTCACTTAAGAGACCCGAGGATAGGCTCTTGATTATCTATAGCGTCATATAGATCCTTTCTACCAATATGACATAGGTCGTAGGGTAAGGCTTCGTACGATGATATGAGCGTTACAGCTCTTGGTACTGCAAGTCAATTCACTCGAATAAATACATCTAGGGTTTGTGTACTTTCAGCTCATTTGCTTCGTCTACACATCAGCTAGTAAAGCTGAAGTATCTATCATCACACAGAACCAATCACCATGTCCGAATCAAGCCATCTACCTGATGACAAAGACGTACTACGCAGGGCGAGTCGGAATGGGAGCCATTGCCAGGATGTTGTCCCAAAGTGCCAATCTTCCTTAGAAAAGCTACAATACCCATCGAAACGAATGACACAAGCTTAAACGATACCCGAAGAAGATCATCTACTGGTAGAAGTCCTTCGCCGAGCTCAACCCATTACAGACTTAACAAAGAGGAAAGAAGTATCATATCAAAAGTTCAATCAACTTTATCTTCTAGACCTTTCGCTAAGAGTGAAATCAATATTGACAGTGATGAAAATGAAGAATCGATCAGTCCTTCTGATGATACAATTCTAACCAGTCTTCTTTCTAATGATCCTAATATCCTATCACCTGGGAGATTCAAGACTAGAACTACAATTTTTAAAAGAAGATTGAAGACTGAATCGGATAATCAGAACTACGATGAAGATACTAAAAGAGACTTTCTCAAAGCGAGTGAAATTATCGGTTTGGTTCTGAAAAAGAATCATAATAGTATGGGAAGACGCCCACCCGAGGAGAAAGACTATCTTAAAGTTGATCCTAAAATGACTGTACATTCATAGTAAGATGAATGATAATAACAACTTGATATCAGATGTACTTTTGAGGCTAGTCGGTGCTATTCTGAATCTTGTCAGGGAAGTTTGAAATGCATCTCATCTGCCTTTGCTGATTCTCGATGAAAAGCAAGGAAGAGTGGTTCAATCACCCTATGTTGATCCATACTTTCTTCACGATGTTCACATGCAACACGAGATAGATAATCTTGTTAGTAGATATACTGATTCACTCACCCTTTGATCATTCAGAATCATTGCAAAGCGAACCTTTATCCCTATTGAGGATAAAGGTCAATAGGGATAAAGGTCTTATACCTTCAAATGCCCATTCTGGTCTAAAGTGTTTGCGCTCCCTTATTGTATTTGGTTTTCAGTATATCATACATTCCCCTTTTCCCTTTACTTTTACGTTTGACTATTTTGAAATTTCATATTTCCTTTTTGCTTTTTACGTTTGACTATTTCGAATTTCGGGACATCCTTTTTGATTCTTTCGAATTTCGGGACATCCTTTTTGATTCGAATTGGTCAGAAACTGATATTGAATTATCTCAATTTTTGATAGTACTCTAATGACTCGAGTCGATGGATATGAGCATATTTGTAGGTATATAAGCTGTTGAAAATTATTATTCTTACTACTGTATCAATTCAATTATCACTTTCCACTTTCAACATAACTCGTTAAGTCTTTTTCGTAACCCGTTATCGTACTTCATATCAATCAAAACTTATCTTACAAGCACACAATCATTATGAGTCATCATAATCGAAGGAAGAGCTCACCACTTGTCTCCGATCCAAGCTCTTGTGAACATGTAGAAACTAAAATGTACTCAGCCGGTGGGCAAAATTCTACAAATAGATTACTCGAAATCTGCAATCAACAAGGCATTTCGACTAAATCTGAAAAATCATCTTTCTCTTTATCAGGTATTCAAATATCATCTTATGATGCCGACCAATTAACCTCAATACGAACGATTAAAGGAATTTTCGACATTGATTCTTGGCAAGCTAAATTACTTTATAAAATCGAAAAATATAGTATGAGTTCAAAGTCTTTTTACATTCTAGGAATTCATACTGAAACTCATCTGAAAGAGTTGAAAAATTCAATGATTGGGATATGTGATACCGAGAAATATTCACAAGATGTACTTGTTGTTCAAAAAATTATCGATGATCTCATCTCGAAAAGATCTTCATCAGCTTCTCCTGAGACTGATGATGATAATGCTTTAGAATTTGAACTTAATAACCTGGATGATTCGGTGACCTTTTGAGGAAATCATATTTATCTTCATAGCTTAACTCTTGGGTGTATTATATCTGGTATTCATTGGAATTAAATAAGAGGATGATTAGTGATAATCGTATGCATTATTATATAAGTAATAGATAGTAGAAATTCCTCAAAATCCCCCGTACACCCAATTTGATCCTCCATACATCACTTGCGATCCTATTACCCACTTTATTGTTGGAAGAAACTGATACGGAAATATATAGTTCTAATTGTTCAAAACCTCGATCGAATAAAGTGTAACTCTTCCATATTGATCAGAACTTTTTTCAAATTCCAATTTCAATTCCGTCAAATAAGGTAATTCATCATGATTATGTTTCTTAATTATACCTTGTCCATCTGGATGAGTTTTAACAGCTCCAGAATTAGCCTCGGCAGGTGTAATTTCAGTGGTAATATTTGGACCTATATTAGATGGTGGAGTTTCATCGGTTGGTGAAAGACCTGTTGGAGGGAATGGAATTCTACAAAATCAAAACTGAAATCAGCAAAGACCATTTGGATACATTGCCGTATGTGGATGAATAGACTCACTCAAATACCTGTCTCTTATTTCTATCTTCAGGATAAATTTTACCACCCATCATTAAACCCAAACCTACACCTCCTTCTGCATCTTCTGATCGAGCTACCCATACAGATACGGCAGTAGATACGAATCCTCCTTGAAATGTCAAAGCGAAATGACTCGCTTGAACAGGAGTGTCGAAAGTAAGATGTAACGAAGAAGGGATATTTGAAGACCAAGGTAAACCCTCATCGGAAGCAGAAGGATTTAAGAGATGCTTTTTCGATGAGCCTGGGGCCGAAGACGATACGCTATGACGGCGATATCTGCTTAGCTATATTATTCTACGTATAACAAATTGCACCCAAGTCCAATAAAGGCCAATTTGTAAAGAAACACTCACGACACTTTAGTACTTTTGGGGTCTAACACACTACGCAGAGACATATTGAACGGTTGGTCGATAGAGGCGATGACGTTTGAGAGAGAGTGTAAGAGTTGTGTTGAAAAGGGGTCGATGGCAAAAGAGTTTGCTCCGATTATAAACAAAATGAAATAGTACAAATGAGTTTATTCTTATCGTGGTCTTTTTTTTCTGATAAAGGGTAATGTTTATGATGTTTGACCTGATTCCAGAATAGAGGATAACCCGATGATGACATACCTTTCCAGCTGATCGCTCACCCATCATAAATCACCTCAATCAGTTACCGGCGCGGGGATAACGAGATCTCATCGCCAGGGATCAAAAAATAAGATGAACGTATTCACGTGATTGCCGCGTGGCAAAGTAACTGGAGAATGGTTTCCCACGGTAGTTTCCGTAATCGAGTTTCAGAGCGTCTTCTTGACTTTTTCGAGATTTATTCCGGTTCAATTTCACGGTCGAATTCTTTGGATATTAGCGACATTTTCAGGCTATCAAAATCAAACAAGACAAATATATAGATTCCACTAGTAAGGAACTTAGAGCACAGCTAGGAATTACCACGGGTATCATCAAGTATCGTATCATGTCTCGACCTTCGACTTCCCTACTCAGATCCGCTTTCAAAGCGACTTCCTCTATCCCTCGTTCAGGTGTTCAAGCTCGAACATTGCTTAACGCAGCTAGTAGATCAGGTATAAATACATCTTCAATAGATTATAGGATATTAGAAGGTGTAAATAATTTCTTGCCCAAGGAAAATTTTGATCGATTGCAAGAATGGCAATTAGGTTTATGGGATAGGTTACAAGGAGAAGTTAATAGTGAGTCTGAATTTACAATAACATATTTAGGAGACACTCAAGTGCCTACTGTCGAGTCGAGCTCTGTTGCGAATCTCCTTGCTTGTATGAGTGCTAGAGAGGCTTCTTGGTCCACTATGTGAGCAGCAACAAAGCTGACTTGTCTTGATCAAATAATAGACAACCCAGCTTTAGCCGAGACAAAACAAAAATGGGATAAATATGGACTCGATATGACAGATCTCATATCATCGACAGCTAGAGATAGGAACTTGACTTTGGCGTACAATTATGCTGCCTTGCTACTGAATAACAGTTTTTTCTTGGAAAGTTTGGTGAGTATTGCTGTTTCTCAAACCCGTCATTCATTATAAAGGCCGGACCGGATTCTTTATAAAAGTATACAAGGCTAGAGAAAGCGGAGTACTTCCGAAAGATCTTTGCTACTCACTACTACCATGAAATGGCTTAGAACCGATGATGATCAAATTCCTAACTGACAAAACCCTTCCCAGACCGCTGAAAACACCCATCAAGTGCCTTCAGAATTCCGAGATTTGCAGGAGAAAGTAGAAGCTTATGCTGAGGGTATCGTCGGGGGTGGATGGTTATGGGTAAGTTTGCGAGCATCAAACAAGAATATCTCGTATTCGATAAAAACTCCGTTATCACAAGAGCTGAAGTACCATTTGTAGATTGTTCGATGCGGTGATTCTTCATCAGACTTAGACGTTATTCCAACTTTCGCTTCTGGCACATTATTAGTAACTCAAAGATCTCAAAGAGGTCGAGAAGGTACATTACCATTGTTTGCCGAACCACCAACATCAGGATCTACTGAACCTCCTTCATCAACTTCCCTTGAACCTTCTCAATCAGATGACCTTGCTGCACCATTAAATAAACGATCGTCAAGGACATTTACCAATTCCAACCGAATTCAATATCCTTCTCCATTAGCAGTATTGAATTTACATGAACATGCTTACTTGGGAGGAAAATATGGTGTATGGGATAAGAAGCAGTACGCTAGTGATTGGTGGAAATCTTTAGATTGGAGAAAGGTACAAAAGAGAAATGCAGAGAATGGTGCTTAGGTATAGATTAAATGGCATATGCATTATACAGATCAAAAAGTAATTCTAAAGTCAAAGAAGCATACCATCTCTATATTTCTATATACAACAATCGTTGATTCATTTTACTGCTGCCTTTTCAATTCCTAAGAAGTATACAAACCTTCTTTCCGTATATAATCTCTCATTTCTTTACCTACTAACTTATCTACCTCATCCCAATTTTGTTTCAAAACAGCCTCACGTACTTTTGTACTACTAATTTCTTCCCATCCTTCATTTCCTGTACCTAATAATCTTAAATTTCCTTTATTTACCCATTGTTTTATTCCATCTCTATTCAATACTTCTTCTTCTATAGCTCTATTGGTCTCATCTGATCCTCTTTTAGCAGATATCAAATAAGAACCAGATTCAAAATATTCATTTAATTTAATTTCCATTTGATTTTTTGGATAAAATTTAGGATCAAAAAAACGTATTAATGTATCTGTACCAACTAAAAAACTTAAATTTAAATTTAAATTTGATATTTCTTTTAAAGAATTTTTTAAATAATTTCTAATTATAGATGATTTACCTACAAAAGTAGGTTCATTAATTAATCCAATTGCTATATTATCGTTATTATTATTATTATCCTTAAATTTAGAATTAGATAAAATTGACATCATTTCTAATCTTTGTAAAACTGTTGTATCTTTTGATCTTAATTGTTTTTCTACATTTCGTGCGGAAAATAATAAAAGTCGACAAGTATATGGAATTGGTTCATTACTTGAAGAATAAGAAGAAGACGTGATATCAATATCATCTTGTATAGTATTTGTGTTTGATGTAGAAGGGAAAGAAGAAAATGCAATTGCTTGATGAGCTATAGTAGGTGGATTAAAAGATGAATCAAGTATTGCAATATGTATATTCGAGATTGACCCTTTCTGTGCAGTATTATGTGAGATTGGCCAATTCGTTGGAGAAGATATAAGTTCGAAAGAACCTGGTGTTGAAGATATACGATTGATAGTATCTTGAATGTGTGATTTCGCTGTCATGTTTCGTAAGCTCTGATAGATTATTGTCGAAATTCGCATTAGAGTCTCATTATACACAGCGAGTGCGAAAGGGTGAGCTAATATGGATAGTCAGGCAAGTTGTCTTGGTCATACTGCAGGAGCAGCATCATAGAAGGGTTAAACATTGTGTGGAGGTCATTTAGTGACAGGCGAAATATAACAGGCACAATTACGCAACAGATTTGCCATATATCAACATTCTCAATTTAATCACAGGCTCAACAATTTTCCAGCATTACAACCTATCTCTAAAATCTAATTATTCCGAGGCAAGTGACATGTACTGCACAAAAGCGATTGAACAATCTCAGAAGTTACACCAAATCAATATGGGTTGATTCAGGGGTCACAATCCCTTGTCATCATAAGTCAAACGTCCTACGTGCTCAAGAGAGCCATCCTTTCATGATGGACTCGCGGCCCAAACTCCAAAGTTCCTTTCACGGATCGACGTCACACAAAGAAGAGATATTCAACTCTCTTTTGAAACCTCAACCCTCGGAACTCCATTCCCAGAGATCACAATGATTAGAATAATAACAACATAAACTCTACATGAAATCTATCATCTTTATCATTTATCATTCTACTTAAATTACAAGAAAAACTGATCATTGACACTACTCTTCTATCTCATCGACAATACACGCTATGGCATCATCTTCCTTACCATGGTCTAAGATCGTCAATGGATTGACAATTTCAATTCTATTGATCTCGCTTCTCTGGTCCTTTTTTATCTTCATTGGAAATTGGTCGAAAGGCAATAAGAAAGGTAAAATTAAACTTAAAGACGATGACTATGGAGGGAGTATCGTAACGAAGAAAGATGAACTGAGGTCGAGGTTACTGAATCAAGTCAATGGGGAATTATCCGAAGATGGCGAACCCGTTCAAGTGATTGAATTTTGGCAAAAGGTAAGTCAACATTTTCATCAAGCTCGTGTTCGGATAGACCATACAATATGCTAACGCTCGCTCTTAGACCTTGATTCCTCGATGGTCCCTCGTATTGACAATTCTTACCAATATCGGCCTTCAAGTCTATACAGCCATCAATATTCATCCTGATATGTCAGATCCTCTCGGATTTGTCACGTTCTTATCGGAAGGCATCACTTCGATGTATCTCCTTTGTCTAACCGCAGCATACGCTCTCAATAACAAAAATCTAGCTAAGCATAAAAGTTTAACTTATCACATATTCATCCTATCCTCCGTCCTTTTATCACATGTATATCTCCATACAATCGGAGAATACATATTCTCAGATATCAAAAGATATTCATATACTAAATGGGTACAATTCACTCATCTCGGACTGATTACGGTTCAAGTTTTAATATGTGGTAATATTCCAATTGGTCCTAAATTATACACTGATTTGAAACAAATTTACTCACAAGCAACTAAAATCGCATTACAAGAAGATCCAACTATTGGTAACTTACATAAATCAAAGGGTAATGTCATAGCATCTCAAAGTTCTTCTATCTTTAGTCAATTGATATTCACTTTTGTTTTCGACGTTATTTCCGAAAATTATATGAAAGATCAAATTGACATTATTGATTTACCCGCTACTGAGGCCGATGTAAGATCTCAAAAAGTTTATCATCAAGTAATGAATTCAAAATATAACTTGATAGCTAGATGGAAAAATCATAAGACTTGGTCTATACTTTATACATTTTGGTGGCCTCAACGAGGATCTGTAGTCAAGGGTAAGTTACATGATGAGGAAATTTATCTACTTACATTTCGATTTTGCTCTACTTCTACAGCTTTCTTAATGTCCATGGTCTGTTGTCCATTATGGTATATTCCACATGTCTGTTTACAACATATCTTATCAATCCTTGATGATCCGAATTCATCAAGACATGGGGCAATAGCGTTCGCATCTTTAATGGTCATCATCCCTTTTGGTGGTAAAGTATTGAATATGCAGCAGCAGAGTCTGTGAGTGATAGTCATTCTTGTACCACCTGTGATTGAATATTTATCCGACACCGATCGATGCTGATTTTACTGTCCTGCCATTGGCCGATACAAGTCAAGAAGCCTATGTTGGTCCGCGAATTAACGCTCATACCTCATTCTTACTTTTCCAGTGAGTATCCGATCATTGGAAACCTGATAGATGCAGAGCAGCTGAACGTCACCGTTCATTTTCAATGTAGAAAAGTGCTCACGCGGAACCTCTTTGCATCTAACGAGAAAGAAGATGGCGGCAAAGCTGTACAAACAAAAGCTGACATACTGAACTTGATTTCTACTGACGCCGCTAGTGTACAAGCAATAGGATGGACAGTTTCTGAACTGTTCAGAGCTATACTCGAATTAGCATGCGGTTGTATCTACATTTGGATGTTACTAGGTCAGCGTTGTCTTGGTATTGATTTCAGATCTTTGTTTGCTAATTTTGATTTGTTGATAGGTCCATCTGGAATGTGGGGATTTGCAACCTTGATATTCACTTGTCCACCTGCATATTTCCTGACAAAATGGGAATATCAAGTTTTCGAAAAACGTTTAGCTATAAGAGATGAAAGAGTGTCATTAATGCAAGAAGCAATACAAGCTATATCAATGATAAAAATGATGGCTACTGAGAAATTCTGGTTTAAGCGAATTAACGATGTTCGAAAAAGGGAATTCAAGAAACTTATCTCAGCGAGTTTAATTGGGTTTACCTCTTCTTTACTTTAGTATGTAGCGCTAATCGGCTTGTATTGATTGAAATTCCGCTAATCAATTGTCACAGCTCTGCGGCGCCTACAATTCTGATCGTAGTGTCTTTCGCGCACTATACTCTTGTAGCGAAACAACAACTCACTGCTACCATCGCCTTTGTGAGTGAAGACAATACTTCACCATTGGAGTGGAAAATTTGCTGATGTCCCTGCCTGTTTGTTTCAGACTTCTATCGCTGTATTTGATGGTGAGCTATATCAGCTTTGTCCGCACATTGATGTTACTGACATGAGGCGCTTCAGAGCTGAGAGTAGCATTATTCAACCTCCCATCAACGATAGCTGCACTGCTGCAAGACATATTGGGTGCTAAACGAATCGCTACCTTCTTACGGACCGAAGATGTTCAATACTTGTCTGAACCAGCTGATGACGGAAGTGAAATTGAAGAGGACGTTTTGTATATCAAAGGAACTATCGCTTGGGATAACGCTACAGTATACGATGATACATTGTCCGGCAATTCTGACGATACAACTGCCTCAAACAATAATGTTGGCTTCCAACTACAGAATTTAGATGTGGAATTTCCAAAAGGTAAATTTTCTTTAGTAGCTGGAAAATTTGGGTCGGGAAAATCTCTTCTGCTCCTAGCGTTACTAGGTGAAGCACAATTGATTGAAGGGAAAGTATCGTATGCTGTTTCACCAATCAAGGACCCTGCTCAAATTAGTAATACAGACTGGTCATTGATCAAGCGGGCTGTGGCTTATGTACCACAGGTGAGTTATCTTTTCGTAACAGACACCAGTCGTTTGAAACGCTGAGCATTTGTCCTTGTCAGACTCCTTGGCTTCTTAGTCAAAGTATCCGGTAAGTCAACATTTTTTACGAAATTTAACTTAAACGCAAGCTTAAGTCGAGTTTGGCAGTGACAATATTCTCTTTGGTTTACCCCTGAATATCGATCGGTATAGAGCTGTTTGCTTCGCTACTGGTCTGCTGCCCGATTTGGAATTACTTGAAGATGCTGATCTGACTGAAATCGGAGAAAGGTGAGCGGTTCTAGCTTGTTCTGATATTACCGAGATAATAACTAATCATGAGAGGTACAGGGGCAAGATTCTATCGGGCGGTCAGAAAGCGCGAGGTCGGCTCAATCCATTCTATCTATTAGACTTATGTCAGCTAATTTCCTTCACCTTATAGTCAGTCTTGCCCGAGCTGTATACTCAAGGGCTTCCACTCTGCTCCTGGACGACGTCATATCAGCTGTCGATGCTCAAACATCCAAACATATCGTTCAACATTGTTTCAACTCACCTTTAATGTCAGGTCGAACTATAATCATCGCCTCTCACGCTATTGAATCTTTGGCTCCATTGGCTGTTCATTCGATATACTTGGATAATGGGAGGTGTATATTTAATGGAACAGGTAGGGAGTTGTTGAATAGCGAACATATGTCACATTTGAAAACGGAATCAAGATTACCAAGTAGATTACCATCTAGAATGCCAAGCTTTGCTGATTCTTCAACTCAACCACCTGTCCATAGTATTCCCCTAAGAGAAGCATTTTCCCCTGGATTGGAGAAGAACGAAGTCTCCGAGAAATCAATTAAACAAGCTGAAAACTTTGAAATTAGAGAATCAATCGCGAAAACACCTCGTCAGCTGATTTTGGAAGAACATAGAGTATCAGGAACAGTTGATCTTCAACATTGGAAAAATCTTTTGAAGCTCAATGGTGGTGGGATTTACTGGACCATTTTAACATTTATCATAATCACTAGTACTTTGTTACCAGTTGCCGAGAGATCCGTTTTGTCGTGAGTTTCCGATTCCATTGGAGATTAGATCAGGAACTGACCTTACATCTTTGATTAGCCTGTGGACCGGTAAAGATGGTTCTCGTGATACTTTTGCTGCTCATTCCATCGTTTTCTGGGTATCACTTTATGCGGGAGTGAGTACTTTTGGAAGTAGACAACTTTTAAGCAAATATACTGATACTCTATCTTGTAACGAAAATAAGTTATCAATGCTTCGCGTATCCTTCTTGACGGGCTGGACAACGTATATGTTCTTCGGGGGAGTAAGAGCCATGAAAATCGTGAGCAGCCTTGCCAGATTCTCAAGCACGTGGAGTATGCGCTGAGATTAGGTTCTTCCCACCACCATTTACAGACTCACGACCAAATGCTAGAATCGATGCTCCGGTCTAAGATGCTTTTTTTCACCAGGACGAGAGCCGGATCGATTGTCCAAAGATTCGGAAAAGATTTGGTGAGGGAACGAGTTGATTCGATATTGTTGGATAAGCTGATTGACAAATTACTGTAGAATGATATCCTCGATTGCTCCGACCTTCTAGGAGAATTCGCTCATGGTAGTTTGAATGGTACGCGCAACTTCCAACTGTTGTATTCTTTTCCTTCTGCAACGAAAGTTGACGTCAATTGCCGGATCATTAGTGATCGTCAGCTTGATTTCTGTATCTATCTATGGTGGTTGGCTATTCGCTGTGGTAGTCGTAGGTTTGATCGTGGCTGCTTGGGCACCGGTAAGTTCAAGCTTCATCAGCATCGAGTTTTCACTTCACTGTACCTGACAGACTACATTATGTTAGGCAAGATGGTACAGATCTACTTCTCGCCAAATACGAAGATTAGGCGCAATTTTACCTGGACCGATTAATGCGATTTATGGAGAGACTGTTGCAGGGACTTCAGTGATCAGGGCCTTTGGCGCGCAATCAATTTTTATTGATGGTAAGTTGAAAAGCAGGGCTTGCATTACCAAGCTCTACTTGTGAGGCTGACCGAGGAGCATTCGCTCTCAGACTTGATGCGATGGACCAATATGAGGGTTACAGCTGTGGTATGGACAATTGCCGTTGGCCGATGGTTATACTGTGAGTGCTTCCAGCTCAGACATCACATGTAAATACTGCATGCCCCTGACGTACTGACATCTTATTGCTTTTTAGTCAGTTTACAAATGTTTGATACCTTCTTGAAGATTACCGCTTTAACATTGATTTTATCGACATCCTCAGCTACCGGTGCTACAGCAGGATTCGTCTTAACTTTCGTTGGATCAATCTCAAGTGATTTAACTTGGATCTTAATTCAAATGAGAAATTTCGAATGGAAAGGTGTATCACTTGAAAGATCATCAGAATATCGTACACTTGAAAGAGAAGATGGACCTGGATTAAAATCAGATGATAATTCTATTCCTCAATGGTCATTTGATGAAGAAGACATTACCGAAAATTATCAAGATGATTTATTTGCTTGGCCTGATAAAGGAGCTATTGAAGTTGAAGATCTTTGTGTAAGTTATGGACCAGATATGCCAGATATTTTACATGATGTATCTTTCAAAATTCAAGGTGGTGAAAGAGTAGGTATAGTAGGTGCAACAGGAGGTGGGAAATCAACTTTAGCAAAAGCTTTTTTCTCTTTCGTTGATATTACAAAAGGTAAAATTGAAATTGACGGTAAAGGTAAATTCTATCAGATTCAACTAAATGGTAAATGCTAATTCACTTCAATTTAGATATCTCACAAATTCCATTAGGTCAAGTTCGTTCTAAATTAGGTATAATTGCTCAAGATCCAATTTTGCTCTCGGGATCATTAAGACTTAATCTCGATATTGAAGGAAAATATTCAGATGAACAATTATACGATGCTTTACATCAAGTTCAATTACTAAAGAAAAAGGGAATATCTGCTATTTCACCTACACATGATGATTCCAATGATACTCTTGTTGAACATATTGGCTACCATGGCAAGTCAGACCAGCAACAACAAGATAATATCTTTAAGAATTTAGATTATGAGATTAAAGGGGGTGGAGAAAAGTAAGTGACCTACTCTTTCCGATCGGAAGTAGCGGTATGTGCTGATACTGTACATGGTGTATAGCCTCTCAGCAGGTCAAAAACAACTCGTCGTTCTTGCTAGAGCATTACTAAAAAAACATCGAGTATTAATTTTAGATGAAGCTACTGCTTCAATTGATTCTGCTACAGATGCAGAAATAAGTAGAGTAGTACATGAGGAATTTAAAAATGCAACAGTTATGATTATTGCTCATCGTTTAAGGGTATGTTAATTTGAATTCTTCTCTCTTTGTGTATATATATCATAATTGATAAAATTGATGGTAAATTATAATAGACAATTATGCCATGTTCTAAAATTTTAGTAATGGATAAAGGTTTAGTAATTCAACAAGGTTCTCCAATTGAATTAATTAATATTGAAGGGAAATTTAAAGACTTGTGCCTTGCAGCTGGTATAGAAGAATATGAACATCTAGTTTCATTAGCTGAAAATCATTCAACTGGATATTTACAAGAATAAAAATTCGTTGATGTATAAAGTCAAGACTATTATCATCTTCTAAAATCAATCTCGTATATTGCGTGTATCTTATTATTGTGTTCTTCATTCCTCTACTCTGCATCACTCGATAGATTTTCTTATAGCAAACACCATTTCTCGTATGATTTAGTCAGTATTCCTCACATGCATAATATCATTTAAAAAGCTACCGAATCGTAAATAAAATTATGTCAAGAGCGGAACGAGCCCATCCCATCGTATAACTCAATTCCCACTACAAGGCTTCGCCCTTATATGAGAAAGAGAGATGAATGGATCAGAAATGCCCTTTTTTCAATTTTCCGCGAGTTTATTCTCACTCCGTCTTGGGAAATCCTTGATCGCTCACTTCACCTGATGACAGGATAGTTTCGGATATATAATAGGAGGACGGAGTGGATATTCAGAGAAGTGTTCGAAAACATTTCAACAACTCCGGTACAAAATGATAAGAGGCGGAAACAGGCTAGGGTAGATCATATAAGTTCAATTGTCGCTTAGTAGTATACGATCAGATTGTCAATAAGGTAGGCTCATCAGTACGACCACAGAGTACAACATGTTGCATTTTCGTTTTCAATATTGATCACGTCAGCTTGATTCACCATCGACTACCAGGACCTTGTTGGAGCCATCCTACTAGATCGGGACTCAATAGACCGGTCGCTGCGGTTAAGACCTTCATGAACTTCAGCTAGGGCCGCTACCACCACCACCCTTTATTTGAAAGCAGACTCACCTTCATAGCCATCTCCTTACCACCACCTTCCCATGTCTTCCCTAGAACCGGTCTAATTACCTCTGACACAAGCCTTATGACCAATTCTCTTGTTTCTTGAGGTGCTTCTCTTCGCCACAGTGCTATATTCTTGATAAGCTTAATACGCCGATTAACATATCTCTCGTTTGCTGGTCTGCTAGCAGGATCAAATGCTGGCGGAGCGATAGCATTTGACGATAGTATCGATGAGACGGATGATGAAAGGGACAAGAGGTGCTCGTGATACACCCCTAGAACAGCCTTGAGCAATGTCTAGCAAGGTCGTCAGCTGTATCCGTAATGAAGGACCCACGACCTTGAGCTCACCGTGTACTTCTTGCTATCTTTGCCCATCATCTCTTTCACCATGTCAACCAAGTCAATGACCCTCCTCGTTTGCCCAGCAGAGTAAGGATCATACGCTCCAGCTTCGAATGCCTTTGTGAGAAGCGGTACCACAGCGGAAGATACCATTGAAGCTACCAAGTCTCCATCAGGACCTAGTGGCGGCTCCTCATCTAGATCCATATCGTCTTCTTCTGATTCATTTGAGCGGGGCAGAGGTGGATGTGAGTAGTGATGAAGCGAGCGGAACCAGGAGAAGGAGTCGAGAGTTCTCGAGCTCTGCACAGATAGTCCGCTCAACTAAAGCTCGTGACAGTAAAGCTACGACCCCACTCACCCGTAATGGTTCCCATCCGACCATTTCTCCTCTCGACCAGAATTCCCATGCTTGTACGAGCGCCAGACCTCCGAAAGCATTTACGTATTCCTCTTCATATTTCTGCCTCCATCCTCCAAATCGCATTGCGATTCCCTTATCAGGATCTCGGAACTCTTCGGCTTTGACATCATCTAGCAAAGCATGTACCCTTCTTTCAAGATGGTGTTGAGCGGCTTTGTAATCCTCTTGATCGCCTTCAGCCAAACTCGAATCCGTCGAATATCCTTCTTCATCATTCGCAGATTTAGCTGTTCTGGTGCGACGTTTACCTCTTCTAGTAATCCTTTCATCCCGACGTATCTTCCGCCGTATCGAGCTGGGTCCAGCTTCTGACTCAGTCGATCGTCCAAATTCATCTTTTACTTCTTCTCCTTCAGCCGGCGGAGCGACACCAAGGAACAAGGAGAGATCATCGCTGTCATCAGCGGATCTACGGTTGTTAACCATAGAAGCACGTTCCTTGAGGTGTGCAATGGAGTCTGACTCGATAGTTTCGAGCTTGGGGAACTGATTGAATTGGTACATGTTAGTCTAAAATGGTAGGAGGTGTAGTGAATGTTTCAACTCACCTTCTCTTCTAAGAAAGCTCCCAGCATCTCTACCCAATTGCGGAACTCTTCTACCCATTCCCGTTTCCCCTCCACTTTTTCCACTTCCTGCCTGAGCTCTCTCTCATCCTTCTCCAAAGCAGCTAGGTCCCGCGCTACAGTATCTAGATTATGCTCGTTAGATGACTTCGTCAACTCCAAATCGGCTAAGGATTTCTCTAAACGCGATTGAGCAGAAGAGATTTTTGGTATAGGCCGAGCGATCGGTACTATGTCAAACTGTCAGTGGATGCACAAAAGCCGCATCGACCAAAAATGGACATACTAGGTGCGGGCTTGTATCCCTGTTTAAACACCTTCTCAGGCTTCTCGTCCTCCCATCTACCAGCCTTTTGAGCTTGAGCTCTTTCCCATTCTAGCGTTTCTTCGTCATCCTCATCTTCCGCTTCTCTGAGAAACGTATTGCGTCAGCTGATAAATCGTTCGGGATGTGAGATATGATCGACTTACCTGTCAGCTATCATCTCCCCTATCTCTCCTTTCAACCTTCTGGCAGCAGCTCTGTTGGCATCCCTACCCAGGTATAGCTTGTCATTGGCTTCTGTGTACTCGGCCATGTCTGATTTTAATGATCATTTAATCGTTACAAAGGACCAGACAAGCTGAACAAGACGGAAAACTCACCTTCGTCACCATCCCCTTCTTCATCATCTTCCCTTTGAAGCCTACTTTCAGGATGAGGACCACTATCCCCATCGTAAATTGCCAATTTACTATTACCCAATGAGATGTAATCTTCACCAGTCCCACCATGTTTCGAACTTTCCAATGCTGCTTGTCTTTTGGCTTTAGCAGCCGCTATAGCCGCTGTATCAGGTATACCAGCAGTTGTATCTTCCACTATTGAAGTCGAG
Organism: Kwoniella pini CBS 10737; assembly: GCF_000512605.2. NCBI lineage: Eukaryota > Fungi > Basidiomycota > Tremellomycetes > Tremellales > Cryptococcaceae > Kwoniella > Kwoniella pini. The sequence continues at coordinate 340,289 of NC_091726.1, forward strand.
TATTTCTCCCTTGCTATCCTACTCAATCCATTTGAATCATCTTCATCGTCATCATCATCATGTACTTCAGTTGTACGTGGCGCTCTAGTGGGTGTAGATGCTTTGAGTTCTGAAAGATGTTCTCGAGAATAAATACTACTTGTTCCATTCGAAGAAGAAGGGGTATTAAGTGAAATTGAAGATGAAGAATTAGGTAATTTGATTTGTTGAGATAAAAGACTTTTTTTGGGTTTAAAAGGTGTAATTGATTCACCTTCTTCTTGTTCTCCACCTCCGCCAAAACTTAACCTGCTTGAGGTTTTGTTTTTAGTTGATGTTCCATCTTTACGCTTTTCTTTCTTTTGATTCTTCTTCCGTTCCATCACACTTCCACTTGATTCATCTGGTTCAATCTCCATACTAACATCTTCAACATTTTCAGATGTAACACTATTTTTCGCTAAAGGTGAACCTGATGTTGATGATTCTGGTAAATCAGACTCTCTCGCACGTAATGAAGGTCGAGATTTTGCCCTTTTTATGAACATTTTGGGCTTTTCAATTTGACTATGATATTCACAAATCTAAAAGGGTTGATATATTTTGGATATTTTGTGAGCATACAGTGGCCAACTTTGCGTTGCGGGGAAAGTCAACAGTAAGTTAGGCTCATCAGTCCATCGGCTTTAGGCGCATGTAAGGGATAACACGTCACCTAACAATTCCAGCAAACTATATCTCCACTTTACCCCGCATTTGCTGAATTGATCACGTCCGGACTAGATCGAATGAACAAAACTACTGAATTCGATTTACGTGACAAGCGATTAGATGATTAGATCGGAGATGATCAAAATATATATGACTGACGTAGGGAAACAAAGGGTAAAAATGGAAAGATTATTTCAATTGATCCCTTGACATGAACCGAAAGGAAATACAAAAATCAATTTGCAATGTAGATTATATAGAGTTGTTACCTTCATAAATTCATTCTTTTTTAAAAACAAATACATTCAAATTACAGGACAAGTCGTTACAATGACTCACACAAGAATCGTAGATCGTAATAGAACGTTACTGATGGTATGTGATTGTCAAGAAAGATTCCGTAGGTGCTTTCGACGTCTCAAAGTGGTCGCGTGAGCTGACGCAAAGTGCTGTTGTCCGTATCGCTAGGTGAAGGAACACATGGATTCGGTTGGATGGCTAAAAGCATAGTGAAGATGCTGAAAGCTGCCAGGGTGAGCAATGTTTGAGTTGAACTAATCCTACAAAGATCCTGACCAACCTCTTACCCGTGATTTAGTTTCTCAAAGTCAGTCGCACCATAAGACCTATTGCTGTAGGGATCTCGTCACGATTACTAACGAGATTTGTATCGCAGATGGCCACTTTATTGACGGAGCAAAATGGAAGTGGTAAGTCGTTGATCCCTTCATAGCGGTGCCCCAGTCCAAGAGTTGACATGGTCTTGACAGGTCCAACAGCCGACGAGATTCGAGCGGAGGCTTATGGTCCACAACATCTTGGTACCTTCGGTAAAGATTGTGTATGTCGTAGTTATTTGTACAGACCTACAAAGGTGATCTTCATTGACGATACCATTACATCTTAGTTCTCCATGATCACTGATGAGGTCAGACCTTTATTGAAAAATTACGATAACATAATATTAGTCGGTATCGAAGTGAGTTATGACCCAATCACAACATCTACATCACCGTATCTTTGGAGTACGGGTAGAATATCAAAATAATTGCGCTGACGTTATCGCCTTGCAGGCTCATGTATGTATACTACAAACAGCACTTGATTTACTGGATCGTCCTCGATTCCATAGACGTGTATTCATTTTAGCGGATGCGATTTCAGCATGTCATGAATTGGAAATACCATTAGCTTTAGACAGGATGAGAGACACAGGTGCTGTAGTTACGACGAGTGAAGCCATGTTGTTCCAAATGATGGGTAAGTTACATCGTGTATGAATCTTGGGATTTTTATCATGGAAACAAATTTGCTTACGCATTCGTCTATAGGCGATGGAACAGGTTCAAATGATAAACCGATTTCGGAATTGATAAAAAATGAAAGAGCAAATACAGCTAAAGCATTGGAAACATTATTACCCCACCCATCCGCGACGGCGCCCATCTCGAAATAATCCGAGATTGGTACTCTGTACCGGAACGGCCAGATTCAACATTCATTCGATAATTGAACAGGATATCTAATGTCTCCCTTGACTAACAAAAACCCCAACTTCACAGTTGGTGCTTCGAGACGGCATTCAAATAATGTGTACTATCATCATCAGGATCCAGGAATAAGCCGTCCGGAAACGGAGGACTAAGAAGAATAAACCAATTGTAAGGAATAGAGTCATAATTCACAATTTCGATAAAATCACGAACTCGCATAGCATATTAACATGCATATCTCATGACGTGTCAACAATATACACATGAGTTCTCATCACAGTTGTATTACATTAATATCATCTCAATATCGTGAAGACCATCATAAACATTCTATACAACACTGGAAACCCATTATTTCGTAGATTATACAACTATATTACATTGTTCAATATCATTCTTCAGTTCTCGTATTCCCGCATCACCTATTATTCCCCCTAATTACCTCGTCATAAGCAGGAGGCATTGTCATTCCACCTTCGCTTTGTTGATATCCAGGTACATCATGTATTTGTTCCCTTGCTGTAGGAGTTGAATGGTAAACTGATGGTATATCCTGAATTACCGGACCACTATTATTTATTTGACTCATTGCGGTAACTGGAGCAGGATAAGGTGTAACTCTTGGAGTGTCAATGTCGAAAGGACTATTTGATCGATTCATAGGTATTTGAGGTATATTAATTGCGCCTATTCGAGGTGGAGGTGGTTTGGAATGACTAAATATATATAACAATTTGTTAAATCAGCAAAAGCAAAATCTTAATCCCACACTTGAATGATTTCATTTAAATCTTTTGGAACAAAAGAATATGGAAAACTCACAATCGCCTATACATTTCTGCTCTTCTACATGCAGTTATAACGAATACTAAAACTATAATAGCGAAAAAAGTAGCAAAAACCTTTAATCACATCAGCTCTGAATTCTACAAGTCTTGATTTTGCTGAATTGGGCACTTACAGGTATGATAATCTTTACAGGTGAGCTTAGACCACCTCCACTACTACTCGATGAGGAGGATCCAGGTGTTAAAGTTGTATAATAGCCATGAAAACTTGATGATGCTTTTGAAGTAGCGCTGTAATAAATTGTAGTCCTAGAGGTTATAATACTTGAAGCAGATGTAGTAGGTCTCGTAAATGTGACTCCACTAATAGTTGTGATAGTAGCTCGTGGAAGTAAAGTTGGTATGATATACATGATGGAGAATAATTGATTGGTTGAAACTATAGACTTAGTTGAGAGGCGAGGCGATATGCAATATGATCACTGTATTAAGCTCATGTCTTTATATATATCTCAAATCGTCTGAATATATAAGTCAAAGAAGATGGATACTCTACATGGACTCTCAATGATGTGAATGATATTCGGCACAGCAATAAGCGGATCAATGCACGTTTCATAGATTAACTAAGATATCCATCAAAACCATCAACCTGAAGTACCTTAAAAGCAGTGTCAAGAAAGTATGATATCATGCCGAACATCTTTTTTATAAGGTACAAACTCTATTATATCGGAGAAGACCTAAGATACGTTTTATCCGCGGTCGATAAAATCCCATTCGCATTATATTCACTCATCAAGGGGCAATTCGGTATGGATAATCAGGTACTCACCGAATTACATTACATCCCAAGATCTACTTTAAAATCCCTCACTTCTGTTTCTTTCACATCATTGCCAAGAAGCCAAGATTGAAATTTAACGTATCTTATCAATTTAGCACGTTTATCCATTCTGACTACTCCGGCATATCTGAACCGAGGTATTATATATGAGAGAAACGGCCGAGAGGATCTTAATTCGGGCTGATATACCATCTCTTTGGTTAACAAATCACCGAAACGGCTACATTTATTGCCAGATCAGCTTGAATCGGCAACTTTCTCACGTGATATTGACAGAAGATAAAGGACGATTTTTCCATAGAGCACTGACTATATGCAAGAGGAGTCACCTCTCTTTTCCCGTTACTATTCCCTTGATTCCTACCAACGCGTCCCTGGTGGTCTGAGCAATGATCTGTGGAATCAAATGCGTCAAGACCAGTCGAATTGAGGAGCAGAGTGAAATTTAGTCGCGCAACGAGCGGTGCTGCGTTTCAGAATTGTCAAAGGACCTGATCGAATAATTTCCGATCAAACGCACACACATACACACATATCACAACTGACCCTATCAGGATCACCGCGTTTCTATAATCAACGATTATTGAGAAATGCTCAAATCTTGTAAAAATGCGACTTTTGTTAATTGCTTTTATACCAACAAAGAGCAAAACAGAAATGCAAAAACTACAGCACCCGGGATTCCCAAGTGGTCCCCCACCTTGGTACTAACCGAGCGATATCCAACTTAACTGCGGGGAGCAGACGGGACCCGGTGCTTTCTGGATTCTATGGCCGTAGATGAAAATCGTTGTCATATGTGTGCTTATAAATGTTGGTTTTACTTATGTTGAATCTTGGCTTTCGTTTTGAATGAATTGGACACGCTGCATCATCGAATCCCGTCTGCTCCCCTCAGTTCGCATTAATCGGATCAGATCGATGCTGGTAATTCTGACTTACCAACAAGCAAGTCATGGAAAGACCGCACAGAAGCGGTTTTCCGTTCTTTCGACCTGCCGAAGCTAATCGCACAGGTGATATGGTAAGCATGTATCTTCCACGGTCCCGGTTAATCTTCTCTATGTTCTCACATTTTATATTTACACGAAAGAGACCATAAGAGCTTAGTGAATACAACTTTCCAGGATTTGGGTCTCCCTATCTGATGAGCTTCCTTCCACTCTGCCCCTCAAAGGCATTTTTCGTTGAATTCTACCTGCCATATCCTGCAGTCATGGACTTTCGTAGCAATTCGAGGGAGATATAGTCTCGGACAGCCATCATACGATCATTGATGATTCACATTGGAAGTAGAAAGAAAGCTCGCTGAGGAAGCAAAAACCAGAGGACGCAAGCACACATGTAGTTTCCCATTTTTGCACATATTCTAAGCGACTTAGAGAGAGGGCACTCCGATGGAGTCGTTGATGATCTGCCAGTGCCGAATTGCCTTGACTATCGACAAATCATTGATCCATCTATCTATGAGCACATCATCAACTAAGCAGCGTAGCGGGATATATCTAGGTATCTTCAATGTCCAGTGACTTCGACGAGGGCTCAGCTGGAAGTCCTGCAGTGATACCAATACTGCTATCCTTAGCAATGCATCTAGTCGTCACCCTGGGATTCTTCATGTCTATCAACCCGAGTCGCTTTGCCGTCCGCAACAAGCTTAAGCCTGGTCAACTATCTGTTTTGGAGTTCGAATCGCCACGAGGTTTTGATTTTTGCCACTCATCAGCTGATCGTTACGTGTGTTTTGCGTCGGGGTCGCGATATTTCGTGCCGACGAGACACAAGCCTTTGGTCACTTGTTTTATGTCACTTGGACATCGACTATTCATATATGTATGGCTCTATTCTCTGTTCATCGTTCGTCGCTATCATTGTGCGATACAGCCAGGATATCCGACTAATAACCGCTGCAACCTCAATCCGACTCAGCAAGCGATAAATAGCCTCTCACCATGTTGATTGCCCTTCTATCTCGGTGGAGCTGGTATGTCACCAAATGGTTCTGTGCCTCTTGCCGCTTATACTGATTAACTTGTAGTCATGTATGCTCTTACCTCTATCCAGCGTATGCTTCATACAAAGCACTCTCTCTACATCCTGATTCCAGTCCAGAAGCTATGGCTCAAGTTGAAAGATGGTTGATGTACTGGTCTGTTGTTGGTACTTGGACTGCGATAGAGAGCGTCTTAGGCTGGACTTTTACTTGGTTAGTCATACTCCGACCTGCTTGGCCAACATGATAGTTACCAAGATGTCTGCTTTCTTCTCCAGATTAATGGTGTGCTTGAAGCTGACGCAATTTATAAAAGGCTTCCCTTTTATAGTTTGATTAAAACACTTATCTTCCTTTATCTATCATTACCTCAATCCGAAGTAAGTTCTTATTTCCCTATACCTCCTATCTGCAACATGATTTCAATTCATTCTATTTTTCTAGGGATCAACGTATATATACACTAATCATCTCGCACCCTTGTTCCAAGAACATGAATCCGATATCGACGCTTTCCTTTCTAGTCTCAGATATAGAGCTTCGGCAGCTTTAGCAGGTGGATTAGGTTGGTGTTGGGAGAAAATCAAAGCTCAATTAAATGTAGGTTGTCCTTTATAACGACTAGACTAGCAAATTTTGTAATCTCAGAGAATTCTTTGATCTTTCATTCAATTTTCAAACTTTCAATGCTTATATCGTAATCCTTTAATAGATCGCCCTTCCTGCTGGAGCTGAACCGTTTCCAGGACAAGGTGGATACGATACAGGTAACGTTCAAGGCTTTGATGTTTCAGGGATGCATCAACCTCCTACACTTCAAGATCCAGCTTCTGGAGCTATTCAACAGGTTTATGGTTTATTTACTCGTTATGCAGGACAGTAAGTATCGTTTAATCCGCCCATCCCTTTATAAATCGTATATGATGATTTGACGATATTAATATTTAATTCAGATATATGCCAGTCGCTCTTTCTACTCTTGCAGCAGCTGCATCAGCATCTCAATCTTCCATATCTCGTGGACCTAGTAGAGCAGAACAAATTCCAGAATCAATGTCCATGCCAATTCCAATTCCTACTCCAAGTGTTAAATCTTCAACATCAGATCAAACTATTAGATCAAGAACTTATTTGAATGCTTTAGGATCAAGTGGTAATTATCCAAATATAACTTCACCTGAATTATCTCAAGCTGCATCATCAGCTAGATTTAATGGAAATAGATCAATTTCAACAACAAGACCTAATATTATAAATTCATCTAATACTTCAGAAGAATCTTTAGGTTATTTAGTTAATAATCATGAACATGAAAATAAAATTAATTCTAGATCATCTTCAGATATGAGTGGATACGAACAGATTAATAGAGAAGAAGCTCAAGGCGCTCCTTCTTCACAAAATAGACCAAATATGGAACAAAGAAGATCAAGTGGTTGGTTCGGATGGGGTGCAGGTACTGGTACACCTGAGAAACCTAAAACTCAATGATCAGAGTTGATTTAATCTGATTTATTGGTCATGAGTTATATCTGAGCAATTATTTGTATCCTTTCACCAAGTTACGAGTTACGAATTTAGTGTAATTTCATTTCTATGTATTAGCCATTGTATCTGATCCAATGTATTTCTCATATTTTTCAAAATCATGAGATTGCTCTCGAGTTCAGAGACAATGCTACGTCGTCCAATCAAACATTTGCATACACACCCTTCCCTCGTCTTCCGCCAATCTTATCATTCCAGATTATGTACAAAGCATGTATATGGAGAAAAGTCTAAAATGATTTACAAGAGTCGAGGAAAAAACGTATATACATGTTGAACCAATGATGTAAACAGACATAAGCTACATACCTCGATTTGACTGGATTGAAACCCGGCCGGAGGCGTTACATGTTGATGACGATGATGAATGATAAATGAAAACAGGTAGAAACAATTGGTATCTAGATGAGGGAAATTGAGGAAAACAGTTTATCTATTTTCAACAAACAGGAAAGTTTACGCCAGAGCGTATAGGGTGGTTTAATTTTACATAGTTGAAAGAGCGATATGAGGCGATTGCAATAAGCGATTAGCTGGCACGAGAAGCCAGAAGATAATGAATGATATCTCTCATTTGCTCCGTCTATTTCGCAGCGGTGAGTGAAGGAGATGACGCGTTGCTGTTTACCTGCTGGGCCCAAGCTCTGGTGTCGGCAGGCGAAGCGTGAAATCCAGGCACTAATTGAGGTAGAGGATTACCCCGAGGTGAATCAAGCGGCTTATGTTGCGGTCTAGGACTGTGAGCTTTAGAAGTAGCGCTGAAGCCAAAAGCATCCTGAGCAGAATTGTATTGCCTAGTAGGAGTAGGTGTGTTTCTCGGCGAGTTGTGGTCATTGGTATTACCATAGAATGGGAAGCCCTTTGGTGAATTGTCGCCTGAGACATTGATGTACGATGGTCGGTGTACCGTATCGATCTCGTTTGGGGTCATTCTTGGGGACTGGAAGAAACAAAATTTGTCGAGCTATACAATAAGGGATGTCAACTGATGCCGCGAGAAAAAGTAGCAGAAAATGACTTACGAAATTCTGATAACTCTCATTGCGGATCATTTTCTTTTCGGGGTCCACCTCAATGTTCAAAGCAGCCAAATCAGGTGTTGACTCGTTACTTAATGTTTCGACGGGAGATGATTCACCAGTAGAGGCTGAAGGAGAGGGCGACATTGGAACAGCAGGAAGGCCTGTGTGAGTAGGTGTGGGTGGAGAAGATAAATTCGATGAAGGCGGGGTCATCAACCCGTTGTCGCGGTCTTCAGCCTCTTGCATTAATTTTCGCAGATCCCCTGTTGATCGCTTGAGAGTGAGAGGCCTGTGCTCTGGTGTGACATCCGATTCCTCAGCTGCGACTTGAGGAGATCTATGACCTGTGGGTGTCGCGTCGCCGCTCGATGGCTTGGTGGGGGATTCGTGATTCCCTTTCGCTTGAGCGAATGAATCCCAGCTGCTGTTATCTCCGTTCCAGCTTGATCTCCTTTCGTGACCAGCATCAGGACTCAACAAAGTAGCATAATTTCCGTTAACAACATTCATGCTTGTCCTTCGTTGTAGTTCCACGGGATCGTATGGCTCTGGGCTAACGATATTGGGCATGGTGGGAGACATATCCTTTAGTGGGGATTGAGGTGGAGAGGGGGCACAATATTTGGCAAGGGTGAGGTGGGCGTATGTAGAAGGTGGAGGCGGAGGTTTGAACGAGTTTGGAGGCGGAGTTTGCATGGGCGAGTCTGGTCTAGACGGAGTTTCGCGGTTTATTCGCTGAGATAATTTGGGGAACATCCAATTAGCAGGACCAGATGACGGAGCGCCGAAAGCTTTGTTGATGTTGGCAGATGGAGCCGGAGCGTGACTTTTCCGCAGACCTGGTAAAGTGCTATCTCCGAGAGGCGAATCAGCGCCGCTGCCAAGAGATGCAGGACCAGAGGTTCGAGTGAGACGTTTAGGCATTGATTTCTTGAATGTAAAATTGTAGTTCATCCCGTCATTTGAATCCCACCAATCTTGTCCGTGTACCGAATAGTGCACACATAGTATCAGTTGTCGTTCGTCCAATTTTCGTTTGTAATCGTCGAGTTTAATGGAAAAACTGAACCTGTCCCATCCTTCGTCACCGGTAGTTGTGGCAGGGATATGACAGACGTGGGTACCAGAGACTTCCGAGACGGTTCTGAACAGGATCGTCAGAAAAACACCCTTCGGAATGATACAAGAGAAACACTCACTGCCAATGATCCAAGGTAAATCTCACGGCGACCCATTTCTGAAAAGAAATGTTTCTAGCGATGACACTTCCTCTCATACACAAAGGTCCTAAGCCAGATTGCAGCTCGATCCTCTCCAGCATCACATTCTCTCCCAGCAGACTGCCTCTGGCATCGGGTGAGAAGTCCGTTCGTTTCCTAGGTATCCTGCTTCCGCCTTCGAGTTGTATTGACCCATTTTCATCAGCCGCTTTAGCAGCCGCATTCCGACGAGTTCTAAATTGCACAAAGTCCGTATCCGTGTCGTTCTCAGTCTCGGTTTCCGTGTACGCTCCATTTTCAGAATCTGCAGCTTTACCAATAGCTGTTACTTTTTGTTCTCTCAAGAACAATACCACGCTCTCTAACGCCTTCGCATCGCCTTCAGAGGTATCCGCGAATCTGACACTCTTTGATCGTTCCTCGCCGAAACGAGATTCATCGTCCTCTTCGGTTGGCGATTCGTGAGCTTGTCGAGTGAGATCGGGTGTCGACATTGAGCGCTGTTTCAGCGATGGTTTGACAATCTCGCCAGACTTTTTTCGAATCATACTGACAGGTCGAAGTAAATCTGTGGAGCTACCACCTCTCGGTGTCGATTGGTTTGAATGTGATGCCGAAGGTGGGAAAGTGATTTGCAGGGATCCGGTTGAGCTTTGTCCACCACGTACATGGCCAGCAGACGATCTTCTCATATTAGCTAGCGTTGGTCGGCCGGGAGGCGATAACAACCCTCGAGAAGCTGATGGACGCGGCGGTGGTTTGAATTCTGGATCGAAGGAGGGGAAGGGAACGGAAGATTCCCCATTCTGTGCGGGATCATGTATCTGAACTGGTAAGGCTGCATGATCATCCCTCGGCGTGGATGGAAGAGACGAGCCATCTGTCGACGTGGATACTATCGAATCCCGGACGGCTCGGTGGAGGAGAGGTTGTTTCACAGGACTGGGATGAAGTTTGAGACCAAGCGAACTGCTTTCGGCTGGTGGGAGGCCTGATACATGTATCGTACTAGGACCAGAGGATGATGGCGATCTTCGAGGTAGACCTTCCATCGGTCGAGATATAGGAAATGTTTGCGAGTGGACACCTTGCGTTGCTCGAGATATAGTTTCCAGGACTCCGCGGCGGGGCGTTGAAGTACCAGAAGATGATGATCTACGAGGAATGCCAGGCATAGGTCCTGTCGATGAGCTTGCTCCTGTATCAACATCCTCAATATGCCTTGGCGGAGTGGTGTGACCCTTTCGATGGAAGTGGAAGGGGTGTTCCTTCACCGGGGAAGATACTGGAGGTGTTGTTGGTTCGGCGTAAGGCATCGTGATCGCTTTGGTACTAAAAATAGAGAGACTTTCAATCAGCAGATGAAACGAAACCACCAAAAAACAACGGATCGTGGTGAGGCAGAAAGAGAACGACGACAAACGAAGAATCAGGTCTTGTCAGAACGAAAGAAATCATAGGGTGACGTATCTTGGATCTAGTCAGGTGTGTCTTGGGGAAGAGAAGAATGAAGATCTGATTGATTATCATACAGAGTAAAAGAAGCTTTCCTGCAGGTCAGGAAGGTAGCGGTCGTACACATACTGCGTGTAAGTCAGATGAGGGAGAAACTCGAGTCAAATCATATCGTAAGGGGTCATATCGAGAAAGGAATTAAGGTGTGATAGCCAGACCTTTCTTTCATTGTTAAGTGAAAGAATGAAAGGAAAGAGAGAGTGTGAGATTGTCAAAGGGAGAGACCGATCACCTATTATGAAGATAATGGGGGCCATTTAAAGGGATAAATCCCTTTGCCTTCAGATAAGAAGTATGAGGACACACAAGCTAAAAAGCTTAGTGGTAAAAGACAAAGAAGATGAAGGTGTGATCGGCGAAATCGTTCAAAAATTTCCTTTGCCGACGAGTAGTTGACAACAAGAGGTGGAGCATGTAGGAACGAAATAGCTTGTCTTGGGATTAATGATGATGGCGTTCATACAGACCAAGGAAGGATTTGTAGAAAACGACGTGCCAAAAGTCTGTGCGTGGGAATTATCAAGAAGGTGAGAAGTAATACCTGATATTCGAAAGAAGGAAAAAACAAGAAGTAAGGCCTGGGATGAGATGGGGGCAAAGACTTGGAGTGGATCCGTTGGAAATTTGGGTCGACCAAGACAAGAAAAGATTGGGTACTCACTATTGGCCAGTACAGACGATGTAAAATCCTCGTTGGTAATATTCGAGAACCTGCTAAACGCCCGGATGGAAGAGGAAAAGTGTCGTTATAATAATCGTCAAATTGTTGAAAGGACGCAATATTCAAGATGTATCGATATTAGACGGTTGATCGAACCATATTGAAATGTCGTATGTAAAGAGATTAAAAAGAGAGAGATGTTTATCAGCTCGATTTCTTTTTTATTTATTATTTCAAACGCGGTTGATGGTAAAAAAGGAAATAATCAACAGAGTGACGTAGATGTAAATGACCGAACCCAACGGATGATTGTCAAGGCTCGTGCTCAAAAATGAAAAGATCACAAACAAATGGAGTAAAGGGAATCACCCGAGATGTGTATGCAAGGACAGCAAAAAGCAGAGTGTAGGTCAAAGGGATTCCTTCTGGATGAATTAGATCAAAGGACTTTCAACAAATCTGTAAGATGAGATCTGGGAATATGTAATAGATTCCATAAAGTGGACACAAACATACGATGTGGAGAACGTCTTTTACACAGCTAACTGGGAGTCAAAATAGTTGAATGATATATCTCGCCAAAGAAAGTTGAGAAGGCGGAAGTATCTAAGCAGAAGAAGGGTTATTTAATATTTGAGAAGGGGTTGGAGGAGCTGTATGTGTATACCTGCAGTGTTGGGGAAGAAATTTCGTAGAGAACACGGTTGGTAGACGATGAGCAGCAAAAGAAACACTTTTGCGGTCGTAATGTATATGCAAATGTCGGTATAGGCAGGAAGCGAATGAATAGGATTGTTGGACCCGATTAACACTTCTCCTCTTGGCACGCCTGGTATGATGATGTCCAGCACCAAGTCTTGAAACGAGCGTGGTATGAAAGAGCGTGTCAGGTATTGAAGCGATGAGAATGGTAAGGTTGGTTGATAACAATGAACGGAGATGGAGTATAGAAAGGAAAGAAAAACAAGGAGGAGGCAGGTCAAGACTGAAGATGATACCAACAATCGAAGGTTTCCCGAAAGAACAAGTGCACTGAAAGAAAGCTCCGCGTAGGTGGAAATGAGGATTACTAAAAACGAAAGAGATACTCACAAATATCTGAATGGACTCGAATTAGACCATATGACCTTCCCAAATTCTCCTTGATTTGTAAACTATGTTTCTTGACAAATAAGGTGTCTCGGGCAGTATCTAACAACTTGGGTAATAACCTGATTCCAAGCAAACAATGTCTAAATGAAGGAAGAGCTATAATCTTCTCCGCAAAGTGCCCAATGACCAAATCCAGACTAACGGGAAATGGGGAATATATGATCTGAATTGATGGTTCACTTTCGAATATTGAGTCAATTCAAATTTGGACTGGGGAAGATTGGGGATCCCTCTCTGTTTTTAGTGGGGTGTAATCTTGTATCCTATTTATCTAATTTCACTTTTGGATACAGTTAACCAAATATCTTGTGTAAAAATAGGCCACTGATCTCTTTTTTTCGTTATTGCTGAAATCGTGTGGATTGTGATATAAACGATTATACAATAATAACTTGATTGAATTACAATGATTTCTAAGTTAAATTTTACAATTTAATCGCTATAAATCGAGTAAAGATGTGCTTTAAGCAATGCAGTGTTAAACTTTATCTCAGATATTCCAAGTGATAAATTTATCTAGCTTAGATATCTCTTTGCGCTGTTCCTCGTGGAGCTTGTTTCTCACGAATTATTCCTTTTCCCTTCAGGTTTCAAATATGATGATGTAAGCTAAAATGAATATCAAATCTAAGTACATCCATATCCGCGTAGATATTTCTTTCTTTCTTGTATTATCACCCGAACCACCTATGCTTGATGAATGGTGAGACTACGATACGTGTGAATCTTGGCGATGATGTCTGCTTTATTTTGCTTCTTTGAAAAGAAAAATCGGTGAAAGCCGGCGGTTTCGTTGATAAGGACAAAAAAACTAAAGATATTTAGCGTGTGAAGGGAATGATCTTGTCTTCTTATTGTATTTTACCACACCACTAAAGACTAATATTTAACCCCCGGATTCAATTTGAAGAGTTGATAATATTTTGCGTCTCGGAATAGAAAGAAATGGGGTAAAAAAGGGGGCGAAGGGGGGGATACGAAAATTATGAATTCAAAATCGGTACATATCGGATGTCCTTTTCCTATAATCTAATGATCTACACAAACTACGTTCCTAAGTGTATTGTTGAATAGTTTAAACAGCGTAGGTCGAGTTGGGATTGGGCGTACGTATATAAAAAATCTTTTCTTAAACGTGGGAAATTCAATTGAGACATAAACCAGGAAAAAGAAAAAAGAAAAAACGCGATGAATTTTGACCGTTTTTCTAATGATGTAAACGGTATAAGGCGGCCGAATGATTAAATGATTATAAAAGTTATTTGATGTAAGCTATGCTACAGGACAGAAATTATGTATTTGATGTATGAATACACATCAAAGTAAAAAGAAATCGTAGATGACCGATATCCACTTGCTCATCCTTGAATTCTGCTGCGAAGAAAAACTAGATCGTCCCCATCAAACCTTGAGATCATAAATGGTTGAAAATGATTAATTACGTGAGGATAGAATAGAAAAAATGCCTATTCGGAGGGTTTTGCTGAATATACACCAATTAAATCTCCGGAGGACGCGATCATTACTTTAAAGTAGCCACTTTCCCACTTATTTGGGTAAAAATTATACGTTGTATATACCATTTGGAATCTCAGTTTGAAAGGTATTAATAAGGGTTAGGAAAATAACCTTCTTTTCGACTGTCCTATTGAAAATGCCATGTAATTGGTTAAAACAAGTATCCAAGGAACAGGATTGTAGATTGATCTGTTCTATCACTCGAGTGATGGATGATACTGCTTCTAAATTTTGATCTAGCAATCAGATTACATTTCAGGTAGTAACCTTAGCATTAAGGCCTAATAACAATCCTGAGTATTCACAACATACATATATTTGCTGAGTATAGCGTCTTGGTATGCGATCTACGTCCAACTCAGTGAACGCTTTGAAAGTGTAGTCTGTCCCACCTGGTCATACATAAAATCAGAGACAAGAAGCGTGGACAGCATCTACGGGACGTACACCCGATCACTCCAGCTATGCCAAGTAGATCTTCCTGCTGGCGTCATATGCTTGAAGTTGATAGGTTTAGGTATTTCGAAATGCAAAATCCGGAGCTAAATAGGGTTTATAACTAGATGACAACGTCAATGGCGGTAGGTACCGGTCTAGCAATTGAAAGATTCAAGAGAAGTTAACGTAACTTTATATAGGTTTAACCGTCCCGTAAACAGGGTTCTGGAAACAGTCAAAATAGAAGAATTTCAAACCTGGAATCGGATAGTGATTTGTTGTTTATTTCTTTCTTAGCCGATAAGGCGGAGTTTGACTATTGATCGTCGTAAACGACGGAGCTCCTTTTGCCCCAATCTTTTAGACAAATCTCATCTCAACAAAGGTGGGATATTTCGTAAAGATCGACAAAGTAGGAAGGCATACGGCATGCATATATTTCATTTTAAGGCTAGAACGATTATTTGACTATTCGAGAATAACTCACGGTCGTAAGCACATTCGAACGATCTATAATCAACATTAATTATCATATACAAGAAGCTGTCAAGCTCTATGACAAGCTTGATCATGGTTTTACCAGTCACTAGGGGCGCTTTGACTTCCTCGAATTATTCAGTACGGTACCTTGACGACTAGCGATACACATAGAGTGTATGGCGAAGAGATCCGTGTTGTGTTTTAGCGTTGTGGAAGGATATCCTTGAAATGGGATCAATAATCCAGACTCATCAAGTATAAAAGGCTACTACAGCGACTTCAAATGGCCAATGAGTATTGAGAATATCTTTATCGCATTAAATTGATTTGCCTAATATCTACCGGATTACTTCGTCAATACGTTTAGATTCATCTCACTCAACGTAACATTGAAGGCACAATGTCATCGAGATCCAATTACTTTCTCTCGCGATCTCCTCTACATCTCTTTGGAGAAAATCCAATTACACCCATCATGACTGACATTCCTATATCTAAACCTTCTTCATGTTGCCAAAAACTACCAGCACCTAGGCCAAGAACTAGAAGAAGACCAAGGGATCTACATATATTAATCCCTCCACCTCCAGATACGCTTAGAAATTTCAAGCTAATGATAAATTACACCTCTACATTATCGAATCCAATAATGAAGACTAGACAAACCCGTTCAGAATTATTATCAGCAATTCTTAATTCACCTCTCATGCTTAATCCTCGTTGGTCAATCCAAGCCCTGTGCGTGAATTGGGTGAATTGTGGGATAGAGAATCTCTTAGATCAAGATCATTACGTAGATTTCAACATACTGGATTGATGTTTTTCTGTTTGGTATTCATTACTTTGGGCTTTACCATTTTGATTTTGATGATGATTGTTCCTGGTAAATTAGTCTCATTATGCCGATGGTGATCTGTTAAATGCATTGACCTGATAATAGATCACATCATACCGATATGGCTGAGCCAATCTTTCAAAACTACTTGATTTCAGACCGGACATTTTTGTTTCATTGAAAGGGTTATCCAAGGGACGTTCATGTTAGGAAAGGTTGATATTACTCATTGAGGGTGTTCACTTGGGTTCAAGGGGTATAGAATGCATATTATACATATTGTACAGCTTCTTCGTGATATTACAATGAATGCATTTCCCTAATAGAGAATGCGAGAAACTTCCGCTTATCCGCTGATCTTCTTGCTTCTTCCTTGTCTCTGTAAATCAAATGAGCAGTCAGTACAAATTGTATATCGCTTCAGCTCAAGCAATAATGAGACGGTAGTATTCAAAAGAATAATACTGATGAGGAACGAAGTGACTTGAGACCAATAAAACATACCTTTTTCATCCTTTGTAATTTCTTAGCGCTCATCTTAGCTTTCATTTCCTCCATTCTTTGTTTTTCAGCAGCTCTTTCTCTTCGTTCTTTGATGATAGACACTTTCCTACAATGCAAAAAGGTTATTATCAGCTTCGATGATATCGTTTTCTTCACCAATCATCAGGAAGAACTCACTTATCGTGATTTGCCTGTTTATCATCTTTAAGCTCTTGCTCCACAGCTTTCATAGCAGCTTTAGCTTTATCTTGTTCTCTTCTTTTTTCAAAAGGTGTCTTAACTGAATTGGAGATATAACTTCGTTTTACAGCTGTCTTTTCACCTTTATGAGCCTTTCCAGGTGTTCTACCATTTCTCGAAGCAGCGACAGAGACAATTACTGCACTTGTGGAGGAGGAAGCTTCAGCATTGGTGGATGACATGATGGTGCTGTGCAAGAAATAAAAATGTTTGTTTTGCGTATATATCTATCTGAAAGTGAAAACGATTATAATATTCAAAGAGTGCTTAACAGGAAATCATTCACAAAAATCAATATTATACTATGGAGTTCATGTAAAACTCCGAATTCCCACGTGTATTTAAGGAACGCGATCAAACTAACAAACATGAGGAATTCAGGGTTTAAGGTTATATATAAAATGTTGGTTGAAAGGGAATGTTCATCAACAAGCCACCTTGACAATATCATTCATCAACTTTATCGCTATCTCAATTTTCACTTTGCAATTAACATCTCTTTCTTGACATCATCGTATCTTATCATACCTTATCACCTTGTAGGTGTGTGTCTGGTTACTAGTCTTGCTGCGTAAGGCATACAGAATCGTTGCTTGTCGGAGATATAAACACAAAATCGGCTGGCCCGTTATCATAAATATACTGTATAATTATAATCAATCTACGATGTCATCAACAACTTCAACACCAAGGAAGAGAAAATTGAGCAATGGCGAAGAGACACCCCTTACTGTGAGGACGAAAAGTAAACAGGGGTAAGCTATAATTGACTCGTTTTCCCCAATATTGTGTTGTGAGCTGACGATACTTGTTCCTTTGTACAGTCCCCCAACACCCAATCCACCCTTAGTACCATTTCCAACCCCTCCTCATACTCGAACACGAAAATTTAAATATGTTGAGCCAGTTTTTCCAGAAGAGGATTTGCCCATTGCTGGTCCATCTAAGCAAGTATCAACCGAGCTTCCACCACATCTTCAAACTCTCCTTAATATACACCACTCGTTCAATCTCGCTTTATCTCTTTACATCGCCACTCATCCTCCAATACTACCACCACACCCTCCGTCAGCTACAAGTGTAGCTTTACCCAATTTGACCAATTTCTTGGCTATCAAAGAGACTGTTGAACGCACTTCCGGTAGAAGATTTGGTCTTCAAGAATTAGGTAGATTAGCATGGGTATGGACATGGGATGGAAAAGCTTTACCTGATAATAAAGCAGTTAGCGAGAAAAATAAACAAGCTATGATAGATGAAGATAATCCTTTCCTCGTGCCAACTGCATCCAATTTAGGAACTGGCGAAGTAAATGGCTTGAGTTATCTTATAACCCCTACAAGAACGTTAGATCCTCATACAGGTAGACGAGTTTATACACATGGAATAGGAATTGATCTAGAACTGCGTAAAGGCGAGACAAGACAAGTACTTCATGGTGGTGCGGAAGGAGGTATAGGTAATAAAGGTCAAGGTGGTGGTATGGGAGCAGTTGGAAGGTGGAATACAAATGGCGAAGTACGACATGATATTTTCAGAGAGAGGTTAGAGCAATGGGTTGAATTCAATGGGGGTTACGAGGTGAGTCGCATCAACGGATACAGTGATTGCAAGGAAGCTGACGATGATGCTTGTAGCCACCTGCTAAATCGATACTGCCGACACCTACAACTTCCGAAAACTCCACTAGGTCAACTATACCCCCAATACCAGTTTTACCTTTACCTCATTTGCCATCTTCAACTCTCTTACCAGCTGCGAACCTCTTCTCAACTTTCTCTTCCCCGTCTACCACACTAACACCGCAAAAGGCACATACCAGACCTTCTACGGACTCTCCGAAGACAGCAGGACTGTCTGATCCATTTGAATTGATCGAAAAGCCGGACGAGAAGAAAGTGAAAGTAATCAGACCTGGATCAGTGGACCAAAGGCGGCAGGCTATGATGGAGAGAGTGAGCCGTTTTGATTTCTATATCCCAAGATTTAGCTGATTTGTATTTGTTACTTGCATAGATAAAAGCTCGTTCAGAAACGGGCAAAGTGCCAGCCACTCTGGGTTCATCAGCTGGAGGATTCAAGCGATCGGGGTCGTTATCAGCTGCAGGACAACATGAGGAGTTGAAAAGGCGTTCAACGTTAAGTAGACTTGAGAACATAGCGGAGGGTATATGGATGTGAGTGTAATCCCTCGAAAGCTTAGATTCTCGATTAGCCAAACTGACTCACACCTATTTAGGATGTTTTCTGCTCCCTCGCCTGGCCCAAGTACTCTACCTTCCGCTCCAAGGGGTCGAAGAAAGGTTATACCAATGAACGAAGTAGCAGATGTGATTGTTAAAAGCTCGAAAACTCCTATTTCATCGGGTATGTCATTTTCAATTTCAAATTTGTTCCTTCATTGGCTGACAGTATATCTGGTATTAGCGGAAGCGCAATCATCTTTACAACTTTTGACTGAATTATGTCCGTTCTTCTTGAATATCAAACAGATTGGAAAACAAGAATGGTTAGAAATGCCTTCAGGTAGTATCAGTACTGCACCTCCTTCACCTGGATCATCGATTACTATCGCCCAACCCCCTCCAGCGATTCCAGGTAGATTGGCGCCTTCTTCTCCTTCAACTCCTGGAAGAACCAACAATGCTGAATTGGCTGGACCTGCTAGTCCCGGAAGAGTGAGAAGGGGAGGTGGATTAAGGGAAGTTAGAGAAAGAATAAGGAGGGAATTGGAAGGATGATAGATCGAAAGAAGGATATATATCGTAAGAAGGTTAATCGATAGATTATAAGAAGGAAATGTATAATGCAATGCATAATCTATCTTGTTGTACATATTCTTCAACTTCAATTTCCGTTTGATGACACTATGGTATGAAGAGTCGTGATGCGGGGTATATTTTGTAATCTAATCAAGATTAAGTATGATGCGTCATTTTAAGAACGACTAGCGAATTTCTTTATTTCCTATCTACCATCCTTACACTAATACCAGTATTCTCAGCTTTTGAATTATCATCTTGTAAAACATTTCTATCAATCATTAATCCGGCTACGCCAATTATACCAACTATAACACCAAACAAAATCCTTGTATTTGGATTAAGAGCTAACATTCGCAATGAGGAATATGGCATAATTCAGCAAATGAATCTCACATAAAAGATTGACTTTAGATAAATAGAATAGAATTTACATGTGAAAGATTTAAATAAACTTTTATTACCACCTAATTCTAATGTAGGTATTTCTTTAGGATGATGTAAAGCAGCTTGTGCTCTAGCTGAACGAGTTATTGGTCCAGGTAAAATTAATTTTCTATCTGGACGTGTTGTACGTGGTCTACTTGGTATGGTTTGAGATGATTGGGGTGATTGTGACATCTTTCTCTTCCCAGGATGAATGAAGGTTTAATAGACTGTATTATGAAAGAGAAAAGATAGTTGACCACTTAGTCGAATTACTCCAGTTAATCTAGTACGAGTCCTATAGTATCGCATTTGACCGAATGAACCTAAGATACAATTACGTAAACAAAGCCGACTTGGGATTACTAAGAGTTAAGACGAAGGCAAAATCTCCCTAGCCATGTTTAATTAGATACGACTTCCAAGGTTGTTATTGAAACAACTTCATAGGTAACTTACGATCCAAAACGAACCGAATTCAAGGTTACACTCATGAATAAATTGGAAAGATCGTCGTCAACAGAAGTAGCGTATTTACTCAGCTTAGGAACAAAACGATTAGATCATCCCCACAATCTAGGTTCTTGTCAGTTCGAATCGATTGACGAAGTCTTCATTCCGCTTACTGTTTCTTCTGAGACTTGCCTTGTAAACGATGATATACGACAAAGATCTCATCTGCGTAAGCCGAACTTTACTGATGGAATACGTACTGATCTTATGGCAATGTCCAACCCAAAAGTGAAGATGAGATGACAAGATGATCTACTTCATGATATATAAGATGCTAAATTTTTCTACTTTGTTCGATTCTCTTCTCTTCATTCACTCATCTCATCTATTCTTGCTATACTCATCATCTAAATATTCCCAATCAAACAAACTAAACAACAAACTTATTTAATTGATCTCTGATATACTCATAAAACACGAATCTCATCTTACCCAATCCAACAATTATAATCAAAACAACTTCTACTATCTTCAAAATGTCATTCCTCTATACACCAATTACCTTTGTTTCTTCACTCTTTAAGGACACCTTAAAACGTTGTGTCGAATACTCCAAAAATTCTAAAGATACCGACGTTTCCAATTCAGATTCCGAATCTTCAATTAAAACCATGTTTGATGAACCTTATGGTACAATTAAACCATATCCATCTGAAATACTTTCACTTGATTCACCAGAAAAATTATATTTATGGTTATCTAGACCTTTAGATAAAGATGCAATTAAAATTAGATATCTTTATTTAACATTTGATTTAAAATTCTTAAGAAATATAAAATTTTATAATTTATTTTTTTCAAAATTACCTTTAAAATATAATAATCAATTATCAAATTTAAAATTATTAAACTTAACTACAAAAGGATTTAATTTTTATATTGAAAATAATAATCTTTTAGATTTTAATGAAAATAATTATAAAATTTTTAATAATAAAAAATTTAAAAGAAATATTATAAGTTTAGATTTATGTTTAGAAAAATTATTAAGTTTATTAATTAATTTTGAAAATTCACCTTTAAAATTTATTTGGAAATCTAAAAATCCTATTTGGTTTGAATATTATAATGAATTTAGACAAAATAATAAATATAATTTTCCTAAAATGCCAAATATAATTTTTAAATGGACTAAAACAAATGAATTTGAATTTCCTTATTTAGTAAGACCTATTTGGAAATCATATAATTATAATGGTAAATCAAGTAGTATACCAATTGAAAAAATTACTATACCAGCTCAAGGTCTTCATAAATGGTCAAAAGGATATGCTATGGGATGGCTTATTCGTGATATTATGGCAAGATCACGTGGTGGGAAATATAAGATGATTTTGGAAATTAAAGGTTATTTGCCAAAGAAACGATTGCAATATAAAGATCGTTTGATGAGTGATATCCAAAAAGAAGGTGCAGCCGGAGTGATCATTGTAATTTGGAATGATAAGGAAGAATAAGAACATTTTGTATGCCTCATAGTAGATCTCATTTGTATGGCTTGTATACCCGGTAAGAATTAATGCACTTGCATGCACTTGAGAGTTTAAGAGACCGCGATTGAATAACGTTTTTAGCCGATTAAATATCCAGATGTACAATGCTTGCCCAAAATATGAAGCTATGTTGGGAACCTCTTTCCTTTGACCTATAGCCTACTTCTGATCAACCCAGGATCGCTCCGCCTTCCGCCTACAAACTCGGCTCGCCAACGAGTCCACCATTGTATTCCGACCTGCTTATCTGCATCGCTTAAGCCTTTCACTACCATCTCAAAAGCATCTTTGGTCAAATCGGTCCTTTCTTCCGAGTATTTCTCCGTGGAAAGTATTGCTTGGGCTAGATTGTCCAGGTACTGTGGCAGGTTTGCTGAATTGATGTAAGGTGTGATGTCAACTCGAATGCGCCGTATTTCCTTGTCGGTGGGTAAAGCCAACAAGTAGGATATGCACAGCTGGACTGATGCAGAGGATCGTTTTGATGATGTCTCGACAAGAATAAGGAAAGCTTGGCGGAATTGATCGGAGGTGATTTCCTTGTGAGTGTATTGCTATTCGAGCCATTTAGCGAGAGACCGTTCATGTGGCCGAAGATAAACCTACTTTGTTCAGAATACTCAAGTAATTAAGTAAGATCGCATCGAAGAACGCTGCTTGTGAATGATCATTCTCCAGACTGTCCGCTGAAGACTTGATGAGGGATAACAAGAAAGCATGAGATGCTTCGAAGCTGGCTTTATGCTTTGGTCGATAAATATGCCTATGACATTGGTCAGCTCTCGGGTTGGAGACCTCGCACCCCAGCTGACATACCTTTCTGCAAGAGTCAATAGCATGTCAATCTCTTTCTTCGCAAGATGTTTCATCAATTCGTCGCCCAACACCAACACATATGCAGCTCTACCATCGTTCAATCTGTTCCCTCGCGCTATACTAGAAAATAGAGTTCGGATAGCTTCGTTCCCCTCTTGCGCAGATATGATATCTAATGAGCCGTAAAAGACTTTATAGTAATCTTCGAAACCGCCATCACTTGCATCGGTCAAGTAGGCGAATGATGTTAGCCCCGCCAGAATATGGACAGCTACCTCAATCGAAGAGGCGTCCACGACTTTCGATGTTACGTCACCTGCGAGTAGGATATCAATCATTGTGGAAGCGACTGCAAGGAAAGCAGCGAAATTTGAACTGTGTATCTCGAATTTCGCATCTTCGGCTGAAGTCGAGAAGTTAGCTGGTGTGCACAAGCTCGGACATGCGGCTGACTTACATTTCTCACTATGAAATTCCCAATCCCGCTCCATCTCAGTCCCTCTCGCTTCTATTCTCTCGCAAAACTTCATCATCCTTTGCCGAGCATTTTCTTGGCTTGATGGTCCACCAGAATGCAGTACCTCAAACGACCGTCCTAAAGCTCTAGCAAAATCAGGGAGATCTGCCGAGGCAGTATTTTCTTGCGGTCTGAACCGGCGCAACATGCTAGATTCAAGGTTGTTGGCGATCGACTTATGTTTGTCTTAGCTTTATCAATACGACAACAATATGATGGGAACTCACCTGTATGTCAAGTATCCTTAATCTATCAATATTTATCAAAGGTAGGGCTGCACACATGGCTAGATTATCGTCTAATACAGGATTCTGAGGTTCCTGCGACAATGCCATTACCACTTCTTCTTCCAATTTGACTTTCCCTTTTCCCCAATCTATCTCTTCGACATCATTAACCCCTTGCAATAGCCCTAAATACAAATCAAGTTTTCGAGAAGTGTTTTCCGAGTCGCTAGATACCTTGTTCAAACAGTCCAGCCATTCTCGAGCTTTTCTTCTTTTACGGGAATCAGCAAAGTATACATTTCTTGTATCTTGACTGATCTTGTTGATCTTGCTTGATACGCTAAGTCTTAATGCGTTGCGTAAATCAGATCTATTGATATCTGCGTTTCGCCATATCGATGGTGAGCATATGAGGGCTTGTGTAAACTCCTCTAGATAGGGCGGCTCGAGTTGCGATAGGAAATGCGTTATTGCGCCCAAGAGGGTTTGTGGAGGGATAGAATTGGGTGAAGAGGACCGAAGGATATCCAGAAATTGAGGTAAAAGATCTAGGGTATCAGAGGCCTGCGGAGTCGGCAATCCTGATACTGAAGACATCTTCGCTTCTCCCTTTACTCAACGATGAATGTATGAATTAGATTGCAACATATATAACATCATCATCATTTTAACCCTTGTCAACGTTATCGATAACTTATATACCCGGTAAAATACAACCCGATATCTCGGTCAAAGGGTGAAGTAAATGAGTAACATTTTTAAGATACTCTAATTCCCTATGATGACCTCCATCTTCAAAGGCCACTATTAAATGATCAAATATCCATAACCATATTTACTCCTACTTTGTATAACACTCTTCTAGACAGACAATTCAAGGTATAGGCAAGATGACTTCTAGACTCAAGCACAAGCTCGAGCTGGAGAATGTCAATCTGAACGGTGCCTATCTGAACGAATCCTTCGTGCAGGTAAGTTTACTTTCTTTGCTCTGAGCGTTCGAGCTTACATGAAAAATAGATAGGTACACCTTTACCTGCTCTGTCAGAACACAAGAAGGATAAACAAGAGTATGTCCCAGAATGGCAACAAGAGGTGCGTGACCTGACTCTGCTGGGGAAAACAAAGAAAAGCTGATTTTCATTCCAACAGGTACGAGACGAACAAGGTAGAAGAAGGTTTCATGGTGCTTTCACCGGTGGATTCTCAGCTGGATACTATAACTCTGTTGGATCGAAAGAAGGTACATTAAATCTCTGTCAAACGATTCCGATTCGAACAGCTGACTTATCAAAATTCAATAAGGATGGACGCCCTCGACTTTCAAGTCATCTCGTTCGAACAGAGCCAATAAAGTACAACGAGCGGAAGATTTCATGGATGAAGAAGATCTACAGCATTTGAAAGATGATAGACAGCTAGAGAATACTTCTACATTCAAAAACGATGGATTCGGAGCTACGAAAGAGGAGCTAGGAGGGAAGAGGTAAGCTTGGAATTCAATTTAATGCCGAATTAAGCCAGCTGATAGGCCATTTGAGGATAGCCTACCATCCGCAATCGAAACACTCATCGCGCCTTCCAGCTCTTCTATTGGGGAGAAACTTTTGCAAAAATTAGGATGGAGACCAGGTCAAGGGATCGGACCTAGAGTTACATTGCGTAAATTGAAATTACAACAAGGGAAACTTGGTGGATCTCGAGTTGGGATGACGCAAGAAGTTGATGAGGAGGATGAGGAAGGATCAAAGCATACATATGCACCAAGAGATGCCGAGTTGTTGACGTTCGAATCGAAAGAGGATAAGCAAGGTTTAGGGTTCGTTAAGGGCCGAGGTATGGGCTCTTTGCCTGGGAAGAGACCGAGTAAGTATTTTCATTTGCTACTGCTTCACCCGTATTGATGAATTCGTAGCCATGGGATCTCGACGTCCGGACGATATTGAAGATGACCCGTATGTTGAAGCTGGACCTTCCTCTCGACATCTCGCATTTGACAGTATGGACGATGAGGATGAAATCATCATGATGGGTGGCAGTCGGCCTGGTCTAGGATCGAGATCAAACAAGGAAAACAGATTTGATGGACCGCAAGATACATGGCATGATGGACGACCTGTTCTGGCTGGGTTTAGTCTTGATCCGAAAGGCGTACCGCCGGATACATGGTGCGATATACCTAAGCGATCATCAATTTCATTGCTGCTGACGCTGACAGTATTTTATAGGTTTGTGATGCCCGAGATACCGCCCGATTGGCGACCTCGTCCAGCTAGAGTATGGGGAACAACCAAGAAATGGGACCAAAAGCCTGGAGAAGAGGAATTGAAGAAAGAGGTTATCAGGGGTGAACCGGGGAGACCACTGACTTTTGAACAGGTGAGCTGTGTGTATGGGAGCATTGTTCCAGAATTGCAGCTGACATACAATCTAGCGTGGAGCAGCACTGGGAGAAGAACAGCGACTATCGAAAGCCAAGTCTATATTCGACTACATGTCGACAAAAGATCGAGAACGTCTAGCATCCTTAGCAGCTGCCGCTCCGCCTCCTCCACCTGGATCTTTATCGTTACAACCACCACCAGAAGAGGCACAGATATTGCCAGCGACAGAAGTGGATATTCCTCCATTATCGCCTCGGACCGCATCAGCAGCATTGAAAGGTTTCATTCCTTATGGAGATGATCTCGAGCGACAAAACCGATATATATCTTACCTTAAATCCCAAACCCACAACACTGAAAATCCCAACCCAACTTTGAAGAGGGGAACGATAGAGGAGATAAATAAGGAGTTGATCGATTTCTCATCTTCAGCAAGAATATTCAAACCTATGTCATATGCTATGTCTAATCGATTTACAACAGGATCGAATAGTCTGGCAGCATCAGATTTGAAACAGGCTAAACCAGGCTTACATATATTCGATCTTGAAAAAGCTAAAGCTGAACAAGAAGAAGCTGAAAAACTCAAAACCACCAGAACAGTCGAAGTGGAAGAAGTGAAAAGAATCTTGGCACCAAGAGAAGAAGCTGCGAAAAATGGAATGTATGGGAAGATGACAAGAGAAACGAAGAATTGGTATCCATCTAAACTCATTTGTAGACGATGGGGAGTAAAAGATCCTCATCCTCAAGGAGATCCAAATCAAGGTAAAGAATCCAATACAAATACGGCTGTAATAGAAACTATGCCATTACCAACTAATGACGCTTCATGGGAATCGAAATTTATACACAAACCAATTACATCTGAAAAAGTTTCTAATTCGACTTCACCTCAAGCGAACGATGAATTAGAAAAGCAACCTACGAATATTAATGAAGTTGGAATGGCGAATGATATAAATCAAGGAAGAGATACTTTAACTTATAAAAAACCTTCAATCGATATTTTCAAAGCTATCTTCGCAAGTGACGATGAAGATGAAGATGATGACGAAGATGAAGAAAATACTGAAACTCAGAAACCTGTGATTACTACGAAAGAAGATTCGGAAAAATATGAAGATCCTTTCCCTGTTCCAATCAAAGGAGAAGAAGAAGGTCCAGTAGATCTTAATACATTTAAGCCAGTTTTCAGTATACGTAAAGAAGATTCAGAGGAAAATATGAAGAAGAAGAAGAAAGATAAAACAAAGAAGAGGAAAGGCGTTTTATCATTTGATGTAGGTGATGAAGGTGAAGATCAAGTTGAGATAAAAGAAGATAGAAAGAAGAAAAAGAAGAAAGATAAATCAAATTCAAATGGTAATGATAATGCTCTTGAAGAAGCAGAAGCACAGAATGATGATGGTGAATGGGTTGAAAAACCAAATGTTGTACCTAGATTAGTTGGACGAAAAGGTGCAGCAGATTTCATGTAACTTCTAAATCACCTTTGTATCTTGTTGTACTATCATATTTTCATGCATTGAGCATTGCATCGCTAGTATAATAATGAAAATAATGAGATCAAGGATTTGGAATGAACTACGCTATGTTTCGAACGTAAGGGCAGTTTCCTTGATAATCACCCTCGCTTGCCTGTTACCAGGCCAAGAAATTTGGATATCGCTCAAAGCAGAAGTGGAGTCCATCGGATCTATTCACAGATAAGAGCATTAGAATCATTGCTGCGAGATACCAAAACTCCCAAACGAAGAAGATATCGGTTACTCACCATCATCAGCTCTTATAAATTCAATTCTTTTGAATGGTTCGCCTTTCTCACCACCTTGTCTAGGTGGTGCACCAACGTTGAAAAATCCACTTAATGAACTTCCGACTTTCCATACTGTCACGTTTCCTTCTTCTAAGCTGACAGTGATAAGTCGTCGACCATCAGGTGAGAATGTCACGGCTGATACAGGATGTTTATGAGGTTCGATGACATATAATCGAGAAGCAGTTTTCAAATCATACCTGAGGGATCGCCTTGGATGTCAGCGTGGGTATCCTGGGGAAAAATCTATAAGATACAGAGCGTAGGATGATCGAAGCGGAGGAGCGAGATAAGATGAAGGGGATGGCGAAACTCGCCAGATCTTGAGAGCCATGACTCACATGATGACAGCTCCTTCATGCGTTCCGACAGCTAATCTTTGCGTTCCACTATGAAAATCAATTGTCGAGAAACTACAATCTCATTCATGGTCAGCGTATAACTTATCCAGTTCCGAAATGCATAAAGTCAAGTTGCAAATTAAAATGGGTATTCTTTTTCGCACTCACGCTAAGACAAGTTCGTTTAGAATAACGGTAGCAGCTTGCCAAACATCATCTCTCATTTTACCTATATTTGGATCTAAACTTTTTACAATTGCTTCAGCGATTTTAGGTAAACCATGTTCTAATAAATTTGGTTTTTTTCTTGAAATGAAAACACATAATTTCATGATACTTGTTCTAGCTTCAACACTTTTTGAA
Source organism: Kwoniella pini CBS 10737 (assembly GCF_000512605.2). Lineage (NCBI taxonomy): Eukaryota > Fungi > Basidiomycota > Tremellomycetes > Tremellales > Cryptococcaceae > Kwoniella > Kwoniella pini. Next base: position 368,894 of record NC_091726.1, read on the forward strand.
TTTAAAATATCCATTGATAAAGTTGACATGAATAAAGCAGGATTTGTTAATGCTACATTCAAAACAGCAAGTCTAGATTGAGCTGCAATACTACTTCCTCCATTTAATGTTGTTGATGAGAAATCTTTATGTGTTGAGAGGTGAAATAATCTTCTTAATATTTCAAATGGATCAACGTATGATTGCCACGTCGTAAAGCCTTTGGAACAGATTTCAACTGCTAATGATAATTGTGCGTAAGTATTGGATTTAAGATATAGTGATACGGATTCAGCGATTGATTTCAGTACACTAGATTTGCATGTCTATCTTCAGCCCACTCTCTGACAGCCAAATCGATATACTGCTCACTTGGGTTGCATCGATTCGAATTTATGCAATGCGATTCCGCCTAACATCGTAAGAGCATTGATAGCCTCTTCGGAGGATCTAGAACTTGGGGACGATTTGCTTGGTACTATATAGATCATCATCAATATCGCCCATGCAGGGTGATTTGGGCTTACAATTGGCATGACTGTTATCGATCATGGCTGCAATTTCTCCACTTGTCATTCTACCGAGCCTAGCGGCAAACAAAAGTCGAGCGGCTTGATGTACATCACCTATTTCCAGTGTAAGCAGTCCCGTCTTATTTGTACCAGCTTCATCATGCTCACCCGATGAATCCATATAATACTCCGCGAAGAATTGCAAATCCGGCTCAATCGCGAATGTAGGCAATGAAGCAGTATAGAATGCAATCACTTCCGCTGCCCATCTCTCGTGATCTACCATCACGCTCAATAAACTCACACTATCCATGTCGTAACAACGCAAGAACGTGGCTTACCTGGCGAATCTAGGAATGGTCTGAGGAGTGTCACAATGACAAGTTGCCTCAACCCGGTCATAGCGGGTGAAATGCACCAAACGTCCGGACCCTGGGCGTATTCGAACTGACTTCCATTTTCGCTGCGACATATTCGGCATATCAGCAATGAGTCGCATCGTATATCAAATATTCGATTTACTGGGTTTGACCAGCGATGATCGGTACTTGTGGCTTTATGATTCCCAACTCCTTAACACAAGTTTCATCAACCTTTTCGTCCACACCAAAGGTAAGGAATATCGACAACAGATTCCGTAACGTTGACAACGGACTATGATTTGAGTTGTTTTTGGAAGAATGAATCCATCGACCAATTCCTCTCAGATCGAAACTGAGCATCCGACCTGTTCCCGGGTAAAAATCAGTGAGCTCGATCTTCATGACTTGAGGCAAAATTCCACTTACCCAGGTCTCTCGAGTTGTTTGGTAAACAGTTGATAGGTGAAAGTACCGCTTCGTGCTCTCGATTGGTCAACAAGCTGCACAGGCTGATACATCAGCTATATGTGAGAGAGGTGCTACGTAAAGCTTGAGAGCAGCTCACACTTCCACCCAATCGCCATTCTGCAACATATCCTCAGCAGCATCCAGCCCTGTAGATCGACGGAATTCTTGGGTTTGGGTATTCCACAACCTCGCTTTCCCATTTGCATAAGCCAGCATGATATCCTTTTCCTGTATGAACACCCTTCGTAACGGGGTTCGAGAAGCTGGAATCAGGAAGAGACTATACAGATGCGTTCGATTCAGCTTGCGACATGCTACAAGGATTGGATTTTCTCACTTACTGGTCCATTTCCTTGAGCGATATGATACCGACTGTACCCTCTCGAGAAGTGATGAGAAGACATCCAATTAGAGGTCCAGCTTGTGGCATATCCAACAAAGCAATGTTTTGGACTGGATCAGCGAATAACGTCCAAGAGCCACGGATTCGGAGAGAGCTAGCAAGTGAATTAGCAATGTTCGATCTACATGAGAGACCCAAACTCACTTGGTCGTCCAAATTCGTACCGCACCATCTTCATCGCCAGCTATTAAATATTCTTGCGCTGCATCATCAGGGGTTACAATGGTGGTCATGCAGGTGACAGGCGAGTCAAGACGATCGACGGTCGGTACGCTTTCTTCTGGTTTAGACGTCTTATTCAAGGTGAACAAATCAGAAAGAGCATGAGAACTGACGTTCCCTTGAGCTGCAACATGTTATTAGTCGATGATTTGATGATTTATGCAGGCGGTACTTACCATCCGAAACCAAAAGATCCTCAACATTAGCGGGTACGATATCGGTCACTCTACTCGTATTGGCTGATTCGCTCAATTTGACGAGACTCCGAGTGATAGAATTTTTTCTTGCGAGGTTCAGTAAATCAACTCCCGTAGGATTGACCATGAGCATATGCCCGTTGGAATCCAGAGTTTGAACCGACACGCCTTCGAAAATCATGCTAGAATGTTCCTTGAATCTGTTGAAACTCGTCAGTTTTGCGGTCAACACATCCCGAAGAAACCAGCTCACCGTAAATTCCTGGTTCTTCCACTACTGGGATCGTGCTTGTCTTCCTCTGGACGATAAAGTGCGACTTGATCCTAATGGCGAAGAGTAAATATCTATCCATAAGAAAACATGCGAAACAGAAACCCACTCTCGACCTGACAACCACAGTACCCCAACCCCTAGTAAACAGTGCTTGATTGATTCCCTCTTTTGACTGCAGATGGATCGACCCTCTCAAATCCAGTTTCTTGCCATCAGTCCAGAACAACTGCAAATGGTCAGCCCCTTAATACGCGGTCGTCATTAAACCGCTTACATCGACATCGTTGTCGCCCCATCCTGCCCCTTCACCATCTTCGTGAATAGCTATCCTGTTCCAGTCACCTCCACCATTCCTCTCCATTTCTGCTCCTTCCCCTATACCAGGCTGCTGTTCATCCACCTTATCTTCTTCTTTGCCCTTGACTCTCCAGTCTCGTCTAGCCAAAAATTTGGCGAATCCTTCCTTTTTCTCTTCTTTCGGATGATTGTCACCTAGAGAAGGGCTTGAAACTGATTCTTTGAGATGAGCAAACGATGCTGATCTACGTATGGTCGCTTGGGAGTTAGACTGCTGTCTCTCATGCTGTTGAGATGGGTCTGGAGTCGATGATCTGAGTAAAGGCGAAGGAAAGATGGATGACACTGCTCTGATTTGCGGGGATGCTTTTATCGCCGGGCTCTCAGTGGCCGAGCTTGCGTCAGGCGTCGAGGGGAACACAATTGGGTACGAAGTTAATGAAGTTGAAGTGCAGTGAAGTAGGTAGCTCGCTACTGGAAATTCAGCTGATAATTTCAGTTCACGCAATAAATTGTTGACTCACAGTCTTGGTTGTTACACACTGCTACATCCCCTTCTCCGGGCAGTTCCAGTCTTGCAATGATATGCATTGCTGCTTTACTGGATAACGAAGGGGCGATCATTACCACTCTAGTAAGTTCTCCATTCGGACTGGGCAAAGCACAAGGCCATGGTAAACCATGAGCAAGGAGCATGAAAGTCTAAACATTTTATGAGCCAATACGCCTCATGTCCTATAAGGTGGATATCTTACGTTGTCCTTTCGAGCTATGTTGATATTTTGCCACGACCAAAACAATGATATCTTTCTGCTTTTGCTGATTGAACGAGATGAGGTCAATTGGCTTTCTGTTGCAGATTCAAGATCTAGATTCGCTGTTTGATAAAGAGTTGTCAAAGAGAAAATGTCAAGCAGACTACAAGTTCTCCAATTAGCTTGTATTTTCTGGTTAATTTGGCAAGCTGATATTTACCCTTCGTCTCTCAGAATGATCAGCGAGTCAAATTCTTCGAATACACTCATTTGGACAATCTTTCCCCGACCAGCTTCTCGCAATACGATCCTCTTCACGATTTGTTCCTTCTTCACTGCGTTTTCTTTCTGTTGTACATGATCTCCATGAGCGTTCGTTGGAGTGGGACTTTGATTCTCAATCAAATCTTCAATCAACTTCCTATCTTGCTCTTCTTTTCGATCTTCTCTTGATTCCTTTTCCATTTCTAAATCAACTTTAGCTTCTTCTAGCCTTTCTTCGTTCTTCTCCGTTGTTAACTCATTATCCGTTGATGAACTATTCCTACCAAAGAAACCAAATCTGGAATTATTGTTTGTAGTACCTTCAGTAGAAGTTGACATGAAAGATTTTGGACTTGTAGCTCCACTTTTATCATCTTGATCTTGATTTCCAATTGCATCTCGACCATGTAAACCTGTTAATCCTTTTCTTGTTATTCCACCAATACCTAATCCAATTATACTTGGTCCATCATCTTTACGTTCTTTATGTTTTTCTAAAGATTCTCTTAATTCATTTCTATCTGTTATACTTCCTCTATGTGAATGTTTATCAAGAGTAGCTACTGAAGCTGAAATAGAAGAGAGTGTAGTAGTTGGTAATTGTATTGCAGAAGGTGGAGGTGAAAATGCTGATGTTCTCCTATTACCTTTAGCAGATGATGTAGAATAAATAGAAGATGCTGATGAAGTATTTCTAGGTCTCCCAGAATAAGATAAATTTCTATTTTGTGTAGGCCTACTTCTTCTTGAACCTAATTGAGGAGAAGTATTTGAAGAAGCTGCTTGAGTGATTATAGATGGTATATCTGGAGAAAGAATATCTTCCCTTGATATAGGTTCCTTAATTATAGATATCCATATTGTATTCTCCTCAGATGCTAAAGCCGTACGTCGTGATGGACCTGATTCATCAAATGAGGGGACTAGCCATGATGCGACATGAGTTGGTTTGATAGGTAGGGTTTCTTCTGGAGTAGTTAAAGGAAGGAGTGGGTCGAGGAGGAAAGGTATTCTCAGTGGCTTCTCAGCCATTGTGCCCAATCTAGAGCCTAACTCGAAGCTGAAGTGGGTCGAACACGTCAAACAAATTGCTCTATTACGTTCCTACTATACTATCTTGTATATCGTGTGTGATCTTACTATTCACAAGTGCAATTGAGATGACGTGCATACATGCATTGTTATTGCAATCTCCGGTTCGACCGGTTCCATTCATCGCACGGACACCTCCGCCATTATCCCCCCTATACGTATAACAACGAATCCGCTCAAGCTTAATGACCATGCCATGCATAGTTTGTATAGAAATACATGTATCCCTCTACCTGATCAGTCTCCTGCTCTGCGACTCATTCCTATCATTGTTATTCCCACATCTAGTGAGAAGCAGCGAGGGCATCGGCTTTTTCTTTTGCAGAGAACATACGAGGCTATTGAGGGGAACAAATTGTCAGTATCGTATTGAAGGGATTATATGATTTTTGCAGGTCTCAAAAGCTTACAGGAAGGTTACGTTCCCTATTGTAAGATGATGAAAGTCAGCTATTTGTCATGTCATCTGTTTGAATTAGCAAACTTACCATTTCGTACCGTCAGGGAATAGTGGTGCTGGATTAATTTGGTAATATCAGCTATTGATCATGCATGAAGCAATTGGGTCGATGGAAAGCTCACGTCTATATGGGTCAGGGTGTATCTCTTTAGCTAATCTCTCTTCTGCTTGTTCAAGTACCAAGGCAAGTGCACGAGGATCGGTGATGTTTCTACCGAAAGATATGCAAAGTCAGCTCGTTGATCTCATTCAGCGAAGTCATACGTTTGAACAGATATGGTCCCTCATCAATCCTCCTAGATATATTCCCTAGTCCCGAGGAAATCCCTGAAAACCAAGCATAGCGTCCACAACGCAACTTGATAGCTTTCCATTTTAGCATTATATGTGAATTGCTTGAGGATATTTCCTGACCATTCTTCAATCACTTTTCGCCATTACCCTAAGGCCGCTAGGGTATCCGGCTCATTCCTCTATACTCTCTTTCTCTTGTATGACGAGCCGATATAATTTCAACGAAATAGAACCTCATCAACTCACCTGTTTCGCTCAAATTCCGCCCTTATCTCAATAGCTCTCTCCCTCCATAGATCTCGACGAATGTACCAGTTCAACGAGTTGACGAGATAACGCTTGTACAACGATTTGACATACAATCTATTGAATTACCGAGCATGGATCGTAATACCGAAACAAGTGCGATGTTGAACCATGATTTATTTCGAATTGAAGAAGGTGAAGCAGGACGAAAAAAACATTAGCAAATGCTTCCATAGTCAGGAGTATTTTGGACGTCCGTGGCTTACCGGTGTGCTGCTGAGTATGAGGGTACAGGGGGTGCCATTTTGTTATGATGATATATGTAGCTTATGATGATATAGGATATACTTTCATGCATCTGTAGCACTTTGTCATGGAAACACCTTCAATCTGACTGGTTCGAAGTTGAGACGAATTGAAGTAACGGAAGCATTTACACGTTTTTGCCATACAGTTTAGGCGTGCATTGTTCAAGAGAAGATGACCACATATGCCTAATATTCATATCATGTACACGTGGGAATCATCATGCTTCTTGTACCCCTTTCATGCAATTTCAAACTGTCAAATCGCTTCATACGGAAACCCGATACGCGATGCATAAAGATCGATTCAATTGAGGATCACATGTGAGCATCATCGTCTCTTTTACTGTTTGAGCAGGGTTCTAACTGCTGTGAAACAGTGAATAAAGTGATCTTCGAAATGCCGGTTGAGAAAGGTAAAGCTATATCACGTGACTTGAGCAGATTAAACTTAAATCGCCGCGGTGTTATCGCAATCATATCGCGATTGTTTTTAATGTTTATCACAGAGTGGAGGTAGATCACCGTCATTTGTATGAAAGGGGGTTAGTACAAGGTATATAAACCCCAGATCAATTTCGATTTACCTTTCTTTTCCTTCTCATCACTCACAAAACTAATTCAAAGCAACCAGACCTTTCTCTTTTCAACTCAAACCATCTCAAATCAACAAAGTATCATTTACAATGGCTCGAACCAAGCAAACTGCTAGAAAATCTACCGGTGGTAAAGCTCCCCGAAAGCAACGTAAGTCCATATTGAACCTCTTTTTATATCTTGCCACCCGCTCTTAGCTGATGATTTGATTAATTCAGTTGCCACCAAGGCTGCTAGAAAGTCAACTAAAGCTGCGGGTGCCGGTGCTGGTACTTCCGGTGGTGTCAAGAAGCCTCACAGATACAGACCCGGTACTGTAGCTCTTCGAGAAATCAGACGATACCGTGAGTCAGCTGGCATTTTACTTTTGACTTTCGCAAGCTGACGTGGTGATGTCGCTCAGAAAAATCCACTGAACTCCTTATCCGAAAACTTCCTTTCCAAAGATTAGTCAGAGAAATCGCTCAAGACTTCAAGACTGATTTGCGATTCCAATCCTCAGCTGTATTGGCTCTTCAAGAAGCTTCCGAAGCCTACCTTGTTTCTCTCGTAAGCTCATATTTTCTGCTCTCGCCACTTGCAAACTGCAAGCTTACGTGTTCCCGTTTCTTTAGTTCGAGGACACCAACTTAGCCGCTATCCACGCTAAGCGAGTTACCATCCAACCCAAGGATCTTCAACTCGCCCGAAGACTCCGTGGTGAACGATCTTAAGCTACTTCACTCTGAGTTTTATCTAGAGGATACACTATTTCAACCCATACGCGTGACACATTTTGATCTTGATCCTTTGGTCGCGACATTTTATTTATACTTCGTTTCGCTGTTTTCATTCGCTTCATTAGGGTTGAGCCTTTATGCTCCCCATCATTATGTATTCATGCATTTCAATATAATCAGAAAAAAAATCTCAGAATCATTGCCAGTGACACTGAGCCCGAAGCAGCAAATTTGATTTTATGAGCTCGAATATACCACCCCAATCGATTCAGATTGTTGGACTCGCATACGCTGACATGATGCTGATATTGACCATATGCATACATTGAGCAGGCATGGATGTCCCTTCCGACCACACAAGATAGATCATCGTTGTGAGCATTTAAATGAATCTACAGTGGAGGTTACATGTGCCACGTTTTGATCAGATGTTATGAACCTTACCCTGAATGTCAGTCAGGTAACAAGGTATCACCCAATCCATTGACTTTCGAGCAAATACCATCTAATTAATGCTAACGAACATTCTTTCATCCTTCTCTCAACTCTAATCTTCGTCTGCTACTGCTTATACCTGGTTTTTGAATTCCCCAATAACCCAAAAATGCCTCCTCCCACTTCTTCTCTTAAACCCTCCTCAGTCAAGACCAACGGTTCAGCTCCAGCTACTACTAGCTCTACCAGCGGTAATGCCAAATCTACTGGAAATGCAACGGGAGGTATTGGACAATTGGCTAAACCCGATCAATCTAAATATAATGCTGAGCAAGAGGAGTTGAACAAGCAAATTGCAGAAGTGAAGACCAAGCTTGTGAGTTAACAAGCATCGTATAAATAAGAGCTCTAGCTTATATTTCCCTTACGCCCGTCCCTTCACTTGCTGCACTCTAATCATCTTGTTGTCGACCATCGCCGTTTCCTTGACTCCGGTTTCATTCGACATCGCTCTGGCGGTGAACTCATCATTAGGATGCAATTCGTTCGAGAATCTCCCTTACTCAAGCTCCTCAATCAGGTGACAGAAGATCAGCTATTAAGCAAGAGATGGATAGCTTACGATCCGAACAAGCTAAATTCAAAGGAGATAGAAATAAGTTATTCGATGAAATGAAAAGAGTTCAAGAACAATTACAAAAGAAAATTAAGGATGTTCAAGGTCAAAAAGGAAAAGTACAATTCAGAACTGTTGATGAGATTGACGATAGGATTTCGTGAGTTTATTTATCGTATCGGTTGTCATCCATGAAGGGATAGACAAGGACTATTGTACATTGTGTTGTATTGCATCTAACATAAAAGGCTGATAATGTCATCGGTGTGTTGTAGATCCCTCGAAAGATCCATTGAATCTGGTTCGCTCAAATTAGTAGACGAAAAGAAAGCCTTGGCGGAGATAACTACCCTCAGAAGATCGCGTAAAGTACTTGAGACTACTGGATCAGTTGACGATGCTATCGCAGCTGATAAAGCTCGAATCGATGAATTAAAGAAACAATTAGATGATCCAGAAGCTAAAAAGGTTAGCGAGCGATTTGATGAATTGAAGAAAGAGATGGATGGACTTAGAGCTGAAGGTGATAAAGCTTATGAAGAGCGAGGTAAATTATTCGATGAGAGGAATCAATACAGCAAAGAGATGGTGAGTTGACCATAATGCGCGAATTAATAATCGCTTGACTTAATATGCTGAGCTCCTATTGTTATAGGATGATCTGTACGAGAAGAAAAGACAATCTGCTCAAGCACACCGAGAAGCAAACGACAAGTGAGTACGGGCAATCAAGGCCGAAAATGCTGAATAATGCTGGTTACATACTGACCTGGTCGTCATTCATAGGTACTACGCTAAAGTCCAAGCCGACAGACAAGCTCGTCAAGAAAGATTCAAAGCTGAAAAGGCCAAGGAAGACGCTGCTAAGCGAAACGAAGAGATTACTAGACTTAGAGAAGAAGCAAAAGCACCAGCTTTCACTTCAGAGATTGATGATTGTGGTGTATTGATCGGATGGTTTAAGGGAAAATACGGTTCTGGTGAAGTCCCCTCAACTCACGCCGGATCCGATGTTTCACAAGAAAAAGTACTGGAAGGTGTCAAGCAATTGGAGATTCGAAAAGTCGATTCTGAAGATGCTTTCAAGGGTATGACTTTGAAAAAGAAAGATGATGATGAGGAATTGGGTGGATTCTTCGGTGGAGGAAAAGGTAAAAAGAACAAGAAAGGTGGGAATAAGAAATCTGGAACAGCTACTCCTGCTTCTGAAGGTACTTCCACTCCATCTGGATCTGGATCTGTCAATCTCCCCATGAGTCTGCTTAGTGCGTTATTGAGTTTGGGTATTCCCCCTCCCAGTGGTCAAAGCGATGTAGCTAGAACTGTGGAAGATTTGGAAACTAAGAAAGCATGGTTTGAGGCTAATTCGGCTGCTAAGACCAAGGTTAGTGCGAGGCCAGCGCCCGGTGATACTTGAAGCTGATAGTGGATATAATGCTTTCTTTAGGCTGAGATCGAGCGAGTGGAAAAGCTAGTAGCTAAATTGCAAAAGAAGAACGCTGCTGTTCTTGGTGATGACGCTGAGGCGGAAGATGACGATGAAGTGAAATCGACCGTATCTGGAGGAAGTATTCCTACTGAACAAGGTGGTGCCAAAGAGCCTTTACACAGTGAGCATTACTATGATGTTTATCGTAATGAATGACGCTAATCTGTTTTACCAAACAGCCGTCGCCGTTGCTGGTGAAGCTACCGGTAAAGATATTGTAGAAGATGAAGGAGAACAGGTGAGTTTGGACTCGTTTTGATCAAGTCAGAATGACAGTATTGAAGCTGAGATTCACTCCGTTTTTGCCTTAGCTCCCTACTGACGAAGATGATAAATCACCTGAAATCAAGAAGGTTGATTCTGCTTTGGAAGAGCTCAAAGAAGCTGAAGCGGAAAATGACGCATAAGATTGACTCTATATGTCATATCACAAAATAAGCGGAATGGTAATCTGTATTCCTGCTTGACATGCATACTATCTCATTGACTTGTTCAAAATGGATAAATTCATTATTGAGATGTAATAATATTGGCTCATTCACGGAGATAGGTCACCGCTTTTTACACATAATTTGTAATTATCAAATCTCGGCGCACAAGTTGTGACATGAGCCGAATGGGTTTATCGGTCCGGTTAGGAAATAACTTTTTAAGCAACGAATAATTCAAACTTGGGTTAGGATGGTTTAAAGGTTTTTCGGCAAGGTATGAAATCACGGTAAAATAAATCCGATAGGGAATTCAGGGTTTTTTAAATTGAAGATCTCATTCGGCTTATCTTCAATATCTTTAATCGCGCCTTTTATTAGAAAGATATGGGGATGTGCAATTTAGAAAATGATGTTATCGATGAGAATTAATGGGTCAATTGATTACGAGTGTCTGTTGAGATTATCTCCCAAATGGATTGTTCTTTTCATTCTTATACATCTTGCAATGATCAGTCTTTGTTGTATAGATTGATTTTTTCATTAGACTTCAAGATTAAGAATTTAGTCTATTTTAAAACAACGTTTCTTTGCGTCATTGTTCTTTGGTCATTTATCATCCGGACCGAGATTTTTCGAAAAAAAGCGAACCACGTCTTCCGCGATAACGACTTTGAAATAAAAGGAGGGTATTGTTAAATAGAGTTAAGATAGGATTGATTGGAATATACGAGTATCATTAGGTATAGAAATATTCATTAAATCATTCTTGAAATTTCTGAAGTGAATATACATATATCGATATTTTGAGAGATAAGGAAAGATTCATCTAAGATTACTGCAATTTAGATAGAGTGATAGATAAGTATCACCTCAAAATGTCAATACAGAAACAATACAAGTAAGTAATGATGTGACTTTGGAACCTTTCTAATTGTTTGAATCTCTATCCGTAAGTGTTGCTGCGTTTTGCTAATTAATTCAATCTGTTTAATAGATTTACCAAATCAACTCTTCCAATTCCATTTGATATTTTATATATTATAATTCAAAATTTATATTCATCAAAATCTTTTAAATCATTATCAAAATTAGCACAATTATCAAAAGAATATAATAATTTAATAATTCCATTAATTTATAAAGATATTCATTTAAAATCTGATGAACAATTACAATTATTTTTATTAACAAATTATTATTCTTCAAATTTACAACAACAACAAAAAGAAGAAGAAGAAATTAAAAATAAAAAAACAAGTTATAAAATTAAAAATGCTTTAAATTTAAATGTTAAAAAAAAAGTTAGATCAAATTCTTTAAAATTTAATTATAATAATAATAATAAACAACAAAAACAAAATAAAAAAATATTTAATGATGATAAATTAAATAATTTAAATTTAATTAAAACATTTAAAATTGATTTTTATCCTTCAAGATTATCTTTTAAATTATCATCATCATTATTAAATAATAATCCTTTAAAAATTGAAAAATTAATTTTTACTTCAAATAGTTTAATTGATTTAAATGAAAAATTAAAAAAATCAAATTCACCAAAAATTTTAACTTTTTATTGGTCAAAACATTTACCAAATTTATTTAAACCTAATAAAATTTTAATTGATTTTAAAAATTTAGATATTACAGATTTAATGTTAAATGAAAATTGGTTAAATACAATTACAGGTTTTAATATTTCAATTCAATCTTGGAAAAATAATAATTATAGTAACAATAATAATAATAATTTAAAAGAAATTATTTTAAAAGGTGAAAATTGGTTTGGAATTTTACCTAATCCAGGAATTAAAATTTCAATTAAATATAATAAATTTAATTATTTAAATTCAGAAGAAGAAGATAATAACTTAGAAAATCTGAAAGAAAATAATAATAATAATAATATTAATTTAATTGAAAAAATTCAAAATCGTAATAAAATAATTGAAAAAAGAACAAAATCTTTAATTAAAGGTTTAAGAAATTCTCAAGCTTTACATGAAAATTATCAATCAAATTCATCTTTAAATTGGGAAATTATAGATATTTTACCTAATCCTATAATTACTAATATTAATATTAATGAGGAAGAAAGATTTATTGAAAATCAAAGAGAAAAACGTAAAGTTTTAGATGATATTTTAACAGAATTAGATCAAGTTTCTCCTTATATTACTAAACGATATGGTATTATTGGTTTAGATGGTAGAAGAGAATTAAGTTGTTTGAATTGGGTAGAAAGTTTTTGAATTAACAATATGAAAAATACAATGCATTAAGCAGATCAAGTTGTACAATATGTATTACAGGAATTATCCTATAGATTGTATAGATTCCGTATAGAATTATAGATGCCATTGATTGATCGAAATGTAAACCTTGTCAAGTAGACTTATCAAATTGCGCCAGTAAACTTTCAATTTGAAGCATTTAACCAGATCTGAGATGCAGACTTTCGATAAATTGCTGTAAATCTTCTTGAGCAACTTCCACAACACTAGTATCGAACATATCATGTTTAGCTCCTGATCCCGATTCCTCAGCGGCATTTTGAAAAGCTAATCCGAATTTACTAAATAGCATGAAATGTCAGCAAATCATCAAATTTATTCCACTCATTCGAGAACAAAGGTTTTACACACTTCTTTCTAACATCTCCAAATTCTGGAGAACCTGTAACTCCAACAACCATATAACTACCTTTATCTTCATTCAAACAGGCCACAACAAATGGCAAGCTTTTAACTTTACCTCCATTATTCAATTTTGATTGTCTTTCGGCCCATCTATCTCTAGTAGCATCAACTAACCAAAGTGCTAATCTACTTAACGTTGAAGGGTGTGAAAATATCTTTAAATCAGGTCCTTCCTTCAGAATTGCTAATCTGAATGTTCTAAGAGATCGAATAATTGTCTTATCAAGTAACGCTGAACCAGCTCGTATTATAGATCGATGAAGTGTCATTGATAGTGGTAATGAACGTCTTATTAACGCGATACTACGATTCATCCATGCAATAGTCAGCCCTCGACATCGATACTTAAACCAGGAGAAACGAGAAAAACAAGGCACTCACTCATCACACGCATCATAGGCTATCCAAAAATTCGTACTTCCCCAATTCTCTTTCTTTTTCTCCACCTGGGTTCCATCTAGAGCTGGGTCTTCTCCATTCTTATTGGGGTCTTGATTTTCTTTACCTTCAGCTATAGATGCGCTTTCTCTTGTATTAACATTCCATCTCGTTGTACCTCCGAACCATTCCCCACCTCCCTTTCCTCCTTCTCGATCTACCTCCAGACGCACTCCGACTGCTATATTAAGTAAGGATGATATGACCTCAACAGCATCTGCTGCTGAGAGTGAGGAAAGTTGAAAGCCATATGCACGTGTGAAAGAAGGGTATGACAACTCGACCAGACCGTATTCAGGTGCGATAGATTCCAGCTTTTCAGGTAATTTACGTTTTAAATCCATATCCATATGTGACCATGTCTGTTGGCATTGTTGGAGAGAGAAACTGAATCTCACAAAATCAGCTCATATACTCATGTCAAGCATTTCCGTTATATATCAATGGGATCATCTGAATGAACTTACCCCATCTTAGCTAAAAGACCTTGTAATTTCTTCCTACCTTTCTCTTTCCAGATACCCAGTCGCCCAGCAACATATCCAGAATGTAGCATAGATTCATACAAATTCCAATGCCGATAAAGCATGAACCGTAATTCCTCTGATTTGGCTATACTCCTGTCATCTGGATTAGGTATTTTGATTCCACCATTTGTGGCTGCTGGATCATGATTCAGACGAACAACTTCATCTTGAAATATAATTTGAAAAGATTCGTATGAATCTCTATCAATTCTTGAAGTAATATATTGATTCGTTACTGCCAAGATTGCGTACCACAGTATATCATTATCTGCCCTTTCCAGAACAGTGGCTAGAAGGTAGATCGTTAGGGCGACTGATTGGCCGTATGATGTTCCCGCATTGTAATATCGTTGAATTCGCTCGTGATGCGCTTCCCGCACTGCTCTGGGTAATCGCCTTGGCTAGAAATGGTATAAGTACATAGCATGGTGAGTTTGTCTGGGACCACTTACCCGATCAACGTTTTCCTTTTGCCGCTTTGATTTCGCAACCGGCTCAGTTGAGCCTGCTTTGCGCCTCTTTCTTGCTCGCTTCGAAGGTGAGCCCTCGCCATCTCCGTCATCTTCTTCGTTGTCTTCTTCATCGACATCCTCCTCTTCATCCTCCTCGGCCTCTTCATCGGACTCATCATCCTCACTTTCGTCATCCGAGGAGCCGGAATCAGACGGTTCATACTTCGAAACCACATACAGTCAGCACAACAAGTCCCGTACTTCATTTGCTGAATTTCAACGACGCACCTCTAGAGCCTCCCAGCTCTTTTTGACGTTATCCATAGTCTCGCTGAACTCATCACCATCGCCCCAGACCCATATCTTTCCTTCACTCGATTCCCCTTCGCCAACCTCATCCAAGCCTATATCTACGCCAAAGAGGTTTTGTAAGTTCCAGGGCCGATGAGAGTCTATTATATGAAGATGACATGTTGGAGGCAATTCGAAATAAGATGAAAGTGTCAAAAGGGATCCGAGGGAAAGGAGTATAAGGGTATGTAGCTGTGACAAAATCATTTATCAGCTGTGATGACAAATTGTTCACTTAATGCTAACCTCTTCCGAAGCCAAGGCCTCATCTCGTCTTGAGTCCAACTCTGAGTAGCCCCCAACAGGTACGAGTCGATAAGGTACATCGTCGTTCTTAAATAATGAACACAGTATTCGTGCACCCAGCAATCCATCCTTTCTCAATTGGTTAGCTGTTGTTTTCTCATATGTAAAGGTGAGATCAGCTTACCACATCCGTGCCAGCTAGTATCACTACTCCACCATTACCTGCTCCTCCTTTCCTTCGGACACGAGAAATTATTGAGTTGTAAGCATGAGTATATGTGAGATCGGAAGGACGAAGATCATCGGATGGCGGAAGAAGTAGAGGCATCGGATGCCTTTCTCCCAAATGAAAGACCTTTCTGAGCTGGTCGCAGAGTTGTTAAAGTGGGTTATCAGCCGATGTCACTGTGTCGTTCAGTAGAGTAATCAATCAGAGAAACAATTCAAAGATAAAATACCAAAGTAAGAAACGCGTGCAATTTAATGTTGACAGACGCGTGAATCACTAGTACTCGGTCAAATTGGGAGAATTACGTAACGTGATCTTCCGGTTATCAATTAATATATGACGCATCATGATGAGATATCAACTCGCAGTATTCACAAGAAACATCAACCTCAACATAAGCATCTACTTTAGTCTTAGTTCAACACCTGTAATTCAAACATACATACAGGAGACATATCCCAATGTCGACTCCGATAGCAGACCATCATAGCTCTTCCAAGAGGCCTCACCCTACTTCCAACCCATTCTCAAAGTTACGATCAAAGGTAGATCATCTGCAATCCGACTTATCTAAATTGGGTATAGCAATATCAACTACGTTAAACCCGAATCATAGACATGATGAAGCTTGGGAACAAGAAGTAGATGCTAAGATTGAAGCTATAAGAGATGGACACAGATTTAGGAGTTTTGCAGGGGAAAGGGATGGGAATGTAGTTAAATGGCATGTAGATGGGCATGATTACTTCTGGGCAATGTCCGAGATGATTGATCAAGCCAAAGAAGTGAGTCAACGCTTTCGCCTTTTTCTACGGATTGCATTATAGCTGATACATCTCTCAGAGCATAATGATTCTCGATTGGTGGTTATCACCAGAACTTCAGGTAAGATAGCATATGATCAAGCAATGAATCTCCTAGACTGACTTGCAGTTCAGCTGCGAAGGCCTGCAGCTCTCTTTCCGGAATGGCGTCTTGATCGTTTGATTCAGAGGAAAGCCGAGGAAGGCGTGCGAGTATATGTTATGGTCTACAAGGAGGTCAGTCATCAGTCAGTTTATGGAGAGACAAATGACTGACAATATCTCTCATCCAGGTCGACTTGTCCATGAGTTTATCATCGAAACATACCAAAGTAAGCTCGCGAATATGTCATTCCAAGCATCAGCTTACAAGCTCACAACTTGTATAGCATGCTCTGGAAGACTTGCATGACAATATCTGTGTGATGCGACATCCAGATCATAGTGGAGGTAAATCTGTTTTTACTGATTTTCCCTTTCATACATTCACTGATGTATGCTCTTAGGTGAACTTGTATATTACTTTTCGCATCACGAGAAACTATGTCTGGTAGATAACAAAATAGCAGCTATGGGAGGATTAGACGCATGCTTTGGTAGATGGGATACAAGGAATCATCCTTTAGCAGACGTCCATCCTACGGAATTCTACAAATCGCTTTTCCCAGGTCAAGATTACAATAATTCCAGAATCATGGATTTCCAGGTGAGTCAGCTAAATTCTCGGCATGTGCTGGTAGAGGAACAGCTGACCATTCCTTGAGCTCAGACGGTTGATAAATATACGAGCAATGCTTTAGCCTTACAGGAAGCTCCTAGGATGCGTGAGTATACGGCGTGCATATGCCGCTTCTACTGCAGATCAGCTGAAGCGTCCAATATAGCTTGGCATGATGTATCCCTGACGATGATGGGCCCTTCCGTTGTCGATCTGATCCAACATTTCTGTGAAAGGTGGAATTTCGTCAAAAATATCAAGTGCGTTGAATTTGGTTTGAGCGTTCAATGGAGAGATTTCAGCTGACAGTTATGGGTAAAGATACAAGCATGACCACCGGATGGAATGGCTTGCCCTGCCCTTCCGTGAGCTGATGATTCTGGCCCAGCTGAGGTCATAATCGCTGACATCGAACCTTTAGCCTGGGACGATGTCCAGTCTCGTCATGATGAAGAGAAACTGATCAAGGACAACGAGTTCAGATTACACCATCCTCATCTATCAGAATGGAAAGATGTCAGTCTCCCCTCGATACTAGCTGTGCTATTGAAAGAGCTCAACTGACCGGACCAACGAGTAGCACGGCAGACAGTTCTTCCACCCGTATCATTTCCCACCGTCCGAGGCTCCAAGAGCTTCTGAACCTGTTCCCTATGGTACTTGTAGAGTACAAGTAAGTTGATATCCAGCGGACGTTAGCATCTATTGCAGCCGTACCATCAGCTGAGCCTTCTCGACAGGTCCTTCGTTCGGCTGCAGACTGGAGTCATGGTATTCTGTTGGAGAACAGTATACAGCGTGAGTCTGCCCTATGTTGTGGTGAAGTGAACATACGAGCTGACCAAGGGATTCCCACTTAAGAGGCATACATCAGCTTGATCAGAGAGGCGAACCACTGCATTTACATAGAAAACCAATTCTGTGAGCTTTTTCATACATTGTTAATGAAGATCATAGCTGACATACTTCACATTCAGTGTAAGCATCTTATACAGCGAGGAATCTCCACGAATCGTGGTATTGACCTGCCCATAGTATTTCCTCTTGTAAGGAAGGTCAGCCAGTGAAAAATCTGATTGGTAAGCTGGCGGATTCCGCATAATTAGAATGCAAGCTCACCACACAGAGATATAGCACTTGCTCTTGCGCAACGAGTAATATCGGCGGCTAAAGAAGGCAGAAAATTCAAGATCATTGTATTGATTCCTGCTGTTCCGTGAGTCAATCAACGCAAGATCATGATTTACAAAGTCCGACTCACCAACGATTTTTCATAGTGCCTTCGTGAGTTGAATGCGTGAAGCCTTTTACCACCAGTAGCTCATGTCCGATGTAGCCCGGAGATATACAAAGTCAGTCTGGTCTGAAAGCAATCATGGAGGCTCAAGTAAGCTCGAAATTACTACCTTGCCTCTCCTCAGCTTATCCGACCCGCAGTACCGAACGATCAATCGAGGTGGAGCGTCAATCTTCGAGATGATCAAAGAAGCAGGGTTTGAGCCGTACGTTGGCTTTTCATCCTGATTATGTGAGCGATGAGCTGACATGCTGCCCAGTATGCAATATATCACGGTAAGCTGCAAGACACACTGGACTAGCCGGAAGCTGACATGATGTCAGTTCTGGAATCTGCGAAGTTATGATCGGATAAATAATCCCAAAGCACGTATCAAGCGAATGGAAGAGAAGTCCGGTGTCACGTTTCACGAAGCTCAAGTGGCTCTTGCCAAAGTATATGTGGGCTCTGATGATGTAGGCGGTGGTCAAGACGAGACGGTCAATATCGAACAGGCCCATGATCAGACTGCTGGAGTAGATCAGATCAACAAGAAAGATACTGTAGAGAAAGCTATCAAGCTACCAAAGACCATAGATGACGCTAAGCGTATCATTGAGAGGTTCCAGAATGGCAGGAGTAATGACGATAAACATGTGTAAGTCTTTTTATTTCCTGGACAAGAGAATCGTAGCTCACTTTGATATATTGCAGATCTGATAATGGTAAGATGCCACTTCCGGTCTGGCTTCGCAACTTGTTAATATCTGATATCAATATTCCTTAGTCGGCCAACATGCTATGCTCGATAAGACGTCCTTGGCAGAGGAGCAGTGGGATGGAACAGACGAGGAGGAATTGGCATGTTACGTGTCAGAGGTGAGCTTTAGCATGATACGGATTGTTTGGATTCAGCTGATAAAGGTCCAATACAGATCCTGTATATCCACAGCAAATTGATGATTGTAGACGACCGAAGAGTAATTTGCGGTTCGGCGAATCTGAATGATAGAAGTCAAGTCGGAGATCACGATTCAGAAATTGCTGTCGTAATCGGTAAGCTATATATCAACCGCATAGGTGAAGTTGGCTAACCAATATTTGCAGAGGATGCCGATATGATTGAGTCGAAGATGGACGGTAAGAAATACATGGCGAGTAACTATGCTACTACTTTAAGAAGGACATTGATGAGAGGTCAGCTTCATGACACTTCAAATCTTGTATCAAGCTGATTACTTTCTTACTTTCATGGTCGCAGAGCATCTTGGTTTACTTCCCCCCCAACCACCTTTCGATTCTGCCGAACATCCGAACGACGGTATGCACCCTGCCCCTCATTCACTCAGATATGATTTCGGTTCAGCCGAGGATCTGGCTGTAGAGGATGTCCTCAGCGATGAGTTCGAAAACCTTTGGGTAGGAACAGGTAGGGGTAATAGAGAGATTTTCGAAAAGATTTTCAGACCTGTACCCAATGATTCGATTAGGAATTGGGAGGATTATAAGAAATACCTTGCTCCAAATGCTGGAATTTCAGTGAGTCGGATTCCATTGGGTTTCAATGCTAAGCCAAGGCTCATGTCTGTATCATCGTAGAGCGGACATATTGCCAATCGCGAGATGAGTTTAGCGCAAGTCAAGGAAGAATTAGGTAAAGTCAAAGGACATTTGGTTGACATGCCGTGCGATTTCTGTATCGTGAGTCACCCTAATCTTGTTAACGTGGTTCGTATCAGCTTATTGCTCTTGTGCAGGATCTAAAATGGATGACAGAAGGAGATTGGTTATCTGTAAACTCATATACCCTGGCCTTATACGTTTAGGCTCGAAGGAGTGGAATTAGCCGATTGAGAGTAATTTGATCCTGGATCATCTGAGAACATCTTTTTGTAGTAATAGCTATACATGCAGCTTGGTTCATAACTCTTCGTGCACGATGTCTCCCCTGACTATCCGCTGTCTCATCCAGACCTCTATGCGATCAGGACGTATAAATATATTGTCATCTACCCGATAAGTGGTATCACGCCACGTGAATGATCGGCTCATTTCAGGGTTATCGGATGATGTCGTTTATTCACTTCCACTTTACATGTCCACTTTTGAATATACAATTTACAAAAATCAATAAGCTGCTGCTTATTTAACTCTAAAGTCCAATCTAAGTATAGAATCCGATTGTCTAACATCGATTCACGACTCAGTAGTGCTCGACCACAAGGCTTGAAAAAAAAAAAAGTAGCAAAGAAGAAAGTGAATTACCTATTAAAGATGGATAGAAATACTGAAATCAAGATAGCTGTAAGTGCATCAATTTTTCCACCGAAATCTCAACCTGAGGGCAACAGTTGTCAATATACGGTCTTGGGGATATCATTTGAATCTCTATCGTTTGGATTAAGTTAGATCGTTCTTTACTGACTATGATCTCAAAGTCTAATGCAATATTGGAAGAAATGATAAATGATCTTATCCTTACGACCACTATGTCAGCTCATAGAGAGATCAAAAGAGGTAGAGCCATTTGTGGAACATGTGGAACCAGGTAAGCAATATATCTCTTTCATCATCACTATGATACTATCTATAATCCGCATTCTGTTATTCCTAAAGATACATAATCTAATACAGGCAAATTGAATTATTTGTCTGAGGTATGTCATAGCTAACTATATCCTTTCCCCATAGATGTCGTTCGCATTTACCTCTTCCCTTGCCCACCAATCTTGGGTCGTCATCTTCATCCTCTTCCCTATTACCCAATCAATCTGCTCCTACATCTCGTAATCCTTCTCCTCAACCTAGTATAGATGGTCAACCTATACCTCGTACAGGAGGATATATAATAGGTCCAGAAAGAGGTACAGGTGGATCAACAGGAATAGGAAGTGGAAGTGGAAGAATTGATACGAATGGAAATACATTTTTTGAATGTTTAGTTTGTTCTAGATCTGTGAGTTGAATTATTGACTCGAATATATCCAAGTGTCAAATGTAAGTATAGCTTAAACCTTACATATGAATTCAGGTCGCTTCAAATCGATATGCACCTCATTTATCATCTTGTCTTGGACTTAATGGTTCAACACGTCGTGGTGCAGCTAGATCAGCAGCTGTTAAAGCAAGATTAGGTAATAATGATAGATCAAGTCCTTCTCCGTACGTTATAGGCTCTAGTAAAGGTGATGGTGGAAGTGAGAATGGTGATTGGGAAAGAGGTAGTGAAGGTGGGGAAAGTGTTAATGGGAAGAAGAAGAAAAGTGAGTTCAGATTGTTCAACACTTTAATCCTTTTCGAAAGTAAAACTGTTCCTCTTGGATTGCTGACACGAGATTCTTATTCCCACAGAGCTATTGAACGGAGCTTCGTCTACACCTACTCCATCTTCAGCCAATGCTAAACGTAATAAATCACCTATAAAAGCTGCTAGTATACCTAAGAAACCCAAAATAGGTCCTGCTTCAACAGCGAACTCAGGGATAGGTAAGCATTGGCATCATCGACATATTAGGGTGAATAGAAGGGCTCATATGAAACACATATTGTTTAGCTACTCCTACGCCAGCAAATAGGCAAGCTCTACCGCCTTCGAAATTAGGAAGACCTTCAACGAAACCAGCAGATATATCTCAATCACCTGTTTCTTCTCCTGAGAAATCGATAATATCAATAGCAAGTTCGGGTGGAGCAGGAGGAATGATGGGTAAGAAAACCTTACCTGGTCAAAGCACAAATACGAATTTGAGTGGGATTATGGGTTCAGGAGAGAATATCATTGGTGAGTCAAACAGATAAATGATATTTTCATTAGCATCACTGTGAGCTGATTTACATTGATCATGATAGAAGCTTTACAAGCCGGAGGGGACGATAGTAGTGATGGAGAAATAGATGATTATTAACTCATATACGAACTGCTCTTCTTGGAAACGTTTTAAAATAGGCATATAGAGAGATTTCTGTTGTAGCTGTTGTATTACCTCATGAATATTCCCATATAAGACTTGATGTAAACGATTTAACTACAACACATTTGGATCAATTCCGACTCTCCTTCGGCGATTCTGCGGCAGCTCAAATAGTCCTTGATGGAGGAATGGGGGCGAATCACCTTTCGTATCACTTGCTTCAACTGCAGCTTCGAAGCGGTGTTCATAATCGCCAGAGCAAAAAGAAGATAGTGTGGGTGACGTTATCAAGTCTTGTGCCTTGATGCGGTTACAGATATCCGGAAGGAAAGGGTACCGCCCACTATGTCAAACAAATGTTGTGATTGTCTTCGATTCGCCTAATGTTCGTCGAACACAAGTTACTTTATCCCATGCTACGCTCTTTTCGTTTTGGAAGAAAGAGAGGCGGAGCCAAATGCAGTAAACCACGATAGGTTTCATCAATCGATCACATATACGACAACTCGACGCTCGTTCCGGATATACTTCCATTGATCATACTTTATGCCGATCCACTTACACTTTGCTCTTTAGCATTAGTCGATCGAGATAAATCAAAAATTGAAGAAGAAGGATTTAATTCATCAAATATAGAATTACCAACATTAGAATTTATCAGTTTCTAGTGGAATCACAATTACTAAACCTTTATTAGCTGGATTGTTATGGGAAATTAATAAAGGTAAAAGGAGTGAAGAGAATTCAAAATTGAGATTGAAATTTGAAAATTAGAGGTGACATCAGGTATGATATTGATGAAGGAATCATTCAACTTGAGTCTAAAGAAGATGATCCATTTGAAGATCATTAGGCCTAATGAGATGATGGAAAATACAAATGCATGGAGACAGTGGATTAGAAAGAAAGATTGGAGGAGAAATGTTTAAATTCTCGGTGACCGATTTCTCCACATTGCTGTGTCACTGTCTCGTCAAGAATCACCAACAAGATGATCCATGCACAATGTTTCCGAGTCTTGTCAAGAACTCCCAAGCTTGAGCTTAAGTTTCTTTTCATTCTCCTCTCTACACTTTAACAACAAATAGTCAGCAACACAATGGAAGACATAATCCCACTCATAGTCGCCCAGGTCAACGACTACCTCACGCTATGCGCACTGGCTCTAGTTACCAAAAGGATGAACCGACTGGCAATCACCCGCCTCTACGATACCGTTCGCCTATCCACTTCAGGCATAGTCAAGCTTTTAACCCAAACACCTAGAAGGCTTTCTGCAAAAATAAAACACTTAGAACTTCGAATTTCCGTAGATTGTTTACGACACCTCCATTTCACCTTGTATAGCTTAGGAGAAAGGATCATACCTCATTTACTCTCGCCGAAAACTCTCAATTTGACAATAGAATCTGCAAAAATGAACGGTGGGATCCGCATAAAGCACCTTGAGGGTCCGTTTCTGACCGATCTCTTCGCCTACCTCTTTGGTTTGTTATTCACTGGCCCCTCCCATTTCCGAGTCAGATATACGGTTCTAGGCAAATCATCTGAATGCCCATGCGATTGTCGAGACCAAATAATGCATCTGTCAAGATTCTGGACATCTACACACACTCTAGATCTCCCCATGATGGGTATTTTATCACATGCGTACGGTCCGGAATGGCAAATCAAGGCCAAAAATCAAATTGATAGGATATCGGTCTCAAGGTCAGTACTAGAGAGTTGGGATTTGGACATGATGGGTCAATGGCTGTACAAATTATCTTCTTTGTGCAGCAACAAACCAAATTTAGATTCCAAGAAGGACTTGAGTGAGACATTTAAGATTGTATTAGAGGTCAGGCAGTCTGCGTCGGAGGAATTGAATGATGACGTACAAGAATTCCTGAAGCATAACGATCCAGAAGGTGTATTCGAAATAGTTTTCGTAGGTGAAGAAAGGGAGAATGAAGCCGTCAAGATCTGGAGAGATAGGGAGACCAGTCTTAATTAGTCTGTAAGGATTCTTCTTGCATTTACTTCGGTGATCATATGCTAGATTCCCTTGTTCAGATCTGCTCATCAATTATACTCTCATTAGTTGACAGTGCCTGCATGCATGAAGCTTTGGAATGTTTGTACGCAGGCCAATTATTGGCATCGGGAGATGGGTTCTTTCCATTAGTTCATACTGATATATCTCTGAATGCCAACTACCAAACAACGTTTGCAATTAATTTCGGAAGGTTTCTCGAATGTATTGATTTCTCCCAATCCATTCTGACACCCTTTGCGAATCGCTTGTTTCTGTCGATTCCCTAATTCTGAATAAGATTTTCCTCTGATCATTTTCATCATTGTGCTTGTGCTGTTCGTTAGATGACACCATGACATCACTCTCCTTTTTAGATTTGTCTGACTGAGTATACTCATATTTCCTCTTGGCAAAGTCAATTATCCATTGTTCTAAAATACCATTATACCTTCCAAAATTTTCAAAATTTGCACTATGTATTTCTAATAATTTAAGCTTATTAAATGGGGATTTCAATTTAGGTAAAAAAAAAGAAATATCAAATTGTTGAATTAATGTAAAAGGTATAATTGGTAAACTTAAACTTTGAAGATTTTTCCAATTACTTAAAGTAAATGATAAAATAATTGTTGACCATTCTACTTCTGATTCTATTTCTTTATTATTAAATTTATTAAAATGTTTACCTATAAATTTTTTAGGTCCATATATTGAACCTACAAAAAAAATTATCCATTCTTTAATTAAATCTTTTAAATTATTTTCATATCCAGATTGTATACCAATTGAATCAATAAATTGTTTTCCAGAAGAAGTAATTATTAATTTTTCTAAATTTTCAAATAAAGTTATAGGATATATTTGTGAATTAAAATTAGGTATTTCATTTTTAATTGAATTTAAATTAATATCCCATTTTAATAATTCAAAATGAATATGTATAGATTTTATTTTTGATTCAAAATTTATATCTGGATTATTTATAATATGCTTTACAAATTTCTTTACTTCTTGAGCATCTAATAATTCAATATGTTCCCATATTTTATCTTTGACTAATTTGTTAAAATATCGACATGTACGAGCTAGAGAAATTAGACTCGAACGATCTGAATGAAAAATGATCAAAGGGTAAATGTCGTAAGGAAGAGAGACTCTTGGTGTCGTTGAAACAGGTTCAGGCGGTATAACAGGTTGGATAAGTGGTTCGGTATATTGGCTTGTTTCAGTCCTGCGTCTGATTAACTTTTTGAAGGAGAGAGACTTGAGCATGGCAATGGCTAAGAGTTTCTGTTAGTTGGCCAGCAATTTAATGTCAAATGAGAGAAGCTATCGTCGCATCGTTCTTATGTGGTGTATAGAGAGCACCGTTGCTATTATCATCAGGTCGATGACTCTTTGCTTGGACGATTGCCAAGACACCGAAACGCGGTTGTACAGCTGACCGGAACTACAACATTATTATGTAATAGATAGTCATTATGCATAGATGCGTGTTGGTGGAATACCGTATTCACGTCATAGACTTACACAGTGTGGCACTACGGCTTGATGTACTCATACTTTTTTATATCATATGTAGCAGATTTGAATACATGCGATGCAGTGTGACATACAATTCCAGCCTATACTTTGAGCACTGTTCTGATATTCGAACACAACATGGTAGACTGCATGAGGGTTTGAGCGAAATGACGATCCCGATGTCGATAATATGATATACGTTGTACGAATTAGAACTATGTATATGATTCTGCGAATGGCTTCATACGGGACTTTACCAACCGAAAAACTTCTCTAATAAGCCTGGTTCTCTCCTATGCGCTCTTCTTCTCCTTCGCCCATGATATCTTTCATAGGTCTTATATCTCGGTCTGTGTGTATCTACAAGATCGAAATAAATAAACAATCAATCAATTGAACGCGATTTCAGATCATCGTGTTCTTATGGCAGGTAAATGAACGTGAGCAATTTCGATGACTTACCCTCAGAGCTTGTTTTATTCCAGTAATCACTTGACCCCTCTGAAGACCACTCAGAAGAAGTAGCATCCCATGTATCATCACTTGACGCATCTATATATCGTCGTGGGCGTCGACTATTACGATGATATCTTTCCCCATATAGCTTATTTCTCATACCTTGAAGTAGATTATAAAGTTGATAAGCAATAGGTAAATCTCGTGAATCGGTCGATGAATCTAATTAAACAATAAAAAAAGATGTCAAATCATGATCATACAAACATCACACGAAAAGCTTCTCTAAAACATACTGGAAGTATAACTATCTCCTAAAACCCAAGATTCATCACTTGAACTATATTCATACCTATTTCTATATACCCTTCTCTGAGTATAGTCAGAACTTGAAGTCCATGAATCAGTATCATTTTCATTAGGTCGATAACAAACTATGACTTTCTCAGGAACGTTTTTACCTTGACCTGGAGCTAGGTATAGTCCACGATGATTTCGATCATATGGTACGATTTGTTGAGCATATCTTCTATCAATGTATGGCATTCTATTAAAGGCGTTGTGAGTGTATATGGTCAGTGTATGTGAATGATGTTAGTCGAGCGTGTTATGGCGTAGGAAATTAAGTAAGTGATAGATAAGATTGATTGTAAGTGGTAAAGTATAGTATGTGAATGTTGACTTATATACCTTCTCACATTGAACAAATCAAAAGGGCTATGACGCATTTGCGGTGCTGACAGACCTTTGTTAGGCATCGGTGCATTGTGTGACGATACTTGTTAGTTTCATAATATTAAAGGAGGTCAACTTTGTTAGTAGCTGGTCGAGTATCATGGAGGAATGTATTCTCGGCGCGGCGTGCTTCAGTAAGTGCTAGTCGAAAGAACAGCAGAGGTAGTGGTAATTGGAATACATACATGATCTAGGATTAAAGCCCAAAACCCTCGCCTCTTTATTCCACAATAGCTCATGCTGCAATAGCTGTTGAAGAGGAAATTTCTGCGCCTGCATCTATTTCCCTCAGCCGCCTCCTGAAATCCTCTACAGCGATCTTCGATTGAGCCTCCAATTCTTCGTTTTCTTTCTCCAAGGCAAGCTGATCAGAATGCAGCATCAGTATGTACCTTACTTGAATAGGTGGTTCGCGATGGTTAGAGACAAATCTCACCACTTTAGCTTCCAATGTTTCGCCATCAACACCTAATCCAGCCCATGGATCGTAATCCTCATCTGGGATATCCTCTATCACCCAATTATCAGCATTTCCCCCGATCTCCCGGTCAAGTCGCAATGTATGAACTCACTTATAGAGTCTGGACCAAAAATCTCCCCTAATACCTCATGCCTTTTTCTGAATCTTCCCATAGCTATTTCCCTCGGATCTAATTCGTCCAAAGCATCCGCCCATGGTTCTATAGGCTCGTTGTGTATCGGTGCTGTTCCATGACCGGCTATTTGACTCTGAGGTGGCGGCACTGACATGGCGTTTTTGATATATTGTTCTTGAGAATGAGGAGGTTGTAAAGATGTTGTTTGTCGAGATATCATTTGAGCGCCGACCATTGGCTTTGGCTAGGAAAGGTGATCCTTCGTCAGTAGGAGCACTCGAGTGAAAGCCGCATAAGGGTTACGGGGTATAAAAGATATTTGACTGGGAGTCAAAGTGAAGGTAATCCACGCGAATCGAATGTGGAGCATCGTGAGGCATATCAAATTGGAGGTCAAGAGGGGGCGGCAGACTAGGTTGGTATACCAGGGATCCTTACCAAATTAGATTGATGACTCACCCCTCTCTTCTTCTTTCCTGGTCCACTACTTCCATTTTGAGCTTGAGCCTGTTGAGCAATAGCAGCCTGTTGAGCTTGAATTTGTCGTTGTATAAATTCTTGTTGCATTTGAGGTGTCATTCCTCCCATTTGATGATACAACTGAGCAGGTATTTGTCCACCAGGTAATGTGGGTCGAATACCACCGACTCCCCCTCCAGGTGCGGCGAATTGACCCATATTTGCTAACTGTTGTTGTTGACGTAAGTATCCTTGTTGAGCTAACATTGCTATATCTTGAGGATTTACCATCTGTTGAATATTACCTGAAGGTGATGGACCATTTGTTGGTTGAAACATTGTTGGGTCTGAAATCAATTGGTATGGGTTTGAAGGACCAGATTGATAATTCATCTTGAAAAGTATCTCTCAACTGCTCGTGGTTAGGGATATTACCTATTCTATTTCAGGATATTCTAGTCTAGGGAGATTAAGGATGTTCAAGGGAAATTGATTAAACAACAACATGAGACATGAGCAAGCTCAAAGCTGGAACGCGTTGAACAAACCTTTGATTACGTAATGACTTGCCACGAAGGGGGGTTACATGTATGATGCTTGTGTGTTTGAGGGGATGATACTCTGCACTGTCCTTAAATTGGAAATGCATAACGAAAACAAATACCAAGCGAAACAAATAGAACATTTCAGAAGTGAAGTCTTCAGGATGCGTGCCTTGATGGATATGACGCATAATAATGGATATCCAGCTTTCTGACCCATCAATTGCGACTGTGGCTTGTTGTGTCTTCTTTGCCACTGTTTCAGAATGAGCGAATAATATGTGTACTCAATGTAGGGAAATTCAGTACGACTGATAAGAGATGAAAGTGTAAACTGAACTTGCTACTATAGCTCTTGATTAATTTACTGACAGCACAAACTATCTCACCATCTGCGAAAGAACGGATCGAAGATACATATAAAATTGTTCATTCTGCGATTATCGACTATCTACCGCAAAGATCTCCTCTTTGAATAGTCGAAATACCAAGAACACTTTGCTCATCCAGTTTAAAATGAATCCTATAGAATCCCCTAATATGAGACCTCCACCCTCATATGATTCTCGAGCTTCTCATGATGATAGAATCACAATAGGCGATATGTCTTTACACACTTTACAACCTACAATACTTACGAAACCTCAGCAGAAGAGAGTACAAGAGATGATAAGGGGATCAATGAGAAGTACAAAAGACGAGAATACCCCTTCTGACCCTTGGATCGATGGTTTGACAGATGATGGAGGCAGTTTCTTTACTGCTAAAGGGACTATCAGATCTTTGAGACCGAAGAAGAATCACAAAGGTATTGAGGAGGACGAAGAGATAGTTGAAGAGGTACTTGTTTTGGTAAGACAAACGAACGAAGCCACCGTGAGTGAATCTGATTTTCATCGCCGTCCAGATAACATAGCATACCGCGTACTTATCTTATTGTCGAAGCTGACGACGAGCGTGGATATACAGATATCGAAAAAGGCAAATCATGATCAAGAATGGTCATATGGCGAAACGCCAATGCCATCCAGAGTATTATACCTCTTCCATCCGCCCAAAGCTCCCACTGCCGAATTCTTCCCGTCAAACGTCAATCTGAATCCTTGGACATGGCTCGAATCAGCTCGTGAGAGTTTGGAAAGGGCTTTCTGGGGTATACTTATGCCTTCTGTTAGCGGAGTAGTAGGGGTTACTGAAAAAGTTGGAAACAGTTTCGCCAAGTGAGCTATACTCAATCCAATTTGATAACATATCACGAAGGGCCTTAACGTTCTTTGATTTAGCATTGTCAATATTCTACCTTCTCCAGCAACTTTACAACTTGAAGGGTCGATAGCTTGGCAGACCAGTACTTCGGTTCAGCATCCTGAAGATCCAAAACCTGAGATCAATAATAAAAGCTCAACGTATAGCTTTTCCGCTTCGGCTTCCCTGAGAAAGGAATACCAAGCTAAACAGCATTTTTACGATCAAGAAACCATATATACCCTACGAATGCCTTCTACAGAGCCGTCGATCAAGGGCGAGATCGATATTGAACCAACCGCTAAACCTGTTCGTATAAGAAAGAGGGCAGCTATACCATGGAACCATGATGATGATCGACAAGAATTAGGCTGGGGTAGGAATATCAATATGCCAATTGGGATGAGAGTGTGAGGTTGATTGACGTTAGTTTGTATCCTTTACAATATTGTTGAAACCGTAATTAAGCGTCGCCGTCCATTTTGTGCGGTTATTGTATGCTACATACCCCATGTATCCTTCGACTTGCTCTTTTGTAAGCGATGTTACGTACACGCATCCTGAGCACCCATATACGGAATCCGCTTTAGTGTATCAGAACAGACCCGCTTTCATCCCGATTGCTCCTGCCATCTTCTCAATAAGTACCACCCCGCATCTTCCAGCTGTCCATCCCTAAACTCCATCCACCAGTCATTCTTGTCACCCCCTAATACCTGCGCAACAATTGTAGCTTCAGCTCTTCCTTTTCCTTTTCCTTTTCCGTTTGCTGCGATAGTATCGTGTTCCAGTACCTCGCGCAATGTTGTTTGCGGGACATTTGTTCCTTTTTCGAAACATGCCACCTCTTTCCACTCTGATCTACTTGTCAAGTCATTACCATAAATATCATGGAAGAAAGATAATCTGCGCATGTTCTCAA
This sequence comes from Kwoniella pini CBS 10737, assembly GCF_000512605.2. NCBI lineage: Eukaryota > Fungi > Basidiomycota > Tremellomycetes > Tremellales > Cryptococcaceae > Kwoniella > Kwoniella pini. Next base: position 399,457 of record NC_091726.1, read on the forward strand.
GAGAATCTCCTAAAGAACTAGTATATATCCTATTTACTATCCCACCTGTCTTTTGCTTACCCCGAATGTGACAGTCGGAGCTGTTTATCGCGTCATTTCTGTATTTGAATTGTGGGTATTTGTGTGGTGACAGTGCGGCATTTAGCTTCGTTCAAATTACCGGTATAGTATAAACGAAAATACCTCTTTGTCTGAACGGTCTTCTCCCAATGACGATGCCGTGGATCATACGTAAGGGGGGATGGTGATCGAGATGGTCAGGTAAGTCATACTTGGTATTGGTGGAATAGTCGTAATCTGAACATCAAAGAGTCGTCAAGATTAAGCACACACCTTTGAGTGTTGGACCCGGATATACTAGTGGTCTTTGTAATGAGATCGCAGTCCCACGTAGCAGTCATTAGAAAATTGATAACGCTCTCTTGATTGATCTGAAAGCTCGGCTAAATGTGTTATGTGAGGTAGCTACATTTTGTTAGCACGTAGCAAGATCAATGATCTTAGGCTTGTCAAGAGAGTTAGATAGGTGCGTTTAGCGTTAAAACACCAAGAAGGACATTTACGTAACTATTATCCCCGCAATGTAGTTTCAATCAAGTGCGATCGTCGTCTCGTTTGACTCAGATACGGATTAGTACGGTATGTCATGTCATGGTCAGAAATGTTATACCCCTCGTGATTATGCTCAGACTTGTACTGTCCTGGTCGATCAAGTATGCCTTTGTACAACAAAGTTGGTCTTTGGCGAGCTTGAAGGACGATTCATGAGAATGCCATAATCACTAGTGTTTTAAACAATAGGTTAACCATAAATTTCCTATCTGATGTGCAAGGCACCATTAAGTTTAAATAATTAAGGCGTCACCCGTTGTTTATATTTGACAATCATCAGCCTATCCATTGAGCTATCCACAATAAATCGCGGAGACTGGATGCCAAGGAATTCGAGGCTTTTTTAATTCTTGCTGGCGATCCGAATAAGCACAATCGCTAAGACTCGCTGACAGGCTTTGCATGATCATAACATGAACGCGTCGAGCTACAGCCCTTCGGGCTTAACAGCCTCCCCCATGGTATAATGAGTGCCAAATCGTGTTGAACAAGACTTGCACATATATCCTTCTTTTGTTTTCTATCTACCTCAAGTCATGTTATTAGCATCATTTAACGTATACCCTATCTGACCATATACACTCTTTCAACAAAGCAATACAACATCTTTACAGATTTACGAATTACGACTTTTACGCCTATCAAGACAACTATCAAATGAGATCTTACCTATTCGCCTTTCTCACTCTACTCCTGCTAACTTTCGTCCAAGCTCAGCCTACAAGGACGCATGATGATGAACCTGGTAAACGCGTTCCACTACGTGCTCGAGCAGCTCGATCTTTCAAACGATCTTTGTGCAGCACGAATGCAGAATGCCTAAGAAAGGGATTGCCGCTTTTACGGCCTTTTCGAAGAGGAACAAGAACTAGAAGTGCAATCAGACCTCGTGATTCACCAGCTGCGGACGAGTGAGTTCGGGTTGTGCAAATCACTGATCAGATAGGGAGATTTAAGTTGACATCCGTCAATCACTCCCGTAACAGAGAAACTGGTAGCTTGCAAGTCTTCGATGCTAATGGTAACAGCCTGGGATATGTTTCCAAAGTCATCGATGACAATAGTGGTGGCTATACCATCACAACGGTATGTTCTATCCCAAATTTTTGTCAGCCAAAATACGCCTCCTTCAGGAAGTGCTGACCAAATATCCATTACAGGACCCCACTGAAGCGGTTTCCTTGTCATTTACTTCAGACGGCTCAAATCCTTTCACAATCACCATTTCTTCCAGTGACAGACAAGCTGGTTTTCCATATTTGGGTGGTGGTGAGTGTCACGGCGGTTGGCCTTTGTCTGGAGTGAAATATGTGTGGTCGTAAAATATCTGATGCCCTTCACCGTATTTTCAGTATTCAACGATAATACATCCAATATGGGTACGGGATCAAGGTATGATAGCTCAATAAGGCTTCTTCAGGCAACCTGAGAGAGAGAGGCTGATGAGTCCTAATTCAATCTCAGTGCCTTTGCGGTTCTCGGGGGTTTATCTAGAACAAGTGAGATGAAACGGGAAAAGAACAACAAAGCGAAGTCAGAGCTCATGAATACATATTTTTTTTTCTCATCTTATAGTTTCCGGTCCTGCTGTATCCGATGATACTGGAGAAGATAACACCCGTCAATTGTATGGAGGTTCAGAAACCTCAATAGTGAGTAAATAACAATTCCTCGTGACCATTATACGCAGATTTGGAAGGTTTTGATTTCAAGCTTTTAGTTCCTTTATGACTCCAATACACAAGCTATAACTGGGCAATGGACAAATACAGATGATACCAAAGTAGATACAATCTTTTTCTACGGTTCGGATGAAGGTTGTGAGTAATTTACCATTTTTGGAAACGTCAAATCCAAGAAAACAAAAAATTTGCTAAAGTTTGTGATTCTAAAAGATGATTTGGGAATGATCGCTCCTGAAGACTACGATGCGTTTGCAAACAATTTTGATGCAAACCCACAAAAAGTTGTCAGTCATTTGAACCGCGCTTCTACCAATTGTATCTCAGGCTTATTGTCCCTTGCTTCACATAGACAATAAAATTCGTTACTACTCCGACACCCTCAGTCTAAACTATAAGACGAATCGATGTTATACATGATTGACTCTAAACACAACACGGCATACTGTTTCTCCGTCAATCTGATTTCATCTTTGGCGTTTTGTGATGTATATAATGTCTTTTGGCGAACTGCAATCAAACTGCAATCAAGAAGATGAGGAGCTTCTAGGTCAACACTGTCACCTGAAGCCAGTCTTTAGCTCGATGCAACCGAATGATACCATTCATCCGTTCACTAAGGGTATACGCTAAAGGCAATGGGCAGATCCTGTCGAGCCGTGAGGCGACTAAACGCAATCGTTAGGGTGAGGACGTATGGCTGATACAACCGATTATCAAGCATATATTATCGCGGAAATCCCCATGGCATCCTGCATTATCGAAACCGTTCAATTTCGATGATTCGGCTTTTGAGGATGAGCGCTTTTCCCGTAACCTTCCCCTTTATAGTGTCCTTGTTGAAAGGAATGTCTTACCTGTCGTCCGATCTGTGGACACCTTGAAAGACACAAGTGAACACCATTGCCAATCTACGTGACTACAGCAACAGGACATGGAAAAATACATACATCGAACAATTACCTTATTACAACAATGCCCATGTGGATAAGCGAGTAGAGAGATACAAATGCAATGATTAGCTATTAATTGACAATGTGATTCCCCTTTAACCAATTCTCGTAATATCCCATATTGACCTTACCCATCTCATCCAATTTATTTTGGTTGACCGAACTATCATTATTCAGGATCTCACTCTTACTTTCATATCCAATTAAAGGTGGATTAGTATTTCCTTGAAGCCCTTTCATCCAATTACTACCTAAATTAAGGGTACCTAAATGAGGATAATGTTGTTGAAGAGGTGCAGTTTGATCATCCATTCCCTCTCCTTTCGACATTTTGGCTACCCTAATGTAAAGTTGTAAATCTTTCTCTTCGACCAAAGCAGTTTGGAAATCAATATCATCGGAAGAGTGATATTTAGTGTACCATTCATAATCGTTGATTCGCTTATCTAGATCTGGAGGATCCAATAATGACGCTATCAGGTTCTCAATTGGGTGGATCTGATGCGTATGCTGTGGGTTATCGTCCTTTTGATCCTCTTGCGAGGTATGTGGCGTGGAAGTTCGAAGAGATGATGAACCTGGGACGGGTGCAGGGGCAGCCCATCGACGGGCAGTGCGGCGGATTCTAGCGGAAACTTCCTCATAAGCTCCAACTCATAATGGTCGAGTGACATAGATGCACTTACGTTGCTTGATGCATGGTAGGAGAACCTAGCTCGGTCTGTACTCGAGACTCGAATGGACTCGCTAACATCTCGTTCTTCGGCTTTCTGTGGTCAAGCGCCCAAATCAGCTGCACGTTACCCTTAGGTCTTTCTGGTAACTTACGCATGGAATCTAGTTGTGGAGTTCATCGTACTGTAACCACGGCCCAATCAGCGTATAACCAATTATACACTGTACACCCCACTCACAAAGCATAAAGTCTTCCAAATTGACTAAGTATATGAGGCTTGTAATACTCCTTGTAGACCTGATTGATCGGCGCTAGCTCGTCGTACTTTGGTTCCTCAAGATGCGAAGGGGTAAACCATTGTTTGTAATTGGGTCTAGCAAGGTCATATGTGGGTAGACTAGGTTGTACACCGAGCTGTTGTAACGTTCAGATAATCTCTTAGCTCTTGGACTCGCCAGGCCGCAAGTGGGTGGAGGGCAAGGAGATGTCAGCAAGACCTACAAACAGGTTGATCGCAGATTGTTTGTCCGCATCTATGGGCACGTAGATAAGCAGTCAGATCAGAGCGTTGAGGTGTGTCACCCAGCTTACCAAGCATTGAGTTGTTGTAGAATCGTCTGATGTTCTCCAATAGATCCCGTGAGTGACTACTCCACTGAGCCGCTTTCGTCCTTCTATACGTATCTACCCGATTGACTAACGCACTTCCGGTGTATTGCCAAGCGAGCGCTACACTCGGATCGATCAGCAGCTAATTACTAAACAGTCTTGCAACGGCCAGCTGAGGATGACTCACTGTCCCCATGATCATGGTACATTTCAGTCAAGACGTCGACTGCATCGCAAGAGAAAGGCAAATGTGGTGTGCCTATCAAGCCCAGAGCGTAGAGCTGATGCCCGAAAGCTCGTTTCGCAATAGCGAATTGCGCTGCATTGGTACGGTCCAAACAATCAACGCAATTGACTCGAAGTATACCATGTTGTAACAACGGTTTATCACGGTGTGGACCGGTCCTTCAAATCCACCCTCGGGATCAGTTTAAGCTCGGCACGCAATGCCAAGGTTATGAGAACGTACCCAACTTCGTTTCGTGCCGGACCTCCGTGAAAGAAATTAGTAGCTTGTATGGCTTCTTCGCAAACGTCCTCCAGCACACCCATGACATCTTGATGTCCACTATGAGATAAGTCTGTGTCAGCTAACAATCGTTTCAGCCTGAGTCTGAACGGACCTTTTGGCGGCCTGAGACATATCCCAGGCTATATACTGCATCTTCTTACCCTCAGGTAGGAATTGGTTGAGGTATTCTGCGCACTGACCGTACTCGGCGAGCAGTTTGCTCTCGCGAGGGACCGTCTCCTTTGATTTGATGAGATTAAGGATGAAGATCGGCGCTCCGTATCGACCTAAGAGGTCGTCAAAATGCTTTGCTGCTGGGGTATAGAAGGGATCTTTGATTGTAACTGAAGCAGATCAACCGATCAATAGAATCCCAGGGGTCAAAGCGCAGAAAGCAAATAGCAAAGGGGACTCACTCTCGATTGGAGGTCTCGGTGTCATTTGATTGCTCTCCTGATGCCACATGACAGGTATACTGCCTCTATACTGCACAAAGCTCGTATATGCTCCATATCCGGCGCTCAAATCGGAAGCTGAGTGATTTTCATACAGTCGTGTGCGACTTCCGAAACTCGTCGACAAAGGTTCAGATACTCTGTTGAGATATGTATGAGCTACCAATGTCTCCTCACGCACTGGCCAACTCACATCTGCTCAGTCTCTACTTCGTTCGCCACGTGACCCTGCCTTATTGTGAGCGACTAAGCACCTAATCATTTGTTTGCAGTCCACACTCACATGCTCGTTTGCGCCTCGAGTCAAAAACCTAGCTCCCGCATAGTGTCTGGAACGTCTTGCTATCAATGTCAAATAGACGGTTCTCGTGAAAACATTGATCTCTGCTTGAATTAGCTTTGATTCCAAAATCTCTCTAATAAATAGCTCACTGGCTTGATCCAAGAAGCCATATATGAGCGGTAATACCCATTGACTTCTTCCTTTGGGAGTTTCAACGTCGAATGCTGGAGATAATAGGTAATGATTCCACATAAACCGCGTATTCCATCGTCGATTTTGCGGCGACACGGTCAGATTGGTCTGCAGTGAGTTGGTGATGTCGTATGAATAGCTTGTATAGGAAGAGAGGTCTATCAGCTCAGGAATATAATGTCGCACACGTGTATTAGGTCGGCTTACGAGAAATAGAAATTCTTGGTCAAATCGACGTGCTGAAAGGTGTGAAGCATTCTACATTAGATCTCTTCATTAGCTAATAACGACAGACAGTACCACATCTCAGCTCACTTAGTTTCCTGAGCAGAGCGTTCTGACTTGCTAGCTATAGTGATGAGCTGTTCAGGGAAGTCAGCTGAGCTCAGTTCGATTTAGATTGTCTAGCCCACGGTAGTCTCGTCGCAATGATATACTGTTCTACGATTAGCGCCACCCTCACTGAGAGCGAAGCGATGATGCAGTCCAGCTTACTATAGTGTCCTCCCAGTAGCCCTACCACAGACCGCTTGGTGATCAAAATTAGGTACCATCCAGCAGTAAATTTGACGAATCCGACTATACCGCTATCATACTGAATCAGCTGGTGCAACGGACCCATCAGGGCTTGAAGTGCCTGTCGATCACTCACTGAAACTCGAGAACTTTCTCTAAGCCCCCTTGACTTTTATTACCATCCTGGACCATGCGCAGCAACAGATCAAGCTCATCGCCATCATACACTGTCTGGTCTTCCACTACATTCAGCACAGTGGGATCGGTACGATCGATCTTGAGAACCCGATGGGTATCCCCTGTAGAAGCTGTGATATAAAATCGACTGATGACATCGACAGAACGATGAGCCAGTAGCTTTCAAGGCTTGGACCAGACTTGTATTGACATACCTTTTGGTCTCAAATAGGGTGAATTTCGAAAGTGAATTTAGGTGATTCGGATCATCGTGATCTTCTGGCTCGGTGTTGTCTTGTTCCTGGACGGGACCTTCGGTAGGCATGCTGAGTGATGCCCCCCTCTAATTATCGCGCCGTCAAATGGTGGGCAGAATGTGCAATAGTGACCGACGTGTAAAATCATTCGAAAATGTAGATGAAGCGAGCTATTGGGTATAAAGGTGTTATTGAGCGTGGACCACCAAGTGGAGGGCGATAACTGACGCGAAGACGGAACCAATTTCATCCACATACAAAGATGAGGTAAAGTAAAATCAATTAGTATCAAGGAAATATGCATACAATCTCAGATATATGCTTCACTTCAACTCATCGAAGCTCGACTCACCAACAACTAATCACGATCGAAGAGCAAGATCGCCCGGAGCGCAATGACCCAAACAATTCCTGCCTCTTTACCTTTCCTTCGGTCCCACTCTATATTCATTCCTTCGTCTTCATCAACCTCCACTTCGCAGGATGATGATTGGGAGTTAGTGGAAAAGCAGTCGGATGACTTGGTTGGGCAGAAGTACTCGAGGATGGTCATGAGAGACAAGGATTTGCTGATCGCAATGGGCAGAGAAGTCAGGATGTTGTCGCTGGCCGGAGGGGACGGGTGGGAGGTGGAAAATGGTAAAGTCGGTACTTACAAGGTATGTTGTCAATCTCTCCATTCCAGTGACATATATCTCGACTTGCAAGCTGACCACGATAACAGACGCTCAAATCAACAAGCTTGACATTCACGATACATCACGTTATCCCAAATCCCAATGGAAGACTGTTAGCAGTCGTTGGGCATCATCAGATAGTGGTGTTAGTCTTGCCTAAGAGCAGCTATTCCAGCTCGCCTGGAGAAGTCGAGTGTCGGTGGGTCGCGAGAGTCCCCTTCGATGTGTGATGAAAGCTGAGGCGAGACTCGTGCAGGGCTATACCGATCGATGAATTCCAATTTTCCCCGTCATCAAATGATATCATCTCGAAAGTATCTTGGCATCCATGGGGAGAAGGAGGTAACTCTTTATGGGTTCTAACGGCGGACGGTAAATTAAGGTGGGTGATTTTTGGCTCAAACCAGTCCCGAAAGCTGACTGGCCGCTTAACATCATGCAGGGAGTACGACATATCTCAGCCTCATGATGCACTTCAAACATTCAATTTCCTGCCTTCCACATCTTCATCATCTTCGACAAAATTCACCGCCATAGATCCACTTTCACGAAACGCTACATCATTCGCTTTTTCACCATTAAGCTCGATAGGCTTCTCACCATTGATGGTTTATGTGCTGATAGCCAATGGAGATATATATACAATGGGACCTATTCTTCCTTTACATACTGAGATGCCAATACGGTATCTTCAAGGCTTGAAGGCGTATTCGGAAGCGAAATTAGCCAGAATTCAAGGTGAAGCTAAAGACGTGTTTGGTGCAGGTTCAGCTGGTCTAGGAAAGGTATCGTTCCAAAATCAATGGGTCGAGTCGCTGGTCAAACAAGTCAAACTCAACGAAGAAGCTAAACAACGCACAAGGGAAGAAATTCCAGAATCACCGTTATCAAGAAGAACAAGCTTGTTATCGCGGTCGACAAGTATACATTCAGATGCTTCGACGAAACCTAGACCTACGGAAGGTACCGTGAGGATACATCCCCCACACTTGACGGAATCTGGTGGACCAGCACCAGGCCCCCATAGAGCTCTTTTGCGTCAAGGTCCTGCCGTATACTCGCCTGCACCGCAGGATATCGGTAACGGCGATGAAGATGAAGAGCAAGCTGCCACTGACCTGCTAGTCTCGCACGTTACTCCATCAGAAGAGTATACCGGTGAAGGAGAGATTGTGATTGCGATAGCTTGGTCAGGAGGCAGGGTGGATATAGGTCTCGAGGTGGATAAGCCTGAGCCAAGATGGCTTAGCTCTAGGGTGAGCTTATAGCCACATCTCGCACTGTGCCGACTGACATCCTTGTAGGATCCAACGATATCAGCACCGATCCTACCTATCGTCGAATCAGTGTTGCTCCCCTTTCCGCAATTTGATCCAGACACTATGGATAATAATGCGCCAACTTTCTTGCGCGATCCACTGTACCGTGACGTGTTCTACATCCAACATAGCTTCGGAGTGGATTCGATTGACATCAGATCGTGGCTGAAGGAGCTCAATAACGACGAAGCGCAAGGGGAATTATCTGCGAGTCAGGTTTGCAGGCATGTTGAGTCGGCTGGGTAAGTCATCTTGTTGACCATGGAATCAACGGATCGCTGAACGGCTCCAATTGTGTAGCTCACCGACCAAGCCTATCGTGGGCATGATCAACTTTTGCAATATAAACTTAGGTTACGGTCTTGTGGCACTAGCTTCCACAGGTCAAGCTGCTTTCGTCGAATTGGACTTGCGTATATCAGATTCTGCTGCTTTACTCCCCACAACTACTTCGTTGGAGAAAATGACAAATAAGGTAGACGAACAGGATTCTCACTCGTTGTTGTTAGTGAAACCACTCGATTTCGATAAACTCATCACGACCATTCATAATCCTTCCGTACCTTATAACCCTGTGTCGAACCTTCGACAAAAAATTCCCGATGCTTCCAAATCCATCAACGAAGTCAAACCTGATCATTTGAGAGTACTGGGTGAGATATCAAGTCAAGTGAGAAATCGCTCTCAAGCTATACGGAATGCTTCGCAAATCGTCGAGAACAGATTAGATCTTCAAGTCAAAGAGTTGCAAAGGCAGATCAAACTGTTGAAAGAATGTCAGAGCAGGGTAGCAGAGTTGAAAAAGAATGCAGCTATTACTCGGGCTGAAGAGCTTTTGGAAAGACAGGAAAGCTTAGGTTCCAACTTGGATGGAGTCGTGCGCAAGCTGAGCGAAGAATTTCGACCAGGTATTGGAGATTCGGAGAGAAAATGGTTTGATGAGCTTGAAAGATTGAGAATTAGGGTGCGAGGTGGAAGTGGGATAGTGGGAAAGGGTAAAGCGTTGACCACCAGAACACAGATAGTAGGTTTTCCGTTCGATTCCTTGTCCAATCTAGTTGTGTTATACGGTGTGACTGATCTAGTCAATGTGTGTGTGAATTAGCTGCAGGAACAACTATCAGCGATAAAACCTATCCTTGCGCAAAGTCAAAGCCGTCAAGTAGAGGTAGAAGAAGTAACTCCGAGCCAGACGTACGGCAGCAAACAGTTGAAACCCCTCGAGGCTGCTCTGAGCGTTAGGTAAGTCATAAATCCCTTGTCTACATAGTCATCGGTGCGATCCACGACTGATAAGTCTCGATATTTCGCAGGTCCGAGGAGTTGAGGAGATTGATGAAGCGTATGGAAATGTTGGATTTACGAGTGGAAGCTTACGGCGGCGCAGATGACGGTTAGGTAGATCGAGGAATGTTAAACGAATCACCTTGTCATATCATGCACGCATATTGCGCGTTGCTGTCATGCTGTATGATTATCATGCATGTTGACGTACTCTAGACTGCAATTACATACATCTGATAGACTCCGATCGTTCATGCAGCAGGTAAACAGTACACTGACAGCTCTGCCGCCAAGAACGATGTCTGCTTAGCAAGAGCGCTGACTAAGAGGCCGTTTCACAAATGCGGCTGACTTTGGATTTATGTCACAAAGAGGATATCATTAGCATATCGCGTGAGTTAGAGTGTGAAGCTAGGCTCGAAACAGGAGAGATTTCATCCTTTGTGTGCAGCTTAGATTACCGAGTCGACATTCCTTCGGCTCAAGCAAGGGAGGATGACAGGTCCCGAAGCATAAAAGTTTTTCCTCGTCTGTATTCGTTCTGGGATAAATCCATTGTCATGTCGTGTGCAGATCACGCACGATTTATGACTAAAGCCGGACCAACAATCTGCTCCGAGTCCACGCTCTTGCGCAGCACAATCGCTCGATTCCCAGATCGATGGGGCATCCTGAACTCATCGAAGGAGAGTTTCTACAGATTGTTGTTGACCTGTTTGGTCGAGAGAGCAATCTGAGGATGAAATGTCGACAATGGCCGAATCTCCCCTTTCTGGCTTAGCCAAGTTGTCAGACATACGATTCTGTTTGTCGATAATGGATACGTTGATAGCTTGACTCACAGCCCGAAAGTACGTTCATACTCATGTACAGGCGTGAAGACCACAGGGCCATTGTCCGGCCTTTTGCATGACCACCACATTGCCGTCTCACCTCACCACCAAAAGGCATGTGAGCAGACATGGAAGCCGCATGATTGTGCGTCTAGCTGGATCCAAAAATGAGAAATAAGGCTTTTCATCCACAACCTGGTCCACAACCTGAGAAAGGTTGTGGACTCTCCCGCAGGATCTGAAAGCCCAGCTAGACCAGCCCGTCCAATTGTTGATACCGAAGATTTCCGACATACTGATCTTGGAAAGACTTCAGGAAGCATTGCTGAGAGACGGAAACGCACGGGGTTCAATATACGCGCGGTGAACGTTTTTCTTGGGCGCGGTGGACAACCGGCCAACTTCGATCTCATTTTAAGAAGTCAAAATGCAAGTACCTTCGACTCAGAAAAAGCTGAGATGGTAGCTCAGAGCTGCTGGAGATTTCTCATGCACAATTGAAGCGCAGGTTCTGAATGCATAAAGGTGAAAAGGCTGGCCGGAACTATAGCTTATTTTGGGACTTGTCTTTTTGGCTGAGGAATCTTTGGGTGGCAAAAGTGGAGGTTTGAGGCCATGTGGAGGTCAAAACGGGAGCTAAATTTGTATGAGCTTTGTCAAGGCACACCGCGTCGGAGCAAAAAGGCTCACCCCGCGTATATCGAACCCCGAAACGCACACAAAGCAAGTTTGACGGGATACGCTAACACATTCATGATTATTCCTTATAATTATGCAGATATTCCAAGTGTAGAGCTCAAAAAGATTGGAGAGGCAGGGACTCGAACCCTGGCTAAGCGAAAAACGTCCCCTTGAAAATGCGGATCGCTTGTCATACCCCTTGACCACATCCCCGTGTAACAAAATTTTAGGTTTTTGCCTCACTATATAAATATGCCACTGACTGTTCAAATCTCTCTACTCCTGTTGAGTATTTTCCTTTGCTCCTTGCTCATATGTAATCAGTTTAAGCATATGGAAGCTCCCAGGAGAATCATTTGACTAAGACTACATCATGCATGGTACTATGATCTAAACATCGCAAACCTTATCTGAGCACCCCTATAGGGGCTCACAGAGATCTGGAGGACTTTTTATAAAATTCCTCTCGCGTCAACAAACATCCCCGAGATCACTTTTAGACTATCTTACCTTCCTCAAGCATCCAGTTTAACACTCGCAACTGTTATCGCCATCCCGGGAGTCATCTTGACCTGTTTCACCGCTACTCAACAATACCCATAAATGTCAAGATCGAGGATTGATCGGAGTTAGCACTATGAGCGATACGTCCGAGAGGGGAGAAAAGGATGTCCACTCGGATGTTCCTTCCGATTCAAAAATAGCACAACAAGAAAACAAACAAACGGATCCAACAACAAGTGATAGTCAACCAGAAGCACGTAGGGAAGATGTAGATGTAGAGGATAAGGGGGAAACAGTGACAGATGAGCAGGACAAGTTAGCTGCAGATGCATCTAAAGGAGACAACCTCGAATCCGAGCCAAAGCAGCAAGAACCACAAAAGACGGCTCAACAAGAATCACAACCGGAGAAGATAGAAATACCACAGGCTACGCATGATGAAGTCCGAGATCAACTTCAGCCAGAACAGCGAGAGGAAGGTAATAATGGAAATAGTGTGATCGAAGTGATTAACATCGATCACGGATTACCCTTAGATGATGAAGAAGGTTTCGACCCTGCGACATTAGCGAATCTCGCAGCGTTGTCAAGGATCATAGGAGAGGATGAGGAAGATTTTGATGGATCTCAAGTGAACCCTGATGGTGAAGACAATCAAGGGCAAGCGGAAGATGCTCTAGAAGTAGATGATCCAAAGCATGGTGGACCTTTGACAAGAGAGCAAGTCCAAGAATTCGTGAAGAATTTGAGTCATCGAGACAAGCAGCACGGTGAAGATGGAGAAGGAGAGGAACGCGAAGATGATGTCGAGAAGAAGGATAAGGAAGATGGAAAAGACAAAGAAAGTGACAATGAGGAATTACGGGAAGTTGACGAGGATGAAAAAGGGTCAAAAAGCAAGCAAGGGAAAGATGATGAAGAATACGAGGAAGATACCAAATTGAATAATGAAGGTGGTAAACAAAAAAGGAAAAGAAATCGAACCGTGCTAAGTTGCACCGAGTGTCATAGAAGAAAACAACATTGTGATAGGAATATACCTTGTAGTAGGTGTATAAAGAGAGGTGTCCCTGGTATGTGTCGAATGGAACATCCTGTTCTACCTCAACGGAAGAAGCGGAAGTGAGTTATTTTATTGCGTCCCGTTCGTCTATGCGCTTAATTTCTATGGCTCATGCCAATGTGATCTCAGGGTACAAGAAGACGAAGATATCAACTACGAACTTGGTCTTCGAGTTCAAGCTCTCGAATCCCTTTTGAGATCCGGCTCGCTCATGGACGCGGATCAGGCTTCAGTCGCAGCTAGAGAAACAATCATGCATGCCACACGAGCTGCCAACGCAGGCTCACAAGACGCCAATAATGCGCTAGCGCAACTGACGCAGAGTGTCGCTGCCGGAGGTGGGATAGGAGGACTGAGTCAAGATGCTCAGTCGAGTCTGCTTTTGGATGTTTTACAACAGGCAAGCTGCATCAATGGTGTTTGAACTCTGGATTTCAGCTTACTTGGACAACCTTTCTTAGCTTACCGCTGCAAGTATGGGTAAACCACTCAATACGGGAGGTTCCGCGGAAGGTGTCAATCGAAGAGGTTTAGACGTCTGGTCCGCAATACCGACTGCCTCTCAGGAGACGTAAGTTGGCATGATGGGCTCTTGCAGTGCAAGCTGACGATCGTTTCGTGATCATAGTTCTGTGGCAATTACAACGGCCTACGAAAACGACGAAATACCGACGAAAATCAACTTGTCTCTACCCGGTTTCAGAGAAGATAACGGAAAGATATTTATACCCCCTACAGTACGGTATGTGGAGAAGAACTTGCGAAATGATAATATATTGGCTAGGGAAGCGTTACCTGTAGAAGGGTATGCCCCATTCTTAGACGTGGGCGTTAAGTTTGCATATGGTGCAGATAGTCAAGCATATCGTCATAAGAGGGTAAGCTGTGGACCTTATGCAGGAAGATTGAGATACCCTTAGACTGATGCCAATCTTGCTCTAGATCGCATCTATCCAAGCATTCTCGTTGACTGGAGGACTGCGATTGGCGGCTACCTTTTTATCACGTTTCCCTCCTATACCGACCACTAAAACGGTATTCGTGCCCTCCCCTACTGCAGACGAAGATACGACTGCACTGCAGGATGCCGGCTTGGAAATACGCTCGTTCAGGTTCTTGGATTATAAGACCGGTAGCGTGGATTGGGAAGGGTTGAGAGAAGATTTACAAGATGCTCCGCTTAAGTCTATCGTGTTGCTGCAAGTCAGTGGAAGTATGCCTTGTGGTGCAGAATTGTCGACGAATCAATGGAGATTATTGGCTGCTCTACTACAAGTGAGTTGCGTTCTGCCGAGTCATATAACTAGAGCATCTCAGAAGCTGATCCGATGCACTGTTTGATAGGAACGAGAATTGATCCCCCTAGTCATGATGGCTTTCCAAGGGTTATCGACGGGAGATACTAATCGGGATGCCCAAGCTTTAAGATTTATGGTTCACGAAGGTTTGCCAGTTGTTTTAGTGCAAAGCTTCGATGCTGTAAGTCTATTCACAATCAAAGTGCTAGACCCATCGGAGCGTAGGCTGACATTTGATGATCCAGATGATGGGTATTTACGCCGATAGCCCGGCAATAGTATCGATAGTTACCCAAAATGTGGAGGATCGAGATAGGGTAGACTCTCAGCTGCGTTCGGTGGCAAGAGGAATGTGGTTCCACCCATCGCCATGGGGTGCACAAGTGGCTCATCAAATCTTATCGGATACGAAATTATACCCTGCTTGGTGAGTTGCTTGTTGATTCGAGTTGCATGTGCTGATCGGTCTTATATCATGACTTTTAGGCTCGCTGAAATCAAAGCAATGTCGGATCGTCTACGGAGTGTACGGGAGAAATTGTATGACCTACTTGCCAATAAACTGAAAACACCAGGATCTTGGATACATCTAAAACGAGCGAGCGGGATGTATTGGTGGGTCACATGTTATTTTTCTTTCTCTTTACACCAAAGCATCTATTGACTTTCTGATTTTTAGTACTGCTCTACTTCCACCTTCTCAAGCAGAAGCATTAACTTCAAAAAGACATGTTCATTTATTACCTGATGGATGTTTTAATTTAGGTTGTTTAAATGCATTAAAAATTGATTTTTTAGCAAAATCAATTGATAATGTTGTTAGAGAAGGTATAAAAGAATTAGAAGAACAACAAGCACAAAGAATTGTAATGGAATTAGCATTAGTTGCTGCAAAAGAACAACAACAAAGAGAAGAAGAAGAAGCATTAAAATTACAAGAATTAGCAGAACAACAATTAGCACGTGAAGAAGATACTTTATTAATGGAAGCTTCAATTGCAAATGCAATTGAAAAACAAAGATTAGCAGAAGAACAAGAAGAAATTTTAAAAAAACAAAATGAAAAACAAGATGAATTTTTAAAAAAACAATTAGAAAGAGCTGAAATTGCGAAACAAGCTGAAGCTATTTTAGCATCTTTACAGAATCCTAATAATCATTTAGGAAATGGAATGTAGTCCTAATCATGTTTTTGGTGTTTTTTTGAAAAATCTTGTAGAATTGTACCTACTTACAAATTTGTACTTTTGTACTTTTTTACTTTCGATAAATGCCTATTCAGATATTTCGTATTGTTGTATGTTCAAAATGTATTCAGTAGCAAGGTATCAACTCAAATGCTCATACTATACATTCAATGATGCACTCAGATGAATTGGAGATAGCAAATACCGAATTCGAAAGAAAGATATAAGAAAGTAAAAAGCTAACCAAAAATCCTAATATACACGATAGTATTGAATATATGAAATCCAATAAAGTCCTTATACTACTTGATCATAATTGAAACATGAAAGAAAAGATCATTTTACCGAAAAACTACAGCGCCGCCACTTGAGCCAATAAATTATCTAAATCATCATCAAATTTTTGTAAATTTTCAATTGAATTAATGAAACAATTTTTGATTTCAGGATGTATATTTTCTTTATCCCAATTAATTTTTTCTCCACCTAATAATAATTTATCTAATTCTTTTAAATCTTTTTCGTTCCCATCTGATTCATCAGATCGAATATCAGAAGAACCAACTTTTCTTGGTATATATTCTTTTGAGCGAATTTCAATTATAGCCATCATTTCTTTTATACCGAAATCATCTTTATACCTTACTGGACCACCTCTAGGTGTTGGACTTATACTTCCACTTACAGCTCTAGTAAATACTGCTCCATTAAAAGGTGGTGTAGGGTGCGTAGATGAAGTAGCTGTTACAGGAGTCGAAGATCGATCGTCTTCTGTGTCATCATCATGATCATCATTTCCTTCTGATTGACGACTGCCACTATTCTGGGGATGAGAGTTATTAGAAGTGTTTCCTTCCAAATCTGACATGATGGAAGCTATAGAAGGTTGTTGACGATGTCGAGAATATATAATTTTATTAATCGATTGAGCGGCTGAATTATATTGACCAGATCTAGAATTAGATCTTGGTGTCGAAGAATCATTATTGCTGTTATGGAAATTGAAAACCTGGTTCGAAGCTTTAGGTGTCGAGTTAGAATCGATTTTACCTTCGGGTAAAGCGGATAATACTTGTTGATGCTGCGGTGTTTGTCTGCCATTATTAGGTGTGACTCTGCCACTTCCGTTGGGCGTATGTCTACCGGTCGAGATTTCTTGTTGCTGCTGCTGCTGTTGCTGAGTCACGACTTCTTCACTTGAAGTGGAACCTTTGATGCTTCCAGATTTGACCTTGTCTATGACCCTATTCAACTTTTCTTCTAAGAAAACCTCTTTGTGCTGACCTTTACCAACCGTTTCCTCGACCGCACCAACAAGAATGTCCTGAGACTGGGAGTTACTTCTCGATCTCCTATTTTCCGTTTGAAAGATGGCGTCACTCAGTATTTCAGCCTTTTCAATCCCTTCATCAGGTGTAGATGGCGCCGTGATATAAGCAGATTGATCCGTTGCTAGTCGATTTAGAACTGGTTTACCCATTATTGGAGACGTTTCGGAAGGAGCAGGGTCAATACCCCATTCTTCCTCTAACAGTTCAGAGATGTCGTACGTCTCGCCATCATCATCAATATAACTATATCGGACTACTTCTTCACCGTTATGCTCGATTAATCTGGATGATCTGAATGTACCCCGGTCCGGTAATACGATATCTACACCTTGTGTAGTATTGATATGCGCAGATATCAAGGCTTTCTGGTTAGCACGAGAAGCAGCTCGTTGAGCAGCGATAATCTCCGCAGGCGATCTGGTATCTGTACTGCTATTTGAAGAGATAGTCGATTGCCGAGGTGTAGAATCGGCTCTGGCACTTGCGATTCCTCGTGGATGAGTATGTACTCGGCGCAAGACGAAAATGGGATCACTCGGTAGGATATCTGATGCCGAACCTAGATTGTACTGTAGATCCCGGGAGCGACGTCGCTCGGCCGGTGTGGTCCGTTCCATTGGACGCAGATTGGGAGGCTGGTCATAAGCTTCCAGTATCCTACTGGAGGTAGGAAGCAGGCGTTCTGGATAACAAAAAATGTGAGTATGTTACGCATATCTCAGAATTGCTCGTATCGATACGACTCACCTTGACCATGTGAAATTACCGCCAAATTGTACCTGACTCTCGTCACACTTCGCCTTTTGCCAACTTTATCTTCAACTTCATCTCCACCGTCAACAACCCCTTCCTGTATACCGAATCTATCTAGACCTTGTTCGATAGTTTCTACTACATTGGCATTTCTAGGTAAGACGAAGTACCTGTTTCGGGGACCTTCATTTTCGTTGTGTTGAGTTGGACCTTCTTTGAGCAGGGATTTCGGTATGATAGAATCGCTTGCGGGGTCAAAAACGAGGTTATCAGGCAAATCGGCCTGATGTATCATCAGCTGAAGGGTGAATCTAGCAGAAGGAGATGAGAATCGTTCGGGAGAAGCCTGGCCATTCGTCTTCACAGACAGAGAATTGTTGAATCGTCGTTGGACTTGTGCAGGCGGTGTCTTGTCCCCATCTGTCGATGCTACAGATTCTCGATTATTGTTATGGTTAATTGTCCATTCTCCAGGCTGATTCTCGGGACTTGAAGTTGAGTCTTGCTCTTGTACTGTCGATAATTGGGTACTATAGCTTGAGAATTCGCTGGCAGGTTCCGGCATTCCAATTGACCCATTCTGGTTCAATTGTACTGATCCAGGCCTTCTTCTGTTCAAGTAGATCTTCACAGCCGAATCATCCGAAAAATCGTTCATGCCCAATTTCGCTATAGCAGGGTGATTCGATAGACTGATGACACTGCTCAAGGAACTGACACTTGAACGTTTCACTGTTGGTGTGATGGCCCCCATCCTACTAGTGAGATCTTCATCCGACTCGTTTGCCCAGCGTTGAACGGCCTCCTGAAACGCGATCAGGGGTTTTTCATCAGGCGATAATTCGTATTCTTCCCCATTGACATCTCTAATTGTTACGAAGTAACCTTTATCCGCTGAGCTTGATGAAGAATTCATGGTGAGGTGGAACCGTTGCATAGCTTGTTTGATCAAATCGGATGCAGAAGTCGTTTCATTGACAAGCGCAGTCTTGAAGGAGCTTTCTGATTTGATATGATCTCCTGCGAATATCCTAATCACGTTCAGAAGAGGTGGTCCAGCTGGATTTGGCGAAAGAATTATCGAACTTGGTCTTCCACCGGTAGTGTTGGTCTTTTCTCGATAGTTGCCGTCTCCATTGATATTGGTCAAATTACCGTTACCCATACTCGCGGCCAATCGCATGGCAGCGGCAGATTGTGCGACAGCTGCAGCAATTTCTGCTGTAGTCGGCGAATGTAATTCTGAAGAAGGTGATTTATTTAGATACTTGGAGGTATACGATTGCATACGGGCTTGGTCTTGTTGCTGAAGACGTAAGCCATGTGACGATACGCCGTTTTGCTGCTGCTGCTGCTGCTGCTGCTGCTGTTGTGGTTGTTGTGGTGGCTGTTGGGATTGCTGTTGAGCTGAAGGAGGCAGGGTATTGCGCTCTTCAGACCAGCGTTGCTGGCCTGATTGACCTTCGGTATTACCACTGACCATACTCTCCTCCGAGCTTCTCGTATCATTGCCCGCAGTTCCCTTCCCACCCTTATCCTTGCCTTTGCGGTGGAAGAGACCACCTAACATACCCCTCTTCTTCCGCTCACCTCCATCAAGATCTTCTTTGCTTCCTTTTTTCATCTTCTTGCCCTTTTTATTGATCTCGTCTGGGCTCGTTGGGGTAACACTCCGCTGAGATGAACCAGTAGAAACGACCGAGGATACGGATTGTACAGATTGAGCTGATTGACCAGAAACGTTTCGTTGTGAGCCATTCTGCTGCTGGACTTGCATAGCCGAGGGTAGTAAGGGCCCATTGTTCGAAGAACCAGAACCATTAGCGACGGCAGGTGTAGCTGTGAGTCGACGTGTTTCATTGCCTGCTTGAGCTGGGTCCATTATTGCACTTCCTGCTGAGCTTGATGCCAGAGATGTGTTTGAAGTTGATGGTGCTATACCAGTTGAGATGTTTTCTCGAGGTGCGAAAGGATTATTGGATTTAGGTTGGATCGTGTTACCGTTCTGACTCTGCTGTTGTTGCGATTGACGTTGTTTCTGATCTGATACTTTGCGTTGTTCTTCGATTGTTGCGTTATCAGCCCATTCAACTCCATCATCAGGTTCCATTTCAGCGTCTGGACCTAAAGACTGATCGATTCTATGTACTTCCATCTCATGTCGTACATCTCCATGTTGAGGTTCTGCTCCTGCGCGTTGAGATTCGTTTTCGACTTGGTCGACTTCTAGTTCGCCTTCATCTTCGTGTCCGGAATCATCTTCATCACTTGACCAAGTGACTCCAGGGTGGTCAACATATGTAGGAGGAGCGAAAACCACTCTTCTACTTCCAGCATTATCGGCATTCACCTCGCCAGAGAAATCTCTCCTTAATCCCTTAGCTTTTCCAGCGATAACATCTTTCAGCTTTTCTCTACCTTGTACATTTCCAGCTTGTTTCTCTAACGAAGTAGCAGCCGCCAGATCTACATTTCGGTGCTTGTTTAAACGTGCTAATCGCTCGTAAGGCGTTTCAATGTTTTCCGCAGGTATGTATCCTACATCTTCGGTCTTTAGTACTCTGACCAACCACCAATACGAATTTGCATCATCGAGTAGAACTAAGGAATCTCCTTTTACTACTGAAGCTTGACCCTCAACTGTAGCCAAGAATGTATGACTGATGAATGTAAGATTATAAAGGTTAGACAAGTGCTCCAAAATCTCGTCATTGGCAGTAGTAGGATGATTCAACTTACAGCGCGTATGTTAAACTGAAGTCTATATTCTCGTCCGGCATACTATCCGTATCACTCTCTTCGTCACTATACATCTCCTCATCCTCTGCTCCGCCATTATTATTATTACTTCTAGAGGATGATGCCGTACCACTAAGATCTGTGGTACTGCTATGTTGTTGTTGATGTTGTTGGTAATACATTGCCTGTTGTTGCTGTTGATGATAGAAATGGGCATGAGCAGGATCCATTGTATCTCCTTCTATGGAATCATCGTCTTCCTCGCTTTCTTCTTCTTGGGAGTTTTGGTGCCCGTTCAAATCGTGTTCGTCATCTGATTCATCTTCCATGACTGATTGTGAAGGATACATGTGTTGTTGATATTGATTCTGAGGATAATACTGTTGTTGTTGATGCTGTTGGTATGGGTGAATCGGTTGAGGTGCTACAGCTGCCATTTTTACATGTGTTCGTTTGTTCTCTCGCCTTTGATTTCGTTTGGATGGGTCCTTTGGATGTTATTCCTAAGTTGTTGTTACGGTCAACTCGCGGACGCGAGAAATGCGATTGAGTTTGTTGTCGTTAGGTGAAATCGTTGATATTCGTTAAATCGTTCGTGTGCATTAAGCCTTCGAGAAAGTAATATTGCAGTTCGTCGAGATAAGCATGAGTACGTCAATAGATGGCGGCAGAGTTATTCCTATTCCGACATTGGAGGAATGAGCCTGAGATTCTGCCGTATGATGGTTAGTTGAATGATTGTACTTTTTGACCTTTGTATTCAACGCGTATATCCAACTCATTCACTTTCACTTTAGTGCTAGGTCAAACGCGCACGAGCCACCGATCACATTTCGCGTGATTATAATATGACAATAATACAATTTAACTGCTTATTTACGCTTATCATTTTACGTATTCGTTGCACATGCATGATACCAGGATATGTTTCAAGTTGACAGGGTTCCTACCGAATTACAAACAACTCTTCCTTATTGTGTGTTCTCGAGTATACAAGAAACGTGACGCACAGCTCGCCAACTTCCAGACTTATGACGCTGAAATGAGATTGAACCCGACTCAAAGGATGGTTCACTATACTCCACATTAACAGCAATAGCAGTACGCTCTCCAGGCATTGACAAAACGATGTTACGGCGTGCAATATGTACGCATGTCAGACGGGTATCATAGTCGTTGTGACGTTATGAGACGTAGCAATACGAGGTTTGGATAGATTAGGATTATCTCTAGGTCTCAAGATATACTGTAAGGGGGATTGTTGGAACAAGGAGCTTGAAAAGGGTTGTGTGATGGAGAAGCGATCAATGCGTAAAAAGTTTGGAATGACACTGATACCTGGATGAATGACAATCTTGCTAATACACTCACTGCATTCTCAATTGCAACATCATGATTACAATGCTGATTTTCACAGTCTTATCAAATGACCAACAAGGCGAAATAAATGCTTTCAGAAAGAGTATAAATGATATTCTGACCTAATAAGACATTCCATTCATGATATAATTCACAAAGCAGACATATTCGCCCTTTTATTCACGACTCAGAATTCAACAACAACCTCATTTCACTCCACCTTCAAACTCCTTTCAACTAAGCATCTCTGCCCCGAAAAAGAAGACAAATCATTGCAATTATCCGATCTCAGAAATATCCACTCGCCTTCCTCATCTGGACTCAGCGGATCGATTTCTTTCGACCCCTCGTTCAAATCCCGCTTCACGGTTGCTTCGAACAATCCGAAGATAACAAAAGTAATAATCAAAGGATACTCGTAGATAAGGCGTCATATTCAATAACCTCGTCTAGCACCAGGTCATATATCATTGACTGCTTGGTGAGTATGTCATTTTCGCCCCTTTCTGAAACTGGCAATTTGCATTTTACTTGATTAAAAGTTTTAACTTCCACAATGACTACGTCGTAGCATACCAATCACCTTTCCCGCCGAATATATAATCGACAAGCCTGACATTAATCAGCCGATCTTTGAGACTATTTCGGATCATCAAAGACCCCAAGAATCCAACCCCGATAGCCTGAAAATGCTCGGATCACCCTCTCAAGTACCCCTACCGCCTTCACCAGCATACAGCGGCCACGATTCACCTCCCACCATAATGTCACGCTTAGCACCGCCAAATGGAATCTCTACCCCAGACAGAACACCTTCATCGAGCTCATCATTTGGTGAAGACGGTTCCCCGACATCCTATGAGGCTGGTCCAAGCGTGGTTCATGAAGAAAGGAGACATGCAAGTGCGAGCGACGTATCACGGAACTATATAGCGAAATTGGAGGATTTTCAACTTATCAAAGTAATTGGGAAAGGTTGTGCAGGAAGAGTAAGTTAGCTATGATGACACCTGTCAGCTTAAGTCATCACAGCTAAACTATGATCGACAGGTCTTATTGATAAAACATACTCCAACTAACAATGTACGAGCTATGAAAGCCATATCGAAAAGATCAGTCTTAACGCATGACGAATTGAATCATACTTTGACTGAACAATCAATATTGAAACGCTTTGCAATTGACGAACCTAATAATCGGTTCATCTCCAAGCTTTATAACTCATTTACGGATAGAGAGAATTTTTACTTTGTCATGGAATTTTATCCTGGAGGGGATCTAGCAACTCAAATGGAAATTCATGGAATATTGGGCGATCACAGAACTAGGTTCTATGCTGCTGATATAACCCAAGGACTAGAAGATTTGTAAGTAATCTCGCATTTTGATCGGTAGGCATCCAAGTCACAACGAAGCGAAACAAATCTCTTGCTCCCGCGAGAACGTTGTAAATTAGCCGTGCTGATGAATATTGATTGGCAGACATAGACATGGTATCATAGTACGGGATTTGAAGCCAGAAAAGTGAGTCCAACTGATACACCACGTACATATCCCAAGGCTCAACGGTACTAAAGTTTATTGATCTTAGCATACTGCTCAACGCCAAAGGCCATGCGGTTTTAGCGGATTTTGGACTTTCCAAAGAATTCTCTTATCGTGGAGATCCCAAACCTATACATGTGGTCACATACCCGGGACAACCAGAACTACCGCCATGGGCAGGACAAGGAGCCGGCAGTCTGAGAACTATGGCTAGTGGTCAGAAAAATTTGATGATCGACAAAGCTTACTCATTTGTCAGTCCATTTTTTTGTGTCCTTTTCCGGCTGGCCATAAAGCTAACTTGAACGTATCGTCAGGTCGGAACTTCAGAATACCTTGTAAGCTACCTGTCGTGAAAGGCGATATCAATTTAATGACGCCTACTGCTGCCGAAAATAGTCACCTGAGGTAGTCAAGCGGGGTGATTATTCGTATGCAGTGGATTGGTGGGCTCTGGGTTGTATTGTATTGGAAGGTTTAGTGGGAAGAGTGAGCTTCCCAAATTCAACTTGTCTGGATACCACTAGCTGATCTTTGGTGTTAGGTACCTTTCAGAAAACTTGATGATGAACCTCCCGTGAGCTGCTACAAACATTTGGTCGGTACCAGCGTACTATTACTGATGACGACAATGTAGATGGTTTTGTGGAACAAGATATTGTTCCAGCCTTGGGATGAGCTTTTTCATGAGCCAAAAATGGCAAGGTTTATGCCTGATCCCGTCACATATCATTTCATCGATGCGGTGAGCTAGATTCTACCAGTATCAGGTTCACAATTCCTGAGACGCTGAAGCTGGCTGCGTAACGACAGCTACTACAGAAGGACCCAATGTGGCGCTTGACAGAGCCCTGCGTCAAGCAACATGACTATTTCGCCTTGCTGTAAGCTTAGCCATGCTTGATCGTGCCTGGAACAAACTGACTCGAATTCGTACTCTTAGAGATTGGGATACTGTGAGAAAAGGAGAATATCAAGATCCTCACAGTCTAGATCTTCACCCTATAGCCGAGTACAATATTAAATATTTCCCGAAATTGTGCTTGGAGGAAGACCTCTCAGTTGATATGTCGACACACGATCTCAGAAACGACGAAATTGAGCACAAAAAGACTCCACTCAACGACAATGCCTTATACGCCTTGGAGCAAGCCAAGTATCGCTATGAATTGGAGAACTTCGCTTGGAGCAGGGATAATGACGGGTACGAGACCGTTGCGGAGAGTGAGATGGAAGAGAGTGTGACTGATCAAGAGGAAATAGAAGGTGGAAGAATCGATGGAGCGGACGAAATGGACCCAATACAATCCAACGACATTGAGGACGTCCTGCCTGACACATTGAAGGATGAAGAGGTAGAGGTGGAGGATATGGAGGAGGAACCAGTCTTGGCCGAACATGTCGATGTCGAGCGAAAGCCAGTCCCAGACGTCATTACGGCAATCACCTCTGCGAACATGCAAGAACCGATCGTCACCCCTGCAAAGGACCAACGAAGACTATCGCACTTCGGCTCGCCGGAATCTGCGTATTCCGACAATCTACCGTCATCTTTTGTCGGCTTGCCAGCATCTCCTGCATCTGTTGCGCCAGCCATAATCTCCAGTGTAGAAGATATTGCAGTCAAGCTCATCAGGTCTTCCGAGAGCAACCACGAGAACACGATTGTCTCGTCACCACCTGAAGGTAGTATCGCTCCCTCACCACCAGCGCATGATCATGATGTGCCAAACTGGGAAGGTTCGGGGCGACCAATGTCAAGACCGGTCGAGCGGCTATCTCAGACCCCGCAGCAGGATCTTCCTGAATCACTTATATCACTGACTTCATCGACCCATCCTACCAAATCTCATCCTATTCCTATCCCGCTTCGACCCAAACCTGTTCGACAGATATCCGAGGAGCTCAACCTAAATTTACCCACTGGACTCCCTTCGTCTGGTCTATCAGTCTCAGATATCGTCAGTATACCATCCCCTCATCCAGGTTCACCAAATAGGATTCTCAGGCGTCATCGTCAAATGGGGAGTGTTGACACAGTCCCCATGGCAAGATTATCAGTAGAGCTACATGGCGTACGGACGTATATTGATGATGAAGATTGGGAAGAATTGACACTTGATGATCCAAATGCTTCTGCTCCGAATGGCGGGGGGTCGAATCATTCATTTTTGGGTCTGGGCAGAGTATTGAAAAGAAGACCGTCAAACCTCTTGACCAATTCGATGGGAACAAATAATAGTGGATCAGGATCAGGACTTAAAAGGCAAATAAAAAATTCTGATACTTCCTCATCTCGAAATTCACAAGCTACTTCTCCAATCAAATCACTGACTAATAGACCTGTGTTATTTTCCAATAAATCGATTGAAAATACCAAAAAAGCTTTCGAGAAATTTAAAGCTTTCCCAAAGCTAAAAAACCTCGCTTCCCCAGAGAATAAAATTCCTTTGCATTCTCCTTTGATCGGACCTCCTTTCAGCGCTGATAACAAAGATCTTAATTCTCTGCCTCATCCTACTGGTATATTGGGCAACAGTATACCGTCGAATGCACAAGGGAATAATAGTAGACCTGTTATAGCATATAGAAGACATACAGAATCAGGTTTAGGTTGGTTAAGACGTAGTCCAAAGAAATCATCTTCGAATAAAAATTTCAAAAATCCTTCGGCTTTGAGTTTGAAAGATGAACGAAATCAAAGTGAAGTTTCTTCGCCTATTGCAAATATGCAGGGAAAAAAACAAGATGGATCGATAGATAATTCTACAAGTTCAGTTAGTATTTCAAAAAATAATGAAGGATTACCTAAATTGGAATTAAGTGAAATTGAATTAACAGGTTTAGATTGGGAACCTTTTAATAGTAAAGAATGGGGAGTGAAATAAAGTTGAAAATACGATTCATCAACAAAAAAAGAAAAGCATTTGAATGTAGAAAAGATTTCTTGAAATTTGTTAATATGGTTATTGTTTGATTTCTCAAAAAACGGGAACGAATGTTATGAGATATGATTTTATGTATATAACGAAATTCTTATTTTGTTTATTGTTTGATTTGGTTTTATATAATTCCAGATATAAATTAAAAGTATCACTTTTATTTTATTCTACTCTGACTCATTTATATGCATATTCTACCAATGTGGACAAGATTTGACAATTTGCTCAGATATGCAGTTGCTTTTGTCTTATGAGTAGAAGTACAATACCGACCACATGGATTATTCAATGCTTTCACAGTATGTCGGCGACAAGAATGCATATAAGTTTAAATAATTTGATATCGCTCGTACTGATCCGAAATATACTGTTCTATGAAGTAGACTGAATGTGCAATTCAAAGTCTATCGAAGAGTAACTAATTCTTCAGCCGAAGTTGGGTCTATCAACAAACAATCGAAATCAGCAATTGGATCCAAATATAGGAGGGAAAAATATACAGTCGAGATAAGTATTCAATAAGAAATGAACTTACGAATAGCTACACAAGAATCAAAGTCATCCTTTGTTGCTCCCATCTTAACTGCTACACCGACTAAGTATGAATTAAAAGTAAAATCAGAAGAATCAGTCATCTACGATTTCTTTTGTAGGCTAATTGTAATACCGGCTTCCATTTTTTTAGGAAAAAATCACTTACAACCTTGTAACATTTCATCAGAACCTTCTCCAATAATATGTAAACCAACAACTTTCTCTTCAGGTCCAGTACAAATCAATTTGTATGATGTTGGTTGTTTATGATTTTCATCTAACATAGCAAATGACATGGCTTTGAACTAAAGAAATAAATATAAGTGTATCCGTTAGTGATGAAGCCTTTCAATGGATGGTAAATAACTAAATATGAGTACTTACGGAAGTCTTGTATACCTTCAAATTGTCTTTACCGAATTTCTCCTCTGCTTCAGGTTCTGATAAACCGACTGAACCGATAGTAGGATGACTAAGTCACAACATTGAATCAGTTTAAGAAGCTTGTATATGGTCCATGAGTAACAAGAGGGAAGGACTTACGAGAAAACGACAGAAGGGATATTATCATAACTTAATTTATCATTTTTGTATTGCTCAGGACCAAACAATCTATTACTTAATCTTCTTCCTGCAGCAATAGCTACAGGAGTTAAAAGTGCTTTTCCAGCAACATCACCAATTGCAAAAACGTTTGGAATATTGGTATTTTGATAATCGTCTGCTATGATATCTCCTTTTTTATCAGTTTTAATTCCAACTTTATCTAATCCTAATTTCTCAGTATTCGCATGTCTACCAATTGCCCAAAGTAATACATCAACTTCTAGGGGTTTTTCAATTGAGTCAACATGAACAAGTAATGATCCGCTTGAGGTTTTTTCAACTTTCTTGACATTGGAGGATTTATGAACGTTTAATCCGGTTTTCTCTATCACTCAAAATTTAGTATTTCGCCCTTGGTAATATTCGAGAAAATCACATGATTAAAAAACCGTAAAAGTTATACTCACCCATGTAAGGTACCAATACTTCACTTAGCATTGGGTCGAAAGTTCGCAAAACCTCATCATGTCTAATAATTAAATGAGTTTCCGTACCGAGAGTATTGAATACTCCAGCCAACTCGACAGCAATGTAACCAGCACCAACTACAGCTACTCGTTTAGGTTGTTCTTCAATATCAAAAAATCCATCAGAATTGATACCGTATTTTGCACCTTCAATGCTCTCTTCATCTGGAATAGTGGGTCTTCCTCCAACAGCAACGGTTATCTTTTTAGCTTTGACTTGATAAGTTTCACCATCTAGTCCGTCAATTTGAACAGTATTGGCATCGATGAAAGAAGCGAAACCGGAATGATAGTCAACTTTGTCCTTGACAAGGTTGGTCTCGCTGTAGATTACCGATTAGGATAGTAAGCGAATGATATTTAAATATAGTAGTTCGAGTGAACCGAAGAGAGAAACAAAGGCAGAAACGGAAGCTTGAGGATTAGTCATGCGCTTGCGTTTCTATTTGATTATGAAGGTGAGTGATAACTTACTAGATACCGTTCAACCTTTTGATATAAGCATCTCTTTTGTGCTTCAATTCTGTCCAGTTGAAATCACCAGCAATTCTGTTTCCTTCATTATCTTTACCGAATCCGTAAGCAGCGGCTTTTCGAAGGTTGTCGGCAATGTCGGCGGTGTACCTAGGGTTCAAGCGAAGTGTGAGCAGTGTAAAAATCAAGAGTAGTGGGAAAGCTTGGATACAGTGCAGATGATGAAGATTGCGAGGGATCTGATGATGATGATGAAGATTGAAATGATCGGAACGTACCACATGATCTCTACAAGAACAGCATATTCAACCGTTTGTTAGCCTGCTGTCATTAACATTGTGTCATATTATTGATACACGTACTCTTGGGCACACATCTGCGATATTTCATATCAGCTTATATACCTAATTCTGGGCAAACTGATAAGCTGACTTACCCTACATTAACACAAGTTCCACCTAATTTAGGAGTAGCTTCTGCCAATCCGACTTTTGCGCCATAAGAAGCTGCTCGTCTCTGCGTGATATAAAGCACGACTTTGTCAGCTTCATACTTGAAGAGGATCAATCTGGAATCAAAACATACAGCAGAAGCTAATCCACCAGATCCACCACCGATAACAAAGTAATCACTATTCAATCGAATATTAAGTATCACCTTTTGAGATTAAGCCAAATTTAGGTTAAAACTCACTATTCTTCCACTTCGGCAGCTTGAGTTTTGGTCAAAGGAGGCATCTTAAAAACTTGACTAGTATTGAAAGATCTAACGGTAAAGTGTAAAGTATTGAAAGTTGGTTGAGGTAATAAACTTTTGGTTAATCTTAAGATGGAGGAGCAAACGACAGGTCTCTTAGTCGTGCTTAAAACTGAAGCGAGAGTGAGAGGTCGAATTGTGAATTGACCAAATATCGATTCTTGGTCTAATCAAGAACCAAGAATACAATCTTCGAAGATAGATTTATTACAATGAGAGATGACGAATGTTCAAAGGTAATAATTACTTTGAAAGGTGAATGAATAATGAATGAATTGCTTAGTAACGTAAATAATACCCAAAATGATTCATTCGGTCAATTGCGCAATCGGGAAATCATCCTCTTTCAATCCCCGCAACTCACTTCATTGATCACTAAGCCTCAATCCATCGAGGACAGAACTGCATACAGTTCTAATACCTCGTATAGTTTACATGTTGACAGGAAAGAAAGGTGAATAATCGATTTCTATATATCAACAAGCATAGTCGACAATGACGTTCCTTGACAAATCGGACACATCGCATACTGTATTATGTTTTCTTGCTTTTCGTAATGTCCAGGATCCAGAGCGTCTCCCGGTTGTTTACGTGCCAATTCATCTAGTTGATATATGATTGTAACTGTAAATTGGCTCGAGAGAGTATCTGACTCTACACACATGATCTATTCAGATCAATTTTGTTTAACCGATATCTTAAGTTAGCATGACGCCTCAAGCCAGCCTAAAGTGCCTCACCGTCAAGATGCATGGGAGCCCAATACCGATGCTAAGTTGTCAGGAGTGAATCAATGAGATACTCCTCAAGTAATTTTATAAATGGCCTCGAACGATGCATGAGTGACTCAATCCTCTATTTACTAAATATCACCGATCAGTCTTCATCCATCCTCTCATCACCACCTTCAGGTTGATCATCCTTTTTTAACCCAATCAGACCTTCGAGGAAACCCTTGACGCTCTGTCCAGCATTATCAGGCAATCCCAATTCTCTCATCATATTTCCAGGTAATCCACCAGATCTCAATGCGTTATCTAGCGAGGCTATCGCATCTGTAAATTGTGGTGCGGAAAGTATGGGTAATAAATCTTGAGCTGACGGGTTTGGGGGTAAATCCAAGCCCGATGGAAGGAGAGGCGTGATAGTAGGTATCAAGCTCGGGTGCGTGGTGAGAAGAGTTGACATTTGTATAGGAGACAAAACATCTGTCAATCTTGCATCTATTCATTCGGAACAAAAGCTGAATAAGTGTGAATTAAGAGATTGATTGATCGTTGAACTCACCATCATCAGCTGGAGCTATACCACCACCCCTTGCCCATTCAGCTAGCAGTCTGGCCATTTGGTCTTGACCGCTTCCTCCAGCACTTTCCTGAGCTGGAATTTGTTCCACATCCATAACTCCATCATTGCTAGACCCAGCAACGGGAGGAGCAGAAGGTGTACTGGCTGAAGCGGCATTTCGGGGCGCAGGCTCAGGGTGAGAAAGTCTAGGTGCACCAGGAGTAGGTGGCCATGATCTCTCTTGAGCTGGTCTTTGAGGTGTAGACGGGACTGGTAAAGGGGCTGATCCGATTCTGCATAATGATCACGAAGATCCACATGAGCTAGGGCTTTATTCCACGGAGTCAAGCATAAGTTACCTGTAGGTGGGATCTCTAATCAAGTTATCAATATCAACTTGAGCTCTTATGATGACCTGTTGATCTGATTTCTGAATCCAGAACTACATAAACGGTATGTAAGCTACTACCCAAAGGAAGGGAATGCGAGAGCAAGCTTACAAAGTATTTCTGGTCAGAGCTTGAGAATTTCAGAATGTGAGTCCGGCCGGAGGGATCCTGAAAAGTAGGGAGGAGGGTAAGCGCCATGTATCGAGATATGAACCGCTCAACAAAGGGGACGAGCATCGGTGGGCACTCACTTGATCGACCTTTTCAAAAGTAGCTTCTCCAGGGAAGACCAACAATTCCTGTATCAAGCGAAGGTATCAGCTCATCGCAAAGATCTTTCTCAGGGGCAGCTGAAAGCGCGTTCATCTCACATCTTCGACTTGACCTGTAACTCTATTTTTCCAAGCTATGAGAAGGCAGTCAGCTTCTTCATTCATGCTCTATCGTGACATATCTGAATGGAACGAAACTCACTGAAATGGGTATATTCCCCATCTTCTGACCGTAACTCTAATGTTCCCTTTTCAGGCAAAGCATCCACGAACTTGCTTCCTTCTCTTCTCTGAGATCGTCCAGCCGCGATGGATATTTGGGATGCCATCTTTGTATCTGATTCAGACTTTTACGAATGATTTAGATTGATCTTCAGATATTCGAAACGAGATGGAGTTCATTGATAGTCGCTGACGCGGTTATCAGATGAGTTGCAAACGTTGTCGTGAATGCGGAGCCAAGGCGGAGAGGTCCGAGTATTGACCTGGAGATGTGACATCAATCGAAATTTTCTAAGCCTACGACGTTTTGCTTTGCGGATTGTAGCTCGTAGGCCTTCTTCTACGTACAAGAAGGTCGCATGGGGGTTGCTGTCAGTCGAGATACTGTGGTCATCGTATGACAGGGAGTACGACGAACACGATCTCCCCAAATGAAAGGCGGCAACTCGTATTGACTTGATGACGACTTCAAGTATTTTAGGATACCAAGACACTGACCCAGCTCAATAACCTAATATCATAAGAGTACGAATTTTCTGAATTTTCTCTTACTTAGAATATAAAATATGCAAATATTTTGAACAAATTTCTTCCCTTGTTTGATTCTTCACTCGCCTTCTTGTTTGAATAGACATTGTAACCTGTATAAAACATCAGAAAATGACCAGAACCAAGCGAAGAGATACTACGACCATTTCCACGTCGTTTGAACATTATGTGAAGGCCGATACATCGTCTCTCAAGAACGCTCAAATGGGTGGCGAACAGGAACCGCAAATTCCAGCTGCAGATGCAAATAGTTCTGAAGCTACGGTAAGTTTTCGATACGACCATGAGAGCTGGACACAAGAACGCGGTAGAGCATTAACTCGATGAGGGTTTATAATCAACTGATATTGCTCGATCTTGGCAGCACGGATTGAGGGTAATTCAGCGAGTTTCAAGAACAAGAACTAAAAGTAGACATGGTCATCGATCTTCTCGACATCATGAAAACCAAACATACACCTATCCACCTGAACAAGGTCCCAACCCCAATCCTGATCCCGATCCCAAATTACCTACATTTCCACCTCCCTCTTCCTCCAAGAAAGCTGATAGCAAAGATATATACGATGCTTTCGATGCTCTTACTATGGTTCAACCTACTTACAAAGATATGGCTCCTGTCATTGTTACAGTAGGAGGTCATACTTCGAATACCACACAACCGCCTCTTAGTGGAAGCTTTATGCTGCCTCAAGACTATCATGATGATCCGGATATTCAAAATTCTGTAGGGACAGAACAACCTTTATCATCTTCACCTTCTGGAACACGATCGAGAATCGGTAGCATCAAAACCACTTATCCAAGATCTGGTCCAACTGAAAGTCTATTTTCTGTTCAAAGTAGCGGAAGGGATAGACCTCATACAATAGCTTCATCCAGTATTGCCCCTTCTTCAATCATTGAACCTGCATCAACAGTCGGACTTTTGTTAAAGAAAGCACCTTTATCAAGTATCCAGGGAGAAACAATTAAGACGAGGGTGGAGGCTGAGAATGCGGTTCTCGAACAACTCCGACATTTCGAAGAAACTACTTATATTCTCAATATAGTAGAGAATAGAGTGGCCGAAATTGATCGTAAGATGAGAAAGGAAACTGATGAAGGACAGCTGTTACAATGGTTTCGATTGAAACAGGATTTGATTGTTCTTCATAATCAAGTGATTCAACACGATTCACGATAGGTGATAATCCGTTTTCAAGTAACGTGTTTTACATCGCGTAGAACAGTCTTATAATTCATTTTTGTTATGTTCTAGTAGTTGAAAGATTAAATAAAAGATCCTTGCGCATGTACTGTATTAAAAACCGGGTGCCTTTTGATCCTTTGTCCGATGTTCAACTTCACTTCACTAACTTGGCTTTGTCATTTCCGGACTCCCTTTCAATCGCTCATCCCATCTAAGTTGAACACGCAATGACATCAATAAACTTGCGCAGTGGGTCATGAAAGGTGTGGTCATAATCATTCATAATTTCATGAGAACGATCATCTTTTAGCATGTTTCAGGTTGTCCGTTCATTACAAGTCCGCGGGAATGGAAACATCAAGTTAACGTAATTACGGGAATGACGGAATATGCTTAAACCCTTCCGCATGTAGGGTAAAATCAACAATTTAGAGCATACGCAAAAATTCCCAATCAATGTCTACTCTGTTCACTTTTGATTTTTATTGATCAACAGTGTAATATAAGTGTAATATAGTCAATGCTGCGGCAAATATCATAAATACCAAAACCAAAAAAAAAAACCACTTGATGGCAGGGTAACGGACATACAAAAATCAAGATCACATTCTTTCAACCATTTCTCTTCGACTAGTTGGCGCTGATTTCTGCCGGCCGATAAGCCGAATTCGACATCGTTCAAGAACCGTCAACGTTGTCAAAGCTGTCAGCTCTGATTGGGAGATTCACGCTCAGATATAGTATAAGCAAGACGGAAAAGGATTATCCGAGTATAGGATCGCGTCCTGCTGGAACGGCTTGAAGCAAGGATCTAAAGGACCTCTTCAAACTTAGCTGTGACCCTGATACACAAGCTGTACAGTAAGGATATCTTAAGCACGTGAAATTAGAGAGTACCTTAATACCTGTTGTCCATATCTCATAATTTGTGAGTTCATCCTTCTTGTACCCATCTTCATCTTCATTTCCATTTTCATATTCCTCATAGACCCGAGCTGATAATCTAACACCTGTACCACTTGTCCTGCAATTTCAACATTTTGAATTCAACCTCCTATGTCTGTTACTTATCTCGTCAAATTCCCTCCCATCCTATCAATCAACATTACTGTTGTCATCACTTCGGCTTCAATTGTTATAGTTCACCAATAGCAGATCTTTCTCATCATTGGACTGTCTCGTGACATTGAATCTAAATCGCCTTTCCTGGATGTCAGTATCAAGGTCGTAATTAGTTGACGAGTGCGAGCTATATCTCTACCCAAGGCCCAGGGGAAAATCTTGGATTTGAAGGAAACGGAAAAGGACTTATAGGATCTTTTCCGACCCAATCTACCTTGGAGATTCGCTGAACAAAGCTACAAAAAGTGAGTGAAGTTGACTATTCTCAGGTTTACGACATATACAATTTGACTCAAAAACAATCCCATCATTCCTTGACCTCGTGTCATGTGTCATTTTTTTCGCAACTGGCTAATCTCACACTTCTTGGCAGATCTTTTCCCAGGGTGCCCGCGCAAATCCTTCGCTCGATTTAAAGTAATTGATCGTGGTGTTGGTGACAAGATTCACAATCGAGTAATCGAATCGAACAGAAATATCGTCACATTCTACATTCCCTTCTGCGGTTGACTTCCTTTCACCCCGCCTCTCACATACGCCATCAGCACCTCAATTCATTGAGGGACGTGTCTTCGTATAACGGACCAAGGACATTGTCAAGTTCTCTCTTCTGAGTCAAAGCTTTGACTTAGGTAGAGTAAGGGGTCATGCGATTAATCAAAAGGCGATCATCTCAAAATCTATCGTCAACAGCTCCAATAGCACAATCCATACCTCCTATCCCTGATCCTCAATTAGGTGCCAACGATGTCGGGCCTACAATTCCCTTCCCCACCAAGGACGGGAAAGGTACGAAGAGAAGAGACAGCAAAGAGATGAAGTACCCTCCCACTTCTTTCGGGCAGAGCGGTGCCGGATGGAGCTTTGGGAGGATGAGAAGTTTCAAGAACAGGTCGAGGTCAAATTCTGACGCGGGAAATTCTGGATCTGAGGAAGAGAGCCAGATCAAAAGAAAGGGGAAAGGCAAGGAAACGGCGAAGCAGCCCTTAGTCGAGGAGAAGACTGCCAAGTGAGTTGAACTGACACAAGTCGCTTAACCTTGGCTGACAATATCGTCAGTAGTACGACAGAGAACCCACTGAATTTCGATTTCGACTATGCTAGGCATTCATCTTCACCATCCCTGCCTCCTCCGCAAATGGTGTTTCCGGACATCGATACTCCAGATTTCACGACTTCCCCTCCTCAATCCCCATTTCTACCAGCTCAACCTGCTTACCCTCAGCCAAGTCAACCTATAATGGCCTTTGGTTCAACAGAACACCATCAGACTTCCGTCACAGCACTGGCTGGAGCTCAATCAGAAAGCCTTTTCTCGACTGTCGAAGGTAGACCATCTCTGAACACAGCTCTTTCAGCTTCCAGCACCTCCATAGCACCATCAATCATCAGTGGAGAATCCTCTTATCCGCTGATATCGAGGAGCGACAGTGGTCAACGTTCTCAACAGGTCATCTCGATTTCCCCTGCGCATCGAAAACTCACGAAACGACGTCCAGGCTCAATGGCACAGTACGATCAGGTAGAATTGGTAGAACGCCCATCAACCTCGTCGAGTCGATCCGCTTTCCAATCGCGACCTTATACTAATCCCAGTCCGACCCAAATCTATGCTGTACTTACTGGACCAGTTGTTATACCTCGATCGTTCTCCTCCAATCTACCTCTTCCCGATGGTGCGGCGCCCCCGACACATCAGCTGAATTGGCCATTGAATCGAAATCCTTCCTGTTCAACGAACGCTTCATCTGGTATGACACCTTCCACAGAAGAATCGGGAATGCTGGAGACGCCAAATAATGCAATTATCTTACCTGGCCAAGGAGAAGATCGGCTCTGGGAAAGGATTGGAGAGCCTAGACCACCACTATCACGGACTTCTACCTTTTCATATAGAGAGGGCGATGACGGTACCGTGATCAAGCAGGACGGCTACTTCCACGATAAAACCAGCAGAGAAAGGTCATCAACAAGTCAAAGTACGGACAGCGGTATTGACCACACAAAGTCCAATGCAAGCGAGGCTTCACTTACTTTTCATACGGATTATTCGCGCGCGACTTACACGCCGACCGTCTCGTCTGGAAGTGATGTGACCGCCATAGCCCCTCGGAATCTTCGAATATCAACTTCAAATCTAGAGCTAAGATCACATCAAAAGAATCAGATTGTTTCGCCTTCAACTCCGACCAGGAAAAAATCAGTCGCCTTCGAGGTACAGTCATCAACCCCAAAACAGGTAATTCAAGACCCTCAGCACGTTCTATTTAGAACTGTACGGCCACCTCTTATTCGATTGCGATCAAGCAGTGTAGGCGCCATGTCCGTCAACACAAACTCTGTCTACAGCGTAGGCGAAGTACAAGTCGCATCCAGCGCGGTAATCTCCAAAGCTGAAGCTGTAGTTCTTGCCGATGTGGCTAGATCACCAGTAATTGAGATGTTAGATCGCTTCGAAAATTCTTCGGAAGCTGTTAGAAGAGCTTTTGATAATGAGCGAGAAAGAGGGGATTGGCCGTTACCAGCTCTGGATTACAGTAGTCAAGACATTCACAATGCTCGATCTGCTCCTCCGCAGCCTCATTCGCAATCCCCCCACAAGCTCAACGGAATATCACCACTATCGCCCATTCTTCGATCAGCTAGTACGACAGCGTCTCCCAAAAAGCTTGTTTCCTTCCATTCAGCCGGTACTGAGCCTGCTGCAGATCAAGGTATAACGCAAATGTCACTAAAAAGGCCAACTATGCCTGCTAGATCTAGCAGTCTGAGCAAATTGTGGCACAGACTGAGCACAAATGGATCCGGTAGTAAGCCGAAGAAGGGAAAGTCATTCGAAGACCCGGACGAGGACATACCGCCTGTCCCTCGAATTGAAAATAATGTCGCATTGACTGAATATCCTGCCAAGTTGACATCGAATAGCCTCGAAAGAATCATGTCTACACGAATTAAAAGATCAAGAGGTTCTTTAGATCTGACTTCTGTGGGAAAAGAAAATCCAGATTTTGTTTCATTGCCCACCAAATTCAGCTTGCCCAAAGATACAGATAGACCTTCTACCCCTTCTTCTACCAGTTCAAGAAGATCGAAAGGAAAGAAACGGATCTCAATATCGTCTATTCCACCACCTCGAGCCCACTCAGTACCTCTACCCCCCAGATCCGATACGCCACCCGTCATTCCGCCCTTGTCACCCACTCCACCACTCAGAGATCCGGTGCCCTCGGACACGGCACTACCTCTAGATTATAGCAATTCAGTACCCGCTGTCGGATCTGACGTCTCACCCTTGAAAGATGCTCCTACGAGATCATTCCGAAAGATATCGTCACCAGAGGGAAATAACAATTGGAAAACTCCCCTTGGACCGTATACGCCACCATTATCAGCAATAGTAAATGACTATTTCCGCGATTTGAAAACTTCTTCATCAACTTCTACTGGATATACTTCTGAGCTATTCACGAGAGAAATAACTTTACATCGAACATCATTACATGAGGATGCAGAATATCAATCTTACGATGCGAAGAGACGTTATAGACAAAGTTTAGTAGAAATAAAAGATGATGAAGCTTTCCATGCTACTGTTGAGCAGTTGGTCAAGCTCGAATCGGACGATCGAGTCAGAATGACCAGAGCTGGAGGAGCTGCTCTAAGAGGGGATATGCCACCTATTTATAGGACACCGAGTAAGGATCTTTCCGAAAAGCAGATTAGACAGGAAAACATCCGAGCTTGGTTTGTGACTAGGGAATTGGTACAAGGAGAGAGGAGACATGGTAGATTGTTGGCTAAGGGTGTTGCTGTGAGTGCAAATTGCCCGATACCAACAATCGAACAACACTGATTGATGTACAACAGGCTATCCAGCTAGCTGTGAAATCGCGAACGGCAATACCACCTGTTCCGCCCATTCCTGTCTCGGAGATTACGTTATCCCAAGCATCAAGTACATCAAAGACGGTACACACACCATGTCACTCGAGATCAGGCTCAGGTAATATCAAGATTTCATCGAGATTACGTCGATCGCGAACCTCTACACCTGGACCTTCTTCTGCTTCTTCACCCACCACTCCGGTTTTACCTTCTATATCTCTTCCACTTTCAGCCAGTGCACCTCTGGATATCCTGCTGGAGAAGTTACCTAGATTGTACGAACTAAGTATCGAGCTTTCGGAAA
Source organism: Kwoniella pini CBS 10737 (assembly GCF_000512605.2). NCBI lineage: Eukaryota > Fungi > Basidiomycota > Tremellomycetes > Tremellales > Cryptococcaceae > Kwoniella > Kwoniella pini. The sequence goes on from NC_091726.1 coordinate 437,954, forward strand.
GATTTGAACATGATCCTTCACCCTATGGGGTTGCTGATGCGTTTTTGAGTATGGAAGAGAATATAACGAAAGAAATATCGAATTGGGCCAAAGGGGTAGGAGAGATTGTGTATAGTGGAATTGGAGATGAGATGAATAAGATTCTTGATCAACAAAGGGGTAGTGGTAATGGGAGACGAAGATCAGAAGGTGGAATGTATGAAAATGGCGGTGAGAGTGAGATTGATAGTGAAATCGAAGGTTCTGAAGGAAGGGTACGATTTGCAGATATAGTGAGTGTCAATTCATCTATGAACATCGCAGAACGTTTTACTTAATTATTGTCGGTTGGATAGATCATCGTACCTATACAAAGAGCCTCAAGGTATAGATTACTTTTTCAAGGTGGGTTATAATGATAAATGATATAGATGTTAGAGCTAAATATGATATGTAAATTTAGAACTCTCAACGAAATTACCACCTTTATCACATACTTCATTAAAAATTCAACGTGCTTTAGAAGCTTCAACAAGATTAGCAATGGAATGTGATCGTTGTCAAAGTTTCGATCTTAACGCTCTGCGAAGACAAGTTAAAAAAGGAGGGAGAAAAATAAGACCCGTTAGTGTAGGTCCGGGAATTGGAAGTTTATTATAATTGTCAGAAGGACAAATCAACCTTGTACTGAACTAAAATCATTTTATCTGTATTTTGTATTCCTATTAGCATTTGTCTTCACATAGAAACCCGCATATATACATTGTTCCCTTCCAATTTATGACAACTTATAATCATTCGCCGTCTGAATTATAAAAGATGTAATTGTACAGCATATTTGCCAAGTAACCAAAATGAGAATAAGCTATTGTCAAGCTGCGATCGTGAACCCTGAAAAAATGGAATTTGCAGGAATCAGTAAAGGGTTACAACATTAATTCATTTAGCGTTAATTCATAGGGAAAGGTAATGTTGAAGAACTACGCATGTGTGGGGTTTTTTTGGACCAGGTGGACAAATGTTTAGTTTCTTAAGCTTTGTTATAAAAAACAACAGGGTCAGGCAAAAGCTTGTATAATAAGTCAAGTGTAAAGGGGTTAAATTAGAATAACACTTCGTCATACCTTCCTTTGATCAGTTCGAACAAAATTCCTAACTCTTATTACATCCGAATCTTTGAGAGATGCTCTAGGATATAGTATTTGATTACCAAGGTTGAGGTAAATTGATAATACATGAAGCCAAACAGCAAGTACATATCAATTTACTGTTCGTTGTAATGTAAAGCACATACGACGCGTCGTGTTTTTAATGACATTGATTTTCATAAATATTCAATTCAACGATTGAACGCGACTTTTATTTTTTTTATAAAGTTGAGTGAAATTTAGTGATCGCCAGGTACCGAATTATTTTTAGTTTGTGGAATTTTCGTGTTTCTTGTCACAATTTAGCATATGATTCAAAGAATTTAGCACATCAGATTTATTCGAACTAATTTAAGAAGGGAGACTTCGCATAGATCGATCCGCTATACATCACTTTCATAGTAGTATATGTGTGTGTGTGAGTGTGCGCATTTGATGATGATGATGAATGATTATGATGTTGAAGAGGATCATAAGGGTTTCGCCTTTTAACGCCTAACGCCATTGTTCTTTTTTGTATGAGTTTTCACATTGACCGTTTAGATCAGAATTTATTACTCAATATTGTGATTAATTTATTCATTGTTGAAGGACGTGCTTCTTTTTATATAGTAGAATATACTTGAACATTTCCTTCTTTTCTTTTTTACTTTTATTTAATATTTTTCATATTGAACAATCGATTTGTTTTTTCCTTCTCTTCTTTTTACTCGTGATTCAATTATTCCAATACAGTGGAGATCACCTTTTATTTAGTTTTAATTACCTTGGCAGGCTAAGATAAAATAATCACCTCATTCAATCGATAGGTAAGACAGCTATTTTAAAAATCTTGTTAACGACCCAAACGCAATTAAACGAAAAGAGACGTGACAAGACGAAAAAAACGATATATCAAAAGTAATTTCAATCATACTACGCGACAAGATTCAAAAGGAATCAATGACCATAATGAAATCCTCAATGATCAATCACGCGATTTATTTAACATTATCTATAATTTTATTCACTTCTGAACCTATTAATGCGGCTGGACCACATAATAGATTTGGTGTAAATCATCATAGAAGACATCATGCTAGAGCTGCTGCTACTGGAGCTACGAATATTCAACAAGAAATTAGATCTACTCAGGAATTAATTCAGGAAAGACAAGAAGAATGTACACTTGGTGCTTGGAAATGTGTAGGATCGGAATTACAACGTTGTTATAATGATCAATGGAATTTTGTAACCAATTGTACGGGTACAGATATCATTTGCTCGTGAGTTATTTGATATCTCTTGATCTTCTCCTGGCCGCTCGGAATTTTGCCAAACAATAAAACAAAAAAATCACATCAAAGGAATAATACAAACTTGTTTCATCCTTCTGAGACTGAATCCTCAACCCCTTCCTGTGACTCCTTTGCCTGTTTCCCTCCTTGACTTGTCTCGTGATCTCTGTGTTACGAATCAGTCGTGAATAGAACGCTGACACTCATTACCGGATAGTGACGGATTATATACCACTGGATGCGTTTGGACATGGTCAGTTGAGCAAAATGACGATAACAACCAATCTGCGACATCTTCTCCACCTTTCAGCTCCTCCATAACTGCTATTGCCACATCCTCGGCGACTTCAACCACAATACCTTCCATCACAAACGCTAATCTCGCTGTCGAACCCACTGCAAGCACAGACGACGAGGATGTCGAAGAATGCGAAGACGGTGAGGATTTCGAAGAAAACGAAGATGAGGAGGATGACGACGACGATGAACTGCCATACTGTGATGACGAGGAAGCTGACAGGTAAGCTTATATCAATGAAAGTCTCCCCATCATGAGCTAAACAAAACACCGCTGTTATAGTGCATCTGCTACGGCTACACCTTCGATTGTCGCTTCTAGCGCTGTTACTACCCCTTCGGCTGTTGGTGGTCAGCTCGTTGCCGATCCGGATACATCGCAAGATGATGACGAGGACGAGGACGAGGACGACGACGAAGAAGACTGTGATGAAGCCGATCCGCATACCGACTCCACTACTTCCGTTTCTCCTACAAGCACTACTTCCGCTGAAACTACATCTACCTCGGTGATCGGTGGCCAGCTCTGGGCAGGCGGCGATGGTTCATGGGATACCACTGCTTCAGCCACCACTCATGATTGGTACAACACAAATGATCCATACAGCACCGGAACAGCAACCACTACAAGTCACGATTGGTACAACACAAACGACCCATATTCGACCGACACTGCTACATCCTCGTCAGGTAGCGATCAAGCTAAGAGCAGTGGTCATCACCGTCACAAGTCCTCTTCTGCTTCATCCGCTGACTGGGCTGCAATCACCTCCGCTTCTACATCATACGATGATGGATCTTGGTCACCTACAAAATACGATTCGGCGTCGGCTGCTACCTCCACCGGTTGGAATAGATGGTCTGGAGAATCCTCGTCTTCTGCTGCTTGGGGTCAGGAATCGTCATCGGCTTCCGGAAAACATGGCAAAGCTTCTGCATCTGCCAGTGCTTCTGCCTCAGCAGCTACAGCGAAAACGACCGGATCTCCATCTGGATCATTCTCTTCCGCTCCTCACTACGTTATCTACTCAGACAGTAAGTCACTCTCCAAAAAAATGCTGAGCATCTGAACTGACCAAAGCACCTGATAGTGTGGCTAACTGAAATGCCCTCTGTGGATGTCTTGTCCAACTTCAACCGTTTTATCCTTGCGTTCTGGATGACCAACCAAGGCGCAGTAGACAACGCACAATTTTGGGAACAACTTGATACAGATACCCGACAACAAACCATAACCGAATACCATAACGCTGGTATCGCACTAATGGTTTCTGCCTTTGGATCTACCGATTCGCCCACTTCCAATGGAGCTGATCCTACTCAAACAGCTCAGCAATTGGCGCAATGGGTCAAAGATTATGGATTGGATGGAGTCGATATCGATTACGAAGATATGTCAGCTATGAATTCGGCTCAAGCTGTATCTTGGATTGTCACTTTCCAAAAAGAACTTCGAAACCAATTACCTTCACCATACATTATCTCCCATGCACCGGTCGCTCCGTGGTTCACCTCTGCCAAAGATTATTCAGATGGAGCTTACGTGTCAATTCATGAACAAACGGGAGACGGTATCGATTTCTACAATGTCCAATTTTATAATCAAGGTGATGGAGTATATGAGGATTGCGAGACCCTTCTTTTCGATTCTGGAAACGATTGGCCATCAACTTCAGTTTTCGAAATCAACTCCTCTGCTGGATTACCCTTGGACAAAATCGTTATTGGTAAACCCCTTGATGAAGGCGCTGCTGCTAATGGGTGAGTGCACAACAAGTTCCTCTTTTTGATTTAAGCAGTTTGAGGCTGACCCATGCTCCATGCATAGATTCGTTGATCCATCGGTATTGCATAAATGTGTGACTCAAGCCGAAGCCAAGGGCTGGAATGCCGGTGTCATGTTCTGGGAATGGACAACCTCGGCACCATCAATCATGGGCACAGTCCGCGGGACTACTTAAGGCCCTTCACCTCTGATAGTCATTTTTCGCCTCTCTTTTTTTCACTCTTGGGACCTGTTGTATATACCCATCACCAGAAGCACTTTCACGGAAATTCACCAATTTAATCGAATGCCAATCTCGCTCACTACATTTTCTCTTAATCAAATTGTGAATATCCATTGATTGATAAATCATATTTTCCACTCTTTAGCATAGATCATATGGAACACATTAACTGGTCTGTTGATCAGACCATTCACTCCTTGTAGGAGTAGAAGATTAGACGAAGACTGGATTTTCTGTGGCATACATGGAGAATAATCGTGACGACTAGAAGTCGTATCACTTCCCGCTCTTTCCCGACAAAGTAGAACTTTGTTTGGATAATCTCACTTGCTTTACGCCATAAGAAACGATCTTGATGATTTGTAATGTTTTTATGATCTATACTTTTACCTTCTTTACGATAATAGATGCATAGAATGTATCGGATGGCTTCTTCTGCATTACATGAGAATGATACTGGGATTAATGAGATTTGCCACTTTTGATCGGTAAATTTAATCCACGTGTAATTCACCTTTGATTAAGGTTGATCTTTGCCGCTCATTAAACAAAGTTGAATTACAACATTCGACATATGTTGATTTACAGAATACTTTGTCTTTTGCAATATTAGCACTAGCTTTAAACAGTAATACAAAATGGCCACAGTACACCCATCACGACTGGGTATGGTTCCTGGAGGATCATCATCATCCAAAATCGCCACTTCAAACGATAGAAATGGTAATCAAGAAGGATCATTAAGTCGAGAAGAGGAACTAAGAAGGAAATTAATGGAAAGGAAACGTAATGGTTCTGAAAGAGATGAAAGATCACCAAGGGACAGAGATAGGGACAGGGATAGAGATAGAGATGAATATAGAAAAGATGAACAAAAATCTTCGAGATACGAAGATAGGCGAAATGATCGACGTGTCGAAGATAGAAACAGAGATAGAAGGGAACGAAGTAGAGATAGAAATGATAATAAAGATAAAGTAAGGGATAGAGATGGAGAAGGATTTAAATCATATGATTCAAGACGTGATGAACGTGATAATAGAAGAGAATTATCAAATGATAGACCTAGAAGATCATCACCTTCTTATAAACCTTTCGATAATTCGAATTCTCCTCAAAATGGTGAAAACAAAGGATATGGATATGGTAATAGAAATGATTTACCTCATGGTAATGGTTCACCTGGTACAAATATGCCTCCTCCTTGGGTACCTAAAATGCAAAATCCAACTTCACAACCTCCTCAAAATTCAGGTTATGGAGGTTGGCAAAATCCTCCTCCACATCAAAGATTCGGTACAATTGATTTTGAAAGGTTAGTTTGAACTTTCTTTTGTACATTTCTAGTCCTTTTTTACGTTGATGCTGAATTTCTGGGCCTATCATTTAGACGTCGACAAGAACGTGAGAATAATCCTTTGTCAATTTGGCCTGAATCACCTAAAAGACCATATCAGGATGAAGAGTGAGTTTCTTCGTGATTACTGTTTAATTGTTTCATGCAATTATAAAAGAATACTAATACAACCCAAATTCTATAGTGATCTCGAAGCTGAAAGAAAAAAGAACAAATCAAAATCGAAATCATCTAGAAAATCAAAATCAAAATCGAAACATAAATCATCTAAACATCGTTCTTCTAAAAAATATTCTGATGAATCATCTTCAGAAACTGATTCAGAGGAAGAAGAACGTCGTAGAAGAAGGAGAAGAAAGGAGAAAGAAAGAAAAAAGAAATATGATGATTATTCTGATGATTCAGATGAGGAAGAACGTAGACGAAAGAGAAGAAAAGAGAAAAATAAATCACCAGAGGAAGAAATACCTGCTTCCACACAAGAAGATATGTGGGTTGAAAAAGGTGAAACAATAACTAAACGTACATCTATCTCTCCTTCGAAAGAAAAGATTCCACAAAGACAAGAAGAAGAAAGTGATGAAGAAATTGGACCTCAATTACCTAATGAAGCTAAAGAAAAAGGAATGGATAGATCAGCGTGAGTTCAGTCTCACACTTTTAAGGATCGGGTTTTTGATAAAAAAAAAACGAATATTGATTGCTGATTGCGACTTTGTTGATAGATTCGCACATATGAGACCAGGAGAAGGAGAAGCAATGGCATTATATGCAGAATCTGGACAACGTATACCACGTAGAGGTGAAATTGGAATGGAAGCTACAACAATTGAAAAATTCGAACAATCAGGTTATGTTATGTCTGGATCAAGACATCAACGTATGAATGCAGTAAGAATGAGAAAAGAAAATCAAGTTATAAATGAAGCTGAAAAAAGAGCAATATTAAAATTACAAAAAGAAGAGAAAGAAAAGAAAGAAGGTATGATTATAACTCAATTCAAAGAGGTAAGTTATAACCTTTTGTTCGAATATGAAACGAGATTTGATTAGCTAATTCCACATTTCTTATTAGATGATGGAAGATAATCTTAGAAAACAAGGAATAAATAGACCGTAATAATCATAATGTTGATTTGTACACTATCGCACATTGTTGTGGAAAAGTAAGCTCGATCGAGGTGCTATTTCAATATGGCATGATGGCTTGAATGAAGCAAGGCATGCATGTAAAATATGAATAGTCTACCCCTTCACTTATATAATCCGAATTACAAATACAACTTTTTACCATCATCTCAATTTTCTCTTTCTTGTTCTAGCTCGATTGACGTTTGACCATAATATGTCACACTATTCGAACACTATTTGTTTTGACTGGGCAAGTCGGCTCATTGACTGACTCCATCTTGCTGTGGCGGAGTATTTCCCAGCTCATGTCGCCTCACCACATTCGCGACTTCCTCTATTGTACCTTCATTCCCATCTCTGCTTGGCTCGGAATTAGTTGTGGTCTCGCTGATTGATCTATTTCTACGACTTCTTCCAGCTGCAGCTCCTTCATCGATCTGTTCCTGCGTCACTCTCTCGCCTCCAGGTATAGTTTCTTCTCCATATCCCGGTTCCGCCTTCACCTCGATTATATCTTCTTCTGTATCTTCATCAGTCGCTGATTTGACTCCACCTTGGGATTTTCTCCAATTATATTCATCTTCTCCGCTGTCTTCATCCGATGAGGAATCTGAGGCACCTCCAAACCACCTTGTAATTGATAATTGCGACTTTACTCTGGGATTCTGGGGTAGTAAAGGTGGATCTTCGTTCTGAGGCGAAATTGAAGCTTGCCGTATTGATCTAAATGGTGAACTTAATGCCGATAAAGAAGGGGCTCTGACATGTCTTAATGTGTCACCAAGATTAAGTGAATATCCTTTCTTTACGAGACTTGGGGATTCAGGTGGAACACTTCGAGAAGCGTTCAATTGTCGAGTATAAGAAGGAAGATCTAATTCCTCTTCAACTTCATCTGAGTCAACAACGAATACCTCACTTGCTCTTCTTCTTCTAGGGTTATTCTTTCTTCTTCGGGTAGTTTGAGATAATCCTAAACCATGCTGAGATTCAGGTTCAAACGTTGTTGTTATGCCCAATCCACCAAGACCTCTTGAGCCTTTAGTCCGCCTTGTTCGACTCGCGAATCCCGCGTCCACATCCGATTCCAGCGGTATAATTTCAGGCACCTTCAGCCCTCCAGTCTTAGGCGGAGATGTCATGTCGTTCGAGGTCCTGTCACGGTGAATTGCCGATCTCACTTCTGTTCGTCCTCTCAAAATCGCTCGCTACGTTCGGACCAAAGTCAGTATTCTATCAGTGTGACCAGGACTACTGCAGGACTAACCTCGATTGTCATCCTGTTTTTCACCATTCTGAGAGCTGGCCAAGTGACTCTTTGACCCACTTCAAGCATGTGATCCAATTGCTTCCTGTCAGGATCAGACAAGATGCTGAACCAGTCCTGATCCCATTGTTAGCCTTGGGTTCGTTATTGTCCACGTCAACACTCACTCTGATAGTAGTTCTTGGTGTGAGAGTCAGATCCCCCGAGAATCTTTGTAAGAAAACACCACTCCAGTCACTCTGCAGGATTTGAGGCATAAGATCGAGATCTCGTATGACCTGTACCCGTGTGTCAGCTTCCCCGCAGGCGTCAACGGTTTAGATAGCTGGTGCATACCTTGAAATGTTTGGAAAGATCCAGTTTGATATAAGATTCTAGAGCAGACAAAATGAAACCACCCCGCCATCCCTTTCCTTTCCGATGAGCTACCGGTCGTCCTACAGATCCTCGAGGAGCAAAGAAGAAAAGGTGGATGTGTGGGTTTGTCTGCGATACGATTGAGAAATTACAATTGAACTGGGTATGCAAGGATCCGAGCGGTATATCCTCTCTGAACGCGAGGTCAGCTGATGTCAGAGCACAATTCCAACAATCAGCTCACCTTAGACTTCCATCTTTGAATCTTGAGCCACCAAGATTGTGCGGCTTGACGTTACCATCTCGATCTTTAGCCATCAGTACAACCTACAGTAGCGATGAGCTTTGACCAACAACCTTTTGTTCTGCCACGGCAGCTCACTGGATTCAGGATACCCGGCACGGCAGCACTAGCCAAGTTAGCCGACCAGATCAAACAATTTGGAGCAGTCAGATGATTGAGCAGTATTGTGGGTCTGTACGGGCTTCAGCGATGTATGCACTGTCTATAGCTGAGGTGGCTACTCACGAATGCCTATCAGACGGTACAACAGATATATTCAAGGCCCTACCGGTCCTTTCGTATGCTTCCTTGAAAGTCATGCTACCTCGGGTGAACCACATGCCCTGTCGGAATCATCAGCGTGTTTACTCCCAACACAGAATTTTCAGCGATCCAACTTACCTTTTTAGCCCAAGTAACCGTATCGAACCTCGCCCCAGTCTGCCTGAACCTCTTGAACCAGACATGGAAAGGATCCTCACATGCGGTTATCTTATCCGCCAATTCCGGCACCAAGAGCTCTCTCAACTCATCATCTGTCCTGGTACACAACAAAGAGGCGATCAGCCCACCTGCCGAGGTACCAGTGATGACTCTCGGCAGAAGGTCCGCGTCAAGAAATGCTTTTACTACACCGAAGCTTCGTCCGCATGTCAGCAGAGCTACAATTCGTATACTTGAAGTAGAGCTCACTGATAATATCCGAAAGACGCCCCTCCCGAGAGACATAATGCACTAGCCCCGTAATGTCTGTTTATAGCTCTGAAGAATGCTCGTTTCTCTTCTAGCGAAACATCCTTCGCTGTTCGAACGAAATCAAGGCAAGCTGCCACTTCGTTGACATGGTCTTCAATCAACCGTTTTGTGCCAAAGAACGTCTACGATGTTGGCCGATCAGCTTAGGGTCTCACCTGAGAAAGTGCGAATGGCACGACGCACCTCACTATACATCTTGACACTCTCAGTGCCCGCAAAATTACTTCGCACGCAGACTGCCAATGCATCCATGAGTCCTCTAGCATCTTCAGCGGCTCGAAATTTCGTCAAAGTCCGCTTGACCCTTTTAACCTATATAATTCATCTATTAGTCGAATAGCGGTGGACATAGCGGTGAACACATATATTTCAGTCAATCACTCACCAGGGTGTAGTCGAAATAAGAGTCCTCATCTGTTTCCTTCCACTCATCGAAACCTAGATTGCTATCCAGCTTTTTTGCCGCGGCAATCCATTCTTCGTATGTTTTCGAATTCCTGACTTCTCGCCGCAGTCTCACTTTTGGACCCCTCCAAGCCACTAGCCATTCAAAAACGTTTACGACCTGACGTGTAATCACGTAGGTCAAGAACTCGAAGTAGATGATGGTGAAAAAGAAGCCCTGTAGCGAACATCAGCCAAAAGTTACTCTTAAACCTTTTAAGTGATAACGGTAGAACTTACGAGCAATGGCCATCGTATAAGGTGATATGTCAACCCCTGGTTCGACGTACGTGGACGTCTTTTGCGATGTTATTAGTATGCGCTAGCCTGGCAATGAAAGATATGCTTACTTGGATACACGTTGATGGATGGGCTGCGATAGCACGGATTGCATGAATGAGGGCTTCACCTGCATCAAGAGGAAGAGACTCACAGCGAAATCGGACGTAGCTGTCAATTTCTCAACTCTCTCTCCTGAACCTCCGCTACCGCTTCCGAACGATCCGTTGTCAGGACCATATTTCCATTGCTGAGGTTGTAGTCTTGAAGAGGGATTGGAGGCTTTTGGTGAATCCAGAGGGACAGGTGGGGATCGGGGTGAAAGGGGAGACGCTTCGCCCTCCATGTGTAGTGTATCGCTTATCGAAAGCGCTGAGGCGAACGCTTTGAGATGCCTGTGCCTGACCGTTAGTCCTGCATTTTATAGCTTGCAATCTAAGAGGACGATCTAACGAAGACTTACTCTTCGTCCACATAATTCTCATTGAGAAGCTCATCTCGCCTCGATTGGGTTGGTGGTGCGTTCATGCGCGATGGCATTTTGCCTATTGTATCTAAAATCGGATAGTGACGTAAAGAGCGTTTTTGGTGATTATTTGAACCTGATTGTTCAGATTTATGTTTAAATTATCGTCGGGAATATCGTCGAGGTGTCGGACATGTTAGTTTAGAGATTTACTTTCAGCTCTATCTGTGTAATCCTTTCGATTGATATTATGATCCAGATATGCTGTAAAGAAATGAAATCCAATGATGGAAATGAAATGGATGAAATCAATTGGATTTTGTCGTCACTACGTGGGGTAAGATGGGGATCCAAGTAGCGGTGATATCCGCCTCTCCAGGCAATAGTATAATTAGCCGTAAACGTCATGTTTGGTTGTCACCTATTCCTAATTCTCATTGTTATCCCCTCTGATCCGTTGTCTTTACTCTGTGTCATAGAAAATATACTCGCAGTCTCACATCATCTCCGATAAGCCAGAGCGATACCACTCCTGTAGCGATGTCGACTCCCCTAGTACAACAATTCCCATCTTTATCACAATATCCTCCAACATTTCTGAAAGATCTCCTATCTTCACCAGAACTGACAGAAGCTTTCTTGTTCACTCTACCAGAAGTGAAAGATCTAGCAGCTGAAGTAGAGAAGTTAGGCAAAGAGAACGATGATCTTGCTAGTTAGTCAATTTAGATTGACCGGGACCCCGATATTTTCTGGTCCTTTACAATTTGTAAATCAGCTAATGACCTATATTCTTCAAAGGGCGGAATCTTGAATTGAGGGACGAGTTATTAGCTTTGCGAGATGCGACTGCTCAATCGTATGCTTATGCTGAAGGACTCAAGAGACAATGGATAGATATTGAGAAGGTTCAATCTAATCTATACCAGGTAGGTCCAACAATGTTCGGTCGACTTCATGCCCCCTGCGAATGACTGATTTCAGGATTATATCATTGTCATAGCGTAATAGACCTTCATTCCTCCATCTACGTTTACGACACTCTTTGACTGCTCAAGATGAATTATCAGAGAAGATAGCATCTGCATTCATCGATGGACGATCTGCAGGAGCTAGTTTACCTGGTTCTAGGGTCGATTCGCCCGCACCAAACGCTTATGCGGATGGTACAAGTACACCCATCTATGGAGACAGGGTGGGTCACTTCCTCTCAACTAAGCTTGACGATATATCCAATGTAGTCTCCCTCGATATTACCCTTACAATCATCCTCGTACTCTTCAACTTTGGTATTAAGCTAACGTACCTTGCTTGGTTTAGACGCAAAGTAAAGCTATTGACGACTTCACAAACGAATTCAAAGCTGCTAGAAAAACATATCACAAGCGGGCGATTTGGGCAGAACGGTGGTCAAGAGGTGAAGTTGCTTGGCGCGATGATTAAAGGTGTTTTTAATTGCTGCAATTTTCTACGAAATGTACTGGTTGTATAATCATTTGTCGCGTGCTCGTGCGTATCTGCTGAAAGCGGTCATACAAATTATGCTTATATTGATCTACAAAATCAACATAAGTGTTGATCAGAATCGTACTTTCGCAAAGACAGATTACTAAAAGTTCCGTAAACGAATTGACGATACACCAATCATTCCATACTGCCCTTCTCTGTGTCCCAAGGAAGATTTCCAGAATGAGCTACGGATTTTCCGGCACTCATTTTCATACCACTCTCAGTAGAGGACATGACTAGAGTATTATCTCTAACATTCCTAATCTCGCTTTTTTCAATTGCTTCACTTGCGGGCCTGAGTTCATCCATTGCCCCATCTGGGTCTACCTGTAGAGGAAGATTTTGCCCATTTTGACAACCACATGAACAAGATGGTGTGATTCGTGATCTTTGAAAACATGAACTTGCCACTATAGTTGGAGATGATATGCATGGAATTTGATGACCTGGTGCATTCTGACCAGATAGATTAAGCCTTGAAGCTTGACGACGAGGTGTCGAAATTGATGAAATAAGTGTTATTGCGTATACTTTTGATATGAAAATTGCTGGGAAGTCTGCCCAAGTCGATGTACTACATTAATTCCCATGAATTCCAAATATTAGCAAATTAAAACACTGTGTCATAACGATATTTTATCTCACGCTTTTAAGTAAATGATTAAAGCTGAAAGTTGTAAAGCGGTGACTAAACCACCAGCTTGAAATGATAATTTGATTAAAGCGTCAACTACTTTATTTCGATCTTCACTATGTTTCTGAACGGATTCAAGAGGATGAGTTTTCAGCCATTGACCTTTTGCAAGATAAAATAGATTTTTAGCTCACAACAGCATTCCGAAGTTTGAAGATGATATATCCTGATAATAAAATATCAATAGCTGATGAGGTGCTTAACCACATAATCGTCAATAAATCCAAATGACGATCCGCATGTGCTGTTGCTCTGAATTTCACAATTCAATCAGCACCAACATTTGTGAGGTAATGATGTACGACATACATATTCTCCAACATCTAAACGATACCACAAAGGCAATTCAGCAAATTCCTTACAAAAACGGAATATTGATATACTGTATCTTCGAAAAGACTCACCCGAAGTCTGATTGGAACTCCTATTCCCGTAGCGAAACTCAGTGAAATTACCGCTAAACTGAATCCAGCTAATCCCCAAACCTTAAGCTTATAAAATGTTGTTGATCGATTTGTAGGGTTTTCAGTCACTCCAGTAAACAACAAACATCTTCTCAACAAGAACAACTGAGTTATAGTAGAGATTGTGACTGATAAAATAGGTGAGATAATTTCTTCTGGTCTTTCAGATGCTGTCAAAAACTAACACATGAAGGGAACATCAGCTGTTCTATTTAAGATGGTATCCATTGTGGGGGCAGACTGATACCAGTCGACCCAAAGTTACTCACGTAGACAAGATCGGCACTGTGAATAGTAGTCAATTTGATTATCCTAGAACAATCCGATACGGTTTGACCTAGACAAAGAACAACGACGAACTGCAAATTCACCGTCAAGACTTTTTGTCAATATAAGTAGCGAATATAATCCCATCAATAAGATAGAGCTTACTATGATCTAGATTTAATCATGATGATCAGTCATTATGACCATAGGGTTGACCAGAAGATCAAGGAAGACGTCTCTTACCAATAATTTCACTTTCCAGCCTCCTTTAGAATAAATTCCAAAATACACAAAAGCCTATTGATATGACAATATGAATCAATACATATCTAGTACTTAGATTCCTTTTGATCATTGAAAGCGATTTCATGAGTGAAGTATGCAACTTACATGCATGAGCAGTAAACCGAATCCAAATACACTGATCAAAGCTCCTATTTCCAATGGGCCATACTACAAAGAATCAACATGATATCAGTTATTGTTCTGACACTACTCTCAATCTAAGAATGCTCATACACTTACAATAGCAAAAAGAGTTCTTTCTGAGATCCCGACTGTCGGTGCCATTTTCTTACTGCCTTCCTTTGATGTTATGTTACTACTAGGGTTTAGTCATTGTGACTTGAAGGATTCACAATTATAGCAACAGGATCTCCTGTGAGCTTTTGTCAGAGAAGAACCCAATTCGGTGGCAGTCGGTTATCGAAAAAGGTCGAGGATTTAATTCGCTTCGGACGTGATTAAGCACTGTCAATGGATCTGCCACTTGAAAGAGGTGTAAGGTAAAGGTGAGCAGATGAATTTGAAGTCTTTCGAACCTCTTCCTCATTTGATCAAGAAACTGGAATGATACGACCATCACTATTAGAAACAGGGTTTTCTTATACAGCCATGTATGCTTACAACTGTGATCATGTCAAGCCAAGTCAATATTTCAATGAAATCATTGAACCCTCATCTGAGTTACGTTAGTCGATGTTGAAATATTCCTGAGACGAACCGGCTCAATTACGTTAAGTCTTTCCGGATCTTTCATAATATCGATAATGCTCTTAGACGTACAGATAGATTATATCTGGCCTCGAAAGAACATTTCGTAATATCGTCTTCCTGAAAAATTGGTACAGCCAATATAATTCTCCTATATTAGAATCCAGAAGTAACAGAACAAGAAGGAGAAATTTGATTGTCCTGACGCGGGTAAATTAACGCCTGTCTCATATACAGAATGATATTTGTCGTTGGGAAGATGGACATGCGCCAAAACGTATTCTACGGCAGTAAGCCACATGCAATCGCTGATATAGGTATGTGATCTTTAATGTACGACCATGCTGGCTCATTTTAGGAAACACGTTTCGGATTCCTGTTCCTGGCGATTCCTATGTTACCAATGCTGTCAAGACGCCACGTATATCATGGGGCGTCGAAGTCTCCGCAAATACCGGTAAAGGGGATCATTAAAACACCTTCGAAACGTGTCTTGGGTGATTGAGCCTTTCGTACACAAGTACTGAAATGGTGATCGAAAGAAAATTTAAGCGATGGGGTTATCTATAACCATATTACTCCGACTGCGGTTACAACGAGTGGATGTTTTACATCATTGATGCGACTAAACTATAAATCAACATTATGACCTATATATACATAAAAATTACACAAGATAATTAAACACAGATCACTTACAGAACTTTCGAAACAAAAAGTAGTAGTTATTTATAAAAATTCAACAATACTCCAAACTCTTTCAATTTCCCAATAATCATTTAATTTATAAAAAACAATTTCTTTAACTTTTTTTCCATTATTACCTAAAGTTATATCTAATCTTGATGCTATAATTCTTTTATCTAAATCAGAAATTATTTCCATTATTTTAAAATTTGAATTTGGTATAATTAATTGATGATATTCTTTTTTATTTAATAATTTATCATTATGATTAATTGAATTTGATAAATATAAATCAAGACTTGAATTTGGTAATTTATTAATTGTTGAAATATATTCTTTATAATGATTTTCTAAATCTTCTGATGAATTTATGATTATTCTTGAATTTGACATTTTATTTTCGTTTCAATTTTGATTGAATTGATCTTTTGCTTTGTTTGTTTATGCTTATAAAGTATAAATAAGTGATGATCAATTCCATTTTATATCTCTTTCACATCACTTTCGACCTGCTCAACAAGATACAACTAGCTTGGTTCCATTAAGATCACTGCTGATTAATCAGATTCACAAAATCAAGATTACGTCATAATCTCCGTAAGCCCGGATACACTCAACCTACCTACTCGAACCATCTTAATCCACAATGGGACATGTTCCATATTTTCGCCGAATCATCGATTACACAGCACGAACAACGGCAAAGTATGTGAATATGCATGCATGTGAGATTGTATCAACGATAATGAAAATAGTAGAGAAAAAATGATACGTTTTACACATGATTTCCGTAATCTTATAAATCCTTCAAAACCTTTTCGGTAGTTCCAACCAAGATCTCTGCATGTTTCTCTCCAAAAGTCAACATAGGTCGTAATCTGACAGTTTGTTCACCACATCCACCAATTTGCACACCATTTACCCTCATTTTTCCTACAAATGTATCTCTAAGTTGAGGAGTAGCCATATCCCATGCTAAATATGTTCCATCGCCTTCTCCTCGGAAATTCATGACTTTACCACTTGCAACTGAAGAACCAAAGACCGATTTGAATGAATCAGCCAATAATGATCCTGTAGAAGCTGTATGTTGTACAAGATTATGTTGTTTGATCAAACGAATCATTTCTCTAGCTTGTAATGCCCTGATTGGATCTCCCTAAGTATGATCAATAAAGATTAGCCTACTTGTCGCTGTATCTGATAGTACAGTATGAAGACGGCACTTACCATCCAAGTATTATAATTTCGATAAGGAGCATTAGGTCTAGTTTCTTTCTTATGGAATACACCAGCAGCTTGCATCTTTTTACTGAAAGTGACGAAATCAGGTTCTTCTCCTTCCTTTAAACCCCATTTCTCATGTGCCCAAAACGTTCCGGTAGCTCCAACACCGGTTTGTACTTCGTCAACAATGAAGAATGCCCCGTGTTTTTTAGCTATTAATCGAAGTTGTCGGAAGTAATTATTTGACGCGTGTCTATCCCCACCTTCTGAAAGGATCGGTTCAATAATTACAGCAGCTACAGGTCGAGTTGTTTTGCTATATCGAAAACCGAGCTGATCAGTAATTCGTCTGAAAAGTTCGACAGTTTCCTCACCTTTCGGTCAAAATCTTCTCATATTCCTCCAAACACCTCTTTTCTTCAGCGTCATTCTCCTTGGCGTGTTCGCTCAAGGGGTATTTGAGTTCTGGGAAGGGGGCAGCTGGCCAGTCGAACGCAGGAATATCAACCTAGGGATGTAAATCGACATTAGTCTCATTTCTGCGTGAAACGATAATGCAAGTGCTGACCTTGTGTATAGCCTTACTTCTAGTGGCACTCAAACTACCGAATAATCTACCGTGGAAACCCGATTTGAAGGAAAGGACGGAAAGTTGAGGAGCACCCGGTGTTTGGTTGTCCATACAAGAGTCTGTGTGCATGTATAGGATTGAGCTTCGAGCCGAATATCAATCGCTTTGAAGAAGAGATACATACCCATTTCTTCCTTTGTGAAAGGCACATCTGGTCCACCTCTTTCTCTCTGCCTATAAGCCATAAACGAACATTTAAAAGCGGTTTCTGATAAAGGGACAGAGCGTTAGAGATGGTCGGTTATTTGCTAGCTATTATTTTATAACATACCATTCGCACTTGAACCACAAAGAGTAGTGATCAATTGGTCCAATCCCTTAGGTTGCACAGTCAAAAGACCAGTCTTTAGCCACTCAGCCCACTGTACAGGAGGGAAAGAACCTAATGCAGGTCTGTTCATTGCTGCTTTTGCGAATTCATCCTAATTATGCATTCCATCAGTGTGTGAAGGGACGACGCGATCAAAGGAAGGTAAGCGGGAAGAAGGAGGATCGGCTTAATTACTGAAAAAGTTAAGAAGTTGATCGGGAAAGAAAGGAGAGTAGTAACGATCGGAACTTACTGTCTTGGCGAGCTCAAGGAGGGCAGGTACGTTATAACCCAATCCAATTGAGGAGATTTGAGCGAAAACATCGAGAAGGACATTTCCATCTGCATCAACTAGGTAATTTCCTGCCACAATAATTAAGATCAATCATCTTGTGCATCGGGCCAATCACTCCTGATCGAAGTGATGGGACTGGAAAATGAACATACCTTTCGATTCTTCGTAATTCGGTACGATGACATGTGTTCTTGGATCTTGGAATGAACCGATTTCCGCACTCTACCATATCAATGAAGATGTCAGAACACGATTCCCTCTCTAATTAAATATGACAAAGATGAAGCTTACAGCAGCAAGACCTTTTGGTCCAGGAACTTTTTCAGTCTTTACTGATGGACTGCTGAATTCATCAGGTATAAGATCCAAGGAGGAGAAATATCTAGCCGCAATAGCTCGACGAGGAAGACGAGATTTCGAGGAGCGAATGGATCGAGCGAACATGTTGTATGGAGTTGATGGTGCTTTTGTGGTTTGCTAAAGTTGAAGGGAGTTGGCGATAAAAGTATGCTGTTGAGGTCAAATGCTTCCTTATATGTTTACAAAGTTCAAGCGCCACTACACTGCAGTCGCAGTTCCAAATGGGGTGATCTCAGCTAAATACACACAGATCAAATCGGGCCAAATTGGGGTATAGTTGATGTCTAGTTTCCCTTTTTGCCTATCAGCTTTTTATTTTCCCTTTTGATTTTCCTTGATATACACAAGATTAGATCGATAGCTCGGTGAGATACGAAGACCACGATCAATGATCTGCAAAAGACCTGGTGACTGGTAAGGAGGTCTAAATCAATGATGATGATGATCTAAGAAAGCAAGGCAGTCTCCCATTTCATTTATGGTTGAAAGCAATCAGGCAAGGTGGAGGGGGAAGAGAATGGTTTGTGAAATAGGCGAGGCATGAAAATTGGATTTACCCGAAGTTTTAAATTTATCGGCTGATCCGGGCGATCCGGTATAATGTGATATTCAACCAATATCTGCTCTGCTCCCTTGCCTTTAAGTCTTTATTTCCTCCTTAGCCTTTTCGCTTTGTAGGGGTCCGATCGATCTAGATTTGACAAGCTTGATCCATCAATCAGAACATGAGTTTTGATGGTTTGACTGTATTTGATGGAAATGCAAGATCATATTTTAAGTATTTGATGTAATAAAGCAGATCTATCCTTTGATCTAATTTAGCCAGAATCAAATGTCATGTAATTATTGAAGTTGTTTACGGAAAGGAGACTACGAAGCGGGAGTATATCGTATTCTTCTCCAACAACCAATAGAGTTGCGGAATTCTATTTTATGCGAGCGAACGGCGTTTCTACCGAGATCTGAACCATAAGCATTCAGGATAACTTGGTGTCCTTTTCGGATTCACACTTGCTCAAGATAAGACTTTACATTTTCGGATTTAACATCACGTACGAGTACGGTCTCTTATCGCTCATTGAATATAGCGGTCTTAAATGCTCTATCGGTCATGACCGGACTCACACAAGCTTAAAGAATAATTGGTTTCTCAGCGGTGAATCATTGAATGCAAAATATCTCGGAATATATATATATATAGATATATGAGTGTCGAATATCTCACAACCATACCTCAAATACACTACACAGTCTAAAGACCTGATTGTCCGACTAGAAGTAATCATTTCTCCCCACCATCTCAAATCTTTTTGATTTTGTCATCACTTAGCATCCGATCAAAATGACCCTTATCCCTTCTACACCCTGGGAAGAAATATCCAAAGCCAAAAGAGCAGCTCGAGACGCATTGATCCCTATCGATTGGCAAATCCCATCAACGGATGCCAATAACGTCATTGACGTTCCAAGAACTTGTGGAGTTTTGTCTTCCAAGGAGATTGAAATCACCGAGACTGATGCTCCTACTCTGGTCGAGAAGCTCATTAAGGGACAGTTGAGTAGTTATGATGTTACGCTAGCATTCTGCAAAAGGGCAGCAGTGGCACAACAATTAGTAGGTTTCATGTATCTACGTCAATCTCTTCGATCAATTAAACGATGGACTTCTACTGATTGATTATTTCTTGCAGACCAACTGCCTTACGGAAATTCTTTTCGACACTGCTCTGAAGAATGCTAAATCAATAGATGAAGAATATGATCGTACAGGTACACCAATAGGACCTTTGCATGGTTTACCTGTATCCTTGAAAGATAATTTCTATATCGAAGGAGTGGATACCACAGTTGGATTCGTAGCATGGGCCAATGATCCGGCTAAAAAGGAGAAGGAAAGTGAGATGACAAAAATAATGAGAGAGTGCGGAGCTGTATTATTCTGTAAAACGTGAGTGATAACGATTCTCAAATTGACACTGTAAGGAATTATGCTGATACTTCAATGTGATTCACAGCAACGTTCCAACAGCTATGATGATTGCAGAAAGTTATAACAATGTATGGGGATATACATGCAATCCGTATAATAGAAAATGCTCATCAGGTGGTTCTTCGGGAGGTGAAAGTGCTCTTTTAGCTTTGAAAGGTAAGTCTTTATCATTCATGTCTGTCTGTAATCAAACGAAGCTGATATTTGAGCAAACAAATAGGTTCCCCGCTTGGCGTTGGCACTGATATTGGAGGCTCTATCCGTGAGTGACGATCCAAGCCCATGATGGAAGTATGCTAAATTGTCTTAATCATTATGAATAGGTATCCCCTCTTCGTTCTGCGGATTGTACTCCCTCAAGCCATCATTCGGTAGGTTCGCTACATATGGAGCACGTTCCGGTCTACCAGGACAAGAAGCCATTAAATCGATCAACGGTCCCATGTCGACTTCGCTAGAAGCAGTTGAGCTATGGGCAAAGAGTGTTGTTGGGGCAGAACCATGGTACAGGGATCCTAATATGTTACCTATTCCTTGGAGAGAAGTCAATATCCCTCAGAAACTTTGCTTCGGTCAGTAATACCGCAGCATCATTCGCTTGATAGTGCTGACGATGTTCTTGCAGGCTTGATTATGGACAATGGTATAGTCAAACCCACTCCACCTGTCACACGGGCTCTGTCAGAGACCAAGAAAGCTTTAGAAGCGGCTGGACATAGGGTAGTCGAATGGTCACCGTGAGCATCCACCTGTCCCTTAGGCACCTTACACAGCCCTCTTGCTCATCTATTTAACTGATTTGGTGTCATTGAAACATTAGGTACAAACCAGAAGAAGCCAATACTATCGTTAACCGATTTTTCCAAGGAGATGGTGGAGTTAAAATCGCTCAATATATCGCGTTGTCAGGAGAAACCTATCCAGAAGGTTTATCAGCCTATAAAGCAAGATATGAAGCATTGAAATCCTCACCACCTTTAGTTGGAGATTTATGGGATACCCAATCTGATCGAACAGCTTATTGCAAAAAGGTATTAGATCATTGGTTAAGTAGTAAAAGCGTTACTGAGACTGGTAGACCTTTCGATGGAATCATAAGTCCTGTTACCCCATTTTCAGCTTGTCCAAAGTAAGTGTTTATAGTCAAATGTGTAGCAGGAACGTTTTGCTGATGTGCTCGCATCATCATAGAATGGCCTTCGGTGGTCATGTGGCATATACCTCTATGTGGAATATCACCGATTATTCAGCTACTACTTTCCCTGTTAGCTTTGTAGATCCTACCGTAGACTTAAAGACACCTTATGAAGCCAGAAATGAAGTTGAAAAGGAAGTTTGGGATAGATGTAAGTGACTCGGACACTTTGACTACCAATAGTAACTAATGCTTAATGGCTAATTGTGAATACGGAATATTAACAGATGATCCTGAGGAAGTCGTTGGAGCTCCAATCTCTCTCCAGCTTGTATGTCAGCGATTAGAAGAAGAGAAGGCACTCAAATTGACTAGGGTAGTGGCTGATGCTCTGAAGACCGCCTGAGGATGGAAAGGACTGTAAATTGCATTTTATATAGAGTGACAGTCTAGGTATATCAAAGATAGTTGTATAGTCATATGCAGACATGAATGTCGAGATTATCCTCCATTAGATATTTGAGTACCCCAACAGATTGTGTTAGGTCGATGTCCAGACAGCGTCACTCGGCATGGACAGATTCAATACATTTCCTCGGTTTTACGAGGTTTCCGATCCTTGGCGATACACGGGTGATATGGGGCTGGGAGTACTGATAAACCAGCATTCTGAACAGCGATTCCAAGACAATTTGAGCAGCTCTGCCGGCTAGTATCCGCCAGCCGGCCATCCACTTTGCCTATCAGACGAACCAATCAACAACCATTCTTCAATCTTCTAAATCCTTGAGCTGTTTGACGCAGCGTGTGAATTTTCTCTTGTTATTCGCCAAAACACACACTACAATTCGGCTAAAAGTACTACGGTCATTTCAGGTAGATTCAAGATGCCGAAGTGACGAGGTGCTTCATGTGAGCGGGAAGCAAAACAAGTGGGCATTTACTTATTTTGGGAGTGACAAACGCCCCCAATTTCCAATTTCCCAGATAAACTTTCGTCCCTGAAGTTCCTGAAAGGACAGGTTTTTTTTACGGGATCTGATAAAAAAATAATTCGCCCGAAACTAAGGTATCGGGATAAAAGTCGAACGATTCACTTTTTACTAGTATTTATTCATTAAGAAAGTTCGACAGATAAGAAGATTTCACATTTTCCTCATTGAGTAAATGACAAATGACAAACACTTCGCCTAAATATCCTATATTGTCGCAATATTGAAAGAGCCGAACTTCTTTTGACTATGTGAGTCGCTGATAAGGATGTTTTCGTCATAATTTAGTATATAGTCCTAATTCAATGAAAGCTGAATGTTTTATCGTTTACTCAATGGTCAATTAGTATATCATCTTTGATACTCTGAACCGGCGGAGTATTTTTGAATACTATCGTAGTGTATTGTTATCTCAATCCATACAACTTAAGGATAATTTAGAGATGAATAAACTTCAAGTCAAACTTGAAACTTTCTTTTGGGGAAAACCGCCTTCTGATCCGAAAGAAAGGAGATTGCTCTTAAAATTGGATCTAGTCATCCTATCATATGTCTGTCTTTCTTGTGAGTTTCTATCACTAGCTGTCAAATAAAGATACATCGTATATGAAAGCTAAATGATGCTTGGATTTCCATATAGACTTTTCGAATTGTGAGCTTGCCTCTACATTATGTCGATTTTGATTCTTTATCGGCTGACAGTATTCTTACCTTGACAGATCTCGATAGAGCGAATCTTGCCAATGCTGTAAGTGTCTAAGTCATGATTTTTATATGTTTTCAAATGCTGATTCACCTCCATACAGTATACAACAGGAATGAAAGAAGATGTCGGTTGTGAGTCTCACTCCCCAAATTTGCTCTCTTCTACACTCCGCCTTCTATTTGAGAGTGTACTGAAGCGATACTTTCACTCAGTCAAAGGAAATGATTACACCTACGCCGGTTCCATGTTCTCAGCAGGATACGTTATTGGACAATGGCCTTCCGCATTAATCTTATCATCGGGTCGAATTTCACCTAGATTCTGGTTTCCTTTCTGTATGGTAGCTTGGGGATTGTGCACTCTTGGTACAGCTTGTGAGTCTGTCTCTTTAACACATTGGACCTGGGATGTCATATTGACGCGTGTTACAATAGGGGCAACAACACCTCATCAAGTTTGGGGTATCCGATTTACTCAAGCGTTATTCGAAGCTAGTACATTTAGTGGAACTCATGTGAGTAACTGCGTACGTGTTAAAGAAGTTTGTTATACTGATAGTACGAAAATACAGTATATCTTGGGATCATGGTACAAAGATTATGAGTTAGGTAAACGAAGTGCAGTGGTGAGTGCGACTTATCGCATCTGCATGAAAGTCTTAATGGTTTGAGCTGAACAATGAATGCGGTAATTAGTTCGCAACTGCCGCTCAAATGGGAACTTTATTCTCAGGTATTATGCAAGGTGGAATCATTTCTAATTTAGAAGGTAAAAATGGTTTAAGAGGATGGCAATTCCTTTTTATTATCGATTTTGCAATAACTATTCCTATTGCAATTTTTGGATTTTTAATGTTCCCAGGTACACCTCATACTACTAAAGCATGTAAGTTTGGTTTTTTCTATAACAAATATTTTAGAAATGAAATTTGACAAATCCGAAAATTATATTTAGTTTGGTTAACTGAAGAAGAACGTCAAATGTGTTTACAAAGATTACCACATACAGAACATGTCAAAATGACACCAAAAACACTTGGAAAATCAATTAAAAAATTAATAAAATCTTGGAGATGGTATCTTTTCACTTCATTATTTACGCTTTCTGCAACAAGTTTTGAAAAAGTTGGAGTTTATACAGAATTTAATTTATGGTTAAAATCTGCTGGATATACAAAACAACAAAGTAAGTTTTTAAAATTTTTATTACTATTCACCAAAAAAGAAAAAAAAAATGTAAGAATAAAGTAATAATTTTAATTTTTTTTTCAAAAGTTTCATATTATCCATCAATTTTTACAGCAACTGCAATTGTATCAACATATATTCTTACTTTAATCTCAGATCAAACTCGAAATAGATTTATTATTAATCCAATAATGTTTGGAGCTGTATTTATAAGTAGTGTTATGTTACTTAATTGGAATCATTTAAATAAAGGAGCACATTTCTTTGCGTATATTATAGGTGGTTTAGGATATGCAGGACAAGCTTCAAATGTAAGCTCTTACCCTTATCTTCCGTTGAAGTTTCAAGCCTAGACAAAAGTGCTGATTTCAGATCGAATTTTGATAGTTTGCATGGGCGAATGAGCTGTGTAGAGATGATGATGTTCTTAGATCCCTTACTTTGTTCTCGATGAATCGTGAGCTCACTATTTTTGGATTATCTCTATTGAAATAGGCTAATAAATTTGTTTTCAAAATGAATAGTATTTTCAAATATTTGTAAGTATTCTATTCTATTCAAAATTCATTACTTTTATTTATGAGATATATATTAACTTAAGGTATAATTTGAATTTAGGGAACTTATGGTATCAAATTGTAGCTTGGCCAGTAGTTGAAGCACCAAAATTCAGAAATGGTCAAATAGCAACTTTAGTAACAGGTGCTGCATCAGTAAGTTTTGATTTGATTTTCTTTGTTTTTTTTTTTAATAAAAATGACGATAATTGATTTATATATAAAATAAAATAATCGAAAAATCATATTAGATTAAAAAATTTTGAGCTAATTTGATTTTTTTTTGTATTTAATTTTAGGTTTTAGTAGCTATTGCAATTGTTTATTGTTCAAAGAAATATCCACCAAATTTACCTGAACCTGAAATTGTTGAAATTAATGGAAAATTAACTAATATTAATGAAAATGAAATGAATTCAAATCAAAGAGTTTCAACTCCAAATGATGAAGAAACTAAAGATGTTGAAAATTTACATGGAGCTATATCTACCGTTAGACATGTTTAAATACATCTTTTTATCAACATTTGGTGAAAAGTGGATATCTTTCTACTTTAGCTTAAAAAATGTTAACAGATATCGAGAAGTGAATAATGTTTTAAGATTAAAAATAAATAACAGAAGTATGGATTACAGAGGCGTTTTTGGATTGAATTGAAATTAGTATAGAAAGAGTTGTAATATTGCGAGTAGAATAAGTATAGATTTAGGTAGAAAATGATAATTGATGAACTATTCTTTTATTTAAATTAAATGCATTTTATGCTATATGCTATATGTTTCATGCTGTGTACAAACACTTCATCTCATTTAGTTTGACTACTTCAATTTATCATAAAAGGAAACTTTACATATGAGATCTGCTTTATATTGATATAAAACCTTTATAATTGTATAATTTGTATGCTGGAGATTACGAAACTTTTGAACAGATGAAGGTGAATATTGATACATGTACGTGATGAGCTGGAGAATCCGTTGAAGCGTAAATTGAGGAAAGAATTCTGTTAGGCCTGCTGACACATGGTGTGGTTTCGTATTGAGATTCGTTATATCTGATGATTTGGATTTGATGTTGAAAGCATGTTGTTATTGGGAATGGTTTGGACAGGCTTTTATCCGTCGAGCCAAATACCGTTTGGCTTGGTTCATACGTTGCGTTGGCTAGGCTACGGAGTAGCACAAGATTCGTTTGCAGGGATTCCAAGAACGATTCACTTATGGGTAAGGCCATTGACATAGCGCTGCTACCCATTTCGCCATATTGACTTTCTTCGCTTCGTTTGCGACTATGAAAGGATGTTCTAGTAGTTGCCATGGGTACGGCCTATCAGTTCCGGAGCGTATCAAGCTATATATTCATGGTTTTATGAACAAAAACCCTTCAGCAATCACTCAAAACCTCGATTATTGGATGAGAACCGAAAACTCACCAATCAGCCATGAAACTTTTGAATCCATCTGACCAGACCCTTCCGACGGACGGATCATCTACCATGATTGGAGTAGGAGCAGTAACGATATAACTCAAAAGTTCTATCGGAGCGACAGATTGGTTCTCGCCTTCAGGAGGAAAAGGGAAGCGTAGGTGAGCAACTTCGTGTAATGTCATTCCAAGTGACCAGACATCGGCCTTGATTGTATAAGGTTGATTCTGTATTCGTTCCGGCTACATCATTTGGACCTGATGAGCGAGGTTACTTTTCATATAAAATCCAAATCCAACTTACCGCCATGTAGAAACTTGTGCCCGTAAATGTACCTGCGATGGAGTCTACCAATTCTCCCGAAACACCGAAATCACATAGTTTAACGACACCTTGTTTGTTGAGAACAATATTTGATGGCTTAATATCTCGATGTATGATTCGGTGATCATGTAAGTAATCTAAACCCTTGAGTACCTAAAGATATCACAAAAGTTATCAGACAGAAGGTCAGAATCCGAGAATGGATATGCTTACCGAGCTAGCAATTCTACCCAGAACGTGCTCAGAACACATCATACCTCTCATCTTCATTTTACCTAATAAGTAATCCAAACTTCCGGCTTCACAATATTCCATCAGTATACCGATGACACTGTCTCTTTCGGTGAGAAAAGACCCATAGTGTTCTACGATATAAGGCGATGAGCAGACATTCAGGATTTCCAGTTCCCGCAAAAGCTGTTTGTGCATTGATGGGTTTGTTGTTCGAGCAATGACCTGCGAATATTTGTATCAGCCATTAAATCTCAGATAAATTGTTGCGAATAGCACATTGACAATGTTTTGCGAGAGGGTTGAACACCAGACGCGACAACGGTATTGTTGGCCATCGACTTACCTTCTTAGCCATGATCTTTCCAGTCCTCTTATCCTGTACCAGCTCTACAGCTCCACCAGTCCCCTCACCCAGTCTTCTGATGCTCACCAGATCATCGGGATCGAATGTTGGACTTTCTTTCTGATGATCTTCTTCCGATACTATGACATTTTGACCCACATATCCGTGTTCATTTTCTCTTGATTTCTTTTCGAAACTATTTCTTCTGGAATTGACATCGCTCCCAGTATAATTACTATACGAGCTAGAAATATCCAAATTTGTAATTGACAATAAATCTTCAGCTTGGAAGCCACTACCTCCTCCAATCATTGAACCTGAGCTATCTCTTCTTGATTGGTTTGTGGAAGAATTTGCCCTAGAACGAGATTTGGAAGTTGATAGACTCCGTTTCGAAGACGATGAATTTGCTCTAGATCTATTAGGCGTAGAATTATTAGTATCGAAACGAGATTTGGTCAAAGCTTGTCTTATATCTTCGGTCATTTCACTTATTCTCTTTCCTTCGCCATTTTCTAAACCGTTATTAAGTCGTCCAAAACCGTAAGAAGATTCATCATCCTCATAATTATTTCCTCTAGCTTGTAAAGTTGGATTGGTATCTTCTCCAGATAAAAACGGTGTAGGTGTCTTTAGGGCTGAGTTTAATATATCATCATGATCAGATGAGGCGTTCAAGGTATATTCGTGACCGCTTGAAAAGCCTGGACCAGTTCCTCCTGACGAAGTCGCTGATGATCCTGGAATACTAAGTTTCAATATGGGTGTAGATGTTCGAGAAGAGGGGCCTGCGCCATTGCTACTGCCGGAAAGATATTGCTGAGACGGTGCATCAAGTAGGGGAGGTCTCGAAGAGTGAGATTGTGCCCGAGGTAAAGGTAGGGGTAATGGTAATGGCGGCGGCAAGGGCGTCGAGGAAGGAGGAGGTAGCGGAGTCGTGGAAGGCGTTGATACGCCTGAGAGACTTAATTTTGGACGATTAGAAGGTGAAGGTGATGCTCTCATTGGTCTAAGAGCTAGAGCAGGAAGTGAAGATGGGATTTGCCAACCGTTTTCTCCTGCTTGGTCAACATTTATTCCAGCTGCAGGGATAGAAGAATCGATCAAATGAGCTAGGATAGACCCATCTTGATCATGATAACAAGAATACACGGCGGACTTACGAACATTCCCGGGAGGTATACTCAATTTAGGCGGTGGTGGTGCAGCTGAGCCTATTCTTGTTGGATTAGGTCTAGCTCCTCCAGGTCTACGAGCTGGAGCATTTCCACTACCTGACGATGACCCAGCCAGGGGTACTGTGTGATTGTCCATGATTCTGTTCTAGTATATGAACTGAGGTGTACGTAGGGATATATATAATGATGACATGAATACAGGAAGCAGATGTAACTTGACAATTATGAGATTGATAGAATGCTTGAGATCTGTGAAATGCGCTTTGACCTTTATTCTGAGTAGTGAAGTATATTTGGAATGATGATGATTTTAAGTTGAGTCGTGTTGAGTGATACTAATTAATGCGGGGTAATCAAGGCGGACTGTGCATCAACATACTTTGTGCTTTCTTGTCCCGGTAATATAGGTTAAATTTATTGGATATTCAGATGATAACAATTGAGATTCAATGAATGTTGTGGGAATGTAAGTTAGATGGTATTGTACAAAATGAAATGAACGATACTGCGATACAAGAAGCGATTTACCAAAGACTTTTAAAGTTTACTTTGCATTTGGAAAGAAAGGAGAATTGGGTTGAAGATAAAACGTCATGAAGGTGGGTCACCGAATTATTCTCGCTTTCACCTGGAGCTTAAAGTTACCGGTCACCGAATTTTTACGTTAGATCGGATGAAATGTTCAAGATATTTTGATCTTTACTAGTAGTTGCAAGAAATTGTTCACAAAGCAAATCATTACCTCTCGAGCGACTCGTCGGATCACAGAAGAGTACCACATCGAACGACCTCGCACGCCCTTTAAACCAAACCTGATTCTATTTGATTGCCGAAGAGCTTGAATTGAGTCAAGACAAGCGAAAGTTAGACCCCAAACTCAACATTCGATTACAGAATGCAACGAAACATTATATATCTCCTTCGACCTTTACTATCAGCTACAGAGAAGGTAGGATCATGCTCAAGCAATAGGCTTATACATACGACGAGACATGTAAGATCTCATGAGAATCCATTGGTGGGTGATATCACATCCTCTCATCTGTCTTTGTAAAGTACAAGCAATTCTGATACTCTATTATTTCTGGAAATATAGGGCATACCTAGAAGAAACCCTAATCCAGCACCTACGATACCTCGAAGAGGCGCACCACCTCGAAAATCACGTATAAAAGGTGTAAAGCAGATTGTCGTAGTTGCTAGTGGAAAAGGAGGTGTGGGTAAATCAACTGTTGCAGGTAAGTTATAAGTTTAAGTTAAGACTACCTCAAAAAATGATCGGAATAGGATATTGTGGACAATGAACTAAAGTAATTTGAAACAATAATAGCAAATCTAGCAATTTCATTACTTCATAATTCTCCTTTAACGAAATCACCTAAAATTGGTTTATTAGATTTAGATATCTTTGGTCCAAGTATACCGAAATTGATGGGTTTAGAAAATGCAGGTGATCCAAATTTAAGTGAAGGTAAGAATTTCATATAAGACTTAGAGGGAATGAGCTGGTCAAGTTAACAATTATGTTTTCCTAAATAGAGAATAAATTAATACCATTACAAAATCATGGAATTAAAACAATGTCAATAGGTTATTTACTACGTAAGCTTTATTCCGGCCTTTTCTTTTTCGAAGGAGGAAATAATCAAAAGAGAATCAATACTAAAGATGAAATATGTAGCGCCAAATCCAGCAAATGATTCACCTGTGGTATGGAGAGGAATGATGGTTATGAAAGCTGTTCAACAATTACTTTTTGATGTAGATTGGAAATCTTCACAAAATGAAGATTTAGATGTATTAGTAATTGATATGCCACCTGGTACTGGTGATGTACAATTAAGTTTAGGTCAATTGGTTGATGTGGATGGTAAGTTTCTTTCAACATTTTACTTATTACATTGAATTAATAACGAATCATTTGTTTGAAATTTAGGCGCAGTTATAGTGTCAACACCACAGGATGTAGCTCTTATAGATGCTAGAAAAGGTGTAGGAATGTTTAATAAAGTTTCAGTACCTGTTAGTGAATATTTCTGACTCGCTTCATATATCAAGCTTCTCCAAACATACATGAAAGATTTGAAGCTTATGGCTAATTTTAACTCTGCTTCACAGATGATTGGACTACTATTGAACATGTCCCATTTCACATGTACATCATGTACTACCCCTCATGAACTATTTGGTAGTTCGAAAAATTTTGAAAAAGCAGCTGAACAATTAAGTCTAGAAGTTTTAGGTGAGTAGATAATGCTTGTTTTCAAGGATTTGAAATCTTTAGACATAGATATGAATATTGAACTTCATAATTATGTTATATTAGGTAAAATACCACTCGTTCCTTCAATAAGTGATGGTGGAGATTCAGGTAGACCAATAACTGTACAAAACAATTCAGAAGGAGAAGAAATTAGGAATATAATGAATAATGTTAGTGAAAAAGTTTGGAATTGGTTAAGTAGTCGTAAGATTTCAGATATAGGGACAAGGGGATGAGGCATGTTCATGTATTCTTATGCGAATTGAGCCAAATATATGAGATGATTACCTCATTGGTTATTTCGGTATTGGATTCAATGAGTGTTTCTAGTATGAGACGATGTGGTTACAAGGTCCAAATGCAGGTATGATGCGGTACCATTCAGGTCTGTTGTAAATTGCCAACCTCGATCAAATTTAGTTCACCTCCTTCACCTCCTTCCGACCAGTGTGATATTCACTACACAGATGGCTCAACTGCCAATGACACAATAGACTCCTTTTATGCTGTCTGCAATCCCAACAAGCATTATCCCGAGGAATGCAATTTATCGAAGCAGAAATATCATCACCGGAAACTACAAAACCTAACCTTTAAATCCAATATTTTTTACTTATATTTACTCTTTGGCGGCAGTAGCTCTGGTGTAGATCAATTGAGCGTGGTGGTGAACAACTCTTTTGATGTGACCTTCTTTTTCGAGGAAAGCAATGGCTCGTCGGGCAAGAGAACCGTTGATCTTCATTCGGTCAATAAGAACGGATTGGGAGATGAGTTTGTAGGTTGGGACTTCTTTAATGATTCGGTCGCTAAGTTTCAAATTGAGGTTAGTCAAGTGTTTCTCTATCTTCATTTGAGATACTCACTAAACGGCTTTGTCTAAAACGACAGCGTTGTTGGCCTTGTCCTTCACCTTACCCTTGGACCACTTCTTCTTTTTACTGTGTGAGGGTGTGGAGTCAGCATATATAACTTCGATGATTCGTTCATTCCTTTATCCCCATCCGTGCAACTATTCATACGATTACACGAAGTCTCTCAGACAGCTGGTAAACAGATTGCCTAGGTGATCTGCCTTGAGAATACCAGCCATCTCCTTCAGCTAACTTCGACCTATCTGTATTTCCATCCGAATCTAACTCCCAATCCTTTCCCTACGACCAAATCCTCAAAGTACGTGTGAACATCACTTACCCGGCTTTGGAACCGGCCATGGCGGCAGCGGCCTTTTGGGCCTTTGACTTTACTTGAGGAGGCATCTGTAGTAGGTGGAAATATAGGTCAAGATAGATAGGTTATTTGGATCGAGGTGTAATTGTAGTGATGTGATGATGGTCGCAGTTGGATGATTTGAGGTGAATAGAATAATAGGAATAATGTCTAGGTCAGCTTGATTGAGCAATTTCCAGGTCGAGTCACTTACGATGTCTTTTGCTGGCTAAGAAAGAGAAAAAAAGGTTTAACAATGAAAGTATTGATGAAGAGTTAAATTGCACAATCATGCAATCGTGAGCGGCAATCTCCAGTGAGAGAGTGAATCAGTGGAAGGTCTATGGTGTATGGTGGGAAACAGAGGGTAAAAAGATTCCATAGTGAGAGTTTTTGAACGGAGTTTCGCGGTATTTCGATAAAAAGGGAATCCAATGACTTGAGTGGCATTCTCGGACATGTTACAAACACGTGGCCATACATGCACCCTGAAAGACTAAATATGGGATCAAAGGAGATGTCCGGTGGAGGTCGATTGATTGCGTATCGATATTCATATATGATACTGGTGGCAATTAATTAATCATATCTAACCTGAGTATCGAAAAGCAACAATTCTTTCATCATCAGGCAGCATAGCAGAGCAGACTGTAGCAGCGGGCATCTATAAGTCTGTCACCGTTTCTGTGGAAACTCTTGGAGATATGCCGAAGCGAAGTCGATCTTCTTCTCCGGAGTCAGACTTGAGGGATAACAACAATGCCGGACCTTCAAGCTCAAAACGCCAGCTAATGTCACAACTACTCGACACCAAGACAGATGTTTCCGAAAACAAACGAAGTATCGCAGACCTGTTTCCATTCCAGGAGATATTCTTGAGGATTTTATCCTTCTTGTCGCCTAATGAATTGGCAAATATACAATCTGTAAACAGGTATTGGGGAAAGATGAGTTTAGATCCTCAAGTGAGTTACAATTCGGTAATACTTCTATACTCAAGGTGTCAAAGCCGATGATACGTCGTGACAGGGCTGAACATTTACTTGTGCATAATTTCATCTTAGCTTTGGAAAAGACTGTATCTTGGTAAGCTATGTTTCTCCTTTTTATGCTTTATGCTTCCCTATACAATATCGCGGATGGTAATTAGCATGAAATTATAGATCGATATCCTCATCCACACTATTCAAGATTGTTGTACAACAACGCCTCCACTTCGGAAGTTCTACAAAATGACACGGGAGCTTCACCTCGTACACCGAAACCGTTAAGGCCAATAGCGAGATTGCCGTCAAGGGCATTTCCACCTCCTTCACCGAAACGATCTCCCTCAATCGCAGAAGGTCAGCTCACACCGACGTCCGTAACAACCTTTACTTCCAAAGATGGTGCCAAAAAGGGCAAGCAGACGGAGAAAGAAGCAGACATCGAATTTGGACATGGTATCAGGAATGATGGTGTAGATTGGAAAATGATGCTGAGACTGGGTACGAATTGGTAGGCATCTCTGTTCCTCTCCCTTTTCCTCTGTCCCTTGGGACTTTCCCTCAGGTTATGAGCGGTGTACTGATGCAAAGTCATTCTTCTCAGGTCGAACGGTAATGTCCTCTCACAAACAACTATACCTCTTCCGCCTTCGCCTTCACCATCAATAACTAGCGACACACACTTCTCTGCGTTACCTACGCTGGAATTGAGTCCTTCATTGAGTTCGCATCAGTCGTATCATCGAAATGCAGGTGTATCAGAACAATTCATCGCTCTTTCTCCTTCATACATCTTTATCTCTTCTCCGCTTTCGCCTTTAGTGCAAGTTCACTCTTCACTTTCCGCTAGTAACGTACCTATCGGTATGATACCTCCTCCACCGGGGTGGTCGAACCCCAAAAGACCAGACAACGTGACGTGTATAGTGTCCGACCAATCTGTGCTCCCTCTCAAAGATGAAGTTACAGGTGATAAGCTTCCAACGAGGATTGCGATATTCTATCAGTCTGGCGGGTTCGTCATTCTGCTTATATCACCTAATAGTGATGGAATTGGAATAACCTGGAAAAGAGAGTTCATCAATCCGCCAAACAATAGACCACCTTCAAACAAGCGAAGGACATACGAAATGGTGCAAGGTGATCCAGTGGTACTCGCAAGTTTACACCAACCGATCTTGATTAGCTGTACTAGGGATTTCAATCTTTCGGTTTACTTGCTCTCAACTTCTACTACAACATCTTGTGAAAATAATAAAATACCTAAACCTCGTCACTTGCAGACGTTGAAAAGTCAGGTCTCTTTTCATCCGGCAATCCTCACGCTGTTCCCCGCTGGTCCGCCGACTCCTTCGAATAGATCAATTGACGATTATCAAGCTAGAAAAGATGAGATCCAAGAGATTGAGAATTTCAAGATATCTCTGACCTATTGCACGCCGCTCTACCCCTCATCATGGACAATCGCTGTTCAAGAATTCTCGATTGACTTATCCTCAAGCTATGATCTAGTCAATCGAGGAGAATCTTTCCACGTAGGAAGGAATGACGAAGATGATGAGATGATCTGGCCAAGAAAACTTAGGCCTATCGCGGGAGTCAAGCGGAAAGCTGTAGGAATAGGATCAGATGGAAGATGGTGTATTCTAGTTGGAGAAAGGGATAATAAGATTCAAGTATACTCTTTACCTCATACACAAATTGATCAACCCATCAATAACAGCTTTGAATTCCTACAAGTGGAATCAAATGTAAAAGGCAAAGATATAGCAGATCAACCTATAATTCATTGTCAAACGCTCACTTCAAAATATCATTCAGATATAACTTCCCTTTCATTGAATTCGGGTAGATGCGTATCAAGTAATAGAGATGGTAAACTTTTGATTTGGGAATTGGACGATGAAGAAGCTGATGAGAAGATGGGAAGGACTATAGGATATGTAGAAGTTAAGCAAGGTGGAAGAAGATCAATTTGGAAGGGTGCAACTGGACCACAAATACCTACAGACCATTCAAATGAAGATTCCGAACAAGTAGAAGGTGTAGATATTGGCGCTAGAAGGAGTTTACCCCATCCCCAATCGATTTCCTCTGCAGCCAGATCATTGTTCTTACCACAACCTCCACTTGATATCGCGAACATACAACATCGGGAAGGAGAAAATAAACCACCAATAAAGTATTTGACATTCGATGAGCAGAAAATCGTGGGTGTAGTAAATACGGGCGGACAAGATGAAGTTATGAAGATATGGAGCTTTAGTTAAATATCCTCCTTCTCTTGAGATATCGCTTGACTTTTGATGCATGCAGTCATAAATGATGACGTTAGGTGATTAAGGAGAGAATTCAGAAAGCAAGGAGTGTGAGGCTGCCTTCTAATACCTGCGTTTTGGCTCATGCTTTGAAGTGGCGAACCTATGATGCAGTTTCGTAGAAGGGAGGGATACATCAAGTTCGCTGTCTCGGCTTCTCGATTTCCCGTCATATGCGCACCTTTACCTAGGAGACTTTCTCTCTACGCTCACGCTACCAATGGCATTCGGGTCCCGAACACATATCTCCCTTCTCCATCTGCACATGGTCTCGCCTCTGCTCACTTTGCCTATAATCCGCGCGATCTTCCATGGAAAATGGATTACTTGTTTTACTCTTTTCTGTAGGATGAATGCAAGTCTCTCTCTCAAATTGCATGTTCATGGACACTCTTTCTTTGCGTGCAATTTGTTTGGATGGCAAGCGAAGAAATCACGGTGCGACATAAGGTAATTCCAGGGCGATATGAAACTCAACTTTGCATGTCTTACTTAGTCTACGTATGCATCTCGTTGATTTTTGCGACTATGAACCGCTGTCCTGTAAATCGAAAGAAATGACTACTGAGACCTCATATCCTGAGGCCAAGAAGGTTGTATTTGATGTTGTTGCTGAATTACCTGTTCCGTTGATCGATATTGACCTCCGTTGCCAGGTTGTGGTGGCAAGTTATAACAGAACATCTCTGAAAGAAGTTGATCTAGCTGAGTGTTTGGATATGGACCAGATTGAGGTGGAGGAGGTAAAGGTCCAGTGGTAGCATACGAATGCTGTTGAGTATATTCGCCATGTGACGCAGGTGGTAATTGCTGTGGTGGATGCAAGTGATTGTTTTGTTGGCCTTGACCTTGGTGGGAAGAAGAAGAAGAAGAAGAAGCCATCCATCGATCTGAACTATCCATATATTGATGAGGATGATGACCTGATGGTATACTCCCCGTTGTTTGTCGTAGCGATTCATGTAGAGTAATCTCTTGTCCTGGTTGTTGTTGTGCGTATATCACAGCGTTCCCATCATGATTATTTGCGTCATCGACATTTCCACCGTAAGAAGGTATATTCGTGTCATCTTGTGAATTGTGTTTGATATCATCGCTGGTTACGGCCTCACGGGGAATCTCCTTCTCCAACGATTTCGTCCATTCTTCAGCTGATCTAACCATAGATCCAATCAGATTGCTACATCCATTTGCAATTGTATCGCCACCTAAATCATCATTCGGAGCTAACGCTCCTATACTTCGAAAGGTCTGCGAGACTTGATTCATAACGATAAGCCAAGATCTAGGTCTAAAAGCTTTATCGATCATGTTTGATGAGCGTAGTATTTGGATAGTTCCAGCTTCCATTTCTATCAAAACCTTTGCTGCTTCATTCGCAATAACGATGACATCGTGAAGAGGTATGATTGCAGCATAGGAACCAGTCTCAAGTGTGTTCACTAGATGTTGTCCTAATTCCGCACAAGCCACTAGACAAGCTTCGGTATTGATCCCTCGTTTTCGTCCCCAGTTCCATACAGCCTCTACAGCGGGTTTAGGGTTTGTTGTGTCTGTGATGAACCGAACGATGTCCATGGGTTGGTATGCTCGTGAAACGGCATAATCTGCCCCTTGTTCAGGTGTCAAGAATGGGGGAACATCGGGATACGAATGGATTGATCCGGATAAGTAGTGTGTGGCTATGAGCATTCGTAGACCCGTCACGTATACTTTGCTGGTTTCATAACGTCGGCGTATTGATCGATATGACAGCCAGCCGGACTCAACACCCCGTGAGTGTCCCGACAGAACGCCTATGAGCTAGGAATCAGCAAATCGTCTCATTTAGCTGGACATCAGATTTATGGCGTGAGCTCACCCATAACTGCATCGTGACGAGCATCAATCACCTCCATCCCTCTCTCAAAATTTTCGAATTCATTCAAGATTTCGTTCACAGGATCAAACGTCGTGTTCCCTACACTCATGTCCAGAGAGCTCCTTAGTCTGCTCATAGTATCGAGGACTGCCTCCGATCTGGCTAATCTATCGCATATCGACAGCCGTCCCACTAAAATAGCTATATCGCCATTGTTGATGCCATCTAACCATAATCTCGAACGATCGTTGTAATTGAGAAAGTCATCGGTTATACTTTTCGCTTGGCTCAGGTCAGATGGTCTAGTGGGTTTCAAGTCTTCGAACGCGAGCGCAGTTTGGTCCGCAATCAAGGAAGCCCATAACCAGAAATCTGCGCATTGAAAGGCGAAAACAAATCCAGGTCCTGACATCACTTGATCGATCAATTTGTCAAATTCCAATATTCCCATCAGATGCCTGGAGGCCACACTGATTCCTCTAGCTACGCCTAGGTCTTTCAAGCTCGTAGGTTCAAGCGGTAGGACACCCAATGGGGCATGGACGGCAAGTAACTCGAAAGCTTGCAGGCAGATGAAAGACCGTGTCTGATGCAGAAGAGCCCGGTCACGCAAATGGGATATGTAGGATGTGAGCAATACTCGGATCTGATGGATTGGTTCATCGGCCGGTAAAGAGAGTGTTGTCAAA
Organism: Kwoniella pini CBS 10737; assembly: GCF_000512605.2. Classification (NCBI taxonomy): domain Eukaryota; kingdom Fungi; phylum Basidiomycota; class Tremellomycetes; order Tremellales; family Cryptococcaceae; genus Kwoniella; species Kwoniella pini. The sequence goes on from NC_091726.1 coordinate 475,839, forward strand.
TAGATCACGAGAGAGAGGAGCAGTTTGGTCGGAGCGTCAGGGGCTGCTGCGTATCTCTTGTAGAGATCGTCGAGAGTTTCGAGGTGAGGATGATATGTCTTTAGTTGTTGGAAACTGCAGCTTTGTTAGGTATGAAAGAACATACACTGAGATATGTCTGGACTTACCCAGGCTGCAAACGCGACTTAAGTTTCTCATCTACCAGATCGTTCAGGTCGACCTCGTCATCATCTATATGAGACTTCCTTTTAACATCCATTTTTCCATAGGCGACTTTCAGCATGGCGCAAGCTAATTCTGCAGGTCGACCGTGTAATTTCACGCTTCTTGATTGGTCAAAGGCTTCGTTCTGGTCAAAAGGAGGCAATTCAGGTTGAATTCTGGAAGCTTCATCGAGAGAGGCAGGCTGATGTTGATGTGTATGAGGAGGTTGTAGAGCTAATGGAGAGATGCCATGTAATACATCCAAAGAGTGATTCAATTCACTTTGTCGTCTGGTCAAACCCTTCTGAGAGCTTGGTGTAGAAGACGATCCTGATCGCTTAGGTTTGGATGTTTTCCGTTTTTGCGTGTCTTCAATCTTATTTCCAACGACACCTTCACCGGCTAGACTATCCTCTTTTATGCCATCTCTAGCTCTCTTTCTTGACTTCTTGCCGCTATCATCCACTATACATGGTAATGCTAAAACTCTACATCGATGACATGCTTTGTCTGTCGGAAGTGGAGTGGGACCAGAAGGCACGTCGAGATCAGGTAATTCGCATCTTGTCTTACGGACTTTACAGACATCGCATGATCTTCTAGCGTGAGTTCGCTTGGCTCGAGCCTCCATTGGTGCTGTTGATATTTGCGGTAGGCTGGATAAGCTTGAATTGAATCGCACTGCGAATCAATCGTTTATTTCGAAGGCTGTTGTGCTTAATCAGACTGAATGCAGTTAAGAGGATTAGCTAGTCAATGGGTAAACAAAGGTGAAGTTCCGACGGTAACAAGGAAAATGGGAGCGAAGCGCGAATCCACTTGATCTGAGATTACACAATCATAACTGAATAAGTGAGTACCGGAAATAAATTATCACCAAGTAACAAGTATCCTTCCTTTCGGAATATTTGGGAATAGTCCGATAGTCCGATCACCTGATCTAGAACTTGATGAGACGCGTTCCAAGCTCAACGAGGCGTTTCAAAAGTTAATGTTCTGAAAACAAATGAAAAATGTCATGACGCAAAGTACTCACGTCAACCACAATCTTCCTTTGTCTGTAACCGCCTTCTGTACTTCAGATATTCATTCAATCGAAGTTGCTTGTCAATGTCAATGAATGCTCTCCTTCATATAGGGGTGCAACCAGTGACTTGTCCAGTACCATGTCTGTACTCTGTTAGCCATGGATATCCCTTTTGAGAGGTAAGTGACCTATCGTCTGTGAATCTCTCAATAAGCTTAAAAGTATCATCCGGTCTTTAGCTTCGCTAAGCTCGTATTTCATCTTGGGAACCCTCCAAAGTCCACTCAAACCCCGTCTAAGACGTCCAAGGCTTTATCACCGATAAAGATATTTCAATCATGGCTTAATCACTTAGCCAAGCCATTTCCTCCCGGAACGGGTAAACACCTCTTTCGACTTTTGTATCCCCATGAGGGCTCAAGAAGGAGATACGGCTTAAAAGAGGCTAAGCTGGCGTTGGAATTGGGGAGAATAATGGGCGTTGAAGGTTTGAGTAAATGGGATTGCGTTACTTGGGACAACAACGATCGAGGAACGGGATGTCTAGGTAAAGAGATTGAGTTGGCGATCCGGGACAGAGTGAGCAGTCATCAAAATCGTCACCAGCGTCAGGCTGATGACGGATTTTGCAGTCAACTTCGAGCAAGAAGTCGACAATGACTATTCGAGAACTCGATTTACTACTAGACGAACTGGCCACTTCATCTTCCTTTTCTCAACTATCTCAGAATCCCTCGACGGTCCGAGCACCCCAAGAAATCCTATTGACTCTTTATCGAGAATCCAATTTATCACCTTATGGGTTATGCGTATTGACACAAATAATTTTACGGGATTTAAGGCCTCTGCTCAACCCTTTACCGAAATTACCAATCCGGAATCCGACTACAATGCTACGTTTGAAATCCAATACTGGACCTGAGCAATTAACACTTCGAGATGCGATGATCTGTTGGGACAAGAGAATGTGGGATTTCTATACTGGCGGAACAGGCAACATTGACGTATGCGCGGATATGATCGAAAACCTGGATAAAACCAATTTAGAAGGTATAGTCATGACTGGCCCAAAGTTAGGCACCAACGTGAAGGTAGGTTCCGACCCCGATAATTTCACGTAGAGATAGCTAACACTATCGACCTCTTATAAAGATACCGAAATGCAGAAAAGGTCGTTCTATTTCGGACGCATTGAGCGAATTTACTGATCCAAGATATGGTCCGCCTGCTGAGGAGATTTGGGCAGAAACAAAATATGACGGATATCGGTATGTCTACAATTCCTTAGTACGCTATGACAAGTGTATGTCTTAAGTGACAATCTGCCCCAGACTACAAATTCACGTTACTTGTTCAAACGGAGAATCCAGCATCAAGATATATAGTAAATCCACCAGAGATAGTACGGAAGACAGGCTGAATACACATTCGTGAGGCGGTTCTTACTTTCAATGCACGAAATAAACAGCTGACAGTCATTACAGGATCATTCTTGCTTCATTGAGCTTGCCCGTACCAAGCTACTTGCCAATACATCATACGCTGAAGCAAAGGTTGACGGACCTGCCCATGCAACATAACAGAAAGGGTATTTCATCTATAATATTAGAAGCGGAAGTTTGCCCCTACAATGAGTCATCAAGAGAAGGCGGGCGAGCACCAGGTATTGAAGAATTTTGGTGGCTTGGTCACGCAGGTGTGACGACTGAACCTGCTCTTATCAATCACTTGTAAGTCAACAAACATTGCGCTGAACCGGTTGTGTGTCGGTTCAAATGCTGATAGATAGAAAATCTTAGTGATGCGGCATTTTCAAAACATTCAGCTAAACATTTGTGCTTGATCTTCTTCGATGTGCTGTACTTGAATGGGCAGAGTCTGATACACAGGCGATACGAAGACAGGAGGATCATATTGGAGCAAATTGTGCAGCCGATACAAGGTTTCGTAAGCTGCCTCCTTCTGCATCGGGCAATGTCCGATGATTGATTTCCTTCCGTTCTAGTCACATCTGGCGGAACGGACCCGTATATCGCTAGATGTGAATAGACAATCGGCGCTACAGGTAAGTGCTGTGCTTTTAGTGATCCGAGTCAGGAAGAGAGATGCTAAGGGTATGAGATCAAGTCATTGGAAGAAGCCTTTCGGCGCAGTTGTCAACGTCGCGAAGGTAAGTGATCTATCATTCATTCGTCGGACTCCACATGAGCTACGCTGAAAGTCTGTGATCTGCAGAAGGACTGGTTCTGAAGGCATCCGGATCGACGTATACCAATATGCGTTGGCAGTGGGTGAAACTAAAGGTGAGTACGATCGCGTCCTCACCGTTCTTGGTTGAAATTAGCTGCTGATCAAGTGGTTTTGAGCAGAAAGACTATATACCAAATTTAGGAGATTGTATAGATCTAGTCTTGCTAGGTGCCGGATGGGATATCGACCGCGCTAGGGATCTAAGAGGTGAGCGATATTTGCTATTATCAATTATATCTTTGTTTCACCTGGTCTAAGCTAATAGCCGCAAACCTTGTTTAGTCGACACATCGGTATTCACAACATTCTATTTGGGAGTCCTGACCAATCCTCATCGAACAACGTTTCGCAAGGAATTACCCAACTTTGAAATCCTATTCAAAGTTTCGTATGGGCCGGATCGAACGCAGTTGGACAATTATAATGAGTGTCTGAGATACGGAAAGTGGGGAAATAAGCCTTTTGATAAAGATGATCCATTCAAGCGGGTATGTCTAAACCGCCTGCAGCTCAAAATCTTTCTGCATTGAACAGACCACGTTAGCTGATGAATCATTTGATAGCGATTAATTGGATTATCATGGACATACAGTCTGCAAAAAGGGATGACACCTCCTTCTGTGCTGTTTGAACGGCCATTGTGCGCGGAAGTCATGGGTGCAGGATTTCAAAAACTACCTGGGTCAAACGTGAGTAAATCTCGTTGAAAAGAGAATCGTTACTATGAATGCTGACCACCCGAATCCCTTATGCAGTATTATGAGATTCGGTGGCCTCGTCTTCAAAAGATATACGAGCCTTCAGAAAGACAATGGGTAGATGGTGAGATCTCTCAAGCATATACTTTATGTGTTGAGAAAATTTTACCGTAACTCACAAATTTTGATTTTACAGCTTTGTCTGCGCAAGATTTGATCAAGACAGCTCATCAATCACTTGGTTACAATATTCCTACGAATTCAACTTATTCACCACCTTCAGGAGAAGATTCAATTCGAGCAATGTGGAGATCACATTCAACAATTAATCTGATCGATATTCCACAATTAGTATCTCCAACTTCACCTAAATCACCTAAAAGAGTCAAATCTGAACCAAATATCGCTTTATTAAGAGATACTTCTCCTTCTCCTTTCATTTCACATCAAACTGCATCAAACGAATTCGTTAATCAGGCAGGGAGAAAACTGAATGATATTATGACGAACGGAATTGAAACAAGTCGACAACCAATACATCCTACTTCCAAATCACCTGAAATTTGTACTAGGAATGCAGAAGAAGCTCTCATTCCTGAAATACCAAATATACCTCGTCCGATTACACCTAATAATACTATAATTCTCGGTCCTCCATTACCTATCACTCCTCGTAAATCACCACACCGCATAATAGCACCACATATCTCACCTGTAAAACGTTTAATATCATCTATAGATTGGACAAATATTGATATACGTAATCAAAGTACACCAAATCAAGTATTCAGTAAAAGATTGAAATTGAATGAAATTGCCAAGGAAAAAGTAAAGAAGAATCAAATTATAAAGCCACTTTCATTAAGATCAAGATTGAAATTGATCTCCAGAAGAATAGGCTTGAAATCGTAATTTCAAATTGTACTCTTAATTATTGCTCATCTTAAATATACTTGCTGTTCCACTTAATTCACTATATACCATTGCGGTCGAATCCGATTTAAAAAAGTATTATATTTGTGATTGCATGGTACATGTATAACAGCATTGAAAGATACCGATCGTTGGGCAAGAAACAACAGTTCTTCTCATTTGTCCTCAACATCTATTTATGAACTCAAAGCATATATGTAATAAGGTAAACATCCGAAACAAACCCTTCAATCAATGATTTCTAACAACGATGAATTTCCCATTTATTTTCAGTGATTTGCAAATTATCTAACTCTAGATCTACTTCTTGAACCTGAACTTCCTCTTGTACTAAAAGTAATTTGACCTGAAGAAGAATTATCTTCTAACTCTCTTACTCTACTTACACTTCTTGATTGAGGTTGAGATCCTGGTCTTGATCTTGATTCTATTCCTGATGTTAAAATTCCTTGATAATCATTTTCATTTTGATTATGATTATTATTAAATCTGGTTCTTCCTCTTAAAAATTCAGAAGAAGAAGAAGTAGTAGTAGTTGAATTTTGAATTGCTTCACCATAAGAAGGAGGTACTTCACCAGTTTCAGTTTGTTGTCCTGACATTAATCTATCATAAACAATATTTCTTTCTAATAAACTATCTTCTCCATTTTCAATAACATTTCCTCCTTGTTGTTCATTTCTTCTATTTATATTATTTGAATTTTCATTAATTTGATTATTTTGATGGGTAGAAGAAGAAGTTGAAATGAGATTATTGGTTTCTCTAGTAGAATTTGATATATTACCAGAATTTTTCGTACCATGTACAGAACATACACCTGGTGTAGACATAATTCCTCTACTAAACACACTATAAGTAGGAAGTGAATTCCACTGTGAGTTAACTCGACAATCTAATATCTTAATAGGAGTTTCACTAATTCACGCCAAAAAAATTTAATCAATATCTACTCCAAAATATTTACTTGAGAAAAAACAGTGCTCACATGATAATATCGAATTGTTTCCTTCTGCCTTTCGAGTCAAGCGCTTCATCATCCCCTCTTTCAACTCGAATGGTAACTTTCAACCAATGTCCAACAGTGATATTAGTTTGATCGTGTTTGGTAGTAAATTTGATTTTCGAGGTGCAATCAGGAACATGTAATTCCTTTTCAAGATGCCATGGTCCGGTGGGTTCCATAAGTTGAGCGTACATTGAATCGTTTGGATCACGTTCCAGATCAAATACATCTGGATTCGGATTATTAATGACGGCTTGACGAGCCATTTCTGCAACAGGTGATTGTTCTGCCGCATTCGGATCATCCGAAATGATAGGCAATAGAGGCTCAATTCGTTCTTTGTGATCTGGCTGCTTGATGAATAGCAAAACGAATCTTTTGGGAGTTTCATGCCGAGCTACTTTACGTTCTTGAGCATAGTAATCGGTTTTCTCTATCCAATACATTAGCTGCCGCCAGAGGACAATAGAAAAACCCCGGAAAGACAAACTCACCTTCCAGGGCAACTGTCAATCGATGTATTTTACATTTTAGCAAAGGCATCAACCTTATACTTATCGGTCTACCATAGTCACACGCTGTCAGTACCCTTCTTCATAGGTCAAGAAAGCGGCCGAGGCGTGCACTTACACAGTGCCCGCGATAGGGAAAGCCTTTCCGCCCAACGTAATTTGATATCTCATTTGCTCCTCCCATTGTCGTTCTACGATGACATTCTCCGTTTCTTCCATATCGTCCTCTTGTGGCTGAGCAATCATAGTAATCTCCATATCTTCCGTCAAGTTGGGCGTTAAAGCTCCGACACGTATGACACTGGCTTTGAGTTTGTAAGAGACTGTACCAAATTCCGCATGAATAGTAGGAGGCGCCGTAACGGGGATAGGGAAAGATATTGGATAATTGTATGTTCCTATTAAACCTCGGGACATTAGTACCTTTCACAACATTTTTTTTGAGAAATAAGGAGGGAAGGATCAAATCACCTTTACGGAATTCTTTCCAATTGTGCACATCCTCTCCGTGCCCATGATTATTATCGTCATGTTCACCTAGACCCAATTTATCCGTCAAGACTTTCATACCCATGTGTCTGCCTCTGGCTCTGCTCCTACTCCTCTCTTCGTCATTCCGTGCCCTTGCCGTGCTAGGAGTCCTATCTCTTGACCGACTCCTTCGGTTGGTTGATGCGGATCCAGCTCCCCCTCTTCCGTAAGGAGGCTGGAAATCTTCCGATCCGCTATAGGGAGGTTGTCTACTACCAGCTCTTCCAGAGGTACTATCGTTGAATCCACTCGTACTACCTTGTCTTGAAGTACGTAAGCTATTATTACTTGACGAAGGATTGGGAAGTGGGGGTCTATCGATAAATCCACTATCTCCCGCTCTTTCAGGACTAGGCATTCTCGAACGACTCTTTGATGAACCTCTACCGTGATGTTGGAAACTATCTTTGACATCTCTGCTTATTCCCCTTAAAGTAGCTGCTAAGCTGAACTTCGAGCTTTTCCTACCACGACCATCTTCAGAAGGTTCTCTAGGTGTGCTTGAGGAGTTTCGTAGATGCTGCAAGCTCGGCGCAGACGACAAGGAGGGTGTTCCGCTTGCAGTTCTTGTTCCACGAGAAGCGTTTCTCAGGGCTGAAGGGAGATTTACGTGTGATGCACTTGAGATAGCACCCGGACTTTCAACTATAGTTGATGCGCTCCCCGTTCGTGTAGTTCTACCTTGTCGTGTAATTGAGGGCTGGGAATCTTGCCTAGCTAGATTGTTAACGGAAGTTTCGGACACTTGCCGATTCGACCTTGATATGGTACTTGTTCTTCTAGATGCGCTGGGACTTGAAGACTCATTGCCTGACGTATGTGTCGCGTTAGCTAGTGTGTCTGTAGATGATCGTTGGCGAATTGATGGTGGGGCAGAGTTGACTGGAGTATTGTGGGCTGTGTTGACTACTGATACCGCCTGAACACCCGTAGGATGAGCTTCGGCAACAGTAGTGTCGTGAGACGATAAAGCTAAAGAAGCGGAAGAAGCAGATCCTTGCGAGTTCATTGTCCTGATAGAAGCCGCTCTAGTGCCTCTCGCACTTGAAGGAGCGGCAGACGGAGGAGGTACAGAAGCGTCGTCAGTCGCTAAAGGGGTACGATGTGTTGCCTCTGCGCCTGTTGTCTCCGAAGAGCCTAGCCCTCTGAATTCAGTATCTTCTGTGGCCGATCCAGATGACCTGTCTTCGGGTGGATCTTGAAACCTGACCTCTCCTCCACCGGTACTGTTGTGAGAGCTTCTTGCGGGATTGAGGATAGGGCGTAAGGCGGACGAAGGATTGGCGAAGTCGTATTCTTCTTCTTCTACAGCGGAGCCGTTCAGAGGAAGGGATGGCGACCAAACATGTCCTTCTTGTACCGGTTCTGTAGCTAATGGTGTTCCCTGAGTATGAGCTGCTCGTCGTTGTTCAGCTTCTGCACTATCACCTCTTTCTGATGGATTTTGCGATGGTGCAGCTGAAACGATCGGAGACAGAGCAGGTTCTCGAGAAGATGTAGCGGGGTTGCTTTGACGAAGGGAAGAAGGTCTCGAGGGCGGAAGACCAATTGAATGACGGGGAGGAGAAGCATGAGGCGTGTAAGCAGGGGAAGGTCCCCTTTCTTGAATATTCAAGTTGGATAAATCAAGATTAGATGTTCGAGTGGATTGTGGTTGTGGAATTTCGAAACTTGATCTTCTTGAGAATCCATCTCTATGCCAAGAATGACTATCATGTGTACCTGGCATAGCACTGTTACTTCTGATCATTGATCTTGTTCCTACGCCTCTTGGTCTACCTATATCCAGCCAATCATCTAAATCATCTCCATCCCTAGGGACACCATTCAATTCTTGATCATCATATAAGTCTTCATCCTCATTTCCTACCCGTACTCCTGGTCCAACAGACATAGCTCTTCTGGCTGAACGCGAACGTGAGGAATCTTGATGTACGGCATTGAAGAAAGTGGTTTGCTCAGATAAGATGATGTGCTCCTCCGATGTATCCATACGTTTCGATCCAATACCTATTTGAGCGTTAAAAGCGAGCCGACAGTTGGCATTGTAGTGACTCACCTTCAGGCCATTCCGTCCTTGCTTTCCCTTCAAGCTTGATACTTATACTTCTTATCCTGGTAGGTTTACTTAAACGCAGAGTCAATAATCCTCTGACCATCGCAGGTTGACCATCTTGTCTAACAGCTTGAGGTCGACCACGGAAATCCAACCCAGTCGATGGACCTTTCAAGAAAATTACCGGCTCAGTCAGCCGGATCTGAAGTGGTCCATTATTCTTGGGCATGGTGGGAATTGATTATCGATAGTCGAATCGACTATTCTGATCGAGATAAGGAATGATGAAAATAGTTATAGTACCAAAGTAGATGATATGTATGAAAATTGATACTTGATGCTTGGCTTTTTTGATACAACCCTTGCGAGATGATGTCGGGCGGAACTTAGTGTTTGTCTCGACTTATCGTGAGTTAAATTCTAGACTCGGTTGTTGAAGTAGATATATATTTCGTCAAGCGTTATTGTTAAAACTAAGCGAGGTTATAATAATATTATTATCATAAAATACTCGCATTCCTCTTTATCCCTTTACCCTTAAACACGGTCAAATTCCTTCTAATCAATATCTGAATGACAATTCACTCAATTTGATGCCCACTGGTAGTTACACTTAATGGTACTGAGGATACTTGAGGAAGCAGAAAGGTCGACAGGCGATTATAAATAACCTTCAGATAGCAGATAGCAAGGAGCAAATATTTGTCACCGCAGAAGAGTGGTACATATATTATCAGTACTCTACTAGTAGTATGCATGGCATGGTGCAGATTTGCTTTTATCCAATCTCCGCTCCTTATTAGCTTGTTTGCGGATTCAGGGCAAAAAGATAGTTATTTTTACGTGATTCAGCGCATAAAGTGAAATCGGCAATAGCGCCTCTATCATGCATTCAAATCAAGTACAAAAAGACTTATCGGAGCAAGACGGCCTTGATCAGGCAATTCTCAAGCAGACAAACCATATGCATATCAAGCCTTTAGCCCATGTGGTTTTACGCACCGCAGCGACATCTCATAGCGTTACTAAACCATCTTTGAAGAGAATTGCCTGACTATAGACGTAGACTCTACCCATTGTGACTTGGTATGGAGAGTTCAGTCCAGCACCAAGCTTGATATCCAAACAAACAGCTTATCGTAAAGTTTCGTACTGACGGACCGTAATGAATACTAGTGAATGTATGGGCTTTCGCAGCTCTCGTGCACAGATTGAACCGCTCCGCCAACTTGTCGAGGGAGAATCGTAGTTCAACTTCAGACTTGGATCTATCACTTATATCGCGGCGACTTTACCCTCTTCAAGCAGCTGTGTTGAAGTACGTGCGACGATCTCTGAGGTTTGGAACGTTCAGCTGGGACATATTCGCAATCAGCTTCTGTAGGATTTGTGCGATGTAGATAGGAGATAGTCAAAGAATTCAGGCAGTAAGCCTCAATAATAAAGTACAGCGGATCATCCAATAGCTCAGGCAGTCAAGCTTCTTCAACAAGTATGATGTTCCATGTATCAGTGTATCTTTGGCTTTGCTCGTTCTAAATCCCACTTGGGTGATCGCCACGAGGTTAATTCAAGATGATCGAATTGATTCCGCTCATCTTTCGCTATTTCATCTGTCGCGCTAATATTATTGAGCACTTAAACCATTCACTACTACTTATTTCTCATTGACTGAGCATCCGAGTTGCATCACGCCTATCCACGAACTTTTACTGCAATCCAGTTCAGCTCCATTCACATAGCTAAAACAATTCCTGCATGAAAAATGGCAACCTCACCAGATCCATTGCAGCTGCTTCGGCAATCTATTGTATCCTTAATCTTACCAACACTTCTGACGTCCTCTTCTTCTCCAGCTTCATCCCTAGGCGAAGCTTCGTTCATCTCATTCCCACCTGTCCCGCCTCTCACTGATTCACCAACGAGTATAGCCAAGGATACCCCCACTAGGTATACTTCCAAAGCAGGTACAAGAGATGAATTCTACAATATAGGTCAATTATGGTTAGCATGGAACGAGAGGGAAAGTGGTGTTAGGGATTATCTCATGAATGGTCAAGCGGGTGGCGTAGGATATGTAGCTATAACGGATAGAAGAGGTGTAGTGGAGTTCCTTACAGGCGAAAGTGAAGCCACTGGAAGAGTCCTGAAGAAAGGTGAACAAGTGGAAGCTAGTAAGCATCTCCAGAACGCCAGCGCATCCATGGGAATATTGATTTGATGCATTCCAATAGGTACATCAGCGACAGCAGCATCAGCTACGGCAGAAGCCCTTCCCTCGGCTCTACAATCGTCAGAAGCTGGACCCTCTAAACCCGCCGCACCAACGAAGAGGAAGTATGAAGTGGATATAGCAGACCGGGAATTCTGCAAAAAAGTCAGTTATCCGTGTCTAATCCTTCGAATGAGGCTGATACATGTGAAACAATCATAGTTGAGAGCAGAGGAAGTCGAGTTACGAGATAGGAATTCTGTGTTGCGTTCGTCTGGAGGTGGGAAGGTGAACGTGGGTATAATGCATTCTCAACTTCATAACGTCAGCTAATATGCTGTTCCTCAGAATTTCGAATCTTTCTTGAAAACGACGATGGTGGAGAAAATCAGAGCACTGAGGGGCTCGTTCGATAAGGGAGCTAGTAAAGCTGCTGCGCAAGCACAACAACAAGCTGGTAAGGCCATGTCGCAAAGAGCATCAAGATATTACTAATTTCACGAATTTATTTCAGGACCACCAGTGGGAGCGAAGAAAGCCAAGTCGACACACCCTATCATCATCATCTCCTCATCGCCTACATCTTTACTGACAATGTGGAACGTCAAGAAATTCTTGGAACAGGGAGTGTGAGCTTCATCTTGCTCATGGATTCTCACAAGCAATTTTTGATAGCTAATCTCCTTCACGAAACAGATTCGAACCTTCAGATGTGGCAAGGCAGAATGAGGCTGCTCAAGGGAATATGCGAGCAGAGGACGTGGTAGCTATACTAAGGAAAAGAAGCGGGCCTCATGGTAAATATGATCGATCTTTTGGTTACAATAAGAACTGACAACGGTGATAGGGGATGTCACGAGCAAATATTACGTGGTAGATGGTGTAGATGCACTGCAAAAATTTGGACAAGATGCCTGGTGAGCTGAAAGATGTTGAGGCTCTTCCTATCGTAGCTCATGATAAATTCTGTAGGGATCGAGTGATATGCGTTGTAACAACAGGTCAAGCGTGGCAATTCAAGCCGTATAAATGGCAGGATCCCAGAATGCTCTTCCGGAATGGTAAGTTAGCTCTGTCCTGCTATTGCCTCTCTATGAGCCGCTCGTTTTGATCAATAGACTGACTGCGTCAACGAATCGCAGTCAAGGGTGTCTATTTCCAGTGGAGCAATGAATCTACGAACCCTACAGTCAAGGATTGGAACGTGACAGAGATGAGAGTGAGTCAATTATATCGAGTCTGAGATGGTAGTAGTTGATATTCGTTTGCTACCTTAGATTGATAGGAGTAAGAGGCATACAGACAGACAAGTGGTAGCTGATCTATGGAGAATACTGGATGGTGCCAAGAGGCGCTGATGATATATATGCATAAAGAGGTAATACCCCAACATACAGATTACCACAACGGAGATGACGGCTCAAACGAGTTACAAATGGCTTACGCCTAGAAATGACGCTGTAACCTGGTAAACACGGCCGAAACAAATTGTGTCGGCCCAAACAAATGGAAACATACTTGAGAACCTTTAGAGTTTCGTCATACGCAGAAACGGTCATGGAAAGGCTTCATAAATTTGATTCAAGACTGTCCTTCCATCGTGAATTGAGGGCGTTTCGCGCATAGCTCCGACGCGACTGACATTTGTTCCGACACACTCATATCCTACACTCAGTTACGTGGAACATATGACATCCTTTGACTTTATCATCCTCTTACCCCTTACCACCGATTATCCTTTGGAATATGATATAACCTCATCTTTGATCAACTGATCGCATAATGCATACCTAACTACTATATAGCTATTGACTGGAGCCTTTTCTATCCCCTCATTTCTTACACAGTTCCAATTCGGAAAAACCCAAAAATAATTCCTTGCACCTAAATACTCAGAATAAATAGCAACTCCTCGAAATAAAATCCAGCATCTGATCACTGACTAAGCAGAACTAAATACCATATCAGATATCACATTAAACAACCTTGCAAAATATCACCTAACAAATAACGAAATAACTTCGCATACGGCATCTGACTAAAATGGACTTTCTCTCATCATCAGTTGATATCGCTTTTTTTCTTCTTACCCTTTTAATCATTTACAATCAACCAATTCTTCCTACTTCTTCTTCTACAACTGAACAACAAAATGAAATACATCCTCCAAATCAAGAATCCAATTTACCTGATTCACCTTTACCTTCACCTGGTTATTTGAGTGTACCAAGTATAACAATTACACCATCTTCTTTAGGTAATTTACCAATTAAACCACCTTTACCTGGTGCAGGAGGAGTAAAAGGTAAACATAAGAAAAAATCAGTTTCATTTTCTTTATCTTCAATGGATGATTTGAAACAAAACGAAAATACACTTTCGAATTCAAATGTAATAAAAAGATTCAGACCTCCTACACCTTTTTTTAAATCTTCAAGTTCAAATCATCAATCAATTTTATTAAATTTAGAAATGAGTCCAATAAACAATGAAAATTCTTTATCTAGTCCAATTAATAATAATGCCGTTATTCAAAAAAGAGAAAAAGAATTAGGTGTAAATGAAGAATTAGAAAAAGGTCAATTAGATCATGGAATTTTACAAGAAGATTCTATGGGTATTCAGAAAAAATGGTTAGTAACAGGTGCTCAATAATAATACTTCCACCAGTAAGAAAATAATCTCTATCTAGCGGGTATCAACCTGTTGGAATCAAAATAAGGATGAAACCTTTAAAAGTAATCAAAGTTCGTAATGACATATCCTGATGCATTCTCATTACCACCTATATATCTATCTTCCAAACAAACACCGTACCGGGTTCTCCTACACCTATGATCCATTCTGCACCTCTGGGCGAAATAGCCACGTTACACAGATTTGTTCCCGCAGCAAAGATCTTCAATCCTTTCTGTCTATTTTGCCTCATCAAAGCTTGATAATCCGTAGCCACTAATCTCCAGGGTTCTAACGATTTATTCGACTGAGTACCTGACTGCTTTTCAGGTGATACTGATGTTGTTCCTTCTGACTTTGTGATCGACCTACCCGGTGTAGAAGTTCCGTTTTGAAAACTCGAAGATTCCATCGAACGTCCACTTTGAATCTTTCTTGGACGTCCAACACTTCGTTGGCCATCTTTCGTCTTTTCCGGACTTGACATGAATTCAGATGATTCATGCTCTGAATCATTCTCATTCGAGCTTGAGCTATCTCTTCGATCTCTTAGCCTTTTTCTGGTTATTGGGGTAGGTGAAACTCCATCTTCAGCTAAAAGCGGATTAAACAACAATATTTCAGGTAATGGCCCATTTGATTCCCTATGAGCTGTCAGGGCAATCAAAGGATCCGTTACAAGATGTTCGTTCTTCTCAAAATTGATCACTTCTTGAGAAGTAGGTGTGAATTGGCGATGGAAGGAAGCGTTCATAGCCCAACAGTCCGACCCAATGGGATATTCGGAAACTAGTGAGAACGAACCTGTATGAACCTGTCAGAATTGTTACGCCGAGCGAACAAGCATGACTAACCTGAGTCTGTATAATCGGCGCTTGACGGCTCGGAGGTCCTTGAAGTGAGTGAATCAGGTCTGAAAAATCTAGAAAATGCAGTCCATTCCCAAATTTTCACTTCTTTTCTCGATCGAGTCATGAGTGTGTACTCATTCAGCCTAAGGAAGGGAAATGGTTGGTCAGCGATATGTCTTTCGAGCACGGGAATGAAAAATGTACCATTCCACATTATCAACGAAATCCGCATGTAATTTACTGGTCGAGAACAGAGGCAGGTGAACAATTTTAGCTTTGTAGCCTATCGGCGTAGGTAAAGGGTTGATAGATGGTTTGGGAAGCTGCGGTAAAGGCCATATTTTGACTTGTCTGTCAAGTCCAACGGTAGCAACTGCATTCTTTGTAGGATGAAATGCCTATCAGGCCCAAGTCGCGCATTAGTCACACTACTGACTTAGAGGACATCTTCTTCAAACCGTCAAGTCGTGAAGACAAATTGACAACCAAAAAAGAAACAGTGACTCACTGCATCAGCAACATAAGCTCTATGTCCTCCGCGACCCTCTCCAGCTAATATGGCGAATGTGCAGTCTCCTTCATCCGCATCGCCCATCGGAAAATTCTCATTATATCTCTCCCCAGCAGGTATGATGGGAAGATCTGAACCTAAAATATTCCATATTCTAGTTGTTTTGTCATAAGAGGTCGAAGCTATTATATGCGGATGTGTAGGGTGAACAGCCAGTCGTAATATATCCTAATGTCAAATATATCAGCATCAGTCTCATGGAAAATCCCAATAGCACTTACTCCTCCGTGCCCTCTCAGAACTCTTAAGCAACGTTTGAGGACCGCGTCGATGATATGAACGAAACCCTTTTTGCCCGCAACAGCAATCAATGGATGGCATGTGAATAGATGATATGTCCACGCCAGTGTATATAAATCATCCTGACCAAAAGTGCTTCGGATCAGTTATGCTCTTACGAACGGTCTGGTGAGGAGACGAGTATTCACGTCTACATCCATTTCCCACAATACCTTCCATGGGTCTCGATCCGTACATCTCCCTACAATCATCTGTCAGCTTGGGTCAGCGTTATTGTTCACCAAACACGTCAATCCTTTAGCGCAGAGTGATCATATCGGTACGGGAGGATTCAAAAGTTCTATTGACAGCAAATAGCCGGGCGTTTCTCGGGGGAATATTGAACACAAGTATTCAGTTGGAAAAACGCAGACAAGCGCATGTGGAAGGAAGCAGGATGAGAAGATTGTTTATCTGGCTTACCTTCTTTTGCGCGCAGATAGCTACAGTATTGTCATAATTGTTCCATGCCTCTTCTACGCTTCTGGGAGTTTTCCACGGATTCAGCGGTCCAACGTAAGGCCAAAATTTTACGTCTTCATATCTTAGCGTATCTCCGCTTGCACCTTGCTGTTTTGGAAGGGTCAGCAGGCTACTTCACATTATCTTTGGGTTGAACTGATTCTGAGGTGAGCCTTACCACGGCTATAGCTTGACAGGCATAAGGATGGCCACCTCGACCCATCCGTTTGTTGACTTTCTTATACCATTTTAAAGAAGACCCAGCAATCGAACCCTCGGCTTCATGTTCAGAGGCTTCCGAAGATGGCAGAGCCTGAGATGACGGTGTAGGATAGTCTTCGGTGAGATCTATTATCTCAGGGGGATCCATATCGACATATCAATACCATTGTAGTCATGTTAGGAAAGAAAGCAAAGTAAAATAATCGCGAAAACAGGCTCGTCATTGTTTTGATTTCCGCGTTTACCAGCGTGAGCCTGATCTTATCATTCCTGATCGTCCGATAGATATCAGTCTCACAGCGGTCGGCTTTCATTTATTTCTGAAGCCATATACGTATCTACCATACCCCATCAATATTCCCCCACTAAAGGATCCCGCAATAGATGGATGCAGGATGATGCTGATTGTATCATTAAGTACTCGTGTACTCACGATAAGTCCACGAAAGGCCGTCCGTTACCTGACAAAAGGGCTTGCGGATAAACAGAACTCCACCCGGAACGGTATTTGATACTGTTCTCCTCGATGATAAGGAAAAGCGATCTAAAATTAGGTTCGTAGCTTGATTATACACTATAAATGCGGAAAAACCATGACATGTCACCGAGATGTCATCTTGTTGTACGATCATACTGTCGTCATTTCTTATCGCATCATTTGAGCTTGGCAGTTTTAATGCGAATGAGCAATCAAGGGGCGTTCTCGATAATGGGGGCGCTAGACACATTTACCATACAGGCTTCTACCGGTTATCACTAATTATATCAGTCTTGTTAGTCCGAACGCCTTTCCACCAAAAACAGATTTAGCAGCTTGGCAGACTGAGCGGTAATTACAGGTTCAATTTAGGATGAAGACATAGGTTTGGAAGTCGCCTTGCTCATTCCACCAAAACTATCGCGCTGCCCTCTTTTAATCGAAACACGCATTCTAGCGTCCAAATGAAGGAACACGACCTAACTACATGGCTCTACAAAAGCGCTAGATGGTTACCAAAAGTCATCGCAACAATTGTCATCATCAGATATTGCATAATCCTTAAGTAGCACTTGCCAAGACGTTCTAGAGATCAGCCTGCAATGAACTATAGTTGATTCCGACGATCCAGGATAATCGTGCAGCCAAAAATTGCCAAGATATGGAATGCGGCTAGTGCCGATCTAAATCTTCTGTGAGTTTCGGTTATGATCTAAAGTTTGTGTGGCGATGAGCCGGTTCGAATCCTTATCTTTGATCTAATGCAATTCCAGACCTGACTTCCATAATGCGATCTATGGTATCATTCAACCTTCAACGTACAACTTAGTATCGCCTGTGCATTAGACACCGACTACCACTGAAACATCTCCAGCATCGGATTATAGCTTGTTCTTGGCAACCCTCATTACATTAGCGTTGTATGTTACCCACTAAATCAGTGCGTGGATAACGAAGCAGCAGTATGATTTGCTGCTGGTATGACAATGCGACATTTGTTGTCTAACTTACCAGACATCATTCCAGCTTCAAAGGACGGTTATGGCTCATTAGAAATCGAACTAAACATACCAAATTATCGCCCAGATCCCTTGGCATCAATGCATCAACAATGAAGGAATCGTATTATAAATCCCCTTGAGTGGGTTAGTTTTATGAAAAACCAGCGGTTCCCATAACTCACGGCCATTCACAAGCGTTTGGCCACTCCTTCCATTCGGTTGTCCCAGTACTTCTGCCTGGAGCACATACTTACAGTTGAACCATCGTAAACAGGTTGTGTAGATTCATATAAGCCCTAGCGGTAAAGCCTTTCATCGATTATTTACTTTATTGATTTAATCTCTCCCACATTATATTTGATTTCACCTAAATCCAAGTGCAATGTATGATCGACGGGAATCAATAGCAAAATCAACATGGGATGTGGATGTTGAACCAGCCACTACAGCATCGTCAAGTCCACGAATCAGTAGATCCCCTTCACCGACATTGACAGACCAACGTCAACCTATACATCGTCAAAGCCTATCCCATCTGAACTCAGAGATATCTTCATCCTCATTTACCTATCCAGCGATATATATGTGTTTCTTGACTGGTTTAACAGCATCACCCTCTTTCGCAGCATGCTTTATATGGTGTGGATTTCAAACTGGAAACGCCGCTCAACTAGGGTTAGCCTTAGCAAGGTTAATTACACCGGATCATCAGCGGACTTTCGGTTTTCAGAAAATGGATCAACAAGCATTAGTTAGTCTGCTAAGCTTCTTTGCCGGTAGTTCGATTGGTCAATTAGGTTATAGAATAGGTCCAAAGAAACGATATTGGTTGGTAGGAGCCACATTCACCCAAATGGTATTCATGGCTATTGCTGCGCTCATCAGTCACTACTCTGGTGAGGACGGTCTGGCGAAGTAAGTATTCCTATCTACTACTCTTCTTTAAAATCTCGCGCTGAAGACATTGGATTTTTTACAGCTCTCGAGGCGACCCATCTTGGGCAAAGCCAATGGGAATGACTGCTCTCGGTTTTCTCTCTGCCACGATGGGTTTACAAGGCGCTGTCGGTCTGGTAAGTCTAAACTAAACACTCAAGCTCGAGGGGTAGTGGTGCTCACCTTGAACCTTACTGTAGAGACTCGGCACGCCAATGGCCACCACAGTCCCTTTGACAAGTACTGTATGTCTGAATATTTAGTTCCGCAGACCTGGCTAACCTGACTTCTTTACAGTGGATCGATATATTCAACGATCCGTTCATCTTCGCCTTCAGATCTGTAAAGACGAGAGATATCAGGTGTGCTGGTGCACTCTCGTTGATATTGGGGGCTTTCGTATCGCGTGCCACTATCGGTGTCATTGGATCTTCAGGAACCATAGGTGTTGGTGCTGCTTTTAGAGCAATTTGATGGTTTGGTGGTTCTTCCTTCCAAATGCTGAACAGATTGGTCAAGAGGAGAACAAACCTTAGACATCTAGGACATGTAGGGATTCTGTCAGCCTGGGGATCCTCGTATAGAGTGTAATGAAGAAAGTAATTGTATACAATAAGGACTAAATGGGAATTAGAAGTCGTATATCAATCCTAAAGTTTCGTAGATTCGCGCTGTGCACTCATGAACTTTGCAAAACGATGTAACCTATAGCTTGCATGTGTATTTGTTGACATGGTGGATATAAATTATCGCTTGTGTGTCTGGTTACGACCATTAGGTATCAGGTTTCTCAGGATCACTTGAGCCTTCTACACGTATTTGCGGAGGGACTACTGGGACAATCTATTCGGAACAGAGTCATAAATCTCCAACAACGTCGTCAGCCATAGATAGCAATCTGTTCGGAGCTTTGACTCTTTCAAAAGAGGTTCTAGTGAATGAATGGATGGACTTACTTTACATCCTCTGATATATACGTCGCTGCCCAAAGTCGTTAGAAGCCAGACTAACCTCCTTTGATCCGCCACAAACAGAACAGAAAACCCCTCGAAAAGCAAATACGAAGCCCCGATATCTCGCTTAAAAGTCTGCATCCGTCATCACCAGACCTAATCTGAATATTTGGTATCCTTTGATTATTGTTCCCCTTCTCATGAAAATATGTCGTGATCACCTTTCCTCTAGGTCGATCCAGATCAAGCCAGATTAGCCACAAAAGGCATAAGATCAGAGGAAGTAGTCCATAAGTACTGGATTTATGATTTCCTTTGATGTCTATTCTGTTCCATACAGGACAATGATACTATCGGAATGCGGTCTTCGAAGTACACGTAACACTGTCAACAATATATTGCACTTCCGTTCACATCAGTTCCCTTATTTTACCGACAGCGTATAGATTTCTCGTTTGCTCCTCCTCTTACGCTCTTTTCCCAGCTAAGCCATATATTATTCGTATAATTCCAGATTCTCTCTTCTCCTACTTTCTGAATATAGTCCTCTGTACTTCTTCATTGTCTTAATTTTCATTATCGTTCCTTCGCCCTCACCCCATAATTTCTCTCAACCTGCGCTTCGTTTGTAAGAAGAAAGAAAAACAGAAAGAAAGAGAAAACTTCGATCTACTTTGACTCAGCTTGCTTACATACATACTATCATATCAGCCCTTTGCTTCCGATCTACCGCCTTCTTCGATTCTACTCTGATAAAAGCTTTTCGCTTAAACCCAATAAGCATACTGTATAAATACAGAGGCCAATTAAGGGATATCTCAGAGTACGCTTTGAAGCGATTTGCCACCAATTATAATACTGGACGCCTAGCTCACCTTGCCAAGACGACAATTGATCTCATCGCAGATATTTAGCTACCAAAATGCCTCAAACACTAGGTCAACGTCCAGCGTCATTACCTCGTCGACAAACGACAGGTCAGCAGCCACCTATGTTTATGGGATCAGGTCAATCAAGTGTATACTTATCACCTATTCAAGAAGCCAGAATTGACAGTTGGAGAAAAGGTGCAAGTGAAGCTACGCCTCCCGGGTCAACCTCAAAAAGTATAAATCAAAACAAAGTGAAGTCAGCACCAGCATCTATTGACATTGCATCAAGCAAAGGAAGTAACTGTACCTGTACGTGTACTTGTACTCGATGCGGTAGTGGAGGTACTATCGAAGAATGTCCTACATGTGGGGGATCTTTGACAAATTGTTCATGTTCTATACATTCACCAAAATCAAAATCAAGTCATAAATCCAGAAAATCAAATCATGGACAAAATGCTCATGTTCATGGATATTATTCTTCTAAACGTAAACAAAATAGTCGAAAACACCATAACAGACCTGAACCACCTTTACCTGTCTCACCTCAATCACCTGTTAATTTTGCTGTATTAAAAGCACCTGATAAGTTACATTTACCGACTGAAAGTCAAGTAAGAGCACATCAATTAGGAGTATTACCTCCTGTACAATGGCCACCTGCACCCGGACAAGAAATTCCAATGAGACCAATGGCTAAACCGGAAAAGGAACCTCCTGTACCTAGAATCGCTGGTGTCAGGGATCCAGTTAGTCAGAATTAGTGAGTCATACGATACGTCCTGTGTGGGTGGTGCATGAGCTATGCTGAAAAGTCAATGCCAATAGCTACCGCCAAATGTTCCCTCCTCATGGCGGGGCTTTGCCTATGATGATTCCAGGCATTCACGTGAGTCTAATTCTGAAACTCCCTTAGTGTCCGCATGAATGCCGTCTTTATTCTGATACCATTGACTATAGCCTATTGGAATGGTCCCTGCCCGACCCTGGAATGCCTGACAGATCGTTCGAGAGGCACTGATAATGAGATTTCTCCGAAGTGCATCTCGAGTACGGAGGGCAAGTGTCCGGAGTATCAAGCAATTTTGTTGTGTTCAAAGGTTCAGAAGCAGATTATGTGCTGTTCATTAGGGATGGCTGTGAATACAATTTGATCAGAGTATGGATCGCTGAGTCGGCTGAGGAGACGTAAAGATGGACATAATTGTAGATTTCACTGAAGCATAGTGTACACATCTGTTAGCATAATATCAAATAGTCAACAGGGCAGATCAAGTATTTAGAAGTGCGCAATAATGTGTGGTCGAGAAAATGAAGTCGAAAAACATCGACAGATGATCGTGATTGCATCGTGTTGCTCCTTGTACTAGTAGTACCAATAGTCACATGCTCAAACTGCATTAGTCGGACTTCAATGGCCTTCAGGAACCGAACACTAGGTATCTTCTTTAAGAGCACATGTAAGGTAGTGAAGGGCCGTATAATGTGGGAACGTTAGGATGATTCCCTTTCCGGCCGTCACGGAGATTAGATCCGATGATATCGATCAATATAGATAAGGGCGCATACACAAATTTCGATCAAATGCACACAGCCTTGTCCATCTCATATGATGACCACTAGTACCATCAAAGTCGTTCTCGCATCAGCTATCCTGTCATTGTCATTGGTGTTTGACTCATTGAGGGTTCATGGTGTTGTAAGAGTCAGCGTGTATAAAGCGTGTAATTCGGTAAACTGCTGAAATAGTCATTCCTTTGTCTGCTAATTCACCAGCCACACAGCTTTTAGTCAGTCATTGTTCCACACAATCAGCCTTCCAACCCTCAATCAAGTCCCAATCCCTTTCAATCAACCTTTGTCAAATCGATGAAACCGGTAGGCTTTTTCGTTCGCTGATCATATACAGCCCTTACCTGGTTTTCATCAATATATGTATATATATGTATATATACGTATATTCTCTTTGTTCGAACTTGCATTGCTTTGCTTTCACAATTTTTATGGTGTATGATATTTGCTCACCTTCAATCTTCCAATTCTCCAACCTCACCTGCTTGTTTGGTAAATCACCCAATTGTAAACGGTAACGACGAAGCCGAGGATAATCCGAATACTTTTCAAGTGTGAGTTAGTACTTCCTTACTTGATCAATACATGATGTTCCTACCTGCCTTGATTCATCGTTATTCCCACTCCTGATCGTCTGTACCTTATCCGGATCGTGGGCTATCGCATCCCGATCTCATCTCTTCCTATGGTCCCATCGGACGTCCATTAGATGTTGCTTGCTCGGTCAAGAATGATGAGTGTAACGTCAGATCCCCAGAGTTCAGGAAAAGCAGGAACGTCAGCGGCTTGTTCATATTTTGGTGTCCCCTTTTTACCCTTAAGTTTAGGTATATCCCCCTTATCTTTGACCACAGGATTGCAAAGGGGTATCTCAGGATTTTAGTCTTAACATTAGGACACGAATTGAGCTAGCTTACGCAATCCACAATGCATGAACAACGGTTAAGCTAACGGTTTGACTTGCTTTTTTTCATATTCAACTCATTCCCGACATCCCTTAACATCCGGATGGTACGTACCGGGAACTTACTACTGCTTGGGAAACAAAAAAACCTAAAAACGTCATACCCTATCTCGATAATACTGGACTTTATCACATTCCAATTCAAATTCGCTACTAATCGACCTATTTCGAAAAACATAATTTCAATCGATTTTCTTTTTTTACATCTCACCGTTGCGTATACCTTTTTCTTTCTTCTTTCTCTCGCGAATACCCACTTCCAATTATTCTGTAGCAAAATCGAAGATGTCAAACGAAGCCAACAAATCTCACCCAAGTGCCAAGGCACCTCAAAAGACTGTCGTGAGTAATCCGCTAAGCGGATGTGGATGGCTAATAGAAGACACGTTCGCTAACGAAAGCCTTTTTTGACTACAGCTCAACTTGGGTAACTTGCCTCCTAAGCTCAAGCCTTCGGACATGAAGCAGAGTGCAAGTGTGAGTAACCTTGCTATGCTTTGTAGAGGATGTTGGCCTGATTGACGACTATGTTATCCAGCAATACCCAAGAACTCCCTCTCGTGTAAACCCAAGTAAGTCTCTTCTTGCAGTCATGCTTAAGAACACCAAATAACTTCGATAACTTTTTAGACCAGCCTCCTTGGCCCGCATGTAAGCTTGAGCAGTCTTATCGACTTTAAGGTGTATAGCTAATGCAAGTAACGGATAGACCGAGGATACCATGAGTATTCTTTCGCTCACGTACGTAATCAATCTTGTGTTTCCCCTTTACAGTTGTTGGCTTTCTCATGCTGTTTCAGCAGTAGGCTGATTTGTCCCATACCTTAATAGGCTACTATGGGGGTTCGACTCCCTACTATCTTGGGTAAAGCCATCGATGATGTATGGAAGACTCTCAACCAAGAGTACGACGAGGAGAGAATCGTCGATCTCGTTAACTGTATTCACCGATTGGAAGACTTGATGGGGGATCTACAAGGGAACAGTAAATTGAGACCTATCATTGATGACGGTGCTGGTGATGTTGCTCTCTGGAACAAGGTGATCAATAATTCCGATGGCAATTATACGAATTTCGATCGGGAATGTTAATACTAATTGCAATCGAGCAGGAAATCGCCAAGTTCTTCAGAGGCAAGGACTTCATGAACGCTCCTTGGCTCTTCGCTGAAGCTTACAAATACAGAAGATTGAGAGAATGTTTCTCCCTTTCTAAATATTGGGTTGACTACGGTAAGTCATATAAATTCGCTAGGATAAAATATTGCATAGCTAATTCTCCACCTATACAGATGTCTTCTTTAGACAAAAATGTGACACTTTCTCAAGGTCCAACCAAGCTGTCTTTGAACTTTCTCAACGATTTGCTGAGCCAGTAAAAGCTCAAGGTGATATCTCTGCTGAAGCTAAATTGGAGAAAGATAAACTTGTTTTCCTCGAATTGACCCAAGTCTGTCTTTGGGGTAACTCTACCGATCTCTCCTTATTGATTGATATGACTGAGGAAGACATTAAGAAACTCCAATCTACCGGTGGTGAACATCTCGCCGCTACCGAAAAGAACATCTTAGGAAACGATTTACATAAATTAGCAGATTACGTCATGACTATCAAGAACGGTCGAATTGATTTTGTTCTTGATAATGCTGGTTTCGAATTATACTGTGATTTAGTTTATGCCGATTGGTTAATCCAATCTGGTACTTGTAATCAAGTCATCTTCCATGGTAAGAAGATCCCTTGGTTCGTCTCTGACGTTACCAAAAAAGATTGGGATTGGTAAGTTTCATTTTGAGAGCTCAACCGTCAGCCAACATCGAAGCTGATGAATCTGAAATCTAGGATCCTCAACTCTTGTGTCTACGGGCAACTCTTCCAAGATGCTACAGATGCTGAAGTGGAATCTCTCAGAACATTGGGCCACAGATGGAAGCAATACGAGAAGGAAGGTAAATGGAAGTACGAGGGTGAGTTGACTGCGTCGAGATACCATTCCAAAACACGAAACTTACTATAGGAGCCTGTTTTTAGCCCACCCCTTCTGGTGTACCGGATACACATTCTGGGATCTTCACTCTGAAGCTCCCGATCTTTTCCAATACCTTTCCGAATCTGATTTAGTCATCTTCAAGGGAGATCTCAACCACCGTATGTTTCTCCTTAATTTCCCTTGACTATACAAACATTACGGGCTTAGCTGACGATGGTTAATTTGACAGGAAAACTCACATACGATTGTCACGCTCCCCTTGATACCCCATTTAACCAAGCTATCGGACCTCTCGCCTCAGAGGCAGGTGCACCACCTGTAGCCTCTCTCCGAACCATTAAATCCGATGTCGTAGTTGGTATTCCAGGAGGTGTAGGTGAGAAACTCGACGAAGAAGAACCAGGATGGAAGATTTCCGGTAAATATGCCGTCGTATTGCTCTCTCAAGGAAGAAAGGGTGAAACTCCAGTTTACAACAACTAAGTTAGCTGAATTAGGGCAGTAATTGTTTTGAACAATGAATTTGGTGATTTGATTGCGAAATTGCAGAGATATGTTAGCTTAGAAGTTCTGTTTCACATGTATAACTGCATCCAGTGTGCTCTTTACCAGGGCGTGTTCAAACATATTCAGGTGTACATTGGTAGCGCTGTTGCTTAAACAAAATCGCGATGCAATGTGCATAAGTCAAGCTCAAATACGGTCATAATTATAAGAATTTGAATTAAGATGATTCCGTTGATTTTCCCTTTCGGTCGATTGTTCCATCGTCGCCAATATCCAGAGCTGTTTTGTCTGAGGAAGCAGAGGATCCCGTCGGCGGATCCAAATCTCTTACTTCCCGTTCATCCTCCTCAGCTTGAGCTTTTTCATCTTGACCATTCTGAGCCTCAACATCGTCGGTGGGAGGTTGTATAGTTGGTGCTTGACCACCTCTAGCTCTATTCAAACTGTACGATCTAGTCGGTATGGTAATCTAAGAACGAATGAGGCTGTTCAGCATCTGCAACACTTGTGAATTGGTTGAGTACGTAGTGAATAAACATACGAATAAAGCAGCTGCGAAAAAAGCACATCCAACTATCCAACAAACTCTGAAACTATCTGCAAACGCTTCTAAAACTTGATCTTTCATCTGACCTTCAGGTAATTCATGTAAAGCTTTATAACCTGCTGCAGATTCTGGAACGATAAATGAGGTACCGTATCCTTCAATGGTAGCGAATTTAGATCGTAGATTAGTGTTCAAAATCGCAGTATATACTGCTAAACCTGCAATTCACCACAAAGTCAATTGTACGAAAATCTTGATCCCGAATAATCTTTATGGTTCACATACCTATACTACCACCCATGTTTCTTGTCAAGGACCAAGCACTTGTAGCAGCTGCCATTTCTTTCAATGGCATAGCAGCTTGAATGATCAACATTGGAACTTGGAGACTTAATCCTGTTCCAATACCGCCAATGACCAATACACCTTCCAATGTGCCTAGCTTGACTGTTGATTTGAATAGACCGTAAAATAGTCCCCAAGCGAGCGCAGCCAAAGCGTATCCTGCCCATACCACCGGACGAACGATCCTCAACCGAGAATTCAGTTGACCAGCTATAAGCAGAAGGATCAATCATAGATCACTCAAGTAAGAAGGAGTCACCAGATTCAACTCACCAACGACAGTCATCCACGCGACGCAACAAGCGAAAGGTAGTAAGTGGACACCAGAATCAATGGGTGAATCACCTCGAAGCTAGATGTCAACCATTCAGCGACACACATCTCGGTCTATATGAGAATGAAAAGGGGTCACTCACACCCTGTAGTAACTCGGGCAACAAGTAATTGAACGCTAAAAAGGTGGCTGCGTGTAAGGTAGAAGCAAGAAGGAAGAACGCAGTAGTACGATTTTTGAACATTCGCTACGGTTGAAAGGTGAATGCGTCAGCTCGAACATCTAAGCCTACCTGGGATACAGCGACTGAAGAAGAACTTACAGCCGGGATGATTGCATTCCTCTTGGTAGTTAGAAAATTAGCTATAGCAGCCAAGAATACAACTGCTCCAGCAATGATAACACCATAAGTAGCAGGTTCACCAAAACCAAAGTCTGCTGCTCGCGAAAAGCCAACGATCAACAAAGCAGATGCAGCCATTAACAAAGCCCTGCAAAACCGGAATTAGCAAGCAATCCGAGTTTCTCACTTACCCCTCCGTGGGGTCCATGTACGCACAAGCCTATGAAATCGAAAGTCCGGCTTAATTCTGCAAAGGTGAGTTTCCTACTAGGATTCAGTTTGAGTGTGAAAACCAATAAGACGAACGCTACACCGCATGTCGGAAGGTTTATGTCTGCACATGCGGAGATGTCAGTCCTTGCTTATTACTGGCTGACACAGATATTGGACACTTACAGAAACACCATCGCCTATTGGTGAGTTACGGAAAAGATTTTAGCAATTCGTAATCGGGATGAAACGAGTTTGAGACTCAACATACCATGAAGCCTTTTCTGTCAATAGCCCACCTAAGATAGGCCCAAGTACTGCTGCTATACCCCACGAAGAACCTAAGAAGCCTTGATATGTTCCCCTCTTATGAAGCGGCACGATATCGGCTACAAGAATTCTGTAAGCCTGACATTGCATATTGAGGCTTATTCTCATATGAGCAAACTCACAAACTACGATTGACCTATTTACAAAGTCCGTCGAAATAAGCTTCACCTAACGTATACGATAGAGGCAATAACTCACGTTAAACCGATGATGGATCCACCACCTAAGCCTTGAAAAGCTCGAGCAATGATTAACCAGCTTGCACTCTTAGCTGCGCCACATAATGCAGAGAAAATAGTGAATACGATAATGGCTGCGTATAACATTGGTTTACGTCCTATTATATCTGACACACGACCGTTGATTGGGGTTTGCAATGTCGATGCTAGCAAGTATGACTGTTTGACAAAGATCAGCTATCATAGAGTCAAGGTTCGGATAGTAATTGACTTACGGTTCCAACCCATGAATACTGAGAGGGCGATGCTCCTAGATCTTCCGCTATCGTCGGTAATGCTGTAGCGACAATCTGGAGCCGATGACATTAACGTTAGGTGAAAATTGATGGACACATAGACATCAGAATGAGAAAGCTCACTGTTTGATCCAAAGCTGAGAGGAATAATACTAGACCTATTGCGGGCATCACTAACTTGAGGTTATTCTTTGGCAAATCAGGTACATCTGTAATGACCAACTCCATATCAATTCCTGTTTGCCTTTAATTCCCGAACACCTACAAGATAAAATGCTTACCTTCATCACCTTCCGTCAAACCTTTACCCTTTTTCTTCTCTTTTGGAGATTCTCCATTCGATCCAAGCGTAACATCACTTCCTTTTCTGCGCCGATCTTCGTCCGCGAAAGGCGGTCTCGGCGACTCGACGCTTGCGCTCCATATAGGACTTGCACTTGGTCCTGCCGACTCGGCTCGAATGGGTATATTCGATGTCTCATTGATTGATATTGGTGGTTTAGTGGATCCCACATTGACACTCATCTTGTTAAACTTTCCAGGACTGGCAAGTAGATCTGTATGATTATACACACGAGGTTGTTTAGAAGTAGAATAAGCTGTAGCTGTGACTGAATTGCGTTTTTCAACTTATTCGGAGACCTTGATTTGTATTTATATGTATTTTTCGGCTAAAGTACTTCACCAATTCGAAGGCCTAAACAAGGCACTGATTATTAATGTTTTCAGATTGTCTGATCTTCGGATTTGACACGGAATTGAAGTTGAGTAATCATGAATGGGTTTTAGTATTTCGAGGTGTCAACACAAGATGAATAAGCAGAATAAAATAAAATAACATCAAGATCGAATTATAGAAACTCAAAAGACGTGATTGTGGACTCGATTTCACCCCACTCTTCAACCCATTCGATGAAATTTAGCCAAAAATACTATTATGGCGCGAGGTGATCTTCATCGGAATCTGTCCGAAAGATAAAATTAGAAGGGGCATAAAAGCAGGAGAATTCGACTTTTCGCAATTGGCAATAGTAAGCGATGCCGAGATGCATTTCGGTCACCTCCGAAAAAGGATAACCGCTAGCGCTAGTTTTAGCATGGGCCAAGGGATTCGATTGTTAACCGCGTGCGTCCCATGCTCTAAAAAGAGAATCACGTGACTGATGTTGCTTTACCGGTTAAGATAAACGGACCATCAATGAGAAAATGTTTGGCATGAGAGACAGGATGGTAAGAAATCGATAGACGACCACATATAGACGTCGAGCGCGAAACCTCTACTCCTTGGCTTGATCAGCTTGATAGTGAGCGGTCCGTGTTAAAGACAACAATAGATTGACATCCCTCAGAGTGAATTCGGAAACATACTCTCAATCGTCACAGCTCCGATATGTCCTCCCCGAACGTCATAACCACTTGTCTGCCTGCTTCGGGCAGTAATGTCCACAAGGTTGAATTACCGGAGAATGCTTTGGTCTTATCGCCCACTAGGCAATTGCAAAGTTTGTTGACCATCATCAGGGATGAGAAGACTCAGCGGTGAGTTGCATACTCACACTAGCGTTCCATTGTAAGACACTGCTGATAAGGCGTACCAGAGGTGATTTCGTATTGTATGTATCGTTACTTAGGATCTGTCACATAGAACTTAGAACTACGGACTGACTAATATGAATGTGTAGTACTTCAGATAGAATTATCAGACTCTTGGTGGAAGAAGGTAAGTCTCCTCAACTGGTCGATAGCCAATTCAGATGCAATAGTCGAAAGAAGTATGCTGATTTCCTTCCTATCGTTATTTTGATAGGTCTCAACCACCTTCCAGTAATAGACAAGAAAGTGACCACACCAACAGGTCAAGTGTACAATGGAGTAGCATTCCAGGGTAGAATTTGTGGTGTATCTATCATGCGTGGTGAGTAATTCACTTCTTCGATATACATGAAGGCCATACATGCTGATCCCTGTACTGATGCAGCGGGAGAGGTAAGCTTCCTTCGTAGTGGGAATGCAGAATGAATGAGAGAAAATTGTCATTGACGCCGGATGTGACATGTACAGGCCATGGAAGCTGGTTTGAGAGATTGTTGTCGATCAGGTAAGCGATTGATATCTCCTGTCACAAAGAATCCCGCATTTTCCGAAGTCACAAAGTATTCGGGAGCACATTCGACTGCAGCAAACTAACCCGCCTGCCTTCTTGCATAGTGCGAATTGGAAAGGTTAGTCACGGAACTACTGCTTGACTGGATAATCACGCAATGATTCGTATAAATGGTGTGAGGAGGAGTGGAGCTGACCGTGCGGGTACCCATTCTGCTATTCATATGAAAAAACCAAACCTATCATACAGATACTGATTCAACGAGTACGTGATGTCCATTCTCTTCTCTTGTGATAGTTCGTTATACTTACATCGCGCTGTTTTGTATGTAGGATGAAGAAACATACCAACCTAAATTATTCGTAAGTTCGCTATATATTGCGACAACTGCAGACGTCAGGCTGATCGTCTCGATCTCGACAGTATGCCAAACTCCCTGATGATATAGCTAAGCGATATGTCCTCCTTCTTGACCCTATGCTTGGTCAGTTGGTGTATCCTCTTATAGGAAAGAGTTTCAACTGATTATGGGCACAGCTACCGGTGGATCTTGTATAAAAGCCATAGAGGTATTGCTCGAACATGGAGTAGAAGAGGAGAAGATATTGTTCTTGAACCTTGTAAGCCAATACTCTCGCGAGCATATTCCGCAGAACGCTAATCATCCTCCTACTCTGGAATAGATCGCCTCACCTGAGGGCATACAAAAAGTATGCACTCGATTCCCTAAGCTCCGAATCGTGAGTCACCGGTCGAATGTCTTGACGTATAGGCAAAGCTTGGTCGGTAGGCTGATGCGTTTTTATCCGTCTGTTAGATCACTGCTTGGGTAGATGAAGGTCTTGACAGTAATTCGTACATCGTGCCAGGTCTAGGTGATTTCGGGGACAGGTGAGTTCTTGACGATGTGACTTAAACTATTTTGGCCAGTGCTGATCTTCTTTATTCGCAGGTATTTCTTATAGATTGGGACTTTAGTTGTTGCATTAACTCCAACAAACAAGTCTTTTCGTTTCGTTTACATGTGTCATGCATCGCATTCACAGTATTTTTCTGGAATAAAGAAACTCACTGCCACCAGATAGATATGATCTGGTAAACGATGAGCAACGCCACGTTGATGACCGGTTAATAACCCCGGTTAAATTTCCGAAATGAGATTTTACATTTTTTCCACCTGATCTTCCTTTTACACCTTTATTTTAGATCGCAGCTGAACATCATCTTTGACTCATTCTCTTTCTTCGTCAATTCATCGAATTGTGAGTAGATCTGTAGCTTCTCCCTTCCTCCTGAAATTTGAATCTGACTTCGAATTGTTGTCATAGTCAAAACAAGCAATCCCCTAGTCAATCTATAAAAACGACAACCCAACAACAAATCAATATATCAACAATGTACGGTGTCGCCGGTAGAGCTTCTTCATGTTTCAAATGTGGTCAACGTACGTAGGGATGTTTCCTTTTGGTGTATGTGGTTGTGGGTTGTAGGTTGCGTGAGCGTGTGTGTGTGATAGCAGTGGGCAGCGTGCGTAGCAGTTGAGAGCGAGAGCGAGAGCGAAATATCTATTGCGTTGTTAGAACTAGTTGTTCAGTGCGGGGGAGTCAGTAAATACGATTAGTCTGTTAATGACGAAAGTCTTCAAGATGAAGAAGAATGATGAAGAAGAAGAAGACTTCTCATGAAAATCTCCCTCGTACATAGCTCATATATATTTTCTTATCGCCCTATTCAACCTCTTTAAAGGATGAATAGCGGTGAGCTGATGTTATACTATTTTTTAAATCACTCTCTTCCCAATAACTTAAAGACCAAAAGTCTCCTTCATCTGTTTTCTTTATTTGTGTTTATATCTGGCCAAGCAAAATTCGCAAATCGACAATCAAGCTCTCGCTCTCAAATTTATTGCTGCACGCTGCTCACTGACATACCACTCGCACTAACGCCTTGGAAATTATAAACCCACAATCACATACTGATCTTTCGCAATTCTGAACAGTATCGCTGATTGTCATTGTCGATATCAATAGAAGGTCACGTTGCTGCTCAATGTCCTGCTTCTGATCCCACTTGTTACAACTGTGGTAGTTAGTATTGTTTCCCTTTACTTCTGAGAAAGTCTTTGACTACTTTACTGATTTGACTATCTTTGAACATCAGCTGCTGGTCACTTGAGCAGAGACGTAAGTTTAAAAGTCCATCGATCTTGGACATTTATTCAGAATTTAGCCGGATCATTATACGTAAACTAACGAAATATCCAATTAATTTTAACAGTGCCCTCAACCTAAAAACAAAGCATGTTACACTTGTGGACAAGAAGGTCACGTTTCTTCAGCTTGTCCTACTGGACCCGCTGCAGGTGGATTCGGAGGTCAAGGTGGTCAAGGTGGAGCAGGTGGTGAATGTTATAGATGTGGTAAACCAGGACACATTGTTAGTATTCTATAAATTAAGATATTTTAATTAGCATTTTGCTCATATCTTTCTTTCTTTCTTTGTAATTCTTCTAAAATAGGCTAGAATGTGCCCTGAAGCTGGTGCTGGTGGATACCAACAACAAGGACAAGGTTACGGTGGATACCAAAACTTTGGTAACAAATCTTGTTACGTGAGTTTCAACTTGTCATTATAATTGACAATTTAACTTTTAGCTGATTTTATTTTTTTGGATTTTCCGAAAATGATATATAGACTTGTGGTGGTGTAGGACACATTTCAAGAGAATGTCCTTCTGCTGGAGGTAACAGAGGTTTCGGTGGTGGATTCCAAAGAGGTCCTCAAAAATGTTACGTGAGTTATATATTATTTGGTAATTTTCAAAAAGAGCTCAACAACTTATAATGAATCATTTAAATAGAACTGTGGTCAAGAAGGACATATTTCTAGAGAATGTCCTCAAGAACAAGGTAAAACTGTGAGTAGTCCTCAGAATATACTTTTATAGATTTATAGCTCGTTAGAATTTCTAATACTGATACAATTTTATTAGTGTTACCAATGTGGTCAAACTGGACATATCGCTGCTGCTTGTCCTAATGGAGCTGGTGAACCCACCACCTAACTTTGCATATGTCCAAGAAAAGAGTAAGAAGAAGAATGAATAAAAGTAGTAAAGCATTTGGACTAGTTAATTTTGAAGATTCGCTTTTGAAATATAATTCGAATTTGGTTCTAACAAGATATAAAATCAAAAACATTCAAATAAAATATTGAATTTATTTCCTTTTCACCTTTTTACTCTGTTTTAAAAATATTGGTAATTCTTTTTTTTTCTAGTATTGACTTGATAGTTAATGTATATGAATAAGTTATATGCCTCTTTTCAATCCCTATGATCCTGTGCAGGGAAATTTCTTTTTGATTAAATAATACTTACTATTATGATTATCAATTTCGTCAAGTTTGCTACAAGCTGAGAATTCACAAGTGCATTACTAATGTTAATTTTGAGTATAAAACAATGTATTATCATCATTATCACTTTCGAGAAATAATTCATTATGTATACTAATACATTATTTGTATCTTAAAAACATAAGATACTAATTCATAAAATTCCTTTTAATCTATTTAAAGAATCTTCAAATTTCATAATTAAAAATTGTATTTCATCATTAAATTCATTATTAATATTATTTTGTTGATAATTTTTAATTTCATATAATTTATTTTTTAAAACATTTATCCAAGATTTGAATTTTATGTCATTTTTTAAAATTGATTGAATATTAGTAATATTTTCTTTATCAAAATTAAATAAAAACCATAATAAAGTTAAACTTTCAATCCACCATAAAAACCAAAATGATTTTAATAATTCATTAATACTTAAATTGAATGGATTATTAGAATCAGAATCTATTGGAAATTCCAATAAAATTGGAAAGATTATTTCAATTAAATAAGGTGAAAGAACCTAATTTGAATTTTATTTTAGCTTTTTCAAATTACTAAAATGAACAGATGAACTTACTGATTTTGAGGAAATATTTTCTCTTAATAATGATAAAGATTGAATTCTAATATTGTCAAATGGATTAGCAGGTTCTAGTAGCTGGAAAACCCAAATGAAAAATATAATCAGCAAGTAGAATCTAATTAAAGGTTTCAATATATTCACCTGCTTGAATAGCTGTATCTTTTTATTAGGAGTAGTTTGAAGCGATATAATTTCACCTATCAATTTGAATAAAGCTAATCGCATTAACGAAGACGGATGTTGGGCTGTGAGGGGTACCAATAGCTAATTACAGGATTCGTTAGCTAAGATGTTGTCGAGCTGAAGGTCAATACCAAGCGGCTCACCTCGAGAAGCATTGACGCATTATCATATTCTACTGTAAATTTTTTGTTCTCAATAGAATGTTGTACTATAGCCCAGGTGAACACCAAACCGGCATCTACACTTGAACCGCTAAGGGCAGCGCATAATATCGGCATACTATCGTCAATCAATGAGGGCGAGCTTGTCGGAAGGATAGTTTCGAATTCACTTTTGACTAATTGAGAGGCAAGGAAATTGAGAGAAGCTAATGAAGCGTGTACGGAGAGATGAGAGGGTTCGAGGACTTTCTTTACCAAATCTGTCGGCGTGAAATCAAGCAGTTTGGCAGTGTTCTAGAAAATCAAGCAAAAATATCAGGTTTCGCACATGTCACATGAAAATCATATCCTTTTACCGCACCCAAGCTAAATTCAATACCTCTTGGCCATCTTTGTAGCCTTCTGGACCATCTTTAAGAATCTCTTTCGAAGTTGGCATAGTGCTAAACTTAGGGAATGTCTTTAAGAACCATCGTTCAGTCAGTTTAGCGTTCACCTTATGTCCCAGTAATGTGACAGATTCAAATAAAATGTTAGACAGTATGGCCTAATTTTGTTGTTAGCTCAATCATCCAGTTTTGAGTAAGGGAAGATATTGTCGTAAGGAGCCCGCTCACACGTTGTTCACCACCGTTGTCAACGGTGTTTTGTACCCATTTCCATATGACCTCAACGAGTGTACATAACCTACTAAGCAGTGTTCTGGAGGAAGAAGTAGAACTTTGATGCGACAAGATAGGCAGGGAAGAAGATATACACTCAGATAGGGATAAGAGTGTAGGTGTACTTTTGGAATTTTTAAGTCTCGGTATAGCTATAGCAAGCGAATAAGCCCATATATACCAGTGATTATGTGTAACAATATTTGAAAAATATAGCAAACAAACTCACTGAGAATCATGCATCTTATTATATTCTCATACTCTTCAACGAGTTTAGACCAATCAACTGGGATATCATCGTCTTCGTATTGTTCTTTATCTTCATTATCTGAAACGACATATCCCTCTGCTCTATCAACTATGGATTGTATACCTTCGCTCAAACCCAAAATGACTTCTCGGGGGCTAGACCATTTAGCAATCGAATAGACTAATTCTTGAGCAGGTAGGAAGGATGTTGAAAGAGGTAATAAATGTGGTAAATAAGTAAGAGAATTTTCTTTCAATATAATTTCCTTAATCATCGTAGTGAAATCAGTGTTGTTTATGTGCAGCATAATTCGTATAATTCAACTCACTCGTCGAGCTGTGTTTTGTTCTCCATCACCTCCATTTACAAGATCTAATAATGTCTCACAGACTGCCTTTTTTGTTGTGATGTCTGTTGAAAGGAAATAACCTTCTATAGTAGATGCTAAAATCTCACTTCCTTCTGCTATCATCAGAATCAGCTTTCACATCGACTATTGGAGCACACGGACATACGTGAAACGAGAATTTCTTTCAGAGACGCTGATAAGCTTGACAGGTCTTCCATTGTCAAGACGTATATATTGCTGACACTTCATGACGATGAAGAAGAGGGAGAAACAAGCTGATTCCGCTTTCAAGTTAAAAGTGGACGTGAATGTGGAGGACCATAGCGTTCGTCGTGCCTTAGTCATCTCGGCATTTTTCGATAGAACGAAGTGAATCAAAGCATCTTTCTCAATTCAAAAAACACTATAGGACCATGTCCTTCAAGTGTCAAAGATTAATACAACATTTGCATATGGATACAGTAAAGGTATAGAAGCCATGCGAAATTGGGAGTCCGTCGATATTGTGTCTAAGTATCACGTATCTCGTATCTAAGCTGCCCCTGCTTCGTTCACATTGTCGGCTGGGGGTAATGATTCTTCACCTTCGAAAGCATCTGGAGGTAATCTACCTTGTCTATGTACATATACAAAATCGGCATTAGCTTGTCATCGAACATGACGCTGGCGTCTTGATATGAGTAGAAACACTTACAATTCGGTCATGGATCCTTTCAATATGTAAAGGAATGGTCCATCGCCTGCTGGAGGTAATGTTGATTGATATGCGACTGCAACGGTAGGTATCAGAGGTCAACAGCTGATCTGTAACACGTGAAGCCTGTTGATGAGAAAGATAGTAATCCCGATAGTAAGACAGAGGAGGATGATTCTCTTGAAATGATGGAAAAAGCACAAATGAACTCACTCGTCGTGTTACATCGTGAACACGAGAAAGGTTGTCTGATCTCTAATTCCTGTGTTCCCTTCCTAAGTAACAGGCAAATAACATTAGAAAAGATAGGGGAGGTGCTGGATGTGCTGATGGTATTACCTACTTCTTTATCAGACATCTTTGACCTGGAGTCGCATTCAACTTGAACTTTCTAGCTGGTTGCTTAATTGGATCTTTCCCATCTTTTGATCGTATTATATATGCTCCATCAGTCCTAAATAAAGCCATAGAATTAGGAGTTGATCTTCTCAATGTAATCAATAGATATTACTTACTTTCGTTTAGGTAATCTATCCAATTTTCCTTGTAATACCAATACGAAATCACCACATAAACAATAATATGATCTGAGTACCGCTCTTGACGATTGTGTTTGACCAGCTTGTTCAGAAGAAGAGGTTACAGCTCGAGAGTATACTTTGGGCATGGTGAACGGTGCTTCTGTTTATATCTATGTATGCTTTGCTTGTATTCTGGATGGATTATTGATGAATTATAGTCATGCAATAAAGTATTCAAGTGGTCAAATGAGATCGACGTCAAGTACTATACCGAGATTTCAAGCTTTCAAGGGCCAGCACGTGAGTTATAAAAAGCATTACAATATATTGCTTAATGACGAGATTACCCTATTAGAAATGAAATTGTAATAGTCATTATTGCGTTATCTCTGTTCCAAGTCGGTTAAAAAGGTTTTTGTTTATGTTAAGTTTATAGGAATTGCCGCTTGAGAGTCAGGGTGAATTATGAGTAATGTTAAAATGATAACCGTTCCATCTGTTACTCGGCTATCATCCATAGCAAACCAGCAACAATAGACTGAAAGTATTTTTTACATCTTTTTACTTTTAATACCAGACCTTCTTCCTCTAGCTTACATGCATATCATTATACCATAACCACACCATTTGTCCATTCAGTCCTTAGTTATGACTCTGCATCGAAAAGTAAGATGTCACCAACAATACATAAAGTAACTCCTGGTCCAGGTGAATCGTCAAATTCAAATTCAAATAGTACTTCTTCCCCATATTCACCACCTGGTTCTTTGCTTTCACATCAACGCCCATTACAGCCAAAACCTTCATCAAATTTTCATATCTTGAATCAAGATGAGAATGAACACCAAGAACAAAAGGCAAATTCGACAGCTGGATCAATCAATAATGATAAATCACAAAGATCAAGAGATGGATGTTTGACATGTCGTACAAGAAAAGTGAAATGTAATGAGATTAGACCTGTATGCGATAAATGTAGAATCAAATCTAGAGAGGTAAGTGTATCAGAGTATCCAAAACGAACACACATATTGCATATCCATTTGACCTTTCTCATTAAGCAAGTTGAGCTTTCTTGATGGTCAACGCTGATGTCATACTGCAAATCCAGTGTTTATGGCCTTCAGGTGATGAAAGTGAAAGAAGAAGGAATAAGAAAAGAAGGCATAATCATAATGACGGAGGAAATATCGATTCTGATAATCCTTCATCATCAGGAAATGGAATTGCTTATAATAGAAGCAAACTCAAATCGTCAACACCAACACCTAAACCACTCATGCCTCCATCAATTAGACAATTATCTTCCTCTTCATCCATATCAAATTCAGATCCACATTCTCAAATTTATTCACATCCTAAAATCAAGTTACCGCCTATATTACCTCTGCCTTTTCCACAAAATCAATTATACGACCGTTCAAATCAAACTTTAAATCCTAATAATTTAAGACAAGCTCACCCACCACCTTTAGCCTCACCTTCATCATTCACACAACATCGATTACATCATCGATATCATCCATCAAAATCTTCGATACCCGTTAGAAGAATAAGAGGAGTTGTGCATGTACCGCCTGGGTTTTTACCGCCTGACGCTATGGACGGTCGTAGTAAAGACAAAGATAGAATCGATGGGATGGACGGTGATTTGGTGGATTGGCTAATGCCTGAGAAAGCCAGAGCGGGAATGATGATGGATCCGTAAGTCCAATTTGAGCAGGGTTGATCACATCGAGAAATATAAGCAGCTTACCTGAGTCATGTGTGCAGATCATTCTTGGAGCCGTATTTTCCAACTGTGTGAGTCAGCTATTGGCCTTAGGTCTTAAGAATGCATTCACAAGTCAAGGCTAATATGTTTTTTTCTGTCTGCTCAGCGATGAACGACTCGTCATTCGACACTACTTATCCAAAACTGTACACATCATCATTGCCTTCGAGTCAAACTATCATCCATGGAATCCTTGGGTAAGAGTTCATGCCCCCTTAGCCTTCAAGCATTTACCAGGGTGAGTGTGTCCGTAGACAGCAGCCCAACATAAATTCGATCCTTTGATCGTTTGACCCGGGATCAGGCTAATTCTTATTATC
Source organism: Kwoniella pini CBS 10737 (assembly GCF_000512605.2). Taxonomy (NCBI): domain Eukaryota; kingdom Fungi; phylum Basidiomycota; class Tremellomycetes; order Tremellales; family Cryptococcaceae; genus Kwoniella; species Kwoniella pini. The sequence goes on from NC_091726.1 coordinate 515,126, forward strand.
TGTCGGATCTAGCACAAATCCAGCAGCAGATGCTTTGAGGGCGGCCATATTAGCTGTCGGTGGAGTTCACCTGACCTATAGTACGAATCCAACAGATCAAGCTGCCGCCTGGAGGATCACCAAATCAGCAAAAACCAAAGTACTTAGCTTAATCAAGCAGACATTAGAAGACAAAGATGGCAAACCTAACGTTCTTGAGAAGGAGAATATAGAATTGATACTTGCTGCTTTACTGAGCTGCACGATCGCAAGCGTGAGTACAGATTGAACTACTCCTTAATCATCTCGACGAGTCTGGTATAATTTAGGTGAGATCCTTAAGATTGATGATTGTGGTCGGCTTTTAGTCGTTAGCAGCAGACGATTCATGGCATCACCTACTCTCCTCTGTTCTGTCCCTCATCGACCAGCTTGGCGGTGCGCAAAACATTTTGCAAGATGCACCGCGAGATCGATTGTCGCCATATCGATTTTTCTTGGAACAATTAGCGATTAGAGATGTGTTTGGCTGTATGACGACCGAATTGGCTCCTAGTATACTGCAGGATGCTTTCACACCTTGGTTCTTTGAAGCTGAAAGTTGGAGTCGAAGTGATTTCGAATGGGAAAGCGTTGAGAGAATGTTCGGTAAGGTCTGCTCATTAGATGGACACGTTGAGATAGCGAATTTCTGAATTTCTTTGTTTATGATCACTCAGGTATCTCAAGAGGAATGGTAGACATGATAGCTAGGGTAGGTTAATTCAGCTTAATCTTCCGCTCTACGGTCCACGTAAGTAGTCACAGCTGATTTCGATCGGACCGGCAGGCATGTAACTTGATAGCTTCAATCAGATCCACAAATCAACATTTACCCGAAATCGCTTCACCTACTCTTGCTCCAAATTTGATGAGACTACAACAAGCATCATCGGAATTGATGTCAGAATTGAAAATATGGGACGAAGCTGAAAATTTCACTCCTTTGCATCCAAGAACACAATATGGGAATCATTCGTATAGACATGCTATACGGATTAGGATGCTGAGAAAAGTGTATAATATCCCTTCAGAAGATGAACGGGTCATCAAATCTAGTCAGGCGATCATTGAATTAGCAGGAGAAATGCTTGCGCTTTATGGCAAGATCACTTGGTGAGTTAAGTTTTCATCGAAAGGTCCTTAGGATATATGCACACATATACAATACCCCCTGCATCTGGTTGCTAATGTATACATTCAACGCAGGCTTACTTGGCCAATCCTTATTGCTGGTTTTGAGATTCCGCCTACTCACCCTTCCAGAAGGACAGCCTTAGAAATGTTGGGCGCTTTTGGGTAAGTCCATTCCGACCACACCATTAGCCTAACAGGAAGCTGACATTTGTTTCTAATTCATTGATTTTCAACAGTCCCCATGCATGTTTCGATAATCGCGCTGCAGCAAGGATGCTTTCCGATTATTGGATGTGGCATGATATGGATGGTGATCACGCTACAAGTTGGGAAGTAGCTAGAACTCTTAATCAAAGGCCTTTCTTGGACTAAAATGACTTTTGTACAAGATTATCATAAAACATTTGAATATTCTTTTGATGACAGCACGAAAACCAAGAGATACGTAGTATATCTATTCATATAGGTAATTCTGTTGTAATGTATAAATGTTTATTATTAATCAGTCGCGTTAATCATAATGATAATTCGCCTCGTACGGAAATACCGATCAAATGGCGCAAATCGCCGAATCTTGCATGCGACCGAGTTTGAGATTGAGACTTTACAGATAATTTGGGATTTTGACTTTTTCCAAAGGTAATTTAGATATATCGTAAAGTGATCATTATTGAAATTTGAGAATTACCTACAGAACCTATTATCCCTTGAATATCTGATCAGTCACGATCTCATAAACGAACAGCATAGCTCAATAGTGATTGTCAAATCAAAAATCTGCAGTGGACACACATCAACATGGCTTTTGCATCTTCATCTTCTTCGGTTATTAGATCAGCTCAACAACTAGTAAGACCTACAAGTTCTGCTAGGTCATTAGCCAGAGGAAAAATAGCTGTGCGTCAAGGTAAGTTGAATTTCATTCAATTATGGAAGAAAGAAAATTCTAGACTAATATCTTGATATTTTGATAGTCGTCAGACCTTACTCTGCAGCAGCAGCAGCAGCAGCATATTCCGAATCATCTTCTTCTCAATCATTTTCACCACAACCATCATCCTCATCATCATCTTCAACTTCTTCTTCTTTTCAATCAACATCAAATTCACAAGGAAGAAGGACGAAATATAATCCTTCAAAATATGATAAATCAATAAATGAAAATAAAAATGAAAATAATATAACAGGAGAAGAAGCTCAAATTTTTTTAACAAATTTATTAGGATTAAAAAAAAATGAAAAAGAATTTAGTAAAGAATTATCATTACAAATAATAACACATAAATCTTTTAGATATTCAAATTCAATTAGACATTCTAATTCAGATAATGAAAATGATTTTAATATAAGTAATGAACCACATAATTCAAGATTATCTTTTATTGGAAGAAGAGCAATTCAAACTTATTTTTCAATTTTTATACATGATTTTTTTAATTCAGTAAAAAATGAACCTTTAAGTTTAAATGGAATTGATTTTTTAAAAGGATTAAATTTAGAAGATAGATTAGATAATTTAAGAGATACTAGAAATTTAGGTAGATTAGTTGCACCAAATTGGAAAATTGAAAAAATTATAAGATGGGATAAAAATGAAGTGAGTTAACAATCAAATAAAATTAATTAGATTTTCTTAAGAATTTTTACTAATTAAAATAATATTTTAGACTTCTAGAGAATCAGGAAATTTAAAAATATTAGGAATGACAATTGAATCTATATTAGGTGGAATTTTTAATGAATTTGGTTCACCTGCTGCACAAAGAACTTTTCATTTAATGATTTTACCTTTTTATATTAAACAATTAAAAGATCCTAGATTAATTGAAAGAGTTTTAAATTTAAAAGATCAAATTGAAAATTCTGGAAAAGGTATTTTGAGAATTTAAAAAGCAGAGAGAGAGAGGAAAAAGGGGAAAAAAATAATTTATTGGGTAGAATAACTTATAAAGTTTTTTTTTCAATTGGGATATTGAATAAAAATTACAAAGTGGTTAATTCAAGAAGTTTTCAATAATTATTTAAAATAGCATTTTTTTAAATGTTTATACATATATATATATATATATATGTTATATATACAAAGCATGAATCATAACACGCATTTTGCATTTAATACTTTTTTTTCTTTTCTTTTCTTTTCATTCATTATCCGATTCATTTGATTTACTTGGAAATTCAAAAGGTCATAATTCTTTATTTTATAAAAGACAATAAGATAATCACCCATTAATATTTTCGCTACTTGATATTGACTAATTTGAATTTGACATTACTCAGTTGTTTGATTTAGTGAACGACGAAATTCTATTACTGGTTCATAATGGTATATGCATTTCGCTTTGAAGTGGTTTGTCACAGTATATGACAGATAAAGAGATTGATCTTACATGAAACAAATTGAAAGACAATTATGATTAAACGAAAGTCAGAAGAATTGGATGTTCAAGTACATGCAATTTACTTGACTCAACAAAATCAGTTCATTGCGCTGTAATCGAATCAAGACCATATCGAAAAAGAAGAAATAATGCATTTCCGTCTAAAAATAAAATATCATCGAGGTTGAGATTATCATTTGCTTAACCAACAACAATCTTCTCTTCATCATCATTGAAAGTGTATTCTGGGATTTCAAGATTCAAAGGAGCAGGACCTCTTCTAATTCGACCAGAAATATCGTAATGAGAACCGTGACATGGGCAGAACCAACCTCCATAATCACCTGCTTCACCAATTGGTACACAACCTAAATGAGTACATACACCCAACATAACGAGCCTAAACAAGGTTGATTATAAGCATTTGCCGTTCGAAAAAAACAATCAAATAATGAATAGTATGGCTGTTTTGAGTTTTTCTAATGATTACGATAAAAGTGAAAACTTACCATTCAGGTCGTTGAGTTCGATCGGCATCATTCTCTGGATCTCTCAATGATTTGACATCAACAGCATTGGCTTCGTCGATTTCGTCTGAAGTTCTGTGTCTAATAAAGACTGGCTTTCCTCTCCATTTAACAATAAGGTTTTTACCTGAAATGTCGTAAGCGGTGTCAGCGATGCTCTATCTAAAACATCAAAACATGATTCATATATCGATCGTATCTCTCCGTCATCGTTCATTACACCGACGCAATCTTTGTGACAGTTAAGATTCTCCTCGCAAACATCTCCCTTGACAAAATACACTCGACCAGCATAACTCAGAAGTGAACTCACCCTCTGGGATAGCACCCATCTCAACTTCGATCTTAGCCAAAGCCAAAACATCCGCAGAAGCAGCCATATTACTTAAAATATCCGATACGGTAGATTTTATACCTGAAGCACCAAGAACACCTAATCCACCAACCATGAAATATGATACAGTTCTGTTTAATCCTGCATTCTTAGCTTTGTAAGGTGTGAAATCTGGTACACCTGTAGCAGAAGTTCGGTGAGTACCTGTAGTTGCTGCCATTGGGTGAGAAGCGGATCGAGTAGGTGTGGTGGAAAGGAATCTTTGTTGGTATGAAGAAGAAGTTGGGAGGGCTATTAATATGCCATACATAAGAGTCAGTCATATTATTTTGGCGATCTACGATTATTCTCCATTTCTGCTAATTGATAATTCGATGCCCTTTTCTATCATACCAAATGTCTTCCTCGTCTTCTAAGCGGGAAAATCCAACTCACCATTGGTTCGTCCGACATGTCCTCTAGCGGTAGATTTGAAAGTCCAAGCAGCAGGAACATCTGATCGAGCGGCTGAACCGTGATGTCCATGATCACCACCTGCTAAACCGGTTGGAATGGCATTATTGATTCTAGGGGCGAGAGGTACACCAGAAGCGAGTGTTCGAGAAGTAGGAAGAAGGTTAACCCTGGCTATTGATGCAGCCATTTTGACGTGATTGAGATGTATATGAGGAGTATGTCTAATTAAAGGTTTTTGTATAAAATCTCAAGATGATATTAATGATACCAAGTAAGCTTGCTTTGCTCGTTGCTTTGCTTTATTGAAATGGTATACCAATCGGAACATCGTTGATTCGTCGGTTTGATGGTTTAATTTGATTCCGCATAACTCATTATCATCCACTCATAAATCATTTAAAACGTCTATCTCCGGAAAGTTCCGATCCTATATACTGAATGTGGCACTTTTAGATTAAATTATCAAACACAAGCGCGTATTCAACAAGTAAGGTCGCGTCAATAATGTTCAACAATAATAATAACAAAAAACAAAATCCAGTTTACTCTAATGCAACATCCTTGATACTCGCCATAAAGACAACTTCAGTACTATTCACTCGCATTGGCTTCTCAGCGATCACAACGGCTATCCCTGACCAGTGTCCACTCATCTCAATATCCCGCACACATCACATACAATGGCCCCTCCACATCCATTACGAAGGATATCAACCGGTTCATTATCATCCTTAGCCAGATCAACCGATCGAAACACTTCTTCAGCGTCAGGATTAGATCATCTGACAGGAGCGATGGTCGAACTGTCAGACGAAATGGCAACGTTGTCTTCAAACGTACAGCAGATGACTGCTTTACATGATGCACTAGGAACGTTCAATGAGGCATTTGCGGGTTACCTATATGCCTTGAAGATGAATGCTTTTTGCGTTGAATGGCCTCAGGTGAGTAGGCGATACGTACTTGTATTCAACCATGCATTCGGACTCCTATTCTTCCGTTTATCTGTCTCGAGCTGATGAACATGTCATTCAGGCACCAAACGAACAAAGTTTCTCTAGATTGGAAGCGTTGGAAGGTGAGACACCATTTCAGTCCCACTTTGGTGTCTGACCAAAGATTCATCTTCAATAAGACGATCCGCTGAGTTAGATTCATCTGTCAGTACCGGAGCCCATCCCAATAGCTTCTACTTCTACTCTCCCACCTACACCTGTTTCAGCACCTTCGAGGGCTTCAACAAATCCGGCAGATATGACATATGCAACTCAATATTCTTATACGGAAGACGAACCAGCTCCTCCAGTAGCTAAGAAACCTGTTGGAGGAATACGCAAGCCGTCAGGAGGAATTCCGGCCAAGAAAGGTGCAAGTACGGCAGCTGCCAAGAAGAAACGAGAGGTGAGTCTGGACAAAGCGGAAGAAACATGATTATAAGCTAATACGATTTGGTGGTAGCTGGAAATATCCGGTATAATTGATACGCTTCCACTGGAATATAGAGGAGGAGAGCCTGTAAGTATCTTGGCCTGCGAATCTGTTTCACTTCCTTAAAATCATCATACCTTGACTCTGCTCAAATCGCCAAGCTGATGTCATTATCATACCATCAAGGCTGAGAGAATGCGCATGGAAAAGGTGATAATGAAATTGATGGAGCACCCTGATGGTATTACTCGTGAGTCAATGTCTACGCCAGAAACAAAACTTGTAGATGACCGGGATTCGCTGACCACATGACTTATACTTAGTGAAAGATATGGTCTCACCGCCTGAGTTACCACAGACCAAGGTCAATAAATGCTTGATAACGTTAGTTGCCAAGAAATTGGTCTCTAAACCGATCGTGAATGTAGGTTTTCCAATTGCATCTGACTTCTTCCGATGACTAAAAGTCAGTACTGACAACGATTTGACGACCACAGAAAGTGACGTTATATAAATGGGTTGGAGCATAGAGTTTATCAGCGAGATTCATACGGTGTTTCTTTAGCCTTCGCGACGAAGGACTCACTCGGGCGATCTGGACCAATCTTTCACAAGTCCCAAAGGAACGCTCACATGTTAGAGATGACTCGCTGTGAGGACCGAAGCAAGGTGGTCAACAAAGGATTTTGAGCTTTAATGATTGACTATATACGAGATCTCGACTGGATTGATATACCTTTGAAGGACTTTAGGGAACATACTTGATCAGTATGAAGCTCGTAGAATAAGCTTCTAGGCGAATGATCGGAGTAATCAGAATCAATAATTGCCTTCCCCTTACTTTAGGATGGACGATACTGACAATTCACTGAAAATTAGATTATACTAATCATCTTCGATGTCATAGTCCAGACCTCTAGCGGTCATATTGGTCACTCACAAAGGGGAACATCGCTTTTCTTCAGATTTCTATTCAAATCAATCTCAACCTTTATTTATACTAATTTGATCCATCAATTCATCACTCCTTTCCATAAATCAGTCTTGCTTTATCCTCTCTCTATTAGATTGACATTGCCCCCAGTCTTCCTTACTTACTATCAACACACTCTTTCACACATCACATATCATAATCGCTTCTCGAATCGATCATCTGCCCCACGAAACACGAAAGCATCTTTTAATCAGGATAGATCATTTCATCCATAATAGGATCCGCCTGGTTCATTCAGAATCTCGTAGCTCCTCCACTCCATAACTCTGACCATTCATTCGAGCCATCTGCCCATCGCTCTAAATCAACTGTTTTTCCCACTTTTCAAGACAGAGAACATCTTATTCGACAAACTCATCAAACGTTTTACCCCGTCTGCCTTCCTGAATCTCATCCGAAAACAATCGGATTTGATATATGACAACGAATTTTCTCGATCTTTTTGACTATTCTTTGACTCCGTTATATCAGCTGGACTGATATAGTATTTTCTTCTACTTCAACCAGGACAATATGCGCTCAGTACAAATAATATTTCTTTTTACTCTAATTATTCCTCTATTATTATCTAGCAGTCTAGCTCATCCTCACTCTAAAATTCAAGGACGACGTTCTCGATCTATACACAAACGGAAACACTCCAATAGACAACGTAGAAGTGAATGTAAATCTTCTACTTCTTCATCAAATGACAACACTGCCGATCCCGATACTCAATCAACAAGCGGAATTGAAGCTGTCAGTTTAGGATTATGGACACCTTTTCAAAAATCCACATCTGGCAATGATGATGCAGCTGCTATTGGGTCTACTCCAGATTCGGAAGCTGGATCAGAAGGTTACGGGGGTACTGGTAGTGGTAAAAAAGCAAAAGGTGGATGGGGAGGTTGGGGAGGATGGAATGGTGGTGGTGATAGTGACGATTCATCCTCTGAACAAGCTTCTGACTCTCAACCTGCTGACGCCATTTCAGGGGAATATGATACATCTGTTGGTTATTCGCCTTCTCAACAATTACCGACTATATCTTCTTCACCCTTAGAAGGTGATTCAACCCCAGATACAGACGCATCTTCAGCCGCTATTGACGTTTCAATCTTAAAAGCAGGTGGACAAGGTGGGTATACTTATCAAGCTGCTCAACCTACTTCTTCAATATCGGAATATCAATCACAATCATACCAGAAACCTACTATATATTCAACAAACTACGTAGAAGTTACAGAATGGTATACACCCCCAATTTCTTCATCGTCATACCAAGCTCCTGCTTCTTCGTATGAAGTTCCCGCTCCTTCAAATCAAGCTTCTTCATACTCTCAATCAGCAGGTCAAACGGAAGTAGGAGCAATTCCTACTACTCAGCCTTATGTACCTACTCCAACAAGCTCAGATTTTCCTTCAATAACAACAGGATTTTCTCAATCAACCGCAGGTGGTTATTCAAGCTCTCAAATAACTACAGAAGAAAACGGTCAACAAGTACAAACTTCTTCTTGGCACTCCTCATGGGCAAATACATGGTCTAATCCAGGTGTCACTTCAACTTCTCAAGAAAACCCAGTAGCTACTAGTGCACCAGATAACGATGATGCGAAAACATTTATAGATTGTCATAATCAGTATAGAAATCAATATGGTCAGTTGTTCTCCTATTAACCGAAAATTTATGAGTGTCATGGATAACCTTATAAGCTTTCCTTTTGGGCCAATCCCATTTTGATAACCGTCTATAGGCGCCGGAAACGTATCCTGGGGTGATGAATTAGCAAGTTATGCTTCTCAACATGCTAGTATTTGCGCATCGATGACCCATACGTGAGTCAAGTTCCTCGACTCACATAAGATCGAAGGTTGATGTTGAATGAAACGTAAGCAATGGACCATATGGCGAGAATTTGTCAGTTGTTTGTTTGTTAGGTGCTAATATATATCAATGTATTGATCGACTGACCGTATTATCAATCGTACAGGGCAGCGGGTACAGAGGGATTCCTCAATATTATCAGTTCAATCGACATGTGGATGGATGAAGCTTGTAAGTAATTTGGAATCGATTTCCAAACAGACACAATTTGTCCTTCTACCTGATTAGGTGATCAAAAATCACTTGCTAAATCAATTTGTCTTGATATGTAGCCAGTTACGATGCGAGTAATCCTACCTATAGTCATTTCACACAGGTTGTATGGAAGGAAACTACTTCAATCGGATGTGCAGCTATAAACTGTGATGCAAATACTGGTATGGCCGTGAGTGAAATATTGTCCATAGTTTGAAAGGTCTTACTTATATCTGCACTCATATCAATTAGGGACAATTATACGTGATGTGTGAGTGCTCTTATATAGTGCATAATCGAAAGAAATTAAGCTGAAGATATTACGTTGTTCAGGCGAATATCATCCAAGAGGGAATATAGTCGGCGCATTTGCTCAAAATGTCGGTAAGAGGTAAGAAGTTTAACTTCATATGGGAATCAGTATCATATCGGAATCAAAGTCTAAAGAGTTATGCAGAGTGGATTAGAGAGTTCAATTTGCAGATGTCAAGAAGAATGAGTGAATATGATTTTCAAAAATTCAAGATCAAACGCATTACCTCATTCAATCACACAGAGATTTACACACTTTTCTTTAGGGACAATTTCAATTATATATTGTGAATTAAGAGTAGATGCATAGCTCTGTGCGTGTACTATCAAATTGTTCAATCACTTCTCAACATATGAGCGTGATTCAATTCAATTGGATTCAGGACGCATATCGTGTCAAAGTCACAGTCGGGCTCATGCTTCGTGACGAGTATGATTTCAACGGTGTGATGAATACACATCGACAGTTTATGTGATACTTAATAATATACCAAGACTGCAAGCTTCCTTTCGCTTTAAAGTCATGCAGGAGCAAAGGTCGTAAATGAAATTGCAATACATAACAAATCTGATACGAACTTCAAACCACTATCGCGAAAGCCGGAATCCTACGAAACTCATTCTCCAATTGTTCACATTGACCACTTTGACTACAGAAACTTCTCTTCATACCCCAATATACATTCATACTCGTTCACTTCGTTCACATACATATTTCTTCTTTTCTCCAGTGTTGTACTCCGCAATCCAACTAATTAAACCATTTTCAGAAGCTGATTAAGCTCGGTGGGAGATATCAGGATCTTCAACGTAGAGTGGTTCACAGACGGCGTTCTTGTTGAAAAGAACGTATCTCTTGAACCACCAAGGAGCAACGGTTTTGACTTGGTAGCTGCAGAAGGTACCGGTAGGGATGGAGAATACTTGATCAAGCTCTTCCAAAGTAAGTTGTTTAGTCTCAGGAAGCAAACAGTAAAGCATTACGAATGCCACGGCGTTAAGACCAGCGTAAAATGCGAAAGCACCAGGAGCGGTGAATGTTCTTAAAAGTCGAGGGAAGGTAAGAGCGAGAACAGAGGAGAAAAAGTTGGTAACGGCTACGGCCCAAGCCATACCTTGTTCTCTGTTGTGGATAGGGAAGACTTCGGCCGAGTACATGTTTCTAAGCAAATGCAGGAATGCGTAAGCAAAATTCTATCAAAGATTTGCAGAAGGGTATTCTCACGGCACTGGTCCTTCACCGATTGAGTAGAAGGCGGTGAACAGGTAAACGAAGAAAGCGACAAGAGTTGTTCGCAATTTAAGATCCTGCATTTATCGTCAGAACACGTAATTAATTTTGTCAATTTTACAAACTACTTACCTCAATGAAGAACATCATACCACCGGCCAGTAAAGTCCAGCACATATTGGCTTTGAAACAAGATCAGCTACAATCGTATAACAGTATGGTATATCGTAACTCACGGAAAGTAAGCAAAAGAAGACTTCTTCGACCAAAGGTATCGATGGTGAAGACAGCAGGCCATGCAAAGAGGAAATTGACAGCACCGAAACCTTCGCAGATGTCAGCTTGCGTTTTTGGTGAGGTAAATGATTTCACATACCAATTGAAGCGTACAAGGCTTGTTGAGGAGTGTAACCTCCTTCAGCGAAGATGGTAGAACTACATTGGGCACAGATCAGCCGATTGACCCAAGCAGAATCTCATCGGGCATCTCACCTGTAGAAGGCCATGATGTTGATACCGCACATCTGTTGTGCCAACATGACAGCAGAAGCAGCGTAGGTGGCTCGTCGACATCGAGGGATAGTGAAGAGTTCAGTGAATCTAGCAACGTAAGTGGCACCTCTGATAGTCTATCACAGGCGAGTTAGTTAGACCGCTCTATCACGAACCAGTTTGAACAGCGCATACCTTTTGCTCCTCCTTGAATTGGACGTAAGCGTAGTAAAGATCTCTGGCGGCTTGTAACTCGGTGGTTCGAATGGCTTTCATTGAATTCCAGGCTTTATCCATTCGTCCTTTCTTCATGTACCATCTAGGTGATTCAGGGCAGAACCATACTAAGAAGGCAAGAGGAACCGCTGGGATGAATGCAGAACCCAATTGAAGTCTCCATGCGATAGCTCCGGTGTCTTTGACGACGGCATTAGCGCAGAAACCGATGAAGATACCGAAGGCAGTCCATCTGAGAATCGTGTCAGCAAGTGCCACCCTGGATTCGTCTATACTGTAGTTTACATACAATTGCCAACCCATTACAAGAGCACCTCGCACGACGGCTGGAGCCATTTCAGCAGCGTACATAGGGACAGTTGCAGCTACACAAACTATCAGCTTATGAGTCGCTCAATCGATGAGCTCATTACTCACCTTTTGCTCCAAGAGCAAGACCCAAAACCAATCGAACCGCAGCAAGGGCCTCCCAAGAGTGGGTAAAACCTGACGCAATGGGGGTGATGATCAAGATGATTGATGTGATGAAAATTTCACCTCGTCGTCCAAACCAGTTATTGAGGGGATCAGAGACTAATCTTTGGAGTAAGCGAGTTGTGCTAAGAGAACGATGAAGAAGAACGTACGCCAAACACCTAAAAGGGATGCTGAGATATAAGGTGCTGAGTTGACAAATCCAACTTTCCATTCGTCTGCTGCACCACCGGGTTGACCGACAGGAGTAGCAATACCGAATTCGGTAGGAAAGGATAAATCTGTCACCGTACGTAAGCTAAAAAATGGATGCAGGGCTTCTGACGTCTGTCGAAGGTCACTTACTTGCACCGTTGGATCCAGTTTGATCCCAACCTTGAGTGGCAGCTCCGATGGCACAGGTGATGACTACGAATGGCACGTGAATAAAGTTATCGGCCAGTGGCAAAGAGTTCCACGTACCAGTGAACCATAATTTCCATGGGTAGTGCCACTTATGGTCGCCTTCGTATTGAAGGGCGTCCTTGTCCTCTTTAGAGAGCTCGGCAATAGCCATGTAATCGTTAGGACGTTGAGCAAGAAGCGCGGCCTTTCGGAAGATGTCAACGTCTGATTGAAGACCATGCTCTTCAACGAACTGATCAACCTCAGCGTAAAGCTGCTCCTTGCTCTGGCCGTGAAGGACATTCTGGAGCTTGGCTACACCCCGAGTGGCAGTGCCGGGGGGATATTCAACGGTAGCTTGCTCGTAGAATTCATCCCGATTACTGATATTCTTGTCGTCTGCGAAATGATCAGTCATGTTGTATGGTGGTGATCTATTTGTGCTGTTGTTGTCTAGTTTGATGTGGGGGGCAATAATTGGGAAGGTTTCCTGCCTGTTATATAGTGTGATCGTTGGGGTCCCGGCGGTACCGTCTCCTCATTGTCTTGATGGCGATCTAGGAACAACGAAAGCCGCCGCGGGGATATTGGCAAGAATACTCCAAGTTACAAATAGCTCAGGGCTACTAATCTGTGTCACATCAAGTCTCCATCTGTCCCATCCGAGGGTTCCGAGATCTTCAGTGCATCCCATCCGCATCTGAAAAAGGATGTAATGTTTTCTGATACAGGTATAAAGTCACGTGTGGCCCTTTTTCTCAGACTTGATAATCCCGCACCCCGCTAAAACATCAGAAACGAAACCAGATCTTATGATCTGAGATATCATAGGAGTCGTTTGTGAGCCCCGTGGCTCTGTTCTGTTGCCGCTGGATGGTCATTACCGGCGGTCGAAAGCGTGACGAACGTCTTCGATTTATTCCCACACTTCATTACTTTCTCGGCAATAGCGGGCGTCTCGAGCCGCTTCCACAGGATTTTCATCTTCTATTGTCAAATATGGCGAATCCCCAGAGAGTTGTTGAGCGAAGAGAACATTGCTCTGGCAGTACCATGTGCTTCTCGAGAAGAGATTCGTTTATCCGGGGCCTTTGTTTGTTCCTAACATGACGTAAACCCAAAGGCTTATCCTGGACCAGGCGAGCTAACCGGTCCCGGCGGCTAAGAAACGATTGCGAAATGGGTGTGTTTTGAATTTGCAAAAGGCGGAATGAAGCACCGCACTCGTTGCTTCAGACTCCCTGAGTTGAGCATCGCCCTATGGAAGTCGGCAAGGAAGCCGGAACCCCGAGCGCCTAATTGAAAGCGATCGATGGAAGGGACACGAATGACTGGGCGCCCAAGTCTGTTGGATCCTCTCCGGCAGTGATGATGAAAGATGGGATTGGCAATAAACTGCCCTATGTCCAATGCGGTGTTGTGATAGATTGTGATATGGCTTCGATCATGTCCTCCGCGACTAGGTTATGTGGTTTTGTTTTTCGCCTTTGCGCGAGTTCTCATGTAAAAAAACTTGTTACCTCATACGAGAGTAGCGTGAGACTGCAAACCAGATGTCTTTCTGATTCATACATTGCCACAAGTCTGAAAGCAGTGACGGGTGTGCCAAACACCATCTCGACATTGAGCAACTGGGTTCAGGCCTCAATCGGTCTGCCGACTGCATTTCTGATTGATATGGACCACTTTGCTCAAAGATGAATTCAGCTTTCGACGACGATGCAAAGGTATCAGGGTGGTATATCACTCCGAAAATTTCACAATCATCGCGATTATGTCATGTCAAGCTTTGCACTGTTTAACATGACGGGCTCGTTTGCAGTGCATGAGTTCGTCATGAACATATACGGGAGCAGGCGCATCCTCCTCAAAATGCAACGTTCCACAGCCATTGCAGAGAGATCGTTCATGTCTCTTTTGTAGCAAGTATCATCGAGAGCCATTTGAGATAGGCAAATAGTTCAATGAGTAAGGAGAGTCTTTTTAATGCTGTGGATGTTGTGAACGATTCGGCATGTCAAGAAGCTAAAGGGAATGCGCGGTTATGATCCATTTGATTTAGCATCTGCCACACTTACTCGCATGTACGTGCTACTCGGATGCACGGCGCCTTCGGACGGCATTACAAAGTTTCTAATGACTGCCATGTGGGGCTCCGACCTCTTACAAAAACCATTACCGAGTAGCGCGTACGTACGAGTATGTGTTAGGCGTTCAATTACCTTTGAGACCTACGTGCGTTTCTCTTCGACTCGTCCTTCTGGACTACTTGTTTTAGACATGCTTGTGGATTAGACAAGGCGTGTATAAAGTGGTCATAGAGGCCATGGGCTTCGCTAATTGCTTGAACAACTCCCAATAATGCTAGGCAGGCGATTACCAATTGATATCGATTTTTCAAAGATTCTGCCCTCTCAGGGAACCTCAAGATCGCACTCACAAGCCGAGACCATCTATCAATCAAGGAAGGACCCAACAATGACAGCTGTGAGGTCACCAGAACACACCATCTGGAAGGTTTCATGACGAGTTGGTGATAACCCCTCGGAAGCATGAAACGAGGTCCAGAGTAGTTGAGTTTCAGATTTCGGAATTTACGTTACGAATGCGGGGCAAAATCAGAAGTTTGACGTGTTTCATTTTCACCCAAAAATAAA
Source organism: Kwoniella pini CBS 10737 (assembly GCF_000512605.2). Taxonomy (NCBI): domain Eukaryota; kingdom Fungi; phylum Basidiomycota; class Tremellomycetes; order Tremellales; family Cryptococcaceae; genus Kwoniella; species Kwoniella pini. The sequence continues at coordinate 530,250 of NC_091726.1, forward strand.
ATGAAAACAACAATAACGGTAATACGCGTTGAATCGACCGATACGATCAGAGCAGCGCTGATGCTATATCATGCTTCGCACGACTTGCGCTCAACAGGCTTGATGAAGTGAAATCCAAGTTCAGGTGATCAATCATGTTGTTTCCTAATCAATATTCGAATATCAGATTCCAAAATCCAAAAAGAATAACTTAAATAAGAAGTGTAAGGCACTTGATGAATTTAAAGTTGGATTCGATGAAATCTGGAATAACAAGACAACCGTAACTGAAACGTTATATTCTCGATGTCGAGATTATACTTTTAAAATCCCCCGAGATTTATTGAGGGGAATAACAAGTCTTCGAATACATCTTCGTGATTTCGAGCATCAATTTCAATATTTATGATAGGACTGCCCCCTTTTCGTGTTCTCATTTTCTTTTTACTTCTTCAGCTTTTCATCTTTCCTTATATTTGTTTCTTTGTCAAATCGTACATTCAAAGGCTTGACGCCCTCATACCACCCACCCTCATCTTTTTCCGACTACTTTCACTCTCTCTACCTTGACGACGACAATTAATCGTATAAATCATTTTACAATGCTCACCTCTGCTACTGTCTTTATCTCTTTGATCTCATTAGTATCAGCTCGACCTCATTGTAACGCACACAACAATGCAAATGCTGCAACAGTCACTTACTTGTACACGCGACATCATGCTATGTCCACTGCTATCGGTATCACCTCTGCTGCGACCTCTTTAGCCGCCATTCCCACGGCCGGAGAAAAAATAACAACGAGCATTACGGAACAGTCATCGTCGATCATTGAATCGACTGTCACGGAAGTCACCTCTACCCCTAATGTAATCGGTTCCAGCGGTATTGTATCCACTCAAATCGAATCCGTTATACCTAATACTTCTACATCGGCAAGTTTGGTCGTACCCACCAATCTGGCTGCATCACAAACGAACTCCTCTTCCGGATCTACTAGTGGCGCCGATGCTGAGCTGTTGGTCAAATTGCACAACGATTTCAGAGCTCAATATGGTATGTTTCCAGTGGTCTCTTCGCGATCGTATCATCTTGTATTGAAGCATGCTGATGCCTTTTGGCAACTATAGGGGCCGGGCCTATTACCTGGAGTGATACTTTGGCTAACTACGCTAAATCTCATGCTACAGCTTGTAACATGAAACATACGTGAGTGATTTTGCTAGCATACATTCTTTATGGAGTTCAAAATACTCAAAGCGCTTATTTTATGCTCATGATCAGCAACGGCCCATACGGAGAGAATCTGTAAGTCTCCTTTCAACTTTCAAGTTCAGACCGTTTATGGTATCAGACGGCTAAAGCCAATGTCTCATACCATAGGGCTGCAGGTGCAGGTGGAGGATATAGTATAACCGATGGATTTGATTCTTGGGCAAACGAAGCTTGTAAGTAATACACCATATTCCACCAACTTTCATGAGCTGATATCGATATCAATGGTTTGCAGCTCAATATGATCCAAGCAACCCGCAATACAGTCATTTCACTCAAGTAAGCGGAATTAAATAATTTCAATGTTATCCAAGCTGAATATAGGTTCGTTATAGGTAGTATGGAAAGCTACCACTGAGATTGGATGCGCAGCTGTATCTTGTGCGGATGGTACGATCTTTGATATTGGAACTGTGAGTAGAATTCACCTATATTTAAAGTGAAAATCGATCAATGAATGACCAGTTGTGTTGTAGGAATCCTTATACATCATGTGCGAATATAATCCACCTGGAAACGTTATAGGTCAATTTGGAGAAAACGTCGGATCTAAATCCTCATAAGTGTTTGAGTCCCTTTCGCAGGGCGTTATACAGTAGCCACCGTTATGCTTGAAGCATTTCATAAAGCTTTCAACATTATACAAAACTTCCGAATAAACCCGAAGAAAATTGGTTTTGCCAGCACAAACCTTTGATAGGTGAATGCAATCTATGACCATATGCTTTTTTCCCCAATGATTATGCTTCACCTATACTTTGAATTCACTACTGAACAATGGAATACATGTATTTATAGAGGATATCTGTACAAAGATATAGTCGGGTCAGCATCATATACAGTCCATCAAATATTCATTGTTATAATTTGTTTTTCTTGTTGCTCGAAGTACCTATACTGATTGGCGCTTTGACTTGTCCTAAGTGACGACTTTACTTCCACCGACCGACTGTAGTCACTTGGATAGGAGACCACTAGACTTTGATGGAAACAGCCACTTTGAATATAGAGATAATATTACACTCGTTTGAGATGCAAGAGAAAATTGAGATTCTGGAGATTTTGTGATAAGTGAATAAGTTATAACTAGTCGTGGGGTGGTAAACCTTGACCATATTGTAGAGAAGCAAAGACGATCTTTGTTTTGATGACATTAGAATAAAGCCATACTCTTTCTATCAATCACTGCCCAATAAATAGTTCTCGCAAAATCCGACAACCGACTTATTCGCTTCGTTGAAGGCTTTCTTGGTAGCTTCATGCTCGAGTGTAGGTCGAGCTGCGAACCCATGTACTGTATCTATTCATACAGTGAATCAGTTGAGCGCTTACGAGCAAAGCTGACTTGCATGCTGGTTGACGTGGACATACCTGTATGCACAATACAATCAAAATCCACGTTTTCATCCTCCACCTTTTTCTGAAAAGAATCTTTGAGTAATTGAATATCCTTAGCTCCGAACATTTGATCATGATCTGCTAAATGCCATACGGATGGTTTGGTGATTTGTGGCCAAGTTGATTTTTCAGGTGATGGATGACAAATTATTCCTCCAACTAAGGTTGTATTAGCTTGATTTGAAAGCAGGTATTGAACCATTGCACCCCCTCTACAATAGCCTACAGCTACAATTTTTTCGTATCCCTCTGAGGTTAAGTCATTGATTGCCTGCCCAGACATATCAGTAATGAATTATATTCATCTGTTTCTCATTTCATATCGTTAATAATGCTTACTGCTTGAGCGAGTGGGACTTGTTTCTTTGGGAAAAGTAACATTGGTAACCATCTCCAAATTTTCCAAATTACCTCTATGATCATGTAAATTGTTGTAGCCCATGATCTACTTGCATATTGATCCGGATAGAGAGGTGCTACTGGTTCGAACACGTCGACAGGAGGTGGGTTGACTATGATTATTTAGTTAGCACACTCTGTCCTCACAAGATAAGTAATATGAAAGAAATGAGTTACTTACTGATATACTCTGGCACATAGACATTGATCTTGAGTTGGTCGGCGAAAGCATCTGCCATGATTTTGGGATTAGACTATTTGAGGCAAAATTTTTAACCTTATGACTGATTCCATATGAAAAGGTAAGATACTGTATGACTTACCAGCTCTAAGCCGAATGCATCTGTGTATAAGACTAACGCGACCTTCTCATCTACGACCTTTCCTTCAGACGGTTTAGTTTGATATCTGCCCACTCTCTGAGTATTGTTAGACGCAGTAAAGGTTCCTCGAGGTGTACCGGTAAGCCGCCCACCTTGGAGGCAGCAGGTCGAGAGTGGAATGAAGGACATGGTCCTCGAGTTGTTGTTGATTGAAGCGTTATGGCAGCGTGGGAGTGTGTAGAACAAAGTGCGAGAAGATCAAATCTTATATGTGATCATAATATAAGGGGAATGAATGAATCATCCTTATTCGGCTCGTGTGAAAATACAGTCAACTCTCGTCAATTGTCGCAGCTAGTTTATTACACGCCCCAATTAACTCTTCGGGTATTCTTATTACCTAAGTTGATGGACCACCTCCACCTTGACTAATCCTATAAAAACACATTAAACGGTGGACAACGCCGATTATTATGACATGACGTCGGAAGCAAAGAAATGCATTTTAAGTTGAAATATCGGAGAACAAATCGATATTCAAGCTCTCTTTTTGACTTTAAAGCATTTATCGATTGAGCATAATTATATTCGTGCGCGTTAGTTATAGAAACAGAGACTACTACTATCAGCAAACAACTAAGTTATCTGGACTCTGACTCAAACATCATACACTATGTCTAGGTCAGCTATTCGTCCGATCTTTAATTCTTTTCGCCCTACCTTCCAAACCAAAATACATCCTATATCACGTCAACATGCCCCTACTTCTATAAGTTCTACTATATTGAAAAGATCATTTCAAAATTTACTAGCGCCAAATCCCGACTCAACAGATGCACCTAATTTAGCTATAAATAAATTAACGGCTAGAGGGTTTATATTATCGGATAATTTGGTCATTCCTGGTGGATGTATATTTCATTCTGGACGTGCAGTATTATGGGATGTAGATCCACCTAAAACGGACGTAGGGAATTTGGAATTGATGTGGAAAGATTGGGATATAGGTAGATTTAGAGTTTTTGAGGTTGTTGTTCCTAGACCTGGTCAGTGGTTTTGTTGAATTATTCAAAGAGCAGGAACTGTTGCAGCAGTAAGATCAAGGATAAATCTGTTTAGATTTTCAACATATACTAGATGTAACGCAGATCATCCAACTGACTACTTGCCTTTGTTTTTGATTGATTAGAAATTCTGTTGTTTGGTACAGGTCAAACAGCGATTCCAGCACCAAAAGCTATCAGAGAATATATTTCGAGTTTGGGTATACAATTGGATGTGATGGATACGGTAAGTTTTATGACCATACACGATCAGCAGTAGTAGTACATTCTGATTAATTAATTTTATTTTTGAGGGCGTAGAGAAATGCAGCATCTACGTATAACCTCTTAGCTGAGGAAGGGAGAACAGTAGCTGCTGCCTTATGTCCTCTAAGTCCAATAGATCCAAAGACGGGTAGCTCTCGGTGAAAATGATGACAGATGAGATTGAAACAAGAGTGGATCTAGAACGATGGACAATAAGGCCAGCGTATCTCCCGAAAGAACACTGAAGAAACATGCATATGGAGGCTAACGCACAATGTCGAGAATTGCTGGAGGTGATTGCAAAAGATGGACGTTTCCATGGTTATGTTAGATTGGACAACGCCCTTCCGTGTCGGTTATTCGATACAAACCATATGCATGTTGAGATTACTTTTCTATTTGATGAACGAGATTGTTTAAATTCCAATAAACATCTCCGTCGTAAGTGATAGTCAAAAGTTTAATCGTACACTACGAGCAAAACAACAATTGATCAGTGTTCATTCACGTTGAGATAAAAGCTGAAATCATGATCATTCCATGTTGAAAGTTAAAAATCAAACTCACCATGTATTAAAGCGAAACTACCTATCCAAAATAATAAAAAACCTAATAAATTTTCTTGACCAATTCCACTTAATGCCCAATAACCTTTCCATTTTTTACCATTTCCAAATGTTCCATTTTCTCCATTTGATAAATTTGAATGAGATTGAGCTACATATTTAATTACATCACCATTACATTTAAATAATAATAATATGATTGAAGTGAAAATTGATGAAATTAAATATAAAGCAAATCCATATAAATTTGTTAAACCTAATAAACCTGCTATTAATCCTGAAAAACATGCTGAGTACTATAGAATTTGAATGGTCAGTTTATACATATGAAATGATAATCATTTAAGAAGGTTTAATTTGTAAAATGAAATTGAAAAGTTTGAAATGAACTTACTGTTCCAAGAGAAGATAATATCCTTGTATTATGAATTACTGATGGAGGATGTAATGGTGAAGCTTCCGGAGCTAAATGAGCTCCTGTAGGAGGTGGTGCAGTTGGATTCATGTTGATTTGATCTATCTTGTAGTTTGTAGATTATGATCAAGAGTGAAGCACTTTATCAATAAAGTGGATAGACATTAGCTGCATGTCGGTTGGCACCAGCTAATGAAAGAACGGAATCAAATGGAATAGATCTGATTTTGATAGCAAAGAAGTCATTCAAAGAGCGCGTCTATACAAATTGATTTCTGTCAGTTCACCAACTCTATTGCTTGGTAGCAAATACACAATTTCTCTTTGATTCGTTGCTTTCACTCATCAGTTCACTCGCAATCTGCACAGAATCTTGACTCGTATTCCAATCGGCCCATAAAATAAATCAACGTTCGCATTAACAATGTCATCAACTGCGACACCTGGCCCATCAAATCTTCGTCCTCGAAATAACAGACCGCCGTCTTTACAAAATATTGAATCGAATCACGATGAACTATCAAGTCATCGTGGATCCCCTGCTCCTTCTAGTAGTAGTAAAACGCAACGAGATGATCCAGGATCATCAAATACAACTACAAGTTCTAATGTGCATTTCCCTGGTGGACTCTATTTACCTGCGGTGAAAGGTACGATAGGAGGTATAGGTATGTAATGTACAATTTATCAGACAAATGGTCAACTCGAGATTTGTCGCTGATTTGAGGGTCAAATCTTTTAGAATCGCCTAGAAGACATATGCGAAGTGCACCAAGTATATCAACTGTATGTTTTACAATATCCTTGCCTGACATGTTTTCTCGTTTGGATAGAAAGCTGATATTATTCTTTTAATGTTCAGTTAAGAGATGATTCTTCTAATCCCCCTGACTCTGCATCTACAATTCAACCTCGTAAAGAAGGTAAAGAAACTACACCCCCTCCATCACCACCTCCAGCGAGTAGAGCTGTTTTCAGAAGTGATCCGACAATAAAAAGTTGTTTGAATGGATTGAAAATGGATAGGGCGGGTGAGATTGCTAGATTATTTGGTGTATGATCAGTACATATGGAATGTATTTCATCCATAGGTTTAACTCAAAATAGAAAAGGGTGATACGAACGGTAGCATTACGGCTCCTTGATTCCGATTCATATTGATTTTGTACACGTTTCCATCACCATCTGATAAGCTGTGCATTCGTTCTTCACCGTTTTCAATTGTAAGCTAGCTCTCAATGCATAATATAAAGCCATTTTCCCATACATTTACTTCGCATGATTTGCACTTATGCATTTATGTTGTAGTGCGATCGTAGGGTATATCCGAAGTTTGATGTTTATGCACGTGGGTTAACGTAGATCCGGCTATGTCCGGTGTTTAAGATGATAACCGTGGGCTGTATATGACCTCCTGTATGCGTTATCTCTTGAGAGTATGCTTCCTTCTGAATGACTTCTTACCTTCTTTCCTTCCTATTGCTAATCACATAAACAGATTATCAAGCAAACATCACAATCACAATCATCGAGCTCATTGTCTATCTACACGCAACCAAATTATCAACTTAACATTGCCTTCGTCGCTCTTCGCACATTCTGTCATTCCATTCAAGGCCAATCACTTCTTGGTTTTTGCCCTTGTGGATTCAATTCGACTTGACTTCTCGGACAAGGATTCTCTCCGATCATCTCGGATCGTTATCTTCCCCCTCATCGTTTAATTCTTCCTCGTGATTCAAAGTCTATTGCGTGCTTGCGCTCCTGTCTTCTTCAGTCTCACCTTGATATCCTATATATCAATCGACTTTCATGATCAATCTGAAAAATAACTTTTAGACACGAAATACAATATATAAACCTCACTTGCTTCGATCAATAATTACACAGATAGATATCAATAATCTGAACTTTCATCATGTCATTATCACCTAAAATCAACGTTTCATCTCATCCATTGATTCTTTCCAAACTCACTCAACTTAGATTACATGATTTACCAGCTAAAGATTTTAGAGAAGGTATAAGAGCGATTGGGTAAGCTTTTCTCTCATTCCAATTGTCCTTACCTTCTACTTGAATCAAGCAAAAATCCCAATTAGGAAGATCTCAATAGCTAATACTGCTCAAATATTTGATAGATCAATGTTGATATACGAAGCTTCTCGTCATTTACCACTTGTGGATGTGCCTGATGTGAGTTTGGATACAGACACATTGATTTTTACTGTTCATTCGATAACATGCTATCAAAGTCACTGATCAAATAAACTCCCTTGTACAGTTACAATCACCTATTGCACCTTTTACAGGACAAACTATCCCTTTACGTGTTGGTTTTTCACCCATTTTAAGAGCTGGATTAGGTTTAGAAGATGGTAAGTACATTTCATGATAAAATTCGTACATTAAATCGACGAGTGCTCTCATTCATAATGACTGAATACAATAATCGTAGCTGCTCTTGAGATGTTTCCAGAAGCTACAGTCCTTCATCTAGGTTTATTTAGAGATAAAGTTTCATTACAAGCTATCGAGTGAGTTTTGAAGAATCCTTTTTTTACGGTCGCCCTTATAGTTAAAAAGGCATTCTAGTCTTTTTCACTATTTATATTCATGAAAGTAAGCTGAGACTAAACAAATTCAAAGGTATTATTCTAAACTTCCCAGTCAAGTTACAGCAGATATGGTTTTCCTTCTTGATCGTAAGTATCCTTTTTTTTTTGGTTCTTTCTCCCTATTTCAGATAATTTATTGAGAAGAACGTATCGGAAATAGCTTTAATCGCTACGGGAGGAACAGCTTTAGCAGCTTTAAATATGTTAACAGAATGGGGATTATCACAATCACAAATTAAAATCATATCTGTTTTAGGATCAAAACAAGGTGTATTAAATGTATCAGAAGAATTTCCTGATGTAGAGGTGAGTTTTCTATCTTTCATTATCTTTCCAATCTATTATATTATGTTAAATACAGTCGTAAAAAAACTGATAATTGTTTAAGATTCATATTGGTGCTGTAGATGATATTTTGACTGAGAAAGGATATATTTCACCTGGATTAGGAGATGCAGTAGGTTTTTTTTTCTATTTCATTAATTCATTATTCAATTTAGATATTCCCTAATTTCGCTGATCAAAAATATTTTTATTGTATAATTAGGGTGATCGACTTTATAATACTTTTCACTAATTTCAATCAAATTAAGTGATAGTTTGACACGATTTGTATTCAAGATCATCATACTCAATCTATTTGTGTTTATTCCCCTTTTGTAAAATACCATCTTTTCCTTTTAATTCAACATGCATAAACATCATTGTAAATTCAATAATTTACATAACTTCATTAAATTGAAATGTACATACTAAGCTACATAAAGATTCTATTTGATTTTGAAAATGATATAATGATGAAACTTTTATATTCTTTTTTAACTATTCAAAAGCGATGAAAAAAAAAACTTTTTTTAAAAAAAGAAACAATCAATGAAATATCGAATCTATTTCTATATATTATTAAAACCAAATGTCCATAACGAAAGGTTTTTTGTTTATTCCCTTTTCCCTTTTATTCTATTTAAAATTTCATCTTTTCCTAAATTATGTTTACCTCTTCCAGATTTTAACCAATTTTGCCAATTTTCAGTTGAACCTGTTCCTGCAAACATAACTACTCTATCTCTTGCTGAACCACCTAAACCATCTCCATGACCTGCAAGTGGATCCCAATGAATTCCATTGGTTACTCCGTCTACATCAATCAATAAATGAGTCAGCGTTACGAGGCATTAAAGCTCAATTATTGATGAATGAGAAATGTAATTTCAACTTACGCCTTTCTAAATACCTTCTTACCCTCTATTATACAGAATATTGTCAGCTCGAAAGAATCAAATTTCTGCATTAGAGAATACGAGAAGCATAATTTCCAGTGAAATGAGATTCCATCGGCGTAAATCTCAAGACGGACGATGTAAGGATATGACAGGCTAATTTGAAAATTCTTTTACTCACAGCAGCATCTATAATCATATCTTGTCCACCCAAAAAGAAAGCTGTTTTGTGAGCATCAGTGGCTTCGGGAATCTCGTCGAAAAATAACGTATTATCCGCCCAATCAAAGTTCTGCGCATTCAAGGCAATCCGTCAGCTGTTATAAATGTGCTACCAAGAAGCAAGTGCAGTAATGATTTAATGGAGAACTTACTCGTGAAATATAATTCGCTATTCCCAGCTCGCAAGCGATGAAGTAGTACAATAATAGTTCCATGGCCTATTGAACCTCATTAGCTATTATAGCTTTCGAGTGGCCAACATTGACTGAAGAACTTACAGTGCTAGGTGTTCGATAACAGAAATTATAACAGACGTCTAGATATAATGCGTTTAATGACTTCTCTGTCCTGATGCAATTTGCTTTTATGCGTGGAACACTTACCTCCTTCCCAAAGACAGAAGACGACAGGATCCACAAAAGTGTTTCTCCTGATCAAGCTCGGACAATCTTTGAGGATCCAGCCGTGCCCTACACTACCATTACTATGACTCAACATGCTAACACCTCCTCTGGCTGAAGATCTAGCATTCTCATCCCAGAACCCCCATTGAGTGCAAATCTTCTTCATCGATTTTACAAGCTCGGCTCGAGTCCAAGGGCGAAGGTGTCTGTGGTGAAAGAGTGATTGAGCAGTATACGGCGAGAGTGGTATAAGTATTGGATGAGAAGGTAGAGAATGGATTAGGTGTTTAATGATAAGATGAGATTGGAGCTACAGTTTGGTTGGGCTTTCATTAGCACGGAATTTACAGACAGACTGTGCCAATTGTAACTCACTAAGCCAAAGCCTAAGCCATGGAGGTATACCACGGGAATGGCATTCGCTACTCTTTTTCCCTTCTCAGGGGTCCAGTCTTTCGGTATTCGTATGAGGTATCTACGGAGACGACATGATCAAAGTCAGCTCGTCTAGCCTTCAGTAGCTGGATCAATCTAAGAATGATCAACTCACTCCATATCGCCCTCGCGGTACTATAGAATCAAAGAGAGATATCAGCCCTAGAGCACACTTGTTAAACTCCCCATGTGTAACTTACTAATCCCATCCCTTGATAAGGATAAACGACTTCTTGAAGGAAGAGATTGATCATATTGGTCAAAACATATAGGATGAGCGGGCGGGCTTTGGCCTGTGGACAAGGTAGACACATCAGCGTCAGCTGAACAACGTGAACCATCGCCCGATGTCGGATGAGACTAGAATCTGGGTAGAGCGAGTTGACTAACCTGAACCGGATCTATACTTAGCCTTATGACCTTCAATTCATCGTTATAACCTTCTTCAAATTGACTGCCTGATCTAGCTTCTACTAATTCAATCAAATATTCCATATATTTCTTATTCTCTTCGTTTGCTAGTACTTGCTCAAGAGGGCAACCAAAACAAGACCATGCTAGCCATATTTCCATATTACGTCGTTTTATCTCATCCCAAGGTGCATGGTTAAACCTATTGACAAAAATGTTGGGTTTTAGCATGATGAAATCAAAATATACAAAGAATTACAAGACTTACCAAGTTCTAAGTCTTTCTCTAAAATCTATTGCTCTTTTATCCCATGAATGTAATTTAACAATTTTTTTATCATCTTTTTCATCAATAATTCCTTCATATCCCCATTGTTTATTAGGTAAAATGGAATTTTCAATTTGAGATTTTAACTTTTCTTCTCTTTGACCTTTATATTCTTCTACAAAAGATTGAATTAATTCTTTTTCTTTATAATCCAATTTACCAATTCTTTTCTTTTCTTGTATACCAATAGATTCTTCATATTCTTTATTTTTTATATGATATAATTCATTTATTGAGATTAAACCTTTTTGAAAATTTTCTTCAGCTTTTTCAATTTCAAATATTCTTTCTTCTTTTAAATCTTCATAATTTTCGATACCTTTTATTGGAATTGGATAAATAAGATTTGAATGAACTACTTTAAGAAATAAATTTGTTCTTTCAGATATAGGTAAATTTGATATTGGTGCAGGTTTTTGAACGTATTTAATTAAATAAGCGTAATAAATTGAGAAAAATATTTCAGTTATAGCGTATCCAGCAAATATAGTTGCTGTTAAACCTGATCCTCCTGATAAGGAAGGTGAGAGAAGTGTGTACCATATTAAATATGCACTGCAAGTTCTAAAAATAAGCGAAAATCTTGAAAGTGATTGACACAAGCAAGAGAGATAAGACAACTTACCAACATAAAGGCGTTATCATCCATACACTCAATACCAATGCTAAAGCTATGTAATATCCTTGATCAGGTTTCTTTTTGACATTTTCTAATGGATATACCTCATCGGGCAAAGGCGAAAGTGAAGGTAAAAACTCTTTTGTAGGCATCTTTACAAGCTAGCGATACCAAAGAGTAGAGGAAAAATGAGAATGGATTGGAAGTGTTTTATATCATCCGAGATAACGCAAGTTTGTTGATGGATGTTCTGAGTCTTCGTCGCGCAGCGATGATGCAATTTCGCGTTCTTATCTATTCGCTAAATGTTTTCTACAAATGTAGCGTGGAACACCTATGTCTTGAAGAAAGTTCAAGTCTCTCAAAGAAAGACAGAACCAAATTCAGACAAAGGGAACATATGAGTATGGTGTGAATATTCTTTCTACATGGACTCAACTTGGATTTATTCTTTTTAACTATCTAATTGTTTACACATTCCTTGAGTGTTCTAAATTCTAAATTCAACTCCGATGGAACAATCAAAGTGATCGACGTCATAAGACGATATCGGCATTGTACGGCATACATAACTATTACTGATACCTGATAACAACACTGATAGACTTTATATTCTTGCTATTTTATATACATGTCTGATTTGCAATCACTACCTAAAGAACGATCTATACATTACCCTTCTCCTTCCCAAAGCAAAACTCCAAATCCAATACAAATCATACCTACCCCTAATAAAGTTTGACCATCCGGTATTTGACCTAACCAAATAGAATCCACTAAAGCGACTAATCCAATAGTAAGTAAATTAGCAACTGAAGAAGTTGTAGGACCCCATATTCCAATAAGTACCATTAAACCTGCGTTCTAAATTCAATCAAATTCCATCTAAAATTAGCTATTCATTATATTCAAAAACTCAGAAGAGTAATTATGAATGTTTTAAACTTACATAGATTGTACCACCTATAAAGATTGCTATAAGACATGACCAAACTCCATCTCCATTTGGCCAGACAAATTCTTCATAACCTGACCAATTTAAAAATATAATAGGTGGCCAAAGTAAAAGAAATGTAGCCAAACCAATACATGATGTTATAAAATTCGCATGTAAAGCAGGAGGTAAATTTACAATTGATCCATTTTCAATTTCATTTGAATGATTTTGATTTAAATTAAGATGACCACTAGAAGAAGGTAATAAACCAGCATTAGAAGTAGTTCTTGATAATGGTGGAGTTAATTCTATTGGTGTAGGTGTAGAATCCGTTCCTCGATATTGATGATTTGATCTATGAGAAATTGAACTTTGATTTAAATGATTTTCATCTTCTAATTCTGTTTCTTCTGTTGAAGTTGAAATTGAATGAGTTGGAAGAGGTGAATATTCTGTTGAAGAGGATATTACTCCACCTTGTCCTTCTGGTAAAGCAAGTTTGTAAATTACTTCGTAAAGTCCCAATATAATTGCTCCTGTGATCATATCAATCTGTTAATTACAATTAAAGTACATGAAGATGAACAGATATGATATAATAATCTAATATAATATAATAAACTCACCAAATAACATAATACTATCTCCTATAAATCTATTTATCATTCCGTTTTCTTGTTGCTTATTATTATCATCATTATTATTACTATTTTTTAAACCATCTAAACTAATTATAAAAACACCAATAAAAGCTAAAATAATACTTGAAATTGTAATTTTACTTAAATTTTGATTTAATAAAAATAAACTAAAAAAATAAGTTGAAAATGCAGAAGTTGAATAAATTGAAGTTATATCAATAGGTAAAGATAATCTCATTGAAATAAACCAAGATAAACTTGGAATTGATAAAATTAAAGTTAAATAAATTATTTTTTTATTCCAAATTTTTAAAATTTCTTTCCATTCAATTTCATTTGAATTAATTTCATTTTTATTCAAAGAAGAAGAAGAAGAAGTAATATTTAATTGTTTAATTAAAATATTTTTAATTCCTTTTAAATAAATTTTAAAAATAGATTTTTTTGATTTTGAATTTGAATTAAAAATTGAAAAATGAATTTTCAACAATAATAAATGAATTGGAAAAATCAAAAAGAAAGTAGAATGTGTTAAATAAAATGTAAAATATGGTTTATCATATTTTAAATTTAATAATAAATTATGTGTAAATTCTGTTTGAATTGTAGATGCAAAAACAATTATAATTAAAATTAAACTTGGTAATAAAAAAGAAGATTTTGATTTAGAATTATAATTTTGTAAATTAATTGTTGGAATTTGTATATTAGATTGAGAAGATGTTCTAAGATGAGTATAAGATTGTATAGAGGACATGATGTTATTCAAATTACGTGTATTTTGAAAAGAAAGGTTCTCCGAAACTACTTTGTAATTTATTTCATTTTTGTTTTATAAAATCTAATTGTACCGATAGTGAGCCGGACGAAATCGTTTAACGCTGATAGACCGAATTCAGATTGATAGATACTGAGAGTTCTGTCTAGGAAAGATGTGACTATCTATGATGTTCGTGAGCAATTTTATTGCGTATATGAAGGAGACGAAAAGGTATTGTCGAGTTAATGAACGCAGTCAACAAGGTCTATGACGATCATTGCGATTAGTTTATCCGTGTTTTGATTTTCGGTTAATTACTCAACCCATTTCTACCGAGCCTAAATCATATTCATGTTCATTTCCCACTTCCCACTAAAGAGAAATCAAGTATGGATCATCTTGATGATCATCTCATCCAGATGCATGAGGGTTATATAATTGCCCAAACGCTGGTCTTACTGATATACATATCACGTAGCTCTTCGATGCATTCTTGCTACAACTCTACACTCAGAAATCACACTATGATATAATTAAAAATCTAATAAGACCAAGCTCAAGCTTTAGCTTCTTTAGTCTCATTGCCCAATTTACCCTCCGATACGACCTTCCCATCTAATTCCTTGACAACCTGAAAGACCGGTCAATCAGCATGACAGTGTATTGAATTGGTCCGATCAAGGAGCAATTTAGATAGTAGGAAAGAACGCTTACCTCTTGTCCTAATTCTCTAACTCGTTCAACGTCGTGTCCAATCAGACTAACGTGTACTCCAGAATAAAGGTATGGATCTATTTTAATACCTCAAAAACATCAGGTTTTGCCATCACGTTGAGATTTGATTATATTGAAAGACGTTAACGCACAAGATCCAACTCTTATACCTTCCTTCTTTACTCTAGCTTGAAGTTCAGTCAAGAAAGGTGCAATAGTAGATTCAGGTTTACTAAACATGGATTCAGTCAAAATATCTCATTGAATGTATCAATTCGATATAACTTACGAAGTATATATGAGATGTCTAAATGGTTTACTTGATGCGGGTGGTAAAGGTAGATAAGGAGTTAAAGCGAGGAGAAGTTGTTGAAATAAAGATGGGATTCCAGGGAAGATGCATAACTAACCCAAATTCCGAACAAAAACAAAATTAAAATAAATCCTTTTGTAAGGCTTTTTCCTTCATTTAAAAAGAGAAAACTCACTTTGCCATCTAATCTAACTACTGGTACCCATTTTTCCGAATCTACAAAAATTATTTCACTTTTACTTTCTTCAGGACCATTATTAGTAGGGAAAAGTGCCATTCTATTTCTAGCTTCCTTTTCAGCTGGTGTAGCATTTTTTAATTCTTCTCTACGTTTTGGTGTAGTTAGTTCAGACATTCTTCGAATTGTTTCTTGATCATGTTTTAAAGAAAGATTAAAAGCTTTTCCTAATGATGCGTATGTTATATCTATATTTCCAAGCAATATATCAGCAAAGACGTTATGGATAATTTCGCAAACAGCATTATGTGTAGATAATATATATGCAAATAAAGTCGAAATAACAGACTCACCATCATGGGTTGGTCCTATACCTCCTGAAGTAACTACGAAATCATATGCCTTTGTCATACGTCTAGCAGCTTCGATACTGAGGGTAATATGTTAGAAAACAATTGCGATATATGTCAGCTGGATGCATGTTCATTTGCGATACAAATTATCTATTAGGTGATGCTTTGAACTCACATCTCATCTTCATCATCCGCAATTACTTCTATTCTCTTCCTATAGCACCCAAAAAAAACCCGATTTTATCAATATCAATATTAATTAATCATTTCAATATTTCCACACAACGGTATAATTATGAATTCAACGAAAACACATACAATTCAATTCCAAGATCAAAACAAAATTGAGCGAAGAAGCTAACCAAAAAATTTAAAATTATTTAGCAAAAATTGATACAAAAACAACCTATTATAATGAAAAAAAAAATCTTTAAATCAACTAACTTTGAATTTGTATCTTTTGTTTTACCATTTAAAACTTCATCTCTTTTTAATTTTAATTTTTAATATAAAATTTCAAAAATATATGTTTATAATTAGTCTCAATTCTTAAAATTTAAAGAAAAAAAGATCAATTCTTTAACTTACCCAATGATTAAACATCCAGCAGTTTTAATATAATTTCCTTCTCCTAAAGGATTAGGTACATTTTTAGGATTTGTAGGAATCAAATTTGATATTTTAGTAGTAGAAGTTGACATTGTTCTATTTCCAATCTCAATTCCAATTTTATTTTGTACAAATGTTAAAGGTTTTATAAGAGTAAATTTAGATTTAAGTGATTTTGTACAATATCCAATTGATCTTAAGTGATTTATAATTGGATTTGTGTTTGATATTTGTTTTGGGCTCAATGTATGTTGAAGTTGGAATTTGGTTATGCGTCCAGTATTCAATCTTGAAGGCATCACCAAAAATCATATATGAGTCTGAGATGATGGTTGGATGAGATACAAATTATTTTAATACTTTACGATCTCGTCATTTTATTTTTGGTCCGGTCGGTAAATGATCATAACCCGATTCATCGTTATTCGTCATCGGAATCGAAAACGTAAACATTAATTGAAACGCGAGAAAAGATGATCAGCTTATTATATATTAGTCGATAGTCTCAATCGACTTTTACTGCTAGCTGAGTCAGAATTGTGAGAAGGGTGGACTGACAAAACAAACCATCCATACATATGGTCAAAATCATTCATACCATATAGATTTCTAGAACAAGCAGACAAATTAGATCAATAAAGTATCAAAATCCGTTCAACGTGTATATTCATTCGACATTTGTTGTATGAGTGATGAATCAATACAAAAAGAGCTACGTCCTGTAAGCCTACAATAGGCAGTAGGCGGATATAAACAGATAGAGTGGAACTATCAAGGAGCAGAGCAAAGGTAGATCAAGATTAGATATAAGAGGCTCAATTGATACAACGTTCAGTAAAGAGCCTTAGAAGTCACCACCACCCATATCACCTCCATCGAAATCACCACCACCTCCATCTTGGTATCCGTCTTGATAAGCATCATTCTGGCCCTGCAATCAAAACGAGTTTGTCAATAGGAAATTTCGATGATAAAAAGTGTTCCAAGTATCGGACAATCCACTCACATCGGATATCATATTTCCAATCATCATACCACCTAATAAACCACCACCAAGACCAAGAGCGGCCTAAAAAGAAAATAACAAGAATTTAGTTGTTTGAGATTTTACATTTTCTACAACATATAGAATTACGAAAACTTACAGCTCCACCAGCTCCCATTCCTTGTCTTTGAGGTCTTTGTTGATACATAGGTTGTTGTTGCATATAACCACCTTGTTGTGGATATCCACCATAACCTCCTTGTTGAGGATATCCGCCATATTGTTGTTGAGGATATCCACCATATTGTTGTTGTTGTTGTTGAGGATATCCACCATAACCTTGTTGTGGTCTACTATTACCTCCTCCACCAAGTTTAGAGAATAATCCACCTAAACCTTTTTTCTTTTCTTGAGGTTGAGGTGAAGTATATCCACCTTGTTGTTGAGGAGCCGGTGAATATGATTGTTGAGGTTGAGATTGTGATGTATAAGAATAAGAATCTCTTGCTTTTTCTTCATAATTTGGTCTAGAGGGTGGTGCGCCTGATGGTGGAGCGTAAGAATCATTAGAAGGTTGATCATCTGCTGGACTATAAGTTGAAACAAAAGTATCAGTACCTTTAAAATCCAAGCAATGAAAGACTTGTAATGATGCCATTCAATCAGTGGCAAAACTTACTGTGTCCATTGTGAAGCTGCACCTCCAGGTGCATGTTTATTAACATAAAACCATGTTTTGTATTCTTCGTTAAATCTGAACAATCAACCAAATATACCATCAGCAATGAATCACCCTTTTGGATGACAAACTTTGTACGCACTGAGTGATCCATCCTTCTGGTAAAGGTCGACTATCAGGATTAGCAGTCATATTGTTTATCTACGAATGGCTTGTCTTGGCTTTGATTGCGAATCAAGTGGCAAAGGGCAAAAGTATGTTAATCTCAGCTTGATTTGCGCTAATCGGCTGGTACTTTGTGTTGATGTGTACAAAGCAAGTGAGGATTAATAACCACGATAGAAAGAGATGGAACAAACAGATTGAGGATGATTGTAAGTTCGATGGCAATGTTATATTACCATAATCAAAAAGGGATAGCCTTGGCCCCACCATCCAATCGGTTCTCGGCCTACGAGGTTACGCTCTTCGTCATTCACTGCGCATAGGCTTGGCAGGGAACTTTGGGTCGTCCAAAGATGTATTACGTAATAAATCGGATTTGAGCGAATTATACATCTGTCTGTCTATGCATCTATAATCTATGTACGTCTAGGTAATTATGTCTAATTGTCCTTACTGGGTATCGAAAGACAGGATGCCTGGGTAAGAAAGAATCATCGAAGAGAATTTGGATTCAAATATACCATTTACCCCAAATTAAACCACCAAATAAATTCCAATATAAATCCCTATCTCCATCTCTTCTATATGCACCTAATTGAATCATACCTTGAACAAAAAATCTAGCTGTCCAACCTAACCAAACCCAAGTCCATATAAATCCAAATAATCTTTCAAAAAAAATTAATAAAGAAGATTCTTTACCTTTTGAAATACCAAGATAATATATTTTGAATTTACGATAATTTATTTTAAAAATAGCTTCTAATATCAAACCTATAGGTTGAATTACAAAAAAAGGAGTTAATTTGAATATATCTGTTAAATAAATTGAAGTTTTAATTTGAGATTGAGCCGGTGGATTATTTTTTAAAATTAAAGCGAATGATCCTACATCATGATTAAATCCTGATAATAAAAATGTAATAAATGATTTTATTAAATTTTCAATCATTAATCTATTTGATATTTTCCTTGTTGGTAAATTTACTTTTTGATTTGTTGAAGAAGAAGAAGAGGGTGAAGAAGTTGGTATAGGATGAGAAGGTGATATTTGACCTGAAGTATTTGATGAATTTGATGATTTTTCACTTGGAGGCATATTTGGATGTGAAGAAATTCCTGTGTGAGTTAATCCTAAAACATTTTCGCCTATACCGATCCATCCAAGTACATATAACCATCTTCGATTATATCCATGCCAAGTCTGATTGAAGCAACAAAAGTCAGCATTACATCAGCCTAGGGATACTAATTCATACACATCTCGGAAAGAGGGATTTTACGTCACTCCTATGAGTAAATGCAGATAATGTCTTAACTAACCTTTGACCACATTGTAGATAATCCAGGATGTTTCCATAATTGATTCAACGATCCAAACATAGGAGGCCAACCCCAAGGAGCAAAAATTTCATCATTCCAACCTAATATTCCTCCTAGTGTAACGAATATTATAGCACTAATAGTCCAAGAATGTATTAATCCAAACCATACTCTAATAACTACTGCAGTTGAATATAAACCTCTTTCAAATTGATTCAAAGTATTATAAGGTATATTTCCAGCAAAAAATTCTTTACCATATATATTTCTAATACTTCTAAAAAAATCATCAATTAAATATCCAATGATATAATATCTAATTGTTGCGTATCCCCAAGACAATCTTGATGATTTTCTCGAAAAAGGGTGATTTGTTGATTCACTAGGTAATGGACATTGATAATTCCATCCAATCCCTCTGTAAGACCATATTAAACTCCATGACCAATATAACTTTTTTAAAGTGAATGGTGCGGGTACAGGTTCAGCTATTAAAACTTCGTCGTCTTCAAGTTCTCCTGCTTGAATATTTGACGGTGATGATTGATCAGAATGACCATTAGATTCTGGGGTCATAAGGTGGGTTGATTTGGCTCGAGGATGTATTTGGGATCTGGGTACAATTCGATGACAATTTTCTTCGGCAGGAAAGAATACGAAGTATTCCAATACTCGCATGGAATAAATACCTATAGCGAATCAATTACGTTAATCTGGCTTAATAATGATACTCGTAGGAACTGGGTTTAAGTATAGGTAACATCCCGTACCATACTCACACATTAAAACACATGTTCCCCAATGGGTCAAATCATCTTTTTCAATCTGACCTACTACTATATATCCAAATCCAGTCAAACATAAAGGAGCAATTATCCCCATTCTAAATAATCGCCAACCACCTGTATGTGGTGTTAGATGAGTCAGAATCATTAGATGAACCGTTGCGAGGCCTATGAATACGTCCAAACCATTTTGAGGATGTGGAGTAGGTAAACGAGAGACGAGCTCGTAAAGAGGTATCTGAATGTATCCCATATTTAAACTGTCTAAACCCGCTTGATAATATCAGTCCAAGTCGTGAATCAAGCTGTATTGTCGACAGAAAAATAAGATAGGCGGAAGAGAACCACGAATGCCTTTTTCATGAGATTAACGGTAGGAAATAGGGAGACCCGAAGTCTCGGAGAGTCGTATTTACTATGCTTCTGTGATATTCTGTCTTTTTGAGAATGTAAAGAGGATTTCATTCATGTATAAAAGAGACGTACGGTGACCACATCATCTCGCCGACCGACTTTGCCGGGCTAATGGAAAAGGAGACCGAAATCATTATTATTTAACCATGTTGTCATTCAGGTTGAAACGCTTAATTTGACTAAACATTTCTTCGATTGCTTCTTTTACTGATCAGGCACGACAGCAAGATAACCCTTAACATTCCGATACATGAAATCTCTTGTACACCATTTCAATAGACCTTACCGGCTTGAGCTTCTTTATTTATCGGCTGTTCATGCATCTGGCCTCCTACACGTCTCAACTGCGAGCGCGCAAAAGTTGTTATACGAGTCTAACAGTATGACAGGAAGCGATACTTTGTCTACACCAAAGTATCATTTCCAGAATGGGTCCGACAAATCACGTGATTTACCTAAGACGCGTCCACCCGAACCTCGCTCGTTGACTTTCAGTTATTCAATCAGTTGCAAAGTAATGTTAACCATGTTCATCCCGTTGTTACCTTGCGGGAAATACGGAAAGAACGAGCTTCCCTTCCATTAGGTTAGATATGCTTTCTGAAGTACTTCTTTTGCTGTCAGGCCACGACTCATCACTATTTGTTCCTCACCCATCGACTTCTCGTCCAACAACTCTAGTCTGTTCTCCTCATTTGACAGAATACCTTCATCCAGGAGAAATCACCTCTTTAAACAGCTTAGCAGATTTAGCATTCAAATATAGGAAGATAAAATTCTGGTCTAATCGAATACAAAAAGAAGGTAAAGATGCTATTTTATTAGAAAGTTTATCTTATTCAAGAAAAGGTAAAAATAAAGAAATCTCATCAATTCAGAATGGACCAAATCAATATATAACTAATTTGGCAGGATCTATTATTAAAATATTAAATCAATATGAAATTCTTATAATTGAAATAGAAAGTAAAATATTATCATTAAATCCTGTATTAGTTCAAGATAATCAAGGATACGTTCCTTTAAGTTCATTAATAGCAACTTTTGAAATATGGAAAATTCCTTTAGAATCATTGTTAGATTTAATAAATCAAATATCTGAATCAAATAATTCGATGGATCCTGGAAAATTAATAGATTTAATTGAGGAAAAGAGAAATACTGGAAATTCTCAATTATATGAAATTTACACTAAGATATATAAATCACTTATTGATTTATTTTTAATTCATTTAATATCTTTTGTGTTATACGGAATTACGACTTCTCCAGAGGATACTTCAAAGTCGATACTTGCTCAATCCTTAGGATTGGATATAGGTGCAGATGTATCATCACCGAAATACAGAATATATCAATTAGATAAAAGATTTATACCCTCCTCGATCGACAAGAGAACGCAAGAGAGTATTTTATATATAGGCAGAGTTTCAGCTACTCTGAAGAGACATAATAAAAGCCTACCGAAATTTTTGATAGATCAAATTAGAGAGGAGATTGTCAGTGTTAAGGGTCTAGATGAGCTGAATGGGTTTAGCGATGTTATATTCAGAGCAAGGGGAGAAGTAGGAGAGTGAGTGAACAAAATGTCATAACCTTTTATACAAGGATGTCCATTGGGGATTATCTGAAGCTGACAAAGCAATGCTCAGATGGCTATGGAAACATATATTAACTGGACCTCAAGTAATTGAAACCATTGAATTTCTGTATGTCTTTCCTTTTCACTTCATAGTCGGTGTATCTAAAGTTGGATGACTAATGCGTACAATAGTTCCAACTACTTTTTCACTCGGAAATCGGATTTCTCTCTCTCTCTCCTTCGCGAAATCCATAAACTCCGACTTGATAAGCTCGTCTTGTCAAATCCTAATTCATCATCGTCCGTAATACGTGAACAAGATCTGAATCTGGCAATTCTACGAGCAAGTGTAGGCACTTCAGCAGAGAATGACAATTTCTTAGATAATCTGAAATTCAATATGCAGAATGGTCCCCTCAGAGCTATACCTTCTCAAAAGGCTGGGCGAACCGAAGAAGATAAAAATCAAGAAGAATATAGTCATACACATAAATTATTCTCGAATGCTTTGTTAGGTACACCTATCAATTTGACTACCTCAATATCATGGCCATTAGATCTATTCTTATCGCCAAAATCAATGTCAATTTATTCGGATATACATTCTTATCTTTTCGCATTGAGAGATACTCAATTTCATTTATCTAATTCTTGGATATCAATTACTTCTTCTCAAAGGCAATTTCGAAATGACCGATCTAATCCATTGAATACGCGGAGAAGCGAAGAGAGTGAGAAATTAGATAAGTTATATTGGGGAATAATGAGAATAATGAATTGGTTCATTTCGGAGCTATTAAGTCATTTTATGGATATAATTGATATTCAGCATACACATTTACTGAAGCACATCAATATTGATAATTTGGATACAAGAAGCGCCACAGGACTGGGTGGATCAATTAGTAAGAATAGTTTGAGAGGATCGACTACTACTTTAGATAAACAATCGTCGATAATGACAAAAGGTATAGATCGTACGAGTACAAACACGGCTACAACCTCTATGACGGGTCGAGAAGGTATATTACATTCACCATTATCAGAAAGTCATAATTTTGAGGAAAAGACTACTATTAGAAGTAATAAAATACCTCCTACACCAATCAAACAAGATAAGAATTATTTAGATTTCTTAACATTACGGTGGGTTGACAACATTACTTAGGTTATCAAATCGGGACACAAATACTAATCATACTCTTTCGGTACTTTAGCTCAATCCATTCTCAACATTTATCTTTCTTATTAGAAGCTCTTTTACTTTCTGATCCATCAATAGCTTCTTTGATTCGTGATATTCTAAATACATGTAAACGATTTACAGGATTAATTGAAAGGTGGAATGGTAAATTACTATTTAATTCATCAGAAGATGAAAATGAAGAATTGATAAAAGATAAAACAAATAATATGAAAGAAATTGACGAGGTAAGTAAATTTTATTATTCACGTTTAGTATCAAGTTTGGAACTAACTTGTTTGATTATATTCAATGTTTAACTTAAAAATTTCAGATATTACATGATCAAATTTTAGAATTTTATTCAATTCTTATTGATTCTCAAAATCCACCAATTCTTTCTGAAATTGATAAATCATCAATTGAAACAAGTAAAAGTTTTTCAAAAACTTCAAAATTTAATCAAATTAGTAAAATTATAAATAGTCGTCAAATTTTAAAAGGATTTAGTAAAGATGGATTAAGTTTAAATTCAATTAATACAGGATCAGAAAGACATATTGAACATTGTAAGTCTATTATCCATTTCTTGATTAGATTTTTTTCCTATCCTATCCAAGTGGTGTATTTTGAATAATGTCAATTAATTTCTTTTTTTTTATATTTTCCAACTTAGTATTATTAAGATTGGATTTTAATGGAATTTTAACGAAATGGAGAGATCAAGATATATATGGTACTACCAATGAGATAGGTATGGAAAGTGTTTTGCCACAAGGAGGATTATAAGTATAATAAAGAATATTTGAGATTGATTAATCATCAAAAATACATTGTAGTATCAATAAAAACTATATACCTTGTTTCAATTGTACAGGAGATTTATCACCAAAACTTTCTAATAACTATTATGAAAGTGAAAAAAATTTGATTCAGCCATCAAACTCAAACTCAAAATCGTATTCATCGATTAAACTTACATTATTACCATTTATAATTCCTGTAGTAGCAATCAAAAATTTTCTTCCTTTATATTGATTTGACATCCATCTTAAAGCTGAAATTTCAGTAAAAGTACATCCACCTAGGAAAAAAATTACAGTTGTAGTTATTTTATTTTCATCATGGAAAACTTTATATTCCAAATTCAATCAGTTTTTTTTTTTTTTAAAAAAAAAAGAGAATTAATTAATTTACCTATATTATTTTCTCTTCTTTCTCCAAATTGACGTAAATCTACATTCGAACCACCAATTAAATTAAGTGTATCTTCAAAACCTTTCCAACCTCCTAATGGATGTGCTTTAGGTTTTTCTTTATTTATCATTCCGTCTCCATTTCCATTGCCATTTCCATTTCCATTTCCATTTCCATTTCCATAGGAATCTTGAGTTGTAGATAAAATTTGATTTTTCATAGTTAAATATTGTATCAAACGTATTGAGATTGGGGCATAACCTGAATAAACATATGAAATATCATTTGGATTCAAATCATTTATATCATCTACTATCAATCTCAAATTCTTTTTTAAGGTTGAATAATTCGTACTTATGCTTAGAGAGTTGGATGATGATTTAGGTAACAAGTGTAAATTCTCAAGATTGATAAGTAGAGATAAGTGTTCGTAGCCATATATTTGAAGGAATTCCCTCTTGAAAGTATCTAAAGGTTTTTGTTTTATACCGTTATTAGTTATTGATAATAAAATTATAGTTCTCAGTACAGTTTGCCAATCTAATTCTTGGTTCATAAGATCTTCAATAGTTAATAATTGAGATGAAGGGTCGTATCCCGCTACGAGATTTTGTTGAGCTTCAAGTGTACGATTGAAGGTTTCAAGTCTCGTTATTGGCATTAGCATTTCTGTCAAACCGGTATCTAAAGAGAACGTTGCAGGTGTCAATAAATCAATCAAAGCAGGATAATGCGGTTAAGAATAACTCCAAAATAGTCAACCTACGTATTCTTAGACTTTGCTGTTCACTTTGGAGACCCCCTAATTTCCCTACGAACTCTTTCATCTGACTGACGCTTTTCAAATTTTTCACACCACCATAATCGCCTTCTAATCTTCTGGCCACTTTCGATAATTTAGATCCTACCACAGCGAAGTTTTGATCTCGCAATTCACCATAAAGCTTGTCCTTCTGAGAAGTCAAATGATGTTTACGTTTCTTCGTTATTGGGGTGGAAGGCAACGCTGAGGGTGAAGGTGCTGGGGGAGGATTTGAGTCCAAAAGGGCAGAGTCAACTTCTATGTGAGCTAAAAAAAATGTCAGATTGATATTGTTCGATCGGGCGAGTGCCGATGAAGACGATAACCCTCAACGTACAGTTCTTAATCCCCACAAATTCGTCCAACATCCCTTCGTAAGTCAACTGGGTACACATTGGCGTTATCCAATCCACGGATCGATCGAGTATAATCAATCCGTCTACCTGGGATGAAGATTCCAATTCACCGTATTGCGAAGGATCTGTACTGTGATGGCGAAGTAGTAGATCGGCCAATTTCTGATTGTCCCTTCATCGTCAGCTGACAGAAAAGATATGAATCCAGTAGAACGCGGTGTACCAGGCTTCACGGTACATCGCATTGAAGGCCAGCTCACCTTCGCACCATCGCCTTTGCCCAGTATGCGTGGAAACAATCCAAAAGCTCTTTGGAAAGTCATCAAGGCAAGAGATGAATAGTATATGGGAGTGTCATCTCCATTCTGCCTTCATGTCAGCTGTCTTTGTCTCTGCTGGGATGGAGATGTCGAAGCAGCTTACTAGGAAGATATCCCGAGCAACATCGTCCATTTCTAACGATAACAAATCATCTTCCATAGGTATTAATTCCAGTTTGAACTAGAAATCACAATAGCAATTATCAGCTTATATCGACCTCAACTTCGGAATCCACAACGGATCTCACTTCTGAGATGTTCACATCCCCAGCTACACCATAATCTTCCAATACTTTCCTGCACAGCTCCGTTGCACGAGGGACCAATAAGATAGTGTACATCAACGGTCCGGCAGGCGAGGGATTCGACTGTTGAGCTTTTATTTGCTCTATTAGGTGCTTTGTAAGCCACTTCAACCAGACCAATGGAGTCACAAGTAGCTTACCGGCTATGGTATGCATGAAGTCAATCTTGGGACGACAAAGCCAAACCACATTACGAGTGTTTACGTTCAATGGTCCGGCTTCAAGCCAAAACATCTTATCTACAGCTTGATGCTGTTAAAATACGATGTCAGCTCGTGTTGAGTGGGACTCAATTCTTGGACAGCTGACCTTCAAAAGTGCGACCTCCGTGACAAGTCCCAAAGGTCCAGCTAAGGCTGGCTCGAGTATGAGGGTCTTGGCTCCTTGTATCTGTTCCTCCGTCGTCAGCTATGTTGACAGAAATGAGAAACAGCTTGCTTACCTCATTGAGGCTTTCTACCAGAGCTGACTTGGCAAGCTCTTTCAAGATATTCACATCTAATCCTTTCTCTGTTGTCGGCGGGGGGACGGTCGATTCGCTATCGCCTGAAGTGGACGGTGCGGGTGGAGGTTGATTGAACCGTGAAGGACCTGGAGCAGATTTTGCTGTGCTTGGCATGACGTGTTGCAGCGATTTTTGAAGTTATGATTGACTTCCTACTCGTGGACGCGAAGAGGGGATTATTTGTCAGTCTTGAGGATCCTAAAGAGGAAAGTAAAGAGACCTGACAAGCTACGATGTTTATGAGAGTAGATTATTGAGGTTGATTGTGTCATTTAGAATTGCGGGGCTCATTCACTCTTTTTCACGCTATTACCATGTGCACGTGGTATTGCATTCTATTGTTACTAGGATACACTCATTCAGCAACTCTCACATCTTCTGTTATTCTCCCTTCAATTCCCAGTAGAGCTTCAGACATTATAAGAGACCGTTGTGGCACGGAAGCAAGTGAGAAATACGGCCTACAAGTAGCTGTGGATCAACCATATATCGCGACGATCATTCAATAATACTACAAGTCAAGTCAAGAATCAACTGAATTCGAGCAAATTTGCACACTCATTTCACCTTTTCGCCATGGATGATTTATCTACAGGCTCAGAGAGTGATTATTCCAATTCGTGAGGTTGACGATGTCATTTGCTCTTTGAGTGACTGGGCAAGCTAACAGGTCATGTGAATTAGCTGGATATCATGGTTTTTATCGACAAAGGGAAATGTTAGTAGTATCCTTCTTTTTCCTTTGCTTTGCCCCATCATTTCTTATAGAACTGATAGCGACGGATAACGATAGTAGCTGACGTTTCCGTTGATATTATAGGAATACTTTGCTGAAGTTGATGAAGACTACATACTAGATAGGTTTAATTTGACTGGATTGAACGGAGAGGTTGTGCAGGAATATTCCAGGGCGTTGAATTTGATTACGGACAACCTAGGTATGTGCTGATGGTCGGCTCTTGGTGATACCTTTTATGCGCCATGGCTTATGCTCATACTTTTGTTCTGCTTATAGACGAAGACTCACTAGATGATGATGTGCGCGAAGCAGTGGAAACTTCAGCCAGATTTCTGTATGGATTGATTCATGCTAGATATATTGTTACTTCCCGCGGTCTGTCAAAGATGGTGAGTTTAAGCAATTCCTTGGAGATGAAAACATATTTCTCTTGCATTTTAGTGTTTTACATCTGTACACCGTGCTGACGTTTTCCTTTCAGCTTGAAAAATACCGCAAAGCAGATTTCGGACGTTGTCCTCGAGTATATTGCTATCAACAACCACTTCTTCCTGTCGGTTTATCCGATATACCTTATCAAAAAGCAGTAAAATTATATTGTCCAAGATGTGAAGATATATATTCACCTAAATCAAATCGACATGGTTCAATTGATGGTGCTTATTTCGGTACAACTTTCCCTCATATGTTATTTATGGTTTATCCTCAAATGATACCTGGAAAAGGGCAACCAGTTGGATCATCAAGTGTAGCCGATGTCAATAGGAGTTTAGCGAATCAACAAAAATCGGAAAATAATAGTGGTGGAGGACAAAACTCATTAGGTTCAATAAGCACTTCCAGTGTAGCTAACAAAGCGGAAAGATACGAACCTAGGATATTTGGTTTCAAGGTTAATGAGGATGCTAAGTTGTCAAGGTGGAGGACTGCTAGAAGGAACGCGTGAGTCGATTCGCTCAAATCTGACACTTCATTGCGATGCACGAACACCATGGTACTGATATCAATATCAATTTGTTAGGCAAATATCTAGGCTCGAGAATTTGGAACGAGAACAAGGGCAAACAAATCTATAGCACTAAACGCAGTGTTCGCATATCGCGATTCACCGAGATTTTTCTGGCACAGCTTTCATGTACGAATCATCGTAGTTGGCATTTTCCGATCATATCCATACAGCAGATACCCTGTATCCTTTTGAACTCTGTCTATTAAGATATCTTATCCAAATTCGTTACATGGGCAATGCAAAGCAGTATTATGATATTTCTCATTATCTCTCCTTTAGAAATCCAGGAGGAAATCGATTAAATCCTGAGAGGATCTTGTGTCGTGGTCACGAGACATCTCATCAGATTTAGAAAGTGCTAAATTTTCAACTCCTTTCGATATTTCTTCTAAATTTTCAATCTCGTTTTGACCTTCATCTGGATATTCAAGCTGATTCGAAACAAGACCTAATTCTTCTAATGTATCCTCCATTAATTCTTTTCGTCCTTTTCTCCATCCAGGTACTCTACTAATTGGTGCAGGCCAACTTTGGGTCGTATTAATATTCCCACTATTAGAAATCAAAGTATTTTGGAAATCTGGCGGGGTTAAAAGTTTCATTTTATTTGTAATTTGATTATCTAAGCTATTAAGTTGAGATTGAGTATTTATAGAATTTTTCCCTATTGGAACAGGTATAGGATTCGTACTTGATGGTCTAGAAATATTTATAGAAGTTTCAATTAAACCATTTGAATTTATCAAATTATTCTCATTTTTCCTATTATAAATTTCAAAATTCATATTTTCTTTTTCATTTTCATTTAATTTTTCTTTAAATTCATTTTCATTTGAATTTAAAGTTGAGTTAAAATTTAATTCATTTTGTTTATTGATGAAATTTATAGCACTAAAATCACTTAATTTAATACCAATTGAATTTGATATACTTCCATATAAAATACCAACTCCAGGTGTTAAATGCCATAATGGAATTCTATCAATAGGTTCAATAGTTCTTGAATGATTTAAACTTTCATTTGAATTTGATTTATTTAATTTAAAATGATATGAAGATTTAGATGGAGATGAAATTATAGTTAAACTTGCAATTGGATCATCAGGATATGATCTACATTTTATTGAATTTAAATTGTTATTTTGTTCTTTATTTTGATTTTTAATTTGAAGATTACTTGTACGTCTTGCATAATAACGATCAATTATATCATTTGGAGACTGATTACCACTTATTCGTCTTGTAAGTAAAATTGTAGATTTCGTATTTTCTTCATTTGATTGTGAAATCTTAGATTGTCTTCTTCTTTCTAAATTTGTTGAAGGGGATGATAAACCTTTTATACTTTTTGAACTAGTCATAATCGCCTGTTCTTTCGATACATTTGTTTTGGAAGGAGAAAATGTTTGTAATTCCTTATCGGATTCAGATTCATTGGCGAAATTATGATTTGTTGATTGATATAAAGGTGTTCGGAAATGATATGGAGAATAAAGTTCATTAGGCCAAGCGTACATTGACATTGGAATTGAATGTCCAAGCGCAATGTGTAAAGGCTGTGTTTCTCTCAATCGAGTTTCAAGAGGTGAAAATATGTAAGAAGGTGGTGAGGAAGTTATAGCCCAAGTTGCAAGAGAAGAAAGGTGGTTCCTATGAAACAAGATTGAGCTTTATTAGCTTTGAGATCAAATCGTGAATGGATATTTTTCGGGAATTCTATCATTACAATGTACTCACTCAATTACCTTTGAGTAAACATAGGAAATTACTATAACTCTAGGAGGGGGTTGACATACTTTTGCAATATGACTGAATACTGCTTGAGCAGGTAATGGATCAAATACACCATTTTCCACTAAAGCAAATCATCATAATCAATTTGTATCAAGTCGTTGACTAAACACGAACAATAATATTCGAGTCAATAGACATAGAACTCACTATAATCTATTTTTACAACTGGATCATGTAATACTGAAAAAGGTTGAGGTACAGGATTTCTAATTCTACCATTCGAATCTTTATTATTTATTGGTAATTGATAATCACCAGTTGAATATGGTGATCTAAAAGTAGCATTTTCACCTTGAAATCTATATTTTATATGTAAAATACTAACATTTGAATGAGGTTGAGATGTTAGCCACTAAATAAATTCACACCAATTGAAATCAGTTTTCAAGACACTCGATCCTTTTTTATAAACCTGATCCATATTGCATAATTTCCTTTTCGGAAATGATTTAACAATTCTGAATCTGAAAAAATATTTTAAAACTCACTCTAGCATGTTCCAATAATCTAATTGAATCTTTAAAATCATCTCCTTGTAAACCTTTTAAATTTTCATTAGGTGATCTCATATAACTACTAAAATTACTAAATAAATAAAGTGCGTCACGATTAGGTAAATCAGGTGAAAGTGGTCTATTAGTTGGAGAAGTTTTTAAAGGAGAAAGTAAAACAGAACGTGGTGTAGCACTAGGTGATTCTAATGAATTTTTATTTTCATCAATATATTGTATATTTATTTTAGAAGATATTTCATCTTCTTCAAAATTATCTTCATTATCGTATATAAACGGATCCGAATTTTCATTCAATTCAATAGGAGAATTTACACTTGGTAAATTTTGAAAATTCGTATTACTTGCCGGAGCTGAAGTAATTTGAGATGTTAAAGGTGTTGGTGGAACTGGTTGAGTATTAAGACGAGGTAATGATGATGGTGTAGTAGGTGCCATATCCGTGAATACAATCTTTGATATTTCCTTCAATATTTTATCTAATAGAACCCAATCCTATTCCTGGCGTCCACGGAAAAACTAATATGGATCTAAATGGAATCTGTCCTTCTTGATCTGAGAGAAATCAGCGTTCAGTAAATCGAATTCTATATTCAGACCAGACCAGTGAGTCTTAAGCTTCATAAGCCAATGTCGGCTTGTCTTTGTTATGTTTATTTCGGTCCTATTCAGAGTTTTGCAAAATCGAATAATCGTATGACATCGATACACCTCGATTAGCGCATCCGGATTTATCACAGAATGGGGGAATGACTATGAAAGGAAGGGATGAATGCTCAATATATTCATAAAGGAGGCCATCTTACCGTCAACCCATCTTCACTTGAACATCAAATCTGGGTGAGCTGCAATTCGAGCTACACTTAAGCTGCTATAAATACCACAACAGTATTACAATTGCGCATATTGATCGCATGACCGTAGATGTACTTCTTTCGACATCAGATGTTTATATCCAGGTGTTTTCGTACGATTCGTTTAGGTTACAATGATCAGTACGGAAAACGGTGATCGCGCCGAAATTCCACTCCTTTCTTCCCGCCATTCCTTTGCGCAACCACAAGACTTTTGAGGTAGTCTCGCATCACGCCATACCTTGTCATCTCTTCTGGAATCATCTTCACTCGTCATCTGTAATCCTGTGCGCTTTCTGCGCTAATCCTAGAAATATGGCTTGATCCTTCATAGTTGTGTTCATGCCGAAGTCAATTCTGGATTCTTGAGGCGATCAGTAAAAATATCGCTTCAGATCGACTTGACGGTTCTCGTACTGTACACTATGCATGTTCTCTATGTGTCATTAGTTCATTTCCGCTCCCCTACTTCTTTTCATAGACTCCCGCAACTTCCACCCTTTTCATTATACTCTTCTTGTGAGTGACTGCATCATATACTAAATGAGACAAAGAAACACCTTGACCAGAGTTCTTCCACCCATGCCAAGGCAAAGATGGGTCAAGTGCATCACACTTGTTCATGTAGACCGTTCCGCATTCCAATTCTGTGGTCAAGTGATGCGCAGCAGCAAGAGACTGAGGATCGTTAGGGTTTGTCCAAATTGATGCAGTCTGAAGTAGAACGAGATCAGCGGGCAGCTTAAAGGGCCAAGTACATGATGAAGCTGTATGAAGAAAATGCTTACCAGACCGTAGATAGAATCGTTCATCAATTGTAATGCCTCCTCATCATTCTCAACTTTCATTATGCCTACGACAGGTCCGAAGGTTTCTTCGTTCATGAGTTCCATCGCTACGTGGTGGATCAGCCTCCTGAATCGCGATCTAGTTCCACCTATGGCAGTAGATCACTCACAATGATTGACATTTGTCAAGACAGTGGGTCCGACAAGAGATGTACCTTCCTTAGCTTCTGGGAAATGGGATTCATCCAATACGACCGTAGCTCCAGCCTCGACTACAAAACGCGCAGCAATATCAGCTTTGCAAATGGCACTTAGTTTTAGCCAGTATGGAAGCACTCACTAGCATCTTTCACTTGTTTCCTTATTCTAGCTGCGCTAGCAACACTGACAACAGGACCAAGAGTGACTTTGGGGTCAGATGGGTCACCGAGCTTGTAATTCTTGGCTACTTCAACGAAGGCCTTGACGAATTCGTCGTATATGGACGATTGCACGTAAATCCTCTCGATAGAGCAGCCTGCATGGTGCGACTTGTTGTAAGCAGTCAAACAAGGTTCGAAGTATGTTTCTCACTCACAGGATTGACCAGAATTAAACATGACACCTGGAAGCACATTGAATCAGCTTCTACCAGCGGAAGATCCACTCAAGTGAGCTCACCATCAACAACCTGCTCAGCAGTCCACTTGATATCCACATCCTCCCTCACATAAGCTGGATCATTTCCTCCCAATTCCAGACAAATGCCTTTGAAGCTTTTTCCTTGACTTGCAGCTTGTTGAACAGCCCTTCCACCAGGAACACTACCAGTAAAAGAGATGAAATCGATTCTTTGATCTTGACATAATTGCGATAGCGTTCTTTCTTGAGTTAAGTGGACTACTTGAAGGACATTGTTGGGTAATCCTGCAGATTGCCAAGTTGATACCCATCTTTCGGCAGGCGAAGGGGTTTGTGGTGCAGGCTTGATGATCACAGCGTTTCCCGATAAGATCGCTGCTACTATTGCATTGACTAAGCACATGTGAGGGTAATTCCAAGGCGATAGCACACTGCACTCATTCGATTAGTCATCACCCGTAGCAATTTGAGGATTTTCATTGACGACTTACGCTATGACACCTAAAGGCTGCTTTAAAATCCATTTCTCCAATCCTTCAACTTCAGGTTTAGTAACACCGATTGGGGCGAGAGCTTCCGTCGCAATCTCGATCATATGTCTGGCTCTCCATAAAGTACCATTGATTTCTCCTTTGCATTGTGAGATTGGTCTAGTCAGAATGTACCAGTCAGCTTTGGTCTGTGGTAAGTATTTCACCATCGAGCTTACCTTCCCATTTGCACAGAAAGATCCTCTGCAGCTACATCGCTGATATTCTCAAATTCGGTCTGCGGATAAGGATCGTCTCAGTATAAGCTTCTTTCACGACGCACGGTGAAAATCCAGCTTACAAGCCATTTTTTCGCTATCTCGATTCTTTCTTCCAGAGGCACCTTCTTCCAACTCTTATGCGCTTTGACACTTTCAGCAATGACATTGTCTAGCTCTGACTCCGACAATAGAGGTCTGGTGCAGACCGGTTGCTGAGTATAAGGGGAGATTGTAGTTTGGATATTGATGTCTACCATTTTTTTTATCTTACTGAAGGCTCTTGAGTTGAACTTGAGGATGTTGTCAATCAAGATAAGGATTATAAAGTAGTGGGAAGCTACTCACATCTCGCAGACTCCTTCGCCGAGGGGAACCTTAGTGGAGGCATAAACCGATAAGCTATTGATTACGTATTCTTCTTCACTTGTCACGTGGCGCTGAATTGGTTCCGTATTTCTCCAAAATCTTGAATTTCTTTCAATTCTACTTTTTTAAACCAATTCAAGTGACCACAAGCATATATCGAGGTTTAGACATACCGAGATAGAAATACAAGCAAGTAAATCCGTAACTCATCACCACCTTACCACATTACAAAGAGACTAAGATGGCACCCGAATCAACCCCCAAAAAGGAGAAGAAAGACAAAAAGAGAAAGTCCGAAGCCGCTGATCTCCCTGTTCAACCAGAAGCTATCCCACCTGCTGAAGGGACAGCCAGTGCTGAAGCTGTTGCTATGGAAGTGGATGGGGAGAAAGCCTTAAAGAAGCAAAAGAAAGAGAAGAAGGAGAAAAGAAAGAGCTTGGCTGCTGGTGAAGGTGCAGAAGAAGAAGATGACAAGAAGGTGAGCTCCCTTCTTTGTGCGATTGACTCAAACCCTACTCTTCAACTGAAACTATCTCGTCAACCTCATAAGATAATATTGCCATCTGCAGTTTTGTGGAATGCTGATTATCAACGACCGTGTAGGCCGAGTTCTCAGTACCTCTTGACGCCATCTCTCCAATAGCATCCCCATTAGCAAACAAGAAACTCACTAAGAAGTTATTCAAAACCACCAAGAAAGCATCCAAAGCTCGACAATTGAAGAGGGGTGTCAAAGAAGTTGTAAAGGCTATAAGAAAGGGCGAGAAGGGATTGTTATTATTAGCATCAAATATTACACCCGTTGATGTCATTTCGCATTTACCCTTGATCGCCGAGGAAGCCAACGGTGTAGAGTATGTTTGGGTATTGAGCAAGTGAGTACTCATCCGCTTCTATGAACATCAAGACTCAAATTGTCGCACTGTTCAAATGGTGTATGACAGAAATCTCCTCGTCTTCAGTCAATATAATCACGGGATTCGAGCTGATGCGACACATCTTACAGGGAAGAACTAGGTCAAGCAGCTGGAACAAAACGAGCTACTTCATGCGTACTTATCAGGTAAGCTGCGACTGTCTTATCGATTATCTTGGGCATGGAACAGAATTTGTCTGACCTGTTGATACAGTACAACACCAGTAAAGAGAGCCGCACCAAAAGACGGCTCAACTCCAAAAGGCGCATCAGCAGAAGATCTCGCAGATCTTAAATCAAGCTTGGAGGAAATAATCGAGGAAGTCAAAAAGCTCGAAAGTCCTGCTGCCATCAAATACTAGGGTTTGACGACGCATCCAAGTGCAGAGCAGAGGAACGGAATGGAAGTGAATAGCTTGTAGCTCAAAAGGCTATGTAGAGGAACATGTGTTTCCTTGTCCTAGACGTGTATGTATCTTTTTGGATCTCCTGCTGCCGAGTAGTGACTGCGGGAGACAGCGATATATAAGCAGGATTCACTGAATTGGCTTTTATGCGAACGAACCTGACTCTTTGATGAGATATCTTTGAGAATGGAAATCCATGTCTGTGAAACTGAATAAGCTAATCCGACCGAAGTGATGTATCCAGTGGAATGTCTCATGTAAGGTGTGTTGGGATCGGGTAAAGAGCAGAGGATATCAGCGCCTACGAAACATGGATGATCCTCCATTTCCGCGAAGAACAGTAGGTAATAGATGGTCGGGATAATCGTCTGCTGCGAGAAACCGTAAAAACAAAGAAAAGCGGAAGTAAAGATTATACTGTACTGTAATGACCAGTGATAGCAGAAGATAAGCAACAAACAGTAGAAAAACGAAATGTAGTCAGTGCGTAATTTCAGCAATTCCGTTATTCTCTCACCATCTAGATCCTGAAAGAATGAAGATGATGATTCGAGCAGTGACATTTTTCTCATCAGTTATGGTACACAAGTGGTCAAAGTGGTTGGCTTTAGGATGAACTTTCTATGTAACAATTAGAGAAAAATATATTCTATCGCCAATGCCCTCAGGGCTTCGTGCGTTCAAACCGCACCCATAGCAACAAGCCTTTTTATTTATATATATATATTGCGACTAGATTGCCATCTTGATGAGAAGCAGTATATGATACAGGTGGAGGATCCGGGGCAAGAATGAGTATGGTCCAAGCGAGGAAGAAGGAAAACCTTACAGCTTGAGCTGACGACAGGTGAATATGATCCGACCGAACCGCTCTATCGCCCTTGACAACGAGACTGATCCGTTTGAACGGCATTGTAAACACGAGGCTGATTTATCTCTACAGGAACTGATTGATGGTGTGACTTTGTATCGACCCAAAGGAGGGTAGTTAAAATTTCAAGGTTCATTTCAATGTGACAGTGGCAGTAAATTGATGACTACTGCAGCGGGTTGGTGAGAAGGCATAGCCACAGCATTTCCTAGAATACGAGCAGACCTGGCCATGCCTTATATTATGATACCTCCTCCAGTACTATCGTCCATATTGAATGACACAGTAATTACCTGGAAGATACCGATTACAATTCCACAAGATATAGTGAATGCTTGACAGCTGAACACCTTCAGCAATCTGCGCCAGACCTTTGTTCCCCATTGGTTCTGGAAGATCCATCTACTACCACAAATGACTCCGTATCCGGTGGTAAGTTCTCGGATTCTTTCAGCTTTAAGTCTTTCGAAAGGCCAATTTGACCTTCGAAGTTGAATTTAGGTTCTAAGCGGCATCTGTGTCCAATCATTCTCGGGATTTCTCTCGGAGTCATCCCACTTATAGGTATAAGAATATTCTCTAACGTGTGGTAGTTGAATGTCCCCCCGAAACGTACATACAACTTGTTCTTCACATTGTTTTCATTGGATGCACGATTGACAACGGGCGTGATGTGGTCGTTGTCGGAACTATCATCGCCAGAGGCATCGAAAGACATGCGTTGAGAACTTGCGGGAAGAGTGAATCTATCAAATACCGGAGCCCGGAATCTCTTTCTGCTCCTGACATCGTCATCAAATTCAAATCCAACTCCAATTCGATCATACATATCTGAATCCTCATAGTTTTCAATGGAGGTATCGCGGTTCTGCCTCCTTATCTCTTCATAGTCGGCAGTGCCAAGCTGAAGATCATACTGTGTGCCATAATCTGCGTCCTCTTCATCGCTCAAGTCTTACTCAGCTCGGATTATGTTTTCCTCTTCAATTCTGTCGATAGGTTGGGGATGATGGAGACTTTCAGCTCTAGTATCGATAGATCTGGGATAGTCACGGGGAAGTGTTTGTTGGGCTTGAGGCATTTTTTCTTTCTACGGCTCAACGATGAAACGCTGTATATACTTGTGATTAAATTTGATGAATAGACCTGAAGGATTGGATTGGGTATGACAGACCATATAGAAAAAGGCGATTCCCTCTTCAAATGAACTATACAATTCCAGTATCTATGTTCATCCTTTCAAATACCAGTGGTACTTAAATACCTCCTTTCAGCTCCATTACGCCAAGAACCCGTTGATTCTGCCATTCTTGCGTCATGCAGCATTATTCACTACCTTTCAAAGTTGTAAACCATTCGTGACGGGAGGGGTTTGATAAGCTGTATGTGTTCAACTACGCTTCCATTGAATAAGACCTTAGGTGATTGGAAGGCTACAAGAAGGGATGGGTGTCCCTTAGCGATCCTAGAATTGCTACCGCAGAGTGAAGCACCACGCAGATTGCCCGCCACACCAAGTACGACCGAGTAGCAAAAAGACAGCGAAAGACAGTCACGGGATGCGAATTTTGGAAATAGATACACATGGGAGTACTATCAACGTGTAATCCTAACCTTGGACTGATAACACAGGTTCACTCGCCTATGCATCTTCATCACGCCTCCCCGTAGGATTATAAACAACAATAGGGGGTATCGGCCGTTACGTCCTCCATTCTGCCTAAACCTTCCAATCGATACTGTTCTATGGGTCGATAATACCACTCATATCCGAAGGACACTGTACAGGTCTATCACCAGATCCGGGCATCTTTGTCGTCCACTGCTGGTTCGTTTGCGTGTGTTACAACCTCTCCTGCGATAGCGCGGAGATCCCACTCTTCTGGATCATTATCACTTTTGAAATCTTTCAAATTGTTGATTGGCCAACTGTACCACCCCACATGGTTTTCTGACCCATCCCTGTACTCCGCGTAAGAAAATGTATGGATAATCCTACCATCCCTGTCACCTCGGAGCTCATCTACGATAAGTTGAGATTCTGTATGGCCTGAACCGCGACCGTATACGGTAAAAACTTTTGACATTCGTTTTTTCAACAGTGTCGTCGTTGTGAAAGCTTGCGGTACACACTCGTTTGAGTGTTGAGATATTCTTGCATCTCGTCTTTGGTCAGCTTTAGTGGTAGCCTCAGTGATTAACCCTTGTTCTAATGAAGACTCCCGCAGGGCCTTGATAGGATGTCCTTCATGCGTTTGTCCATCGCTGTGTCTCTGAGCCTCATCGATAAATGTGTTGAGTTGTGGCTGGGAGTTGTGGTATGACAAAGCTGTTCTTTTTTTCTCTGTCGCTTCACCATCGAGGGGTGCACGGTCGCCGGATAACTTACGAGAATCACTAGCTGACTTTGCTGTGAGAGAAGAGGCGATCTCTGATTCGTTTGCGCTTTCAGACATTTTTGTGAGCTGTAGTTTATGCTTGACACAGATAGATTGAGTTTAAGCAAAGGGTTTATGCAAAGTTGTTTAAAGGTGAAAGCTTTAGATTCGCTTGGTAAAGCCGTTAATAAGCAAGGATATATAAGTGAGGAGATCAACGAGATACGGTTGTACAGCCAAGAATGCGATTTCTTGCCGTTGATACTAATGATGGAAAATCTAGGAGTCAGAAAGAGTGCAAGTATGAAGCCTTCGAAAAAATGGTCAACGGATCTCTCCTTTCATTGGAGAAGTGACATCATGTATCTCTCCTTTCAACTTATAAGTAACGAGGAGTATACGTCAATACTTGCTATATCAATACTTTTTGAGATAAATAAGAGAACGTTTAAGTGACTAGAGCCTAACGGCGCTATAGGGTTTCCAGTCAGAATCTAGGAAGATATGACCACAAGATACTTATCCGGCCGCTCAATTTCCCATCCTGCCTGAAGCCCTCGCTCGAACCTTTCTGCAGTCGACCAACTATACTAAGCTTTATTTGGCAAATGTGGTTGAATTAGATGAGGAGCTCATGGAGATCTTCGTCTTTTGGTTCGTTCACGAGCCTTACAACCTCTTCTGCGATAGCGCGGAAATCCCACTCGTGTGTATCAGTCTTGAAGTGTTGCAAATTTTTGATTTCACATGTGAGATCGGTGACTTCGGAGCCATGCCCGTCCCACTCTTGGTATCGAAAACTGTGATAGATCCTGTCCTCTTTGTTATTCCTCCATTCAAGGATTGAAAGTCGAGATCTCTTAGCAAGGAGTTCATTCCTAGAACCGGTAGCACGTTCGCTGTAAGCCTTTTGCAACTCGCTTTGAAATAGGGTTCTTCCCTTGGTCCAGGTAACAACATTCTCCGCAGCACTATTCGTATCAGTATTCTGAAGTCCTGAAGACGACTCGTTTGAGAGTCGAGATCCCTTCGTATAGTCTTCAAGTTGAGGATTTTGGGTACTGTCATGGGCATTATCTTCTTCCATTTTGGAAAGAAGATGTTCAAGCTTTCAGTATTACCTGGATTTGCTGCCACAACGTTATGTCGTCGAGCGTTGTTGATAGACAGGCTGGACTGTGAGACAAATGTCACTTTTCTTTGTAGTCTAGGAGTTCTGTCGAGAGCCAGGTAGGACCGCAAAGAGGGTTCATCTGTTATTAGATGAAGAACTTTGGATGTAAAAACCTTAGGTTGAGCTTTCAGTAAACACCAAGTTAGAATTGAACGGATTGAAGAGGTAGGCTTATAAATGGTGCAGAAGGAATGTCTTCCATCTAGCACCCCGCATCATGTCGAAATGGAAAACACGAGAGAATACAAGATGGTTCTGACTTGAATGGAAGGCTCAAGGATTGTGACGTATTGCAGTACTGAATATGGTTCATGAGCATCCTTTCGGTCGAGTAGGCGAAACGACATCACGTATAAGTGTAAAGTGAGCAGCCTTGGAAGAGTCTCTACCGCACCAAGGGATTCTGGTGGGTAGAGCAATGAGAATCCTCAAGATATGGCTTGCAACTTTACATCAGCTGGGAATGCTATGTGTAAACGAATCCAGCTATGTACGGCCTATGTCTATCGACAGTGTTGTCTTAGTCAGTGACATCTTCTATCGATTTACAACTTTTGTCCTGATTTGATAGTCTCGGCATGATCTGGAGTAAACTGACTCGCAAAAGCCAGCAGTCAAGTTATGATTTTCGGCTGACGTGCTAGGTGCTCTAAAAGCTTAACTCACCGATTGCTCGCACACCTTTCTGAAGATAGAATAGGGCGTATCATACAACTCTTTTGGCGGACCCAGCTATCATAGAAAATTATTCCTCTGCGCTGGCTCGTAGTGATAGATGGCTGGTCCCGTTCATACTACTCACCTCTACCAGTTTCCCCTGGTCCATCACCAGGATTTTATCGTGATTGATCACAGTCTGAATCCTGTGGGCGATCGAAATCAACTATACATAGGTGGTGTCAAGTTTAGTAGACCGTCATATAGGTTCAATGCTAAAAATGAAACTAACAGTAATATCTTTGAAATGAT
Source organism: Kwoniella pini CBS 10737 (assembly GCF_000512605.2). Taxonomy (NCBI): domain Eukaryota; kingdom Fungi; phylum Basidiomycota; class Tremellomycetes; order Tremellales; family Cryptococcaceae; genus Kwoniella; species Kwoniella pini. Next base: position 571,427 of record NC_091726.1, read on the forward strand.
CCTGGATAATCTCCTGGATGACGGTATCAGTTTGAGGATCAACCGATGAAGTGGCTTCGTCCAGAATGAGGATTTTTGATTTTTTAATCATTGCTCGGATCAGAGCGACTAAAATGGAACGATTATATCAATAGATTCTCTTCTCAATACGCGACCTTGATGATATTGACAATTATGTAACTTACCTAACTGTCTTTCACCGGAACTAAGATTCGACCCCTTTTCTATAACGATATAATCAAGCTTCAATTTTTCTCTTAAACTATCAGAGGTTCTAGAATTCCCTGATATTAACTGAATATTTTCGTTCAATTCATCGTCCGTAAATGATCCTGAAGGATCGATATTCTCCCTAATGTGTGTATACCAAAGATTAGTGAAATCACAGCCACTTCATCCAGACAAATGTGCTGACCGTATTGTCCCGCTGAAGAGGAATGGATCTTGCGGAATAATCGACATGCTATCCCTCAACTTCAAACAGATCAGTGTTGATAGCTGCGTAAATTGACATGGCCACCAAACAACAAGATGGTAACTCACTGTTCTGAGGCCTAATTTACTGATGTCTAAACCATCGATTTCAACAACTCCGCGATTTCTGATGACATTCTCGTCGACCTCGTCTCTATAAGGAGAAAGATCATCGGAGATCTCAACGAGTCTAAATAAGACCTGGGTCAAACTGCTTTTACCCGAGCCTGTCCTACCGATGATCCCAAATCTCTCTCCTGGCTTTATAGCGAAATTGATGTTTTCCAAAGCGAGCGGTAAATCCGGTCTATATCTCATTGATACATCCTTGAACACAATTCCACCTTTGGTTGGCCAGACTTCAGATGGAGGATCAGTAGAGAGTTCTGTTGGAGCTTCACGAGGTAATTCCATGTAATGCTGTACTCTTTCGACAGTATTCTGTTACATGAGTGCTCCAATTATCAGTAAAGATTCAAGTGAGTCATTATAAAGGCTTGTTTCACCGACTTTACCGTACTCACCATCGAAACTACTGCTTCCACGAAATATCCGACCAATCGATTCGAGACTATTTGTCATGTTTCAGCCTATCACTCTAAGGATGCAATAATCTGGGACAATATCTCACTAGAGGTAGAAATCATCACATAACTCAAAACAACCCCAAATTCTGCCGGACCGATTGTCTTTCTGAACACAATACCACAAATTGTGACGGTCTGGGATTCGTAATGAGCCATCAGTAGACCAGGTTCCGTCGTGGGAGCTTACCAAAACTGATAGTTGAGCCATAAAACTGATTCTGTGCGCTAACCAACTAAGCCGCCATGATACAGCTGCTTCATCAGCGGTTGTAGATTTTGGGCGACGATTTTCGAATCAAGGATGTCACTTACAAACCTTGAGTGAATCCCTTCAAGCCATTCATCCATGATCAGCGTCGATCATAGTCGATATAGCACACTGTGCCATGTGAACTTACACTGATCATCGTGGCCGACTGATGGAGCAGCGTAAGATTAATAGTCATCCGGGCGTGTTAGAAGAAGGATTGCTCACCGTGTGGAGATCGATTGAATTTTCGGATTTTCGCTGGAAATACTCTTGGCGTTTCACTGCCCTAATTATAGGTAGACCGGATAACTGAGTCAAAAATCAATCAGATTGGTCAGTGAATGAAGATGGGATGTAAGGTTTTCAAGCAAACGCTTACTTGTTCTCCCAGATTAATGAAGATATCGCTTCTCAAAACAGATACTAGTCTATTGATCTCCCTAGATATCCTCAGATAGAATACGGCAGATATATACTGACCGAGAACAATCATGCGAGTTGGCAAAAGATCTTTGGGGATCGGTAGGTATAGGTGATACTCACGTCATACCAAATAATCGGAACGAAAATCAGGCTCCCCCAAGGATATATGTAGAGTACGAAAACAATCGAACCGAGAATCGTTAAGATAGAGCTATCAGGCCAAAAGTCGATCACGATAATCAGCATTTGAGCCTTTGTAATGCACTCCTGTCTGCAGATAATTACCTGAACACATTATACCAATGGCCAGCGATCTTGTCATCTAAATCCTCAATATCTAACGTGAATAACACATTGGTCAGCAAGGGACCACCAACTACACCTCAATTGGTTCAGATCGAATGTGATAGAAGAGGGTGAGTATACCTTTTGATAAACGACTAATCACTCTGCCGCTCTTGTGTTCGGAACAAGTGTGAGCATGAGCAGATTCGCAGTGATTATGAGGTCAGACGTACCGGTGTTCTGTCATGCCATGAGATCGGAGATCGGATCACCCCGTCCCAAGCTGAATTAAACATGTAGAACGAGGCTCTTATGCCCGTCAAAGTCATGCTGAAAATAGCACTCCACTATAAGAATGTCAGCTTCTTAGACGCTTCCTCGATAGCATGATAGATCTGTTCTGGTATTCACTGTAAAGAAAGCCAGAGCTAATCCAAATCCTTGAAGAAGGTAACCATATCAGCTCGCAATTCCTTACAACATGTACCATCCCGCTCACCACCATATATGCCGATGTAGGTATTTTGTGTCATACCTGAAAATCGATTGCCGGACCAGTATCCTAGGAACAGGGTATTAAGGATACTGGCAACTTGAGCAAGAACCAGCGAGACGATCACGACGAATCCCAAGAACTTCGATTTTATGGCTGAGATGTATTTCTGATAAACTTTATACGCGACTTGACCTTCGGATCTATCCTCCGGAAGTATAAGTTTTTCACCTATTGCAGACTTTACTTGATCCTTTGACCCTGTCATATCTACGTCCTTGGCTTCGTACGGTTTGGTTATCCGGCTATCTTCCTTCGTGTTCATTAAGCCCTGGTGTGCATTGAGAAGCGATCTGAAAGACTCCTCACGTGCCAATAGATCCTACATTCAGGTGATCAGCCTCTAATGATGGCATGATAGTGACCGTGTAGTGGCGTACTTCGTATGTACCTCGTCCGACGATTTGGCCATCTCCGTACTCATCTGTGCCCATGAGAACGATAACATCTGCCTTCATCAGTAACTCGTGATGGTGAGTGACAATCACACGGGTTCGACCACTCAGTGGACCGTCGAGGATGCAATTTTGAACGATATGACTCGCCACATGAGGGTCCACGGCAGAGAAAGAATCGTCCAGGAGTACGATTTCGTTTTCAGAGTAAGTGACGCCCGCCAAGGACAGTCTCTGGCGCTGACCACCCGAGAGTGTGACCCCCCGTTCTCCGACTTGAGTACTGCACGACCGATCGAAAGCAAATTAGGGCTGTTAAAAGCATAAAATTGAATAATGTAAAGGGGACGTACAAGATGCCGGAAGGTAGACTTTGGATATCATTCCGAAGACCACAAGCATCGATTGTCATCTCCAATTTAGACGTATCCCCCTCGTTGAGGACTGTTGAGAAAGCTATATTGTCCAGTATAGATGCTGATCGGACCCAAGGGGACTGTGGCGCTGGATCAGGAAGTGTATAAGGCGTATCAATTGTGTAGGTCCCGCGTTTCACCTTACATAGCCATAGATGGACCTACCGTAGCCTACTTCCCCTCCCAGTGATACATGGCCGTGTACCTGCTTCACTTCGCTAAGTATCGCTGACAGTAGTGTTGTTTTCCCACAGCCTATCCTTCCTACGATACATACCAAAGAACCTACAAGTTGCGCAAATGGGTCATTTTGGGGGGGATCAACGATATTGCGGCACAGCCTCACTATATGGTTAGGGAAATAAACGCTCACCTCGCGGAATTTGCAGATCTACATTCTTTATTGAGAAAGAGTTACTTTGCTCTTGGGATATGTCCCTTTGTTGAGATGATAGCGGTTCATACCCTGATTTCAATCGTCGGGACAGGGGTAAACAAGTCTGAAATGAGCGAATTGTTGAACTATGGGCATCATTTCCGTTTGAAATAGCATTAGTTTGACTGGCCAGTGAGAAATCGCCTTGGATATCAATGGCATTTTTGGATCTAGGGTCAATTGGAAATTTTTGGTCGACTTCTTCTGCCTATAGATAGTCCGGCCATAAATTAGTGTGACTTGGTGCCAACAAATCAAGGCGTACCCACTTGGAGAAATTCATCGATTCGAGCTGTGCGAGAGGTATGTCACTACTCAAGGCTCTCATTTTCAAGATTAATTCGATAAGTAGCGAGCTTACCTATACCAGCCATAGCTTGACTCAGGGCTGATATGACATCAGGTATGTCAGCAATCGGAGCTTTAAGAGCATTATAACATTGTAAACTTGAGAAAATTATCGCTGGATCGAGTTCATTGCCAATCAAGGCATGAACGATAAATGTCACTAAATCGTTCAGCAAAGAGTTAATACTGTAAAAAGGCTACGATTGGAATATAGACTGACTAATGGCCGCGAGGGTTGGTAATAAATTCATGATTGCCGACAAAATAGATTTAGCAAAGCTGTTAGCTAAAAATCTCTTCAATTCAATTTGTCGTAGGTGACGGATCTTTTCGCCAAACCAATCTTCATAAGCGTATAATTTTACTGCACGCATGTTGCCCAAAGCCTCGGAAACTAATTTGACTCGTTTGTCCATCACTTCATTCTGAGCTTTACGAAGCTTACTCATGTATTTGAACATGATCACTGCTTGTAGACATCATCATTCCATCTGAGCCATAGGATACTGTATAATGAGAAACGCACCTTTGAGTGGTATAGTGAGAAGTATAACCTATATTTCTCCTCAGCAACGGGTCGAGCAGTACAAGGAGCGACAATAACATTGGTACGTACAACTACGCCAACTAGAGCGGAATAACCTAATTGAAAATACAAGAAAGCGATTGACCATATGATTTGTGCCGGGATACAGAATATCTCATTTGACCGATCAATCCCAGCTGCCTGTGAAAGTCATTTCTGTCAACAGTAGCAGGGTTTCAGCGGATTATACTCACAATAGAAGAAGCATCTATAGAAAGCATGGTAGTAATTCGACCATCAGTCATCCTACTGCGTGATTCGCTAGATAATCGCCTGCAGCCCATGAATACATAAGTACGCAACAGGTCAGGCAGAAAGAATGGTTCGACTAATGCAGTAACAACTTACATAGCCTTCCTTGAAATCATGCTTCCTATCTATCTCCTTTCTATTTTAGCTGTCTGTTGGTCAAGGTTAATTGCGCAGATAGAATGAAAGCTTACCGCAGCATTGAAGAGTCTTCCAGTTAATCTCGATCGCCAATTACTATAGTACAGTGTTGAAGATGCCATGAAAAGCATGATCCACATCAAGATACCTATGCTCAGCATATACCATACAGGTTTTGGAGGAATCAAGTCGTCAGTACTGTTTCCTGTAGTCAAAGCCGTACTCCATCGATAAGCTCTCGAGATCTGATTGAGTAAATCTTTCATGAGAAGAGGAACTATAGAACGAAATGACACTTGAGAGGAAAGTTGAAAATCCATCAATTTGGGTATTAAGTCCAAAACATATGGGAAAAAATAGGATTCTCACATCCCAGAAGCTTCCAAGCAATGGCAAACCACCAAGACTTGCGTACCACCATATAGATTGCGTTGAAGAAGCTATATTCAATGGGATATGTCCCTTCTCGAGTATCTTGCGTTAATACCTGTCTATATTCGGCAGCTGGCTTGTGATGGCGATAGTAGGCATCTTGAAGCTGATTGCCCAACTATCAATGTGAAAGAGTCAGCCATCATCTTTTCCAAGTGATTTCAGACCGCTCACTAATTGAGCCTGAAGATCTGGAGTCAATTCGTAGAGATCTACAAAAGAAAACAATCCTCGTAGTAAGTTTCGTATCAAATTGAAGGATAATTCTGCAGTCTCACCATCAGCTTCCATTGCTCTTGACCACGCTACACGGATAGATGGTCCTGCCCAATTCAGTAAGAACTTTGATAAGAAGCTTGATTGTTCATAGGGCAAGAATTCATCTTTAAAAACGGCTTCGGGAGCGGGCGAAGGTCCATAAAAAGGGATAGGCATATTGGTGTAGGTAATTTATAATTCAGCAAGGCTTTTTGTAGTATGTCGTTGATGTATGAAGTAGTGAGATTTACAATGTAAGCTAAAACTTCACCAGGAAGGCTCCCAGTCAATTCCTCTGAAATTGACGGTGAATCAGGATTTAGTAGGAGTGTCGAGTCAGTTGCGATTCTCACCCCTTTGTCAATTCGATCCTTTCATGTGACAACGGAAAGATGGATTAGTGGAGTATCGAAGCAATTCTCTCTGCAATTCTTCCACCCTGCTACATCTTACCCAGCGCTCTTAATTGAAGTCTTCATTTACTACTTGTAAATAGCTCAAAATCACTGAGGGAGATAAGAGAAAGACGAAAAGTGTATCGGTCAATGATGCAATTCAAAGACATTCATTTCCGACGGAACAATCCCCGTCGACTCCTATAATAGCTACTCGATATAAAGGTGGAGGAAGGCCATGTCATAAAGGTTGATGAAACAGCTACTGACTCGTTGACTATCTTGTTTTGAGTTCAAGTCGGGATAGAGACGACTCAACGATAAGATGCCCAGATCGAGAACAACTTCAAGATCAAGAGAGCCTGAAAGAGAAAGAAGGTATCGTGATCGCTCACGTTCCCGAGATAGAGATATGGACAGGAAACACAAGGATAGGTCAACTTCGCCTTATGAGCGAGATAGAGAAAAAGATCATAAGAGATCACGAAGGATGGAAAAAGAAGAGGAAAGGTCACAATCAGAGAATGAAGGTGTAGATCTGAGAGATATGGGAGTAAAAGAAATAGGGGAAGAAGATTATTTGTAAGTTGTTTTGGTTATTTTCAGCTCAACATGTTTTTGCTGATTGTTATTTGAGAATAGCTTGAAAGCAAACGAATTTAAGCATTGGCTCAAAGTGGAAAAGGCAAAAGTGAGTTAATCTAAATCGTACACAAGATGTAAACACAATACTGAACAGCAAAGTTCTAGTATCTTGATGGAATGTCATCGGAATCAGCTCATAAATATTTCAGAAAATTCGTTCGAGTGAGTGATAAATACTCATGTAGAACTGAATTAGATCTCAAATATATACTGATGCTGGCTATGTTTATTCAGCGATGGAATGATGGAGTTTTAAAACCTGATCAATATCATCCACCTTCACGAACAAAAGCATCCGAAAATACAGGATATAAATGGTCTTTTGCTGAAAGAGGAGATACAGCTTCTAATTTATCATCAATTAGAGCCGATGTACAACGTTCAACTCATGGTGAATCATCTTCTAAATCTAAGAGTAATTTAATTGGACCTTCTTCTTCCAGTTCGAGAAATATAGGACCATCAATACCTTCTGCATCAGATAGACAATATGGTATAGAAATTGCTAAAGATATCAGAAAAGCAGAACGTAAATCTCATTTGAAAGATATATATAATAAAGCAGATGAATTGATACCAAAATCAGGAGGAAGAGAAGGTAAAATTGAAGAACGTAAAGCTATAAATGATGAAAATAGAAAATTTAGAGAAAAAGATATTACTGCTGGACTTGAAGTTGATGAAGGTACTTTAATGGGTGAAGGAGGTAGTTTTGCTGCGGCGTGAGTTTGAAGAATTTCGATGTTGCTATCAATGCCTACGTAGTAAGCTGATGGATGATATATGATATGTTATAGTCTCAAAGCAAGGGAACAAGCTGAATCTCGAAGAAAGGAAAGGAAAGATTTCGCAATGCAAGATCGTAGAGCAGCAGATTCGGAAAGATTACAAGAAAGGAAAGCGAAAGAAAACGCTACGATGGATATGTAAGTCAACTTTTTTAATCAATTTCAATTCAAGTGATTGTATTGTGCCGGCTGACTATTGTAAACATGCGGTGTTCCAGGTTCAAAGCAATGGCTAGACAGAGATTCGGATAATGGTTTCAACCGATGCAGAATTGTCCAACGTAGGAAAGTAAAGTAGATGATTCGATTTGGACATAATGAAGTGATAAATGATGTAAAAGTAATGTGATATCATGAAAAGGAATGCATCCCAAATTCCACCTATACAAAGATCCCTTGAGTTTAACGTTAAGTATTATATTTACTCGTCATCCTCTTCGGCATCATCACCACCTTCACCACCGGCAGAAGCCTTGGCTCTCTTTCTCTTTACTCGACCTGCTCGACCACCACCGTAAGGAGAGTGAAGAGCGTAGTCGATGTGTTTTTGAGAGTCAAGTCTGACGACGAAAGAAGGAACGTTGACAATTTGTTTACCAACTCGGATGTGTCGTTGTCTGATAAGGACTCTAGCGTGGTGAACGGATTTGGCAAGTCTAATTGAAATCATAGAAAATTCAGTCAATGCAATCCCCAACGATCCCGTGTCGGATGGAGAATGTAATTAAGAGACGTACCCAAGTTTGAAAACTTGAGTTTGCAATCGTCTTTCCAAGAAATCTTCAGTTTTAAGAGCCAACACGTAATCAAGTCTCATTCTAGTGTCATCGAGCACACCAATTCGCACGAGTCTTCTGATTAAAGCGTTACCCTCGAAAAGTCTCTTGGGGTCTTTGTCATCCAACTTAAGAAGCTCTCGGGCAGCTCTTCGGATCTATTCAAGTTGACAATAATCAGTATATATGTTCGCAAATGGACAAGAGACATCTGACTAACCTTGGAGAGGGTAAGTTGAATTCTCCAGATCTCTCTCTTGTTTCGGAGACCGTATTCACCAGCGAGCTGTAAGAGATTGAAATATCAGCATAAATCCAAATTATCATTTCGTTGTTTCCCCCTAAAAGGCATGGTCCATCCTAAATTCTCATTTTGACTGCGAGGCGATCAATCTCTCATCTATCTTGACGAAATCACATTATTCTTATCCACTTTCGACAGCTATCCCCTCCTAATGCCCTTCCTTAAACAGATCACGCCTCTTTTCCTGATATCCAAATTTGACAAAAACCCACCTTAAGCTCGGCATCGAGACGAGCGGCCTCGTAGGGTCGTTTTGGGACCTTGTAGGTCTTGGATTGCTTTCTTGGAGCACTAAGATGACACACAATCCATTAGTATCTGTACATTCTCCTTTATTTCCTATTGATATCCTGCTAAACTTGAGTGTTGACTTACGAGACCATCTGTTGAAGTTGACAAGGGAATTATCGAAAGTAATGAAGAAAGAGTGAATGAACTATACGTCAGCTAGATGTACTTGATCAATTGACAATGATAGGTGTAACCCACTTTTAACTTGCTGGATGAAGAAGACTAATTAAATTCAGTAAGATTCGATGTTAAGTTAAATTTACGGTTGCAAACCAATCCTCGGTCAGACAGTAGACAGCAGTAATGGCATCAATCAGCCAAAGCAGGCCAATAGACTGATTCACTAATAAACTCACTACGCAGACGGGAAAATAGCATGGCAAGTATAACCATTCCTATTAAATAAAATAATAATGCCGCGGAGTTATAACTTGGTATATCTAATTTCACGAAAACGTCGGGACTTGCTTAACTCCGATCAGTCATAAGGTTTAATTGATTCCGTTCTCACTGTAGTTTATACTTGCAGTTTTCAAGTAGTTGACCCTGACTTCCCACCATAGCCTTTGTTGGATGTTTCCCTCGTTTGGTTGTATGCTTTGCTGAGCTGCTCGTCGTTGCAGCTGACAATTCTACCAACATAATTAAGATATTCATTCTTAAATAAAAAAGCATCCTTAATCTCTATCGTCGACTTTATCAGATCCACGCAAGAGGTAAGCATCACCACTTCTTCTACTCAGCAGCACTATCGAAATCCCCCCCACCCCCTTGTCCTTCCTCTGGTCATTCACAGGTCAACTTTCGTTATCACTATCAAAGTTTAGAAAAAAAGGATCAAAAGGGGATAAGCATTCTGACATTATCCTTGTTCTTGTTATTATAGATCATTCAAAATGCCTCACTCATTCGGTTCAAGGGCGAGAACTCGTCACATGTTCTCTAGGAACTTTAAGGGTGGGTTATATATAGTCTATTGTATGAAGGATGTCAAAGAGAGGAGGAATGCTGATGAAAAAATTGCTCTTTTGCTTATATTTATATTCATCCATTCATTTAAACGCTATCAAATCATCATTCTACATCGACATCTCATTTTTTATTACGGATAATTCTTGGATCGGATGAATTGGTGGATGTCTTGAAATCTTAATATGAACTCGTAATGAACTTTTTTGGTTGTATCATTGGAAAAATTGGAATTTGGGATAAACAGAACATGGATCTCCTAACCTTACCACTTTCCTTAAGACGTACCGAGTCGGAGATATCGTTGACATTAAAGCCAATGCTTCTCAACAAAAGGGTATGCCCCACAAATGTGAGTTTTGAAATTTCATTTTAATTTAAAGGGGTTTGGGTGGAAGAAATTATATTAATATTGGGATTATTTTAGTCTACCACGGTAAAACTGGTATCGTTTACAACGTTACTGCCAGAGCTGTTGGTGTTATCTGTTACAAAGTAGTTAACGGTAGATACCTTGAAAAGAGAGTTAACATTAGAATTGAACATATTAAACATTCTAAATGTAGACAAGAATTCTTAGATAGAGTTAAATCTAATGCAGCTAAAAAGAGAGAAGCTAAAGAAAAGGGTGAACACGTTATTCTTAAAAGACAACCTGCTCAACCAAGAGAATCTAGACACGTCTCTATTAACAACAACCTTCCTCAAACCCTCACTGCCAGACCTTGTAAGCTAATTTCATTTCTATAAATATCAATTACGATGAGATTTGGCTAATATTTTGTTGTGTGATTTCACAGACGAAACTTTCATTTAAACTTTGGTTTACAGTTTTGTTTGGATTTCAATATGGTTTTGTACGATGAGAGATGTATGGATCATATAAAAATAATTATCGTGCATTTGTGCATTTGTGCATTCTTTCGATTCTCTCACTTATTTATCTGGATTTATCTGGATAACATAAACTTGGATCGACAGTGGTCGTTGAGTTAAGCGAAGGGAAGTATTTCAAAATGAATGATTGAGCGATACTTGAATTCTAAGCAACAGAGAAATACAGCAGCTAACATCATTCAATTCATGCAAACGTTGGTAATTATTATACATTATGAATTATTTTTAATATTTAGCATTCTTAATAACATTCCAACCTTTTTCTATAATTTCATTCATCTGTTTATCTTTATAATGTTGTTTATTGGATAATTTCAATTTCAATCTTAATTTTAATAAATTGATTATACCTTTATATTTTGATTTTTTATTTAAAATCATTATAATTGCATTTAATGCTAAACTATTTGAAAAGTAAATTCTATTATTAGTTTTTCAATATCATTTCATTTTCACTAAAACAAAAGAAAAAAGAGAAAAAAAGAAAATATATAAAACTAACAAGATGAAATTTGATTTTTTTATATTATAATGATTTTTAATATCATTTTTTCTATTATTTACATGATTTATTCTTGCTTTTCCAGCTAAATAAGTATATTCAATTGAATTTATTAAAGAATCTAAATTTGTGCGAAGATTGTCAATATCACCACAAAATTGATTAAAAAATAAACAGTAAATGAAAACTTACCAACTATTAATTGTTCCCTTCTTTGATTAATGATTTCATCAGATTTGAAATAATATGGTATTTTCATACTTGTTAAAGCGAAGTTGATATAAATATTAAGATGAACTGTATTAATATCATTATGCACAGTATCGAGCTTATCATAATTTCAATTCCCATTAATATCAAATACGATCAATGAGGCATTAATAACTTACATAGGCTATATGATTTCTATTTTCAAGTTGACGACTAAACCAACTTATGAACGTTGAACCTTTATGACGATCTGATCGAATAGCAAAAGATTGCTTGATTGCTATGGACCAATAATTTTTAGACGATATGCTCTTTCAAAAGTATAAATAATAACTTACGTCCAATTAATAGTCTAGGATGATCACTCATTACGTCTAACGTTTTTGTATTTATCAAAAATCCACAGTATGGGAATACTACAATTCATTGTGTCAATTGAATATTTTCTGCTTTCAACATCGTCGCTATCATGACTCACATATCTGTCCATCATCTCCAGGGTCAATTATTGCACCCATTTGACCTCGAGTTTCGCATTCAAACGATAACAAAGTTTTGCCTGATGAGACTTGTGCCCCGTATGTTGGAAATCCTTTTGTCATCGTTTCAACGAAACGGCGAGCAAGATTTGGAGAATCGGTGATGTATAAAAAATCATCTATATATCGTAAAAGACGCTACATGAGAAGAACCTATTTTAGCCTATGGTTTCGTTAAACAATTAATCGAATGGTGAAGAGACTTACCGATCCTTGTTGTCTTGTAAAAGCAAGAAACTCATTCTCCATACAAGCGTAAAAGAAAGAACAAAGTAAAGAAGAAATTTTAGATCCTTGTGGGATTCCAACTTTTTGCCTATAAAATTGCTTGCCAATCTAAGACCCGACGTCAAATCATCAGCATTCTAGCCAAATCGATACAACCCATTGATTATCATATTTATGACGAAAGTAGAATAGCATTGTGGATCTCACCTGCCATACATTATTCTGTATGTGAATTTTCAGTAAATCAAGGCAAGCTTCTCTTGTAATTTGTTTTCGTCGAACCTAAAAATTCTCGTAGTTCAGTTTTCATATTGTATGTTGCGGCCTAACATGATGGAAATGCCTTACAAGATCAACTATAACTGCGTTTCTCAAAGGTTTAGCTATCTCTTGAGCGTGTCCCCCAAAAGTCGACACGATGTGGTCTGCTTATACCATACGTCAGCCTCATAATACCAAAAGAATCCTTAACGTATGTCCTCACCATCAACAACAGCTCTCGACTTGAAAAGCCTCCTTGATGCTCCATGAGACGCTTGACTTGCTGGTGGTAAAAGTAAACAATATAGCATGACACAATAATCGTGGTTCTGGTGTACAGCGAGTTAGTTAGGTTGATGATGTAGGTGTTAAGACGAAACAGCAACAAGCCAGCTTACCTTGTCTAGAAGGTTTGAAACTACGTCAATCATTTTACCTTGTTTAATCGTATCGAAAGCAGATTTTATGTCCATTTTTACGAAATACAAATTTGGTCTACAATGGGTAAATTGTTTGTTCAACTTTCCTTGCATTCCGGACTTACAGCAGGAAATGATTTGAGACTTACACTTTCCCATATTTCTTATTCAAGTCCGCCTTCAGATGTTGTATTGGACCAAAAATTTCGTTCGTACCGAATAAAGATGCACCTAAGGATGCTCTGTGCCGATCCTAAATTGGGCGAAAGTCTATTGAGCATTGGCTCACAGTTTAAAAGCAATCAAAGAAGATTTTACCTTCTCAAAAGTCAAAATCTGATGTACACCTTTGAGAATCTGATTTGCCGTCATTTCCTTTTTATTGAACCCATGAATAGGTATTCCAAGGACATTTTTCGATTTCTTCATGTTAATCGGCATCGTAAGCTATTATTCTAGCTCAGAGACGTAAACTTACAATTTTCTTCCCCATATTGACGATTGGTCTAAATCCTTGAGGTTTAGGTATCAGTCTAACAGCTGATACGCCCAACGGACCCTGTTGAGCGAAATAAGATTCGGTCTATGTGTAAAGGTCAGCTACAGCAATGTATATGAGATAAGATTAGTTGTACTGACTTTATTCAGTCTTACCAATAAGTTATCTTTCAATTCATCCATGTGAGGTTTTGTAGCTTTATACCAATCTTCATGAGTATAATAAACGGTCTCGTACCGAGTAGTAGAAGTTTCCGTAATGTAGAAAGTATGCTATGCCCGTGATGCATTAGCTGTAAAAACATCAATGAGATCGTGTTTCTGACGTAGCCTTACTCGAAGTAAGGGGATCAGGAAGCTCGAGAATATCCACTCGATAAAATCTTCTACTACTCTCGTTCGTTTTGTTGCCTCGCTCACACTAATCCTTTGATTGTCATGAGGATCGATTCTGTTCCACTGAAATTCATTGATCTGTATACCTTGCAAGAGAGAGTGTAAATTGATTGGTTCAAATTGTTTAGCCTTGACAAACCGTTTCACATCTGAACATTCACAATACATTAGCCTTCTGTTGACAAAGCTATCAGTCAAGGTCAGACGGATGAACTCACGGCTTGTCAATGTGTCTAGATTATGCCGACTACCCAACATTTCGGATGAAAATAGCCGACGAAATATTGCAATTATATACCGACAGACCTGTCGCATGAATTGGTCAACAAGCAGCTTGTCTTAGAACTGTTTGTTTGACTCACTTGACCGTGAGATACAGGTTTCAGGAGCGGCGGAATAGCATCGCCCGCTTCACGCAGTTTGAACGGTTTTGAATCCTCTTGTGATGTAGGATCAGGAAAAACTTGAGTGATGGGTACACTGGTACTGGGTTTTACATTCGGATGATCATCTTTCAAAATGCCAACAGATACCTACAGGGAGTCAATATATGAGCATATGACTCTCCTTTTCAAAGCTGCGACCTTACAGGATTCACTTCCTGTATCTATGCCATCATTAGCTCAAACTCAATTCTATACAAGATAAACTGAAATAGCTTACGTTCTTGACACAACTACGAAGAGTATGTCTGAAGTCGATCTTTCTATATCTAGCCACTAATTCATTAATCATACCTAAAACACCTTCCAGCCTATATTTATTACCCTTGGTTTTTAAATTATCGTCATTGCCTTGACCAAGTATTGAGGGAATAACAGTTTGGGCAAATCTCAATAATTCGATATTCGAAAGTTGAAAATGGTTTTCCATATAGCATAGCTTATGTAGAGGATCTTGGAAAAAAATTCAGCATCAGCTAAATGAGTTCGAAACCCCCTTATAAGACGCAATACCGTCTGCTCACGAGATTGAGGTAATCCATAAGTGATTTTACCTTGAGGATTTCTAGATGCGTGTCCGTAATAAATCCTCTGTCTTGGTATTTTCACATCCATCAAAGATCTGATATATATTTAATCCATTAGCACTGCGAGGTACATTTGTAGATACACATTCGAAAGGTTCACCTGGTATTGATTTTCGATTTCTTGGAAAAGGTCATATCTTCGTCTGTGTTGCTTCTCTTTCTTTTCCTTCTGCATCTGAGCGTTGCTTGAAAACTCTCTTTCGAATCATCGGATTGACCTGTTTTATTTGATTCGGATTGAACAAATTTAGAATGATCATATAATTCATAAATTGGTATTCCACTCAATTGTATAAAACAATTATTTCCAATAGGTAAAAAAATTGATAATTGAATTAAGATTAATTTAAATGCTTCATCTCCTATTCTAAACAAAAAAAAGTTAATTAGCTATAAAAATGATTTTTTAATATTGACAATTTAAGGAAAAAAAAAAAAAAAAAAACAAACCTTGCCCTTAATAATTTCCATTCTGTATTTCTAAGTAAACTACTTGAATTATTTACATGTCTATTATCAATATTTGGTCTTAATATATTAATAGGTAAATCAACTTTTGGAAACTTCAAAGAAAAATAAATAAACGATATTAACTATTTTTTACTTTATGGATATAATTATTTTAACTTACACGATTTCCAGTTATTAAAATATTTTTATCGCCAGTCTTAAGTAAATCTCTTAATATATAATCTATAATTTCTTGTTGAGTTTCAGAATTATTTCCTTCTTTTTTACATTCTTTTAATTTTTCTTTGATTATTAAATCATTATTATATTCTTTTAAATTTGATAAAGTACAAATTGTATTTTTTAATAAATCTTTATAAGATTTTGGATCTTTTTCTTTTATTATTTGAATTTTATCATTTATAAATTCATTTAAGAAATCACCCAAAATGTATAATTTAGGATAATATGATGATAATGTTTTATGTTTTATGGTTTTATTTTGTTTTGCCATTAAAGACATTTTCTTTTAAAGCGAGTACTTGATTTTTCATCGCGTTATGAGGAATCCAAGTGAACATATATGCTTTAAATGATAAATCACTTTTTACTCTTTAATGAGATCAATGTTCATCTGTTCATTTAAGCAGTCGCGTAATGATTTTGTTTATACTCGATCCCTTCACTCGGCCATCTCCGCCAATTTATCTGAATATCACAAAGTGATGATTAAATGACCTTATCGTGATATTCATACTTTCATACGATAAAATTGTTCCTCTTGGGGACATACATGATGACTCTAACGAAAAGGAAAAGAAAGAATCCGAAACAAAGAAGAAAACAAATCGACAAACAAAGAGGAAAAACATAAATGATCAAAGCTTAACGAGGTTTTCTCGTATACGTAAATATTGCTACAAAGGTCATGCAATTTTTGAATCATACCATGAGTAAACACCTAGAAGTATTTAGGACCGTAGTGAAGCGTTTCTTAGTCGGACATCAAAAGTGTGAGAGAGAGAATACCGACATTTTATCCAACTTGTATG
This sequence comes from Kwoniella pini CBS 10737, assembly GCF_000512605.2. Taxonomy (NCBI): domain Eukaryota; kingdom Fungi; phylum Basidiomycota; class Tremellomycetes; order Tremellales; family Cryptococcaceae; genus Kwoniella; species Kwoniella pini. The sequence continues at coordinate 587,910 of NC_091726.1, forward strand.
GAATCTGACTTGTCCCTTCCGCTATTCGATAAGGTCTAACTCGATGAGATTGAAAACTCCGCCTATCCCTTCCTTTATTACATAACTATACAAGATTCTTTTCCTCCTTTAGCTTGATGTTCTTCTTTCATAGCTTCCATTTCCAATCTCCTATCTAAAGCTGCACCGCCACCACTTCGTTGACCTGAAGCTAACCGTTTCGTAGCCCGTTTATCTCCTCCATCCGCAGCAAGTTTATACCATTTCATTGCACCTTGAGGATTTGCTTCTGTTCCTATACCGGTCTACACGTATATTGGTAAAATCAGCATTATTAAAATGATAAGCCTCTCCTCTGAGTATGCTATTATTGCAAATCACTCACCTCGGTGAAATAACCAACAGCATATTGAGCTTTTGCCAAGCCTTGCTCAGCAGCTTTCTTAGCCCACAGATACGCTTCAGTATCAGATTGAGGTAATACACCAGGTGATCCTACGAGATACCATGCTGTAAGAGCGAAACAAGCATCTTTATGACTTTGTTGAGCAGCGATGTTCTATGTGATAGCTTATAAGTCAGCTCGACTACGCATAAGAACGAGCTTACGGACTGAATGTGGGGAGCTATATGTAATACTGGAATTGGGAAGGAGGGACGGCAACTCACATAATAATGTATACTCAACGCAGCATCAACAGGACAACCCATCTTTCCATATTCATAACATTCCCCTAATTTAAATGCTGAGGGTGCGTAACCTAATTCGGCAGCTTGAGCTAATAATTCAGCAGCATATTCCAAATCCACAAATAATACATTATCTATTCCTCTTTCATGTAATAATGCTAATTCATGTAACGCATGAGGGAATTCTTCAGTTGCATGTTCAGCAGATCTTTTCAACCATTTTACACCTTCTTTAGGTCTTCTATTTAATCCTAATGCACCATTTAACTCAGCTGTTCCCAGTCGATACATAGCTCCAGGATGAAGAGCTACTGCTGCTTTCCTAATTTTCACAGAAGCTTGTCAGCCAATTCGTAGTATCTCATCGGTATATTAATCGCATTGAGATACAATATCGAAGAAGCAAATACTCACTTGTAATATTGTATAGCTTTTGCACTTTCTCTTCTACATCCCCAACCATGTTCACAACAAGTTCCAGCTCTATAACAAGCATCTGGATGACCATGTTTTGCAGCTAATATGAAAAGTGGACAAGCTCTATCAAAATCTTGACGTCCTCTAACAGTTCCAATTCCATTCGCATAACAATCTGCTAAAAAATATTGAGCATCAGGATATCCTCTATCTGCTAATCTTTTTAATAATGAAGTAGCTTCTTTAATTAATTCTTCTTTTTTTTCCATTAATTTTGTAGTTGTAGGTGGAGGTGAAGGATCATTTTCTAATTCAATTGGAACCATACTTTTAGCAGCATCAATCATAAAAACTGAAAATTCAAATATTAATTCAGGATCATTTGTTTTTTTAGCATTTTCTCTATATAATTGTAAAGTACGATCTTGTGATAATAATTCAGCTTGATTTCCTGGTCTCAAATGAGCTATAATTGAATTAAGATCAAATAATCAGCATTTAAATCATCTCATATTTATATTTTTGTGATTAATGATTTGATAACTTACACTGATCTAGTAAAGCAGCAGGCTGACTAACTATCCTACTTTGTCTATCAAATTCTCTATCTCCTCCTCCAGGATATCCCATACCTTGAGGATATTCTACAGGTGAATTATCACCATACATACTCGATGATGTAGGATATTGATTCATTTGTTGACCATATTGAGATTGTACTTGATATTGAGAATGTACTGGACTTGGTCCTCCTCCTCCTACTGATGCATTTGGGTTTGGGAATTGATTTGCTGGTACGCTCGTCATTTTCCTATTGTTTATACAATTTGATGACTTCTCAACGCGAGGATTATATAATTCCTTGTCCTCCTATTCCAGTTTCTCTTTGTTCTTTAGTCGATAGACCACAGGAGATCTACTGTTTGTATTTGACTAACAACTCCTTGATGCAAAAAATCGTTATGAAAAAGATGTTTATCGCTCGGACGCCGATGAAGTGCGATGACGGCAATATAAGGGATAAAGAAGTTTAAGGGCAAAGTCAGAGAGGGTGATCTTGTTTGAGGGTTATGTCGTTTCACGCTATATCCCAAATGCACAAGGGTGAGAGTAAGTTTTTATCTATTCCAGGCTTCTTGGTTCTATTCCAGCTAGACTGTTTGACTTGCTAGCTGAAGAAGAAAGGGATGCTCGAAGATAATCAATATAGGATGCATGGAATAGCGCGTGATATTGACTTGAACTTGAACTTGACCATATATTAACAAGTATAAACATGAATTGGCGGTCATCGCCGTAATTACAGGGCTTTAAAGAAAAAGACTGATTTCAATTTCGATGTTGCCTACTGTGGTATTGAAAGCTCTTTATATTATTTAGTCAAGGCTATAAAAAGTATAAAATTCAGTTATCCTATTCATCATTGAATCATATTCATATCACGATGCGCTCGATATTACGCTCCATCCCAAAATCATTCTCGCGAGGGTTAGCAACGGTCGCGGAAGTTGTTGAACCAATAGCATCTTCAAGTCAAGCTAGTTCTTCAAGTATAATTGGAAAATGGACACCTCATACACTTAGAACAGGTTTAATAGCTAGGAAAAGGGGTATGACTGCTTTATGGGATCAAGATGGAAGGAGGTGGCCTGTTACAGTATTACAGGTAAGTTTGTTGGTCTTGCGTTTTGATCAAATGCAATAAATGGTATGATCTTATTCCAATCGTGTATATCGAGTATCATATATATACATCGTCCCGAGATCGAAATTTTCCTCATATTGGAAAATACATGTGCTGAATAGTATAACTTTTCATAGGTCGACGCAAATCAAGTCGTTAGACATAATCCACCACCTCCAACATCTCCTTTTCACACTTTACAAATTGGAGCATCAACGAGACCTGAAAAAACAACACCAGCACAACAATTAGGACATTTTAAAAAAGCAGGAGTTGAACCAAAATATAAATTAAAAGAATTTCAAGTTTCAAATGATGCAATTTTACCTATTGGAACAGAATTAAATGCTGGACATTTCGTTCCTGGTCAATATGTTGATGTTCAAGGTATAACGTTAGTAGAATTTTATTCTCAATTTGCAATGTTTAATAATTTAACTTATGTTTGTAACTTTTTTTTGGGGGGGCATCGCAGTATTGGTAAAGGTTTTCAAGGTGTTATGAAAAGATATGGATTTAGAGGTTTAAAAGCTTCTCATGGTGTTTCAGTTAAACATAGATCAGGAGGTTCAATTGGTCAAAATCAAGTGAGTTTTTAATTAATTTATTCATTAACATGAAAACCTGCTAATTAATTATTTTATAATTATTCTCTTTTCTTCACTTCATCTTGAAATCAAAATTCATTCTCAAAATCATTCTACCCATTCTACCTTACCTTGACTAACAACAATAGGATCCAGGTAGAGTAATTCCAAATAAAAAAATGGCAGGACATATGGGAACAAAAACAAGAACTACACAAAATTTATTAGTTCATAGAATTGATACAATTTTAAATTTAATTTATGTTAGAGGTTCAATTCCAGGTTCAGATGATTCTTTTATTTCAATTATTGATAGTAAAAAATTATTAAAATCAAAATCAAAATTAAATTTAAAAAAAGGTAAATCTGAAAATGAATGGTTATCAAATAATGTTTTATCATTACCTACTCCTGCAGGTACATCTGAAAGAATTAAAAATGAAAATTGGCCTGCAATTGTTGAATGGAAAGGAGAAGGTTGGAGTGAAAAGTAAAAGTAATTTCTTTTTTCATTTTTTCATTTTTCCAAAATGTATAGAATTTTATACGATTAGACATAAAATTATCCGATTAAATTATATAATCATATAAATGAAATTTGATGCATTATTCTTACTTTATGCTAGGAATGTTGTGCGAATCGATATTAGCAAAATGCGAATCGATATTAGCAAAATGCGAATCGATATTAGCAAATTATGAGAACAGCTGCAATCTAAAGGTGTAATGGTATAATGTCATTTATCATACTTTTCATAAAAGGTTCAAGATGTCTGAATATATCATCTTTTCGGATACTTCGTGATCCAGTACAATGGATCTCTGTTCTTCTATCATATGGTCAAAATTCAATTTTGATCTTCCACCTACAGACCAGCTGCTAATCACATAAAAGTCCTTCCTACACCTAAAAGTAATGCTCCGATCATTCCTGAACCTAGATAAAGTCCAGCCCGGGTATTGAGGGAAGGCATAGCGGAAGATTTCAGACTTGATTGAGATACACTAGCTGACGCTCCGCTCGTAATGCTGGCTGTTGCACCACTACCGGCTGTCACAGTGTTGATAGGTGCTGAAACTCCATTGAGAGAAGCAGCCAAGTCGAAAGGTGCGTTTGAAGCTGCGTCGTAGAAGTCTAGTAAGATGTGATTGGGATTTCGTCTGAGCAAGAGAAACATTTGATGAAGTCAATATAGTAAATATAATAAGAATGCTTGTTACCCCATTAAAAGCTAAAAACATAACGTACCCCCATAAATTAAGACAATTTCCAACGTGGAAGCCAATACTGCCATCTCCCGACTCTGAATTGGTGACATTCAACTGATCTTTATTTGGTATCCAAAATTCCGTACCTCCAAGAGAATATGACTGCATAATTCGATCAGATTTAGCTCATCGTGTTATAGTAGAAACGAAATCAGAAATGGGACGCTTACACTATCGAGGTAATGGTTAATCAGATACATTTGCGCACTCGGTGAACCAGAAGTTCGATTGACCGAACATCCAAAAGACGCATCCACGACATCTATTTTGACAAACATCAGATTCAATATCAACGGAATCGTAAGTAAGGTTATCCCAAATTCACTCACTGTAAGCATCTTCCCACATATTACTGAACTCATCAATTAGCCTAGGCTCAGTATCAAAATTCGCTTGATAATCTAAGAATGCTACCACGTTTTTCTTCTGATCTATCAATTCTCCTAATGTTGGCCAGTCGCTGAGTCCGATAGCTGAAGAAGAAGGTTGATACATGTATTGATCTATTCCTGAGGAAGTCAAGATGGGTGAATAGGTGGTGACGGGTAGGTTCTCTGGATTTGTCAGAACTATAGTCACGACTGTGAGAAGAAGAAATGATGATGATCTCAGTAATGAATAGATTTCTGCAAATAGTTAAAGAAAGGATACTCACCATCGTTGGGATTAGACGATATCCACGATACTACGCTTTCAAAGTAGTTCGATAATAAGCCGCCATCCTGCAATGACTGTAGGACGATTACGAGTCAGCGTCGTCGCTCAACTCGGATGAAACTGTATGGCAAGCTCACGCAGGAAGTATGACATAAGTGCACTCCATCACTGGCGTTATGGCTAAACGAGTATGCGTATATTCAGCAACTTTTGTAGTGATAACGAATATAGTGGGACGTGCATGCTATACTTACGCTTGAAGTTGTAGCGTTCTTATACCGTCGTTCTACACACGACAGAATTTAGCTCACTTTTGTAATAAGAGTGACAGAATGGGCATATCGCGACTCACCAATTGAGCAGTGACGTTCTTATCCTGATTGTCCGCAAGACCATCTCCAACAGCATAACTATCATGAGCACCTATAAAGGTTACATTGGAATATAATTTTGAACACAGTTCAGCATGTCCATTACACGTATCTGCTGCTAATGTCGAGCTTAATAGTGCCAGTGCGGTAAGAGGGAGTAGTGAGAACATTTTATGCCTCTATCTTGCAAACGTCGATTCGGTTCCGATCCGTGAGGAAGATAACGAAGGCAGTTTTACTGGAAGGTGTGGTATATCTTGTTCTTGTTATGCAATAACAAATCGATCGACGTATCAATTCGAAGATGATGAACTGAGGAGATCAATAATTGACAATACCACTCAAGAAAGAAGCAGTTGTGTATACGTCGTCGAGTCGGAGGCCGTAGCTGTGCGATGTTATTGCTGCTTGGATCCTTCGAGAGTCGGGTCCGTACCAAGAATTGACGTTCCGTTTCAGACCTCCTTTCAAGCCTTTTGAAATTACGATCGTCGTCAGGTATGTGGTTGCTCCGTGATTATCGATCTGCACAGAATAGTGCGTAGGTCTACAGGTACTCGTACTATTAGACTGATAGAGAAGTTATCAGTGAGTTTTTGAAATAAGTAAATGCGATGCTTCGTTACGCTATGCATGAAATTGTTTTTGTTTTTGTGATTTTCCTGTGCCAACTGCGCCTTAATTAACTTTCCGTGAAATAACAAACGCGAAGTCTTGGTTAAACTCGTGCAACTCACGTGAATTACCCTTAACACTTTTCTGCGACTTTTGCCACCCAACTTACCGAAGATTCCATTAAAGTGGGGTAAGGGGGAAGAAGGGCGTGGGCAATCGAGCGAATTACAGTCAAGTTGATGAGCTCAATTCCTGGAACGCTAATCAAGTGCACCGTCATGAACGCAGGAATTCTTCATATGCTCTTTTGTTGAGCTTTCAGCAGCGCGACGAAAGTTCGATACAAGACACGTCGATCGCGTTGAGATGCCTGCAGATGAGGGGCTTACCTCCTTTGAATATCAATACAGATCCTTTGATCCTTCCTTGCCCATTTGTGGGGTCTAGTCATCATCACCTGACACTATACATTCCCCATCGTATACATTCATGGATGTCAATCAAAATATATTGATAAACATTCGGATTCTTACCAAAAGTGGTCAATAAGCAGCGCCTTTTGATAATCATAAGCCGATCTATTCCCCAACAAATTGATTTGTTTGCGCTTTTGACCTCGTGGCAGTTCTGTTATGAAACCGCGTCATAGCAGTAGTAACCGGCCGAATACATAAACTTCTCGACTTTTTCCATTTCCAGAAGTTCATCCAGCATCATTCATGTTATTCTTACAATATTGCACGAACAACTAATAAATTACATACAACTACATACATGGCATAATTTACTACTCACGCTCATTTTCTCTCATCCACCGCTACAGTAACCTATCTTTGCATGACGTCCCTTTCCCATTCTGTGGACCCGCACCATCGATACGCTCCAACGCACGTTCTACCGCCGCCACCTCAGAACATAGGGCTTCAGGCCAAATCAACTCGATGACTGCTCTATCACCTTTCAGATATCTCGCAGTCGCTCGATATCTTGTGCATAGATGGGTTGAATCAGTACCAAAGATCAAAGGCAAAGGTAAAGCTAAAGCCATTCAACATGTTCGACAGCATCAACAATCTCCTTTGGATCATCGTATATTAGCTACTTCAGCCGGAGTAGAATCTCACTCATCTTCATCGATTGGTCAAGATTTACCTTCAGCTGGACCTTCTCGTCTACCTCATAATGATCCAAATGGCCAGAATCATCAGTATCATCATAGACACCATAAACCCCATGTCAAATTCCCTAAAATAGCTCCTGATCCGAAGTGGCCTGACGGACCAAAGGAAATTTTCAGATTGATGAACGACGAGAGGTTGATGGTTGGAGGTAAAATAAAGGCTCCAAGAGAGACGGTCGTGCTCTGTCATGGTGAGTAAATCAGGATTCTTCATTCCGGTGCAGGTAGCTTCTAACTCTTCTGGGGTTTTCAATCTTCACAAAAACATGCCTTGCTGACAATCAGCATGTTCCCTCTAGGTTTGTACGGCTTCTCCACAGCGACACCAATCCCATTATTTCCTTCCCTCAAGCTACACTACTGGGCGAATGTGCTAGAGGTACTCCGAAACAGGATAGGAGCCAATGTAGTGGTTGTAGGGGTAAAAGGGTAAGTTTAAAATTAGAGCAAGATCGTTTTTTTATGCTGACAGCGGACTTCGTCGTAGTACCGGCTCCATCAAAGAACGCGCAGAGCAAATGCATCAATACCTGAAAGAAACTCTGCCTAGGGGAACAGGTGTGAATTTTGTTGCGCATTCTATGGGAGGTTTAGACTGCCGTTACCTGATCTCCACCATCAAACCAACCTCATACACGCCTCTTTCCCTCACTACAATCGGTACCCCTCATCGGGGATCACCCTTCATGGATTGGTGTGCTGCAAATATCGGAGTCGGATCGGTAGCAGCAGCCGCAACAGCCGCTTTAACAGGAAAAGCCAAATCTCTACCGCCTTATTCGTTGAAATCGCCCTTACTATCTAGACCTCTCCAAGATGCTTCTACTAGGCAGAAATCAGATGCTTTCGGCTCACTAGCAGCTGGATTGACTTCTTACTTGCTATCGATATTCGATTCTCCAGCATACTCCAATCTTACTACGTCTTTCCTTCGAGATCATTTTAACCCCGCAACGCCGGATTCTCCATACGTTAAATACACATCAGTTGCTGGTCGAATATCGAAAATGTCTGTCCTTCATCCCCTCTGGTTTCCCAAATTAGTACTTGACGCGGCTGCTGAGAATGGTTATGCGGAAGATTCATCCAATGTCATTCACGGACCAAATGGAAAGAGAAGTTACGAAGGAAATGATGGTTTGGTCAGTGTCACTTCTGCCAAGTGGGGAGAATACCTAGGAGCTGTCGATGAGTGCCATCACTGGGATCTCAGGGGAGAAGGTGGTTTATTCCCTCAAGGATTGGGTAATACCGATGATTCAAAAGTAATGCAAAAGAAGCTTGAGCAAGAAGAAAAGCAGGACAATTGGTTAAATCACGAATCAGATGAATTCCCATCAAAACACGGAGTCAATAAACACTTGGGTCTAGATTTGAAAGCGAATCTCCTGACTAATCCAAAAGAAGCCGTAGAAGAAGCTTTACATAATTTCGAAACTGCAAAAAACAAAAAGGAGTATGAGAATGACGGTAAAGCTGGTACTTCCCCATCCACCCAAAAAGGATCTGGTTCATCTTGGGACATAGCTCAAGTTGGACAAGTGATAGATTGGGTAACTAATTTTCTACCTGGAGATGGAGATAAGAATCGAAATTCTGAGATTAGTAAGAAACAACTTCAAGATGCTACATTAGAGAAACAACAACAGGAAAGTGAAAAAGCAAATGAAAAAAGGAAAAAGGAAAAATTTGATTTAGGTAGATTTTATGGTGGATTAATGATCAAATTGAGGGAGGATGGTTATTAAGTTAAAATACCGGTAGATTGATAGACGGAGAATACGTCAGGAAAATATAATATAACAAGGGATAAGTTTCAACACATTACATGAAGCATTAAAAGATAAATCTGCATATATACACTCATACTTCAACGTTGTACATTATTGACAAAGGTTCAGTATATACCTTGCACATGTATTTGATTAGTCATTACACATGGATCAAATTTGACTAGAGAATATCAGTATCAGTTTTGACTTTCTTCGTAGATTCGGCTTCTTTCTTGATCTTGACCAAGTCATCTCTTCCAATATGCTAATTTATCAAATTCAAAATTAGTTTGACAGCTCATTTTCAATTTTGAAAATAATATCTGTTTGATTGATGAACTAACTTTTTTTTCACATAAATCCCTAAATATAGAAGTTTTATTATCAAATAATTTTAATGGTGTATCAAATTCTTTAACTTGACCTTTATCTAAAACTAAAATTCTATCATAATAAGCAACAGTTTGTAATCTATGTGCTATTGATAGTAACTTTTTTAAAAAAATTATAACAATTATTAGTCCATTTTCACGTACAGAAGAATTGAAATTTTCTTTTTAATCAACTCACAGTAATATTACTAAATTCTGTTTGAATTATACCTTGAATTAAAGAATCAGTTTCTGGATCAACCGAACTTGTAGCTTCATCTAATAATAATATTTTACAATATCTTGATAAAGCTCTTATAAGTGATACTATTGAATTTGTAAAATACATTAAATTCTCGTTATTTGTCTATACAGATGAAAAAAAAATGGTGTACTTACAAAGTTGTTTTTCGCCTGCACTGAAGTTTGATCCGTCTGATGCGACACTAGCATCCAAATTCAATTTATCTCTCAAAGTTGAAGATACCCTAGGATGATTTTTAATTAAATTCAACGCTTCATTCAATTCTGCATCGGATCTTGAGGAAGTTGGATCAAGGTTATCCCTATGGTTAAAGTTATAATCAGTGTGTAATTCAATTTTACTCATTGAGTCAAGATTAAAGAGCTTACCTAATTGTACCTGCAAATAAAAAGGCATCTTGTGGTATGATAGCTATTCTGGATCTCAGCTAAAGGCAACCATGAAAACGATTATCAGCTTGGCTTTCTTCCTTCTTTGGCTTTCTAAGAAATACCATTGATAGATGATTTGCGGGTAGTTCACTTACAGTCTCCAAACCTAAATCTTTCAAATTAATTCCGTCTACTAAGATCTTACCACTTTCAACTTCAACAGTTCTAAATAATGCTTGAGCTACACTACTTTTACCAGCACCAGTTCTTCCAATTATACCAATCTTTTCACCAGCTTGAATACTGAAAGTTAGGTCTTTCAATACTAGCGGAAGTTCAGGTCTATATCGCAGAGAAACTTGTTGAAATTCGATCGTGCCTTGATTAGGCCATTCATCAGATTTCGGATCACTAGGTAGGAGTGGTAAAGCCTCAGAACTGAGAGCGTTGTAATGATTTAGACGTTCAACGCAGTTCTGTCAAGAAGAAAAATCAAGTTACATTATCATAGGCGAAAAAGGTAATGTGAGTAACTTCAAGTATGACTTACCATATCTTGTTCAAATTGAGCCCATAAAGGCACGAATAGCGTGAATACTGTTCAACATTATCAGTCATTTTGCCTTGATTGCAAAATCAAGGAAAACCTTACTATAAGCTGATTGTAGTGCATATGTTAAAACCTATCAGGATTCCAATGATCGAAATTAGTGAATCAATCAAGCCTACAGCGACTAGTTGTCTTACTTACTACTCCAAACCTTTCCGGTGACACATGATTTCTGTTGACGACTCCAATTATACCTATCATCTGGAATATCGATAAAATCAATCGTCAATATATCTTTTTCATTTATCATTCGAGTAGAGGCATGACCAACGTACTAGTATTATACCTTGACTCAGCGCTTCCAGCCGAACAGACAGCCACCTATCATTTAATCAAAACAAATAAGCATTTAACGACGATTGTTTCCGGATCGGTGATGACTCATACCTTTGACATGTTATCTATGTTTAACAATCATACAGGAGAGTCAGTAATTCATTGCTCGTTCACGAAAATCCTGTGACTCACCGTCAAAACGTATGCTTGCTAATGTACCAGTCAATTTTTTCAGCTCAGCTTTCCGATTCCGATGACTATTGTATGATCCCATAAGTTTTGGGACACTTCGCGCGCCACAGTGCTTAATGACAGTGTCCCAAATTCATGGGATCATACAATACATTCAAATCAGAGCAAATCGGAATTGGCACACTTACTTGCTCTTGATTCAATCCATCTTGCATTCGACGTTGAAAGTCTTCTTGTCTATCAAAAGCTCGGATCACTGCTAGACCTGCCAACTAGAATGAATCATATTTGAGGTGAGTGAAGTGATTTTATCGATCAAATTGGTAGAAGGTCATTCTCACTTGTTCGCTGAATGAGGTGTACCAATTACTCCTGATCAAAGATTCTACTCGTTTTAATTCTCTTGAAGTTCGCGTGTAAAATGCCGTGCACAAGTACTAAGCTCCATTACCGTCTCAGTTTTGCAGTTATACAGAATCAAAATTATCGATTATGAAAGTTCTCACAAAAGCACATCCCAAAGGAATGAACATGAATCCTAACCATGGATACGTGTAAATGACCAAACCCATAGTACCAGCGATAATGAGAGTATTGCTAGATACGAGTATATCAGTAATTATATCAGCTTAATATCTTGCAAAGGAAGAGTCTGCAGAAAACCTCACCTGAGAAGCTGGTACGATATCGAAGTGAATTGATCATCCAGAATACGGATATCTGTATTCTGAAATCAGTATTTTTATGGGATCTCAATCCTCGAGCTATCTTACCTTTGGAAAGTCTACTGATAATTCGACCAGTCTGTTATTCAGTTGGTGTTAGTCTATGTTTGCTTGAGGCACAAGCTAAAGGTAACCCACAGGCGTTTGATCATGCCATGCAACCGGACTTCTCATGACTGCGCTCCAACCTCCATTGAACAGATTGAATGACGCTCTCATTCCTGCTAAAGCAATTGAGAAAACAGTAGCAAACTGGACACTATGACAATTAGCTTGATCCAACATTAGGATGATTGATGATGACAGGGAAAAACAATTACGTTAAAGAAAGCTTGAGCAGCTCCAAGGCCTGTCCCGATTTTGGTGTCAGTCAATGCACTTCCTTGATACAATTCGTGAGTAGAGAAGCACGTACCGCCATATACACCCATATACTCTCCTTGAGTGAATCCGTTTATGGATGATCCCGTCCAAAATCCTAAGAACAGTGAGTTCCCAACGGAGGAAGCTTGTGTAAGGAGTAGCGATGCTGCACAAATAGCGATGTAGAAAGGTGAATTTAAAGCTCGGAAATAAGCCAAATAGGTACTCCATGTGACTTTTCCTGTGATCCGCTCTTCGTCCATGAACTGCTTTGATTCTTCAAGGTTTGATTTCTTGGGTATTTCAGGCTTTTTCTCTTCTTCCAACGTATCTTGTCCTGTCCTATCCTGGGTGGAAGTTGGCTCGCTTTTTAGCTCAATTTCGAGCTGATCCGTATTATCAGTAGGTTTTTCAAGTTTCTCGATAGTCCCGAACTCTTCCATCAACGAACGGAATATCCCTTCCCGATGCCTCAATTCCTGTGCAGCATGTCAAAAACATTGCGTCAGTAAAGCTTTGGGCTCTTCCCTTCACAGGGTACTGTATACTCACAGCATATGTTCCTTGTTGAACGATTCGACCCTCATGTTCCGTTAATCGATCTAATACCAGAACCAAATCTGCTCTTGGCAAAACGTCCAGATGGTGCGTTACCAGAATCCTTGTCCGATCCGCAAATGGACCCTTGAGAATACAGTTCGCAAGCAAATGATGACCTACTGCAGCATCTACAGCTGAGAGGGGATCATCAAGCAGAACAATTTCCGAATGATCATATGCCGCTCTAGCGAGGCATAATCTTTGTCTTTGTCCCCCTGATAAAGTTATTCCTTTCTCTCCCACTTTTGTCCTACACATCAAAACTTAGTGAGCTTTTCGCTGATCTCTGGCTCGAGATTCTACTCACTGATCACCATATTCCCAATTTTCGATATCAGATTGTAAAGCACATGCGAAGATGGTTTCATTGATCCTTGTTTGATCAACATCATTCTCGCGAGATGCGAAAGTAATATTATCTCGAACTGTTCCTGATTGTACCCACGCTTGTTGTGGAACTGGATGCAGGGGAATTGCATTAGCCTATTATAAAATGCCGATGAATCTGGATATCTTACCATAACTAACTCTGCCTCCGAATTTAGCATGACCGGCAGTTTTCCGTACTTCGTTAATCAATCCATGCAGTAGCGTAGTCTTACCCGTTCCAACTCGACCAACAACACATACCAAAGCACCTAAATTACAGGAAATCAGATCAGCGATCAATCGCCGGAGACAAGGGGAACAACATTATTCGCCTCGCGGTATTTTCAATTCTACACCTGTCAACGAAAAGGGTACATCTAAATCGTCTTCATCTGGATCAACGTCCATGGGCATTCCAAGTTTCTTTCTCTTCTTATCTTTCTCTTTTTCAATCTTAGCTTCGGCTCGTTTCTCTTTGCGGCTTCTTTTGCGCTCTGAAGATTTGCCTTCCTCAGCGCCTTTCCCTTCTCCAGTCTTAGTATCATTCTTGTGTTTGGGGGAAGCGTCGTAACGAAAGTCCGCTTGAACGTCAATACCATATTCTAAATCCGATTCGATATGGAGCTTTTCTACGAGCTCTTCAGCCTGAACCCATAGGTCAGCGTGCTGCTTGGATCGAAGATTCCAGGACTGCTCACCTTCAATGCTCGTCTAATCCGACCTAGCGATACGGCCATATCACCTATCGCAGCTACAGTCATAGGTAAAAGTGCGACGGGAACTCGTATAATAGCGAACCATTGTAAGCCTGAAAAGATCACTGCTGCATTTAACGGATGATTCGTTAGACCATACGTTACGAATGTCACTAAGTACGCGGAATTTCAGCTGCGATGCTCTTCTGTAGAACCAGTCAAGTTGTACTGTACTTACGAATAGCAGCAAAGGTTGGGATTACGTTGAGGATTGCTGTCAGTCCTGCTCTCGATAGAGCCTTTCCACGTAAATTTTGTAACTCATGTCGTCGGATTTTGGATACTTTCTCGCCGAAGAACCGCTCATAAGCGTACAATTTGACTGCTCGGACATTATTGAGTACTTCAGTCAAAAGCCCGACCCGTTTATCCGTATGCTGTTCTTGTCGATCGCTGAAGACCATAAACTTTTTCGCCATCCACCCTATGAAACACATAATAGCGCGTCATTGTCAGACCTGAACGGACGAGATGATGACAAAACGAACATTGTGCGGGTCCTGCAACGGCCACAATCTGCACCAATCTCAGTTATATTTGACTCGAAGCGATTTTGTGCTAGAAACAACTTACAGCTACTCCGACCAAAGCTGGATATCCGAGATTGTATATCAATAAGGCTACTCCAGCAGCTATGGTGAATGTGTCAAAGAAGAGAGTACCGAAAAAGGTCATGGCATATGCCTTGTGAAAGCATCTAAGCATATTGATAGCTTGTCACATCGTAAGCATATGACTCACTACTATGCTACAATCGGAAGAGACTAATGTTATTAGACGTCCATTGGTCATCTCGTTCTTTGCTTTTCCAGATAGACGCCTGCGATGAGTTGTCAGTCAATACAACATCAAAATCCTCTAACAAGGCAATTCACATGGATTTTCTAGATATCAAGTCGACAAGCTGAAGACAATAATATCTCTACTTAGCACGGCGACTTTACAATGCAATAATCCATAAGAAGACTCACGGCCATCTTTAGTTGAGAGCTCATTATCAATTCCACCTGATCAGCTTTGTAGAATAGTAAACTAGGAATGAATTGCATGGCAAAAAGAGCAATAGCCAAACCAATACCATAGCCGACTTTCTGGGGCGCCTCAAGTCCTTCGAGCGACGTACCATCTTGCTGTGCCTTATAGTAGTCATGAGAAATCGTTAGATATTCGATAAGTTTCTTGGTGACCAACGGCGCCGCTACCCGTATTGCCTCTAGTGCGGGCAAATCATCGTAAACTTCCGTCTTCGCGTCAACGAATCATACCAATCCCGATACTTACTCCCAAAGACGTTAAGGATCACGGCTGTCCAGTAAGGATGCCAGAATGCAAAATATCCAGCGTACCATAAACTCATATCGTATTCTTTCCCATCCTCGATAACAAGAGTATCATAAGCGATTTTTTGGGCCTTCTTCTTGCCATAAAGCTTGATGTGCTCTGGACTGGGCTCTCCAATCTTAGTTTCGGACGTTGTGATGACGGCATTATTTTCGATTTCGTCTCTCTCTTTGTATCGAGTATCAGTAGAACCTTGTTTCTCATTATATACTGCTGACTTCCCGTTGAGTGGCGTTTCCTCATTTTGAGATGACTTAGGTCTCCGGGATGGTGGCATTCGGCGCATGAAGTGCTTTTGCAACCTCTCGGCATGCTGAACAGGAAGCTCCCTTTTAGCTACCTTATCAGTAAAATGACCAGGCTACCTACAGTTTGACATTTCAGATCCTCGCTCAGACTCCACAAATCTGCGTCAAATATATACTGTCATCGATGACTGGCAAAAGTGGATTGTGAAAACACTCACCTTCAATTTGCAGAGGGCGGGAATATCCCACTTTGAGCATAGGTGATATCCATGTATACAGAAATCTCGAAAATATGTTAGCTCGTTCAAGTGGAATTTTTTCATGCTGAAAAACAGCATCAGGTGCAGGGGAGGGATCATAAAAAGGAACGGGCATGCTGTGTAAACCTGTATCGCTGTAACTAGATGAGATATGCAGGGATGTGGTAAAAGCGTGGGATCAAGAGGTTATTTGCTCGGGGGAAAGGTTGTTAAAATTGTATGGTGAGACAAACAGATGAAGAGAACCCAAATCTGAGCTTTTATAGGACAATACCCTCTTGAAATACTCAAGATGTATTCGATCAGACTGTTTGAGAAGGTCGTCATACTTGGCAACTTATCACAAAGGAGCTGAGACAAAGGAGATGTGATTGAAAGTTTCTTACCTCGACTCGATATTGTTATGTTCTTCCTTTGACGTCTTGTACTTCGAATTGAGAATATGCTCCTCCTTTATGTCGATGACCTTCAGACAATACTCACCTGAGCTCGACGGAGGTGTTGGTCGAAGGGAAGGTCTATGTCGTCATAATATCATTTCGTCCCATTCTGCTCAAATGACGAGAGTGGGGATTTGTCGCATTCGTGTCACTAATGATCCGTTCATCTGCATAGGCTTCGGTGTGCGAAAGTAATAACTCCTTTATAGATTCCGATTAGAACAGCCTCACTCCTAGACCTTGGTTCATGTATAGTGTAACGCTGAGATAATGGGCGGTACAGCGATTGTTCGATGCGTATACATCACGAAAACGACAGACCATCTTAGGAAAGATCCAGACTGAGATGGCCAACGAACGGCCCCATTCACCGCGAGATCATCGATTAATGCCAAAGACTAGATCAAAGCCGCGCGGAGAACGAGTGAGTGGCTGGATTTGCGGTTGTTGATTGATCACTGACCAGGATGGGTATCAAGTGGCGAAGTTCAACGTGGTACATCACGACAGGTGAGTATGATATATTCCGGGAAGACTGGAACCGGTATATGATGGGAGTAAGTATTACTAAGTCCTTGAGCTATAGTTGTCACTTACGGTGCTTGGACCGAGGCATTCGTCTATGTAAGCTTGATGTACTCGCTTCTGAAGATGTCAGCTGATTCAGATTGAAGATGGTCGGCGTGCCAATCATACCTTTCCGATTAGAAGATCTAGGATTCACTCATTTTTCAACTAGATCATCTTGGTTCCTCTTCTCATATTGCATAGCCATTTCCATCTGTGAGTTGTCTTTACACTTCCACTTCCAACGCTGTATCGATCATTCATCAGAACAGACACTCTACCCAATGCTATCTTCCTCGATAAGAGGTCATGGCGTCGAAGCCCTATGATAGTAGCTACTTGCGCCATGCAATTATCTTTATTACTTCTGATCCTTGTAAAGCAGTATTGGGCGATGGTTCTGACTAGGATCATTCAAGGATTATCCTGCACAGTCATTTGGTCTGGTGAGCAGCTCTTCTTATTCCTCATGAGAAGAAGAAGATAATCCACTGACCTTGTGTGTCAATACAACTTGATAGTCGGATTCGCGTTGATGTAAGCACGTCTTTCAATTGGATAGCGTACTTCAATCTCACAAGTTGCGATTCCACAGTTGCGAGAATGTAGATCAGAAAGTGGTCGGTCGTCAGCTAGGTATTGCTTTCACAGGAAGCCATCTAGGTAACGTGGTAGTAAGTGTTTGCTACAAGAGAAAGCAGAGATGACTGTGGCTTATTATCATACGGTAGGGCCCGGCAGCTGGTAGTGGTTTATACTCCGCATTTGGATGGAAAGGTCCTTGGATATTGTGTATGGGTGTTTGCAGTATCGAGCTGATTGCGCGATGGCTTGTCATCGAGAAGAATACTATCGTGATTCACCAATCAGGTGAACAAACGAAGCATGTCAAAAAGCAAGACGGGTATACGACGACGCCCATTGCCGCCCCAAGCCCGATTAGTGAAATGACCGACTCACAAGCTAACGAGCATCGGCTTGTCAAAGAAAAGTCAAACCAGCTATCTCCTTTCCAAGTTGTGATTGGTCTCTTTTCCATCCCACGGAGCCTCACTGCGATCTCTGTGAACTTCGGTACTGGCTTGGTTATCGGAGCTATCGATCCTACGTATGTTACTCCTTACTCTCATCGTTAACAGAAATGACATTGGATGAGTATAGTTTGACTCTGCGATTAAAAGATCAGTGGGGCAAAGACTCACATTTCGTTGGTCTAGTCTATCGTGAGTCATTGCCCACTCAGGATACTTATTGCAGCCAATTCATGTGAGCTTGGCTGCATTTTGAATAATCGTAGTCGCAACTATTGCGCCTGTACTTCTCACAGGTGTTATAACAGGCCATCTAGCCGACAAATTCGGCGCAGAATGGATAGTTCCTACTACTTCGTTACTAGCCGCACCTTTTTGCCTTTTAATGATCCTCCAAAACAGTTTACTTGGTTTCATCATGTCGTTTGGATTAATGAGTGAATTTGCATTCACGTAGTACAATTACAGCCTGTCGCTAATAAGCCTTTACACTTCGCCAGACTTTTTTATCAATTGCGCGCTCGCTCCAATTGGCGTTGAAGTTTCAGCCGTTACTAGGGACAATGTGAGTCTTGCCCCTCTCACTGTGCTCGTTTACTGTATACCAGTTAATCGATGTGACTGGTAGGACGGGATCAGTGAGTTACATCAATTCGCAGCACTGAATTTGGCATGGGGTGAGCTCGTGACCGTAGCATTCTTGATGAACGCCGTTGATCATACGTCGTGCAGCCGCACCTATGGCTATTGGAACTGTTATAGGCGGTCAGCTATATGATCGTATTGGTTGGACGTCAGTATGCTGGTAAGTTGAATTCACTTCCAACATGATGCGATGATTACCATATTGATAGACGGATGATGTATGAGGTTTTGTTTCGCATGTTGCTTGATTACTGTTCCCGCAACATTAGCATATACAGGCGATCGTCCTTTACTTCGCCGATTCTTGAAGCGGAACTCAATTAGTCGTACAACAACATAATAACAATATTTCATCGAGCAGATTTCGGTTATATCGGTGTATGCTATTTGACCAATTAGTATCTGTTCAACCATCAGTGCTTACAAGGTAATATTTTGCGATGCATTTGACTAAGGATACAATGAAATTGAACTGTTTTATGCTCTAAATACCCCCACCCCTCCTTCTCGGTGTTGCAGATGATCTTGATCCTGCGCCTATACCCGCACTTCTAGGAGTGTGCGCTACACCCATTCCTCCAATTTTCGGTGTGCGCGCCACGGCTTCCGACCGAATCTTTTCCGCTTTTGCACGTTCGATCCTACTCACATCTGTAATCAGCAAAATATCCTCCTCTGATCCGGTTGTGTTTAAGTGCCGATGTGAGGTGAACTCACTCTTCCCTCTGCTTCGCCATCTCAGCCTCAATTTCAGTCTTCTTACTGAAATCCCTGTTCGCCCTTGCTCTTGCTAAAGCATCAAAATTCTTTTCTCGAATTGAGAAGAAGACGCTTCCCAGCTCGGCTGACAAGCAATAACGCTGTCAGCTGGGTCATGAGAACTTGAT
Source organism: Kwoniella pini CBS 10737 (assembly GCF_000512605.2). Taxonomy (NCBI): domain Eukaryota; kingdom Fungi; phylum Basidiomycota; class Tremellomycetes; order Tremellales; family Cryptococcaceae; genus Kwoniella; species Kwoniella pini. Next base: position 607,447 of record NC_091726.1, read on the forward strand.
ATAAAAAGCCAGCTTACCTAACCAGTATGGATCGACAGATGTGACGCACATCATGTATTCTGCGAGTTGTTAGCTTTACCAATTGTTTAAATCAGATGATACTCACGTTTCGATGTCAAAACCACTGTTCTGCTTGTCAGCTCATACAACTATTACAATCGGATGTAGACAACTTACACTCGTGATAAACAACGTAATCAGGCATATCTGCGCGATAGTCAGCCTGGATATCCAAAGGGAGGGAACCAAAGGTGACTCACAACCTAGACCATACAAAGCACTCGTAGGATGTAAGACACAAGGCAACTACAAGATCACGTCAGTGAGGAGGCCCGCATGCGCATCATGGTAAAACAATCTCACTCCAGTCCTAACATTCATATACTCTCCGATACCTTTGACTCTGGCAGCTTGGTGGAAATATCCAGCCGTGATACATTTTCTGTTCACGTATAAGCTCATTTATCAAACTTAGTCGCAAAGGTCTAATCGAGCTTACCTAACGATATCCCAATCTGTACCTACAGAAAGTATCTCCATTTTCTGCTGTTTCATTATATCTTCCAATTGTCCTCTTACTTCTCGAGCTTTCCTCATGAGTTTAGGATGTAAGAAATGTTTCATACACCAGTTGTCTGAGTATCTATCAACGATATGATTGTCAGCAAAAATCCCGGTAGGCTCAATATGCCAATGGCTTACCCATTTGACTTCCACTGAGTGTAAACATGTAACAAAGTCAGATGATCACTCTCTGGTACGAAGAACTTTTCCCTCGCCGCATCTGATTCTTCGGCTCTTTGTGGAGGTCGATAGAAGACCGAAGGAACCGATAACATCGAAACGATAGTAAGCATTTCCGAAGAACACTTATACTCCGTAGCGACAATCAGCATTTTAGCTAAAGAAGGTTCCATTGGGAAATCCGACATCTTTCTACCCTGCCCAGTCAGATCACCGACGTTGTCAAGTGCACCGAGACACCACAACTGATACATTGAATTAAGGATATTTTCTTGGGGAGGTGGATCCATAAAGTCGAATTCTAATAGGTTTTTAACCCCGAGTGATTTGAGTAATAACACCGTGTTGGCCAAGTTGGTCCTTTGAATTTCGGGTATGTTGTTGGGGAACAACTCATTCAAATAGGCTGTCTCGGTGAATAGTCGATAGCAGAATCTGCAAGAACAGATCAGCATGTCCCGGTCCCTAAACAATCTCACTGCCACTCACCCTGCACCAGTACGGCCTGCTCGACCCGTACGTTGTCCAGCATTGGCTTGACTAATAGGCGTTATCTGTAACGCATCCATACCGACTTTTGGGTTATACACTTTGAGTTTGGAATAACCAGCGTCAACGACATACAGGATACCATCGACTATTAAGTCGTCAGCTAAGCAATCATTTCCGAGAGGCGTAAGTAATTGGAGGGCAACTTACCTGTCAACGATGTTTCCGCGATATTCGTCGCTACGACCACCTTTCTCCTTCCATCCGGTGTGGGCGAGAAAATCTTAGCTTGAAGATCAGCAGGCATTTGTGAGTAGATAGGTAGAACCGCTAGAGGTGGTGCATCGTCAATTTGCTCCAAGCGCTCTGTAGAATAAAGTGGATCAGCTGGAAGTTCGCAAGAAAGCTATCAGCTGAGATGAACATTACCTTCTATCACTTGACATGTACACTCGATATCTTCTTGACCAGTCATGAAGACAAGTACATCACCCTGCGGACTCGAAAGATGTATTTGCAGGACTTGCTTAATCGCGCTATCAACGTAATCTTCACAAGGCGACTTGGAGTGAAATATCTCAACTGGGAAAGTTCGTCCAGGAATGGTATATGTAGCAGCATTACCAAAGAAACGGGAGAACTAGGGGGTGGATTAGTCAGATCAGTAAGAGGTTGCAAGCAACGTAGTCACCTACCTTGTCCGCATTCATGGTAGCCGACGTAACAATCAATTTGAGATCTCGTCTTCTGGTCAAAACTATAAGACAAGGTCAGCTTGTGTGATCACTCAGGCCCAAATATCAGCTAACTCACTTTTCCGTAGAAGCCCCATCAGTATGTCCGTACTAAGCGATCTCTCATGGGCTTCATCCAGGATGATAACGCTATAACGATCAAGATCACCTTCGTTGAGTGATTCTCGCAGGAGCACACCATCGGTCATGACTATGCCTATGTCAGCTTCTTTCGCTACGCATCCTGCTCAACCTACATTTAATTTTGGTGTCCTTTGAGGTACAATCTTCAAATCGGATAGCATACCCGACAGTATCACCAAGTTGGCACTGCAGCAAGACTCAGCTTGCGTGACTGTGTAATGTTGAAAAATCTGGCATGCTTACCTCCATTTCTTCACTAACTCGCTTGGCGACCGACATTGCAGCCACACGACGAGGTTGCGTGCATCCAATTAACCCATTACCACAATACCCATCTTCATACAGAAATTGACCCAATTGCGTTGTCTTTCCAGATCCCGTTTCTCCAATGACAATGAGCACTGTTGGATTTTCAGTCAGCTCAGACATTCTCATCAGAGTTCATGAGGCTGGGGAGCTGACCTTGATGATCACGTATCATACCCATCAATTCCTCTCGCACAGCGAACGCGGGTAGATATTCTCGTTGTTGTTGCAATGTACGTGTTTTAGCGAAATTAGAAACACCTTCTGTCTTCTTCATATGACTACTGAATTGCGAATCCGCTTTGTAGTTCGCTTCTTCACCTCCATCGGCTTTTTGCCCTTCTTCCCCTAGATTAGGCTCATCTTTCACACCTAGGAGATTACCCAGCGTTGTGCCGGCAATCGAAGCAGCTTTGGCAGCGGCCTTTCAGACGACAATCAGCTATGAACCATGCGAAAATGGCGGTATGACTTACCTTTTCCCTCTCCTGACGTTCCCTTCTTTCTCTGACTAGTGCGCTTCCCTTCTTGGAGAATTGAGCCATGTCACTAGTACCATCTTTCACGGGATTGATAGGCTCTAATTGCCTTGTATATGCGACGGTACCATCCAGGAAAGGAGGTTTGAGATCGTGGACCAATACATGTACTTTCGAATCCGAATCGTCCTCGAAATCCATGTCCACTCCTCCTCGTTGCATAACACCAGAAGTTTGCATTCGATTTGTTTCCCATAAATCGTTGTCCGCGTTCTATTTTGTCTGATTGATTAGTCATCTGCATACAGCGCGGAAGAGATATACAATAGAGGCTTACGAATTGAGCTTGACGAGCCGTTTGACGTTTCGCAGCTTTCGCTTCCAATTCTTTCTCCTTTTCTCGCTCGAGGTTCTCCCATTGTGAGAAAGGATTGTGCTCTTCATCCGGTGCCTATAATTATTTTTAGCCAAAGTCTCGGTCAACCGGAGAAGAGAGCACTCACGACTGCACCTTCATCATCGTAGCTATACCAATCCCTGTCTAGCCTGACTTGTTCCTCTTCCCATTCTTTGGCATCAAGCTCCATTCCCTGACCATCATCTTCAGGCGATCCTTTTCGGCCCGACCGAGGGGTCTGATCCCAACTTTGAGGTCTTCTCGAGCTTTCGGATTTACCCCAACCTCCCGGTCCCCTATTTCGCGGAGTCTCATCCCAACCTCTATTCGGCACTCTCATGCTATTTCCTCCTTCCATATCTCGATCAGATCGAGACGTCCGAGGTGTAGGCGCTGCGCCCCAGCTTTTACCTTCTGATCTTTCATCTCGTCCGTCTCTTCTCTCTTTACCGTTCTGCCTGTCACGATCATCCCTCCTATCACGATCGCGCCCATCCTTATATGATCCTCTATTCAACCTCGATTGGAAATCGTCTATCCCTTTCTGTTTATCCCTTGCATCGTTTTCCGCCGAAGACGATGCTGTGATTGCAGATGATGGGGCGTTCTTACGACTTCGATAAGCGTCTAGTCTCTTCTGAGCTTCACTTGATAACCCTGTCCCTCGACTCGGTGTTTCTTCAGGTCGAACTCGAGTGTGATCTCGCTTGATAGGTATGGATGGAACTTAGATTACTTTCCCGTAAGCTCATCCAGCATGACTATTTGAGACAAACAGGCCTACCTTTGAAAACACCTCCCGAGCTTGAACCTTCGTCGCGATCTTCTTCTGCGTCCTTCCTGATTCTCTTGCTAGGCGGTTCACTTCGACCTTCTGCGGCAGCTGCTGCAGCCCGTTTCTCGGCAGCGAGTCGGTCTAACCCAAGTAAGGAAGGTCTAGCAGTCGGCGGAGCACGGAAAGCTACAGACTGTAGGCAGTTGTCAGCTCGTCCAGTGAGTTAGAGTTTGGATTGATATTATGAGCTCACATCGCCACCACTTCTCCTCAATCCACCTTTACGTATCGGGTCCGGAGCCAGTGTATCCGAATCATCATGGTCCATCCCCTCGACTTGTTCATTCTGTTGACCACCTAACATTCTGGGTGGAGAATGATCTGAGCCTCTTCTACCGTTGCTCTGACTTGGACTTTGAGAAGCGATCGACTGTTGAGCTAGTATACGTGTGTGTAAGGATAGCATCGCATCTTCAGGGAATTTACCGAATGTCGATACGGCTGATTATAAGTGCATAAGTATTAGATGTGGTTGCGAGTATGATTCAGCTTACCTCGTAAGAACGCTTCTCCGGACCTATTTCCTCTTGCAATTTCTACGATACGTCTACCGAGCAAATCATTCGGGTTCACAGCGTTCATCAACCTGGACATCTGCGTTTGCCATTAGCGTACATACTGTCACTAACTCAATCAGGATGAGCTCACCTCAATAGCGATTTGATGTATAAGCTCTTGCTCAGGATTCACTCCATTTTGACGTGGAGGTGAGCGAGCCGACATTTTGGCTTTCCTTACTTGTCGAGTCTCGTAATGAACGCGATTACTGAGAATTTAAAAGTAAAAAGTCCTTTCTCAACTGCAAATGCAACTTCAAAACATCGAAATGACGGCGAAGATGAGACGGAATCAAGACGAGGCACAGCGAGCGGTGATCACCGCACCAAGGTACCAACGTGATATATTACGTAACGCATCATCGAGAGGACAGAGTGGCTGACAGGTTGATTGGATTGTTAAGTTTGAGAACATTACAATAAACCCAGTTGAGTGACGCGTTTCAACATTCCTTCGCCTTTTTCTTTTGACTCCTTTTCTCAATTTACTCTCATCCATCATCGATTGATGAATCATTGTCATTGCATTGTTCATTGATTCGACCTTGTGCTTCTTGACGAAGCAACGACACATTTAAGGTCATCTGGAAAAGGAACGAAAATATCAAGGGATTTGATCGGGATCGAAAATCATTCAACCTTGTTTCCTTTTTTTTTCATACTGTCAAATTGACAATGCAATCTCCCTTGAAGGGTCAACATCAACAAAACCAAAACGGCTGGACCGCACATCAAGATATTCCAAAGACTGTAGAACGCAAAAGAAAAGGCAGAGGAGTAGACATAATATCTTCTTCGTATGTTTCGTCGTTTCTCGAACGTGAGAAAAAAGCTGACGATATCTATGTAGACTACCTACACCTCCTTCTCAGACTCATTTACCTACTCCCGAGACAATTAGAAGGTCAGGAAGACCTCGCAAGAACACTTCGACTGAAGCTAGTACTTCTGCAACTCATCTACCGACACCTCAAACGCAACGTACAAAACGACGATCATCACCTCCAAGAACAAGGACAGAAGAAGAACCAATTCCTTCTCCATCCGGTCATACTACTTTCTTCCTTTCAAATCATGATTCCACATCGACACGGCCCGAGAAGATCAGACGTAGACCAGGATTGACTTTCGCCCAACAAATGGGACTACTGTCGACTAGCAAAAGCCGATTAGGTGTGGGGATGGGTGGTCAGAAAGCTTTGAATCATGGGAAAGTGGACCAGATCGGTTCGGTAAATCAGCGCAACATCTCAACTAAGGATGACAATCCTTTCTTGGTTTCTGGGCTGGGCGCTCCTGTCCCACTGGCTTCACCTGGTGTTATAACAACACATCAACCACGTGGAGATGAATCCGACTCGGAAACCGAAGGCGTACAACCATTGTGTCCTTCTCCTTTACCTCGTCGAAGTCCACGCTTGGCATCACCATCGCCCGGTACAACTCTCATCAAAATGCTTTCTTCTGTCAAATCACCTTTAGGTCTCCTGTCACCTCCACCAACGAAACACGCCGCCAGAATTGGTCTTTTCCAATCCTCATCCACCAAACCGAAAGCTATGACAAGACAAGAAATTGCTAAACGCAAGAAGCAACTTGAGATGCTAGATTATGAGGACAATCCCTTTTTGGTAAAAAATGGAGAATCTTCTACTAGAGTACCGCAGACTAGAGGACCATTAGTAGATGAAGATTTACCTACAGTGACTTATGTTTTCAGAGGATCGAAAAAAGTCTTCGCAAATCCATTATACCCTTCCAACGCACCTTTTCCCCGATCAGACCTTCATCCTGATGATGACGAATTCGAACCTCATCCTTTACCCAAACCCAAACTTCTTTGGCCAAAAGGCCCTTCGCCTTCAAAATCCAAGATTCGAGATATGGTCCGAACACCTTCTCCTGATATAGAAGGACTTTCTCCTCCTAGTTCTCCAGTCAGTACGCCCACTACAAGTCATCGATTTGGCAAAAGTTCTTTAGCACATACTCCTCATAATGCGAAAGGGCCAGAAGTCGAAGAAGGTTTATATAGCGATGACGATGATGAATTCTTGATGAGGAACATTAGAGGTCATGGACAAGACGATCATGCAGAAGAGGAATTACCAAGTAGGAGAGGATTATTATTCGGTGCAGTCGGAAGTACGAATTCGAAAGGGACGAAAAGAGGATTTGGAGGAACAGGCGGAGTTGAAGACAGCGATACGAGAGGCAAGAAACCAAGAGGATTATTTAGATTGTGATGAGAAATTAACTTATTGGGTCAGTGGAAAATAAGGGGAAATTCATAGAATAAGAAGATTATCTATCTAGTTATCAGTATTACATTTCATAGTTGTTCATAAATTATAGGTTGTTTATATATACATTTCAATTCTTATCACTTGATATCAATATTATTTAGGTATCTTGCTTTTTCTTGTTATATACGCAACTTTTCGTAGCTTGACAACGTATGAAGTATGATAAATAAGTAATCCTTGGCACGATACAACGAGATCAATTGTTTACGATAGATTAAATGACCAATTTATAACAATTCAGTTAGTGAAAAAACGATGGCGTTATCGATAACGGATTTGACCGATGTCTATTAGTATACTCAACTCTTTAAAAAACCTATTATTCATATCATTATAAAATTCGATTTTCATCTTCAATTTATTTGACTTCTTCATAATTTCAAAAAGACGAAATGCCATTAACGATTTCAGGCAAGTAAGTAAATTTCAATTCTAATTTATATCTTTAGTTCCTTGAATTTGAATGAATAATTTAGAATGATATTACTATTAGATATCCTCCTTTTGAATCTTTTTTAAAAACTCAAAATGATAAACCTACATTTTTAATATTTTATTCTGATATAGAAAATGGTAAAATGTGGTGTCCTGTAAGTTAATTTGTTACGCATACCTCAAATATTCAAATTAGTTTAAATTAAAATGCTTTTTTTTGAATATTAGCATTGTAGAGATGTTGAAGGTATAATAAAAAGTAATTTTGAAGGAAAATCAAAACCTAGTAAGTTTTAAAATATATATTGAAAGGTCAAATAACAAAAGAGAAAAAAAATATTCAATAATTTTCATTTTTATAGATGGTATTATAACTTATATTGGACCTTATTCTGGGTGAGTCGAAAAGAATATATATCATTTTTAGATGAATAAATGAAATAAAATTTTGTCAATTAAATCTAATTTGATTGAATTTATAGTTGGAAAAATGTACCTTCTCATCCTGCTAGATTAAAATATGGTGTAAGATTCGTACCTACAATAATTAAATTAGATAATAATGTAAGTTTTAATTTATTTATTTATTGGAAACAATTTTCAGTTTGGGGAATAATATTATTATGTGGTGTATTTTCATTATACGTTTTAAAAGATTCTTAATTCATATTAATAGTACTAATTTTACATTAATTTCACAATTTTTTAAATAGGGTAAAGAAATAGATAGAGTTGAAAAACCAGGTATATTAGATTCAACCAGATTAGAAGAATTTTTAGATATTTAGTGGATACTGAACAATTCATCAATCTCATTTCATCGAAAGTCGGAAAACCGCATTTGAAATATCAATTATGCATATCTCGTATGATTATATAATAGATGTCCATCCTCTATCAGATCACAAGGTATACCTCGCTCATGGCAAGTAATCAAGCTACAGCACCTAAATCGTCAGATCAAATTATCCTTCATGTAATTTCGTATCATTTTGTCAAGTCGTCGACTCATAACATCGTTTATTTTCTGTTAAGACTCTAATGTTCGTCCGCACAGATCTGTAATCATTCCATCATCTACCTGAACCCTCGCAATCTAGCTACCTTCTTCCTTTCGCTTTTGTACCCTTATACCTATCGTTTATCGTCACTCAATGGTCCATCATCCTGATTTTCTGCAAAAAGCGGAGCTAATTGATATCCCTTCATACCAAATCCACCGAATGTCGGACTAATCACACTTGGTCTCATCCATTCTTTCTCATTTCCAGGCATGGTGAACAGGCTAAACCCACTGTATGATCTGGAATGTAAAGCGTGTCGAGGATACATCTTGGGAGGAGCAGTAGAGGGGCCTACTGGTGCAGTAGGATGAGCGTAAGGTTTGAAGCCCATCGTATTTAGTCTCGACTTGGGTGCGAATGGCGAAGAAGTTGAAGATGCTGGTCCACGAATTGGTGATGTACTTATCCTTGTTGATACCGTATGAGTCGGCGAAGTCAGATCCAAACCCCTGGGCAAAATTCTTGGTGATTTCTGGGTGGTAAGTGATGGACTAGATCTAGATGTTATACTTTCCCTTCTGCCGGTGTTTGCTGGGGTTGCGGACGCCTTTGCTGGTTGGCCGGCACCTGTTGGAACTGGTGTACCATCGTCGATTGGAGCTTCGCTTTCCCCCCTGAAAGGCATTAAGTTCGATGAGGTAAAGCTGTCTTTTCGATTGGGGGTGATTCTTGCCGAAGTTAGAAGTGGGGGTAAAGGGCTCTTAGGTGGGTCTCGCACGGTGTCTTGTAGATCGGATTCCATGGCTACAACAGCATCCCGATAGCCTTTCTGCTTGATCCGTCGGCTATAATGTGTTGATGTTTCTGTCGTAAAACGACTTCAGCTTCGATTCGGCCAGGTGTCGCTGTTTGCCTTAGGAAGGAGATCGTTTCCGAGAGATTCACCAGAAAGCAGAATATGCTTACCCCTTAATCCCAGCTCCACCGCCTTGATGAGGACTTGATGTCTATTCCTTGTTCCCCCAAAATTGTCAACTACCCATGTCCAATCTATATGATCTATGGGCGCATTGTCTTCGACATCTTGAGAGAACGCCACTAACGTGCGCAATCGCTCCACTTCACATAATTTCCACGGTCCATGGATGACCCTGGTGCTTGTACTGCTCAACGGTGGCAAATCGAGCAGCACTCTGGAAGGAGCGGGAATGGCTACATTAGCATTTGAAGCAGGTGTATAAGCTGGAGTGTCAGTGGTGTCCATAGGAGAAGTTGTAGGCTGAACCGACAACGGACCTGTACCCATGGATTCGGGAGTGAAAGGATCATGGAATCGCTTGAAAGCTATGTTTGATCTCGGTGATGAGGCCAAGACTTGTCTTCTGGGCGTGAAATGAGGGGAATTCTGTGGCTGCACTGCGGGAAGTGGATCTCGAGGTCTGTCGAGCGTTGGAGTCGGAGTTGACCCGTTTGATCGTGGCGATCGAGGCGTAGCTGCAGTCAAATCAATGGGTTCGGCCAGAGACCCTTTCTGTATACTATGCCGGGGTTTATCGTTGATTGTGACAAGCGATGACATCGACAAAGGACCAGACTGAGGGGAGTCAGCGCTACTCGCCAGCATGTCTTTTACATCTGCAGGGTAGCCTGGGATATCGGCCGCTTTGGCGGTCTATGTGGGTCACGTCAGCGACCATGCAGAGATAAGATAACGTAAATTGACATACAAGTCTACTGCACAGACTCTTGATATCCTCAAGTACACCAGGAATAGTCTCGTTGTCCACAATCATTGCATTACGGGACATACCAAGCTTGATAGTTTCATTGGGAGTATTTTCCTTTAGGATTTTCTTCAGTAATGACCGTGCGTTATAGTTCCAAAGGATGAAGTGGCAAAAAGCAAATGCAAAGAACTTACAAATAAATCAGCTAGGGAAGTATAAAACTTGGCAGCTATACCTGATACTTTCTTCTGAAATTGAATCACATCTTTATCGCTTGGTATAGATCTCATCTTTATGTTCTGTAGATAAGTTGGAGATTTCGATGAAATAGCCGGCTTATTCGACTCAAGATAGGTGCATTTATCTGAATCCAAAAATATCGAATTCTTATTGTTCTCTTGTTCTGGTATAGGATCAGACTGACTTGCTTCACACGCCCCAAGAGAGTTGGCCAAAGGTACAGTACAAAAGGTCGAGGCTTTTGATGGAGAATCAAGGTGGAAGGTATACACACAAACATGATTTTTAGTCGTGTATAATATGAAAAGAATGAGAATAACGAAAAGCCATCAGTCCGTCGTTTCATCTTTTGCTTCTGAATAGCACCAGGGGTACTTACGATTCAAAGTAGACGTATTGTCTGTATCATCACCCCTAGCCGTTCCCAATCCGATTAGTACAGCTGAATCGTTAAGTGGCGAAAACTCCAAATTTGTCTCAGAGATATTCGCTTGTGAAATGCTATTTTGTTCGTTACTCGTCAGGCTTGGCTGTATGAATGATGAGAAGTCGAATTGACCAAAATCAAAGGTATCTAATCCTGGGAATTGAGACTCTATAGTGGAAGCTGTATCTGGCAAATCCAGAAATTCTGCTCCCGGAAAGTCACCAATTCCTGCTTCTTGCGAGAGCGCATTCTGAATTGTGTTCTGAGCAGACTTGGGTGTTGCTATATTCGGAGGTAGAGCAAACATTGACAGTAAATCCGTTATTGGTATATCATCCGTCAGACTTCCTCCAATATCTAGACCAAGACCGGTATAAGTTTGAGCATCCGCATACTCATTGCTGATGGGCAGCGTATTGGTTATTGCACGAGGGGTAGCTGCTTCATATTTCCGGTCATTATCATTGATCTCCTCATCATCGCCGAGGCTTTTGACAGGTCTTCTACGTTCTTTGTAAAACTCATCCCATATATGCGAACTAGGGGCCACATTGGTATCGATTTTGATTCTAAGATTGTTCTGTCTTGGTTGTGGGTGTGATATTGAAGTATTGGTTGAAGCTATTGATGGTGCATATGATGTAACATTTGATACCACTGATGGTGAACCACGTCGATGATTTAGTAAATTGGTATTGATATGTGAGTTAAGCGAATATGGATGATAACGTGGGCGGGGCTGGCAAGGTGATTCTGGCATGGTCGACATGACCAAGAAGATTAAGATGTATCAAGAAGGTATGATTGATAGCGCTGTTTTGTTATTGTCTATCAATTTGGTGATATTTCAACTTTGTTTTGATTGTATTATATACCAGTGATGTTGACTATTGATCTTATGGGGCAGATCTCTAGTGTAGTTCAGATACTGCTCGAATTCAAGTATATCTTCGAACAATAAAAACTTTCCAAGAAGATGTTCAAAGTAGTTATTTCTATCGAGGAATGGACTTATGTCCATTGATGCTTTCAGTTTATTGTTGATGTGCTATTGAAGGATGAGGACGTATCACAACATAAATGTACAGAATCACTTTATTTCCTTGATCCGATGAATCTTAGTTGATGGAGAGTGTGACTCTCATTTTCGTTAATTCATACAATTCAATACACCTTCCGAATGTGCCTTTGAGAATCCCCACCTGTATCTTCCTATTCAGTGATCTTGCGGCAGTTGATCGCCTGGACTTGTTCGTACGATGAAGTGCTTTATGTCAATCTGATTAAACCAACAAGCCACAGATCACGCAAATCTTTGATCGCTAGTCTTCATTTGCCGATCCTCACGGACCTTTCTATCTATCTCCTTCAAAATCTATCCACCTTCAAGTGATTTACTTATTGTTCTCCTTTGAATCTCTTAGAGTACTAAATCAAGATCTTCCCACGAGGTGAATTTCGGTAACATGGAGAAACACGTAGGTACAGTCACTTATACACGGAGATAAAACAAGCTATCAAGAATGGGGAATCAATGTTTCTTGATGGGACCTAAGAATAACCCTTGAACGAGAAGTTGAAATAATGGAATGAATCGAAGAGTTATGTGTTGAATAAACAAGAAAAAGTCGTGTTTTCTTTCTTTTAAATACATCATATCAGTTGATTAGGTGATGAAAGGATCATAGCGTAATGTAGGTTGTATTAAGCAAAAGGTCCGAGCGTTGAATAATCAAAGAGTGAAACGATTTCCCCTTTTTGATGACGAAGAGTGGCGAAAATGATCAAAATTGTTTCAAAAGGTTTAAGAGATAAGCTTAAGCTTAAATCTCGAAATGAGCCGATTTAACCGAGAGATAACATCGCACCTGCGCATAGTCACTCTCAAGATTATCACTTGAACTCATTCTACAATTCATGCATATATGATGATCGTCTATAGTGGTTATAACAAGAGAAAGATAAATGTGCATGAATGCATAAATACAACAAAGATAGATGAATGCATCATCTTCCTTCTCCTACAATGATGATTCGCATTTGAATCAAATGAGAAAACCAGGATTTTGATATTGTTTTCTACGGAGTAAAGTCCTTCTAGCTTCCCAAGCATCATCAATCGGACTTAAAACTTTCCCATTCTCTAAATCAATCATTTTGGTAGATTCAATAATGTAATTTAAATTAAGATTACGTATCAACTTATTTGAATAAAACAAATCAATAAGTGGATCACGAAATATATTACAAGGTTCAATTTCAAATAAAACATTTATACTATTCTTTTCTTGTTCATAAATTTTTAAATCATTTTCATAACCTTTTTCATCAATTGATAGATCTTTTATCCAATTTAACCATTGACTTCTTTGATTTGTAACTAAGGATTTTAAATGATCTTCTAACCATTTCCAATAGATTTCTATTGATTTAGCTTGGACAGATCCACGATTATAACCTAAACCTTTGGAAATTATTTCCGATGCACCAAAACGAATTTCTTCATCATCATCTTGAATCAGTCTAAGCAAAGATCTATGTAAATTTGAATTAGGAATTTCAAAAAAAATCGATGTAAGATGAGTAAGAGATTTTAATGCTGCATATCGCGAAGGTTGAGATTGATCTTCGTGTGAGAATGATAAGATAGAGGCTGAGTACGAGTCCAATTTTTCGCGAAGAAGGCCGACAGATGACCCATCTTGATCAGCATTCGACTAGAACGATGTGTCAGATTAGCATTCAGCATACAGTTTGGAAAGCGGTCAGTCACTTACCTGTTTAATAGCCCAACCAAGCGTGACTAGAGCAGCTTCTTTAACCGGAACACATCTAAGTTTGACAATTCTTCCTATTTGTTCTTCGATGCTAGCCCATTGTCCTTTGAGATTCTTCATTACGTCAATAGGCCAAGTCGTGCGGGATAACGCATCTAAAGCCTGGACCCTGATGCTCTGCCCACTCCGCCCAGTCAATGCTATGTCCAAAATCACTTCAAAGGTTTGAGTTGTCCATAAAAGCTGCAGCCGAGAAAAGTGCTCCAAAGCCAAAGTACCTTCTATTTCAGTGGACGAATTGGAAAGTAAGCCCAAGAAAAGGTTTTCGTTGGGTTGATTGAGCAGAAGGAAAGTCACCGAAGCGATCTGTCGAGCGTCGTCGCCAGGTGCGAAGTAATTTTCCTCTTTCGAATTGATATACCGATTCAATCGAATTTGTGTTGTATTTATGAGTTCTTCTGCGCCGGAAGACGCATGTTTTTTGTATAACAGAACGCATGCAAGTACCGCTTGAGTGATGGGCGGGCATCTACCGGGAACGTAACGATCAATCAATTCCAACAACAATTTTCCGAAAGCTTCTTGTGATGAGTCTGAATTATTTGACCAGATTATAACATTCGAAATTAGCTGTTCAAGATACAAGATACGACCGTGAATAGTGTTAAGATCGTCTTTTTCTGTGAACTGAATTTGCAAAGCGACATCAAGCGAATCGGCTGGTGAAGTCATCGATGACAGAGCTTGAGCAGCGACTTGTCGAACCTATTACAATTTCAGCTGCGGTTCTCCACAGTTTGTTCGATATGATGGTACACACCTGAAACTCCTTACTACTTAAATACCGCCGCACCACATTCCTCAAAGCCATGACGAGATCTTCAGAATCTTGATCATACCGTAGACTTCTTACTATGATCAAGATGGGGAATAACGGTGAATGTTTACCACTTTCATCCTGGTGAGCCTCCAGATATCTTGTGATGTAAGGAATAATTTGTGGATATCTCGAATGAAACGCAGAGAATGATTGTCTGGTCAATAAAGTCGATCTTGAGTTGTAAAGATCTTGTCCGCCTCTTGCTGGCGATAAACATCGATGAACCAATGTGGAGAAAAGGATTAATCCCACATTTCGGACATTCCAACTGCGACAAATACATAATATTAGCTTTGGTCCAAAAATATTTACTGGAATTGACAAGTATGTCGTACTCACTCTTCTGACTCGAATGCTCTCAAAGCTGTGATCACGCCTCTTTCGAACCACACTCCAAACCACTTAGTCTGTCTTGCGTCTAACATGACGATTTTCAATACATTGAAAGCGTGTACTTTAGTCACGTTCGAGGTAGCCTTGTTATCCACTTTAGCGAGATTCAACAAAGATGTCAATGCGGTGTCGAGAAGTGCTTCATCGGATGAAACTATCGATAATATTGAGTACGGCAAGGCAGCTGATCTCCTTGTAGTGGAGTGTTGATCTGAAGCGATAGTAAGCAATTCATGCTATAAGGAGAATCTTTGTTAATAACTACTTTTCACCAGTAGGGAAACGGTGTGAAAACTCACTTGAAGCCATTCATCACATAACGTTCTCAAGCCTGGGACAGGCCGTACAGCTTCAATAAGTACAGCGAAAGCATTAGCTATCTTTGAAAAGGTCCCTCGATGTCTGATCTCATGCATCCAGGTCAGAAAGGATTGACCAGCTCGATTTATATCGTCTTTTGACCAAATGACTTGATTAAATGATCGAGTGATAGGTGACGAAATGATCGTAGCCAGTAGCTCTCTGCAACGCATAGGTGTGAGCTTGCGTTGGTGTGAAGAGGAAGACATTTACACACCCTGCATTCCGCGTCGCTCTCCAACACCCGGATAATAAGCCTGTATGATCCATTCCATCTCCCTCACCGTCGTCATCATCGTCACCAGTCGAAGCCATCACTTCATATGCTCTGGCAATCTCGTGATCTGGTCTATCAGAATCTGCCATTCCTTCCACGTTTGAGGGGGCAAGCGAAATTACTGTTTTGGTGATGTTCCATATCCTGTCAATCAAGGTGAAAAGGTGATGAAAAGTGGGTCGCCATGCTTGTTGAGCCTCTGATGAGCTCAAATCGAGACACAAGAGTAAATCCCTAATAGCGATGAATGTCATGTCAGCAATATTCAGACTATAAATTACGGGACTGTTCTTACCCTATTGCAGCTAGTGATCCGTGTAATGGGTATTCTTCTATGCCTCTTACTAGATCTTTTTCGACAATTTCGATAGCACTTTCCAACTTTGTAATTAAACTTCCTACAAAAGCTAGAGCTTGAGAATACTTTGTTTGATCGACAATTAATTTGCTGAATAGTATACACAATGTAGTTTTACCAGCTTCCGCTTGGGTTTTCCTGGATAAGTTGATTGAAGTCAAGGCCGAATCAAGTAAAGCCTGGGATGCTGGTGTGGACAAAGATTCATAACCTTCGAATGGTATAGTAGCGGATTCTAATCTATACATTCAAAAGCGCATAATCAGCTGTCCGGCCATTCCAAGATAAGCGAAAACAGCTTCTTACATTTTCCTAGATCTATTTCGCACTTCGGTAAATTCACTCATTTGACAGCTGAATAACATTTCAACCCTGTCTTTTGTGAATATCCTAATTTGGATATCTCGCGACTCCTGAAACACTTCTAAATATCTACCTAAAAGGTTTAAAGCTAATAGAACTTTGAAAACAGGGAATCTTCTAGCTTGAATCAATCCTTGATCCAAATACTGCAAAAACCACATATGAAATGATTCTGTCATAGGTAAGATATGCGATAAAGATTCTTGTTCGCTTTTTATAGATTCTGTATTTGGTTTCTTACGATTTATACGTCGAGTATATGTCTCAAGTTGATGTAATCGGACGAGAAATGCATATGTCGAAGAAGAAAAGGTTGATCGACTCCTATTTGTTTCACCAAATTTCAGTACGCAATGCAAGTCAGTTGAGGGGTGATTTGACAAACTCACCCGGCGGAAGGTAGATCATTATTCCATCTGAACCCCTCTTTGACCAAACCCAACACATCTTCGTCGATTTGATCTTTTGATGCGGAGACCAGCTCAAACGCTCGAAGCCTTACATCTGCATCTTCATGGCATAGTGCATCTTTCAAGTCCTTTTGAGGTAATTCCTTGATTTTGATAATTTTCAAAGAAACTCCCAAAGAAGCTACCGTCACCCACGTTCCGAAGAGAGTCGATTCACCAGAAAGAACGTCCAGAAACAGCGAAACGTATGATGAGTCTATCTTGAACAGTGAAGGAAGCAGGTACCGATTAACGTTCACCATGACTGAATGTGGTAATTCAGGATCGAAATATGGTGATAACTTCTCGATAATCCATGAACTTCCTCTGGATGCCAATTGAGTGGAAATTTGTTTGACCAGTAGGTTAACGATTATAGTAGAACGAATATTTGCACAATCCACTACACCCAGATCACCTAACAAGCTGACTAAAAGACGATCAGGAATAACGGATAAAGGGATATATTCTAGTAAAGAAGCAATAATTGTGAGATTTGATCTTCTTGATATACCTCCTTGAATGGCTTGTCGGAAAACAGGCAGCATGAATATGGCATTTTGATTGGTTGAAGTTGATGTTGAAGGTGATGGAAGTATAGTGGAGAGCTGACCAGCTAAAGATAGGGCCTCGGTAGCTCGCTGTTGTTGTACTTTCTGAGGATGTTCTAGGTTGATCGTGATCAAAGAGGACAGATGGCTGGATGGCTGAAAGGCAGGAACCAGTCTGTCGTACACCAGGAACATCACAGACTCTTCGACATCAGTGGAAGTGGAAGATAGGATAGAGTTCAATTGGCGCAGAATTACTATGAGAAGCTCGAGCTGCTTTACGTCTACATTCGAACTCGGAGGATAGGAATTAAGGACCAAATCAATTGCTTGTGCGATAACGTCACTATACAGTCCTCACAATAATATCAGTATGAGCAGTCGGTCATACAAGAGAGCAGAGAGACTCACCCATCTTGTAGCTGCTCTTTCTTAGCTTTCGCCAGAGACTTTCTACATGCTTCCAGACTCTTGCTCTCTTGAGGATCTACTGCCTGATTTGCCATGTCGACTTCAATGTGCGATGAACGGTCGCTAGATTTACTCAGATCCGGCACATGACCTGGGCCGCTTGATATATCGGACTGCTACCGCTCAGTTTCCTTCAGAACGATGCTTCGTTGGGCAGCTGTGGACGCATGAAGTAGTGGATCGCTCTGTTTGGCTCATTTGCATGTAAACTTTCTGAAATGTATTTCCAACTTTTTGCGAAGTAACAGAATATGATGACGTGGAAGACCTCTCATAGCGCGTCTTCGAGAGATTGCTATTGACAGATCAACAATAAAAACTCGACATATTTCGCTCGGTTCACCTTATTTGCTTGTGGTTCAAATTGTACAACAAGAAGACTTGTGTCAGAGACGGAAGGAGATCAGAGTCTGAACAGTAATGACTTCATAATGATTACCGTAAGTCAATCATATCGCGCTCGGAATCGCTGTATAAGTCTTGACGATGTCGAGTTAGGCAACGGACATATCGCCGGGTCGTTCGGAATCTCCCTCTCACTTGACCTCACCGCCATCCCCATCCCCGAATGGCGACATATCCCTGGGACCTTCGTTATCCAGCATATCACTGAACTCCGAAACGAGCGAAGCTGGACCGAGTCATTCCAATTCACCCAATGCTCGCAAGGCCACTCCGACTCCTCTCGCCATAAACCAGCTGGAATCGATAGAAGACATAGATGGGGATATTGGAGTGTCATTGACTTCTCCGACAAGAGCGTCATCACCTGCTAATGACTATTTCTCCGTAACACCATCCCAAGGACAATCCAGTGCCAAGTCGGAAAGAGCATTGACTCGTTCTCCAACCCCTTCCTCTCATCATCGTTCACTCACGCCAAATGGGCATCTGGAAGTGTATTCCCCGACAAAGATACCTCTCTCATCTCCTACGACCTTATCTCCACCAGTATCGGCATCTCCATCTCGGAGGTCTTTCTCTTTACGATCATCACGATCATCCTCTCCGCCTCCTAGTTTCAACCTGAAACCATCCTTACCGAATGTCACGCCTGTTATGCAGTCGGAGAAGGATGCGGACGAAGCAGAGATTGAAGAGGCGCCTTTCGAATCCATACCTATTAGTTCCACACCGCCTATGACTCCTACTGTACCTCCTCCTGTGAGCCCAACATATGTTAGCCCAGAAAGGAAAGGTCGTCAATCTTGGGGTGGTTTCGGAATGACTAAAGAAGGTCAACGATATGCTATAGGGGAAACCCCGGATCACATCCAACCTCAAAATCATGTTCGCGCTCAAACCGATGGCATCCGTCGAACATCTGCAGCATCCTCTGTTCATTCTGTTGGGTCTTCCAAAGACCAGACCTCTCAAAATGGAGATAACCAAGACTCTGGTGATCTAGAAAGTACACCTAGATTAGCCGCTCCGCCGGCGCATCCATTTCCTTTCCCTATACCTTCTTCTTCAACTTCTTTCAATCCAACATCGCCTCCTCCTTCGAATCATAAGAGATTATCGACAGCTTCTTCTTCCAACGGTCCAGCAAATGCGGCTGGTAGTCATGAACATGGAATTGGTGTCAAAGAAACAATATCGACATTCGAGAAAGTTAGATCACATACACGACCTGCATATTTGCCTCCAAAAGATAAACAGGAAGATGAGATCCATTTACATCAATGGGAAGAAATGATGGCACAATCTCGTGAACATGAGAAACAATTACAAAAGCTCAAAGAAATCAAACGTTTAGAAAAGGAAAAGAAGTTGGCTATTGTCACACCCAAATGGGAATCCTTGTTACATGGAGAATTTAGTGTAGGGAAAGTACAAAACGATTCAAATTTGAGGAAATTATGGTTTGATGGAATTCCTTCTCATCTAAGAGGGAAAGCTTGGAGTTTGGCTATTGGCAATCCATTAGCGGTTTCCAGAGGTAAATTCGAAATCATAACTTGCAAGCGGCCTGTCGGATTGAGCTGATCAAGACCAATAATATTATAGACGCCTACAAATCATATGTTACCCGATCGGAAAAGGCTCAAAAGTCCGGTCGATTTCCTCAAGACATTTTGGATCGAATGGAACTAGACATAGATAAGACTTTACCGACCTTGAGGCTGTTTCACCGTGGTAGTCCTCTCAGAGACGACTTGAAAGAATTGATTTGTGCTTGGGTAGTCTATCGGTCAGATGATGGACAGGGATACGTAAGTGTTCTGTACTTCTTACCGAAATCAATCTGACGAAGTGACCTGATCTTCACTCATTTTGGACAGGCACCATATATATCTCACTTATCAGCAATGTTCCTTTTAGTCTCTCCGCCATCTGAAGCCTTTATTTCCTTGATTAATTTACTATCTAGACCATGTTTAAGAGCTTTCTATTCTGAAATTTCTGACGAAATAGATGCATATTATAGAGTATTAGAAAATCTTCAAGCTGATTCCTATCCTAAAATCTACGCTAATTGTAAAAATCTTGGCCTTAGAGTACCTGAAGGTTGGTTTAGAGGTATGTTAGTTGAACAAATTGATTTTGAAAGTGTTTGTAGATTATGGGATCAAATTATGTTAGATGGTGATGGATTTATATTTAGAGCTGCTTTAGCAATTTTCGGGTTTTTAGAACCTAGGTAAGTTGTCTAGCCCCCAGCCCTTTTGCTTTACTTTTTTCCAGGTCCGAAATTGAGCGAATTTCATGGGGTGGAAAATCGAAAATTTACCTTTAATAATTACCTTTTGACATCAACGTGTCTCAGTAATGATTAGAGCTGATTATGATTTTTTTTCTTTATAGATTATATTATCCAGATCATGATGAAATTTTATCAGTTTTAGAAGGTTATAATTCTGCTACATTAGCAATTCAATTAAGAGAAAAAGAACGTGCAAGATTAAGAGGAGAAATTTATGATGATTCAATAGATGGTAAATTAAGTGTATTTGGTTTAAATGAACATAATTTATTTGATTGGTTATCAAATGATGGATGGAAAGAAAAAGCCTTTGAAAGATTAGTAACCAGAGAAATGCCTGATTGAGCTTTTTTATTGCATTGCATGATGCTTTTTGATTTAATAATGTTGTATATGCATAAAATTGGAACATTCATGACTTACGGTACACGATATGTTCACGCGTTATTGACTACAACGAGCTTGGTCTGACAGCGTTTTGTCGACAAAGAACAACATGAAACTGGGATTATCTCATATACAAAAGCTACATTTCAACCTATTTCAACTGGGTTAGTTCACACTCGTAATCGTTGGTCAATAGTTTATTTGAATGGAAAGATCGCTTACCAGGATGGCCAAGATAAATCAGGATCAGTAGAATCATGTCTAATTTCGTTCTTTGCCTCGTTATATTGTATATCTCTTTTATAATAATTACTTTTAATTGAAAAGCTATTGATTTTAGGTGTTAATTGTATTTCAGTAATATCCTTTTGTAAATCATATTTAATAATATCATAACCTTCATTACTATTCAACTTATAAAGTTTGTTAGGTTTTTTACCTAATCTATAAATTTGATCAAATCCATATTCAATATCATCTGAATTGATACTTTCTTTAACTTTGTCTTCTTCATCTTCTTTTCTAGGTATCATATCAAAGGACAATAAATGACAGGAATTTGAAGATTGAAAAGTATGAGTTGAATATGATGTAAAAGTAAATTTAGGTATTGATATTGGTATTGGTAAACCTTTTGAAGTAACTTTTTCCGGAAATTTAATTTCTCTTTGAGAATAATTCGTATTAGTAATTTTGGATGATGACGATGATAGAAATTCAGCTTTTTTGCGTAATTCTGCTAAACATGGTACTTGTGCTTTAGGTTTAGGATATGAAAAACAGATCAAAAAAGTGGGAAATGGTATTGAGATGTAAGGATAACATGACATATCGTTTAAATTCGGAGAATGAAGAAGCATGTATTGAATGGGATTGTTCTGAGTGTTGAGGAGAATGATTTTTGTGGGAAATCTACTTTCATTGGTTGTTTGTACAACGACTCTTTATTTTATGGTTGTTATAACCTGATTGAGATAGGTCAATGATTTTGTAGTATAGCTTTTGTCTTCTTCTTCTTATTTTGACATCAGATTTGCACCGGGAACTTCAGCAAAAACAAGAGTCATCAATACTTACTGAATCAATCTCAGCTCTCATCTATGCAACCTAGTCAGTAGCGTTTCAATGATCTTTATCTTGAGGTGGAATTACAATCCTTTATGGACATATCAAAGGATCTGACCAATCAATATATCAATCCCTGTTTCAAGTAAGTTATTGACTGTCTCGAGCTTGAACTGTTTGGTACTGGATAATGAATGGAATTTGACAATTATCAGTGGCCTAATAGAATCAGATGCCGTCGATGTTTTGGTCGAATCAAGTCATGATGAGGCAATACGCTGCACTAAACAACACTGTTATTGATGTACCGCTCATATGCAATGATGATACATCTTTAAGGTTCGTTGAGGAGAAAAGAAATATTCTAAAGTACGACAATAGTGTTGGGTGTATATCGTGAAGAATTGTATGTGCTCTTTCCGGCCTAGTGAATTCAGACAGAATATCAGCGATTTCGATCCGAACGACTAATTATACACAAGATGTCCTAAATCATCGTCACTCTTTCATTTCTGTTTGAAGGTGTTCTGCAAGGTCGCTCCACCAATATGCCAGATATTCTTCAAAGCACGATTCCAGAATTGGAATGAATCACTCACCTCCCATCCTGGATAATCTTTCATAATTTCCTTTTCCCTTGCCAAAGCAGCTTGTTGTCTTCTAAAAGCATCTCTATCTTGTTCTGCTAATAATAATGGCACTATGTTAATTCTTGCCCATGCTCGCTCACGTTTCAATTCTCTACAGCAAAATAGATAAGTATATTAGCGTTGCCAATATGATACCTTTTGGGGTCTGAAATCATTCACCTCTTTTCGACATTTCCTGCACCAACTCTCCAAAATCCAAATGCACATATAGCAGTGACAGCGCTGAAAACAACTGCACCCCCTACTCCTCGTACTGGTAAATTTCGCTTATATTTGATAGCTTCATACCCACCGGGTGGGGGCATATCTCTATTCAACGAAAACATGCGTCAGTTTTTGCATTCTTCTTTCCTCCTTCATACTCCAATTGGCCTTTCGAAAGTCTACATACTGTCTGAATCCATGAAATTGCGACATCTTGCCTGTCTTGATTCCTCTTTTCGTTGTAGATGCTTAAGTTGGTGTGAGAATCAATACCAGTGTGATGATATCCACTATCTTGTATGCTTGTGTTGAATTGACCATTCACAGATAGCCCAATACGAAGGAGTTAAAGCAGAGCAACGGAATCAAATCATCCATGCATGAGAAAGTGAGTCTATCGAATTTCTGCGTCTATTGTTTTTAATTCATTTTATCCCGAACTGTTTTTTGGTGCCCCGGTCTAATTGTTAGGATTGTGTTCCTGATCCGAGAGGTAAAGCTGAGATGAGAGTAGTAATCGGTCGAAACGAAAGGCTCTGAGAGATTGCTTCATGAACGACAAGGCATACTAACGAAGATCATTTCAACAGATCGCAGCGTTTCGAGTGGTATCTTGTCAAACAGGAAGAGTTTCATCGGCCAAAAATCGAAAGCGCGATGAATTCGCTGATATAGCTTGAGAATTGCAACAACGATGAATCGACTTACAAATGCCTTCTCATCGTATGTCCGATGTTTTTCACCTTAACCTTTCTTTATTGTGTCACAGCTGACGGTACAAATATTGAAAGGGCAATACCAAGCTCAGGATCCGATGCATCATCTATACATCTTCGAGAACGTGATTCTCCAAGGGTCTCTTCTCCTTTAGATCCTTCTTTCAATGTTCAAGCTCATCCTCAACAACAAAGATCATCTCAATCGCATTCTCAAGATCGACGTCATGTTCAAAATCTGATTTACGATGATCCGCGAACAATTTATTATCCCGCCTCTTCCTCTAAATCTGGTGATAGAGGCTTTCTCACTACTTTAGGATTACTTAACGCTGGATTAAGTCGACCTGGTAGACCGGGATTTTTAAGACACATGACAGATGAGGGTTCAGGAAAATCGACGCCTCGAGTACGATCTGAAAGTCGAAGCAGAGAAAGAGATAGAGGTGTAAGGGTGAATCTTATGAATACAGCAGGCTTAGGGGGGAAGAGAGGTTGGGGTATGAATAGTGCTTCTAGTAATACAAGACTGAATGCCATGGCTCAAGGCCCAGAAGGAAGATACGCTATAGGTGGTGGACAATGTAAGTCAATCTTGGTGCACACAGACCAGGGTAGTTTGAAAGCTAAATAATAGGATAGATTTGAGGGTAATGAAGATACATGATCCTAATTCTGGATCGACAACACCTATATTCGCATCAGATGAGACTAAGGATAGATCTACGCTTGCTAAAGGGATTGGGGGTGTGACTATCTCAGAAGTCGTTAATCTCTGGAAACCAAATTGGGCAGTAGGAAAGGGTGTAAATGACATCGATTGGGGTGTAGGAGGTCAGCTGTCTCATTGCATCCTGCCTTATGAGTGCTGATCTGAAGCATCTTTTACAGCTTTCGAGAGTAAGATCGTCACAGCCACTCCAAGTGGCAATTTGATGCTGTTTGATGTAGATAAAGGCAAGCTAGGTAAGCGATCGGCTGATCATCTCCCCAGAGGTATATCAATAGCTGACGCATTCGGGGTGACAGACAAGGATATCTCTAGCGGGACCTTCAGACCAATGAACTGCATAAGGCTGTGCCCTTCTCCAAGCCATGGTCATCTAGCGCTGACAGGAGGTACTGAAGGCGGTGTGCGATTCTGGGTAAGCGTCATGCTGACATCATGATAGTATCCCCGCTTATGGTTATCATTGGTGACGATAGGATCTACGAGAACGAGATCCATCCAATCGAAAAGCTTTGAAGCATTCTTCACCTGTCACCTCCCTGACGTTCTGTCCGACAGATGCATATCAGTTTGTCACTGGTCTTGAAGACGGAAGTATTCGGCGATATGACTTTCGGTCACCTTCCAGAAGTATAGGCAAGGCTTTTGGCGCACATGGCAGTAAGACTGTGCTGGATCTGAAATGGAAGGAAGGCGACGAAGATGGTGATGGAACAAGAGGTGGAGGGTGGCTTGCTAGTGCAGGTGCCGACAAGGTTGTTCAAGTGAGTCCTACTTGTCTTCAGATAGTGAAGATGGCAGCTTGATGACCCTTTCGAACAGATATGGGATATGAATCAGCAATGGGATAAGCCTCCTTCTCCAGTTCATTCTTTACATACGTCTCATCCTGTCCGAAAAATATCATGGCGTCCAGATCATCCCACGGAACTAGTTGTAGTTCCTCTAATTCAACCTTTGACAACTGCCGATTCCAGTTTATCACCGAAACCTGACTCAGTAACCCAGTCAGACTATTTCTCTCACGAGCATCAGGATGAGGACGCTCACCTCGAAATTTGGCATGTTCGAAGGCACTATATTGCTAAATATGCTATACCTTCCCAAGATGGCATTGCGGTAGATGTGACCTGGTCGAACGGTGATAATAATCTGGTAGCGTGTTTCCAGAATGGTGGATTCGCTCAAATGGAAGTGAAGGGGAAATTCGGCGTAGGTAGCCTGCCTTTACCCCTTGATCAAGTTCCTCGACAAGTTATATCGTGGAGTCCGAAAGGAGAAATGGTCTATGCGGTTGATAAGTTCAGAATGGGAGAGATCCCCTTTGACGATGTGTGAGTACAACGCTCAAGAGTATGTGGAAGGCAAACGACTGATGCTGGAGCATCTAGTAAACCTGAATACGTGAATCATTGGGACAAATTAGGAAGACCTGCACCTGCAATGTCAATTGCTAATCCACCTTATGAGCCTCTGCAAACTCTCGGATTCTTTCCTATGCCAGATACAGATGGGGATGAATTTGCGTATCTGGCGAACTGGTATAAAATCGAAGGTGATATACCTGAAAGTCTGTGTAGGTGGAATGGTGATGTAGCTTTATCTTTGGGAAGAGATGACGACGCGAGATTATGGAACTTCGTTAGAGACTTGATAGTAGAATTCAACCCTTCGGAAAACCTTTCTGGAGAAGCTGGTTTCAAGGAAGACATCTTTTCCGGAACCATGAATAGCACGGCAAGACTACCGACTCCACCTAATCTTTCGCCTAGACATGGTACACCGGATCTGAGCTCGAAATTCGACGTTCCATACCCTTCGCCCGCCCCCGTCCCACTCACCAGGGTAGATTCTTCCTTTTTCCATTCAGAAGACGGAATATCGAGCTCTTCGAGCGCTAGTTCCTCTGTCAATTCTTACTCCGACAGTGACTCTGAAGAAGAAGAACCTAAAATCAAATCCAGATTTCTCGCGTTTGTGCCTCCAGACACACTGTCGAGTGATCTGAATTCACGCAAAGATTCGGGCGGCACTGTCATCTTACCAACCGGATCAATTTCGAATACTATCAGAAATATGAAATTTGCTACAAATACTACGACAGGAGCATCTACACCTATATCAAGATCCTCCTCCGCTGAATCTCCACCCGCACCCGAAGAGAAAGGAACAATGTCCAATTCAACCAGCAAGAAAAGCAGTTTATCAAAGATGACAAGTAGTCGAATTATGGCAATGTCAGATTGGCCTGATCCATATGGGATCCAAGCTGACTATTCAAATACACCTACAACTATTGCCAATACACCAGCTCTGAACAACCTGTCTCGAGATTCACCGACCCCATTGGACTCCAGTAGAATACTCAGAAATAGCCCTTTACCGTTCTCTAGTCTTAGAAAAGGCAGTACACCAGAAGAAGGTAGTAGGAAAACCTCGAAAGATCTTACTAATCAATCAGCCAATATGGTTAAAATTCCAACGGCTATCAAAGCGGATGAAGAGGAATTCAATCGTCAAGAATGGGCGACATATCGCAAACGTCGACTGGAGGCTTTGAAGAAATGGTGGGAAGGATGTATTGATGATGTGAGTGATCTTACATTTTTGTACACTTACAACCTCTAATTTGACGTCGGCTTATTTGGCACGGTAGGGTGACATGCAACTTGCCACGACTATCGCTATCGTTGGAATTGCCGTCGGAGAATTTCCAGCGAAGCAAGTTGAGAGACTTGCGCACTCTTATGTCGGTATGTTATTCATAGTCAATCATGGATATGCTCTCGGGAGACCAACATTCAGGCTAATCCCATTCACCATTCACAGACATGCTGGAGCGTCATCGGTTACCTCTTCCAGCAAGCTACATGCGTCTGTATTCCAATATACCTTCTTTACAGATCGTACCTATCAACGAGGGCATAACGCATAAACTTCATTGTGGAAGATGCGGCAAGTCGACAGGAGAGCTAGATGATATAGGTGTAGAAGGGAAAAAGTTCTGGTGGTGTAAGAGATGTAAACTTGGTGCGAAAGTATGCGCGGTTTGGTGAGTTGTGTTTCGTGAAACGATTCCATCGATATGTAGAACCATTCTGATAGTCTTCGATGCGAGCAGCCGGAAAGTCGTCAAGGGTTTATGGCTTGGTTGCCGAAAATGCGGTCATGGCGGACACGGCACTTGCATGAGGGTATATCATAGTAAGTCTTCAATCTCTTTGTCATTCTACTTAAATTGACGCAATGCGCTGCAGATCAAGCTCCACTTCGACCACTCGTCCAATCTGCCTCAAATCCTAATGAGATCCTTGCTCGGACATATGTTGGAACACAGACCACAATGACTGAATATTCCGAGGAGAATCCAATTATTGAAAACATTGGAGGATGGAGTGTTTGTCCATCGGGATGCGGCTGTAAATGCAGAAGGGTATAATCTGAAATTATGGCTCAACCCCAATCTCACGCCTGTCAAAGACATCGAGATTATGTGTTTCTACTCTTTCATCACTAGAAAGGTGTTGTATTTATCCCTGTTGTATCCAATGGAATCTATCAAATTATCTCTGATGTATTGTATACATTATTGGTCAACCTCCACTTTCCCACGATTGATATTTCATGAAATGTTAGTTCGGCTTCTGGCTATTTGCCTAATGACCAGCGCCATCCACTAGAAGCAAGATTCGAACATCTTTTCCGATACATAAATAAAGCAAATTCAGCATAGTCCTGATCTCGACATTATTTGGAGAATTATAGCTGGAGAATCCTCAAAAAGACACCAAAAATCAAATACTATCGACCTAATTAAAATAATATTCCTTCAAAATGCCTCCTCCACCTCAAACAGTAGCTGGCGGATCGACTTTCGATAAGAGTGAGTAGTGATTGAATGAGACACTGATATGATCGAGGCAGGCGGCGAACGAGTGTCCAAATATATCAGATATGTTTGGTCGGGCTGAAGAGAGCCGTTCAGGTTGAAGATTTAGAAGAAGACAATGGAATCTAGAATCCGATTTAGCTGACTTTAATTTTCCTTTTAGTGAAAATGGGTGCTATAATGGGAAGTAAGTGAAACCACAATAACAAATCAAAACTTGTAATCAAAGTGTTTATATTATATTTTTTTATATTAGGTTGTGTTGGTTTAACAATCGGTTTCATATTTGGTTCTTTCAGTGTATTAAGGTATGTAAATCTTTTGAATAATATCTGTTTATTTGTCAAATGATTTCCGCATATAACAATTATCGAAGGTTCTTTTTCGAAATTTGCACTAGCTTCTTACTGATGATAATTCATTTTACGAATTGTAGAGCTGGACCTGGACCTAGAGGATTAGTAGCTACTTTATCACAATATATGTTATCTTCAGCAGCTACTTTTGGATTTTTTATGTCAATTGGATCTGTGAGTTTCTCTCATCTTAATTTCAATCGACTTTGATTATATCTTTACTGAAAATGAGAAAGGATAATGAAAATTCTTTATTTGGTGTTAAACTGACTTGAATTCGTTTTTTTTCCAAACTCGTATAGGTTATTCGAACTGAATCTCAATATGCTTATGCACTTCCACCTAATTCTCCTAATGGTATAATTTCACAACCTATTATGATGGCTTGGAAAAGATCTGAAGAAAGAAAGAAGATGGAATCAGCAAGACAATAAAAGTGAAGATCACATTTGGCCGAGGTAATGAAGGATCAATATATTGAAAATGAATTAAAGGAGAGGTTTATCAGGATATTCAAGGGGATTGGATTGAAGAGATTCCGAATATATCACAAACTAAAAACAACAAGAAGTAGATTAATTTGATTCTACTCAACCCAACCAGATATAATACATAATCATGTCATATCATGCAACGACCATTCACAATACACAAATTCAGTATATCTGCACTGACATTTGACAGACAAAATGTTATTTGTATATTCAATGAATTGTGTATGTTATATGCATTGATAAATGTATTTCGACATATGATGAGATTCACCACCTTCTACTTTAGACTTTATTTGATAATTCTAATCTATCTAATTATCTTATCTTCAATTACAATTTCGCAAGATTGGAATGTATAGGTTCAACAGGAATAGCAGCTTTTGAAGGAATTAAAGTAGCTTTAAATTCATTAATATTTTCAATGAATTGATTACTAGATTTCAATTGTCCTTCGTCTTCTTTTCCTTCTTCAACTAATTTAGAATCTTCTCCTTTTCCTTTCAAATTATCAACAAGAGATTTAAGTGTTGATTTTTGTTCATCAGTGATCTCATTCGAGTTTTCAATAACACCAATAGCGAATTCTTTAATTTGACTTAAAGTTGGATTTTTAGTTAACAATTCATTTATATCTTTTTGTTCTATTTGAATTCCATTTTTAACGAATTCTTGAATTATAGGAGTAAGTGAAGTAGGATCAAATTTAACACCTTTATATTGTGATTTCAGATGTACACTTAATTTGCTTCTTTTATCTGATGAAGGTGTAATGTATTGATTATATAGTTCGATAATATCGGATTTGGTGATTTGTTTGAGTGATTCAATGTCGTTTTCGCCTACAAAAGCCATACAGATTTAGCCCATCTACGCTATCTGCCAACACCCAAATTATCAAACGATATAATAGACTCACGCTTATTAAACTCGTAATATCTATCTTTTACCCTACCCCAAAACCTCTTGGATTCCTCACTCAGGTTCTTTGGCTTTTCAGATTTCTTAGCTATCAAACTTTGTTTATGTTTTTCAAACTCATCGTCCTTCATTTCATCAATGGTTTCTTGCAAACCAGTCAAGAATTGTTCGATTTTTGATTCTACGTGGGTAGTAGATCTTTCGGATTGGACAATTATTGAATATCCCATGGATCCTGCCGATGAAGAAGCATGTGAGAAAACAATGTATCCAAGTTGTAATTTTGTTCGTAGCACATCGAAAGCTGGTTCGGATGAGATTTGACTAAACAAAGAAAGCACATTTCGCAATTTTATATCTGTTGGATCCCCAACATGTAAGTGGTAGACTACCGCCCCGTTAACTTCCGCTTTGTTGGGTACGTTCAATGACCAGACGTGTTCAGAAGCTATACAATAGTCAGCTGTGAAGGTGGGGCAACGATGGATCAGCTCACATGGTGGTGGCACAAGTGACCTAGGAGCCCTAATTTCGGATGTACTGAGAGGTCTAGGTTGAAGAACCCGTTCTACCATCTCTTGAATCTCCTTGGCTCCCTCTGGTGATGTGTTACCGTGAATAAGCGTTTCAATGAATAGTCTAGATAGCACTTCTTTGCCAAACGCTTCTACGTCGGCGGAAGTGACGACTTTGATGATGCGGACCGTCAGCCACTGTGTGGACGCTCAAACCGACTTAACTCGTCTAGCTGATCTGACTCACATTCAAGCTCTTTCAATCTCTCTTCCTGCGTCCAGGCGGTTTCCCTGCTTACATACGCGTCCCAAAACAAAGCAATACCGTATGGATCAGCCAAGGCGAAGTTTTTCCAGTCTAAGCGGGTCTATAAATCAGGTCACGCATTAGCGCACAGATTCCCAATATTTACTGATGGTGTTGAGGCTTAGAAGCGTGTATAATTGAACGTACAGCTTCGACAACCTCCTTGAATCTACCTTCATCCACTTTGTACTCCTTAAGCTTCTTCAACATAGTCTCAGTCAATACAGCCAATTTGTCAGAAAACCCTCCAGCCGAAATTCCGATCCATGAGTGCTCATTCCACAAGCTGAATGATAGTTCTGCTAAATCGGCATCGTACACATCTTCCGTGATCGAGTCTGCGAAAAGGTCGCAGAATAGTCGAGAAAGTACTGCATTCCGTGGAGTTGTTTGCAGGATAGGTCTACAACAAATATTACTCGGTCGTTAGCTTGATCTTCCCAGACGAACTCCTACCCCTCCGCATGGACTTACGAATGAAGCAGTATATCAAGGTTAGCACGAGGTTGCCAGAATCTGTCATCTCGTTTATACCATAATCGAGAACCCGGTGTATCTTTCAGTAATACTGGTCGTTTTGCAGGCTAGCAATGGCGTCAGCTAGGTCTCGAGCCGAATAGCGGTATGGATAAGCTCACTTCAGTCACGTCGAATTTCTCCACATCCAGTTTCTCAGGTATGAAAAGGTTCGGTCCAGGCAGATACAGATCGGAGATAATTTGACCAGCCATTGCCTTTAGGGCACATCAGCTACTGCGCAGAACTGCAGAACTGCAAGACACACCTCTTTCAAGAACTCCTCATCGAATTTGACCCTCTTGTATTCCGTTCCATAAATAGCTTCTTTCTTATCGAAATCTCCATGCTCTGAAACAACATCTCCTGGAATTTCTTTACAAGTAATGCCAATTGTGCTTCTTCTGGGATCAAGAAGTTGAAGTGCAGCCTCTAATTCATCTTGTCTATACTCTTCCACTAGCCATTTTGACGAAATTACCTTCTCACGTGGAACAGGAGATTGCATAAATCCAGATAAACTTGCACAATAAGAAGACGTTCTTCCTCTTTCTGCGAATTTGAAAGATATATCCGCTATAGCTTTGATCTCGTTGAATGCTTCCTTCGATGGTGGTTTGGATCGTAAAAGTGAAATGTATTTGTATATTGTCAATGCTACGTCTTTATGGTGTGCTGGAAATATAAATAGTCATTAGCCAATCTAGATCGCTTCCTTGTACGCAACGGATCTCACCTAATCCCTCTGGAGTCAGGTCTACTGTGATTTTGAACAAAGAGAACCCAGCAGCGTCGTGATGATTTCCGGCTCTAAGGGAGTTTACCCATCCTTGCTTCTTCAGGTAGGATAATATGGAACCTCGTCCCTCATGTCCGAGGAAATGCGCAAGGAAATGGGAAGGCTAGATGAGGATTATAGTATCAGCTAAGCTATACAAAGTTCAAGCGCCAGCTGACTTACTCTGGTTTTGTAAAGGTGATCAAGATCTGGGAAAGGGAAAGTGATTTCCAAACCCCTCATATCCCGTACAGGCTTTGCGAACGTGAATTCCTAGCGAACAAGCATAACAATCAGTAATGTCCCCTGAACACTACGTGCAAGGGGAGTAACTCACGGCAAGCTGTTCCTCTCCATACGGACTATCTTCAAAAGTCAATCTGACACCGTCCGGCCCAGTAGGTGGTTTACCCTCTGTTCTTATAGGAACTTTCTCAAATCTGTCTTTGACCCATTTCTCCAATGTCTCAATAGGTTCTTTCCCGACCACAGCCAATTTCATCCGCCTTGCACAATATTCCTTCTCCCACCACTCTATCAATTGTCTCCTTGGATCTCGTCCTGCATCTTTAGGTTTTGACCATAAGGATTCGTAATTACCCGTACCGAACTTTCCATACGGATGTCCTGGTTTCGAGAGTGATTTCTCTAGTTGGAAGAATCGCTATCAAAGACGGCGTCAGATCTTCTCACTTATAAACGAATGAGAATTTGGGATGGCTCACCCATACATCGTTCTGTAAGTTCTTCTTATGCTCAGAGTCGACAGCCTTGATCTCTCGTTCTGTGCAATCCTGAAATTGTGTCCAACATCAGCTTTTTGCTCGGTCGAGCTATGCTTTGTTTCGACTGAGCTCACCTCGTTGAACAAAGGCTCAATGAAGAATCCAGAAAACATATCTAAAGCACCTTCAAGCGCATCGGGTGCTACATCGAAGAAATAATTCGTAGAAGTCATAGCTGTCCAAGCATTCGAATGTCCATTATGAGCAGTGAGGTACTGTTGATAAGCATTCTCAGATGGGAACTATCACAAAGGTATTTATCGTCAGCTCAGTAATCTTCATAGAGAAGAAAAGAGCTTACAGCTTTTGTACCCATGAAAAGAAGATGTTCACTTTTCAAATCAAACAAATCAGAATTCACACCCTTCAAAATCTTTGGATTTGGTTAAAAGGGAGAAGAAAACATACCAGAAATGAGCACATCCAGGTAGATCTTGAGGATCACTCAGATGCCCAACTCCAACATCCATTGATGCAGCAGCTTTATCAGCCTTTTCATCTGATACAACTATAACTTCTAAACCATTTTGTAATGTAAAGTATTTATGAGGTCGATCTTCCGTGGGAGGGAGAATCAAGTTAACAGGTCCAGTAGCTTTTGGAATAGGTGGACAAGGTGTATAAGGCGAGGACATTATAGGCGATTGAGGGAGATTCGTTTTCGGTCTGAGAGTTGGATGATGAGGAATTGGAAGGGAAATAAAGAATATCAGTATGCTTTTCAAAGACATGGCGAAGTCATTGTATTCGTGATCTCGAAACCCGGTCTGGAAATTTTGTGGGTGATACACCACAAGGATAAGGAATGCCCACTCGTTTTCGCCCGAAAGGACGTTGAAAAGCCGCTCAAGATACACACATGATGAAAGGACAGATTATTTCAAAACTCACTCAACAGAAGCTACAGTAGCGTAATTCCTCTTATTTAAATTATATCTTTCGACTCCCGTATCAAGCGTAGAAAGCTTTTTAACACTCTCCAAGTTCAAGCTCGTTCGGTATGTTGATGAAAGCCTAATCTGATTTTGTCTCGTTGATTGAGGACCGCAAAGTTGTGTGGGTTTAACGGTTATTAATCGTTTACCATCAATCGATGTGGAGGTTGAAAACGATGATGAAAATGATGATGACTTGATTCGAGGTATTGTTGATCTCGCACCTCTACTTAATCTAAAGAGAGATGACATATGTGTGAGATACAAAACAATCTATTATTTTATTTCAAGCCTATTCTGTTATTGTCGGGATATACTATAGTGTATCGTATTCACCTGTTTGAACAAAAAGAGGATCGAGTGATTGAATGAATCGATGAGTTTCCGCGGGATGTCACACTTAAGGCGGCGATTAGCGTAACTTGGTACAACCTCCCGGCCGGATTGTCTGGTTTAGCTGAAACGCTATCATCAGTCTGCATGCTTCTGACCTTCAGTTGGATTGAGGATGTCGATCGTGTGAGCATGCTCTTGTCCTCAAAGCGCTACATTTGGTCTGCGAATAATTAATCGTATCATTACAGTAATCGTCTGATCTGATTCGGTCTCCTTCCTAATTGATGCCACGATGTAGAAGGCTTGCAATGTGATTGATTTCTTTGATGGGCAACAATAATCGAATGAACATATAATGCAGCAATAGAGTGGAGGAAACACAAAGAGCTGAGCAAACACTCTGAAGAAGTATGTTATATGTGAATGCATCGCTAATCAAAGATTAAGCGGAATGTATAAAAAGTAAAATAGCGAAAACGAAAAAGGTATATAAAAGTATAAATTCCTTTGTAATTGACAAGTTGCTTAAGCACCGAAACCGTAAAGGGTTCTACCTTGTCTCTTAAGAGCGTAGACTACATCGAGGGAAGTAACAGTCTTTCTCTTGGCGTGTTCAGTGTAAGTGACGGAATCTCGAATAACGTTTTCAAGGAAGATCTTAAGAACACCTCGGGTTTCTATTGAAAATCAATCCATTCGTTAGTATCGCCACTCTTTCTTGATATTCAATCTGATCATAAATGTTTTAACTCACCCTCGTAGATAAGACCTGAGATTCGCTTAACACCACCTCTTCGTGCGAGACGTCTGATAGCGGGTTTGGTAATACCTCTACAATAAATCAAATCAAGTTAGTATTGCTCAATAATCAAAGTTATTAACATAGATGTTTGACTCACTGGATGTTGTCTCTCAAAACTTTTCTGTGTCTCTTGGCACCACCTTTACCTAAACCTTTACCACCTTTTCCTCGACCGGACATTGTATGAAGAATTTGTTATTTGGTTGGAAGTAAGAAAAAAGAGTAATAGTTGATTGACTTGTTAGTCGATTGTTGTGTGTGTTTGAATGGATGAAGGGAAAGTAAAAGATAATCGTTAATATGATGGGGGTTTATGTATCTTTTTTGAGGTTATGTAGATCACGTATTGACAAAGGCGTCATGGGAATAAACAAATACAATCAACCGGTGTTTCGGCGATATATCGAGTCTCATAAGCACAAATCACGTGATTTAGCTTTGTTATCACTCATATCACCGGGATTATGGTGATGAGATAAACATCAATAGCATTTGTATTGTGAATCACCCTACCTTATTGCATGCAACCTCAAATGGGCATGTAAGGGTGTATGGCGTCATAGATGGTTCTTTGAGATGTATACCATGAAGAAAAATTGAATGAGCAGAGCAATGAATGAAGGAGAAACACGTGTGGTGTGTCTTTAACCTAATCGTTGCGAAATAAGTCGAACGCGTTAACTGGCTGGCATAACAGGCTGCTATGATGATATTGATGCAAAGCAGCATGATCATTGACTTGAAGTAATTGATCTAGTAGTCGACTCTCTATATGTACATGTGAGCAGAATGACACGCCAACTCAGAACGATCTTGACATTTAGCATGACAGCGAATTTGCCCAATATGATAGTGAACAAAGCGTTTCCTAATTCCCGGCTAAATCAACGAAGAAAGTCAAATGCACGATCTTCTTTCTTCTTTCTAATTTATTACATCGTATGTATCATGATGAGAAGTTGAGATTTACATTCATCATACATTGATAATGTTGTTCATATTCAATGTCTTCGTCATCTTCAAAACTCTCACAACCACATCATTCACTTGATACTCCCACTACACGTAATGCAATTACACCTTCATATCAAATACCTGGATTAACAAGAAGTAAATCAACAATTCATCTTCCATTATATCGTAGAATTTTATTTCCTCATGATGATCCATCTTCTATAATTCCTCAAATAGTACGTGGACAAGGAAAAGATGTAGATTTAATAAATGAACGGTATGTTCACCTAGCTATTTTTCATACTAATATACGATGATAGTAAATCATATATCTATATATATTGACTTACTAATTATTTTTTGATAGATTATATCACTTGATTGCATTAACACTTCGTGCATATGTTCAATCATGGTATAATCAATTTTCATCAAATCGTACATTATCTCCTTTAATTAATAAATTAATAATTCAACCAATTTTATCACCAATTTTAACTGATATTTATCTTAATCCAGATAAAATTTATTATTTTATTTTAATTGATTTACCAATTATTTTAAATTTACATTTAAAAATAATAAATGAATCAAAATTATCTTTAATTTATTTACCAATATCAACATCAACAAAAAAAGAAAATAAAAATGATTTAGCAAAAAGATATAATAATAGATTACCTTTATTATCTATTATAGAAAAAGAAAAAGAAGAAGAAGAAGGTGAATATGAATATGAAATTTCAGATTTATATTTAAAAGCAATTTCATCTTCAATTTTAAATTTTTATATACCTTCAAATTCAAAAAATAAAGAAAATCAAAATGAAGATGATATTAAAGGAATAACTGAATTAGAAAGAATTATGATTAAAGAAATATTTTCAAATTTAATTTTAAGATCAATTATAAATAAATCGACTGAAAATTGGTTTTGGTATCAAATTATTTTAAAATTATTAGGTGAACCTGATTCTAATTTAGATTTAATATCAAGAGGAAAAGAATTATCAAATAAAAGTATAATTCAATTAATAATATATTGGTTTAATAATATTATAAAAACATTTTATATATTCTGGAATGGAATTTTTAATTTAATAAAAATATATTCAAATTCAAATTATCCTAAAAATTATAATAATTTAAGATATCAAAAAACTTTTGAACCAATTTTTTTACTTTTAAAAGAATTTTTAAATTCAATAAATCAACAACAACAACAACAAAAACAAAAATATAAATTCAATGTTTTTTTATTAGAAATAATTGAATTTTTATTAAATTTTAATTTAATTAATTTAATAATTGATAAAATTTTATATAATTTTATAAAAAATAATTTATTAAATTTAAAAAATTCTTTAAATTTAATTAATTTTTTAGAAAATATTTTATTTCCAATTAATAATAATCAATTTCCTTTACCTTCTCAACCTATTCCAACTGAAAATGAAATTATTGAATTAAAATTAAAATTAATTAAAAGATTAAATGAAATTATACCTTCTTTTATTAAAAATTTAATTTTTAATAATAATAATAATAAAGCAGATAAAGATATTGAAAATTTATTAAATTTATTAGAAAATCGTTCTTGTAATTCACATTTAATTGCTTTAATTTTAAATTGTTTAATTGCTACTTTAATACCTGATTTAGTTATTTCATCTGATTTTGATTATTTTAATCAAGATGAAATTGTTAGTGAATTAAGTCAGAATCAACAAAAAGAGGAACAAGTTGTAAATTTAAATGAGTGAATATAGCATCATTGTAAGTTGTAAATCTAAACAATAAATATAGCATAGTTGTATAATTTAAATATATATATATATACATGTATTATATATTATCGTACATCACGTCTTCGTTTCGCTCGTCCTTCTTTGGTCCGTTGCTATAAGTCCATAAAAAAGACAGCATCTCTACCAATCTATACTCGTTCAGGATGTACAACACAAATATAAGCCAATCCCCTGAATATCCTAAAAATCCTTCCATTCATCATCTTCCCATCCATCTTTCTTCTTCGCACCTCCATTCACATTGGCTTTACCAGTTGTAGTCGAAGTAGTACTTTGTTTCGAATGATTATCCCAACTATCAAAGAAATCATCTTCATTATCACCTCCATGAGGAGTAATTAAACCATCTTCTGCATCACCAGATCTTTCTAATTGTCCATATCCATTTTGTCTTGATGATCCTCCTCCAACTCCTACAACCGAATTTAAACCTAATTTACTTAATTGTTCATTTAAATCAATTCCACCTTTTGTTTTTGTAACTTCATTTAAAGTTCCCCAACTTTCTCCTGCTTTTGTTGATGCCCAACCTCCAACTTCTTTAGCTTGTGAAGTTGCATTTGATAAATATTTTTTCCATTCTTCAGATTGTTCACCTTGTGCATATTCTTGTGCACGTGCTACACTAGGTTTGACAACTGTTTGATTAATTTCACTTGCAGCAGATGTAACTGCAGAAGAAAATAATCCCCATCCTTTACTTAATGCTCCTAATGGATTTTTTTGTAATTCATCCAAAGTAGGTGCAGAATGGGAAGATAATCCATATGAAGGATGTTGGGAACTTGTATCATTCATAGGTGTAGAACCAAATCCTTGATATCTTCCACCTTGAGAAGGAGGTAAATCATCTGGACGCGATGCGTTTGAATTGCCCATTCTTTCGAAGAATGCTTCATTCTGATCTTTTTGACTTGGGTTTGGTGCGTATGAAGGGTTCAAATTGGATGATCCGATACCTGCTCCACCTGCTCGGGATTTACGTGTAGCTTGAGCAGAAGATGGTCGAGAAGGTGCGGCTGATGCTGGTGGTGGAGCGGATGGAGACCAGGATTGAGGTGGATCAGCACATGCTGCTGCGAGCTGATCAAGAGGTAACATGTAAGTTAATTAAGAGAAGAAGAGAAGATCGAAAGAAGGAAATGCGGCCTACCTTCTCTCGATATTGACTTGCGGCCCAGCTATTATACTTCTCCTGCATACCTATTCCCTTTGAATAACCTCCATCAGGTCCGTAACTTTCGATGAAACTTTTGAAAGCTTCATTTCCACCAAGCTGAACCAGGGTATATCAGCTATGCCTAGCACTCAAACCAATTAAGCAAAGCTAAATTGCGAACCCACCTTCATCTTTTTCAATTGCTCTTCAGACCATTTGTCCATCGTTATACTTCTAACAAACGATATATGAACTCCGAAACCTACATCCAATTTATGAGCTGAGTATGATCCCGTTTTACGGCAAGCGAGAACTGATAGCTCACCTCGGTGTATACCTGAACATTCAAGACAGATAAAAGTACCGTAACTTACTGATGCCCACTGTGGTGACGGGGCATTACAGTCGACACAGACTGAGGAGACAACATTCCATTTCAGCTTAGTGCGTTATTGCGAGTACCCCAGCCGAGCTAATTGACCAAGATCAACTGATGAATCTTACTCACGCTTGTTATTGCCCGTATTCATTAGAGCTAGGAGCTCTTTCTTTTGATAGATTTCCGCCATCTTGGATCAGTCGCAAATTATGAGTCCAGACGATTGCTGGAGTGGTTCTGAGCCAGGGAATGGAGACTGTGATTAGCAAAGAACAGCAGATTGATGCCAGGTGATGAAGATAGTCGATATGTTGATATTGAATTGGGATTGATTAGTAATTTTGTGATCGACATACAGATTAGACGCGTTAGGAAAGTAAAGGAGGTGTTGGATCACATGACGTGGCAAAATGTATTGTACGGTGATAAAAGGCTTATCTCGATGATGGCACGTGCGATCGTAACAGGGACACTTTGAGTTTGATCGGATTAGCACGATAACGTTATAAACGTTATAAGGAGACGGAGAAATATTATTGCTAGTAATATATTTTGTATTGCTTCAGATCCAGTCAGAGTAGGTTACTACAAGCTATCACCAGGCACTAATCAAACATGCCGAATGACCGGATGCCGATTGTTCATCGCCTCACTTGCGATCGTACTAGTATGGGTATCCTATCTTTAAGATTCGGACGCATTTTACACTTTTTCCCAATTCCTTTGAATTTCGCTACATTTGTGGAATGATTAGTATCAAGTCCATTGTGTAATTCTTATCACTTTAAACCTAACACTTCAGGTGGGAACAACTTAAAATGCCAAAAGATGAACCTTTACATCCACCGCCTCTCAAAAGAGGGGATGCCTGTTTATACTGTCGTAAAAGGCGAATAAGATGTACGGCTGAAAAACCAACTTGTGCTCATTGTTCAAAATCAGGTAGAGAATGTGTATATGATAATGGTAAACCAGTTAGCAGGGTAAAACAGCTTGAAGAGAAAGTAGCTCAATTAGAAAATCTCTTACAAGGTCAAGCCTCAGATAACGTTGAAAAAAGGCGAGAAAGTGCAGATTCAATTCACCCTCCTCCATTAATACATCATTCTTCAAGTGAAACTTCGAATCAAAGTGCAAGTATGAGCTCAAACACATTTCAACAGTCACAAACACAGATACAACCTCAATCTACAACAAGTTACGGATATACTGTAAATGCAAATACTGAAAATTTCGATATCAATATGTTTGACTCAATACTTCAAGCTCAACCTTCAACAAACAATAATGTGATGAATAATTTCGCTAGTTTTGGTGGAGCTTTCTTCAGTGGGAATGTAATGAGTGCTGAAACTGGCGCTACATCAAATTTCTTCGGTCTTACGAATGATAACATTCCTGTAGATTCAAATCAAGCGATTGGACAAGCTGGACCAAGTATAGAAAGTCTATTCGATTTCAACCTTCTAGATCCAAATTATATGAACATGTTAAACTCCTTCGATACAAGTCTCACCGATCCTGATCCAACTCTTCAATCTTTCCAAGACTCATTATCTAAAACGGCACAACCTCAACAAACCTCAAGTATACCTTTCCAGGTTCAGCCTAAATCACCTTCTCCCCCTCCACAAATCGGGCCTTTGACGTCTTCGGTAATCGATCCCGGCGGTGCCGGCGGTGTACAGAATCAGCCTCAGAATCAGTCTCAGTCTCAATTGTCCAACAATCAGGTTTATGGATATACGGATTCAAACAACGGCAATGATCCATTACGTAGAGGATCAGATGCTACGTATGGATTTGTGGATATCAATAATGCAAGAGACTGGCTGCCTATGGACACAGATGACTTTACTCCCGCAAGTACGAGCACGACTAGTCGGAGCAAATCGTTTTCCGTTAATTCAATTGGACAGGAAGATCTGGCAAAATTCGCTCAAACAAGCTCCAGGGCACTATCTTCTTCCGAAGTGGCATACAACCAGATGAGACAAGCCTATGTCGAACCTGAATCGTTAAGCCCAAATGATTTGCTTAGTCAGGTCGAAAGCACGATGGTTCCTGCAGCTGGTCCAGGTAGACATACCATGATTTATTCCGATAGTAGAACCACCTTTAACGATAATAATCAGACGACCGAATCGAGTCAGGATCCTCAAAGATGGGTTACGGGTATTACCGATTCTTCGCCCCCCGATGCACCCGCCGGAATAGGCACAAGCCCTGTTGATCATAATGAGTTCAAAGATAAGGATAGTGATGGGTTCACCCTGGTTGGAGGATGGTTTGATGCGAACGACTTGCCGAAAGTTGCAAGGGACCATTTGTGCGTGAT
This sequence comes from Kwoniella pini CBS 10737, assembly GCF_000512605.2. NCBI lineage: Eukaryota > Fungi > Basidiomycota > Tremellomycetes > Tremellales > Cryptococcaceae > Kwoniella > Kwoniella pini. Next base: position 648,878 of record NC_091726.1, read on the forward strand.
GCCATTGAACCTTGATTCCACTCTTGAATTGATAGCAAGCTGATCTAGACGTGTTCGTAGACTTGATTTGTTCTTCTCCGGAATGAGACTATTCGGCCAAGAATTCCACGTACCGAGGTTTATGGCTAGGTGAGTCGCCCCTTTCCGTTGTTCAAGGAGAATAGATCAAACATACTGAAATTTGATCACATAGCCTTACACTTCCAGCTCACAAACGACCTCACCCTTGTCTGCTATACACTATGTATACTCTGGCATCTCGAATATCGGACTCGCCGCCCATTAGACAACTCGAACCGCATTTCTACAAAATCGCATCTAGTCAATTGGAACAATCAATAGGTATGGCAGATCGCTTGTTGGATGCTACACGGGCAAGTACACTTCTGGCAATCTATAAATTTAGTAAAGCTAGGTATCATGAGGGCTGGATGATGACTGGACAAGCCGCCAGGTAAGCGCAACAAACCCGCACTTTCCATATCTATTTTTTCCTATGTTACTTCCTTCCAAATATGCTTCGCACGCTTTCTTCTTGCCTCTGTCGGTGCTAACGTGGACCTCAATCGCTAGACTGGCTATTTCTTGTGGATTACATCAAATTCCTTCTTCAGTGTATAAACCGCCAACAGGGCCTAATGTAAATGCAGACTTGGCAGGAATGATGAGACATCGGTCTTTTGTCTTGCCCCCTCCTAAGGATGCTATAGACCTCGGTGAACGGATTTGGGTTTTGTGAGTTCTCTCATGTTTATTGGCGGCCTCTATGCCCCTTGTAGGTCAGAACGTTAACTGACATACCCTCGAAGTTGGTCAATCTACACTACGGATCGATGTGGAAGTATCTCGACTCAATGGCCTCCTGCCATTCCAGATGATATAGTCACTACTCCATTCCCCCGACCATTGCACGAATATGAGCTTGTAAGTAACATCTCACTTCCGCCCTCAAAACGGGTCTCCAGCTTATTAGGATATTTCTAGGGCTTGGTTACGGAACAAGATGATTTGAAATCAGTTCAATCGATATACAAACCAACATTCCATCACAATCCATTACCCCACTACACTGAGACCACTATGATCTCAATTCGATTACGTTCAATCAGTATACTAGAAAGAGCTTCCAAATTGATGTATGTAACTCCTGAAGAAGGTTGGGAAAGATCGATACCTACTCAAATTTATTCCACTGTCAATTCATCAAGCAATTCACCATCGGCAAATATAGATGATTACTTATTCAGTCAAATTAAAAGCGCTGCTGGATTGTCAACGAATTATCAAAATAACTCTTCTTCAAGTAGTACAGGTTTTAGTCCACAATCTAATACAAGTGATCAAAACTTTTACCCTGGTTCAGGATCAGGATCAGGTTCAACTAGTACGAATGGAAGAAGATCAAGTAAACAGAAAGAAGGTTGGACTAGAACTGCTCGTATAAGAACACCTAAAGCATATGAAGAAGTTAAACAAGCATTATTGAGAATTGAAACTGATTTACCACCTGAATGGAGAGTTGAATGGTGGAAATGGGATGGAAAAGTACAAGAATGGCATTTTACTAAACCTAGGAAAGATTTAATAACACTTGTAAGCCTTTTTCTCTATCTTTCTTATGTTCAGTAGTCAGTGAGGAATCAGTTGCTGATGTTTGAACGGTTAATGAAATAGCATTTCGTTCTTGGATGTGCTTGGATGTTCTTATATGATGTTTTTGCATTCAATGCGGAAAATACGGACGCTGTTAATGTTGCTAAACGATTAACTGTCACTGTTAGATTTGTTAGAAAGGATGCAATGACAAGTGATTTAGATGTATTCATAGCTATGACGTGGGTTATTCAATATTTTGATTGAATGATAGATAAAATAAAGCTAATTTGTAGGCTCAATTAGATGGTCATTTATTTCAAAAATTTTGATTAGAGAAATGAAAAGATTACAATCTATAGGAGATATTACTGGTGAGTTTAGGAAATGATGCTATTTTCCAAATGAGAATCAAATGAATTATTGAATTCATCAAAAAATGAACTGATTTTTTTTTTTTTTTTGGGGGGAATATAGGTGCAAATGAATTAGAACCTGATATTTCAGTTTTAGTAACAGCATTAAAAGAATTTGGAACACGTTATACAATTGGTACAATGCAAGCAATGCGTACTGAAAGATATAAAAAATCATCAAAAGAAGAAATTGATTTTTTAAATAAAAATGAATTAAATAGTGATGATAATGAAGAAGAAGAAGGAAATGAAGAAGAAGAAAAAAATGAAAGATATAAATAATTTTCAAAATCAAATTTAAATTTACATTCTATGAAAGAATTATTTTAAAAGAAATAACCAAAAATAAATTATTTTTTAAATGATTAATTAATTTATATTATAGATTTAAAAATCTTTCATTTTTTTATTTTTTAAAAAAACATTATAATTTGATTTTTTGATTTTTTGATTTTTTGATTTTTAAATTGAATGAATTGTTCGATTCCTTAATAGTCAATAAGAATTTAATATAAATTATAGAATAAATAATTAATGTATTTAGTTGTAATGTATGAATCAGGTTACAAACTTTGTATATTGATAATATGAAGCACAAATATACTTGTATTGATATTTGATATTCTTGATATTCTCAAATCAATTAATTTGTTAAATGACTGATTCTGACTCTACCAATCAATGAAACTCATTTTCCAATAAAAGTTCATTTCTCGAGTTAGCAAATCAAAGAAGAACTGTGAGACTAGTATCATTTCAAAAATGCATAATCTCAAAGGTGATTACTGCGTAAGAAAACTCCTATTCTACCCTATCTTCTAAAATGTAGTCCTAATTAACCTTAATTGCTACGTACACATCGATATCATACACCATATTCTAATTTCCGCTATAAAGAGCTTATCGGTAGAACTAATTTTCAAAATAAAAATATATTAGTAAATCAATTGCAAAATCTGGTGATTAAACGGAAAAACCCACATGATCAGCTTGAAGGTTAGCAGCTATTTCAGCTTCAGCTTTATCACCATTAGCTAATAATTTTTCTTTATTATATAAAAGTTCTTCTCTAGTTTCTGTAGAGTATTCTGCGTTTTGAGCTGATAATGAATAAATTTACATTAGCGATTTTGTCACAAACATGTGAGATTTTAGAGGATGACAACATTGACTCACTTTCAACAATGGCATCTACAGGACAAGCTTCTTGACAAAATCCACAATAAATACATTTTGTCATATCAAGATCTAAATTTACCAAAAAAAAAAAAAAAAAGAAACGCAATTGTCAATTCAGTTAAATGAAATTTCTAATTTGAAATAAAACAAGATTAAACTAACCATATCTTGTTGTTCTCCTTGATCCATCTTCTCTAGCCTCAGATTCGATCGTTATAGCTTGTGCAGGGCAAATAGCTTCACAAAGTTTACAAGCTGCAAAAAGTTATCACTTTAAAAAAATCGAACAAAATGAAATATTAACTTGGTATGGAAACTCACCGATACATCTTTCTTCACCATTTGGATATCTTCTTAAAGCATGTTCACCTCTAAATCTAGGTGATAAAGGACCTTTTTCGAATGGATACATAATTGTATATGGTGGTCTAAAGAATTGTTCAAGTACAATCCACATTCCTAAAATTATAAAGTTTCTGTTAAATTATTTCATTTTTTTACATTGATTGGTATTTCGCAAATCGCGTGATTGATTTAAACTCACCTCTTACAATTTCAGTAAAGAAAAACAATTGACTAGCTTTATCTAAAGCACTAGGTCCTTTTGAATAATCAGGATATGAATCAGATCCAATTGAAGTTCCAATTTGTTCAATATTCCCTATATCTTGTCTTGATCCTTTAGAAGTTGAATCAACTGTAGTTGATTCTCTTGGATTAGGTGATTTTATTGGTCCAGGTGTAATTGTTCTAGGTCCAGTATTTCTAGGTAAAAATGGATTTTTTCCTTGACCTTGACCATTTCCATTTACAGGTGTTGCTAATAAAATTTTTGAAGTAGAATGTATTGATCTAATTGTTAATGGTAATGATTTTGATTTTGATGAAGATGAAAGTATAGGTCTAAATAATGGTATTAAATTTCGTGTCATTTTGTATAATTTCAATTTCACCAAAGAACTTGAGCCAGGTTAGATTGAAAATGCGGAATGAGAGGGTTTGTATGAGATTAGTAAATTAAAGTGTCCCTTTTGTCTATCGATGTCTTTGTGTCTATACGATCAAGATTAGATATTGAATGAATTATGCTTTTAGTAATATCAGATCGAATAGATATAATAAGATCGAGATTGAAATCTAACAAGCGTTGAATTCAAACCTCATTAACCAACGATAATTAACGCGATGTCACTCAACAACGGAGTTAAATAAATGTGGCATTCATTCAATATCCAATCATTTTTACCCTACTTCAAATGCATCCATCCCCATATCAACCACGTGTTAGATAGTATAGCAGATAGACTACGTTAACGTCATGATCAACTAACTATGCATGATACCGTCAATATAATAACGATAAGTACTTTACTGAACAAGCAGAAACGTATAATCTACATGAAAGTTGAAGAATTGAAAAATCGAAATGATCGAGCATACAAAATACGTTAAATATCGTTCCACTTGAGATTCTACTATATCAAAACATATCGGTTGATCGTGTATAATAAGATAAAACAAAAATCACACAATAAAATATAATCAAGAAATATCCTCCCATAATATCATAGCTCACAGCAATTCAAACAGGACCACCTTAATGACGATGTTGTTTAGCTTGATGTCTTTTCAAAGCGTCCATTCTCGTAAAATTCTCACCACAATCATTACATGTTACTTTTGGTTTATCTTTAATAGTTTTCCAAAGTAAAGCTTTATCTTCAGGTAATTTACCATCAAGAACTAATTCACCTTCTCTTCTTGCATGTCTTGCCATATGTCTTGGTAAATCATATTTACGTGTAAAAACATCAGTACATCGATTATAAGGCTAGAAGATATTAAAGTTCATTTTTCTCAGCTTTCAATTTATAGACAAATGACACTTTAAATAACTCACAAATAATGGATTATTATAATCGCATTGTACTCCACCAGCTGGTATTTTTTCTCCACCTGCTGCACTTCCACTTGATCTTCTTCCTCTATTTCCACCAGGTGGAGAATCCCCAACTTTTCTAACTTTTTTAATTGTTCCTCCTTTCGTTACACCCCCAGGGGCATTAGCAGGATTGATATTTGCTTTACCACTAGCTTTCGCATTGGCTATTGCACGTTTAGTACCTGCCATAACTCTTCCTCTATTTGACGGTCTACCTCGCTTATGAGTATTGACAGCTCCGTATTCTGAATCATCCGCATCTGAAGGTGGTTCAGACGAAGCACTAGGTGATTTACTCTCATCTTCAAGTATGGCTTCTTCGTCGAAATATTCCCTTTTAGAACTGGTTGCGCTATCTGGAGGTTCCATCGATTCTAATGCCAATTCGCTCCTTCTTCGCTTTTTAGGTGGATGTCCAGTACCAGTACCATTCCCATGAGCTTCAGCTAGATTGATTGGTACTGATGCGGATTGAGGTAGAGTCGGAGTGAGAGGAACACCGGTTGGAATACCAGATGATCTCCATTTATCTACCGCTTCTGCACCAGCTTTTCTCTTACCTTTGTGATCGAATGATGCAGCGTTTTCTTGGACTGGTAAATGTGCTTTGGGTTTCGGTTGAGATTGCATATGAGTAGCTCGCCAAAGTAAGTCTAATCCACTTTGAGCAGATTGAGATGATGTGGAAGGTGATCGATCTCTTCCATTATGTCCCACGGTGATCTCCTCGTCATCGTCTTCGGCCGCTCCGTCAGGATGTATGCTCAGAGGTAAGGCTGATGATTGATTTATGCCAGAAGGAGTTGCAGCTGACGCGCCAATAGGCAATGATTGTTGATGTTGCAATGTACTTGGTCTGTCTTGGACTTTGGGTGAGATAGGTCGATTGATAGATGAAGGAGGAGGCATTTTATTTGAAGATCTATCTCTATTGGAATTGATGAGACTACCAACTCCTGGGGAATTAGGGTATCCATTACCCACAAATCTCGGTGATTGAGGATTCGTTGATACCCATTCTATAGTTGGAATACACCAATCACTTTCTTCCGAAGATGTTGAAGCAGCATCGGTCGTTGAACTACTGGTTGAGCTTTGTCGAACTACATTGGGTTGTTGAGGGGTAACGAAATTTGCTCCTCCTCCCGTTGAATTAGGTAGGAATTGCGTTCGACTTGATTGTAGATTATATGGTTCGAACATTGGAGCACCACTTTGATACAAAGATGCGGTACCATTCAAAGCTTTTACTGCTTCGTCAGCTTTAGCTAATGCTTCTGCTTGTTTAGCTGCCAATTCAGGATCTATGCCTTGTCCATTCGCATCTGCTCCACCAAATCCAACATTGAGAGATGCATGATAGCCATTTCCATTGGCACTTTGCTGTGACGAGTTGAATATGTTTGGACTACCCTCAGGTGATCTAGAATATACTGGGAAACCATCTGGACCGTAACTCGACCCGAGGTTTGATGGGATATGGGGATGGAGAGAGCTCGTTGATCCCTCTGTCGAAGTAGAGTATGATCTGTAGTGGGTATTGTTTTGACCGTTTATAGGAATAGCAGCGATATTTGATGTTGTAGCATAGGATGAAGAAGCCTGATTGCTGACAGGCATAGATTGAGGAATAATAGTTTGTGTTTGTTCACCTAATGCTTGTGTTATACCCAATGCGGATGACGACGTTGCTCCATTTATAGGAGAGTTGACTTGTAACCCATCAAGGTGATTAGCAAGCTGATTTTGATTTTCTCCATTACCAAAGGATGTTTGTAATTTGGGATCTATTTCCATATCGTATTCTCCTAAATCTTGCTTTTTAGCTCTAGGTGTCCGTATTCCGCCAGAACTTGGGGAAAGTGGAACGGAACCTGTACTAGGTGTAGCTGTATTACTATCACCTGAAAGTACTCTTCTCAAAGCTAAACCTCTTGGAGCGGGCGATATCGATTTTTGGATATTAGGATTAGATACTGGAGTGAGAGGATCAGTAGATATTGGTTCATCCGTTAATAAAGATGATAGAGGTGCGAAATTTTCTGAGGGTTTGCTTGAACGTGGTGATCGTGGTGAGCGAGGTGATTTAGGTGATTTTGCTTTAAGAGGTATAGGTGATGATTTATTCGGTGGGGATTTGGCAGCTACCATTTTGTGTGATTGATAGCTGATGATTAGAAGGGTTAGCGAATCAGCCGGCAACTCCACTGCAAAATCAGGATGATGAGTCAGCCTACGAATATTTTTACATATAGTGGAACTGCTGATTACTCACATTGTATATCAGAGTATGCTAGTCCAGACCTCAGTTAGATATCTAATATACAATCCGCTCTCTCGATCTACAACTATTGCCAAGTTTGATCTCCCAATTCGCTAATACTCAGAATTGTTTATCCGGAGTCTGAGGTTAAAAGATGAAGTAGCTTAAATCAAATGAAAGGAGAGATCGAAATGAAATTATGACTTGTTGATACTTATTGATCAAATGATAAGATGAAATAATTTATGATGAATAAGTCTATAAATACGAGTATATAAATGATCATCGTCACCGCTATTTTGATTATTACGAGAAGCATTCAAAGTGTCACTAAGTCAAGTTACTCTCGGCGCGTTCGGTTAAGTGCGGTGGCAAATCTCGGTCTTTTGCTTTTGGGTGGCAAATTAATACCTCGTGGCGGGTGGCGAATACTCCCCCATCTTTATCCTGTCATCGTTTTTTTATTCTCCTATCTGTGAAGAAGATGAGAAGTATATATCATTTATGCATGGTCTTTATCTTACAAAACACAACACATTCCCAAGATGACTCGTATTCAAGGAGCTACTCTACTCAGAATTTTATGACTTGAATTTACTCATATCGCAATCGTTACGTTGTGATCAGGCCTCTGTGTAGAACTCTCCTCTTACTTACCAATACCAAAAACTTTAGCCAGCTTCCGTCCACTGCCATAATCATCCGCCTCGATCTTACTAATCCTGGTCGAGTGCGAAGTAATTCATCGTCCATCATTTATGATTGATTTGACATTCTCCAGTTGGTCAAGAAGCCTGATAACTTCCTTAGCGGCATTATTGAAATTTGCCTTATCCGACTGTCCAAGTCCACTCGAGTATGAATCCCCTGATATTGGTTTACCATCATCAAGCTTTCTCCAATTTCCGATTTGTTGTTTTATCGATCTACTCTTCAGCCTGAAATGTGTTTTGATTTCGCTCTCAACTGCGCATAAATATGGGGTTAGCGAGTTCGCTATTCCCGTTGGAAGGGGAAACTTTAGCTCACATGGGTGTGGAGGACGTTTAATGTTGTTTGCCATAGCATCCACTAAAACCATTCGGCGCACGTTTGCAGAATAAGCTTTGCTCGCAGGTGTCTGTGGTATTAGCTCCTCAGATCAGCTTCCATATCTACTGTAAATAGGATGAAGGAAGTTGAGGCTCACTCCAGCATCATTGGCCCAACCTACCACATTAGACTCATTCAGCTCCTCGTCATGCTACCAATTGCTGAGAATACTTACCAGGCTCATTCGTATATGGTTCTTCGCAGAGGATCAAGCTCTGTATCGAAATCAACACTTGAAGCAAAGTAGATTGGCCTGAAATCCAACCTGGACCTTGCCATGTGCCTAAAAGACTCAAGCAGACTTTCTGCTCAACAAAAGCATTAATCAGCTCAACAGCTTTGACGTTTCGTTTTCATAAAAAGTATCGAGTACTTACGCCATCCGCATACAAGTTCGGATTCAATCTATATTTTCCTCCATTCGTAGTCATACTCTTGACATGTGGACATCTTAAGTTATAATCAAGTGGAAGGAAAATATCGAAAATGAAACAGCCATTTTCGTAAGGTGTACCTTCTGGGCCAATGATCATAGCTTTTAGCACGTCTACTCGTGTTTCATCAACTCTGAGAAATATCGTTGAATGCCATGCAACGGGTAAAGAAGTTGTAAGAATGGCTAATTCCTTTGCGATTGCTAAAGAACGCTTAGGCATATCCTATTAAAGTATCTTAGTCAGTCGGTTCCGAATGTTTACAAGATTCAGGAGCATAAACCTAACTGACCATACCTTCCAAAGATTGGATTGATCCGTCGAATGCATGTCGATAAGCTTTCTTATCCACTGTTGAAGGTTCAGTGAGATCGCAGTACTGAAATCTTGCTCTCCCTGCCCACTTTTCGTCTGCGCATGAAGAATCAGTCAATCGGCTAATAGCTCGTGGAGTAGTTGACTGACAAATCTTCTTCTTAGCCTCTTCCGTCAGACCTGTGACAGACTGCTCTTCTACCAAGACACCGACTTTAGGCAATCTAGGCAAAGACTCCTTCATTCTTTCAACGAATGGTTCTCCTTTCGTTTCGATGAGAGACCGATCGATTGCTTGAGCAGAATACACGATCTTCTCACTATCGCGCACAGGATATGAGCTAAAGGCTCAACAGGTGACTATCTGGAAAGTGGGATTATTTGCTTACCAGAAAGTCCTCAATTGGGCATTAGCATCCAGCCTCTCTCCCTCCTTCTGCTCCCTTTCTCGTCTAGCTACTTCTGCTCTACTCAGCCTCTTTTCCTCTTCCGTCATGTCAATTTCCTTGGGTTTTGATATGTCAGAGACAGCTTGTAAGCCTTTCAAAGCTGCTTGCGCCTGAATTACGCAATTCTCAAGCAATTCCCTTGGCGAGGATGATCCTTCGTATGTCACGGTGATAAACCCAGGACTATCAGGACAGGGAGCGATTGAAACGGGCCTCATTTGAGGCATCGCCAGCATACTTGCTAACGCTTCGTGATTTGAAACGAGCTTCCGTTAGAGCTCGAAATCAGCACAGTTATACACATGTAACGTCGAGCTCAAGATCTCACTTTCAACCAATCCAACAAGGACGTGTATAGCTCCGCTCTCTGTGACATATCCAACAAAGAGTCATTTCGTAACAAGTCGTTGATGAATGCACTTCGTCTTCGAAGATGAGCGAGAGCGGTAGGATGTACAAGATGGTCCGAGGTTTTGGGCCCTCCGACACGATCGAGATTTGGGAGAAATATTTGTATTTGGGAGAGAAGCAAGAGAATTCTCTCGTCCGCTGCTTTTTGAGCTTCTCCCGCTTTCACCTGACCCGTCCTCTGTTAAAACAAAGCTAAGCTTTTCTTTTGACGCTGGGAAGATCTGTCCACTTACGTCTTCCTTGCTGCTGCCACTGTATCCTGTACCCTTACTGGATATTTTGACTGCGGACTCCGCGTCGGCCACAACGTGTCCGTTACCATCTTTACTACTGGCCTTGGGAATACCTGTCTTCTTCAAATTGTCATGTATGGCGCCCGCATTTTGCTTCTTACTCGGTGGGTTTGCAATGCTAGTAGTTAGCGATCGACTCTCGTGTTGTGTGGAGAATGCCTGCTCGATCATATGTAGCCCAACTCCGAGGAGGACTCCCTGACACACCAAGATGTCAGCTGTCAATGGAGGTAAGAATATACGCAAAGAGTACGAAGATCACCTGAAGGTTAGGGCAGTGCAGCAGAACATCATTGGAAACCAAGAATGGATTCTTCCCTTTCTCGTCAAATGGCCCGATGTCGTTCACCCTTTCACCACAAGCCAGACAAGTAGCCTGAGAGCACTGAGGACATATCGGCCGTATCTTTGAGTTCAGATATGTTGTATATGTAGCATAGTCAGACTAGTCAAATTGATCAGCAAGACTGACACCGCGATTCACACCTTCATGACTGAACATACGAAGAGTAAGAAGAAATCCTTTTCATGTCTTGAGAATTGATGACCACAACCCGCCGAACAAGGCATACTACCCTCTGCCAGCGTTGAGTATAGCTGGAAAAGGAAGCTTTGCTCACCTGACAATCTGGGATCAGCTCGCTCCCATAATCATGTCTGTCCGAATCGTGAGCAGCTGATACTCACTTCCTTCTGGGCACCCGGACATCCAGGCAGCCCTTCTTAATACCTTCACATGCTCGTCTTGGCCTTGGGTCAAAATCACCTTCACGTATCTATCTTCCTCAACAGGTTCCATGATTCTTTCCACTCTATCTTTGGAGAAGAAAATCCCGGCATAAGGATCCGACAAAAGTCTGTCCTCCGAAACGCCTCCTATACGTACATATTCAATGAGCTTAAAACGATTCAAATCGCAGTGTCCAGCTCACCATCGTCCTCGAACCCAGCGAAACCTTCATCATCAGCCTCACTCCCATCGCTATCTTCCTCCATATCAATATCACTATCTTCGATCAGTATCACCCCTCCACTCTTACTCGAGCTTGCCCTCTCGTATTCACTATCATCATCGGAAGGGATATCGTCGAAATCACCTTGAAAGACTTTTTCCTATCTCCATATTCAGCTATCGTGTAGACATATTCAAGCATCATTCACATGAGGGTTTGACTTACAGCAGCTGACATGACGTCGCCTTTTGATTTCTTCAACGCCGCTCTAGCTCTGGCTCCAGGGATACCCATATCCATCATTTGTACAAGCGCCGGATCAGGCATGTTGACTTTAATCAATCAACGAAAGTCAAGTCTTAGGGAGTTGAGGTAAATCCTCATCAAGAAGATGCCTGAGCCGCTATGATGAGGCAATCTCGTCACAGTCGTGGTTATGGGTACCGGGAGAAATGTCGTTAGGGATGACGAGCAAAGCGAGCTGAATACTGAGGGTTAATGCAGAAGAATGGAAGATACAGGACTATTCCGCTTAAATTTGGATATTCAGTCAAATGGAAGACGGAAGAAGAACAAATTAGATTAAATTCGAGTTCTACCCTTTGAGCACGGATCACTACTAGTACATGAGAATTCATTCAACGTACTAGTAGTGCTCATTCTCGGATGTTATTGTTATTGTTATGGTAAAGATAACTCTTATCATCCCTAAGCGGAGTCTCCACTTCTTTGACATAGGCGCACTTGTCATGCTCACCTAATGAACCGGTTATTGTTAATCACCGGTCAGATAGCATTGAATTGCGTAAAAGTTATATAATGCAGCTGATGGCATTCATTTCACCTTATTTATATTCCACTTTCTTCCTGTATATATCCTCGACGATTTCATCCTCATCTCTTGTACATACCTCTCTCATCACTTGCAGCTTGTCTATATGTCGAATCTCTTTTTTAAGAATACTGCTTGAGAGCCGTTGGACATCATTTTAGCCCCAGCGGATTACTCATATCATGTATCCCGCTTCTTCCACATCAACCATTGTATATACTACATATCGAATATCACGACCACGTATACCAAGCATCCTCATTAAAAAAGCTACTCTATCCCAGATTGTAACAAACAATCAAACCAGAATGTTCGCTCTTTCATCTTATCGTAAAGAGCAACCTAAGACATTCTCAAATCAATCCATATTACCTAGATTACCTATACCAGACCTTGAGAAAAGCTTGGAAGGATATGTGAAGAGTCTTGGACCTATTTTGGAGCAGACTGTGAGTCATGATGATGAATATCTTCTTCTGTGAAGAGCTCATGTATCATTGACAAACAGTACGAAGGATCCGCTTTAGCTAATGAAGTGGAGAAACGGAAATTATTTGCTAAAGATTTTGCTGCTCCTGGAGGCTTAGGTAGGGCTTTGCAAGAACGTCTTAAAGGTAAATAATCATTTAGGATATTTTCTCTCCTTATTGTGTAAGCTGATTTGAATTCTGTATAGATTTAGACCACGTTTCGCCAAATAATTGGCTAAATGATACACTTTGGTTGGGATTAGCTTATCATACATGGAGAGCACCATTACTAATCAATTCGAATTGGTGGTTGATGTTCGCTCCTGACTCAGCGGATCCGGCTCCTCCAAACCAAGATTCATCCTCTTCCTCTTGGACCTCTATGGTTGTCCCTGATTCGAATCCGAAACAAGCTGCAAAATCGGGAAGTCAAGGTGGAGGAGAGGAATGGATATCGAAACAGATTGGCAAATTTTCAGGACCTGTCAAATGGGAAGAGATAGTAAAAAAGGAATGGATATCTGATTGGCAAATACGTAAAGCCGCTTGGATTGCTAGAAGGTTTGCCGAGTTTAGAACGAAATTGCTGAGGTACGCCGAATTGGAAAACGGCTAAGGTTCTGGTAGACGATAGCTAATAAGTGCTGATTGATTTGCAGAGAAGAGATATTGCCTGACTCTTCAAAGGCTGGACCATTTGACATGCATCAGTACTCGAGGTATGTACATTGTACCTGCAGATCAACTCAATGAAGTAACTCATGTCAATGACCAATAGGATGTTCAACCTGTCTCGTATACCTCTTCCCAACAGCGATGCGTTCTCAGTTGTCGACAACAGGGCAACGCACATTACTCTGATGATTGACAATTATATATACTCTATCGATATTTTCTCCCCGTCAGGAAACAGTGCACCTGAGCCGCTACCAGCTTCACAAATCGAACAGCGGTTTCAAAGTGCCGTTACAGATGCCAAGAAACGCAAAGATCGTGGGGAGAAGGCGGACTGTATCGGAGTCCTGACTGCAGACGAAAGAGATAATTGGACGAAGGTCAGCTTGATCGTAAACATTGATTGGTTATACAGCTGATCTTCTTCTCGACAGAATCGAGAACACCTCTTAATGCTCTCGCCTCAGAATCGTGCGAGTTTGGACTCCATATCTTCCTCTTTAATCAGTCTTTCCCTTGATCCATATACGTTGCCATCTACATCCTCAGATGACCCGATCCGACTTGCGCCGGTGGACTCTCAAGTGCGAAATACCGCGTCCGGGATTGATGGTGCTCAAAATAGGTGGTTCGATAAAGCAGTATCAGTCATGGTTGAAACCAATGGACGAGCAGGAATAATGGGTGAACATTCTCCTGTAGACGCTCTCATCCCTTCAATCGTAGGAGAGTACGTTCTGGCGCAACCCGTCGATCAATCGCAATTCACATCATCAAGTAATACCAGCACGGGTACGGAAGGATGGAAAGCCCTGAATTGGGTGGTAGATGAGCAGATCAACAAGGAGATTACAGAGTGCAAAGAACGAAATCAAAAATTAATAGATGATTCTGATGCAAGCCAATTATGGTGGAACGAATATGGCGCGGAATGGATAAAAGCAGTTGGTAAGCCAGTCTTTAATTTGACGAGTGTGAGTCACCTGACGATCCATGCAATGATAGCCAAACAATCACCCGATGCGTATATCCAACAAGCTTTACAACTAGCGTGGTATAAAGATCAAGGATACGCTACGGCTACATACGAGACTGCATCAACCAGAATGATGTTACATGGACGTACAGACGTCATTAGGAGTCTGAGCAACGAAAGTCGGAGCTTTGTGAAGAGCATGCTGGATGATAAGTCGAATGTGAGTGATATATACGATACCGAATTGTCAATGTCACTTGCTGAATTGTGCAAGCAGGATGCCAAGCGTTACGCTTTGTTAACAGAAGCATGTAAAGCTCATAATCATCTTACACGACAATCGTCTGCAGGGCAAGGTTATGATAGACATCTTATGGGTCTAAAAGTTCACTTACGTTCTGGTGAATCTCATCCTTTATTTGATGATGAATTATATTCAAAATCACAAGAATGGAAATTATCAACTTCAGGTTTAAGTGCAGGAGGTAAATTTATGGGTACTGGATTTGGAGCTGCATGGCCAGATGGATATGGTATAAATTGTAAGTTTTATTTTTGGCTTTTTTTTTAAAAATAACCAAAAAAAAGCTGATATAAATGAAATAAAATAGATTTAGCTGGACCATACCTTGTTAAATTCGGTATTGAATCGAAATTTTCCTGTGAAAAAACTTCAACTCAAAGATTTAAACATAATATAGTACAATCTTTAAGAGATATTAGGAGAGTATGTGAAAGTAATAATGATTCCGCTCCAAGTAAAGCGAAGATTTGATCATTAAATATCTAATTTATTTTGATAGTACAAGGTTATATATTTGCATTCATTTCATGCATTACAATATATAACCATCCAATATACAAAGTGAAGACAAGTGGTTCTCCTTATAAACAATTGATCAATAGGACAAAGAAGACCTGGGTCTGATAGCGATTTATTATTATCTAATCGTATTTTATGATACTATATGCCATCTCTTGCCTATCTTTCAGATCAAAATTAAATCATTCCCTCAAAATGAATCTGACCGCTATCCCGCCTGGTCTGAGTGATCACCGTTTAACTTAGACCCACCTTATGATATTTCATTTTGATGTACCCCTGCCTGTTGATGTTCAACGGTTTTTGACTATTCACACTTTTGATATTGTCCTTCTGATGAATAATCAGACTCCATTAGTAACACAGGAAGTGACAGTATATCTCAAGCTTTGTTATAAAGTGATCCTACTCTATGCACACAATGAAAGTATCGGATCTTTGTAATTGATATTATATATCTGTGAATTAATTAGCTCTTCTCCCTGCCTCGCATATCGTAGCTACTGTCACCGCCCCCCTTCTTCCACCTGTACCGCCTCTTGTAGGTTATCAAGCTCCTCCCGGCATTATTGAACAGTTTCAACGGTTGCAATTAGACAATTGAAGATTTTCCGAAATTGTCGTTAGAATTGATTTAGAAGTTTTTCAATTACGCTCCATAAGAAATTGGTTTGACAACAGATTTATGAATTTGAAAATGCTTGTCAGTATCAGTCAGATTGTCAACCGCGTGGTATTAGAGAGTTTACTGCCAATTGAAGAGGCCCAGATAAACAGTAAAGGATGTCCAGAAGATTTTAAATAAGGATTGGTTGAGCTGCAACGGTTCCTTTTAAAAGGCTCTCTACTACTAAAAGATTTGATAACGTTCACACACTCATAGGGAAAAAGGCTTGTCGATTGGTCTTTTGTTAATGCGCTAATTCTTCCCGAACAGAACTCATGGTTGAAATTCCTGGGACTTAATCCTGATCCGTGATGGACTGAGAATAAGCGAAAATAATTGATATTCATAATATAAGGAGATCATGATATAAATTGATATTATAATAGAAAAAAAAATTACATCCAGAATGCATATTTATGACTTAGTCTCTTCGATTGTAATTTGAGCTGCAGCAGCTTTCTGCCTTTCCTTTTTACCTTTTCTTTTTCCTGTTCGCTTCTTCTCTCCATCTGTATTTTTCATTTTACCTTCTTTATTAGCCGAATGTTCTACCCCATTCTCTTTCCAAGGTTTATTATCTTGTCCCCATCTTCTCTTTTTTAAATCCTCTTTCAATTCTCTTACTCGATTACCTAATCCTCTACCTTGTAAACCTATTCCACCTTTTTTATATGGGGCAATACTTTTCACACTAAGAACTTTATTTAATTCTTCATCAGTTGCTAAGAGAATTTCAACAGGTGTTAAACCAAAAGATACAGGTGCTGAATGAGTATATTTAAATTTAGTTGGTAGATCACCTATCATATCTTCATGATCTAATGCTTTATATTCTTCCATAGCTTCTTTAACTTTCTTAGCTTTATCAGCTACTGTAAGACCTATCTCTTCAGGTTCGTCTTCTATTTCAACATCAACAGCTTTTCCTTTTGTTTTCTTATCCTTCTTTCGTTTCTTCTTAGTTGGCTCTTCACCGATAAAGTCCGCATCCTACGCACAACATGTTTAGCGAATGCCTCAACTCCGAAGTGAAGCGACTTACCATATTTATAGGTCCTTCGTCTTCCAACCCGTATTCACCGTTCTCTTCAATGTCCATAGCTTCGTCTGGCCTAAATATAGGATCTCCTTCTTCTAATTCATCGTACTCTTCATCCCCTAGATCATCATCCCAAGTAGGTTTTCCATTTTCGTCTTCTTGTTCTCCAGCTTTACTCAACATCCCTCCGACGACTTTCTCCCATTCATTCTCATCCCATTCACCATCCAGTACTTTCTCGAGTGAATCCCAATCGACTTCACCTTCTACTCCTTCAGCTGCTAAATCGGATTTGAGTGAAGCCATACGTTTCTCCATTTCTCTTCGCTTTGATCCCTTTTTAGCTTTCAAAGATTCTTCCTGTGCAGCTCGTTCCGCAGCTTTTCTTTCAGCTTTTCTAGCTCGTTTCGACTTACGCGCGTCATCAGGTCTTCGCACGAGAGAATCTATCTGTCGGGGGTGAGATAGGATGTCGAAGCCGCCACTGCATTTGATTGGTCAAAATACTTTTCAATAAAGCAATATAGAATGAGAGACCACTTACGGCTCTTCGAATCTAAAGTTGTATTCCGCTTCGAACGCATCCGCTTTATCATCAAACTCGTCTTCTTCATCCAATTTACCCCATGGATGGGTTGATGGTCCAGCTTTAGGTTTATCTTCAGTTTCTTCTTCAGATTCATCATCTCCCACAACCTCCTTGTAAGTCGGTACGTGATTTTCCGATCGATCAATCCAACCACGATTCAGGATATAGCTACCGATATAGCATTAGCATAATCACATGCCTTTGCTCTGGGTATGAGTCGTCTTACTTCATCAAAAATTCATCATCGTTCTTTGCCTTCCTTTCCTTCTTAGTCTTTCTCTTGGGTTTGAGATCTAGGGACTCTGTCTTTGTATCGGCTTCCTTTATATTCGCGTCATCACTTTGCTCGTTTTCCTCTAACACAATCGAGGTGGGCTGATCTCCCATTCCAAGTATTTTTCTAACCTCATCTTCTCCACCACCCATCTCAAGTAGGAATTTCCTATATTCTTCTTCTTCCATGTTTTCTTCACCCTCATCCCTGTCTCGTTTAGTGATAAAGTCAGCTTCTTCATCAGATACATCATCTGCGAGAGATTTGAAAGCTGAGATAGCGTCTTCCTGAATTTTCCGTCTAGATTCAACATATGTCAAAGGTGTTTCTTCTTCTTCTTCAGCATTGTCTCCGGACAATAGCTTGGCTCGATGATAATCTTGAAGTAAATATGGTTTCTCTGCAACTTTCTTCATGATATTAGTTTTAATCCCCCTAGCATCTGCTTTCTCTTGAGCTCTTGTCAATTCTTCCTGTAGTACGTTCTCCGTCCCATATACGCCTTCTTTCCTTTTTATTTTGCTAAGCGTTCTTAATATAGCAGCATCTAGCGCTGGCGTAAGCTCAGCTCCATCTTCGTCCTCGGTAACATCTGAAGAGGAGTAATCCGATTCTGATCCGGATTCTGAGCCGGACAGAGTCTCTTGAGCTGGTTTTAGTCTCGATGATGAGGCTAAAGGCCCTTGTCAGCATCGAATCTCTTCATATAGTCTGCCCAGACTCACCTTGCATTATGCCTTTAGGGGTGTCCGGTGTCGAGGATACCACAAAATGATCACTAAATGGAAAAATAGACCGCTTATTATGACATTTTCAACTTTTTCAGCTATCTAGGAACGAGCGGCGGGATCAAATATCGATTCAAGCAGAGAAGACGGAGTTGAAATTCAAACTCCGCTGATCGGCTCTCAGCGTTACTTCAAAAGTTGATTTTTCGAAGATTCTCTTTTATAAATTGGTCTAATTTCAGATTTTTTCGAGTTATCTTGTAGTACTAGCAGACTTTGAGTCATAGTCTGCATATACCCTTAGACGATTTGTCACAATGTCTTCTCTGGCCGCTCAACTTCAAGGCATCGCCTCCTTGGATGCCTCTCGACTGACCTCAAAATACGGTCAACCATCTTCAAAATCTTACCTTTTCCCTCCTAAAGTCGCCTCCACACATGATCTAGATTCTATCTACGCACTCGCTCAATCAGGTTTCGAAGAGATTTTGTCTCTCGATCCCGAAATGGAGCAATATGAATCTGAGCTGTTCTCTGAGAAGTCTAAACGGACAGATAGAATGATGCTCACTCAAGAGGAGAACGACGAACTTGATTTTCTTCTAGCTAGATGTTTGCGGCGCTTAGGGAAATGGATAGGTATTATGGCTGGAGGGAAATGTATAGAATGGCTTGTTCGACGTTTCAGGTGGGTCTCAGATCAAAAGATAGCGATTTGCTTTGTGCTTGGCTGACTATCTTTCATAGGGTTCATGAGATGAATGCCGAAACGCTACTTCAAGTTTTCTTACCGTACCATGAATCCCCTAATTTCCCTCGAATCTTATCTATACTCACTCTTCCTCAAACCTCGACTTATTATGCACCTTTCTTCCCACTCATTAAGAACGCCCAACCAGTATCCCGGTCGTATATCACGACAACCATATCCCCTGCTCGAGATAAATCGTTAAAACTGCTTGGAGATGTCGCTACTATGGTACAACAAGCCGTCAAAGAGCAAGCTGTGCATCGATCCCTGTTGACCTTCTGGACAGCTACCATGGTGGATCTTGTCGAAAGTGGCAAACAAGGAAAAGGGATACACGAAGGTCTGGTCAAGATTATGGTTGAAGCTTTTGTAACTATCCTTTCCACCAAAAATGGAGGTGAAGATGTCAACGCAGCTGTATACCCACCATTAGTGCTTCTCACCCGTTCAGTCTACCTGACAGATGAAGCTTTCCATGCTCTTGTGTCCTCTCTTCTCACTTCGACAAGCGGAGCCAACTCGTCTCAAAGAATTCTGACTTTACTGGTCATACTTAACGATCGACCTGGATACGCCGCTGGACTAGGAGAGCATGCCGCTGAGAATTTATCAAAAATCAAGCAGCTAGATCAGATCTTGGTAGCGGCAATGGAGAGGTACGGTTTCGAGACCGCTTTAAAGACTGTCGTAGCAGTGATTCTTGAGGATCCAGAAACCCACTTCAAAACCACCCGAGCTGTATTAGAACATCGGGAATTGCCCAAATCGATCGCCAAGCTGTCTGCTTCTGCCCTTCTTCGACTCGGGTCAGATGAGAACACAACAGAAGAAACCAAAGATATCATTAGATCATTACTGGCCAATCTTCGAGAACGACATCCAAATATTGTAGATTCAACATATATTGAAGCGACAACTACGGCTGAGATTGATCATCAGCTCGTCCAAAAGCCAGCGGATGAATCAGCTTACCTCAACATATACGCTGCGGATATCTCAAGTAGAATTCAAGGTGTTAAAGAGGTTATACAACTTTATCAGTCAGGAACTCAGGATGAATCTGCTACCTCTGCATTATTAGCTAGATTGGGTGATACAGAAGAGGCTGTCATCCAAGCGATATATGAAGATCCTGAACAGCTGTTAGAAATCACTTTTGTCGAAAAATACATCTCTGGTGTGAAATCCTCCTTCTGGAGTACTTCGCCAGACTCAACCATACTAGGTCATCACCTTAATTACATTTCCAATACTCTTCTTACCGACAAGGTCTTGACCAAATATCCCAACGTTGGCAGACAGGTTTTCCAGGAATTGCTTTTCCCCGTCATTCTTGCATCTGAGAAGAGATCTCCCCTCAACAAGGCTAGTGCAGGCACAATATTCGGTGGTGGATTTAAGGGTATTATAGAATTCAGCAAGTTCACTACCGAGATCGCGAAAGCCAGATCGGACGATAATCACGGTATCTTGGCCAAATCAAACGTGCTCATAGCAACTGCGCTTGCTGGTAAGTGATATTTTTTTCCTTTCGTGCATTCATCGCACTATCCTACTCTGCGCAAATGTTTATAAACAGAAGTCGCGACTGGTCAACTCACACTTTTCTTCGGAAACGTGGCGATGATACCAAAACATGTGCTACAGACTTCATGCACCACCCTCTGATACGCAATTACTCTGCCCCACCTCTCATCCGTCATCTGCAAGCGATGGGCTAACGTACATTATGCCGTAGATGCAATTCAAGAATCATCACATTTCGAACAGGATATCAAATTCCTCATCACTCAAATCGATGCAAGAAATGCGTCAGCAAGACTGCTTTCTCACCTCGTACTTGCCCAACTCATCGCTTGCGGTAACCGAGCAAAACAAATCACAGCCGCTCATCGAGTCTTGCGACATATCAAGCATAGTCATATTGCGTCGTTAAAGGAGATTGACAATGCGGAGGACATTTTTTCGTCATCATACATTGATGCAGTCTATCGAAAGACAACCGACATTCGAACATCTCAACGTGCTTTCCTATCTCTTTTGGCGTCCATCACCAAAGTACGCAAATCTACAAACCCGATTACATGGTTGCAGGAGGATCTCGCTGCTCCCGAAGAATCGGCTCCATACAAGCTCATCGCCAATGAGGTTTACAATTGGTCGAACACTGGCTTACTGCCCAAACCGCTCGCTTCAAGCCTCTTACGGTCCCTCTTTGCTCAGATCGGAGAAGACGCTTTACTGTTCTTCGCATCAATTTGGACAGGCCAATCTGAATCTACTTTGAGAACTGCTTCTTTGCGACATGCTTTGGCTTTCGTTTCTGCCTATTCAGGGGTGAAAGGCCAGCAAGGTATCGATTTTCAAATCATGTTACCATCCATCGTCATTGCTCTTCAGGATGCGGAGAAACAAGTTCGCTCAGCAGCTGTTGATCTTCTGAAAGCTATGTCTGAAAATGCTCAGTCTAGTGAGAATATATATGCGTTGGATACGGTATATGGCGACAAATCAGGTTCGTTTCTCTCAAGTTCTCAGAAGTCAAACAGCTGACAAATCCTCATTTAGACACCGTTCAACTGCTCAAACCTTCAGACAGGAAGAAATATCTCGACATGCTTATCGAAAATTCTGATGATATAACTGTCGATAGCGGCAGGATAAAGACAATCCTCTACGCTGCTCTTGTAATCGTACATGGGAAAAACAAGAAAGAAACAGCTCATCGGAGAGCCGTTCTTGGATGTCTCATTTCTCATATCGTTTCTCACAGGTCAATTCGGGATCGACTCACGCTATTGAGATTACTGGTGGATATACACGATCATTCCATTCTTCGAGGTCTATTGCCGCTGCTGTTGGTTTTACAAGATGAAAAGCACCATGAAACAATTTGGCTCAATTCGCTCGAACCGGTCGATCGAAAAGATTACCTTGCCTTGCTGTTCTCTGCAGTGAACAAGGAAAGTGTCAGTGTGCTTGCCGATCAACAAGCGGGTGTTTGGAACTTTTTACTTTCCGCTCTTCATACCGAGGAGTCTTCAGGTGAGCCGTTCGGCAAATCATGATGAGATTGGATCAGCTGATATCTGGATTAGCTTTACTTGGCCAATTGCGAGAAATATCTTTCAAGCGTATGGTCGATGGCGTGTTCGAAACTCTACCTACCGCTCAGAAGATCGAATACACTTTGGCTATTATACAATCTCTACATAACTTATCGAGCGAGGAATCTCTCGCTACTTCCAAACTGTTGCAGTCGTTCAAGTTGGATACACCAGGTGTAGTGGAAGTCGTTGAACAGTTAGCTGAGCCGTTGGAAACGACCGTGCACAGGAAGAAACAACGAAACGATGATCATGAAGACGACAAACCTACTTCAGCTGTAATTGATTTGACTGTTTTGATCGAGTCGAGAGACTGGAAAGTCCTACCTGGAGACGCTACGCTTGTCGCATCTCTCATGTCAATCCTCAGTGCTTTATTGGCCAAACGGCAATACATCACACAAGGTGTAGATTATCTAGAACAGGAAGTATTGGCTGCTATATTAGCTTTAGTAGAGAAAATCCAAGATCCGCAAGAAATCGGAAGAGCTCATGTTGGTATCGAAGTCATCATCAAAGTGATCAGAGGTGAGTCTTCGTTCACGACCGATTTTTCGCGACCAAATTAGGCTGATAATTGTGAATACACAGCCTCAACCAATCCGCGAACTTCGCAACGGGCTTTACTGGTTGCCTCCGAACTTGCACGACTTATACCTGAAGCTGTACTGCATAATGTCATGCCCATCTTCACCTTCATGGGTGCCAGCGATTTCCAACGAGATGATGCATACAGTTTCGGAGTGGTTGAAAAGGTATGTCTTGTTGAGTCGTCGCGTCGGGAATCTTTGAGATGGCGCTGATCATCATATCTAATTAGACTGTATCAAGAATTGTTCCAGTCATGACCAAGTCGTTGAAAGAAAAAGCTGCAAATAGCCTTGAGTTGTATAACGGTAAGTTCTTATACGTTACGGAATGATCGCTTGCGCTGTACGCTGACGCAAAGAACTTGATAGAATCTTTGACTTTCTTGAGCATCTTCACGGATATGGCCAGTAGATTACCCAAACATCGTACATTGCCGTGAGTCCACCTGTAGTGCTAACCAGAACCTCAATTGTCTCTGACCCACGATATACAGATTCTTCATACATCTTGTCAAGTCACTTGGACCTGCCGACTTCCTCGCCCCGGTTTGTATCTTACTGGTCGATCGATCTACGACCAAAGCCGGACGAGCTGGTAACCCTGTCGCCATCATTCTGGAGCTCCCTTCGTCATTGGTCTCCACTTTCGATGTTTCGATCAAGACTGAAGTTCTCGCTGAAGTCGTCAACGAGCTCACACGTTTGGTCAATGATCTTTCTGAAAGCGATAAAGAAGCTTTCCTAAGTCGAACCATATCTGAAAATGATTCTTCCGATCGGTCAATCAAGCAAATTAACCATCTCCTCACCTTTACTCTTGCTCTCATTGATCAACTCAAGGGCAAACAATGTGCTCAAGTCACTGTCCAAAATGTCGTGCAGAAGCTCATTCAACTTGCAGCCAAGTCTGCCAATGTCAGTCTGGCGTCCACGGATATCTCCAAGAACGTTCAAGCTGCTCTTGGAGGTGCTATGCAACTGCTCTCTGCCGAGAACTTCTTGAGTATAGTCCTACACCTCATCACAGATGGTACAGACAAAGTAAGTTGAACATACTTTTCCGCAATACCAGAGGTTTGATGCTGATGATGCTGCTCAGGATACTGTGATGGCTCTCAACACATTCTCTGACAGAGTGTCGCTCATTAGATCAGATATTCGAAGTAAATGTACAAAAGCTATTGGAGATATAATCAAGCGATCTTCGTCTCTTCTCGGTGCAGCATCCGATACTACCAAAGCCTCGCTTGTCGCTATCAAAACTGTCGCTTCAACGGCTCTACCAGCTGAGGACAGCGCTCTAGCTAGCGTCTTGCCTGCTTTGGTGGGATCAATAAGTAAAACACCGGAGAGTAATAATGTCATTTCAAGCTTAGATTTGATAGAACTATTGATCAAACACCTTGGATCGAGAATTATCCCTTACATTCAATCAATAATCACACTTTCATTGAATTTGATTAATTCTTCAAAAACAATAATAACAATAACCAAATCATCATTTTCAGTAATTTCAGCTTTGATCGAAACAGTATCAAACTTTATATCATCAAAACAACTTTTAAACATTTTAAACTCTACAATAGATTACAGATCTAAAGATTTAAACATAAGTTTGAAAGTTTCAACCACAATTTCTAAGAAAATTAGAACCAAAACTTTATTCCCTGTTTTATTAGATTTATGGAAATCTACACAAAATGAAGAAAATAGTGAAACTATTAAAGGTTTCTTTGATCTTTTAAGATTAACTTTGAAAAATTCATCAAGAGATGAATTACCTATTATGATGAAAAGTATTTTTGCGTTTTTCTTGGATGTTTTCGATTTAAGAAACAGATTACAATCTAGACAAGTTGATCTTGATGTAAGTCATATTCGTCTTCTTCTCCTCATTTGAAAAATATCAAGGAATGCTAATTTAGTAAATGTGAAAATAGGTAATTAATGATATTGAAGAATCTGCTATTGGATCTTTCCTTGAACTTGTTACTAAACTTAATGAAGCTACTTTCAAACCTCTCTTCATTAGATTATATGATTGGGCAGTCATTGATTTAGCAGAAGGTAAAGGTGAGCATGACATCAATTGATAGATAAGTTCAAGCTGACAGAGATTACGATAGCTATTGATGATGGTCGATTGATTGAAAGAAAGATTGTTTTATTACACGTGATGATGGGATTATTAGTCAAATTCAAGGTAAGTGATTTTTGAATGATATAAAGTGTAAAATAAAAAATGTTAATTTGAAATTTTTATCGTTTAATTAGAATCTCCTATCACCATATATGGCTATTCTTTTACCTCACATTCAAGAATTACTTCCAGCTTATTCAGAAGGTTTAATAAATCATAAAGGTTTACATAATTTATTATTAGATGTATTATCAAAATCATTTGAAGTTGATGAAGGAACTTATTGGTCAGATCAATTAATTTTAGAAATTTTACCTAATTTAATTTCACAAATTTCTTTGGATTTGAACGAAGAAGAAAAAGACGAAGATTTAACTTCATTAATTGAATGTTTTGGAAATTTATCAAATTTAATCAATTCTGAAAATGTTTTACGTAAATTAAATCAATCAATTTGTTTAAAAACAAGATCAGATAATATTAAAATTCGTTTAACAAGTTTAAAAATTTTAAATAAAATTTGGGAAAAATCAATTAATGAATTAATTTCATTTGTTCCTGAAACTGTTTCTGAATTTTTAACTGAATTATTAGAAGATGAAAGTAATGATGTTGAATTATCTGCTAGAATTTTATTAAATAAAATTGAAAAAGTTACAGGTAGTTTGAAAGAGTATTTAGAATAGGGAAAGTATTACTATAAGTGTGTATTTGAATTTGAATTATATAATGCATTTTTTTTTAATATATACAAAATGATTTGAATGTATTTAATACAATGAGTAATATAAATTTTGTACAAGAGTAACGAAAAAAAACGAAAAAAAATATCATTTATCTATCCTCCTAAACCTTCTTCATCTTTTCCACCAATTTTTACTGAAACACTAGCAGGAGGTTTAAATTGACCAAAACCTTTTGCTTCATACAATAAATCAGTTCTAATAACATATTTGATTCCACCTTTTTCAACTGCAGAACCTTCATGAAGTAATGAACCAATTGTATCACCATGTGGAAAACAAAGTACAGAACCTTGAATTGGATTTACACTAAAAGATTCCATAAAACCTATTTGATTTTTTTTAGGTAAAAAAAAAGTTGTACAACCTGAATTATTTGGTCCAATATCTTCTTTACCATTTAAATAAATTAATAAAGTATATCTTGACCATAAAGGATCATTTTCTAAACTTGAATCATGTAAATATTCTCCTGTTTTTAAATTTAATCCTGCAGAAGGCCAAGAACCATCAATATGTGGTCTATATAATTGATTTTCAGTATATTGATAAATTCTAAATCTTGAATTAATTCCTCTAACTTTTCCACCACCATTTCCATTTAAATCAATAGGTGCATTTAAAGGAATAAAAGGTTTTATTGATTTATAAAAATGATTCAAAAATTCAAAATCTGCTAACCAAATGAAATTTTTTGCTAAAATTGAACTTTTATTTAATGCACTTCCTGATGATGCTTCATCTTTTTCCCATCCAATTGATTCTGCTACTTTTACAATTTGTAAACATTCTTCTGGTGTAAAAACATCTAAAATTACAAATGCACCTGGTACATTTGGTACATTAACTTTTATTGGAATTGGTCTTTCTGAAATAGGAGTTAAAGTAATAGCTCCAGGAGAAGAACCGTAAACTGTTGAATCGTATAAATTTGGTGGTTTACGTTCAGCTGCTTTTACATGATGTACTGGTCTAAAACCTGGATAAGTTTTTGGTGGTGGTTTATCTTAAAAAAAACAACAACCCATGTACATGGTTTTAGTATCATTTCAATTACCCAGAAAATCTCAAACTCACCAAATAATGTTCCTTCTTGAATCATTTTCCAAATTGCAATTTCTCTATTATTTTCTCTAGCTTTCCAAATTTGTTTACTTTGAATAACATTGTCATTACCCTCTTCTAAAGATAATCCATCTGTACCGAATACTTTTTTATCGGTAGATACATTTTTAGAATGAGAATTATTTGCAATTCTTAATATCATATCTAAACATTTTAAAGCTTCAGGATCACCTGGACTACCATCTGCTTCACTTGTAGCATCACATTCTCTAACCCATCTTTGTAATGCTCCTAATTTAGGTTGTAAATTACGTGTATACATTTCAAATAAATGAATAAGAGCATCAGTAAATCGATAATCTGAAAGTGCTGTTGATATTTTAGAAGTTAAGGAATTACCTATATCAATCCCGTCAAACATATTAGCTCTTTGGTCAAATGACATACACTTTATGAAATTATTACATACCCAACCCAGATCCTTCTGCCATTACTCTATACAACTCATGTACCTTCCTCTTTAAATCTTTCATTTCTTTCCCTGATAATTCTTCTGGAAATTCGCATAATGTCTCGAGAACATTTACTGTACATTCTAAATCATCTGAATCGATCAAGTTAGTTGAAGAAGGAGAATCGCTAGGTGGAGTAGGTAGTTTTGAAGGTTGTGTAAGCGCATTTGTACGCTTTCGCTTATTGTTCTTTCCCATGATGTTAATGGACTAATTTAGTCAATGGAAGTTCCTTCAAACTATTTCAGTATCTCGTTCATATTCAAGTTTCCAATGATATTTCATGCTCCATCAATCGTATTTTTTTTCAATCTTATCGTTCGGACACCTCCGGATGCAGATCACTCCATAATATCATGACGTGGCATTGCAGCTCTGGATACATATTTATCAATACCTGTTATTTCTTATAGAGCGGGACCAGCCATTTAGCGGAATGATTGATTCAAGGCATCATATCTAGGGGAGATCTTGGGTTGAATGAAATTCCCTTAAAATCAATCAATCAAGCATCTAACAAGAAAGGAACGCACAGGGATCCCCCTAAGGTCATTTTACCTTTTTGTGTTTGATACACGCGTTTTGAGCTTTTTGTCTTTATGTGATTTTGATTTGATTTTATAATAAGAGCGTGTCTGTGAGTAGGTTTTGTGATGATGATGCATTTATACCAATTTCAAGCTTTGATCTCTTTCATTCAACCTTTCATTTTTTATTCATAATCCTCTGAAAAGCTCTGTGAGCAAAACCTCATCATTAACGCAAAATACCTTTTTCTTAAACATTCATTCATCGTAAATATATCCTGGAGATATACCTAATTCATTTCATTATCACCTTTTTACAAATCAAACAAGTGCAGCGCGTAATAACAAAAATGTACACTCCCACTTTCTTCTACCTTTTACCTTTACTTCCTTTTGTCATTGCAACAAGTCAAGAAACTAGAGAATTATATGAAGCAGCTTCTAGAAAATTAGTATCACGGGATGATACAGATAGTCATGGACATGGAAAATATAATGCACTTTTAAATTCTCATGGACATGGTCATATAAGTAGAAAAAGAAATTTATCAAAACAAAATCATTCTACTGGACAAAAATTAGTTAGAAGAAAAAAAGTAAATCATAAGAATAAAAGGGGAAATTCAACTTGTAAATCAAAATCAACTCAAAGTGAAAGTGAATCGGTAATCGCCACTATTTCAACTACAGCAACAATTCCAGCTGTAAATAATAACGCTATACCTACTTCTTCATCTATTTCTAATTCAGAAGGTTCAGAGACCGCTTATTCAACGATGCTATCGAACTTGGCTTCAACTTCAAGCTCATGGGAAAGTTCAAGTGTTAATCAACAATCAAGTTCAACATCTTCTGCACAGGCCGAGTCTACTTCTTCTTCTTCTTCTTCTAGTGGTAGGTCAGGAAATAGTTTATTCCCTTGGGGAACAGGTTCAGCTAGTTGGACAACATCAGATGGTGGTTTATCATGTAAGTTGTCTTTCTCTCTCACACATCGAAGAAAAACAATATATATCTGACAATTTATTTCTTGCTGGAAAATAGTCAATGGAGCTTTAAAACCTTTAACAGCAGGTAAATTACCATCAACAAGTAATGCACCAGATGGTTCAAATTCTTTGATTGCAAATTATCCAAGTGGTACAGTTGGATTAACTTCAGCTGGATTTTCATTTTATACAGAAGGTTCACATAATGGTGTACAAGTTGATAATGCAAAAGAAGTTTCATTTTCATATTCAGTTTATTTAGAAAATGGATTTGAATTTGTAAAAGGTGGTAAAATGCCTGGATTATATGGTGGTACTTCAATTTCACAAGCAAAATCTTGTTCAGGTGGTAGACAAGATAATAGAGATAGTTGTTTTTCTGCAAGATTAATGTGGAGAACAAATGGTGCAGGTGAAATTTATGATTATTTACCTGTTCCTTATACAAATACAGATACAGGTTATGGAGAATCAAGTGAGTTTTTTGATTGATTGATATTGCTTTTAATTTAATTTACAATTTCTAATTTCTTCCATGGATGATTTTAATAGTTCAAAGAGGAGCATATTCATGGGCAACAGGTCAATGGACAACAGTAGCTATGAGAGTAAAACTTAATGATATTGGTTCAGCAAATGGTGAACAAGAATTAATGGTTAATGGTAAATCTGTTATTTCTTTGAAAGATGTAACTTTTGCTACTGCAGAAGGTACGAAAATCTACGGTATAATGGCTCAAACTTTCTTCGTGAGTAAACCACTACTACCCCTTTTTTCAATTCAATCATAAATTGACTAAATGAATTTTATCCACGATTGTAGGGTGGACATACCGATGATTGGGCTTCTCCTAAAGATCAAAGTATCTGGTTCAAAGATTGGTCTCTTGCCGTACTTTCTTAAAACTCTTCTTCTTTCTCGCAACTCCATCTCTCAATCCTCTCTCCAATGTATATAGTTTGATTATTTCATTTCAGCGCAGAGCGGAGTCTGGTTACTCCTTTTCCCCTACGTTTGGTACGATGCGGATTCGGATGTATGTATGTATATCTTTACGGTCAAATAATGCTGCATGTCACAATAAATGGTATATGAACAGAAGCCAAAAGAAACGAATTGATGAAACCATAACACTGATAATCCACAGATAGGCAAAACGTTATCCGCGCACTATGCGGAATATGCTTAGCATTCTCTGGAATCTACTCTACTCTACTTTATCAATACATCTCGACGTAAATCCTCGCTGAGAAGTTGGATCTAATCTGCCGCTTATTCTTGGTTAATCAATTCTTCAACTTTCCAATCTTCGAACGAATTATCTAATAATACATTGTTCAATTAATATCTTTTAATCAGACTGATGTATTAAAAACCATTCATCCTGGTTAAAACTTACCAGGAAGATATCGCCGTATTACTAAAGGGATTTTTTTAGCTGCTAATTCTTTTAAAGCAATTTCTAATGGATCTGTCTCTCCTTCAACAGGTACTAAAACAGGTGCATTCATACTATTTAAAAATTATTTTTTTTATTAAAAAAAAAGAGTAAGTTTACGATATTTTGAAAATATATTTAAATTTAATACACAAAATTACTAACCTAATTTGTAAAGCTCTTGTACCTAATACTCTTGCTCTTTCATATTTAGTCATATAAGGTGTAGTTACTCTAACTTCATTAGGTTTTGCTGCTTTTCCTGTACGTTGTCTTTCTCCATCTTGTGGTGCATTTGATTCCTATCAAAAAAATTGTAAGATATTTTTATCATTAGTTAAAAATAAACTTTCATTAAATTCAGATAATAAAAATGTATAAGTATAATAAGATTTTTTGATTTGGTGTTTTTTTTTTAATAAATTCGATACTTACAACTATCATAGTTTCATCTATTTCTGCATTCATTCCATCCTCTTCGTTTTCAACACCATCTTCATTTTCGTAGCTATTGTAAAAATTCAAAGGTCAGTTAATTTTGTATAGTGGCTGTATATGTATATTGATCTCCAGTAAATATTTAACACTCACTTTAATGTATCTGGATCAAGGTAATCTTGTTCATAATCACCTCCTTCGAAATCACCAGTATCCATTCGTTCGTCATCTGACATTTTGCTTTAAATATGATATGTGTAGACTTCGAGTAACAAGATTTGATTTGCGAGGCGTATTGAGAAGCGGGAGAATCAGGGATTGACTTGGTCGGTATAAGCGTATGTTTTTTCGATTAATTATCGAGACGTGAATGCAATAAGATGGATAGATGTTAGACAGAATGATATGTTATTGCTAAAACGAAAATGAAGGTTGAACATTTCTGCGTTTTGAAAGACAAATTACGTAATACATTCTCGATGATGCGTATATCACAAGCTTGTAAGCTTGCCCGACTAAGTTGATCTTGCCACCTGAACAACATATTACATAGTCTTCATTGTGCATTTCAATACATCTACAACGAAGCAACCAAGTATCCAAGGACTTGAGTGACATATACGGTATGATACGCTGATACCAAACAAATAAGAAAATGATGTCAAGATGCAATTAGGTAGATATCAAGTATCTACTTTACGTCCACCTCCTATACATTCAATTACATTTTCACAAGATGGTCGATATTTCGCTATTGCAGGAGAAGAGGGATATGAAATTTGGAAATCATTTCCTTTATCTTTGGTCAAACGAAAAAGTGAGTATCCATATAACTTACTTTACTTCAATGCCATTTTCAATGATTAATAATATACTTGTTTGATTGATCAGTATTACCTGGAACATTAACCCTTGCTCTTCTTTTACCTAATTCTCCTTTATTGATCTTACAAGGTGGTGGAGCGAATCCACTTTATTCACCTAATAAAGCAGTTATTTTTAATGATAAACTAGGTCTACCAATTGCAGAAGTTGAATTTGGGTACATTATTCCCATTTGACACTTTCTTCTTTTTCAGCATATTAGCTAATTGCATTTTTGTTTGCATAGAGAACGAATAAGAGGTATCAAAGCTAGAAATGGACTCTTTTGCGTAGCTTTATCTAGAAAAGTCATTGCATTCGAATATGGTACCAACACCAATCAATCGTCTGATATTTCAACGAAAAGTAAAGGCAAAAATAAAGAAATTGCCCAAAATAAAGGATTTTGGTTGGAAAAATTAGGTGAATGGGAAACAGCTAAAAATGAATTTGGTTTAATGGCTCTTTCAACTTCTCCTGGATCTTGTTTATTGGCTTTACCAGGTCGTCAATCTGGACATGTTCAACTTATTTCTTTACCACCTTGTCCACCTATACCATCATCTTCAAATCCAGCATCAACCGCATTTCGATCACCTATAATTCTTGCTCATACTCACCCTTTATCAACGCTTTCAACTACTATAAATGGAACTCATATTATGACTACTTCAGAAAGAGGTACATTATTACGTATATGGGATACAACTCGTGGTAGATTAGAAAGAGAACTTAGAAGAGGAGTTGATAAAGCAGAAATTTGGGGATGTGAATTTGAAGGAAATGGGAAAAGTAAAGTAGTAGGTTGGAGTGATAAAGGTACAGTACACGTATGGAGGGATGATAATTTACCTAAATCAGATAATGGTAGATCGTGAGTTCCGTACTGTTCCCATTCATTTACTGAGATATATTGATAAAATCTTGGGATATAGGTCAACACCAACACCATCAACTCAAACATTGACAAATCTCTTATCTCGTAATTTACCATTACCTAAATATTTCTCATCTTCACCTTCTATTGCTCAATATTATTTACCTAGAAAAAATCCACATGCTATAAGTTCAGCTTTAGGAAAAGCAGGAGTTAATGTACCTTCAATGAAAAATGATCAAACAGATGAAGAATCAGAAATGTTTATTGTCGGTTGGGTAAATATTCCAATACCCATAAATGATTCAATCAATGAAAAGAAAATTGAGAAAACAAATTCTAATTTTCAACATTCGTCATCTGTTGGAGGAATAAATCTAATTGGAATGGGAGGTAGAGATGAAAGAAGATCATTTGGAAGTGGAAGTGATAATACTTCAAGTAGAACAGTTACTCCTACACCTAAATTAGGAGGTGGAGTTGGAGGTGGAATAAATTTAGAAAAAGAAAAAATAAAAAGAAGTAATTCAAATTCAATAAATCGTAATGTTTCTAATAATTTTATAAATAAATCATTAATACAAGATAATCAATTTATTAAAAATAAAAATAAAAATACAATTACAACAACGACAACGACAATGACAACGACAAAAGTTGAATTTGAAAAACAATTAATTGTTATAACTTATTCTGGTGATTGGTATAGATTACGTATACCTAATAATAAGATTAATTCAATTGATGTTATTGTAAATCAGGAAAATGAAAAACCTGAAGAAAATGGAGAAGAAAAAAAAAATTCAAGTACGAAATGTGAATTAGTTGAATATAGACGTTTAGGTATAGGAGGTGGTGGATGGTAAATTGATGGCTTCTTAAGTTATGAAAATGATGCGATTGGTATAAAAGTTCTATATATATTTGTTGTTATGATTAATCTAAATCTTGTTACATTTATTACTTGTTATTTTGTATATGTTGTAAATATCCATTGGTGTAAATTTCCATTGGTGAAATCAAGTGAGAAAAGCTCCATTATTGATGATGAAAGATCTAATATCCTTAATGCAATCTTTATATTGAATGCTCGATAAAATGCGATACTATACCAATCATTTCAAATCCTCTGCGTAGACTCCTTTAGGGGGAATTTGGGGTCCTACCTAGAGTGCAGAGAATTATCATGATGATATTGAAATCTGAGCCTATGAGCAGCAATAGAAATGATTACTCTGCATTAAAGGAGACGTTGAATTAACACCAACGCCGAATGGTCTGTTTTTAAAACAAAACGTGATTATGCAATGCATGGTTATTTTAAATAATTTGATATATGCTATGAACCCCGATTTCAAAAAATCCTTTCTGATATTCTATATCTTCTATTATGTATTATACAATTTAAAGTTAATTTACCTCTTAACCTTTTCTAAATTGTGATATGTTATATTGATAAATCCAAAGTCACTCGAACATTCAAATATTCCTCTCACAGAAGAAGGCGTTTTGAAAACATTCTAATTATGCTTGAGAATCTAATTTTGTTATCATCATGTAAAAACCTTACTTAACTCTTTCTACAACTTTTTTCGTTAAACCAATTAAAGCTTCTCTAGCTCCACTTTCTGGTAAAAGTTCTATTAATTCTCTTGCAGATCCAGCAAAAGTTTTTGCTAATTCAATTGTACGTTTTAATCCATCTGATTTACCTACAATTTCTCTAGCTAATTCAACATCTCCAGGTTGATTAAATTTTCTTAATATTAAAGGTCCCATTTCTGGATATTTTTCCCAAGCAAATAAAGCAGGTGCAGTTGCTAAACCTAATCTTAAATCAGCTCCAAGTGAAGGTTTACCTAAAGAAGGATCTGGTGGTAAGAAATCTAATGCATCGTCAATAAGCTAAAAAAAAAAACAAAAATAAAAAATAAAAAAATCAATTAGCTTAAAGAACAACCACTTAATTTTGAATGATTTATCAAAAAAAAAAAAAGGAAAAGTATTTAATTCACCTGAAAAGCTATTCCTAAATTCCTTCCATATCCATATGCTACATCTTTTACCCATTCACCTTCTTTATTAATTCCATTTCCACATCCACCTAAAATTACAGCAGCTCTAGCAGATTTTGCCATTAAACTTGCAGTTTTTAAATAAGTTTTTCTCATATAATCTTCAAAACCTTTGATTGTAGGTTTAGTTTCAGGTTTTGAAGTTGCTTTTAATTGCATAACTTCTCCTTCAACTAAATTTGCAATTACAGTTGCTAATAATTCAACAACTTCTCTACTTCCTAATCTTGCTAATGCAACTGATGCTCTACCTAATAAAAAATCTCCAGATAAAATTGATAATTTATTTCCAAATGTTGAAGGTGCAGAAGGTTCACCTCTACGTAAATTTGAATTATCTATAACATCATCATGTAATAAAGAAGCAACATGAATCATTTCTGTTATACTTGCTAAACGTCTTTGTGTAGGTAGAATTATTGGTTGACCATTTTGTTTTAATTCTTCATCAAATTCACTTTTTAATATTTTAGGTTGTTCAATTTTATTTTGTTGATCATTATTATTATTTACAGGTATTTTAAATGGATTTGAAAATAAATTATTATGATCTCCTTCTTTTCCATTTACTTCAGGATTCCAATCATTTAAAACACCACCTTGTGAAGTTAAACTATCATCTAAACTTTTCCTTAAACGATTTTCAATTTGAACTTGTTCCCAACCTTTTTCACCTAATCCATTTGTTGCTTGTGAAATTAATAAAACTAATAATGGACGTAAATGTTTACCTTCTGCTTGAAAATAATATTTTGCAACTGTATCTAAAGCTGAATTTGATGATCCTAACATACGAAATAATGAAGATTTTAAATTTCCAATTTCAGCATTTATAACTGCTAATGGATCATCTAAGCTTGATGCATTTGAGGACGACGAAGAGGATGTTGAAGATGATGATGATGATGATGATGAAGAAGAAGGAGGTGTCAAAATAGAATGTGCAGATTCAGTAGCTGCTGCCCATGCTGATTGTTGTTTTGAGCTGGTTGAAGGAGATGATATTATACAAGTTGTATTTAAGTGTCGACGTGGTTTTGAGGATTGAGAGATAGACCGAGAAGCTCGTGCTATCGAACGGGCATTACGGGAAAGCATTTTGATTGCCCACAAAGACTAACAATGAGAGCCGTTGAGAAGAGAGAGTCCAGTCAAGAAGTTGAGCAATTCAGTCTCTAAAGTTATTTGTATGTAGCCTTCTTTTGCATGAATGTGATCTCAGATGCCGAATTGATCAGAAAAAGTTGAAAAGCGGAGGTCGCGGTAAGTGATGAATGAAGGCAACTTCCGATGGTCAGAGAGTGATAGCGGAATCAAATATATCAAAGAAATAATATGAGATCAGGACAACATGAGACTGATGTGGTATTTTTTACAAGGTATGCCCTTGTTCTTCCCTCCACTTGGACAATCCACAAAAGTTAACGCATACGAGTATCTATAATGTTGAAATGTTAGATATAAGATTGAATCAATCACATCGTATATGACAATTGGGTAGTTGAGAATAACAAGATGGTGACGAAAGATCAATCAGATTCTTCTTCTGGAGAAATATCTCCTGAGAGACAAGAACATGATTTAAATGAGAAAGAACAAACTGGATTTTTCGGAATGTTAGTGAAATCGGTATTTGAAGTATGTCATCACTTGAAACTTTCAATGTATAATATTTGAAGCTTATTTAACATTTAATTTTGAACAGCCAGGAGCTAATGCGGCTGTCGTAATGGGTATGTGAATGAGATTCATCCACGATAACGAGAAACTAATGTTCAAATTTCAGCTATGAATCTTTGTTTCTTCTTTTTACTTCTTACTTTATTCGGTTTAGCTGTTTTAACACAATGGAATAAACATGTTCTATCATTACTGGGAGTTACAGCTTTATTATGGGCATCAATGATGTGGTATGTTTTCTTACACTATCATGCTTATGAATTGATCTTACTTTCATCTTCATTTACAGGTTCGTTTTGGAACTTACAAAAGTACAAACTCGACCTGATAATATGCCACCGAACTCTCTTGATCTGGATTCGACTTTAGCATCGGAAAGCACCATATCTGAAAATATAGCGTTAGAGGAAAAGCGGAAAGATCGTTAAATTCGCGAGTCACGGAAATAATGCATATGTTGTTTGATGTTACAATATGGTGATTTCTTCTTCTCTTTGCTGCTTCGTTCACTACACCGATAGCTTCCTCCATGCTTGACTGAATCACATCATGCTCAAATAAATTATTATCATTGGCCGACTATATCTGCCCAAGAACCCCACGGACCATTTTGATTCTCCGTGCCCATTAAACGAAGTTCGACATTCTCACAAGCTGGTCCACCAAAGAATCCTGTATTTCTCCATTGTTTCAATTGTTGAGCAGGGAAGGGACCTAAGCGACGAATAAGGATGGTATGATGAGCTGAATTGGCCATGGCATTTCTGTCGGTAGGTATGACTCACCAAATACCTCCCTTTCCACTGGCCTTTGAGCTTCAGGCAAATTCCTCACGTAAGCCATTGAAAACCTATATTGAAATTGCCTAGTATCGGTCGGTATAACAGGCATTGGCGGCGCAGCAGGCCGTTGTGAAGAACCATTTGTATTTGCTGATTCGGCAGGTAACATACGTTGTATACTTTCTTTCGATAAAGAGTATACATCAATCTGGCCGGACGTTGTAAGTTGAGAAACGATGTTAGAGAGATTAGTGAATGGATTAGGAGTATGTATTGGATCGCTAGACATCGAGAAACGTATTAGCACCCATATGAGTAAAATGACATATCTTCATTCTGAATTGGAAATTTCATCGTTGTACAAAGATTTAAGACTCACGCTTGTTCCTGCTCAGTAGCCATTATTTTCTTTCTTTCCTTTTGTTTTTCAGCCCAACTTAATTTCTTTTTTCCTTGTTCATTTTTTAATTTTTCTTTTTCAACAAATTTTCCTAAACGTTGTAAAGCTTCTAAAATAGTTTCACCTCTTTCCATTAAATTTATGGCTTCTTTTAATAATTCACGTTCTTTTAATCTATTTTCTTTTGAATTTTCTTTTTCTTCAAGTTCTCTTTCTAATCTTTCTCTTTCTTTATGTGCTTTTTTAGCTTTTTTAATTGATTCTTTATTTAAGTTAGGATCATTTAACCAACTATCATGTTTATCATTTTCATCTTTATCATTTTCCATATATTCTTCTCCATCTGCTGTAAATCTACCTTGTGTCATTTCACTTTTCATATTAAAAGGTGTAATTTCAGTTCCCATATCACCATCTAAACCTTGTTTCTTTTCTACTTTCTCATCTTCATCATCTGAATCATCTGAATCATTTTCATCTTGATTCTTTTTGGAACGTTGTTGCTGATCGAATTCTTGGCCTTCAATTTCATTTAAATCTAAAAAATCTTTAGATTTTCCTTTTCCTTTTAGATCTTTTTCTTTTTCTTTTTCTTTTATATCAACATCTTCAGCAAACATATCTACATCATCATCATCTTCTTCTTCTTGTTGTTGAGATTTTGAATCTGGACGTCTAGAAGGTACTACACCTTCATCATCATTTGAAGAATCTGATCCATATCCTTCTTTATCTTGTAAAGAACGTTTTGCGCGTTGTTTATTACGTGCTGCACCTTGTTGTAAATCATTTTCTAACATTCCATCATAATCATCATCATTTGCTGAATTTGATCCACTTGGAGAATTCGCAGATGGAGAAGTTGCGAAACGAGTTCTTTTCGGTGCGGTGGATGATGATCCGGCAGACCTTTTGACTGGCATTATTAATGTTTATTGTTGTTGTTGATCTCACTCTGTACAAAGACGATCTGATGCGCGAGGTCTGACAATCAAGGCTGAGACCGTCTATTTCCAATGTATACCGAGAATACTCTGTCAATGAAGCGAATATGGTGAACAGTAGGACGACAGAGAGATCTATTAAGGTATAAAGGGCGTGAAGTATACAACAGTAATCATCATTCCGGATTTGAAGTTATAACTTGACGTAAGTTACGGTGGCAATAAGGTACCACGTGGAAAATGCCCAGACTTGCACAGTGATCAAAGGTAGTTCTATCATATAACTAGACAGCTACAAATATACATGCAAAGGATTTCTTCATCCTACTGCTAAATGGATTCAAAACTACAATTGTACTCCACGAGGATAACGCCTATGCACTGCCATCTGTACGTAGAAGAAAATGCTAATCAGCTTTTGATTCACTTTCATCGACTAGTAAATCCGGTCTCAGATCTCTTCGACTATTTGAGGATCATCCGCATAATCAGTCAAGCCGCGCTACACTCACTTGTAATCCACAGAAAACAATGAAAGCACCATATATGATTGCAGCAGCATAACACATTTTAGCAACATGATCTGGATCTTTAGGATCTTTTGTTGAACCTGTTAAACCTTCAACATGTCTTCCAAAGAATGATCCCAGGGCTATAAAGATATTATTCGATAGCTTCATTAGCTAGTAATCTTATACCACGGATGGATCGTACGATTTAAGATAGGAGAGTCTATGATTGACTCACCAAGTAAAATGACGATGCCCAATATAGAAAAGATGGTACAACAACCAGCTACATTGCCGATTAGCTCAGAATTTTG
Organism: Kwoniella pini CBS 10737; assembly: GCF_000512605.2. Classification (NCBI taxonomy): domain Eukaryota; kingdom Fungi; phylum Basidiomycota; class Tremellomycetes; order Tremellales; family Cryptococcaceae; genus Kwoniella; species Kwoniella pini. The sequence continues at coordinate 688,037 of NC_091726.1, forward strand.
ATTTGACATTTCAATTGCATAAGAGCTCACCTAATCCTGGACCTACTACAGGTCTAACATTTATTGGCATCTTGCTTTCTCACTACAATATTAAAGCTGGAGCAAGATAAACATAAATCGAACTGTCTTGATGAACAACTAACTTAAGCTCAACTTGGAATTAAACGATCCCAAGTTGATTTAGGTGCCCCACAATATTGGATTTATTTTTCATATATTTTACATTTTTATCCCATAAGATAAATATAAACCTCCATTCGAAGATTTCAGTGAATTATCGAAGTCCACCACCACCTTATTAAACAATTCTATATAATTAATTATTATAATTTCATTAAAATAGCCAAAATAGGAGTTTCTAAAAAGTGAATAAAAGGAACTCTAAAATGGCAAAAGGAAGAGGTAGTAAATCTACGAAATTGTTAAATAAAACTTTTGGTTCAGCAACAGGAGCAAATGCTACAGCCGGACCATCAAAATATAATAAAATAAGTGAAGAGCTTAAACAAGCTGTTAGAGATTTAGGAGGTGATGAAAATGATTTTGAATTAATAGATGGAATTGATGAGAGTGATAATGATGAACCTGCTGCTCCAATAAAAGCTACAACAGATGTGAAGAAACCAGTTGATGAGGTAAGTCATCTTTCTTTCTTAACTTTTGTATTAGTCGGCTTATTTGTGTGGATAAACGTAGAAATCGCTTAAGAAGGAATTAGGTGATTTCATGAAGGGCTTGGATTTTAGTGTTACTGGAGTGACAGAGGTCGAGAGTGAAGAGGAGGAGGAGGAAGATGTCGACGATAGTGAGGATGATGGGGAGGAGGAGGAAGAGGATGATGATGATGATGACGAGGAGCAAAGCGAGGAAGCAGAGGCAAGTGAAGAAGAGGAAGACAGCAACGAAGATCAAGAAGACGACGGAAAGGCAGAACTGGTAGAAGCGCGATCGACAGCAAAAACCGGCCCTGTCCAGCAGTCGAAGAAGATTATCAACGAGCCAAAGCAAGTTTCTACATCAACTTCTGATCAAGACTCTTCAAGCGGAGTCAATGTTCCAGCTTCTTCATCCTGGACCACTCTTCTTCCTACTCTGCCATCACTTGACATTCCACCTCGACCTATAACGGGACACGCCTTCAATGAACTCAAACAAAAGGCTTTCAAGCTGTTGGACAACCTACCCCCCTTGAACCGAGCTTCATCCACATCTGATCAAGCATTCATCGCTCAAATCTTACAATCAGGTACACACCAAGATAAACTTTCCGCTTTAGTGCTTTTGGTTCGAGAGTCACCTGTTCACGCTATGAAAGAGTTGAACAGACTCAGATATATGGCTGGATGGAAGGAAGATGGTACTGTAGGTGCAGGTGCAGGAAGCAATAAAGATCAAAGGGTTGCTGTTATAAAAGCTTTGTCGGATTGGTGGGTCAATGGTGGTGGTAAACCAGCCGGGAAATTGAAGTGAGTTTAGCAAGTCGTAAAAAGAATGCGGTGATGGTCGATCACAGAGCTCATGTTTGTATTGTAGGTATTTTGCAGATCAACCTTTGCTCTCGCATCCTCAACTTACCGATAGACATTTATTGATTTTTGCCTTTGAGGATTACCTGAAGAGGTGGTTTTTCAGCTTGCTGCAAGTCATGGAGGTAAGCTGACTTTCTTTTTGAAAGCCCAATAGAGAAGGAGCTGACCCAGGCTGTTTGATAGGTCTTGTCTCACGATACACTTCCTTTCGTCCGAACGCAAGCTTTGCACATAATTTTCCAATTGTTAGCAGGAAACGCTGAGCAAGAGCAGAATTTGTTAAGATTGGGTGTGAACAAGCTGGTGCGTAGGCTTGATCATCATGTTATGCGAGAACCCTTCAGCTGATTGTCAATTGAAATATTAGGGAGACACCGATAGATCGGTAGCGTCCAAAGCTTCTCATCACATTCTTCAACTCCTTCAGGCTCATCCAGCTATGAAAGCAGTAGTAGCAAGAGAAGTGTCTGCTTTGATATTGAAACCCACGGGACCAACCGCACCAGCGGCAAGTTCAGGATCACATATCAAGTTTGATGACGATGTGAAATCGAAAAAACCCGAAGAAAAGAAATCCGATACGGTCAATCATGCGAGATATTACGGTTTAATCACTTTGAATCAAATCACATTGACAAGGAAAGATCAAGAAGTTGCTGGTAAATTAGTTGATTTATATTTCGAAATTTTCAGAGAAATACTTGGTGATCCTAAATTATCACAAGAAGACAATTCAAAGGAAAACGAAGCGGAAATAGCTGATGAACAAATTGAGAAAGTTGCTGGAAAAGTAGATAAATGGAGAGGAAGAAGAAAAGGAACACGAACCAAAAATGGTAGAAAAACAGCAATTGAACAAGAAGAAGAATTAATTGAAAATTCAGAATCAAAATTAGTTGGTGCAGTTCTTACTGGTATAAATCGTGCTTTACCTTTTGCCAAATTGGACGAAACTATGTTTGAATCTTATATGGATACTTTATTCACAATTACTCATAAAGGTACTTTCAACACATCTATACAAGCTTTAAATTTGATCTATCAAGTAGCAAGAACTGATAGTGAATCGAGACAAACCGTTTCCGATCGTTATTATAGAACACTTTACGATTCTTTATTTGATCAAAGACTTATGACAAGTAGTAAACAGGCAATGTACTTGAATTTGCTGTTTAAGAGTATGAAAGTGGACGATAGGATTAATAGGGTTATGGCATTTGTCAAGAGATTATTGCAGATGTTGAGTATGCATCAACCGCCTTTCGTATGTGGTGCTCTATATCTTTTAGGTGATGTAAGTGAAATCATTTCCCCCTTATAAGGCATACTGTAATACAGAAGCTGATCTGGTCTCGGATGTAGCTGTTCAATACAACACCTGGTCTCAAGAAGATGCTTATTGAACCTGAAGATGACGACATTGAACATTTTGTTGACGCCGATCAAAAAGATACAATAAAACCGTCTACAGATAAACCGAGTCATGAAAAGGAATATGACGGAAAGAAGAGAGAACCTTTATATTCTAATGCCGATTCGAGTTGTCTATGGGATCTGGTGAGCTTTAACACTCAACTTCTAATATTTGTCGAGAGCGCGTATTGAATAAACCGTGCTACAGGTGCCGTTTTTAACTCATTTCCACCCTTCAGTATCTCTTCAAGCGAATCAACTTCTCCTTTCTCAACCTTTGACAGGTTCAGCAGATATTTCCTTAAATTCTCTCGTGTCTTTCTTAGACAGATTTGTCTATCGAAATCCTAAAAAGACTCTTCAACCTAAAGGTGCATCAATCATGCAACCTGCTGCAATTTCCGATAAAACAGGATCAGTAATTCAAAATAAAGGTGCTAGATCAGCTACTGCGGGTGAAGCAGGAATGATGGTTAATAGTGAACAATTTTGGAGAAAGAAAGTTGATGATGTACCTGTTGAAATGATGTTTTTCCATAAATATTTCAGTGAAAAACTTCAAAGAAATGAGAATTCTAAAAAAGGAAAAGGTAAAGCGCAAGAAGATACCGATGAAGAAGAAGAAGAAAGTGTTGGTGGTGATAATGATGATGATGAATTACCATCTGATATAGCGGATGAGGAGGGTTCAGATGAGGATGAAGAATCTAATATTGAAGTGGAAGAACAAGTAGAAGACAATGAGGAAGGTAGTGATCCGGAAGAAGATGAAATTTGGAAGGTGAGTTAGGAATCTCGTTTGTTATGCGTTTTGTGCATTGTGACTGATGATTATGGATAAATTAGGCTATGAAAGCTTCTATGCCTGGAGCGGATGATGATATGGGATTATCAGATGAAGAAGATGATATTGATGATATAAGTATCAGTGATGATATGACTGAATATTCATCTGACGAACAAGATGAGGAGGAAGAGGAGGAGCAAGATCTATCAGAAGATGAGAATGAGGAAGAAGATGATGAAGAAGAAGAAGATGAAGAGGAATTACCTAAAAAATCAAAAGATAAAAGAGCTATATCTCCGACAACAAGTAATTCATCTTTCCCAGATTTCGATGATGAAGATGAAGATTTACTTTCAGAATCTGAGATGCCTAATATAGTTTTAAGTGGTCCAGAAGAAGAAGAAGATAATGATGATGAAGAAGAGAAAATTGAAATTGGAAAAAGAAAGAGAAATGCTGAAAGGAAAGCTAATAAAAAGAAAAGAAAAGAATTACCTACTTTTGGTAGTTATGAAGATTATCAAGCTCTTATTGAAGCTGGTGAAGAAGAGGAAGATTAGTAAAGTCTTGTAGTTGTTCTTGTTCTTTTTTTGATTTGATCTCATTCATGCCTTCTATTTCGTTGGAATATGGCATTTCATGTATGCATTTACGATTATCATAGGTTTATTCGACATTCGAGATGTGCGATTTGAAATCGCCCGGACATTGCCACTTGGTTCATGGTGGTCATGACATCATATAGTCAGCAGTATATGCACAGTCTAGTGTAGCATGATGAGTATATATTCGAATAACGATGCATCATACAAGCTTATCCACAACAAACCAAAGTGTGTTGCATGAATCACATTGAGCCAAGAATTTCACCACCGAATCAAATGACGTAATGCACTCGCGAAAGATTAGATCAACAACAAAATAACAAATTTCGAACAAACTTGACTCACTTCCATTCATCCAAAAAACTTTCAGATTTCATCATTATCCATCAAATTACAATTACAAAACAAAAGGAAAGAATACGTATGAGAATAAATAGAAATTCAAAATTCTTTTGTATTTTCATTTCATTCGCATTCATACCACCTTTACTTTTAATTATTATTTTAATTAATTATTTAAACGAATCTATGAGAATTTGTTTACCTTTTTCTTTTTCACATATTTCTAATAAAGCTCATCAACATTTATCTTGTCAATCAAAATCAAAATATTCAACAAATCAAATAAATAGACCTTATTCAACAAATTTAAAAGGTATAATGGCTGATTTACCCATTTCAAATGGGAATGGGAATGGTAATAATCACGAAGGTAAACTAGCTGTATTTCTAACTACACAAAAACAAAATTTCTTAAATGATTTGAAAAAAGGTGATGGTAAAGGATGGACTGTTTTCATGGGTAATGAAGCTGGAGGTAAGCAAATTATCATATATACCAATGATATATATCAATCTGATTGAAATTATTATAGATCTCGACTCTATAGCTTCTTCAATAGGAAACGCATACCTTGCATCAACTTTCAATTTGAAGAAAACAATTCCACTTATTCTTACACCTCAAAAACTCATGTCACTTCGACCTGAAAATTTATTAGCTTTAAAATTATCTTCAATTCCAATAAATTCTTTACTTCATTCAGAACAATTACCTATACCTACGACTGAATTATCTTCTAAAGGTGTCGAATTCGGTTTAGTAGATCATAATAGATTATTACCACAATTTGGAGGTGGTAAAGTTAGTTCAATAATTGATCATCATGACGACGAACATGCTCATACCGATGCTGAAGTTAGAGAAATTACAACACCTACAGGAAGTTGCGCTTCATTAGTTACGAAATATTTCCAAACAAAATGGAAAGATACTTTGAATTCTTCGCCAAGCGAAAGTATTCCAGCTGAATTAGCTACATTACTATTATCTTCTATTTTAATCGATACTACTGGTCTCAAACCTGGTCGAAAAGCAACTTTGGATGATTATGCCTCTGCATCTTTCCTATATCCTTTATCTACCCTCGACTCGGCTAAATTCCCAACTAATGGTGATGCTGACGGAGGATTGGTTGAATTCTCAACAGATGGATCAAATATACCCCAAGACTTAATTACTCTTACCGAGGCTCTGCAAGATACTAAGATGGACGTATCAAATTTGACTACATCCGAACTACTCTTAAGAGATTATAAAGAGTATTCATTACCAACTTCTTCATCTTCTTACCCTACTCTGAAAGTTGGATTATCAACTGTCCCACTAGGACTTAAGAAATGGTTATCAAAGGAAACTAATGGATTTGACAGTTTTTTAGAAGCAGTTGATGAATATATGGCAGATAAGACTTTAGATATAGAAGGAATATTGACTTCGTTTAATAATGGAGAAGGTAAACATAAAAGAGAATTAGCTTTTATAGTAAGATCAGGAGGTGTGATTAAAACTACTCAAGAAGCTAAAAAAATATTAGAAGAATTGAAAGTTGGATTAGAAGGTAGTAGTGATTTGTTGAATTTGAGTAAATGGGATAAAGATAATAAAGGTTCAACAAGTGCTTGGGAATCACATGGAGATGTTGTTTTGATTTGGAAGCAGGGTAATGCGAAAAGTACAAGGAAGCAAGTCGCTCCTTTACTTGTGAGTCATTTTGCTGCATTTCGTCATCGCTGATCTGTTTGTTAATGCTGATCTTATCCGATGACACTCAGCGAGATGTCGTAGCCAAGCTTGTTTAGATAAAATGTTTTTATAATCAAGGTACTGTCATAGATGCTGTTATATATCTCTTGGGACTATGCATACCTCAATTTGTTTGCTAACGTTTCATGAGTTCTATATTTACAACAACCACACAGCGTATCCGTATGAAAGTCCCGCTCATTCCTTATTCACCCTTTGCAATTTCCTTCTCGTCGATTGAATTGGCTAACACGCATACACTATGCTATGAAATCACATTCTGATTGATGTCCTCCTTGTCTTACCCAATCTGCTTTCTGACATTCTCTAGAACAGTATTTAGCCCAAACACAGTGTTTGCAATTTATAGTAGGTGGCGAAAGTCGAAAGTTCATACACCTATCAATCGGTATAAGATCAATCATTAGCTTGTAACTCTTCATTATAATTTCAACCATTTTAGGCAAGTGCTTGATGAATGAACTTACCATCTACAAACTTCTTTTCCACCCCATTTATCACATATCTCTTTATTTGGTCTATTTCTATTAAACCATTCTTCTCTAGTTATTCTATGAAATAATTGAGGTTTATTATAAATATTATTAGTTTCATGACTAAATTTTAAACCATTTTTAATGCAAAGATGCAATGAAGCTTCATTTCCTATTGTTGGATCCGACTTTTTTTTTTTTTTTTCCAAAAAATCAAAAGTTAGCATTATTAAAAAAAAGGGAGGGAAAATATTGTTAGGGAAAATGGTAAAAACTAACAGCTACACTATTACAACCAATTTCTTCAATACTAAATCTTAAAACTTCTTCAAATGCTTCAGACATTATACTTTGACCCCATAATTGTGGATGTATTTCATAAAACATTTTTCCTTCAATTTCATATTTCTTAAACTCTTCAAATGTTGGTTGAGTATAAATTTCCCCTTTTTTAGGTAAGAATGAAGGAGCTTCAGAAGGCCAAGTTAAAGAAATTGCAATATTCCCTTTTAATTGATTTAATCAGCTGAAACGGTTTTCAACAACAGTGTGTGAATACAATTCTTAATTTACCTAAATATCCATCCGCATTTTGTATTCTATTACTAATTTTAAGCTGACCTGGATCTTTTATTTGAAGTGTTGAAGGATCTAATGCTGTTATAGCAAATATGTAATCGTCTCTTCCTTTCGTACCTCGTATGTTTGATACCCTCGGTATGCTAAGGGATTTAGGGAATTAGCTATTGACTAATTGGCAGATTGAGATGAGACATACCTCGAACGTATATATCTGTTCAAGAAGGATTCTTTGATATCGTTAAGACCAGGCGAGCCGTACCTATCACAAAAAGTCAATCAGCCATTCTCAACCAAAATGTGCGGGTCTTTCAGCTGACAATTGTGTTTTCTGCACAATGGGTTCGGTTTTTATTCTCCTTATTCCCGTCAGATCACTAATTTCCACTTGTCTTAATCTCAAACGAGGAGTGACCAATTCCATCTTCTTACAACTTGGTGTACGGAAGGTATTCAATATATCTTTGGACTAATGGATGGTATACGTCAGCTAACCATCCCATATACGTAGTGTTCAGCTTACTTTATCGTTCAACAATCCCCAAGCAGGTAAAGAGTAAGTCTGGGTTCCTTTCACCAGTTCCTTCTCCCATCTTTCGGTCTCTTCAAAAGTTTCGGGAGCGGGAGGAGGTATCTCATCTGGTATTTTACCTTCATTTGGCTTTATGTTGGAGGTTTTCTACTTGATGACATTAGCTCATATCTCGATAGATATACATTGAGTATCGACTGACTTTAGCCTTTGATTTCTTTTTTTTCTTTTTCTTCTTATTCTTTCCTTCTAGCTCGCCATTAGCAATTTCACCGTTCTCATCCGAACTACCATCATTATGATCTACATTGATGTGACTTCCATCTACCTCTTTGATCAATGCGTCCACCAAATCTTGAGCTCCTTCAACTTTGTCCATGGTGCTGCTGTGAGGCTGTTATCCGATTCAGTTCAGCCTATCCCACAGACAGCTTGCTTTATATATGATTTGACGTTATAAGCAGAGTTGTAAAGTTGGCTTCTTTCCTTTGTTGTTCCTTTGTCCATTTTTTCCAACATATCCTCGCTTTATTGTATGGAGCCCCGCAAAAACACGTGACCTTGTAAACTAGTTATACGGGCCGGTTGGAATGTACAGTCAGATATTGAGATAATCACGAGGGAGAAAAGAGAGATCCATCTAATTAATCTATTTTTGGCCAACCCTCAATTACCTAGAAGATCTTAGTACTAATTGACTATGGATATCGTGAAGGAGGTACGGTAAACGATCATGTGCCAAGAATGACAAGATCTTTAGCTTATTTTGTAGTCGGCCCGTTGACGGCTCAAAGTGGAGGTTGTCCGTTGTTTTAGTGTAATGTTCGAGCAGAATAGGTATATAAAGATGAGAGTAATTTTGCTTAAGCCTCATATATAGACAACCATTACACTAAGTTGGATTGAAGAGGAGACTCAAAATGTCAAAACTCTTGATCACGTTCTTTGTTTTCCTACTTTCGTCTAATTATGTGATGGGTTGGACTAGTCCACTTGGTCCCGTTGTTGATCTAGGCTATGCAGTATGTTTTTCATCCGTTTCCGCTTCTTACTTTCTCTTCTGTATGCTGCTGATAGTATTGTGGTATAGGTCTATCTAGGAAATGATACTTTACCAGATGTAACTTTCTATGGTGGTATACCATATATACAACCTCCTTTGGGCGATTTACGATGGAGAGCTCCCGTACAACTTGATGAATCGCCTAAAAGCGATGACCAGAAATACATCGAAGATGCCAGAAATTTCGGTCCTATTTGTATTCAACAACCCGCTACGGTCGGTGTAGGAGATGAAGGTGAGTACCTGGCGCTCAATTTGTATAAATAAAGCTTAGACGGACTAATATTAATGTCATTTTGAATATATCAAGATTGTGTTACATTGAACATCTGGAAACCCACAAATGCGAAAGATGGAGATAATCTACCTGTTGTCATCTATATACATGTGAGCATTCTCAGAGCTACCATTCCTATCAAGTATGGCTGATCGATTTATATTTGCCATATAGGGCGGGGGAAATTACTACAACTCAGCACAAGGTTTTCCGATGCAAGATTGGGTAAACATCACACGTGAGTACTATTGCTGCTCACAGATCAAAATGTTATTCGTCCTTGACTTATACCATTGGAAATCAGAGGGCAATATCGTAGCGGTCAATATCCAATATCGACTCGGCCTGCTTGGCTTCTTAGCTTCTTCGAAAGTGTTGGCAGATGGTACAGCTAATGCTGGATTGTTGGACCAAAGAGCTTCCTTCGACTGGGTTAAGAGGCACATCAAAAACTTCGGCGGAGATCCGAATCACATCACCATCTCTGTGAGTCTCTTTAGGACCCCTTTCCTCTTGACTTGATGTTGACATATTGACATAGGGTGAATCTTCCGGGGGTGGTTCCGTATTAAATCATCTCATATGGCAAAACGGTACTGCTAAACAATCGTTCAATGCTGCTGTACTACAAAGTATAGGAAATGACCCTTTCCCAAAACCTGAAGTATATGAGGTGAGTCAAGTTCCTTGTCTTCGTGAAAAAAGTGAAGTTGACAAACACTGGGAATTCAGCAATGTTTCGGCAACGTTACTCAGTTTGTTGGGTGTGATCAATCAAACAATGTGATGAGCTGTTTGAGAAACACCTCGATAAGAACGCTTATTGCAGCGGTCAGTAAGTTGAACTGACCCTTGTGACGCAAGGACTTTCAGCTTATATGATTAATTGATTGTCAGACCACCGACCTCAGCCATTGTGTAAATATCTACCGATAGTCGATGGTACGAACATCGTTGATTTTCCGAGTCAGCTAGTAGCGAGAGGCCGTTTTTCCAGGTGAGTCACTAAGTCTGAACGAGTTGAGCAGAATGTTTATTACTCCAATCAGAGTTCCAATCATGGCTGGACATATGAACAACGATGGAACTACTTTCACCGGTTCTCCCGCCTCAGTCACCAATGCTTCGAGCTTATACACAGCTTTAACCTCATCAAGGTATACCAATCTCGTAGGTTCATCTCGGTCTTATCGTCGCATAATCCTCATCATAGGGTTTCCCGCTGAACCCCACGTTACGTAGTCCAATGCGACCTTCACGAAGGCTTTGAGCTACTATAACCAATCTGACTTTTCCTCGTTCTACGACTTAGCCCAAACACTAGTTGGTGATACCCAATTCACGTGCTTGGATTGGTATCTAGCTACTCAAGCTACGAAGTATGGTCAACCTGCTTATTTATTCAGATGGAACACTCCTGATCCTGTTCAACTGGCTGCTGCCCCATACAAGGGAGTAATGCATACTTCAGAGCTATACTTCTTGTTCGATGGAACCAAGTAAGCCATTCCCTGGATCATATAACGATCTTCTGAGCTAATTGTTAACAACACTAATCAGTTCGGGAGTTTCTTCTGCCAACGCTTTGAGTCAGTGGATTTTCATCTATGCATCATGAGAAAAAATCATGCTGACTGGGGATTTCTGAATAGCTACTTTCCGCCCATTCAACGCTACAGAACAACAACTCTCCAATGAAGGAGTATCGTACTGGACATCTTTCAGCAGAGCATACGATCCTTCAACTTATAAATATTCAACTTCTCCTGATTGGCCAAGCCTGATTAATAATGGTACTCAGCAAAGAATTGTTCCTCAAGAAGGTAATTCAACTACATCTACTGCTACGTTTGTGGAAGATATACCCGATGAATATATGACTAGATGTACCGTAAGTTTATCGATTTCTGACTCGAGGTGACTACATTATGCTGATTAGTACGCAATCAATAGTTCTGGGCTAGTATAGGAGCTGAATTACGAATTTAGGGAAGGTTACTCAGAAATCGTAAATGCATCGTTAAGAATAATGTCTAATGTTACTAACACCGCAAGTATAATGGATCACTTGACCATGCAATGTCATAAACATGGTTCTATGACAAACGCACTAACGTCGCATCACCCCCGAGATTCCTCAAGCAGGATGAATATATTCTCAGCAGGATCAGAGTACTCAACGAAGCCCATGTTTTTTCTTGTAATTTCTTGTAATTCTCGATGCAAGTTTGGATATTCTCGCGGGCCTTTTTTACCTTTGTCAGCTCACTACTATAATTATTGAGCAATTCGTCGAGTTTTCCATGATCGTTCCCTGACTTGGCTATGTCAAGCGTTTTGCTTCACTGAGTAGCTTCAATCTGGAAATCCGTAACATCAGATATTCCAATCTGGTTTTCTAGATTAGGCAATTTTCTACCATCACTTGCATTTTGTCATTCAATGATTGCTCGAATTCATAAGGAAAAGAACCTTACAATCCATTCGTCGAGCTCCAACATGAAGTATCGAAGAGCTTATCTCCTACCCAGCTCAAGGACTAACCTTTTCATGGGTCATTCTTTGGAACTCTTTCGACAACTCATGATGAGCGGTATAGGATTGAGGGATTTGTGCCAAGAACTCAGATGCCTTTGAAGTTTCGACACGGTATCATCGAGTCATACGTCCCCAATAATGTCATTGGTTTCACCCTCCGTCGAGACAACGTCGGATGACTACACTGAAGACATCTAATCAAAGTACGGTATCTATCCGCCACTCATTGAGCAAAATTCATATTCTGAGACAGAATGGGGGCAAAGTAAAAGCTGTATCAATGGAGCATTCCGAGGAACTGACACTCGCATTCTATCAATTTTGAGTCGATCCATCAAGTACCTACATAGTAACCTCTGTATCGCCAAAAATGATATAAGAACGAAGAAAGGAGAAATCCCTTGTGATGCATACTACCTATTTCGTCATCGTAAGTTGGAAATCCTTTCTTATAACATCTTGGCCTCGATAACTCGATAAAAGACTCGGTCCAGACCTGCTTGAGATCGACTCGAATTTGGCTACAAATAGAGGAGATAGTGTCACCGTTCAAGGCACTATGTAGAGACTTCCGAAATCCTTTCAAATCGAGTCGAAAAAAATGCCGGATCATAGCATACACAAAGTATCGTCAGGATTCGTCCTTTGATACAAAGTCTGCGCGTCATAGTTGACGCAAGAGAGGTCTTCGAATAGCGACGATCCATTCAATATGTGCTTCCATAGTTCTTTTCATGCATTTTGACTCGATTCGCCTTTCTGGGAGAGTCTTAGGCCCTCTTTCTCACAGCGGCAAGGCCCCTAGTAAAAGATATATAAAGCTTGTTTTTGAGGTATGACTTGTTTTCTGCTCTTTCAACAAGCCTGAACGAACCCTCTTATCATACGCAGCATACATCTGGCGAAATGAGTCAGCTTTCCGGACATTATCAAGATACTTGGCCTGGGGAGACCGGCACATCGGTCTCAGACACAGTTCCCGATACATATCACTCTGGCCCTCCAGGGCTCACAGTTGAAAGTGTTTCTCTTCATTCATTGAAGGAGTCGGGAGCAGCCAACTTCCGCGAAGAGTATACGTCTTCGTGCGAACTTAAAACTTTCACAAGAGTCGGAAATACAAGTACCTTCCGCCTTGTAGTCCCGGGCCCACCCATCGCTGCCAGTAGAGGATGGTTTCACGGAGTGTGGTCATGTCAACTGGACGTAAAGGTCCCTGATGATCATATATCATTAATAGATGGAGAACCACCTGAGTTTAGCAGACTGAGAGTTCCGGCTTTGGGTTCGACAATCAAAGCCGAGCAAACTTCAAACGAGGCTGAAAATATACATAATCTCGTAAAGCACTTTCTGTCCCAGAACCCCAATGACAAAAAAGGAAACGAATACAGCGTACACTTCCATACGCCCAAAGCCAGATACACCGCCACTGTTGATTGCGATCTACAGGATCACAGCTATTCGTATTTTGATGACAAAGGGAAAGAGCATGGTGTAGTGAGACGAGATGCTCAGGCCACTGTTATTTTGTGCATAGTAGGTGATTCTAAGGTGCTTGATGCCGCAATACGATCTTCAAAAGATTCATCTCACGCTACGGGATCAGGTCCATCCGTGATTGATCCAGGGAGGGGCAATAGTTCAAATCTACCAGAACTCTGGGGTGCCTACGATCAAGGTCATGCCCCACCAGTCGGATCGTATCAAGAATTCAGCCATCCTGATATATCGGCTACACCTGATGCCTCCCGTCAACTATCTGGTCTACAGGACCCTCTTGCCATTCCTCCAGGAAATTACGACGACCAAACAATGCCCGTGAACAATAGCGGCATGCAAGCACAGTACCAATTATTCGATACTCCAGGAAGATTTCAGTACCAACGCACTCATGATAGCACTACGAACCAAGCGATGTTTTTCCAGCAACCTTCTGCCGCGATCGGATCTTTCGATATTTCATCCCATCTTCTGGCATCAGGTTCATCCGAATTCAACCAGGCGTTCAATACGGGAACAGGGGTCGGCATTCCGTGGAATTCAGAAGGACTATATCAATTCGATCCAAACTATGCCAATTCAGCCATTCAGCCGTCGTTGGCCCAATCAAATGACTCCTGGCTGCGAAGTCCCCCTGAGAATGAGGATCAGTCCTCTGTTGATCAATACCAAGAATGGATGAATTATGGGAATGAAGCTGGGGATGAATCCACGAGATAGGCAGGACATGATTGCAATAACATTCCTCTCCGCAGATCCGCTCTTTGGTCCTTTATTTCCCTTTATGATACTCAAACCATTTGGGTGGGAATTTCACTTCTACGTATTTGAATATCTGATCTCATAACCAAGTGCGATGCATATGATGATCTGAGAAATTTAGCCGCACGCTCCATGCGTATAGGAATATTTCTTCAGTAGGGGTATCTACAATTCTGATACTTGGCCATTTCCGGTCTACCAACCTGGGCATCGATGGAGAGCTAGCATGAAGAGCTAGCATGACCGTTCATAATGATAAAGGTAAAAGTTGATTGAGCAGAATGGGTAGGTAGGGGTATGGAACGGACGGAATGTGGGCTTGCGGATCTGCGCATGCGACAGTCCTCAAATCAGGTGCCACAACATATGATCACTCGGGCTTGAAGAGATAGATCAGCGCAAAACTAGACCCTCACGTTTGTCAAATAACAATATATCAGGAGTAGCCTGCAGAGCATATCAGGTGAATTGGGATTTGAGGAGAAATGACGGACTTGCAAATCTAGAGATCTCATTTTGAACGGACTTGAGGTGTCAAAGAACCTTTCTCAGTTCTGACACCTCCTTGTCAGTCTAAGAATGAATGAAGATTCATACATACATCCAACCATCAAAGTCCCTTCTTTGATCTGACAGGCCTATAATCATATTTTGACATTCTCAGTCTTTTCCGCTAATTCATCCACCTTTTCACCTTCCTCTTTCACCATATCATCACCTTTTATAGCTTTTACTTCATCTTCAGCTTCATCAATATCTGCACCTTTTGGTGCTTCTTCTTCATCATCATCTCCCTCAACTTTATACAAGTATCCTTCAATCCAGCCTGAAACCTCTTCTTTACCTTCTCCAGCGAAGATCGATTCAGCAAATGCATCTCGTTTATTGGCATTTGTTTGCTATGGCATTTTATAAGGATCAGCATGCGTCCACATTGTTCAAAGTTTCCATTATGTGCAGATGATTGAACAAGTTGACAAGATATGCTGATGAACGGATCAACTTATGTGACTCACTTTGAGTAAAGGTAATCCACCGCCCTGTTCTTCCGGTATCTCAACTAATGCCTTAACACAAGCTACATGATTATTCGATATGGCCCAATGAAGTGGTGGTGATCCAGCTTCGTTCGTCCGTGATAAGAGGTCTTTGGGTATGAGAGGGATTAGATAGTTCAAAACATCTAGGGGTTCACGCACGATGTCAGCTTCAACTTGAAATGTCACTGTTACTGGAAACTGCAAGAACAACGAACCGGCATGACCATTTCCACAGCACATATGTAAAACAGTATTGCCCCTTTCATCTATCGCATTCCCTAAAGGCTCATTCCCGAACTTCTCTACAAACTCTTTCAATTCATCTAATTCGCCATATCGAGAGGACAGCAGAACTTCTTCAAAAGCTTCGGATGTGGGCGTTGGTCTCGACATTTCACCTGAGTGTACTTTTTTTTCAAGCTTTGTTCTGTATTCTTCTCGTAAGTGCAAAATGATTGACTAAAATGATGCTATTACAGAGGAATTATCATGGCAGGCTTTCAACTTTTTCAAGAGGACTTTGCGTTTTTCCACGTGGATGGGTGGCAAATCTTGTGAAATCGTCACGTGATCGAGTTGACTGTATTATGGTTCCTGGTAATGTACGGTGATTATCGTCATCGAGGATCGATAAGTATTTGACTCCTCCATATTATAATTTCAAGCCATATTGAGCAATATACTGGAATAACAAGCTCGACATGTCGAGAACTGGCATAAGGACTTCGTGATTATGGCAAGAACATCCAGTAGACCAGCCAAACAGTCCCCATCGGCATCAGCAAGCGGTAACATCTTATCTTTCTTCGCTAAAACGCCTACACCTCGACGAACTTCTAGCGCGTCAAAGTATGCCGAGTCAATCAAAGTCGAAGATTCGAAACCTATCATAGCGGATAGGAAGGGTAAAGGGAAAGCAAATTCGCTGTTTGGCTCCAGCGAAGATCCCGTAGTCATCAGCGATGACGATGATATAGCACCTATTGGCACTTTTCTATCAAGTCCAACAAGTAAGAAACGGAAGTTTTCCAATGGCTCTCCATCAGCGGCCGAGGCAGGAACAATCAAGACACCTGAATTTACTAAACCACCGCCTTTTCCCGGATACCCAGAATACAAGCCACCTTCAATTTGGCCTGAAGTCATCAATACAGGCGAAGTATTCAACGTTGAAGAAGGAGATGACGATGAAGATGGTATACCCCCTTCCGATGAGGATAACAATGCAGATCAGGATCCTCAAGATGGCGATGAAGCGGAATATGATGACTCAGGGATAGATATGGATATAGATAAAAACCAACTTCTAGATCCTATCGAATCTGATACGCCAAACGGTTTAGAAATTGGTAAACAGTTTTCAGTTACAGATCTGGGTGGTATAGACCTAACGGTAGAATGGGAAGAACCCGAAGATGAAGGTATGGGTATGGAAGAAGATGGTGAAGGTGATGATGAACTCAGTGTAGCATCTGAGCCGATCGGTTCAAGGAAAGGAGCGAAAGGAAGACAGGGAGGCAAGATGACAGAATGTCCAATATGCAGAAAATCTTTGAAAGGACAGGTCAGTACAGTAAGTCGTTGTATGCCTGAATAATACAAAAGATCTGACAAGCATTCGTTCCAGGTTGCTCAACATCATATAAACACATGTTTGGACAGCTCGTCGTCCTCATCGAGAGCATCAAAGAAAGGTAAACCGATATCATCATACGCTTCTTTTTCTACTGAACCTTCTCCCTCGCCGGAACCCGAGCAACCGACTAAGGGACCCAATGCATTTTCAGTCCTGATGAGCGGGCACAAAGAGAAGGATCATTGGAAAGATGCTGAAGCTGATCTGAAGAGGGATGGCAAGCGTTTCATTGGAAGGAGGAAAGCACCCTTCTATAAGGTCAGTCTAGCTCGTTTGACTGCTAAGTGGCAACATCAATAAGCTGACGAGGTCTGCTGAAGGTTATGACAGGTATGCCAGTCGCTGTTGATGCTTTCAGATATGGTGCTATACCCAAAGTTACGGCTTACCTACTCACGTAAGCAATCATACCTTGCTAAGCAGATACATAGCTTACATGAGATATAGTCATGCGCATTCTGATCACTACACAAATTTGTCGAAAAGTTGGACGCATGGCCCGATTTACTGCTCTCAAACCACTGCAAACCTAATTGTCCATATGCTTGGAGTGGAGCCGAAATGGGTCGTAAGCCACTTATTCCCGTATTGCCCATATTGGAAGCAAGGCTGAAAAATAGTAGCACGGATTACCGGATAATATCCCTTTCGAGATGCCCAATACTGGTGGTGTCACAGTCATGCCTATCGAAGCTAATCACTGTCAGTTGAGCTTTGCGGATCAATTGGCCACAACTATCAGCTGACTTATTGTCAGGTCCCGGTTCTTCTATCTTCTTGTTCGAAGGACCGCAAACCGTTAATGCTGGTGATTCGGGCTTCCGGTCCCCGTATGTTGGAAGTAAGAAGATATTCCGATATCTACATTGCGGTGACTTTAGAGCGTAAGTCATGTGGCGGCAGATTGATTTTAGGTAATTCGCAAGCTGATCCATCTGTTTCATCAGAAATCCTAAAATGGTATTGCATCCAGCTATATCGCGAGCGCCAATACACACATGCTATCTTGACACTACTTATCTCAACCCTAAATACTGTTTTCCACCACAGCCTCAAGTTATCAATGCTTGCGCTTCACTAGCCCGAAAGATTGTCGTGGGGATGTCTGCAACCGCACCAGATTTCAAAGTTCTGGAACCTAAAGTATACATCAAAGCTGAGGAAGGACAGGAAATTAAGCCTGACCCTTCTGAATTAGCGGAAAGGTCAAAAGCTATGATGGCTTCGTGGCTAGTCAAAAAGGAGGAAAATGGCGATGTCAAGGACGAATTGAAAGATATCAATGATGTTAAGCCCAAAGGCCGGACTTTGGTAGTTATGGGAACGTACTCGATAGGAAAGGAAAGGATAGTCAAAGGTCAGTCTCTCTGCGCAACTTCTTGTTGACAAACAAGCTGAATCATTGCGCCTATACAGCTGTGGCAAAGGCTCTTGGTTCGACGATATATTGTGATCCGCGTAAAAAAGGGATATTGCTATGTCAGACTGATCCGGAGTTACATTCTCTGATTAGTGCCGATCCTGTATCTGTGAGTTGATTGTTGATTGTCTTTTCATTCGACCGCTTGACAGTTGACACGGCTTCATAGTCTCAAGTCCACCTTTTACCCCTGGGAAATATCCAGCTGGACCGAATGCAACCTTACTTAGCCAGATTACACCCCCACTTCGACAGAGTTCTAGCTTTCAGACCGACAGGATGGACTTACACTCCTCCTGCTGGTACGGATATGTTGCCAGATGTGAACACTGTGATCAAGCGGGATCAAGCTAGATGGTTTAGCGAGAGAGACTTGAAGGAGATGAGAGGGAGCTGTAGGACATTCCAGCTGTTCGGTAGGCCTATCCCTAGCTCCTCCAGAGGTTGGATTCGGCAACTCACACATTGATCCCGCGTTTAGGTGTACCGTATTCCGAACACTCCAGTTTCACGGAATTGACTTGTTTTGCACTTTCCATGCCTGGTCTAGATCTGAAGATGATCGCTACGGTGAATGTGGGGAATGAGAAGAGGTGAGTACAACTTGCGACGTACTTTCGCATAATATCACTATATTGATTCATCTGAATCTGGAAATTGCAGTCGAGCTAAAATGAAGAAATGGTAAGTCGTTCAGCTGTCCAGAATTTGTATTGAAGGATACAGTAGTTGAATGAATCATCTGAGTAGGTTCGAAAAGTGGGCTGCGGAGAAGGCACGAAGGAAAGATAAAGGATTGCCTGCTATTGTAGAATACAGGGACGAGACATTTGTGAGTTGCTGAATTATACAAATGAATTGTTTGGCTAATATTTAATGTGTGGTGCTAAAATCTAGTGGTGAACTGATAATGGCGGATTATAATGTTGTATGATCTTACTTTTCTGCTTGACACCATACTGCATCTTAGCAATTGTACCATACCTCTGCATTCAATCAACATCTACATATAACCCCATGAATATAGTATGTATATAATGACGATAATTCAGCGTGACTCTCGGTGGCACCATGGGTTACTACCTATCATCATTTCGTGGATACTGTGTCCCATGCCTCCGAGGCGCGGTCAGGCCTCGGTCATGCAACGTGCATCGATGTTGTACTCTTCAAGCCAGACTCTTGCTTGAGCCATACATGAAGAAAATGCACTATGCATATTGCAATTGGCAGACCATTGCACGCGTACCCACACTATCTTAAAGCGTACGCGTAGAAGGATGATTTCAGTTTGACTCCGGTTGATCTACTTTTGCGTCATCTTTAAGGCGATAACCGGATGAGTAAGAATTTCAATTTACCTTACACTTTGGCAGATCTTTCTTTATCTGTAATGTATCCCCTTTGACTCGATCTTTTTGCAGCAAACTCATGCAAGAATCAGTCAACTTGAGGAAGATACGCTTTTGCCATACTCAGCTGAAACAACACGACTTAGAGTTTACTTATATTCAACTACCCAAGCGTCATGTCAATGTTAGATCGTTTGAGAATGAGAAGAGCATCATTCAAAGATTCACCATCGTCCACACCTTCTTCTTCATCATCATCATCAACAACAACTTCTCCTGGTTCTGGTACTTACTTCACACCAAATAAAGTTCCATTACCGTATGAAAACCCCGATAAGAATGGAATAAATTGGTTATTTGCTTTACCTGATGAATTATTAGAAAGGGTTTTTGTAGGGTTAGATCGAATTACTATTAGTAGATCATTTCGGGTGAGCAAACCATTGCGTAGCATCTAAGCCATATAAACTATGGAACACTGATCGTACTGAGCATCTCCATTGTAAATAGGTATGTAAAAGAATAAATGAATTACTCAATAACTCAATACCGATTTCTTTATCATACACACTACAGTGCAATTCACTAAAACTGAATCCTTACTCATTATTACCTTTGATTGAAAAGCCATCTCATATACCACCTTCAAAAGCTCAACTACTCTATACATTGAAAGAACGTTTGACTAGACTTAGGAATTTCAAAGCGAAATCGAAAAATTCAGTTAAATTCAAAGAATCTGAGGGAAGATTATATGAATATCTTGAAGGTGTTTTACTTAGAAATGTTCCTCCTTCTGATGATTTTGTACATACTGGAAGAGCAATAGGTAAAGAAGTAGCTGTATATGAACTTGGAAAAGGAAATGAATGGGAAGATATAAATGAAACAATCACAGATGAATCAAGTTTTCAACAAAATGATATACCAGTAGAAGTTGAAGAATCTGAAGCAGATGAATATTTTGAAGAAGATCAATTAGTTAATGATATTAGAAAAACTCATAAATTCGATTTTGATATGCAAGATTTCGCAGTTGATCCAGGACAAGATTTATTTGTAGTTGCAGAAGTTAGACATCCTGCTCATAGACAATTTTCATTACATTTACATCTTTTAACTTTATCTACATTTCAACCTCATCCTAAAGCTGCTAAACATATATTAGATTGGCCAGTTAATTTAGTTACTAGAATATCTTCTTTAGGTTTTCAAATTTGTGATGATGGTTTATATGTTTTGAGAAATAATAATGGAGGTGCTAAAGATCATTTAGTTGGTTGGCAATGGACTACTGGACGAATGGCAGTAGTGAGTTTGTCTTACAATCCACGACAGTATTTGACTAATTCCGCTTGTATCGCATAGACCCTTAAACCACCAGCAGTAGCAACTTTTGAATCTTTTATACTACTTACTCCCACTTCTTTCCTCATTCCAAGCGTTCGAACAAGGTTACAACCAAATTCAGTAATTCAAGATGACTTAGCAGATCCAAGAGATTTACTTTTTTCACATCATTTACACATTTATGCATTCCCACCATTTTCATCAACTCAACCAAAAGAAGGAGAATCTATTCCTCCAGCACATACTCCAACTCAAATAGCTATAATTGATTTACCTGAATTTGAAATTGATTTAGAAGAAGATTTACCACCACCAAGATTAACAATTCGTACAGATCCTCCACCTAGACATACATTTCCTCAATATCCTATTGAAAATATTCAACAATTTGTACCTGATCCAACAAGTGGAATAATTATCATTGAGTTTTATTGTCAACCGCTTCAAAATCATACTAAACCTCATTTCGTACTTTTCTCACTTAAGAAAACATTTGCAGCTTATTTACCTGCTCCAACAAGTCCTTTGCTTTTACAAGCTTTTCCACGGCCTGCACCTGTTATAAAGTGGGAATCTATTGCGCCGAAAGTGAGGTTCATCGGACCTGATGAGCCAGAACCATGTAAGTAATAATGTTTTCAGAAGACAACCAAAGCTCGGTTTGGCCAAAATGCAAAGATAGCTAATTATGTTATTTCTTTAGCTTGGGTATGTTATGTTTACGGATCAAGATACGTTTCTCCATATCCACACGAATCAGATATGTCAACTTCAATAAGGTTATATGATTTCGATCCATTGAGAGTGAGAAAAGAACTATATTCAAGAAAAAATAGCGGTTTTGTAGGAGTTGAACCTCAATCACCTAGAGGAATTGTAAAACGATTAATGTTTGGTTTATCAACTTCTACTACCCCATTATCTTCTCCTGGTAAATCAACTACAAATAAAGAAGAGACTAAATATGATGGAGATAAAGATGGTATTCATTTGATTACTGAAGAAACTATTCTTAAAAAGAAATCACCATTAAAATATGAAATTAAAACTGGAAAAGAATTACCATTTATCTTTAGTGAAAATAAAGTTGATGGATTGGTGGAAACTGTTGTTTTGGATGGAGAGAGATTGATCATTTTTGATGTGAGTTGTAATGAAACGAATAGGAGTGATATTCGAATCAAGGCTAATGTTTTTCGGTAGTATCAGAACGATGAGGAAATTATGGAGATTTTGGATTTTTAGACTGATTGGCTGTTTTCTGACATCTTGGTGGGACTAGTATGAAATGCACCCGTGTTGTACAACATTGTCTTGAGTTTTCTATATACAATTACTTCAAATGTCCGAGCAAGTCGAATAATATTTTGATTCTATTTATAAACTACAAAATGTTATATGATATTACCCATTTTAATATATTCTACACCTTGTTCTTTTCCAGTACTTCCAAATTTCCAAAAAGTATTTTCATCTAAAATAATCATACCACATTTTTCATAAAATTTTAATTGTTCTTTACGAGCATCAAAATGTAATAAAATTTTTTCATTATTTGAATATTTTTGTTTTAAAATTTCAATACAATTTAAAAACATCTTTTTTCCAATTGATTTATTTTGTAATTTTGAAAAGATTGCAAATTTATGTAATTGATATTGAATTTTGATATATTTTATATTTAGATATGATTCTTTAACTAAAGTTAATATTCCTATTGGTTCCTTTTCATTTATATATTCATCTTCAATTTCATTGAATAATTCTAAAGATAATTGTATAGATGATGAATTACTTTCAATAGAATTTAAAAAACATCCTAAATGAATTGTATTTTCATTAAAATCATATGAAGGTATTAATTGTTTTTCTAATGGTATTGTAGGCCATAATATTAATTTACGTAGATTTATTGTTTGTTCAGGTTTTATAAATTCAAAAGAAATCCATAATTCTTTTGAGTTGGGGCCAGGAGACGTCATAATATTGGGTGTTTCGTTGCTACCCGAATATGATGAAGATAAATTAAACATTTGGGCTGAACGTCCGACGACACATCTGACAGAGGCCTTCCTGTGTCTACTCAAATGTTGCTAGACTACTGAAGCTGTTCTTTACATACCTACATTTCGTTATCTCGGTCGTTTACATGACATTATCACGTGATGTTAAAGCAAACATTCCGTGCCTGAATGAGAATGATTAATATTAATTCACGACGCGTTAGGTTGATGTAATCTAATCGACTAATTGCTGATATTTTGATATTTTGAGTGTCATACTATTTTCATCACTGCTGCCGTCATCTGTACTTTCAACTTACTCCCACTACCACTCTCTCTCCCTCACCGTCATTTCGAGCACTTTCGTACTGATATCCTCAAATTCTGCTTTCCTTGAAAACCTCAAACACCGTACAGCACAGGACCTTGGCAATGGACTTGGACGACCAATATAGTCGACTTCGATATCCCGTCATTCATGGATACAGAATAGGTGAAGAAATTGGAGGCGGTGGATTCTCGAAGTGAGTCATCGAGACTCGCGCTCGCCCGATTAGCACTATACTTTCTTTTCTACAATGGCATGCATTGCCAACCTACACTGAGCTGACGAGATTCGTTCCTCTCAATAGGGTATTTCGAGCAATAGACGATACTCATTCAAGCGTAGCTGCATGTAAAGTAATCAACTTATTCATATCGCCTACGCTTGGATACGGTACACCGAATGTAAAAGAACTACAAAAGGAAGTTCAAGTTCATAAAGCTTTGAAACATGATTTCATTTTACAATTCATACATTCAGAAGTAGTTGACCGGGATCAAGAACAGAAAGGTTGGGTTCCTGGTTTATATATGGTTTTAGAATTGGCTGTTGGAGGTGATCTCTTCGATAAGATTGGTATGTAGATTCTCAATATCTGTTGCCTGAAGGCTGACATCATTCGTTCCGTCCCGTATAGTACCTGATGTTGGGATACCAGAGGAATTAGCCAAATTCTACTTTGCACAGTTAGCTTCTGGAATGGTATGTCCCGACAATGCTCAATACCACGTGAGAAACAAGCTGACGAATCTGATGGACCATAGGAGTTCATACATGAGAAGGGAATCGCTCATCGAGATTTGAAACCGGAGAACTTACTCCTTGCTGCAAATGGGAATCTCAAAATATCAGATTTCGGATTATGCGCTGTATTTAGGCATAAGGGCAAGACACGGTTGCTCAGCGGAAGATGTGGCAGTCTGCCCTACGTTGCACCGGAGGTGAGTCAGTTCCTTTCTTTAACTCGGAGGGCAAGCTGATCCTCGAAGGTTACAGCTGGGTAATCCAGCTGGACAAGGGTATGCTGCTGAACCGGTTGATATCTGGGGTATGGGAGTCGTGCTGTATACTCTGCTCGCAGGGAGTGAGTGAATCCCTCGCATTGTCTGCCCATCAGAGTCATCAGACTAATTGTGCTGCTAGATACGCCTTGGGACGAACCTTCGGATGCTTCGCCCGAATTTTGCGCATACAAGACGGGAGAATTGTTACAGTATCCGCCATGGCATGACATCAAGGGTGGAGCAAAGAGTGAGTCAGCTACCACATCCGTATCATCCGGTGACAGCTGACGTCAATATGCCCTGGTAGCTATATTACTTGCCATGTTGACAATAGATCCAAATGAGCGTATAACAATGCAGGGCATAAAGTCTCACCAATGGAGTATGACGTGAGTCACGTTGTTTGTGACTCGTAGGTAACATGTTGAGCACCAGCTTACGCGACGCGATTCTCAGACCTAGTCAACTGCGGCGAGAGCAAATTCCCGAGGCTTTGATGCTGGGTATGACGCAGAATGGGATGATGGATATCATAAATCCAGTCGTGAAGAACCCTGCTTCTCAAGCATATGTCGCAAGGTGAGCATTATTATCAATTTCCAGTTTTAAATCCTTGGCTGAAAATCTGTTTCTCAATACAGTCAAAGAGCGAAGAATGAGAGTCAATGGGGTAGTCAGTTCAATCAGCAAGAATCGCAGTTCATGAGAATGACCGGAAATATTGTATGTTTCCCAACTTCCTTACACCCCTATGAGTCGGGGAGACTCACACTTTCGATGCTGATTATTTTTTTTTAGACTCAATCTGGTTCTCTGCAAACAATAACAACCAGATTCTGGCTCACGCTGAATGTTCAACAATCGTTCGAATTGTTATCTGCATATTTCAAGCAGGAACTAGGAGAGCAGAACGTGAGGCTGAACCCTCACAAGTTACGTATAGAGGTGGTTAAGCCTGCCGGTGTTAAGACTGTAAGAGGGACGATTATATTATCGGAAGATGGTGACTATGGACAAGGTGAAATGACAACAGTTATCATGCGTAAAGGACCCAACGTGAGTGTCCTACCACCACGTCGAGCGAAATTCATTACCAAGAAGCTCCGCGGGATCCACGAGCTGACTTGAAAGCATATGACGTATCAGGGTTCAATATTGCATTGGAAATCTTTCTGGTGGACTGTTTCCATGTGTCCACAACTGGCACCTTATCTCCTGAGAACGGACCAGAAATGATGCGAGTGGTAGTATCGCCACCTTCAGAAAATCTTTTTACAAGATCCACAGGAAGAATAGTCTTTTGGACACAATCCTTGTGGCATAGATGGTCAATTGAATCAGTCCAGGATTACCTGGTCTAAGTTCCCCCTCAATGTCTGACAGGTGAATTCCTTTGATAGATGTCATAGATGATGACTCCATAGCGCAGAGTGCTCGTCATACTGTGCAATTGCAAACCTGCGCATGCAAAGCTATCTCATCATGACACAGCATGTCTCAAGACTGTCCTGAGAGACAAAATAGCCTTCATGACCGAATAGAAACTCCAGAATCCTGATATCTTCTACAGCTCTTCGCGTCATAGTAACATGGGCCTTCCAGTCTCATTGAGGAATGTACATTTTTGTTTTTGGAATATCTCATAGATACACTCCCCATTTGTTTTCCACCTTTGATGAAGGCTGCGTCGAGGCCTTCATTTGCATCTCATGGAAATGATATAGTGAGTCAAAAACATCGTACGTCTTCTGGATAATCACATTTTGTCGTCACCTCTGAGAAAGCTCCAACAATTCTTGGGTCTAGACCGCGAAGCCTTCTTATTCTGAATGCAGGTCTTAATCCTACCTTTGATGTGAATCACCGAGTTGCGAGTCTGGATCGAGAAGCCTTCTCTCGTGGAGATTTTCAAATTCTTTTTGAATTTCAAATCGATTGCACATTTCTTTGAATACTTGGGTATAAATAGCATCACATTGGAACCTCAAAGTCCTCGAATTCTTCAGATCAAAACGATATTTGATCACTCACCAATCCCCAAGTGCTTAATTCCAAACGTTTCCAATCAAACACTATCACACGATTATTAACTTGACCTCACACAGCAATATGTCCTCAAATTCAACCCCTAACGACATTCCACAAAGTACCCAAGGTGAATCTTTTTACTCGTTTAAAGACAGAATGTATGGAGCCTGTAATCGGGAAAGAGCTCAATATCTTGAACAATTGAAATTATTTGACCCATCCAGCGACGAGGCGCGAGCCCTCACGAATGGGCATGAACAGTGGTATGAGGGTTGGAAAGCTCGTTGGCAAGAGTATCTCGAAACTTTGCCTCAACCGATCATCGATTTTGAAAGCTATAGAAGTCTTGATCAATTCGGTGATATTACAATCCAAGCTAACAACGCCGAAGAATTCGAGAGTCAGTGGACCGCTGTAGATTCACAATTTGAAAAGGAATACCGAAGGAGAGTTGCGAATGCCCCTGCGGCTGGACAGGACACCGAGGTATTGTATGACGAGTACATGAGAGGCTCTGGGGAATGGGAGACATATCTCCAAGACGGACTCAAACTATTCGGCATTTCTGCGTAGCTGCGAACGCTGATGCAGCTATACTCACTCATCGGTTCGCTGCCTACCGGATCCAAACCTTCGACTGCTCTGTTTTGCCGACTAGTAGGAGAAAAGTTTGTGAAAGATGATGGTCTGTTCTGTTGAAATTACGTGATGGCTCGATCGCTCGAAATTTAGTCTCTTCCTTTTAAGTAGTTCATAGTATCTGACTATAGTCTCTCTTCTATATCTCTATGCAACCATCGTAACCTACAAGATATTCTACATACTATTCGTAACAAGCGATAGCGCTGCTCGTTCGTTCCAATTAGGCTCTTGAGCTCAAGCCCTCTTGATTGTATGATGTTGCAATCACATGATAAGTAGCTCGCACTAAATGTATTCTCTCCCTGAATTAATTTAAAAAGTCTCTAACTATAGTCTCTTTTTTTGCTAGATTCACAATTTTCCAAAGACAATTTCAGTGGCCAACCTGCTCAAAGAAGACATCCTGCCAACGATGGCCTTACCAAACACGAGAGTAAGGGCTCTCACAGTCACCCGGAAGAGTGGGTAGTCGGCAATAGAGATACCGTTTTTTCAGACAAAGCTCCTGAGAGCGAAGAGGAATTTTTCGAAGCCTCGAAGAAGCTTTCCCCCGAAGATTTCGATACTTCACATTGCGAGTCCGAAGATCAATCTAAAATTCAGCTCGACAGACTGGGACAGCGCATCACTCAAATTTGGGAGTCTAGCAACAAGAGGCCTGAAGCTCGGGAAACATATTTGAATGATTGCAAGAAGCTATATTACGCTTGGTACGAGCATGCCTCCAAGTGGAGCAATGTATCAGCCAACACCAACATGTATGGTTACTCTTCCCATCAGTAAGTTTGCTTCG
This sequence comes from Kwoniella pini CBS 10737, assembly GCF_000512605.2. Classification (NCBI taxonomy): domain Eukaryota; kingdom Fungi; phylum Basidiomycota; class Tremellomycetes; order Tremellales; family Cryptococcaceae; genus Kwoniella; species Kwoniella pini. The sequence continues at coordinate 715,798 of NC_091726.1, forward strand.
AATATCGCTGTTTGGAGTCTCCTTGTCCTAATACACATAGCAGGGCGCTAAGGACGTCATAGATAAGATGAGCATAGACTAAATTGGGTGGAGCAGAGATATATAGCCCTAGGACCTGTACATTTATGAATAGACTGTACAACCCGACTTCCCATTACTTATCCATAAGACATGTATATCTCGTGAACCTCGTCTCGCTATTTATTTAGCAATCCTCGTATTCGCATTCCCGCTCCTGCTCAGAAGCAGACCATATTTCGTCTCGACCGATTTTCACACTCTTCGATGAAAAGATTCGGATTCGCAGTCGCTTGAATGGAAACGGACGTGTATATTCTGACTTAGACCGCTAAATAAGGGGCACGAATTTGCAATTGTTGCTCAGAATATACTGCTTCGTACAATCAGTACAGTAGTCACAGTAGATTTATGTGATTTATGCGAAGTTCATAATGGATATCACTCAGAAATCACTACATTTTGATCTGATGAACGGCGCAGTGGCAAATTGTGCAAGATTTTCCGACACATACAACGCTAGGGGAAAAGCCTTGAATGGGATCGTATCAAACACTCATCTCCCATATGATGAGAAAGAACGCTGATTCGCCGCAATATGCTTACACCATTACCTGATGTATGTGTAGTAGTGAGAGCACAAAGCTTTCATTCGACTAAGTGCTACAACCAAGTGCGAACCTTTCTGTGAAAATGGGGTTTTTGTTCTGCTTTTCTTCTCGATTTTGGTGACGTCAATGCTCTGACGAAAGTCCTGTAGTCATCTTTTGTGAGCTTTTCCCCTGCGATACACCTCTATCTTTGCTCGTAAACAGCAGAAAAGAGTGTCGTCCTTTCTGCACCTGCCAACAAGAGCAGATTTATAATGATCGTTGCAACACAACTTCGGGGATAGATAAATGGATGGATGGGTGTTTGGCATTTTCTGTCCTTTCATTCCAGGGGTCGAGACTCTGCATTGTCTAATCCCCACACTTTTTCAGCTATACATCCAATGTCTACTCAGAGCGTGCTCCATTCTCAAATTGACGTCATGGCTTTTGATGTCGTTTCAAGACGTCATTGTATTGTGGTGTCTGTGTTTTGAGCCTGGGCCTTTGGTATGTCTTGGCCTGGGCAGAAGAATCGAGTAAGAGATTAGTTCTTTTTATTGGATAACCTTTGATCAACTTATGACAATACCAATGGAGCTAAGCTATCAAGTCACATCCTTTCATATGTGTGAACAGTTCCGAGGTTTCATAATATGTATGAAAGGAAAGATATAGAATGACGAAAACACAAATTTGAATGTGAAATAAACATGTTAATCCTTTCTTTCTACTTGTGCTCCACTTGCCTTCTTACACCTTTCTTTCGTGCTTGCTTTCTCACTCCTCCTTTCAAATACTTTACCCTTTGACCTGTTCGACTCGTTAAAACATAAAAATATAATCAAGACCAAATATGATATCTATAAATAGGGGCATAGGAACGGTCAAAATATCTGATAATTTAACTTACTTCCATAACTTTATATACAAACTTTCACTTGAATTGATCTAACATTTATACAACAATCGAAATGTCTGAATACAACAGATTTCAGCACCCTACTGACAGCTCCAAAGATCCTTTTGACTTGTCAGATATGTCCAAAGAGGAGAAAGCCGGATACATGCGCCTGTTGTTGACTGTCATGACAAAGTCATGGGCAAAAGTCAAGAAGGAAGCTGAAGAGCACGAAAGCGGGCCATCTCAACAGAGTTACAACAATTACTACGCAGATTTGAGCGCTTGGTCAGGCGCCTCCAACGAGCTTTCAAAAGCAGGGATTTCCGGATATCCTACAGGATGGATGGAATGGTCTCAAGCCAGCCGGGAAGACCCAGGATATCCTACAGGATGGATGGAATTGCCTCAAGCCAGCTCCAGCTGGGAAGACCCAGTACGTTCAAACAAGTGCAGTGTTTTAAGTGTCGCTAACAAAATTTTGCAATTTTCCGGTCGTAGTCGATATATATCAACCACCGATAAAGAGGAGATTAATGAAGAGGATGAATTTGATCCTGCTTCTAAGCAAGGTGGAGGTGTATCTTAGGCTGACCGGTAGATGAAGTATGATATGTATGATTAAGTAAAGTCGGTTCGTTAATATGCAGTGTTTAGGAGTTGGATTTGATTATCATGTGAACGTAATTGCATTTGACCTGCTATTGTGGCGCGAGTCTATCCGAATTGCATGTATGATATACTATAAAAAGCTCTAAGACATCATCTACAACAATATCCTTCCGTAGATCAATCTATCACATCCAGTATGTATGTTTATATTTCTATCGGTTGTTTACTAATGGATCATATACAATTAGCATACGATCGGAAATTCCTTTCCAAAAAAGGAAACACTCACGTAAACTTCCAATACATATCTTTCATCTTCTTTCAATTCCTCAATAAAGTCTTCAGCTCTCTTTCTTTCCATACCATCATCCGTTAAACTTCCAACTAATGCTTCAAATACATCAGGTACAGGCCAAGTAGGTCCACAAAGGTAAAAGTAAGCTGCATGTGATCCTTCTCCTTTCAATAATTTAGAAAGCATCTTCTTATCAGCAGACATTTTATGTTGAATATATGTCTTTGAATCTGAATCTCTAGAGAATGCTAATCCAGCATGAGAGATAATACCAGATTTAATATAAGCTTCAATTTCTTCCCCATACAAGTATTCTTGAGATCTATATCTTGATCCAAAGTAGTAGATAAGTGGTCCAACTTCAATACCTTGAGTTCGTTGCCATGCTCTATGTTGCATGAATGCTCTGAATGGCGCAGCACTAAATAGAGTCAAGATCATGTCAGCAGTGAAATATAGATACATGAATTTGATTCGACGTACCCAGTACCGAGACCAGCCATGATGATAGGTTGCTTGTTGTCAGGAGGTAATTTCATAACGGATGGTTTGATTGAGACAGTGACCTTAGCACCAGGAGCAAGAGCAGCAAGGTATCGAGTACATTGACCGAATCGAGGAGAGCCTATATCGTAAAACGTTTAGCTTATCATGCAAGTGATTTTTCTAACAAGACAACACACCCTTTGAATCAGTCCAGTCGACGGTAACAATCAAGAGCTCTACCTTGTCTCCTACAGCCTTTTGCGAAGAAGCGATAGAGTAGTGTCGAGGCTTGATCTCAGGGATCATACCGATCAATTCTCCAATACTTGGTCTAGCAGTCTTGTATCTGAACAAAACATCTGCGAAAGTGACAGTCTCTTTCTCAGCCATCTTTTGGAAAAGCTCAGCACCTTCAGGGGCAGAGATGAACTTGAGAGCCATAGCATCGGCTTTGGCTTTAGCGGTTTTGGACAGTGCGGCGTAGAAAGCTTTTCCGGGTCTGCCGAAAAGATCGACGTTTTGTTGTAGAAGTTGGAATATAGTTCTAGTTTCGTTTGTTCCAGCTTTGAGAGGATTGGCGAAAGTAACAAGATCATCGGGTTGAACGCCGTACCATGAACAGAAATCAAGGACTTCTTGAGCATCGTTCCAACCGTGAATACCAATAGCTTCTCCGATCTCGTATTTCAGACCTGTACCGGCGGTATCGAGTTCAAGGTGGAATACGTTTCTGTCATAGGTGATAGGTGTGAGTCTTCGGTTCTCTGAAACAGTGACCAAGAAAGTCTCATCAGCCATAGATGGTCTCAGACCATTGATACCTGGTTTGTTGGCTGATTCGTCGGAGTCGACAACCTTGCCGTCGGGAACAGCGAAAGCTTCTCGGAAGAACAAATGTCTGGCAGCGAGTTCCCAGTTGGTATTGAGGGGTTTCTCATCGGCGTGGACATCTACAATACCAGCTGTACCGGAAAGAGCGTCCCATTCCCAAGCGGATTTGACTTTCTCGGTCTTGCCCTCTTCAAGTTCAGGTACTTCCCATTCGGCTGGTCGGACTTCGGTCAGAGCGGCTTGAGCGATTTCGACATCTCCCCTGTTAAGTTGGTGAGAGTGGAAAGCGTCAAGAACCTTCCATACACCGGCAGATAATTTCTGAGTACCGGTATACAAAAGGAGGAAGGCGACTTGCTCCTGGATGGGAAGTACGGGAGAGGCTGACAGGTCAAGCAAGAAGACTCGAAGGTTCTTCGATTTGATAGTCAAGATCTCTGATCGGGTAAGCTTGACAGCAACCTCTTCTTCGGACCAAGGCAGTTCCAAAACGACGATTGATCCATCTTTAGCGGATGCCAAGACATCGGTAGATTTGATGACATTGGCATCGTTGATCCAAGTGACATCGGAAGCTTGGTTAACAGATAAGTTCTGGTTGGCAGCACCGGAGGGAGCAAGCGAAAGCACCGATTTGACGCCTCGAGCAGCGGAAGAACCGAATTGCGCCAATCGAGTCTCGAGCGATGGTGACGAAAGGAACAAGTGGGAAAGCAATTGGGGAAGAGGTGAAAGAGGTGATGTGAAGAAAGAGACGACCTTTCCTGGCACAGCTGACTTCTTGGCTGGGATGACGTCGGTGTATGCAGAAGCGACAACTGACTTGACGTTTGGGAGAACAGCTTTGCTTGATCCAGAAGCGGAGTAAAGGGCAGACAGGGTGAGGGCTTTGAGTGCTTCAGCATCAGCCTTGGTAGCCCCTAATACTGATACGGTTTTTCGTTCAGCACCTTCGGCGGACGTAAGGGCATTGTACACTTCTTCCGATGATGGGGAGAAGGTGTTGTACTCAAACAAGGTGGATCCGGCGGGGAGATTGCTGTGAATAGCTTGAGCAAGTTTGCCGACGGGAGCAACGTAAACTTGCGAAGCCGATTGGTCGAATGATTTAGTGGATGAGATGGCGGCATCGGAAGGAGTAGGGAAAGAATACGAAGTTGTTTCCCTGCTGTCAAGAGACGATGACACGACATGGACAACCTTTCTGGCTTCAGAACCGTATAATTTGGCTGAGTTTTCCAGTAGTCCTTTGCCGGATGACGAGAAGACAACTTCCCAACCTTCAGGTACGGAGAGAAGATCCTTCAATACACCGGCAGTATAGAGACCATCGGCGAATTCAAGGTTTTCATCAACGATAGTGGTTGAAAGGTGAACAACGACATCTCCATTGATTCGCTCAAGAGAAGGTATAAGGTAAGGTAAGGTCTTGATGGAAGCAAAGACCGAGAGTTTGCCAGATGACTTTGATGCGTAACCAGCTAATTCCAACCCAGCACCTTCACGAGTTTGCAATTCGTGAATTTTCTTTCCTCCAAATTCGGCTAATCTAGCACCGAAGCCAACTTGAGTAGCATCATCGTAAACCCATACTGATTCTGAGTGCTTGACGGCAAAGGCTTCGAGAACTTCGATACCTGAAGCAAAGACAGTGGCTCCAGATTTTGTGTGTGGGGTAGGTGCTGACGAAGAAAGTAAATGGGAGTAGTAACCTGAATCATTAGGTGCAGGGGACGCATCGGGCAAGGAAGCGTCGATTAAAGCCTTTTGTATCGATTTGGCATCGGGTGATTTTCCGCCATCTTCAGATACAGCTGTTGAGGATGAAGAGTAAGGGGTTGATGATCCATCGGCGTCGAGGTTGAGTCCAGCATCGGCTTTCATGGTGGCGATTTGGGATTTACCGGCAGGAACACCTGGAGCCGATGTAAGGGAGGAAGTGAGGACGACAGGAGCCATGATGGTTCAGTGAGACTATACAAGATAGCAAGGAAAGGGAAAGGGTTTGTGGTTGCTCTGATGAGCTTTTGTTTAATACAAGAAAAATAAGAATAGGACAAAAGAATAAATAGGTACGTTGTAACTGGCTGTATACATGAAAAAGTTGAACCGATATGATTTTGGTATTCCGGTTTTTGATCAACTTTTGGTGATGTGATCAGGGTAAAAAATCACAAAATTATTCCAGATATCAGCTTCAGATTAGGAATTATAAGATTAACTGTGGGGCACTAAACCGATGGCGCAATTCAGATCAATCACAATATTCGGAAAAAAAGAACAGGCACGTGGGGAGGCCTGATGTCCAGCATTGCATCGGAGGTTACCGCTTTGACCATGCAGCACCTAAATGACGTGGCTTTGTCTGATCGCATATGGATGCAGTGTTTTGCACGTGGTGACTTATCACTAGTGTATGGATATCTCGTACTAACGTTTCGAAAGCAAGAAAGTCGAAAGTCAAAATAATGTCAGCGACCATTAATAACTCATTAGCAGCATAGAAAAGTCCGCACTCTCTACAGCATCGTGATCTCACAAAACCTACCTTCGGTATCTCCTTGGCCAAACCATCCCAGTCAATTGTCATAGATTTATTCACCAAAACACAAAATAGACTCAAAGGGCTGCTACCAAAATGGCCTCAAATTTACATAACCTCCTCTCCTCATTACGTTCTCCGATATTTCAAACAATTTCGAATCCTACATCTTCACGAATGGGTACCAAATACTTGAGACGTCGGTTGCGAGGACCATCAATAGCATCATACTATCCTCAATTGACAAATCCTTTTCCATCAATATCAGCTTTAAATAAAACGCACCCTTCAAATCCATTTGCAGGTTGGCAAGGATCTAAATTACCAGAACAATTAACTACTCCTACATCTGGTAAAGTGATAATGGAGAATGTCGTTTGGAAAAATGAAGGAAACATGTTAAGGAATAGTGAATTAGTAGATGAAGGATTCGAAGAGGTTTCCAGGAAGAGAGGCTTAGGTTGGCTAGCTGATGGAGCAGAAGTGAGAAGAGCAGAAAGAGTTCGAGCGAGAAAGACTGCTGGTAAAGGACCTCCTAAGAAGGGTGAGTTCGATTTTCCCCTTTTTTTCCTGAACCATTAATTCGTGATCACTGACTGACGTGAAACTATGCATGACAGGTCATGGACGAAGATCTCAAATGAAGAAGAAGTAGTAGCTGTTTATTTCTTCTCAGCCAATTGTATTGTGAGTTTTGACTATTCCTAAGTGTGTCCACTGTCAATAATGGCTGACGATGTGCGTCCAGGTACCATTTGCCCATCCATTCATGCATGACTTACATCCATTAGAAAAGCATCCTATGTCACGCGGCGATTTCCTTTCGCAGCGAACGACCTTTGTGTTTTCCGCTCCTATGCGAAGTGGCAGATGTGCTGATGGCAGCGATGGTCACATCCAAACATACTTATGAGACGAGGAAAGTGCTGTGTAAGTTATGTCATTGCGCTACCTTTAGACAGAACCCCTCTCAGAAGTCCAATTCTGAATAGAAATGACGCCACTTGACGTATTCATCACCTTTCTATTCAAGAAAGAAAATCCCAGCAGCTTCAAAGGAGACCATTACACATCATCGTATCATTCAGCATTAGAAATTGGATCCCTTGTGCAGCTCTCGAGTGCATTGTACTTGACATTCGATTCAATCGACTAAATGTGAAATATCTGAAAGCACTTTTTGCAAATTGCCTGACCATTTATTCAGCCTTCGAAAGGGCGCTACTGGTCCCGGCTAAAGGATTGCATTTCCCTTCATATAGTGTGAAGGCTTCTTGCCCATTTGGTTTTCCTTGTACAGTACATCGAATTTCTCAACATATAATCACAACTGTATAAATCAGATCCCTATACTAGATAAAGCTCACTATATCTCTTCTAACTTAATCTTATAACATAATAAGCCTCACGATGTCTACGTTGCAAGATGAAACTTTTCAAGGTGAAGATGAGTCTGTGACTTGTGCTTTGACTTTTCTTTCTCGACAGAACGGTAAGAAGATTCCAATAGCATACGAAGAATTTCCACCCATCAGCTCCAAATTTGATTTAATCATTACAAATACAGAAGATCCCGATGGATGGGTAGGTTCCGAAAATAGGACAAAGAAATGGTTAGAAACAGCAATGACTAACAAACATGATCATTATTCTTTCTACTGTATTTTAACGGATGGCAAACAACATTGGACAGGTAAAGGACAATGTACAGTTACTGATCGATCGGAACTTCTCATTCCTGGAGAACCAGATAAAACATTTGATGCAAACATTGAAAAAAATTCTTTAGAAAAATTGAAAAGTTTTACTATGCAATGTCAACCTTCAAATTCTTACTGGGCCGTTGATAGTCTCGGTATAATACAAAAACCCCATAATACTGGAGATTTGCAAGTCGAATTGACATTTGATGATGAAGAAGATAGTACTACTGGTACTTTCATTAACATTGGAAAGGAAGTTGACCGTCACTTAATATTGGAGTACAAGTCCGGATCTGCTATACCACTTGAAGCTTATAAAAGCGAGAAACAAGCGCTCAACGAGGAATTGGATGGCATTTTCAAAGATGCCACTTTTGTCATGTTCTCGGAATCTAGTATTTCTATAGAAGGGACTGCTTGGAAATGGAAATAAATTTGGTGAATCCTATGCCTGTACATATATCGTCATTAAATATCCTTTGTACATATATACTCATTACATATCCTTTGTACATATATACATATATCGTGATTACAAATATTTCGAATACGTATATTTTGCAATAGTGTATATGATTCTTGAAATGACGGCCAAGTTATTGGGAGAGCCTTCTATTCGTTGCCCAATCCAAGTTACATAGGTAGGAAGGCCTCTGCAGTCTAGGCCTTTCACATCAAAGGCTGACAGTGTATTCGTGCTTCTCTGTATGACGTAGAGCTTTACCTTTCAGCTTTCTTCCTTTGAACATAAATGTCACTGCATTTGAGTCGAAGGCGATAATTGTATCATAGGGTTCAGAAATAAGCATATAAAATACCCAAGAAATCGAACCAGGATAATTGTGGATATATCATTTCTGTCTCAACAAGCTATTTGTTCTTTACTTGTCTTTTCCAGATCTAGTTGATTGTTTTACTCACTCACCTCATTCTCTAATTGTGTGACAAGACTGGAAGAGCACTCCTGTAAAAGTCCGTATGCCATCATCATTTATAAACAGACTCAGGAAGGGTAAGAGAGGTAAATTCCCTGATGACACCGCCGCACCGCTTCTCTCGAAAGATTCACATCCTGAAGAGGACTACGGATCCGTTGCTGAAGCATCTCACCCTGGAAGAAAATATAGAACCCCGTCTAGACAAGTGCTCGCCTTCTTCAAGCGAGAAAATAATGAACCAAGCAGAAATGGAAATTACGCTAAGTCATTGGGAGATGTCGGGATCTTCGATGATGATTATCAAATCACAGTCGATATACATGAACCCTTAGCCTTAGATACTCTTGGTGATGTGTATAGATCAAGTCGTAACATGACAGATGTCGCTTTGAACCCCCAAACAAGCGTTGACATATCTCCAACAAAACAACATATGAACGGATACGCTGTGATCGCCATTTCTGGAATACTTGATGGTTTCAGAACTGAGTTACACCAAAAGCGATCTATCTCCCTGTCACAATTGGTTTCGGCAGAAGGCAAGGAACAGTTGATTGAAAATAACGCGCTCTCCGCAATCAACTCTCTGACTTTCAAAATCAGCCCTGTAGTCATGACCAATGATGAAGGAGGAACTCAGTACAGCTGGGCAGATGCAGCTGCCAAAGATGGAAGGTCGGAACCGAGCCGTTGTATAACGTGCGCTTGCGAAGATTATCTTGGTGACACGGGGCCTAAGAAATTCAGAATGCCAGTAGTACACGATGAGACGACTTCGAATTTCAGCTTCAAAAGCGGCCATATCGATAAAGCTATGGCAACGATCACTTTGATAGGCGTAAGTGGAGATGAGTCGTATCTCAATGACATCCAAAATGCGTTTTCTCCAGCAAGGACAGTTGCCACGAGCGCCCGCTTCCAGCTCGACATGATTTTAACACAAGCAATCGACCAGATCCAGGATGAAGAAGAGACAGAGGAGGAAGATTATTAGGAGCATTTTACTTACGCCGCAACGACATGATACGAGATAGCAAGAAGGACTGAGTAACATTTACTATAGGTTGGCTGAAGCAATCACTGGCAGTTCTGAGCCTGCTTATCGTACTGTATATACATGACTTACACAGCTTTCTTATTTCCTATTTCTTTGTGATGATTTCTATACACTTTGTTCATCTGGTGATACATCTGGATTTAACTTCGACAGAAAAACTAGTACGAAGAGTCTAGTCGCACTCCATACCGGTATTGCCGAGTCAATGAAGACTCAAAAGAGGGTACAGGAGGTAACAACTGTTTCACAACGATTTCCTGATAAGCCTAATAGTGACTCCCAGCGTTTGTGGCAATCAGAAACAAAGCAACGGTATTGCCGATGCACAACATATGAACGTCCCTTACGTCAGACCTCGTCATTGAAATCCTTTCAAAGGTTTACTGAGAGTATCAAGATCCTTTCTGCATCTTTTTTTCGTCTTCTATATGTCAAGTCTGCGCCTAAGCGATGAATTTCTGCTGAATCGACTCGATTGGAAAAAGGAGCGTCTTTGAGTAAATGCTTGTCTTACTCTCGAGACACACATATATAAATGCCTACTCGATACATCATTCTTGCTCCGCTCTCCAACTAGATTTATTGGAACATTGTCCTCACCTGCACTACGCGACCAAGAATTAACAGTCGATATGAGCTACTATGCTCAAGCTGATCCAGATGTCGCTTATACCAGACTCTATGTTTCTCCATCAGCTGATACTCTCCTCAACCCTGAAGACCCACAACATTTGCAGTATTCTGCGAATCTATCCGCAGACCTGTATATGCCTTTACGGACTCACTGGATCACAGACTTCACTGAGATTGAACAGAATTCCATTTTCAGCAAAGCTTATGAATGCAAAATTGGGAAGGACATGTTCGACAAGGCTCTTACAGCTTTGCGAAACAATGGATCGAACCCGCGTAACCTCACCGACGCTGTTCTCAATCCAAATGCTAGATTTAGCATCCCATCACCTGATGATAAAGTGGATCGCGAGCTCCCTGATGGATGGAAATACGAGTGGTCTTTGCGATTCCAGCAACAACGAAAGATTTCTGTTAGAGACCTTTTGAACGATTCAACCAAAGCCGATGATCTCATTGAGCAAGATACCTTCCAGAAGATTGATTCTCTCACTCTTATGGTCAAACCAACGAGCTCGGCATGGGCTCAAAGCTCCGCAAGATATGTCTATTTGCCCGCTACAGTCTCGGACATGGACGTTCCGGCGCATTTGAAATTTTTCCGCGATTCAGACTATCCCGGCGATCGCGTTTGTACAGGATCAGAGGTTAGCGGTAGTGAAGTGAACGTCAAATTGACTTGGACTTCCAACTTGTCCAAAATCTTTCAACCAAAAGATTACTACATTCACAATAAGCAGATGGCAAAAGCTTTTGGCGACAAAAAGACCTCCGTCGATGCCCTTAGTACAGCCAGCTTCGAGTTTCGATTGACCCCAAGGAACGAGTCCTGGCCTCTAGAATAAAGAAGACTATCAATTACACCTCCTTGCCATTTCATTCCGAGACCACCTGTCAACCCTCGTTCGATGAAAGAGAACACCACTCCGATTTCTATCCTCATTTGTAGACATGCTCGTTTTCAATACCTCATAGACATATATATATGTTCTACCATCCCCAATGACAGAATTTCTTCCCGTGTTTTGTTCTATCTGCTGGACCCCTACTTACAATCTACTGTATGATATGCATTATTTTTCTTGATAACGTTGTAACTCTCTCAAAGTCAGATAAATAAGCGTGCTCATGTACACACATTGGACCAGTTTTTCGGTCGAAATGAGGTCAGTCTCTCGGGGGGAAAAGATCCTCACTAAACCTAAAGCAATAGAGATTTCTGCTTGACATGATCATGCTTGATTTTGATCTCTATTGAGAACTCTCCCAATCCAGTACGAGATCAGAGGAACGAATGTACTTCGACCACATCATTCTTGAATTCCTAGCGATTTGACTACAACCCATTTTTGCCTATACACTTGATCGGAAAAACTTTCGGAAAAACTGACATCCTCCACTTCGGACTTCCTACACTTTTTTCGAACATCTCCATCATTTCAATAACAAATGTTCATCTCATCCAACTTCATTGATAGCCACTGAGATAGTCAAGCTCATATAGCCCATGCTGAGGCATCTCACTAAATATTCTCCCGTGTCACGACTCCGAGCCAGAACAACAATACGTCAACACCTTCTTTTCTCAGCTCCGATAAGATCATTCAACATGTCGATTTCGAATGCAGCTTCTTCCTCTAAACCTTTTGGCGCTCTTGCAGAGTACATGAAACCACCTCAACATATTGGTATGCAAAGTTTGGATAGAGAATCTTTCGATAGAGAAGTACCTGTACTTGCAATAGCAGTTGAATCTTCGAAAGTGGGAAAGATTAGACCTCATCCTGCTTTAAGAGGGTAAGCTCGACTGAAATATCAGAATTTCTCAAAATACGCTGACAAGTGAAGTATGATAGGCAAGTATTGGATTTACCTAAAGTGAAACCTATAATAGATGCTTCAGATGGTGAAAAAGGTGTCAAATGGATAAGATTACATGTAACATCCGAACATGATTTACCGGATGAAACGAATGAATTTATACGGAATGAAACGTTAGGATTGAGGAAAGAAAGTGTGAAATTGGGATATGACAACTGGAATACTTGTAAGTACCCCATTCTTATCTGTGTTGAAAAGAAATCCTGATTAAGTTTCCAATTCAGCCGAGATACTTAGTGCGGTCTTACCAACAACGAAATCCGATGATATCCCTTCGTCATTCACTTCTACAGGTCATATAGCTCACATGAATCTACGAGAAGAATGGTTGCCCTTCAGACATCTGATAGGACAGGTTATACTGGACGTGAGTCAGCTGGTCTTTTGGTTTTATCGAGGACTCCAAGTCAGCTGACTATAATGTGCTCGTCGAATTAGAAAAATCCTGGACTTCGAACAGTAGTCAATAAATTAGATACAATACACGCCCAGTATAGGTATTTCGATATGGAAGTTATAGCTGGGGACAAGGATTACATAACGACATTAGTGAGTCAATCTCCTCATCCATCGTCTTGTTTTGTTTGTGTTGAAAATATCTGCTAACCTTCTACAAACTCATAGAACGAATCAAACTGTACATTCACATTTGATTTCTCACTAGTATATTGGAATTCTCGTTTGCATCATGAACATGAACGTTTAATCGAATCATTTAAACCTAATTCACTCATTGCAGACGTCATGGCAGGTGTAGGACCTTTTGCTGTACCAGCAGCTAAAAGAGGTGGATATGTCTTAGGAAATGATTTGAATCCAGAGAGTGTTAAATGGATGAAAGTGAATCAAGAAAAAAACCATGTGAGTGAATTTCATTTTTAAAACTTAATATACAAGTTATTGATTTGACTTAATTTTGAGATAGGTTCAAAATAACCTAAGAATATCTGAGAAAGACGGTTCAGCTTTCATACAAGAAGTAGCATTAGAAGTATGGAAAAATCCATTCAAAGCTACAATTCCACATTCTGCTATACGTAAAAATAAAAGAGATGAAAGGAAAAAAAGAGAATTAAAAGCGTCGAATGAATCAGGTGATACAAACTCAATAGGAAATGTAGTTAAAAATATAACAGATAAATTAGGTTTAACTACATTATCAAAACAAATTGAACCGGAAAAGGATTCGAGCTCCAATTTACCTGAACCACCTAAAATAATTCAACATTTTATTATGAATTTACCTGATTCAGCTTTAACTTTTTTAGGTTCTTATAATAATTGTTTTACACCTTTACTTAAAGAAATAAATTTTAAAGAAAAATATGGAATAAATGGTGAAAATTTAAAAGATGAACAAATGCCTTTAATACATGTTTATTGTTTTACAAAAGAAATGGAATTGGAAAAAGCAAAAATAGATATATTGAAAGTGAGTAAATGATTCAATTGTATTAAGGAACTAAGTAAATATCCTGAAGCTAAATTCGTATGTTCTTCTTATAGCGAGCAAGTGATAATTTGTCTTTTGAATTGAACGAATCCTCTCCTGGATATCATTTACATCATGTCAGATCAGTTGCACCTAATAAAGATATGTATTGTTTAACATTTAGATTACCTAAACAAGTTGCTTTTAAGCCTTTAGAATAATGATGTGACTATGCATAATATATCGTTCCTTACAAGCTTCCAAAAAATACATTTCATATGTGATAGTATCAATTTCATCTTACTATTCATACATATCTACAAGGATTTTTATGATCGTATGATATTTTCCTCTGCTTCAACATTACATCCTTACAAATTCCGACCATTCAAATAACTATAAATGTTTGCATTAGACTCAAACCAAATTGGACAATCATATCAAGTTGACTGTTCAACTTTGAGATCCATGATGAGGAGTCTGAGCTCTACTTCCAGCTCTTGATCCCATCCTACTATGTGAAGGAGTTTGATGTGATGGTGTTCTACCGCAGAAACGAAGCATTAGCCTCAAACCTACTTTGTGAAAAGCCTGTTTCAAACTGAATCAGACGAAGGGAGCGAAAAAAACCAAACTCACATTATTCCACTTCCGTGTTGACTGTGCAATAAACCTCCTCCAAGGGTAATTTGATTACGTCCAAAACCAGGCAATAACATACTTCCATCCCATCCGTCAAACCCATCTGAACTCATGAAAGTTGGTAAATATTCTGCCCAGCCATTCGAATTTCCAGTCGGTGTCGAGACGTAATTGCCTGTTAACGTATTATTGGAAGAAGAGGAATTGAGAGGGTTCGCAAGGAAAGCTGCTGTTGGTGAAGGAGCGATGGATGGACCTGCTTGAGATGGAAGGATCCTGAATATGGAACGATCAGCATTTGGTTCTTACAATCAAAATTATGGTGATGACCGATATAAAGACCGTACTCACATCATATCTCCACCTTGTGGTATGAAGGTGAATTGAGTCTCGCCCGAATGGCCAGGAAGTAAATCCCCAGGCTGCCAATTCGCATGTTCACCCATAAGTTGAGGATCATATACACCTTGAGCAGCATTATTGGCTTGTTGTGCAGCAGCAGCGGCAGCTACGGCGGCTGCCACAGCTGTCGAATGATCCGTACCGACCGTTCCAGCTATAGGAGCTATGGCTATAGGGTGTCCAGTCGCCATCGTTCCGTGAATCTGTTGGCTTAACAGGGTACCTGGCGAGGTGGGCGCGGTTCCCGGTCCATGTCGGAGTTCCCTCGTCTTTCGCACGATTTCTCGGATGAACGCTGCGTATATTGCCGGTTGGTGGGCGGGATCTACTGCACAATCTTCAAGAATATCTGCCATTTCACTGATAAAGATCAGGTCATGTCAGCTTGGTCCGAATCGCGCACAGATGACTGGTCTGACTGACGAAACAAGCTTGAATATGGCTTCTTCGGAATCGTGATAGGGTCGCAGTTCAGGTTTAAGCAATTTCAAGAGCGACAAGAGCTGTGTGACATCTTCAGCCTTTGCCGAGCTGTGTTCGGGGGAGAGTATATTACTCACAGCGTAACTACACATGACGAAATTGGTATCGGGTAGATAGGGTAAATAACCTTTAGGCAAGAACTCCTCCTTGACAACCGTACAAACTCGCTGGAAACATGTATCCCGTCAGCTAGATCAGAGACCGGAGATATTGCAAAGCTTACGGTGGCGGCCTCGTAGACATTAGTCAAGAAGAAAGAAATATCCATCTTGGCTCGCTAGACCACGAAGTCAGCTAATCGGTTGACCAAGTTCATGGGACAGAGTCCACTCACTTCCAAAGCATTTTCCAAGCCGAAAGAATACAGAACCAAACTTGAATAAGCGAAATAAAACTGGGCTCTGGAATCATATTCCGCTCTTCCATCGGCCAATCCCGCAATACCAACATATCTAGAAATATCGTCAGCATTTGCCTGTCAAAACCGCACAGGTATACATACTGTTCAGGCCTATTCCACTACGCGAGAAGAATTGTCAGCTAGCTCTTGGCAATTCAACGCTTTGACATCGGCTTACCTCTGTTAACCACCGCCTCAATTCCTCGTGAGCCGATCTGACAATCAACATGTCTGCCATACAGTTGTCAACGTCAGCTGAATAACCTCTGCTGTCAGGGAGTGACCGGCAAAACTCACAATCACAATCGTGCCTCAATCCGCTAACAGTCGTTGTACTGCTGTATATCGAGTCGATCGCTCTACTCATGATTTGCTGCAACACCACATACGCTGAGAGAGGTCGATCGGATGGCAACGAGAACCGTTGTTGATGCCATGAAGCTTCACATGCGTTTCTGATGATATAATCTTCTCGTAAGGTATATGGTTTACCCATTTGAGCGGAAAGAGATCGGTCCAAGACAAAGCAATGTAACCAGCATCTTTCACGGTTAATGATCTGTAACACCAGGCACACATCAGTCATTCGCCATTCTGCAATGATATATCAAGGATATAGCACGCTCACCTCTAGATCTCTGGCCTTTCCTTCTTCTGTGTCCAAACCCGACACAATGCTCTTTCTGTGCAAATTCAAATCGGTTGCCATTCTAATGAGATCGCGAAATTAGCTGCTTGTCATAAGTTTGGGAAAACTCCATCACTCACCTTATAGCCATACCAAGCATCAACCAAGTCCTGTCTTGCTCAAAGGTCTTTTCCGGGCCAAGAGTCCACAATGAAAGCAACAGATACGCTTGAACCACCTCGACTGATTTGTATCTGTATCAATGTCTGGTAAGCTATGTCTCTGAAGAATCAGCACCAGCGTAATTACTCACCCTCTTGATGGCACTTCGAAAGCCAATCTCTTCGCATACGCCGACAGCTGAGCGTGAAGTTCAGGTCGCTTATGATAGTACCTTGCGGCCAGTGCACAGATCCTGTAATATTATGAGTAAGCTGCGCTCGACGCTTACTTTTCGCTTAATCAGCTTACACTGTGCATAGAAATTGACTTCTTTGCAATACCAGATCGGGAGTGTGGAATTCCCTGTACACGAGGGGTACATGGAAAGCCACTATGGCCCGTATATCAGCAAAATGCCCCATCGATACCGAAAAAGCTCACTATTATCGAAGAATGTCTCGAATAATTCCCCAATTTCATCTCGCGACACGATAGTCATTAATTCTGGCAAACGAGTATCACTCATCCCAGCCGCAGGATTGAATGTGCCAGCTATCACGTTCATCAGTCATTTGTGTATATCGCACAACCAACCTGAACCTACCTAGTTTAAAGTAATTGTGAGAAGCGACTCCTTGACCATTGTCATTAAACATATGAGGTTCCTCATCTTCCTGAGCATTATTTCCACCTCTTATATCGCTCGTTGCTAGCCTATAACTTCCACCTGGCGACATACCAAGTGGACTGCCACTACGTGGAGGTGGATTACTCCTTCCATCATAACTCAAAGCGGAAGTACGATGTAGATTCTTGTTTTGGGAGTTGTTATTACCGCCTTGTTGATTGTTCGAATTGTGGCTGTGATGATAATTTGATTTGGATTTCGACTTTTTGTTACTAGTATCATTCGTATTTTGCAGACTAGCTTCAGCTAATAGACCTAAAGGCGATAAAACGTTATCCGGTAGCGAATGCAAGCGCGGTGAGAGAGGTGGTTGAGAGTGATGTTGACCGTGTTGAGCATCTTCTCCTGAGAATCCGTCTCCACCAGTGTTATACGGTTGTCGATTCATGGCTACTGCTAGAGTCGGTACTGCCGAGGGAGATGTATGTGAGGTGATCAAGTTGATTATATCTGTATCTCCTGTACTACCATGCAATGCGGTGGAGAATGAGTTCAGAGCTGGTTGATCGAGATTACTCAGAGCCTATGACCCGTACAGACATCTGGTCAGTTGGGGGTCACTCAATTTTGAATTGGAATTCAACTCACCGCACCAATACCCTTCAAGGCAGCTTCGAATTTCGCCATTTTCGCTGCCATAGCTTCATTCTTCCTCGTACTCCTTTTACCTCTATTCGATTCCTCGAAAATACATTCATGCCCTCCAGACTTACAACGCTACAAAGACATTGTGGTTAGACTATTGTCGTTGTTATCGGATGGAGCGGCATCTACTCACCTTACACGGCGCACCCGGACCTGCGCCTTCATCAGGTATACATCTCATTTTGATCTTTCGACAAGCGATACAAGCCCTACGAAGTAATGTCGTGAGCTTAAACCCATAACAGTTCTCAGTGAAAAGCTTACCTCGAGCCTCTCGTCAACTTGACTTTCGGTTTATCGCCTTTCCCCTTCCCTTTTCCCTTTCCAGCCGGTGTTGTTTTGGCACCATCATTATCATCGTCGTCATCGTCTTCGTCATCATCGTCGTCATCACTTAATCCATCTTTAGGTGATCCTCCACTAATAATACTATCATTCCTCATATCAACATTTTTTGCCTTTTTATCCTGATGAACATGTCCATGATTTAGACCATTATCCATATATCCTGAATTATGTTGATCAGAATAGGTGGTGGAATTATGTAAAGGTGAAGGTTGAAAAGGATTTGGCATTGATGAATAAGCTTGAGCATATGGATGTGATGACATTTGAACCCATCCTCCATTTTCATCTTGACCATCAGGCATACCATTGGATTGTTGATTATTACTACCACCACCATATGATGATCCTTCCCAGTTTCGCTTCATCATGTTTGAATTGAGGCACGTGATGAATTGATAACGATATGAATGATAATTTGTTTATCGATAGGATATCAATAAGCGATAGATCTTCGATTATGAAATACCGGTTAACACAAGATGCGAAAGATCCAGCAGAAGAAAGGAGTGAAAGATCTTCTTTGCAACCAAGTAAGGCAGTGACTGATCAAGAGATATGTGTTTAACCTTTATTTTTCGCCTCTCGGGGTGACCGATCAGACCAGCAGATATGTCCTGGGTGGTAATTGATTGAGAAAGTCCGCCAATCCTGGTTGGTTTCACCCTTATGATGTAGTAATGTTTGTTTTGATGAGCGAATGAGAAGGTGAGGTATGATTTGTTAAGGGTGGATTGGATCGGCAGTAGTTACCGGTGATGTTATGGTGGTCATTCCGGTAAGAAGAAATCAAATCAAAACCGGGGCTTTTAACAAAAATCATCAACCATGGTAGCAGCAGTGAACGGAGTTATCTTTCTATAAAGATCTGCATATGTCTGTGGCAGTTTGTTCCCCGAAGTCCCACTCTTCTTTCAGGCACCATCAGGACCTCGTGGTTTGATCGGGTCACTATCGATGGCATCATAATCACCCAATAATCTTAGGACAGGATATTATCGACGAATACGACTGGTATCTTACTCTGCCTATAACAACCACACACCGCCTCTCATTCGGCATTCTCAGTAGGCCAATATCAGTCTTTAAGATGAGCTTCGGCTCTTGCAGTCGATATGCTCTTCCCAGAGCACCTATAGCATGGGGCACACCAGGTCCTTCGAGATACTGGACAGCCTCAAGCTTGCCAAGAAACGCTGAGCGGTCGACCTTCCTACAGCAAACCCGGTTTATCTCTTCGAGAGCACCGAAAAAAGCCTTCACAAGATGTTTGACCTGTAGTATACAAAGGACTTCCTTCCTCGCTCCATTTTCGACTTCTACCAGAAGATCAGTACCCCCACCTTCAACAAGTCCGAACACCAGTCCGAATTCTCCGGTGCTTGCTAATCAAGCCAAACCAACAAATCCAGATGCGGCGCCTAAAGACGTATCGGACTCATCGCAGGATAAGACAGATTGGAAAATAATAGTGAAATTAGCAGGAAATATCTGGCCAAAAAATAATCCGAAAGTCAAGATACGCGTGATAGGTGCATTAGGTTTATTAGTAGCTGGAAAAATATTGAATGTCCAAGTACCGTTCTTTTTCAAGACCATTGTGGATAGTTTGAATGTACCTTTGACGGAAAGTAGTACAGTATGGATATTAGCTGGAGCTTCTATTGCAGGTTGTAAGTCTCAATCACCCTCCAAGAGTCATTGAGGTTGATGAGAATACCAGCTGAATGAACGCCTTGTAGATGGTGCGGCTAGAATTTTGACTACCGCTTTTGGCGAATTAAGGAATGCCGTTTTCGCTTCAGTGTCACAAAGTGCTATCCGTAAAGTTGCTAGAGAGACTTTTGAGCATCTGTTGAGTATGGATATGAAGTTTCATCTTGAAAGACAGACTGGTGGTCTAACTAGAGCTATCGATCGTGGTACAAAGTAAGTCCTTGTTGTTTCTGATTGACCTCAAGCGCTTTTTCGCTCTCGCTTATGGTCCTATACAGGGGTATTTCTTTCATCCTTTCCTCGATAGTCTTTCACGTCATACCGACAGCTTTGGAGATCTCGATGGTATGCGGTATCTTATCATGGAAATTCGGATGGGATTTTGCAGCAGTCACAGTCATTACAATGGGGTTATACACATGGTTCACTGTACAAACCACAGCATGGAGAACAAAATTCAGGAAAGAAGCAAACTCGGCTGATAATAAGGGTGCTACCGTTGCTGTTGACAGTTTGATAAACTACGAAGCAGTCAAGGTATGTTGCGAACCTCCTCTGTATCATATTTCAGCTTCTGCTGATCAGCATCTCTCGCATTTCGCTGTTCGATAGGCATTCAACAACGAACGATTCGAAGTTGCTCAGTACGATGCAACGCTCAAAACGTACGAGAAAGCTTCTGTGAAAATCGCTACTTCTTTGGCTCTGTTGAATTCAGGCCAAAACTTCATCTTTTCCAGTGCCTTGACAATGATGATGCTACTAGCTGCTCAAGGTGTTGTCAAAGGTGAGAATATCTTTTTCTGCATTTTCATCTCAAATGGGCTGTAGAGCTGACTTTTACCAATGTGTAGGAACAATGACAGTCGGTGATCTTGTGATGGTCAATCAGCTGGTCTTCCAATTATCGTTACCTCTAAACTTCCTGGGAACGGTATACAGGGAGTTGAGGCAGAGTTTGATAGACATGGACGTTATGTTCAACCTGCAAGGTCTGGATTCCGGTATCAAGGTATGTCAAATTCCTTTTGCTACGTATCACTGATAAAAGCTTATACGGACGTATGGTTTGAAGGATAAACCCAATACCAAGCCATTAGCCTTTAAGGGTGGTGAAATCCGTTTTGAGAACGTAAACTTTGGTTATCATCCCGAGCGACCGATTTTCAAGGATATGAGCTTCACCATTCCAGCAGGTCAAAAGGTAGCTATAGTTGGACCATCAGGATGTGGTAAATCTACCGTATTCAGATTATTATTTAGATTTTACGATTCTCAATCAGGAAAAATTTTAATAGATGGACAAGATATAAAAGATGTAACTCTAGACTCACTCAGAAAATCAATTGGAGTCGTTCCTCAAGATACACCACTTTTCCATGCTGATATATTACATAATATCAGATATGGCAATCTCGAAGCTACAGATGAACAAGTTATAGAAGCTGCTAAAAAAGCACATGTTGAAGAAACTATTCAAAGATTACCTGATAAATATCAAACTAAAGTTGGAGAACGAGGATTAATGATTTCTGGAGGTGAAAAACAACGTTTAGCAGTTGCTAGATTATTACTTAAAGATCCACCAATTTTATTCTTTGATGAAGCTACAAGTGCTTTAGATGTTTATACTGAAACGGAATTAATGAGAAATATAAATAATACTTTACTTGGTGGTGGAAAGACTAGTGTTTTCATTGCTCATAGGTGAGTTATAATCCTCAACAATAATATTCCGTAAATATGGCAGAATGATGATAGCTGATACCTGACTTATAGATTACGAACGATATCAGACGCAGATCTGATTATAGTGCTTCGAGATGGTAAAGTAGCGGAACAAGGATCACATGAACAACTCTTAGAAATAGATGGAGGTGTTTATCAACGATTATGGCAAGCTCAATTGACCGAAAGCACCCAAAGTAAGGTTGGTGAAGAAAAAGAAGAAGAAAGAGAAGAGCTTGAAGTTATTGAGCAAAAAAAAGGAGACTCAAGAAAGTGAAACTGTAAAAGGCGGTAAAAATTGTAAATCAGTGTTGGCGCCCACTTTTCCCAATATCACTTTGTACCAAAAGCAGCATTCATGCATGCGTAGATTGCTGCATAGTCATGAGGACATTCGTCATCATCTTCTCTTCCTCGGACTTAAGATACTGTACCCAAGGAAGAAAAAGATGGTGTCGTAATGCTAAGATGAGAGGATACAGGCAAAACACAACATGCGTCTTATTTTGAGACTTTATCCGCTGGCTATACACAATTGCATATACTATCAGATATATAAGAAGTGCATATAAATAAACTTCAAAGAATTGAATCGAACATGGAGCTGATGAGAGAAAGCTGACTAAACTGTAAAACACAGAAAACATCCAGCAGAAATATGAAAAATCCGATAAAACCCCGCTAATCTTCTCACTTCCTAAAAGATGTTGTTAGCTAAGAAAATCTCGGCTGTTATTGATCGCTAATTGTTTGGATGGTATAAGGACTTCATAATCTCGATGGTTTCCAGGTGATAGGTCATCTTGAAATCAAGATCTTGTTCAAATTGCCTCAGCTGACCTTTACCTGAGGTGTATTCTACTGATGCCTTGGTAGGAACCATATGAGTATATTCGTTTTGAGAGAACGCGAATTCAGTGGTGTTGCCATACAATTGATCTTGACGATTCGAACGGAGCCAATTACGAAAAAAGTCATCAGCATACACAGGTTTGATACGAGTACCATTGTCAATTGACAGCTTTGCAATCTTGACTTCGGAGGGAAGATCTTTATTGGACGAAAATACAGTACCACTTAGCTTAATCGTATATTCTAAAGACCATTTACCTGGTTGACATTCTTGAACTTTAATTCGCCGATTACTTTTGTTAAAGATTTTTAGATCCGGACTGCTCCCACAGCGTTTAGCCCAAGTTGAATCGTCAACTCTTCCACTGGCAATTCCTGAGGTCTTGTCAACAGTCAACATAGTTCCAAGTCTATGAGGTCCAGATGACTCATAGCCTACTTCGGTAGACCAAAATTTGGAAAAATCACTACGATGACCTCCTCTCAATACTTGACTAGCAGGCACCGAGCTGTAGGTAGCTTGTTGAGCTGTGGCTCCGAACCAGTTAAGCTGCTGTTCTTGGGGAGGATGTATATCCTGCCGAAAGTGCGTGCTGAAATCTTGAACACGGTCAAGGTTTGTTTCCACCATTCCGTGACCGCCGATACCATCTGATACTGGCATACTACCATGAAATGCTGATTGATCCGAGATTCTAGTGGGTGCATCAGGATCGACTTGAAAATGTTCTGAATCCGTTCCAGTTGGTCAGCTGACAGATACGCCGAATATCAAGGAGGATCTTACCGTTAGAATAACCAGGCGGCTTTGGGAACGGCAATCCTACTCGTCATGTCAATCAATGACAATAATTACGACGCGTCAATTAGGATTCTTACCGTGAAATGGATTTGACGTGCTTGAAATTCCAAGCGGGACGGAGTCATGAGGCTCCACTGGTGCATCTAGATAATCGCCGGGTCGTTCGAAGCCGTACGTTCCCGTTGAAGTATTATAAGGCAGGAATTCATGCTCTGAGGAAACAGAGTGGCCCTGTAAACGCCATGACATCTCGATGAAGGTGAGGGGTGATGATGAAAGTGAGGGATGGCTGAATTTCCTTGAAAAAATGAATGAATTGTAGATTTGTGGAATGGAGGAACAGATGTTAAGATTGCACCTCTGTTCTTAAACACTGGTCATTTTTCCATACACAACTCGTATGAAGCCCTCAGTTTCCTTATTTCGCCACCACAAAGGTTCTTCAGCAAAAGGATTGACACGGAGAAGGCGAGGAGAGTTCAACCCTTGATAGATACAATCTTTGAAGACACGTCACACGTCCACTATTATGACGCGATGATGAGAAGCGAGTACAAGTCAAGTTATTTCAAATTCAAATCCTTTATCACTTCCACAACAACAAAGGTTCTACCTGACATTGTAGACAGAGGGCATTATCCCGAGTCTTTCCACGGGCAAAGGCAAAGGAACAGTCATGATGAGAATATGTCTCACCACAAAAGTAGTAGTATGTGATAAAAAATCACATTATGAGAATCGCTCTGACTGCCCATTTTGTCATTCGTATCTTTAAGAAATGATAAAGAGCCATCTTTGGAGCTTTAGAATTCCTCTGATAATCATCATCATAAGCGGTGTACCTCGTTACAAAATGAAAAGAAGATCCACTCAAAAATTCAGTTTGTAGCTTCAATATAGGGGATCGCATGGAAACATAGTGTACAAAAGATGACAAAGTCCGCTGACAACGGTTGAGGACGCAGAGGAGTGTTTCGGTTGCACCTTTGACAATCTAAATTCACTGTACGAATCTGACGGGCATAGTTTACCTTGCTACTGAATGATGACGCATCGATCCTGCATGTAGACGGTCCATTATATACACTCACAGACATTATATACACTCACAGAGACGGTCTGCCGAACCACTGTGACATCTTACCTATGATCCTCGTGACTCACTGCTCTATACTCTTTTTTCTCCAAACTCAGTCTTTATTGCTCACTAGTACCGAGAAAATATTATTAGCTAAGTACAGTCTGGTGCCATCCAGTGCTTGACGCCTTGGGAGATTCGATAGAGCTAGGACATGGCTTATAAACCATTCTGAGGGTTACCGGATGATCCTCGATTGATCGTTCGGTGCCATCGATTGACACAGTGGCTAAACAATCGATCATCCTAGTGTATTCCTGCTGAGAGTGGATGAATTTAGTCATGTTCTGTCCCTCTTCTAATCTATAGTGAGGATTCGACTTTTGCCATAACGAGAACAACTTGTCGGGAGTTGCAATTTGACGATCATCCAATTGAAGATGTGTTATTGCTACTCGAGAGTTTAGGCAAGGAGATCCCAGCTTGATCGTGTACTCAAGTGACCATTCACCAGGATCACAGATTCTGTTTGTTACCCTACTGTCATTTGTTGTAGTGCTTCCCCTCTCGTCGACTCTAATAGAATTTCTTGGCCCAAGTCGTTGTTCCCAGGTTTGATCCACTATTCTGCCAACGGCTAATCCCGTATTGCTGTCGACAGCCACAAAAGGTCCAAATCTATTTACCGGCCCAAACTTTACGTTCGACTTCCAAAATTCGCCAAAATCAGTAGCGTGACCTCCTTTCAAAAATCTCCCGGTACTTTGGGTCCCAGTACGTGAATTTTGCCCTGGAATGGAACAGCCCAAAATAAACCCGACAGGTCAACAGCTTGAAAATAAAACGAGAATCTCACCAGTGGGCCAAGTATGAGATTGTTGCAGCATTAATTCTGATAATCATGTCAGCTAATGTCAACTGACGACGCCTGACTTGAAAACTTACCCCCGGCTGGACCGCCTCGAAAAGGACCGTCCATGCCACTGGCATGGATTGGACCTTCAGTATCAGCAGGCATGTCATTATTGGATCGCTGGTATTTTGATCTTCCAGTTATGGGGTCATGATAGATACCTTCATATCCCTGTATGCTCTCATCCCGGGACCACTCAATATCTGAATCGCTCATGAGGCTTTCGTATGATTAGGCTGTGTCGGATGGGAGATTGTGAAATGAATGATTGATTATTGATGGGATGGATCAGTCTTGAACCACCGTCGGCCTTTTTATAGGCAATTGTTCCTCGTTATACGCTCAACGTCATAACCGCTTTATCACAAGGGAGGTTATTTTATGAAGGGACACACGAGAAGACCCGAGAAGGGTACGACCTTTGATAATGGCAATAATCAAAAGAAATGCTACCTTCCTAGAGGTATGATGCAATTTCAAGAAGTGAGTGAAGCTGTTTCCGAGGACGGACTTTTAATCAATTGCCAATGACAAGGGCAATAGTGTACGATAACAGACCCAGCCGCAGCAACTCGAAAGGAATGCCTTGAACGCTTATGACTAGTGATTGAACTCGTCAAAGGTTGATGATGGATCATCGTGAACAAGTGGTATGTGACGTCAGTCGCCGCCCTCAGCATTACACCTTATCGTGGAGATTAGAAATCACTTGAAATTGCAACATACCCCTCGACATCAAAGGAAAGATCGCACAGAAACCACATATACAAGTATCGCGGTATTCATTGAATGCAGCCAATGTTCATGATGACGCAGGATGACGGGTCAAAAGCAGCTTCCAGTGTGTTCGAACCAATCTTGAACGTGATTCAGGATAGTGATATGCCGTGAAAAATGAGTGGATCGCGTGCGAGATCGCCAGCTTGTCGTTTATAGCAGAAGTAATTAGTACACATGCAGAAAAGTGTATTGCGTACAATCTTTAGCGGTCCACAACTGTTCTGTTACTCTGACAGGCACACTTTACCTGTAGGGCCTGCATGCGATTGATCCATTGTACATGCTTACAAACCGTCTTTCGGAAGAACTCCAAACCACTCTTGTGTCCTATCTATAATACCCCTCAATCCACTACTTTGTATTGTATCTAAACAAAATCCCCAACAACCTATACAAGTTCTCCTTAAAGTCTCCAAACTTGAAATAGTCATTGCTATTATAGTAGATAACGAAGTTTTTTCTTCCTTTTTCGGATGATGAGATATCGTTTGATTCAGTTTATCTTTCGCCTTTTGAATATTCTTTTTCTTTTTCTTACTACCTTCTATTTCTTCTTCTTGTGTTGCTGCATATATTTTTCTAAATTCTTCTACAGCTGCGAGTGATTCACTTATTCGATGTAATGTATTGAATAAAGCTACTACTTCTGATCTCTGTAATAAGTCTGGATTGATTTTGGGACTACACAAAAAATATGAAATTAGCTTTTAGTAATACGTCAAGACCAGTTCTTTACTCACTCTAATGCTTTATCGTCTAATTCAAATAATATTTTAAGAGCAGTTCCAATACCTGAAACTTGTAATTTACCCCATAATCTACATTTATCACATCCTACACAATCCATAATTCTCGAAACATTCCTGAAATGAGTTTTGAATTGTTCTTTCAATATCTACGTCATATCAGATAAGTAATCAGTATGCCTTAGTTACCGATCAAGATAATCAAATGTGACATCGCACTTACAGGAGCATCTTCTCCAATGAAGAAATCACCCTCATCAAATCCTTTATCCATCCCTCCCTGACCAGCTAAAGACAAAACTTTATCAAAACTGCTCTTTGCTAGTCTATCCGATTCTCGTCCCGCTTTGACGCCGGATCCCAATGTTGGAGCAGTAGCGATATCATATGCTTTTAAATAAGGAGCCGCTCTGGCGACTGCTCGAAGAAGTAGGACGGCGTTGAAGTATACATTGGAAAGTCTTTCAGGATGAGTCGCCAAACGAGAGATGAAACATTCTAAATTTGGTGCCCATTCTCCTGTAGTCTGATCAAGGTATTCGGAGCAGATATGTATTGATATCGATGCGTGGAGTCCTGTTAACAAATAATTATCAGAAATCTCGTATTAAATTGTTGGAAGTTGAGATTTGGAATGATTAGCGAGTTGACTTACCGGAAATTACCCTATAATAGACCTTCTTCTCCTCACACATTCCATCATCCGCTCCTCCAAGAGAAGACTTGACCATCTCAGTACCCCAACCTTCACTAAGCTTACTGAATCCCCATACTGGTATATCGCCTGGTCCAGATGATTTAGAAATTCCTCCTGCACCTAAGACGGCATTTGTAAGTTCTTTCTTCTTCGATGATCCTCCTAAACCCCCCGATGATGATAAGCTATTTGTTGATGATGATTTCGCATATTCAGATAAAGAAGCTTCTGATAAACCGAAACAATTTTCTTCATAGATAGCTCTCCAGACGTTATGTGCCGAATCTCCTGCATATCCGGTGAATCTTTCTGGATTTAGAGTCAAGTCAACATATTGGCCATCTGCGGTCGCGATCAGTTCAATCAGCATCGTTATATAGTACGTTGTTTCAGTGTTTGATTAGGTGAAGTACTCACTCTGATCTGCATCATCTTCTACATAACAGAAATCTTGTTCCTTGAAGTAACATCCTGATACCCCCTCATGCTGCGAATTGCAATATAGTACAATTAGAAACTGTTCCAGTAGCTATTTGTTGGATCTACTCACCTCAGCTGAAGACACTTTGATCTCTGACAAAGCTTTCTGCCTCCATTTTTCCGGTATATCATCCTATAATCATCAGTTATCGTTAGAGATATCAATCATTACCTGATTTCGTTACGATGAAACTCACCTCATTCGCCTCCTCTACTCCACAATTCCTATTCATACAAAAACCATTTTCATACCAAAAAGGACATTCTTTGAATAAATCCACTTTATAATGTTTAAAAAAAGGATAAGTAACTAATTCATGTAATGAAGGAAACAAATCATGATTTAAAGATTCAACATTTTCGTATAAACAATGAGTTGATTCTATCGGTCCAGAGGGCTATATACGAAATTATCATACATATATAAGTACTTTGATCTTACAGTTTATACAACGGTAATCATATCTTGATATATGAATATGATGGTGTAAGACTCACACTACAATATCCCTCTGATTTTCCTTCCAAAACATTTCTAGCTACTTTACTTTCAGGTTTTAAAGCATCTTTCCCCGTTAAACCAGCTGCCAAAGCAGTTGAGGAAGATGCTAATAAGTGTATGGCGTTTCGTATTTTCATTTGACCTAGAAACTAACTCTGCTCATACGTTCGCTTTATTAGTGCTTCAAGTCTTCGAAGCTTCAAGCTTGATACCGATTCGTATGATTATATAATCAATTTGTTTAAGTGGAGATCGAGTTTCCGATTTCTTCTCCTTTCTCTAGGCCTCTTGGTCAATGATTGTATCTGCAATCTCCTGAATTACTGTTTTTCTGTTGCTGAGACGTATGTAAGTTTAAGTATGCTGCTTATAAACCTATGTAAGTGCTGTCGACGTGTCCGAAACCTTCTGAAAATAACATCTTGGCCACTGTCCATCCGACAAGTGATCGACAACGCGGCGGTGGAGGTTGTTCACATTTTCATTAGGTCATCTCGGCGGTCTGTTCCGTCTTCATCACCAACAAAAGGGGGCATTCGATGATCACAGCAATGAAATGTGCGCTGAAGCAGCTCAAGTATCTTGCACGGCTAGTACAACAATGCATAGATGTCAATACAGTGTCAGAGTGGGATCATAGTCACATCAAATCGTTTCATTGATGGAATTAGTTACAACAATGGAATAGCGAAGTGAAATCATAGAAACATATATAGAAGAGATGATCGAAAAGAGATTACCATCCTCTGGCAGCTAAGTCGGCGGCAGCGGCTTGTTGCATCTCGGCAAGACCCAAAGGTACCGTGGTCGCTAGTCCAGTTGTGCCAGGTCTATCGCAGGAGAAGAATAGTGGAGCATAGGGTGGATGTAGCACAAAGAAATCAACTACCACTCTCCGCACGCATATGGGTGTCGATATTGTATTCGGCAGTGGCACAGGTGGATGGTGTACTCACGGTCTGGGTCCGACACCTACATAGACCGACCAAGGATCTGGTGGCTTGGGGATGTCTTTAGGAGGTTCCGGCTGTATTGCATAGTAGCCAGTCCGGGAGAATGGGTAAATTTGGGGTAAGGCGGTTATCGGTACCCTGTACGCGGAGAAAACAACCAAGTCAGCTCTCTGTAAGGTTATGAGAGGATCGTACGTTTTAGGTCCAATGGGATTTATGGCCTGTAGTAATAAGGGTAATAAGGTTGTCCTCGTACTATGACGTACGGAGTCCAACCTTCAGGAGGCTTACCAGGCCATTCCGCCGCAGGGGCTCTTGCTACTCCGGGTGGCATCGCGTAAGGATATGGCCAACCCATATATCCCCCGTATTGTAAGGCTGGAGCATGATAAGCGTCGTTTGCCCATAAGCCACCCCACATTGCTTGAATAGCTGCTTGCTTCTTAGCCATCTCCTCTGCTTCCTTCTCTGCCATGGCCGCTTTAGCTTTCTCGTGAAGGGGTTTAGCTGCTTCCTTGATGTATTTTGCCCCTTCTATCGGTGGTACTGATTCCGCTAGTTTTCCCAGCTTCTCTTCTAATCCCACTAATTCTGCTTCTGGCATTGCCGAAAGTACAACCAAAGCTTTATAGTTGGCAGGCCATGACAATTCTAATCTACTTTTCAGTATGTCCATTATTATTTTTCTCTCATCGTCCTTCTTTGCCCATTCCGCGAACCAACGGAGATCATCGTCACTTGGCTGGAGCTCTCTACTGCCATCGGTTCTCTTCTCCGTGAAGTCTCTAACCATGGCTTCGGCGTCCATAAGCCAGGGACTGCTCGACATATTATGAGGAATGATTGGTAGGGGTGGCGAAAAGGAAGTGGTATGATGAGGGGAAATGAACAAAGAAGAGAATGTCGAAGTGATAGTGTTGTGAAGAGATCGATTGTATATGGATCAAATTTTCACAAAGGTCGTGTTTCGATTTCAAAATATTGGCAAAAGCGGTGACAGTGAGCAGATATCGAAGTGTAGGGCGAACGGAGAATATGCGATCAAAGGCACACAAACTCGTCAGTCATTTACCCTTTCCGAGACCATCATTTGATTTTGTCTTTAGGGTGAATAGTAGGCTTAATGTGAAAGATGAAGTTATGGTAGAATAACAAGTCAACTCACTTGGATGAGGCCGGAATGGCCGGTACACCCCACATAGGTTGGATGGGTGGAGGATAGGGATAAGTGTCTGAATATGGGGAAGAGTAAAATGGGTGACTGATACGGGGCGTCATGGGTCGGAGAGGTGCAGGAGGAGCGGCAGTCCAGTAATCGTACGGTAATCCCATCTCGTATCGTGGATTGTTGAAGTGAGAGGGAGGAGGTTTTCGGAGCTTGTTCTTGGGTTTCTGGGAATGTATAGTGGCGAGATGAGCTGAGGTGATGATTCAGAATTGAGTGTCGTCAGCTCAAAAGCTGTAAGAACCTTATCAAGGAGATGTGTTTTAGCTAGATGGTGGTATTATAGGACTCTAGTAGTTGATCGGAAAAGGGTTTGGAAGGATAGGAGAGTCTAAGTGACTGAACGAATGAAGGAAAGCTTTATTCGGGACGAATTGAAGAAGGAACGAAGAGAAAGAAAAGTAAGAAAGATAGCAGAAATAGGCCAGCTTAATATACTAATTTTTACCCTGCAGACGACGATTGTAAATCCTCCGACAAAGAGGTACGACTTTTGCACAGACCATTCAAACCGGTGTCACGGGCGGCAAAACCTCCTGATCAGCAAAATGTCAGTAGATGAATCAGCTACGCGTCATTCAATTCGCTATTATGGTTGAATTATGACCGGAACCGGTAGGAATGGATCGAGAGCGTCGAGTCGATATTATGAGATCTTGAGGACAAAGTTGTGTGTACGTGGTCGTGATGGGAACAAGATTGATCCACGCCCATCATTAAAATTCACCCGAACAAAAAGAATTATGGTGATTGAGACGATACCTTTCGTAACTTGCCATGCCATCTAAACGTGTCTCTTTTGATTGATTAGACACTAGCTTTAACTTTATGGGAATATAGCGGTCTGAGAGACTAAAGGAGGGTGATAGAATGTTTTGATTCTAATCCAGAATGATCGCCTGAGAATATCAGTCAATCACTTCGTTCTCTCTTTTGTTGTCAAACTTTGATCATCACGTACATCAAGGCGCATGGTTGCGATCAGCTGTGTCAACTATACTCTGAAACAAAAGGCAAGGCGCGCAGATACTCAAGGTGTAGGACGATCTTTGTCACGCCGTGGAATGTACGCCATCACTCTCTTGTGTTCATTATAGAATGCATAATCGCGAACCTTTCAGCCTAAGCTTTCTTGACCACATCGCCTACACCGGGTACGTCTCCAGTCTACGATTGATCATATTAGCTTTCTATAGCGGTGTACAGAACTTTGATTACTCACTACATCCCCCACCTTGACTTTTTCACCTTTTCCTAATCTTTCACCTAGATGTGCCCATACTCCTATACCTAAACCTATAGACGCTCCTCCAAGTACTAACGAAGGTAAAGGTGCTCGACGTAAAAAGATGGCAGGTATCAACAGTGCCGATAATGTTGCGGATATAATTGAATAGTCATTCGAGCGGACTTGTTGAGCATCAGACTTCTATAGCAAATAAAGATTCTCATTAGCAATGTTTCCGCATAGTTTCGGATTGGTCACGATAGTTGACGATTATGACCACGAAATTGAAAACTCACTATTCTAACTAATCTATCTCTGACTGCACTTTCCCCATATCCTAACCCTGCTCCACCAATTGCACCTACTCCAGTCCAAGCTATAGAGTTATGCATCAGACCTCTCACACTGAATGGTTTTCTTCTAAGTACAAGTGTCCGTATTAGGTATACAGGAGGGATGATCATGGAAGCAATTTGAGCATATCGTAATGCCGAATGAAGGACGACTTGGGTTTCCGCTGGACGAGAGGAGAAGAGAGCTGAATTGGAGGACATGATGTATAAACTGGTGAGATCTGTTATGTATTATTATGTGGATAAGATAAAGAGTTCCTTTTCCTATGTATCCTTCTTGGCGATAGACCAAAAACCTCCTTCACTCATTCGATAACGGGAAAAAAGTTGGTGCAACTGTACTTTTCACGTTGATGACGTATTGATTGAGCGGTGTTAACCGCTGTTTACATTCCTCTTACACAACTGCGGACATCATCACTTTGATTCGAACGAAGGTTCGAAGGTTTGGATTTCGGTTAAAAGCAAAAACAGACAGAGGTATTCTCAAGCGACCAAGCATTTCCTTCAATCCGAAGTTGGACAGTCCCACTCCTTCTGAGCCCAAGGTGATTCTCTAGAGGTCGACTCCAGGCGTAAATCACATCGGTTGTCCACCCAAGGACCAATGATATAGTCACAATGTTACGTTCGACCTCTTCGCCCAAGTTGTTTAGATCGCTTCGAGGAGGTCGAGCGACATCACCAGCATCTCCTATAATGCATTCACGCCAATCGACAAAATCCTTCCTGCTGGACAGAAGAAGTAGACTTATTCTGATTACAATGATACTTGTCGGAGCACTATTCCTAACCTCATTATTCTCTCAGCCGAATGCTTCGATATCACATAAATTTCAAATACCCGGTATTTTCCCTTCAAAATCACCTTCAAAATCTATAATAGTCGATGATCCTTTTCTT
Organism: Kwoniella pini CBS 10737; assembly: GCF_000512605.2. NCBI lineage: Eukaryota > Fungi > Basidiomycota > Tremellomycetes > Tremellales > Cryptococcaceae > Kwoniella > Kwoniella pini. Next base: position 749,068 of record NC_091726.1, read on the forward strand.
CAGAAAATCATGAACCTAACTTCGATAGAATATAACAATATATGTCTGAACAATGATCCACCAATTCATTTGAACCCAGCTTTGACTTCTTCACAACAACAACGATATGCAAATTTGAGAGATACCGAAGGAGGTTATATGTTAGTAACAAATACTCGACAAATAGAAAATCATTTACCAGATCTATTAAATACAATTATTGTATTAATCAATTTTTTAGGTCCGGATAAATTGTATTTCTCAATTTTAGAAGGACCTTCGAATGATTGTACACCTAAAATCCTGAATTCCATTTTAATACCACTTTTACAATCTCTTGGTATACCCAACAATAGGGTTAAAATAAGTACTGATGAACCTAAGATAAATTGGTCAGAACACAACCGTATTGAGAAAATAGCAGAATTACGAAATAGAGCTTTAGAACCACTTTGGAATGAATGGCGGGATGACGCTATAGAATCAATAGTTTTCTTTAACGATGTTTACCTGAAAGCATCGGATATATTAGAGCTACTATATCAACATAATAGAAATGGAGCAAGTATTACGACAGGAATGGATTGGTGGAAGAAGAAGCCGGAATACTATTATGATATTTGGGTTGGACGGACTGTGAGTTTTTCGTTTGGCAACTTGACGCCATTGAAGCCTTAGATGAATCAGTATAGATGATGGCTAATCGACCACATTGCTAATACAGATTGATAAAGGCGACTTATTCTATCCTATAGAATGGTCATGGTGGTCACCGTCATCAGACCTTTTTTGGAACTCGCCATCCTCAAAGAAACGATTTGAACGACTTGAACCGTTCCAGGTATTTTCATCTTGGAACGCGTTAGCTATACTCTCACCTAAACCTTTCTTACCTCCACATAATGTGCGATTCCGTCGAGGAGATTTGATGAAAGAGGAATGTGCTGCTAGTGAATGTACGTTAATTGCAAGCGATTTCTGGAAAGTAGGATATGGAAAGGTCATGATCGTTCCATCGGTTCAAGTGAGTCAGACGAAACGGATCATCAAAGACTAATTCGTCGCAAAGTCAATAGTCACTGATTGTTCGATTAACTTCTCCAGCTTGCATATGAAAGAGATGTCGCTTTGGATATACTCCAGGAAATGGAAACGCAGAAAGCGAAATTAAGCTGGAAGGACAACGTTCCACCTGATCCTCTGGATAAGAAAGTAGAGTGGACGCATAAGTAAGTACACTGATCCTTGATGTCTAGCTTCTTTGGCTGACTCCGACATATCATTAGACCACCAGAAAAGGTTCGATGTCATCCTTGGCCTGAAGTCAACGGGCTGAGTGCGAATGTGTGGGAAAAGACAGTGTGGGTCAATCCATGGCTAGATTGATATATGCATCGTCTAAATGGTCAGCCTTGCTCAGCATGTACATGCGCCACCAACGCATTGACTGCCCTTGTTCTCGAAGCAGTGTTCCTTGCAGGTACTTATCCTTAGTCCGTGGGACTTGGTGTCCTATGATTCACGAATTATGACGTGACGTCTCTCCTTTTGCACGTTTCGCTGAAAAGATTTATGCCTCAAAGGATTTGCGGTTCAAAGGATCTACGAGTATATGGGTTATATTTTGAAAAGAGCGCTACGCGTCATTGTCGTAATTTGCTTAACTCAGCTTAAAGGAGAAGCAAGGGGAGCGATAAATTTTTCGCTGACGCTATGATTATCGAGTCATGAATTATAGGTGAGGAGCTTCGCTTCACGTATATATGTACCGGTCAATTTTCGCCATCCACATCCAGTTCGAATGTTCACATACATTCTGAATTTTTATCCACTTGACATTTTCATGATTGTTTTTTCAAGATGGGTACTCCAAACGATGATGATTCGCAGTTCGTCCAACTCACTTCTGAGGAAATTGTATACATCGGGAATCAGATTGCAGCAAGTTCCCATAATCCTTATGATTACTCGGCATATCAACAAGGACAAGGGATACTCTCCATTGGACAAAATACTGGTGAGTGTGTGAACCGATGTACGTATGACTGATGACCGCTTAGGTAATCAAGTAGTCCTGAGTACTCCTGGTCAATATGCAGCGTTTCAACAGAATGATCAGGGCACCGTATCAGCACCTTGGACTGACTCAGCTTACACTGGTGAGGTGCACAGATGAGCCATAGACTATGCCAGGACTGATTTATGCCCATGACATCGAGTAGCACCGGATTATCAAGATACGGAACATCAATTCTACTCAGAAGGACCCGGCGTGAACCGAGCTTGTGGCACTGACCAATACAACAATCGTGAGTTCACCAGAGTGGATATAGTGACAGTGGCTCCGGACTGCACACAGCTGCTAATCAGAAGACTCATGACGTGAAGACTACTTTTCGAGAGGAAACCAGTTTCAGAATGCGGTTCATGGTCGAACTTACGATGGAAGCTCTCATGCATTACAAGTCTGGTCACAACCCAACGTACAAGTTCAAGGTAAGCACCGAAGTCACAGTGCATACTGGCCGTTCTGGTGACTCAGCATGTAGCTATGTCTTTCATTCATTACTGACTGATTTCACAAGGAGACCCACAAGGAACCACTGCGATGACTGGCTACAATGATGCGGCTGCTGCAATGGCTCCCTCGACATACTCATGTGAGCAAGCCACAAACGTTGACAGGTGCAAACACTGATATACAACATCCTGACCTCACTCTCACAGGGCCCGCTCCTGCGCCGTCGGGTACGGTACATAATATGACTAATCCGGTACCTGTTTCAAGTCTAGGCTCAAATGGGAAAGGCTGGAATTACTGTTGCTGCAACCAAGACTCCTCATCGCCTCAGAGGTGGGACTCGTGAAGATTTCAAGGCATTTGTTGCTGCCAGTGTCGACAGAAAGAAGCACGAATATTTTTGTCATTATCCATTCAAGGGCGTGACCTTGGAACAGCTCAAAGCTGATATAAGTAAACATACCAACGATATAAGTAAACATACCAACGAGACTCTGGATTATGAGACGCATGATATCTCAAAAGCGTCTCGTCATGAGGCTGCTAGAAGTACACCTATCAATCGCCAAGCATCATATAGAGGTGGAGATATTATGAGTACACCGTTTGGAGAGTGGTACATGAAGTATTCTTTTGGTGTAGATACTGCTTCTTTGATATCGAAAATAAGCAATCATCTTTCACACACAACTGGACAGGTCACGATCCACGAAATGGCAGCAAAAGATGTCAGGATCAAAAGGAATAAACAAAACGTTCAATCTGTTCCAATCTGGAATTGTTGGAATGAGGACCTTAAACCTAATAATTTATTTGGAGGACTTAAAGAATTTCAGAGTGATGGAGAAAAGCATGAGACTAAGATATCATGTTCGGGTGAAGCTTATGTGACCCTGATCAACGATGGTGGAGACAATTCTGAGGTGTCTCTCGGTCATATGGACATAACCTTCACTGTAGGGTACAAAACTGACCTGGACGATCAAGCGACTTTATAAATCCTACAGATAGTGTAGATGGGTCTGCTTAATATACACGGATGTTTATAGATCGTAATGTATTGAAAGTTTGCTATGATCTTGCATTCCATGACTAACATCTCAGACCAGATGTCGCTTGACCTGTCATGATGCAGTCAGTCATTTGTAGGCCGATTAACGCTTTGATCTCCAGTACCGCGACCGCAAGATTAAGAAAATTGTTGCATTTTTATATCCCATACCAGTAATACTGTTTGATTCCTTCAATGATACAGTATGTATCATGTAGCAAGCGAGCTACGAGGGCTTCGCGAGGAAGCTAAAAACTGACCCAGATCTTGAGGGATGACGTCTAATGGAAAGCTGATATGATACACTGTGAGTATCAGACATCATTATGTTAAGGTATTGCGATACTATACTAGTCGGCATCCTGACATACACGGCGATATGTATCGATGACAAAAACGACCGCCCTTGCGTATTTGTGCAACCAGGGGGGAGGCCAACAAATTGGCGCCGCCACTAACCATGTAAGTCACATTGTTACCTCGTCAATAGATACCTGTATATATGTTTAAGCTTGAGAGTGATAGCTAATAGTATGGTCGGTTATCCCTTAAAAGGAGTTTCATCCGTCATTGGCAGAAGTGGTTAGACTCAGCTTTCAAAGGAGAACATAGGAGGACAGAACCGACGTCTTTGCTGACGCTCAAATCGAGTCATACTTCATGAGTTAGGAGCTTTGCTTCACACATATATATACCTGTCTGGCACACTTCCAATGTTTAAATCAGAACCTATTTACTCATTGACAATTTCGTTATTGTTTTCTAAGATGAGTACTGAACACGACGATGAGCGATTGCTTAAATTCAGCGATGACGATCTTCGAAACAACCGAGCTATAATCGTAGCAGGTAACACTAGCATTCACGATTATTCAGGATCGGGTAGCAATGACATTTCAGCAGGATATGGTGGCGACACATCTACCTTGAATGATGGGGCAGGAGCTGGTAAGTGACTTGTATATAAACAATGAGAGCAGTTCGAGTCAATATACAGATGCTGATCAAGATGTTCATGACCTCAGGTCACTCCTCCGGTGGAAACGATGGAAATACTATAACTGCAGACAAGACTCCATATTACCTCAGAGGTGGCAGTCTGGAAGATTTCGACACGTTTTTCAAGACCGATGTTAAAAAAGGGTCACGCAAACTTGTATATCATTTTCCATCCAATAGCATGCGCCTGAGACAACTTCATCAACTCATCAGTGAAGATCAAGTTGACGATCCTGTCGGTGGAGGTTCTTATAAGATTCTTCGTGATACAGTGAACGATACCTCAAAGAAACTTCGTCATGAGGCCGCTAGACAGAAGCAGCGCAATGATAGATATACGATTCAAGATTCGGGAAGATTCTTCAACGTCAGCGAAATACCTTTTGGCGAATGGTATTTGAAATACACTTTAAAATTAGATACTTCTTTGCTGAGATCGAAAGTAAGCAAAATTCTTGAATCAGAATCAGAATATAGAGATGCCACAATTAAAGAACTGAAAGCGTTAAATCTCGAATTTAGCGACGATTCCAGCGTTGTGGATGCTAAAGGACTCAGGAATCGTTGGAATGAGGCTACTCAGACTGACTCTTCACTCACAGGGGTTAAGAGATTCGATTATGAAAAGGGTAATGAAGTCAATATAGCATGTTCTGGTCAGATGAAACTAGTGTTGACGAAATCTGATGGAATATCTCTAGACAGTACGGATCTAGGCAGTGTGGACATCACTACCACAGTGGGTTACAAAACTGATCTGGACGACCGAAATGCTCTAAATATGTCGTTGGCGACGGGCTCTGGTAATTAGTATGGACGATAGTTGTGTCTGTTGAATATGTCTGCTTGTCTATACGTCTTGATAAGTGATGAAATACTTGATATTCTGTTAATCCATTTTTTTGCCTTTTCAGATAGACATCATTTCACAACTCGATAGCATCAAATTCTGAGCACGCAGAATGCATTCGCTTATTCACCTTACCAATAGATACCTGTCTACAGAAGCAATCTCGAAAGCGATAAGATAGTATGGTGCTAATTCATAATTGTTCGTTGTACATCACATAGAATAGTCCTTGACTGGTATCTTCCACAGCAAATGCAGTTCAATTTCACCCAACGCTGGCCATACTGATATACTCCAAATTCAACGCCGTCTTTTATAGGCTCTATCATCTTTCAGTCCGGTACTATCCCCATTCCCATTCCGATGACTCGAATCAAAAGATATCCTTCCTTGTTGATTCGGTCTATCTCGATCATTTTTCTTTTGCCCACTCGCTCCACGTATCGATAGTTGTTCATCCTGTCTTCGCGGAGGTACTCTATCTCTATCATGATGCGGCCTATCATTCCTTGTCGTACTGACTTCTCTGTGCTTCTCTCTGTCCCTATCTCTATCTCTTTCTCTATCGCGATCCCTATCTCTTTCTCTTTGATGAGAATGATGAGAAGATCGGGTAGGTGTTGATTGTCCGGAAGTTGATATAGGGTGTTTCGAAGGTGCATTCAGTGTAGAAGATGATGAAGAAGATCCCGAGGGAATAGGACCGAAATGACTTTTATATGTTGATAATTCTGATCGTAATGATTGGACGACTGATAGGTGGTGCGTTAAGTCGGAACTATGATATTAATAAGGGTTGATCAGAGATCTATATCGCACAAAAGATATTTTATACAAGCTTACTCCAAGGAAGATATGACGTTCCGTGAATCTGGAATAGATACATCAGCAATTTATCGAGGTTGTAAATATGCGATTAACTGACCTTCCATCGTCTTCTCCCATTGGTCTTGCAAGTCATCTTTTCGGCCAGATTCCAATATCATCTCGCCCAACTCGTCATTCTCCTGTATCAAAGTCTTTACTCGATCAAGCACTTTCTCCAAGTCCACTTGAATGTTTCGTCTATCTACTTCGATAGCTGTGGGTGGAATCGAGCCGGAAACGCTTACGGCAGAATTGCTCGGTCCAGGTACAGCGATATTTGGACTGAAAGCGGGAGTAGGAGAAGGGACCATATCTACATCCAAGGTAGTTTTTGATGAAGTGGCTGAAATAGGTACATTCGTATTGGTTGATGGAACGGGTAGGGGCGAAGCTATAATAGGATTTTGAGTGGTTTTTATTGATCCTCTATTCGGTTTTTCAGAACCTAAAAAAGTATATCGAAGAGCTTGATTATCTTTTGTCAATTCGGCTATGTGTTGCCGCAAGATCGCTAAGACAGGAATCAATGACGTATGGATCTCTATCGGTCCATCAGAAACTGTATCAGTCTTGGAGGGAACAGGAATGGTGGAGTGTTGAGGAAGTCGTTGAGCTTTCAAACTGTTGATTTCGGTCTAATCGAAAATAGATGAACCAGCAAACGAGCATATGAATATACATATCGTACAAATGTAAAGTTAAAATTCCTACTTACCATCAATTCATCTCGCTCTTTCTCCAATTCCAACACCCTTTTGCCTAGTCGTAATTCGTTCTCACTCGGTATTGCCTTCTCATCGATATTCAGAGTAGGTAATTTGGTAGCGGGGGTTTTCTCAGGACTGCTGAACTGTGAAAAGAGCGATTTAGCCTGTCAGATGAACTGAGGATAATAGCTACGCTATTTTCATAACTCACCTCGCCTGACAGTGACATGACAGTGATGCGATTAGCTTGATGGCGCACGCTGCTTCAAGATGACAACTTACCGCCTGAATCCCTTAAGAGATCCTCAAAGTCCTCGTCCATATTGCACTGTGGCTCTGACGGAAACCTCAACCGTATTGATCCTGAGCCGTCCTTTAGAATACTTCTGCTTCTCAAGACAGGTCTTGCTAAATTATAGGAGCATCGGTATGAATGTATACCCAATTTACCTTTGGCATCAACATTGGAGGGAAAAATCCAACGCACTGACACAGATACGAACGAACATCATTTCGCATCACCAGAAACACGCGGTAAGTGCGGGACTCCATATAATTTCCTTTCCCCTCCACCTTACCGACCTTAAGATACTTCATTGTTTGGTGATGAATGAGGCCGAAAGTACACAAGTCCGCTCATGCAAGAGTGAAGTCGTCATTATCGTGTCGTGAAGACATCTGTAGAGATCGCTTGACCACACTCCGCGACACAATCATCAAGTTTGCTCGATATGCGGCTGTTCGCTATCAAGATACCTGATCAACCGATACCTCAAGAGGTAAGTTCATATGACCTATGTAAGATTTCTCAATCCATATTATACGAAAAGAAATCATGTCCTATTCCAACGAATACGAATAGGAAAGAAAGTTGACCTTTGCAAATTTAGACTTTCGATAAATTAGCTTTATTGATTGAACCACAAGGAAGAGAAAGAATAAAACGATTTAGATTACCTGAAGATGCATTACGTTCATTAGTAGCTAGATTAACTATGACATGGTATTTATATATCAATAACTTATTAATAAATAATGAATTACCAACATTTGGTAGAAAAGGTAAAGGTAAACCAATTTTAGTAAGACATAATTTCCATGATTTTGCATTGCATTTAATTCGATATCTAAATAATTAACTTTGTTTTGTTTGGGTTTAAAGGAAACACCTAAACTTTATCCACCTTTAGAATTTAATAATACACATGAATCATCTTATATTTTATTTTGTTTATTAAGATCAAATTCACCTTTATCATGTATAGGAATTGATATAATGTCACCTGTTTTAAATCCATTAGAAACTCAAGAAGGAATTTCATTACAATTAACAATTAAAGAAAAATTATCACTTAATTTAAATTTAAATGATATTCAAAGAAATGAAATTTTAATGAAATTTTGGACATTAAAAGAATCATTTACAAAAGCAATTGGTGAAGGAATTACATTTGGTTTAGAACGTATAGAAGTTTTATTAAAAAATAATAATAATAATGAAATTGAAAAAGTTAAAATTGATGGAAAAGATTCAAATGAAATTGGATGGCAATGGAAACAAGATAAAATTGGAAAAGAAAATTGTATTTATTCAATTTGGTGGAGAGGTGAAGATTTTTACCCTGATGAAGATTGTTCAATGCAAAATGTAAATTGGGAAGAATTTGAAAAGCCTTTATTAGAATTAGTAGATAAGTTAAATCTAAAATGATGTATAAAATGTATAATTATCACACTTTCAATGAGATGAGACTATTTACTAGGTATTCGATACATGCTTATTGACAACAATATGAATATATTAATGTCAATTTGTAATATGGTATACAATTAATTCAAACATCATTCTTATCATTCTTCTTGACTACTTGGCTCAATGCATTCCACTAGCCGCTTCCAAAATCCGAACAACATCACCTCTATCAGCAGGCTCTTTCTTTCCATTCACATTAATCTTTTGAATTTGTTCATGTACACTTGAACCTTTAAGTATCTTTTCAGATTCTTCAGATGTAAAAATACTCGTATCAAGGAATTTTTGTACGCTAATGTTCCAACCAAGCAACATATCTAATTAACCTTTATTCAATGCCAATGTCAAAATAAGTTGACTTACAAATCACCATCAATCCAACCTGCCATATCCCTTCTGACTAATTCACTTCCACCTTTTCTAAATTCTTTCCAATCAATTCCACTTCCAGAAAGTTCAGGAGATTTCCAGTATTTATCTAAATTTCTTTGTAAATCATCTAAAGTTTTCGTTGATGTTTTTGTAAGTTCACCTATTATACCTAATCTACCTGTTGCTGTCATATATAATTGATCTGGACGAAGTATTTCTGAAGACGAACTTGGTGGAGCAAGTGAACCTAACATAAAAGCGTAAGCTTATCATAAAACTTCAGCAATTCATAACCAGTTTATCTTACCTGATTCGAATTTAATTATCTCTTCATGTAATCCGAAGGTTGCTGCTGTTTCAATGCCTTCGTTCAATCTGAAAGTCAGGATGTTATTGTGACCCTACAGAAATCAGTCAAAGTAAGCAATTTGACAATTGGGATCCAAGGGGTAACCCATCTACATTTCTATCACCCTGATGCTTGGGAGAGATGGACTTACATCACCAATAATCACTCCCTCTCCGTTATCTCGCACTCGCCCCATCGTATTAACAGTGTGAGTTGCCAGATCCCTAGTATCGTCATATATGTTTCCGTCCCCTTCATCAATACTTAGAACAATGATACTTCGCAATCCATCACCGAGTACTAGCCTATCCTCTGGAGTTACGTTACTACTGGTATTTGACGCAGGTATGACAATCAGATGAGAAGCCAAGAAAGCCGATGTGAAAGAAGAAGTCTCGACGAGGTTCGGTTGCGGAGAAGGCGAGAGCCGGTTGATTGTTAACTTCCGCCACGGGTCAATACATAGCTAATACAGTATCTGGCCAAGATCCACTCACCTTGCTTCCAGCAGCAACAGCCAAAAATCCATGGATCACTTCCAAATCATAGACAGGTCCTTCAGTTGTTTTCTCTACAATGACCTTGAGCTCATGTTTCGTCTCCTCGTTCGTATATTTCACGTTTTGTTCCTTATTAGAGTCAGACTTGATTATGTCAATAAGTAGAAGTCTACCTTCTTTAACATTTGTGTAACTGTCTTCTACGTCCTCGTCCTCTTCATCTGAGGGTAGGATGGCCGTTCCAACAACCAAATATTGTTTGCCATTCAGCATCAAGGATTTGAGAGCGGTCACCTCTTCTCGCTCTTTGAGTTGCATTTCGGCAAGAGCTGTGGGGAGAAGATCGTAAGTCAAATATGAAATAGAACTATGATGAGTGTCTTCTGTACTCACGATTTAAGCTTACAGAATCCCTCAATTCCAAACTACTCATTTGCAATACCTCCCCATTTTGAGCGTCCATTGTCCTGACAACAACTCCATCGACCACAAGATCTTCGTTATAAGCTATAATCTTTGTCGCGGACCTATCTCCAAGGTCAAGGGTAGAAATCGATAGTTTCTTAAGTGAATTTATCTTGACCAAGGTAATTTCATCAGAATTGGCTAGTACTAAAACTTCGCCGTGCGTTGGAGTGTCCAACGATGTTGCACAAATGACATCCTATGGGAAACAAATAAGAATTGATGAGCTCATAAAACTGGACCCGGAGGTTTCTTATGAGTTTACCTTTCTGCTGACGCTTGACGTATCTATCCTTTCTCCACTTTCGAATATGACCGACATTCTCTCCGTCAAAGCGACTCCTACAACCTTATCTCCTGACACATTGGGCCCAATTGTAGGGTTGATCTTCAAAGGTCTATTTCCTAAGGAAGTTACCTTTCTTGACTTGACAATTACCTCGCCATCAGGTCCGGAAGGTTCAAGATCGTACATAATCAATGAACCATCGCTTAGACCCGCTAAAAGCTGGACACCACTCGTCGAAGTTGTAGGCGATACAGATGGTTTGAGATAAAGTGAAGTAGCGAAAAATGCTTCTTTCAAGGTAGTAAGGGCAGCCGAACCGGACTGAATTTGTGCGATTGTGTATAACAGGATGTCATTAGACCATGTTCCGATCGATATGATTGGTGAAGGCAGATTGGGCGAATTGATGATTGCAATACTCGATATCTCGGTTGCAACATTGAGCGAGCTAATATTGGTTTTAGCTTTTCATCCCGAATCCAGTGACAGCTGACGTACGCGATAAGGCTCAAACCGTTTGCGGTCGCGTCAAGCAAATTAACCTCTCCTCCCGTCTTAGCTATCACAATCAAACTCTCATATACTTGTGCAGCTACGATTTCACTTTCCTTATCAAGATCGATAGATCCAGCAGAAAGACCAGAAATTACGTCTGACCACAGGCCAACACCTTTGGAAGTGACTTGTATAAGGATGTCAGCGCCAGGCAGAATTCCCGCAGCAATCGTAGGCGAGTCGGCAATTTGTTGAGCGGTTTCAATCAAAGATATTTCAGGCTCAATCTCAAGAAGAAGAGTCGATGTTGTTGTTGATAGTAGGAGTCGCGGAGCGCTGTATCTTGTATAAGCTTGAGAACGAGTAAGAGTAAGATACAATCGATAGCTTACCCAGAAGAATCGACAAGTGACCAAGACTTCTCAATACCTCCGACTCCTTGAATAGTTGAAACCAATTCAAGTCCCACACCACTCCTCACAACCCTCAACGAATTTGTGTTAGACGCTCCAGACGAAATAACCAGATGTGACTGTAAATAATTGTCAGCTGTTGTTGCCCATCAGATAAAGGCAGTTGAGCTGACCAAACCTCCTCCTTCTTCAGGAACTGCGCAGAAATCCTTGACAGGCGCGACATTCATCCATCTTTCCTTGATATCAACATCTCCCCGCCACTCATTACCGTCATCTTCTAGAATCACGGTCCAAGAGCCTTCTTCGGCATCTTCTCGCGCTCGACCTTTTCCTTTTCGTGGGACTGCTCTGGCATCACTTGCTGAGGATGGTGATATAGGGGGTTGAGCGGTGTTAGGAGAAGGTGGCTTGAGTGCGATTAGTGAAGAATCCCCTGCTGCTGATGAGAGGAATACGTGTGACGAGTCGAGGTATGTCAAGGAGGAAGGTGGCGATGCCTGTATGTCGCAAGCAGTTTAGCTACTTCTTAGTCTCGCTACAAGGTCAAGCAGAGCTCACAACGCCCATCTCCACTTTCTTGACTTTCACCGTGCCATTCTGCCCAGTTGCGCCTTCAAGTATTCCTTGATTCTTCTCAAATTCCCATCTTACTACAGTAAGTCTACCACATTCATCTCCTATTATCGCACTGGCTCCTGTACCATGCGACTCCAGTAAGCTTGCTCTGCAATATTCATTAAATCAGTGGTATTTCAATACGCCTCGTCCAGGTGAGCTCACGCTAAAACAGTGCCGAACCCCTGCCTAACTCTCCATACAGGTTTCAATTCCCATCTTTCATTCGTCAAGTCCGCTCCGCCTGTACCCTTCGAGTTCATACTGGATTTTCGTCTCTTATTGACAGTGTTGACCATCTCATTTTGAGGTGATCTTCTTGCACTCGCTCGAGGTGAAGTATTCGGTCCAGAAATGATTGAAAGCCTTCTTAAAGCTTTTGGTGATTGTTGAACTACACCTAAGTTATAGAGTACAGTGTGTTCATCTCCTATGACCATTAAAGAGTAATCTCCATCACGGGTTGAGGAGGTTGACGGAATAGGTAAAACTCGTCTCGCTGCAGGACAGGAAAATGGAATGTGGTTGAAATTTGTCTCCTCTGTCAAATTGACATTGGTTGACAAAGGGGTGACGACATCAACGATCTTGCTTAGATCATTAAATGCATGACTGGCGGTAGAGAGCGTTCGAATTTGAAGTTGAAGATCCGATGTAGCTGATAACCATAAAAAGGATATGAGAGGTCCCGATGGAGTCGAAGGAACAGGTAAAAATGACAGATGAAGCAGATTATGTTCTCGTATACTGTTTGCTCATGTTCCTTGAGCTTCCTACCTTCCAGTGGTATGGGAGAAGAAAACTCACTTGATATTGAAGTTATCTCTGAATTGTAGCCTCTTGCGCTCATCGATTTCCATATCAATAGCGCTTGCCCTTCTTTTCTTGGCATCCTTGTCTTTCTCTAGTTCCATTTCGATGCACGATAAAACGCCTATCCAGAGACTGACTAACGCTACGTTACCGCAGGCAACAACAGATGAGAAGAATTCTGCTTGACGTAAGGTCGGAGTTGGTGGGGTGAGGTGTATCGACGAGGTAATGATCAATGCAGGTTTGGGAGAAGGACTGAAAGTTACCAGTAACAGATGGGCCGAGGGAGGAGCCGTAAGTACAAGAAGATGAGGTCGAGCACCCTAGAAGGCCAGTCAAAGATATCAGTCAGCCTACAATATTTGCAATAACTCATGCAGACAAGGAAGTAGCACTTACTTCGACCTCGACTTGCTCAATGCTTACGATATTGCCCCATAGCTCGAGCGCAGCTTGGTATTCCAGACCTCGCTGGTTGACATCCCATAGCTCGATTTTGTCAGGTTTAGCCACTATCAGAGAGTTCGCATTGGGTCCAGTAAACCCGGGTATTTTGATTGAGTTGATGATCGGCGTAGGGGTTAGAGCCTATAAGAGCAAGGTGACAAGATCAGTCCTGTAATATTACACGATCAGCCTGAAATGGAATCACGTACCGAAGCTATATACAGCATCTTGTAGGTTGGAACTCCTGCTTCAGCAAACAGCCCTGTCTTTATACCAAATGACTTGGACTACTATCAACTATCGGGTGTAAAAGATATCGATCGCGTATTGAGAAGTTGTACGAGTACTCGAGTAATGGGTGGACGCCGATAGCCGAAACAAAGTGGAGGTTTCATCCCTGCTCTGATCGCTGTCTAAAAGGCGGGCTTGAATAAAGTGGCTACGCTATGAGTGCGAGCCAGATCACGTGACCGGTAAATTGATTGAGTACGTACTAGGATCCGGAAAGAAAAGCAACCGAAACATTTGATATGGGGTTGGTCAATTAACAATTAATCATATTTACCATCATTCGTCACCATCAATAATAATAACAACATCATCATCATCATCACTTTCTAATAGCCGTGACAAGCTTAATTACTTCTTTGACAAACACAAGTAATCATCTTGTATATACTACACAGATTCGCCAAATAATCAGTCATCTTCCTTTTGGATGACGAATTAGTATATCTCTAGAATGTCACAACCACCTGTGTTGCAATCTTCATTATCAAATCACTCACTCTCATCATTCACCGCTACCAATCCTAACCCGTCAAGCAATAATCCTTCGAACAATGCCAACACCAATGCATCAAGTTCGAATAGTAGACCTGCGGGGAGCAGCTCGACTACAACGAATAACAAAAAGCGTAAAGCTTCTTCACCTGGACCAATAGCTAAAGAACGTAAACAATCTGTACCAATCGATCCGTCAACAGATGACGATGCAGCTTCTACAGTTTCTCGAACCAATCGCGATAGGGAACCCAAGAGGACAAGAGTGCACTTTAGCTGTGTAGAATGTCATAGGCGAAAACAGAAATGTGATAGGAAAGAACCTTGCTCGCAATGTGTAGCTCGGAGAGTGCCTCATCTTTGTAGACCTTTCTTGAATGGTGTTGAAGATCCGAACAGGTGAGTAAAGCTATAAAGTCGATCTCTTCTAGACGGTTGATCTCATCTCCAAGGTTCTTGTTGCCGGGCTCTGACAGTCTCAGCAACGGTATTTGCTAATCTCTGACGGTCCGCAGTAATTCCGACGTCCATGCTCGACTTAATACGATAGAATCCCTCTTATCCCGACTAGTCACTTCGCTTCCTCAAACTCTCACTTCTCGCAGTAATGGGAACTACGTGCCGACTGATGCATCTTCACCGGATGTCTTGACGTTGACAGCTTCAGGCGAAGATCAATTTCATCCTCATGCGGCTCCAAATAACAACGATTCTCCAATAGCAAGGGTGAATATGCCTCACAAACCACCTCCTTCAGGACTGTTTCCTAGTAATATGAGTTATTCTATTCCACCCGGACGGACTGGATTTGGATGGGGTTTAAGAGAAGGAAGAAGGATAAGTCTTACAACCGAAGATAATCAAGACTTGAGAGATATCTTACAAACGTTGAAGGAAAGTGGGATAGGCAAAAGTCATTTAGAATGGTTGATCGCTGGTGTCCCTGGCAGGAGGATGGCTGATGGTTTGGTAGAACTGTATTTCCGGTGAGTATTTCAGTATCTGCATTGCTGAACATTGAAAGCTGACTTTGGACCTCTTCTCAGCGACATCGAGTAAGCAAACTGATTTTATGTGTTAGTATGATATTTCAGCTGACTCTGTTGCACAGCTGGACGAGGTACAAAATGAATAAAGCTAGTTTCATGAGACGCTACAACAAATTCTTCGATCATATAGGTCGAAACCCAACTTGCCCAAAAGTAGATGCAGACACCTTGAAATGGCTGCCTCTTATGTTCATCGTAGTGAGTGGGAGGTTTAAGCTGAGGACTACCTCTCGATGTCAGCTGATCGATCCGCAGTTGGCTATTGCGACCTTATCTGCAACTCACGAGCTTGTGCCGCGAGATGATCAGTCGGGCTGGTCCAGGCGATTCTACGGATCTGCAAGGAGTGGATTGGAATATGCTAAAGCATTGCAACGCGATAATTTGGACGTCTTGTTCGCCGGTCTTCTCGCATCCAGATACATGTAAGCTACTTCTCGTGGTTTCGCTCGTCATGGATCTTCTAGCTTACCGCTATTCTAGGCTACTCACTCGGCGTCCAGCGGAAGGCTCCACTCCCCTTACGACGGCTTTCCAGGTCGGCTTATATAGAGATGGGACCGTTCTCAACATAACAGACAAGAAAGAGATCGAGATCCGAAGAAGAGCTTGGTCAATGTTGTATCATTTGGATAGGACAATATCGCTTCTTGTCGGTAGACCAGCAAGTATCAGTGATGCGCACACAGATACGCAAATACCCGCGAATCTAGACGATGAGGAGGTGGAATCGGGTGATTTCGATCCAGCGGGTCATCCATTGACAAAACCTACACAATACACCTATGTGATAGTACGGTACGTGTGGGGCTCCCTGTGGCTGTCATCTTCCAGACGAAGGTTTAAAGCTAACGAATCTCGGAATCACAGACATAGACTAGCAGAAATCATGGGTCGAATAGCCTACCATACCTTCACCATACAGTTACCGGATTACGCGAACGTCCTCAACTTAGACAGAGAGCTTTTGAGCTGGAGAGATGCCTTGCCGCCCTTCTTCTCGATGTCGAACCCTGATACCTCGCTAGATGCGAAATTCCCCTATCTATTCGTGCAAAGACATCTGTTAGCGAGTGAATGGTATTATACGAGAATCACTTTAAATCGGTGAGTACCGCTTTGAGCGGAAGTCGTACAACGCTCGTGAGTTTCACTGAGTGATTTTTGGCATGGTGTAGACCATACCTACTTCGACGGAAACCTCAGGACGGTAGATATTCGTATTCAAAATCTGCAGCTATCGAGTCCGCGCGAGCAGATTTACTGGGCAGACGATCTTTCGTCATGGAAAAGGGTAATCTGATAGTGAACAGTGGAGGCTATAGAGTGTAGGCTTAACATTATCCATTGTTGGGCAAAACGAATATGCTAACACTGATTGTCTTCGCGCAGGCTCAACTCTTATATGGTTCTAGGTGTTACTATAAAACGTGAGTTATGCGGATTCTGTGGAGGATCATCACCACTGACACTTTCAACAGTCGACCCGGATTCTCCGCAAGCCGACGAGTTGCGACAGTTGCTGAATGTGGTATCCGGTCGAAGCTCAGATGCGCAGGGAAGGATATCCGAACCCTTGGTCAAAGAAGAATTAGCCATCGTTGAATTTCTCACAGCAAAACCCCAATCCAACAAATCTCGGGGTCCAGTGCCGGCAACCGGAAATAGTGGGAACAAGGATGAGGATCAAACTCCTGTTGACCTGTTGTTGGGCTTAGCTAAAACTCGGTCGGGTAGAAGAGCAGCAGAAGAGGAAAAGAGACAATTGCGATTACAAGCTTATCGAGAGGTTGAAGAACAACGTCAAGCCGCTCGACGAAATTCTGGAGCCCAAAACATTTCCAGTCCTTGGGGATACATCGCGCCTTCGATGCCAGGTTTAGATGTGCAACAACCTTTCGGAGGGTCGGCGGATAAACGAGTTCCTAGACCTCTGCAACCTCCTCAACCCGCTAGAAGGGCGGATGGAAGTATACCCGATAGTACAAATTGGTCACCTGAAATGGCTTTCAACTTTTCCGGTAATTCAGGTTCAGGTGGTGCACAAGGCAGAAGACCAAGTTCATCAGGTCAAATAGGATATAATATCAATTCTCCTACTCATTCTCTTATTGCATCGTCTACTAATTCGACTAATAATGATCATCAACAACAACAACAAAACGGAGGACATGGATCATTGATTTCACCGTTTGGAAACCTCAACAATAACAATAATGGAATGGGTTTGAACTCGCCGAATGACTTGAATCAAGGTATAATCTCTGATGGGTTCAGTTTCCCTGAACAAAGTCAATCCTCTAATGCCTTTGTAGGAGAAGGAATGGGTAATGATCCAAATGGAGGGAATCAATTTAGAAATGCTCTTTTGGATTCCTTCGACTTTAGTGATCTAGGTTTGAGTTCTACGTCTTCCAATAATAATAACAATAATAACAATTATGGAAATGGTTTAAATAATAACATAGGAGGAGGAAATGGTGTTGTTGGTGGTGGATTTAACTTGAATCTCGATTTAGGATTAGGTGGTAGTGGTGGATTTAATCCATTTGCATTACCGCAAACTGAAGAAGGGTGAGTAGTGTTCCCTTTTTCCCTCAAACAATGTAGTTTTTCAGACATGAATGATTGACTAATTTGATTCTATTCTCTTATGCAGGAGCGAACCGACTATGGCAGAAGATGATCAAACTATATTCTTGAATTATATCTTGAACAAATTCGCAAATGCTCAACCTGATACTTCATAGTTGTCGTTCATGGGGTGTTGAGGGTACAAAAGTAAAGAAATACCGAGTCGGAACAAATGGTCGTATCGGTATATAATGACTGCGATATGAACAATCAAATACGTTGCAGTGTGGCTTACGATCTTATATAGCTGTGGTTGCATAGCAAAGAATATAAGGGGTATTGAACTGAATTATATCTGACCTCTATGCACGACATGCCATGTTAATTTCCGTCTTTATTTGCATTGTCAGCATATTTGTGGTAGGAGTTGATTGCCATGAGTCGATGATAAGGAAGGACGGGTAAAATCTCGGAGTGGACGAGCAAAGTGGAGGTAGTTCATACCGAATTGAGGTTTTGTAAGAAAGCTGCACCGATATATTCATTCAATTTCATAACATTGACGTCAATACAGATAAATAAACCCAATCAGTTTAAATGAGCAATTCGATTGCGGGTGGTGGATTCAAACCACCTCCATTTGAATCTAATAAAATACCTGAAGGAATAAAATCAATACTTACGTCTGAAGAAGAAGAAGAAGAAGAAGAATGGATTCCAATAATTTCATCAAAATGTTATTTTCCAATAAAGATTTTTTTTTCAACAATAAAATCATTATCTTTACATCCTGAAAGAAATTCTTCTTTAATTTTAAGAGCTGATATTTTACCTTTTAATTCGACTGATAAAAATAAAGATAAAACTTTCATTTTAAGGGATTCTAATGATAAATTGGAATTATTTGAAGAATTAAATGTTAAATTATTACCTAAACAACCTAGAAGAGATTCAAAAATTGATCAAAATATATTATTTTATCGTTCTAATACTGAAAGTATAGAAGAAGATGAAATTAAAGGGAAAACAAAAGAACATGGTTTAGTAATTACAATTCCTCAAATTAAATTTGAAAATGAAATTCCATTTTATCATCCAAAAGTAAAAAAATTAGCATATCATTATGAATCTATAATACCAGAAGAAAAATTTAATAAATCAGAAACAAATAAATTAAAAGAAGAAGAAAGTGAATTACAAAAAGAAGAAGAAGTAAAAGGTATAATTTCAATACATTATCTTCCATTTAAAAATTCAGAAATTTCAAAATTAAATGAAAATTTAGAAACTCTATCTATAGAAGAAGAAGAACAAAATTTAATACCAGATCCAGAATTAATACCTAGATCTAAAAAAATTAGAAAAAGATCACCTTTAGCTGGACCTTCAATTGAAATAGATTCCAAAAAAAATAATGAAATTATAAATCCACCTGCAATAATTTTAAACCAAAATGCAGATATTCCAATTAATGTTAAAAAAGATAAAAATGGTAGAATTGCTTCAGAAGGTTTTGAAAGATTATTTAGAACTTCACTTTCTTTATTAGAAACTATACATAGACATGGATATGGTCAATTAGTTGGATATCAAAAAAGAAGAATACATGATGTGCGTTATATTTTATTATTATAAAATTCTTCTCGCATGGATTCGTGATTTATATGAATATGCTGACGATTAAGTAAAAATAAATAGGTCATTGTACCTAGAGATAATTTTCAAGATCTTTATTTAATCTTAAAAGATCGTCATAGACAATTAGATTCACGTGCACCAAAACAAGGTGGATTAAGTAAATTGGAAGATGTAAAAAGGCATGTATGGAAAGTGAGTTTTTCGACTTTAGTCATTTCTTCGTCTTACCTCAAAACATGCCAACAATAATTATCAGAGGCAATCCCTTTTATCCACTCCCGATGATAATTCTTTACCTACCAAAGTTGACCTTTCCGAATGGGGTGAACAGGATATAGCTATAGCTGCTTTTTTGATGTTACTTTGGAAAGATATGTATCCTCCTTTACCTTTATCCGAAGTTGTGTCGAAGAATGAAGAGATTCAAGAGGAGATCAGAGAATGGGATACTTGGGGAAGACCGGAAGGTGGTTTTATTGATTTGGGCTGTGTGAGTCAATTTCCATTTGTGCAAAGGTGATAGTGTTGAAGTATCATCGTGCAGGGTAATGGTTTGCTTGTACATATCTTGATATCAGAGGTAAGTTGTACATTGCCCCACAAGGCGCCAATCACACAAAGCTAATCAAATATGTAGGGATATAATGGCAAGGGATACGAATTACGCTCAAGACGAACTTGGCCACTTTACCCTTTGAAAACTCAAGAAGCTTTGATAGAATTACCAATAGATCCACCATCTTGGTTTCCAGATACTATAGAAGAATGGCAATCAGGTATATGGCCAAATAAACCAAAAGACTTGATTGGTGAAAATTCATTCTTAATAGGTAATCATGCAGATGAATTAACAGTGAGTTTACAATTTACATCTTGAAGATAAAGCCTTAAGCTAATTTTTGAATTTTTTCCAACAAAGCCATGGATTCCACTTTTATCACTTTTACCATCTATTCCTGTACCTTATCTATCTCTTCCATGTTGTTTACATTCATTAGATTCTCATTTTGATATATTAGATTTTATTGCACCTGAACATCCTCATTCACCTAAAGGTGGATTTGAAAATGGTTTAGAACCTGGAATTAGTAGATATCAATCTTATTTAATTTGGTTAGGTTGGTTTGGATTAAAATGTGGTTGGTATTGGGAAAAAGAAGGTTTGAGAGTACCAAGTACAAAAGGATGGGGTATTGTCGGTAAGTTTTTTTCGTATTTTGTTTCTTGTTTTATTCTCTTCAATTACTTTTGAGCTAATGTTTTGTTTATTTTATGAAAGCTCGTAAAAGGTGGACAACTAATGAAGAAAATAAAGAATGTAGAGAATGGGCTTTGGAACAAGTTAATGAAGTTAAGCGTAAAGGTGCATTCAAAGTTAGGGAAAAAGAAGGAAAAGATCATTTATGATTTAGTTGCTTTTGCCACATTTGTTTTTGAGATCTGTCAAGGAGAATACTATATTTATACCCAGCACAAAATATACATTCAATCATCTATTCTATATGTATCAAGTAAGAGAATGATCATTTCATGAAAGTCTGCATGTAGAATCTGCCTAAAACCCTAACTGAATGGAGCATCGCCTATAACCTCAGTTGATATCGTTCCTAATACTGAATAAAACGATCAAAGCGTTGTGTATAAAGTGATGAGTGATGTCACTTCAATCAATTCCAGAACTGAAGGAATACATCCACTGATGACGCTCAGACTTCCTTTGTTGATATCAATCATGACGATAAGAAAGATTCGCCGTTTCTTCGAGTAAAAGGTGTCTTTAAAAACAATATAAATCATACTTTGAATATATCAAACAGGATCGTATTATAAGTATTTTTTTATCAAATTCATACCAGTTGATCACGATAAATCTCTTTGAACAATTCCAAGATGTCCCAACAGGATAATGAACAGTAAGTTAAATATTCATTTGGAAAGACGAGAACTAAATTTACTGTTTAGTAATACACCTTCAGGGGAAGAAAGTAAATCGAGAAGAGGATCTTATCATGATTCATCTAGGGGAGATGAAGATGATGACAACAATGAGACTAAGAATCGATCGAATGATGAACAGAAGAATGTAAATGCGGGAAATGATGATAAACAATATGAGAATCAAAATGGGATCCATAAACGCGATGATCAAAGCAAAGAAGTAAAATCAGATCAAGACAACCAATCAAAAGATGACGATTTTGCTCAAAGTCAAGAAGGTTCTCCTTCGCGAGATGATACTAAACAGATGAATGAATCAAACAACGTAAAAGGGCAGAGTAATGAAAAAGACAAGAACGATTCTTCATCTACGGCTTCAGACAACCAATCATCTGCCTCGCAGAACGATGTCACCGAAACTCCACCTACGTCAACCAATACAAACAATGACGAAAACAGCAAAGATGATCATTCCAAAGCTGAAAGTGAACATGAAAACCAAAACATAGATCAATCACAGCCAGAGAACAATCAAACCCTTTCTCACAATTCTCAAAGTAGACATTCAAAATATTCAGATAGAGAAGAAAAATTACGTGAATTTGAACATTCCAAACCTACTGATTTCCCCGAAAATCAAAGAGAAGAAGAATTGAATAGAGTAGTCAATAGAAAACCAGGTTCTAGGGAATTACAACAGAAAAAGCAAGGTAGATTAGACAAGCCTCCTTCATCAGAATACGATGCTCAAAAATCTAAAAAGACGCCACAGAAAGGAGATGGTCAGCAAGGTCCACTTGGGAATGTAGGTGATTTAGGAGGTGTCAGTAATCAATTAGGTGATTTAGGTGGAGTTACAGATCAATTAGGTAATGTTGGTGATGTAGGTGGTCAGATTGGTGATCAAGTTGGACAAACTGCAGGTCAATTAGGTGATCAAGTTGGAAATGTTACAGGACAATTAGGAAATCAAGTTGGAGAATTAGGAAAAACAGTTGGTGGGATTGGCAATCAATTAGGTGAAACAACAAGTGGATTAAATGAAAATGTAGGAGGAATCTCAAAAGGTTTAGGAAATACTTCAAAACAACTTTCTAATTCTTTAAATAATGTGGGTGATAATGCATTAAAACCACTTAAACAAAAAGGTGGTTTATTAGGTGGAAATAAAGATAAAAAAGATGAAGAAAATGAAGAAGATGAAAAAGGTGCATTAAAAATTAGAATTCAATTAGATCTTGATGTTGAAGTTCATTTAAGTGCTAGAATTAAAGGTGATATTACAATTGGTTTATTATAAGTTAAGTTTGAAAAAACTCTAGTTTTGTAAAGTTTGTATATGTTCATTCACATCAAATATGCATACACGGATATTACATTTAATGTATTTAATCTTTGTATCAAGCAGTAAGTGAGCCAATAAGCTCATTTATTTCCCAATTTAAAATATACAAAATTGTATCATGTATAAAACAGTTAATAAATTTTTAAAAGGGGTTTTAGAATCCTAATCCATTTCGTTTAGCTTCACTACTATTTCCTCCACCACCTTTAAGTTTTATCCAAGGAAAAAGAATTTCAAGATCTTCAAAACCAATTGAAGCGTACATTCCATTTTGACCTAAAATAGGATTTGGGCCTTCTAAAGGTAAATTTGTATTAACACCAGGTGGATGTGGAATTGAACGATATGAAGGATGAAGTTGTGCAATTAATCTAAAAAATCAATCAATTATCAATTATAGATTTACTTTTTTAATTTAATTTAAAAAAATTGTTTTTATTCTTAAGAAATAAACTTACAACATTGGTCCAACCCATCTACGTCTTTTACCAATTTCATTATCCCATTCTGCCATTCTTTTTCCATCTTCACCCCAACTTACATCTCCACCCCATAATCCACCTTCATATTCATCTTCAATTTCATTATGATTTATTCTTAAATCTTTTGTTTTTAATGTTGATTCTTCAACTGCAATTTCAGTTTCAGTTTCAGGTGAAAAAGTGAAATTAGGATAACGTGAATGTGATAAAGCAGGTTGAGGTTTTTCTAAAATATCATAAGGTCTATCATTTACTAATTGAGTTAAAGGATCTGATTGAATATCTATAACAGATGTATCTGTATCAAGATCTTTAAATGAAATTTCTTTTAAAGCTGGTAAATCTTTATTAGCAATTGAAGATTGTCCAAGTGGCAAATTACTTGAAGTTCTAATTAAGTTATCATTATTTGAACCAGAAGTAGATTTATTTCTACCAAAACTCCAAGTTCTTCTTCTTCCTTCATCACTATCTCTACTTCTAACAGCAGTTAAAACTCCACCTAAATTACCTAATGAATTTGATAAACTTCCTCCACCAATTATAGGAATTGAATCTTGAATTTGACCTATTGTACTTGATCTTCTACGTCCAGGTATATAATTACCTAACATTCTACCAAATGATCCTGTTGAAGGTGAAATAGGTGGTGATGCAGTAGATTCTACATTTAATGGTATTGGAATAGGTCCAGCTGAAGGTGAAAGAAAAGAATTTGAAGGGTTTTGAGGAGAAGATGGGAGTAAAGGGAAATAAGCTTCATTTTCTTCTACAGCTGCTGAAGGTGTTCTTCTTTTTTTACCTCTTGTTTCTTCGCTTGAGCGAAACCATCTTGATTGATCTATCGTACCGTCATCCTGAGGTGCAGATAAATGACGAAGAAGTGGGGGATGAAGTGTGAGATGAGCATTCGGATTAACGAAAAGAGAAGGTTGATCAATCAAGACTCCAACCGCTAGAATTCTGACATCTTGTAGATGTAAAGCGACACGAACAGTCGTGGGATGGGATGAGAAGTTGTTCTGGTTTCTACGAAGCGGTGAAAGGGCGCTGGGATTAAGCTTTATGTCATATAATAATAAAAGTAAAACTCACTTCAACTCATCATAGATTTCGTAAGGATCAAAGGTTCTCGAGTATATCCTGTTGATACTAGCTGAGCCATTTCGATGCAGTGTTACGAATCGCTTTATATCCGATCAGCATAACGAGCCGAGAATGAAGGACAGTCTCAATTAAAGATTATATCGACTTACTGTCCAGGCTTCTTCATGTGTACAGCCAGACTGACGATGTTCGATACGTCCCAGAACCCTTTGTTAGAAATCAAGACCAGTCAGTACAATACTTTTTCGCAAGTCTGGTCAAGTACCAGTCCTAGTCAAATGGAAAGCCTAAAACCAGGCGGTGTTATACTCATACTCATAATCTCAACTCACCTCATAAAAGCCGCTCTCCAATTATCATCATCCCCTTTAAATCTCTTCCAAGAAGGTAAAAATCTTCTTTCAAAAGCTTCTTCCCAAAAATCATCATCCCATCTTAAAAATTCAAAACGTTCAATAATCCATTTAGGTCTTGCTCTTACTAAAATTTGAATAAATAATCTTCTTGAATCATCAGGATCAGGAGGTAAGAAATTTTTAAGATGAGGTAAAACTGATAAAGATTTAGGATAAGGTGGAATTGATAATATAGAACGAACAGAAGATGGAATAGGTGAATAATGTGATTGAGTTAAAGATAATAAAATTGGATGAAGTGATAAAAGATTAATTATATTTGGTAATGGTAAATACCTTTTATGATATTAGCTCTATTTGTATTATGAATGAATGATTAATTTTTTTAGCATAAACTTACGATGCTATTTGACTAAGTATTTCCTGTGGCATATCAAGTAGTAAACACCTTCCATCCGAAGGTGGGATAAATGGATTCCCCTTCAATCGGGATGTTTCGCCATTTGAGTAGACTCCATGACCATTGCTTTGCCCATTGATGCCTTGAACAGACATTATGTCTGTTGGGAGATAGCTGTTTCTGATGCCTGCGATATCATTCAATTGAAAGAATATAAGTTTGCTCAACTATGCTCGATCGCCTGACAAGCTTCGTCATGAATGCTTATACATCTATTATATAATTCGGTTATCTTTTGCCGCTTGATCATATTTGCGGGGCACCAAGCCTTGTAATGATAAGGTGGTTGCCACGTTCGGCGTTTTTACTCAAACTCAACCTTTAGCAAGAGCTTCTTTAAGCGTCATCGAGATTTATGATTAACTTTGGATATTTCATGTTCGTCTTATTTCTTAGTTGACAATATACTATCATACGATCTACATAGACTATAATATCAACCTATCGGTCAAGGAGACTCACGAGACCATTTATCGACTACATAAATCCTGGGAATCAATCGAAAAGCTTAATCATAAGTCACAAGGAAAGACACTTTAACTTTCATAAAAATGTCACGAACAACTTCAACTTTACTTCGACCAATATTAAAACAACGAATACCTTTAGCAAATTCGTCATTAACTATTAGATACGCTTCATCGTCATCATCTTCTTCTTCTTCTTCTTCACCTTTAGAAGCACCTATTGAACCATCTACTTCAGGTCCATCAAGAACATCTACATCTATACAAAATTTACCACTCTCATGGCCTAATTATTTAAATTTAAGAAAACAAAGAAAATTATGGTCAACAGCAACTACTGTACCTACTACTTTTTTAGGATTATTTTTAGGTGGAGGTTATTTTGCTAGTTTAGAAACTGATCCTAGTCAATTGATTATGGGAATAGAAGCTATGTAAGTTTGAATCATTGATCGTATTCATGAGAGGGAGTTGGAGAATAGGTATTTAGTCAAGACTACAAAAGGACGGAACGAGAAGGTGTAGGAGCGGAGCAACGCGGCAGGATAAAAAGAATGTGTACACTCAAGAGATTGTGAGCTGACCGCTTTATATCTTCATTAGGTATGTATATGGAGGAGCAACGTAAGTTTTCGGATTATCGCTTTTATCACTGTGCACAGACTAATTTCGGAATCGCGTGGACTATATAGAATGGGATGTATGGGTAAGATTGATTTCCCTCAACCGTTTAGTTATCGTATTAAGCTGATCATGTTTCACCGTTTGCCTCTCCTTGCCATCAATAAATAGCCCTTGGATATTTGGCTGGACCAACTGTCGGCTCATCACTCTTCTCACTTACTCATCCATCAATATCAAAAGGTAAAAACTCCCCCTTAGAAGTGATGGATAGAGAATTCTTCAATAGGATAAAGAGGAATAGAGCAGATCCAAGATTTCAATCTGCTCAAAATATCATACCTGATTTCTATGGTGAGAAGGTAAGTTCTAGCGATAAATACTTATAACTTGGGATTCTTGGCTGATGATCGCGTCCTTTCGTTCACCCTTTGCTATAACTTAATCCTGATTTATGATTATACTTCCGTTTCCTTCCATTGCCATGATTTGTTTAAACTCAATTTAGATAACGTCTTTATCAACTTACCGAAGGTGGTTGAGGGATCAAGCTGTTTATAAAAGGAAAGCAATGCATGGTGTTCCTGCTGAAGATGCTTAGTGGAGAAGATGCGGGATTAGGATCTCACTCTTGTTTTGCACACATGTATCGAGGTAGATAGATATTCATAATGACATGCATTACCACAATTACATTTGATTGATGAGCTGCGATACTACTTTATTTGTTGTGTTTGAGTCATAAAAAGACCCATACACCTCAGTCACCTTACAACTTTAATTGTAGCATGATTGCATTACCATTAGTTGAATGAGTAGTAAATTGTATGCAACAATGGTTGAGTGAATGCGGAGACTCCATTACGGTTGTTCCGGTTATATATGTTATGCAACAGGTGAAATAGGATTGGCTATTGATGTTTAAATTCCGAATCTTTCCGATGTATGAATATACTCAGGAACTAAATAATTTGGGCTTTGATTGTGATGCTCACCCACCAAAGGATGCTTAGGGGAGTTTGTACCAATCGTATTACTCTGAATCTCATCATCATTATATCCCATCATCACACATTTCTCGATGATTGAAACCACCTGACTTTATTCATCACTCTTGTTTAACATATAAAATCATAATTACTTAGATCGATTATATACATTCAAGACCATTCCAAAGCTTGAAACTTATAATTCACCACTCATCACTCATATACTCAAATAAGATAGATCGATCCTCAATTTCAACATAAAGAAAAATGTTTAAACCCTCAACTACTTCATCTGCTTTACGAGCTATTCCTTCTTCATCAAGAACTATCGCTTCTTCTTCTTTATTAATTAGATCATTTCATGCTACTTCAAGTGCATCTTTAGCTACTCCTTCAGAAAATAAACCAGCACAAACTAAAGAATTTAAAATTTATCGATGGGTAAGTTCATTTCACAAATTAAAGCGTTAGCGGCGAAGATCGCGTAAAATCATTTCCATGAATTTCGTATAATCATTTTTGAAAATCGCCTCAATGATTTGTTTAGATCAAGCATGGACAACACAATTAAATATAAAATTATATGCTAATCCTCTTATCTATTATATGTAGAACCCAGATACACCTAGTGAAAAACCAAAATTACAATCTTATAAAGTCGATTTATCACAATGTGGTCCTATGATGTTAGATGCTTTAGTAAGTAATCTTTTCTTTGGCAACTCTGCACATTACTCTACTTCAACCCATTTTGCATGTGCTTAAGATGTAAAATGCGATGCCCGATGGATAGTATGTGCTAACTACGATCTGATGTTATAGATCAAAATCAAAAATGAACTCGATCCTACACTTACATTCCGAAGATCATGTAGAGAAGGTATTTGTGGATCATGCGCTATGAATATCGATGGTGTAAATACTTTAGCTTGTTTATGTAGAATTGATAAAGATGTTAAGAAACCTTCAAAAGTTTACCCATTACCACATAGTAAGTTGAAGTTTATCGGGATTCTGCAATGTGAAAAGAAATGCTGATTGTCTTTACACTGTGTAGTGTACATTGTCAAAGATTTAGTACCAGATCTTACTCTCTTCTAGTGAGTTTCACTCCCCTTTCAGGTGATAGCATTTAGGCAAATTACTAATACATATCACTACCTCTTAGCAAACAATACAAATCTATTGAACCTTTCCTTAAAAACGATAACCCTCCTGCTCAAGGTGAATTCCTTCAAACTCAAGAAGACAGAAAGAAACTCGATGGAATGTACGAATGTATCCTTTGTGCATGTTGTTCAACTTCTTGTCCATCTGTAAGTCTAGATCGGAATCGCAGTGTAATCATTAGCTTTGAAGCTGATGTAATGATTTCGTGTCTATAGTACTGGTGGAATCAAGATCAATATTTGGGTCCTGCCGTTTTGATGCAAGCTTACAGATGGATGGCCGATTCAAGAGTGAGTAGATCTTCGCCATGTCCTCTCTTTTAAATTCGCGTCTGACCGCTAATGACATTTCGCGATTAATAGGATTCATACGGTGCTGAGAGAAAGGAAAAGATGCAAAACACAATGTCTTTATACCGATGTCACACTATCTTTAACGTGAGTTTCTCCTTTGCAATTGCATGAACTAAAGTCAATAAATTCATCAATATATACTAATTTTTATCGTACAATTAGTGTTCCCGAACATGTCCTAAGGGTCTTAACCCAGCTTTGGCAATTGCCAAGATGAAACTTGAAATGGCTACTGAGTAATCGATATGATATGATAGTATTTAGATATACTATATTCCATTCTCATATCACTCATGTAATTCAAATTGATATTCCTCGTCAATTTCAATATTTCTCTTCTTTCTCATAACTTTGATCTTTATTTGATCTGTTTGTACTCGTATGCATATGAGATAATCACGATAACAAATATGCTATTAAATGGTTGGTGCTAGATATGTTACTGGCAATAATATGAGATACGTATCATTCAATGAGTGAAGATAGAGATAAAAGAGAAAAGATGCCACGGCCGCGGTGAATTCCGGCGTAATATGAAATTAAGGAAGGAAGTTATAACGGGATTAAAGGTCCGATCAACCGATTAACTTAGTCCCCCAACGACGATGAAGAGCTACTTCGTCACCGGCTAAGGGTTTAACTATTTCAACTTGACTTCTTGATTTCTTCTATTCTTCTCATCAATTTAACATAAAAAAAATCCCAATAAATCCAATCAAAATGTTTTCTCGATCAGTTGCTAGATCTTCTTCTACCCTCGTTAGAGGTTTCGCTTCTTCCGCTAGATCAAATAGGAAAGTAGCTGTTCTTGGTGCTGCAGGTGAGTATATATCTTTTGATTCGTATTTAGAAAAAAAGAAAAAGAAACAGAACGCGTATTTTATGCGGATTTGATTTGTTGATTTACTGAGAAATTCATAAATTGGGATCACTCACTTATTGAGAAAGTATGAATTAAGCTTGGAATCTGGGGAATTGTTTCGTTTTGATAAATCCATAATCGAGATCGATCCTGTTCATCCTCCGTCTTATCCCTATCATACATAAATGTAAAATTCAAATAGCGCTAATACAGAACTCGATTTATAGGTGGTATTGGTCAACCTATGTCCCTTCTCCTTAAAACCGATCCTCTCGTTACTGGATTATCATTATACGATATTAGAGGTGCACCAGGTGTAGCTGCTGATATTTCTCACGTTAACACTCACTCCGAAGTTAAGGGTTATGAGAAAGATGAGTGAGTAAATATTCTTTTGAGGCAATGGCGTGAACAGAATAAATCAGATACTTGACAGTGTGTCGCGGAGATTGAGAGAATCAGGAATATCCAAAGAACGGGTTCTAGATAACAGAACGAACCTGAATGACATTAAATGTGTAAGAATACTTGCTAATTTTTGCAATTCATCACAGCATCAAGGCCGCTCTTACCGGTGCCGAAGTCGTTATCATCCCTGCTGGTGTCCCAAGAAAGCCCGGTATGACGTGAGTGAATCGGCTGTTCGCCCAACGTGTTTCTTTGCTCATAGATTGTGATGAATATCTAGCCGAGATGACCTTTTCGTAAGTATCAACAATAGTATTGCCTTTTCACTTGTAACGGTACTGATCATTTGGAACGAATTTGCAGAACACCAACGCTTCCATTGTCCGAGACCTCGCCGAAGCATGTGCCGAATACTGTCCTAAAGCTTACATCGGTATCATTTCCAACCCTGTCAACTCTACCGTCCCCATCTTCGCTGAGGTCCTCAAGAAGAAAGGTGTCTTCGACCCAAAGAGATTGTTCGGTGTTACCACCCTTGATGTTGTTCGAGCTTCCCGATTCCTTGGTGAAATTAAAGGTGCCGACCCCAAAGACATCAAAGTCACCGTTGTAGGTGGTCACTCTGGTGCTACTATCGTACCTCTCCTTTCTCAAACCGCTCAAGGTAAAGATGTCTCTGGTGAGGCTTACAAGGCTTTGGTCAACCGAATCCAATTCGGTGGTGACGGTAAGTCACTTACTCAGCTCTCAATTACATACATATTCAGAACAGAGCTGACACATCTTGACTTCTAGAGGTCGTCAAGGCTAAAGCTGGTACCGGTTCAGCTACCCTTTCTATGGGTTACGCTGGTGCTCGATTCGCCAACTCTCTTATCAGAGCTCTTAACGGTGAATCAGGTGTTGTTGAACCAACTTTCGTTAAATCACCATTATACGAATCTGAAGGTGTCGCATACTTTGCTACCAATGTTGAACTTGGTCCTGAAGGAGTTAAGAAAATTAACCCTGTTGGTGAACTTTCCGCTGAGGAGCAAGAATTACTTAAAGCTTGTCTTCCTGAGTGAGTTTTCTATCCCTTTTTATCTTGCTAGCCACGTAAGAAGATGGTATTAACCCATTCTAATTTCAATTCTCATAGCCTTGCTAAAAACATCAAGAAGGGTGTTGAATTCGCTACTCAAGCTTAAATCTGATTTTATGCAATACAGTACAAAGAATGGAGAAATGCCATTGATCTTGGGTCATTGAATGAAAATGGAAATGCATGATATGCAGTAATTCATCTGAAGTGTCCGTCATATCTCAGTCAAAATGAGAACGGTGTTGAAGCGAGCCCTGTTTGACCGGATTGTCACAAGAATTTCACTAAGACGAACAATCTATCCTTGTTTCTCTAATTGAAAATTCTACTTTGATATGACATTCAATGATTTGCCCTCTCGACCAGGGCGAGATTCGCATTTTGACTGTGCAAGCGTTGAAGATCACTCAGATTTATTGCGGTTCCACGTTTCGGATTCTCTCCCTTATTTGTTTTAACAAAGCCGCAAAGCTGTGAAACAGAATTTACATTTTGATATGGAAATTCGATTCATACAATGTCATTCAGGCGGCCCCAATGATCTGAATGGATCTCTTCAATCCAATTACGAATGACTTAAATTCGCTCTTGGAAACAACCTCTAAGCTATGCACCTATGTCTAGTATATACATAATGTCTTGATGATTTCGATACAAATTATGAGATTATAAGCATATGCTTGACGCCTTCATATTACCTCCTACGTAGCGGCCATATCGGATGAACCAATTGAAAACCCTGAATTAAGGAACAAATCAATTGAGCACAGACGCGTTGTTTATTTTGTATTTGTTTGTTATAACTGGGCGGGTTTATAGAGCGCGTACTACTACTACTTACTACCTATAATTTTCTTATGAGAATTATTTCAATTTCAGCTGACAAGGAACAACATGCTTATAAATGTGCCTCGGAACGGATGGCACAATGAAAGTGGGGCTGTGTTGACATGAATTATATTTATGTTCTAATTCAATCTTCCTTTTAATTATCTTTTCTCTTGATTCTATCTAATAACCTTTGTTCTTCATTTCTTTCCAACTCCGATAATCATACAGGATACATACATTCACACTCTTTATCAAACCAACTAACCTCAATACAAATCAATTCCAAGTCACGGCAAAGCACAAAGCACAAAGCACAATGTACAAACTTACTCTTACTGTTCTTTCCGTTCTTGCTCTTACTGGAGCTGTAACTGTTGAATCACCAGATAGAGATACAATTTGGCAATCTGGTACTTCAAGTCAAACAATTTCTTGGAAAGCAGTTTCAACTGATCCAGATTCTTTCGTTGTTCAACTTGTAAATCAAGTAAGTCATCATCGAATTTTTCAAATTCTCAAATTTCATTCTGCTTTTAATTTTTTTGTTTTACAAAAAAAAAGTGTAAACATAATTACTAATAATTTATGATTTAAAAATCATTTTTAGGCTGGTTTTTTATCAGATTCACCAGTTACTTTAATTTCAAATCAATCAACAGGATCATCAGATATAATTAATACAGCAACAGTAACTTATCCAAATGGAAATTGGCCAGAAGGAACTGCATTTCAAATTAATTTCGTTACTTCTGATAAAAATAATGCAGCAATTTTAGCTCAATCAAATCAATTTAATATAACTTCAGGTGGATCTTCTTCTTCTTCAACATCTTCTTCTTCATCAACATCATCATCATCATCTTCAATTACTTCATCTTCAACTACTTCTACTGGAACTTCACCTACTACTTTAAGTGGTACTTCTACAGCTGTTACTGTTACTTCAACAGATGCTTCTTCTACTGGAAATATCCCTAACTCTGTAAGTTATCATCATTCATCGCACCTAATAATCTTCCACATTTGAATCTGACTCAATTTGATTTATGACAATCGCCGCTGACATATGAAATATTTGATAGTCCAATTCCACAACTACTAGCGGTACTTCAGGTGCATCACCATTAGCTGCTTCAGGTCTTCTAGCTTCACTTGTCGGTGTGATTGGTCTGGCTGCTGCTGCTCTTGTATAATTGGCAGGAACACATAGATAGGACTTCTTGTCAAATGAAACTGGGATTTCTACAACGACGGGATTTTTCTAGAATCATCAACATTCTCTTAACGGACAATTCAATCTTCTATCATTTTATTTGCTAGTTCTTTTTTCGGATTTTTCACGATTATACGATTATATTTCGTTTCAACGATAGATATTTATTGATAGGTTTTTATGCTTATGCAATTCTATATTGAAAATGCTTGTTCATAATATTATTTAGCAAAAACTGTATAACATTGTATCATATTGCATATATTTTATGGGTGATTGAATATACAGATCGACCAATTGCTCAATTTTGCTATAAAAGACCATTCATGAAGCTCAGAATCTCATGGCAATCTAGAGCTTAGTCAAGCCAAGTGAAGTATCCTTTGACCTGACAACTCGCCTTCGTTCACTTTGAAGAGTGTGTATTTTCTTGTTTTTTGTTTTCGGGATCGAAATTAGAAGTACAGATAAGAATATCAATAAAATTCCTTTTGGTATTATTCTCATACTCGATGAATGCTTTGAGTGGGAGGTTATACAAGTGATATTCTACCTGCAAGGTTTATTTACGCGGTATAAATCCAAAAAACCAAACCTTTCCTTGATGTATCACGTAGACAGCAGATAGACAGGAGTGATCATTCTAGTCGGATAGCGTAATGAGCACGATGACACTGTAACTTCACTATGACTTCACTGTGCACATCCTAGGAATTTGTATTTCAAGTAGATTGCGGGGAGGAGCAACAGGTGGGACTGATTCGCCATCGTGACCGTAAGTATCGGCGTTTAATCAACGTAAAATCGGATTTAAACAAGTCGGCCTTGGCAGCCACGCTCAGTCTTCACAGATGTGAAGTCGGTAAGTTCCGCTTCAAATTTGATTCCGTTTTTCTTTGGATTACTGGGGTATGGTAGTGCTCGTGGTATCCAGATAGGTTTGTGCATAGTCGATGTGTAGGCTGGTTGCACGCTATCACATATAGCTTCAAGGTTATCTATTTCAATACTACTCCTCCTCCTTAGCCTTCAATAAACTCACCAAGGAGAATTGTTTCAAAATGGCCAAATCTAAGAATCACACAGCCCACAACCAAACTAAAAAAGGTGAGTTATATAATATCATCGGAAAAAGTAGAAAACCAAAGATGAATAAGATATAAGGAGATCTTTTAAAAGAATAGAAGAGGTTTTAGAAATTATAATTTGGAGGATGCTATAAATGAATTTTGGGAAAGGGGCAAAATACTGATTATATGATTTGTTTTATTTAGCCCACAAGAATGGTATTAAGCGAACTGCAACTGTAAAGTACAAGTCGATGAAAGGTGTTGATCCTAAGGTTAGTTTATCTATCAATTTGAGGAAAAGCGTTTGGAATATCGGATAGGACTGTAAGGTGGAACTGGAATTTGTTAGAAGTGAGACTATAGAGGATGGACGATCGATAGTACAAGGGTGTAGGTTGGAGTCAATCGAGATGAGATTCATGGAACTTTGGAGGATGAAAAACGGCTATTAGAGGTTTGCAGCGGGACGTCGGGACTATCTCCTAGATGCCTATGGATTCATATGGGTGCGAGAGCGCAAGAGATCCAGTGGGACTCTTAACCAGTGAATAGAGATGGACCATGACTGGCTGAGTCAAGCGAGACTACTTAGACGGAACGGCTGATAGGACAAGGACAGTTGAAAAGACGGTATCACCAAGGACAGTTGAAAAGACGGTATCACCGCTATGCGGATTGATGTCATCAGATGTATCTTGATTGACGGGATTATCATTGCGGACACGAGGATGCTTAGAAGAAAGACGTGGCTCATGTTTTGAATATATCAAGGATATAAGCTGACTCTTTTCCATTATTCTTCAATACACAGTTCAGAAGAAACGCTCGATTCGCTGCTGCTGGTTCCGTCAAAGCTGTCCGAGAAGCCAAAGCATCCGCATAAATTTCATTTTAGATAATAAAAAGAAAAATGGTTTATTAGGAGTTTTAGGAGTTTTTGGGATCTTTTAAACTTCCATATCAAAGATGATGATGGATGTATGATCATACCGCATTGTCATATTCGATTTTGCTTTGCTTTGCATGACTGATAAGGAGGACAATTATCACTGTATTGAAGGTGATCTGTGAAGACAGTCAAGGGCGAATACCGATGGACAATGACCGCTAGTCGGAGGTCGTCGTCGAATCAAGCCTTTTAGATTAACGATATATACATGTTGAAATTGCTTGAACTTGTGTAATTGATACATAGCATTATATTACTTTCTCAGGAGGGTTTACCAAATTATTTAATTTCCCACGTACTCTCACAAATCCTCTCCAATATTTACCCCATTCTTCACCTTGTCCAATTTCATCTCCATCTTTCTTCTCAACTCCACTCTCTAAAACATTAAGTGCCATAGCTCTTTCAAAGCATTCAGCAGCTTGTTCCAATTGTCCAATTTGTTCTTCTTTTAATAAAGGTAAAGATCTTTCCAAAAATACAGCTTTTGTATAATTTATCTCTGCACCAGTTAACAAAGCATCTCTACGAAGTAATCTTGAAGGACTATTCAATGAAGATGATTTAGGTGTAGTATATGCTGATGGCAAATTCTGAATTGAGGAAATAACACCTTCAGATAATTTGGACGCTTCGTTAATCAAATTAAGAGGTTCATCAGAGTTGAATTTTTGAGCGTGAGATACGGAAGCTTGATGTAATTTAAGTAAAGCGGATCTGTGTTGTAGCCATGTTGCGTGCAATGAAGCATCTGCATTTGAAGATGTGGGAACTGACAAAGATGTTGTGCTCGGTATAAGAGATAATGCTTGAGATTGAAGAGAGTATGCTGAGGTAAGAGAGGAAGCTGTGGCTAAATGAGCAGAAGCTGAAATCAAAAGCGATATTGACGCTCGAAGAATAGCTGGAGAAGGACTAGAATCTAAGTTGACTGATTCGGGTGTTAACGTAGGAGCAGGTGGTTGTGTAGGCGAGCCTTTATTTGATCCACCAAACCCAAACCAACCTTTACTTTCCTTTTTTACCTCTCTCACGACTTGGCTAACACTTGATATGTGATTATTCTCCATCTGTATACCAGCTTTATCAAGACCCCAAGACCACCATTTAAGAGCTACATCTGCATTACCAGTCCTAGCGTTCAAATCACCTAATTTACCTGCTAATCTCATAACTCGAGCTTGATTATATAAATGTTGTTCATCTGGAGCATGATTCATAGATGTAAAAACTTGTTGATAAAGATCTTTTGCATGTAAGAGTGAATCTGTCGTATTTATCCTTTCTAAAATACCTGCTTTAAGAAGTAATAAATCTAATACAGCTGGATCACCTTGAGGTATACCATGAGTATTTTCAAATTTTTCAACAGGTGGTTCAATAGATGTATTTGAAGAAGATAAATTCGGTGGAAAAACTAAACCTTTTTTTCTAGCTTCATTAATTGATAAATTAATAAATTCTTCAGCTAATTCATAACCTCTATCTATACTCTGTCTTATTCCTAAATTTCCATCTTGTGAATTTCCAATCATACCTCTAACAGCTACATAATCAGGATGAAAAGAAGTACCATTTCCAGTTGATTTTGAAAGTGCTGAAGAAGCTGATCCACCTGCTCCCCATTCTTGACAAATCCAAGCACCTCTTAAAGCATGTCTAGCTTTTTGACCTAATCTAGGGTCTGTTCCTCCTTTTAAACCTCCTGTCCATCCTGGATTTTCACCTATCCAACCATATGGATCATCTTGTCCATCTCTAGATGGAGCAGCAAGACATACATTCTCAACATATAAATGAAGACCTTCGAAAGTTGCCAATGATACTCCACCTAAAGCTACTATTCCATAAAGTAAATATCGTATCACTCGTGAAATATATGAGAAAGCGTATACAGTAGAATCGGAATATTCGGTATCAGACGGATGACCCGGTGGTGATGATGGACCTCGACGAGTTATTTGAGAATATAGCCGAATTGGAGTAAGCTTAGGAGTCGAGGAAAAAGGGACAGGGGGAGAAAGTGAAAATGATCGAGGGGATAAGACGATTGAACGTCGGACAATTGGTCTAACGAAAGGTTGTCAATTACATGATCTATTGGGCTTAGTGTACTCAAACAAAGTACTCACTGTAATAACCTACTTGTCCCTCTGATCATCTTTGCTTCCTGACACGATCGCAGTGGAAACTAAAGTATGCAAAGAAGTGCTTTTCCTACATAACATTTATTTGGTAATATGATACGGTTATTACAGTGGCAACCCGACATTTCGCGTATCACGTGGTCATATTGGTATTATAGATCATCCGCGTTCGGCGACAGGAGGTTCTTTGCACATATGCAAGCATGCAAGCTTGTTACTCAACGCCAAGATCAATTTGTTAAGCTTCTACATGGGATGTCTGGTATGGACGATTTTGTAGGCCATAGATCACCAACAGATTATATTTCTTTCAAAAATTGGCGAATATGGAATTTCCAAAGGCGTTGTGCGATAGTGGTTATTCGGCGGGTCTAGAATTTTATTCTCTATCAACCCGTGCTTTCGGGCTCGTAGGTTCAAATCCTGCCAACGTCGGTCGTTTTTTTTCTCGTTTTTGATTCTCGTTTTTGGCACCCCAATTTCACAAAAAATGCGTTGATATCAGTTCAGATGCTTGATTTCGTATGCTGTCTAGGTGTATACATTGGAGATACAGCGCTGCAGCATATTAACATCATGCCTCTCGATGCAGGTTGTCTTGAGTTCTATTGAGAGCGGAAGAACGTAGTCGATCGAATGATGAGATCGAATGTACTGTTACAAACAATTGCATTTACATTCTTACTATAAACGCTTCCTAAAGAGATGGAGTTGATTATCTAACGCTAAGAAGAGCTTCTTACATTCTTTATCCGCTATGCAAACATTGTAGTCTAATAACCCCGTCCAGTCCTACCTCTACTTCTACTTCTTCCTGAACGTCCTCTTTGTTCTTCATGGATCACTTTTCCTTTTTCCTCATGAACCATATCCAATTCTCTTCCATATGAATACCTTTCATGTTGGATAGTAGGAGTTTGTTGAATTTCCCATACAGGAGAATCTCTTGATGTACTCAAACTCCTTCCTCCTCTATTCACGGAAGGGGATTGACTTGATCTTGATGATCTGGAGGCACTTACGTCTCTTGATCTAGTAGGTGAGACAATTGTAACGCTCTGGTCGACTCGCATATTTGATGATTCGTAGTTTCCACCTCGACTGAAGCTTGCCGAAGCAAAAGTTGGGGGATGAGAAGGGGAAGATTGAGGTTGAATATGTAAACTTGTTCGATTTCTAGATTGTGAGCGAGATCTATTGTATCCTGGAATAGGTAATCCACTAATCGAAACTTCTCCAGATTGTCTAGCATATGGTAATCCAGCTATCGACAGATTATTGTTTATAGCTGGTGTCGAATTATTGTTGGTTTCTCCTCGTCTAGCAGTCCGTCCACGATTATGGTCAACTGCTTCAAGCGATCTGGCTAGATCTGGAGCATCAAGCGTGAACATAGGTCGATATCCACTACTTCTTGATCTCGAAGCGCTTGCAGATCTAGATCTCGATTGCCGAGGATCATCTTGGTAATTTTTGTGCGAATCGGCTCTGACAGAAATGAACGGATCAAGTCGATCGTCAATGACTGATAGACTACCAGTGTGAGGCGGTGGTTGCTGATACCTCCTATCTCTCGACACGGATGCTGAGCCTTGCGAAGCTGTTGAATGTTTTCTTTGACGACCTCTGCCGAATGGTGATCCAATTGGTACAGGTTGTGCACCACTCCCCTCCCTTCTCATATGATCTAGTAATCCACCATCACCCATTCCCATTCTAGCTCTAGATCGACTCCTAGATTTGCTTCGTGATTTGACTTCTGCCCATCCAGTCACCGCATCACTCTCCTTTACTCTCCTAACGGTCCAGCGAGTATCCCTATTGCCGTCCAAACAACCATGAAGACATTCCGCCCATTCTCTACCTAAGAAAGGCGGTTCTTCCCATGATCCTCTCAATATTTTCATTTGTAATCTAGGATCAAAAGCGTCGACAAAGGGTAATCTACCAGTGAGTAAGGCATGTAGGATGATGCCTACAGCCCAAATATCTTGAGCTAAGGAAGGACCAGCAGGAGGTGCACGAAGGAGTTCAGGTGGTGCATAAGGTAAAGAAGCAGATGGAAAAGGTTGAGTAGGATGAGGGGTCATATTCTCGGGTAAAGTATGTTCGTTTGGACGGTGATGTGATATAGAAGCTGGAAGTGGAGTTGACATTCTTGGTCCTCGATGATATCCAGGTGGTAAAGTCGAATGTCTTCCTAGCGGACTATGTCCAGGTGCAAGAGGAGGTGGGATAGTCGGTACAGGAAGGGATAAACTCGATTCAGATTGATCTATCTTTTGAGCCATGTAAAAATCCGCTACCATGACTGAACCTGAATTATTATCTACTAAGAAATTATCCAATTTCAAAT
This sequence comes from Kwoniella pini CBS 10737, assembly GCF_000512605.2. Classification (NCBI taxonomy): domain Eukaryota; kingdom Fungi; phylum Basidiomycota; class Tremellomycetes; order Tremellales; family Cryptococcaceae; genus Kwoniella; species Kwoniella pini. Next base: position 788,808 of record NC_091726.1, read on the forward strand.
CTCCATGTAAAATCCCTCCTTCGAATGAGCCATAGCCTTCATGTAGTACCTGCACAGCGGCAACTACACCAGGAAACCATTTTCTCGCTGTCTTATCTGATCCTCCTTCTCTCTGTAATACATCTAAAAGTGATCCACCATTCATATAAGGTGAGAATAAAAAAGTTGCAGTTGGTGTCCGATGCATTTCGACCAAAGGTAATAAACTTGAATGACGTGGTAAACTTTGCCATATTTTGATCTCATCTTCGAATTTTTCTAATGATCCCGATCTATCTGACAAGTCATCCCTTTTGACTATTTTACATGCAACTACCTCTTGCGTTATATTATGTGTTGCTTTGCGTACAGTCGAAAATCCACCTCTTCCTACTATTTTACCTAAAGTGTAATTTGAAACAATTGCACCGTCACCATCAGGAGCAATGACTTTTTGAGCGGGTTTGAATGACATCTGTGATGAAAAAGCTGATAGGAAGGCTGAAGCGGGAGAGAAAGCGCTAGAGGAAAGGTCAGATGCTGAAGGTGAAGGAGGTCCAGAAGGTCCAGGATCAGACATGAAGGCGGGAGAAGAAGGTCCTTGATCGGAAGAATGGACAGATGGAATACCGCCCGTTGAAGCTGGTGCCGCATGTGTAGCATGATGGGAGAATAGTGGATGTCGGGAAGCTAGAGGTGGTGTGAAGTTTTGATTGAGGGTAGCTGATGCTGAGGTTGGTGAAGAAAGGTTTGAACCGGCAGCACCGAAACTGACTATTTCCCTTCCTGCTCCACCATATATCCCTGCGCTTCTAAGACTTGTCGCTCGCCTTAAATCAGCAGCGGCAGTAGGGTTTGACGGTCCAGCTCCATTTTCATCTACCACCATCAAGTCATTATCAGGTCTACCATATCCTAACGTTGAAAGACCATTTCCATTCTTGTGAAGTTCAAGACCCGCATCAAAGCTTGTTGATCTAGGAGCATTGAGTCGTGATATCCAAGCTGCAGCGGGTGATTGTTTATGAGGACTTGAAGACGTTATGTCAGGTTTGGGTGAAGAGGAAGAAGAGCCTTGCAGCATCCTGCACAAATGACCGAAGTTCAAGGTATCAGCATTGTTCTCAAGCATACTTCACACACAATCTCGACATGGTGTAAGTCGCCTGTCGGCCTTCCGGCCGCATGGTTGTAGCCAAAGGGCGTATGGATACTCACGAATGATCCGATGCTGCAGAGTACTAAAATTTGTTTACAAACGTTCTTCGGGTTTAGGTAGGTGTAATAGATGCGAATCTACCGCACAACTCAATCAAGTTGGGAGCGTTGATCGCAAGACTAGCTGTGAGATGCTGCTAAATGATAGTGTAACTATTTATGTATTGATGCAGTGGAATGTTGATAGTAAAGATGATTTAAGTAAGAATATTCATCTGATTTTATTGCTTGATTCGGATTGGTCGTATATCCGGCTAAATTGATCCGTTCACCGCCGTAAATTAACGTAAGAGGATCACTATAAGCAATATAACGGCGACAAAGAAGATGCTAATATTCCATACAAAGTCGTTGATATACCTGTGTTAAGCATATACATGTGTTAAGAAGGATGATTCAAGTGGCGAGGCCTGAATCGTCTAACAACAGCTTCTTGTATGCAGTGCTCGGTGTCATAGCGAGGGTCTCATCGCCGAGATTCCGGAAGTCGAGGTCGAGGGTGACGGGGCAAAAAGGAGGCTAAATAGATGTCATGTGATTGAACCCATCCTATTTTCATCGGATCGGATCATAGACATAAGCGTCTTACAGACTATGTTGATAATGGAAGTGAAACTGGATAATTCCAATATTTCATTGGTATGCATGAAACTATTTATTTACAAGGAAAGACACATGACTTAATCGTCATCAATAGTAATTACATCTGCGTAATCTTTATCATTATTATTATCATTAACCATTATCACCGAATTGTCCTCATCATCATCATCATCATCACTATCAATTTCCACAGGTTGAGATTGACTTCCACTAGGTTGAGAATGATTGATTAAATCGTTATCTGCTGTACCTGGTGTTGTATCGTCCTCTTTCATATTGCTACTTTGATCGTGAGGCTTATACCTATCAATCCTGAATTGATCAGTAGAGTAATGTTTGCAATAGGCTGAAGCAGTCCGAGTAGGATACTAGAAGTGATTAACGGATTAGTTGTTGTATGATTATCCAACCCCAACCCGACGTTCACTCACCATCGCAGCGAATTTGACCCAAGTTTGAGGCATCTTGGTATTTTTACTATATCCAGCAATGTATCGCGCCATATTTTTCTCCTCTTCCATCGTATAAGGTCTCGTTACCACAGATCGTCCACTAGATTGAACAGTAGGAGATCTCTGGTCTTGAGCCGGAGATTCAACTTTGGCTTTGTGTCTTGATCCCCGAATTGGCATAGTCTGGTCGGCATATGCTTTGGCAGCCACAGTGCTTTGTAAACATTCCATAATATTCGCGTAGGGGCCTTGTCTTTTCCACCAAGCGGTCCATTCTCGTCGCCAATGTGATCGAGCATAAATTCCGACCTATACTCCGACATACTCAGAAATCCAATACTAACTGAATTGTAAGTGTCATGATTACTCACCTCCGTTTTTAAAAGAAGACCAATCTCGACTTGGTTCAATTTACGTTGCGTGAATTCTTCTTCCCTTTCCTTGAAGATGACAGCTTTTTCAGACGCAGTCAACGATCCTCCTTCTTCGTCATCATACTCCGCCAAGGATATAGATTTGGATTTGCTAGGTGAGGATATGCTAGGTCTGGTAGATACCGAGGTTGATGGTTCTCGTTTGTTTGTTGGTGTCGAATCTGTCTGTGTCAAAGAGGAAGTATTGTTTGCAGTTGGCTTGAATCGTCCACTTTTACGGATCCATTCACTATAGAGTATACCCCAAGTAGTTACATGATAGACTCCATACTAGGTGATGCATGGTATATTAGCCGAAAGCCCAGCCAGGTATTTCAATAACATACCTTGGCTGCTAGATCTTTGCCCAGACTGTTGAACGATTTGGAGCCAGCTTGATTAAGTTCGGGACTGCTGAAGATCTGTACGAGCTCTTCATCGGAATATAACTTTTTGTCCAATGGTACTTTGGACAAAGAAGTAGGCAGTGATACGTCCAAACGAGCGATGCGAGCAGGTTGTTTAGTCTTTAATTTCGCAAACTGTCCCTTCCGGCTCTTGAATTTCGATAGATAAGCACTCCATGTAATCGCTGGGTGAACTGGATACTGTCATTCCTAAAAGATGTAAGCGTTGGGGAAGAACTTTGGGGTAATTCAATGCCACTTGGAAGAACAATATTTGGAAATTTACCTTTTGGTTAAGATATATACCAAATTCCGTGTTATTTCTCGATCCTTGATGTGGCACTTCAGCGGTTAGAATTTCAACGAGCTGCTCATGCGGTATCACTGCTGTCGAACTTTTGGTTTTTTGGGATGAAGACTGGCTCGGAGTGGGACTACTTTGAGTCGCAGGCCCGGGCTTGACCATCGAGTCTTTCGCATCCTTTTTGAGATACTCAAATCGATCTGCTTTCTTCGACCAAGCCCTGTGGAGTTTCACCCAGTAATTTTCGTTGTAGCGTCCATACTACAGAATTCTATCATCAGCGATCGTGTCAGTATGAATGGGGTAGAGATATACCTTGGACGCCAAGAAAGCTCCGAGAGCACGTAACGTGCCCCCTTTGACAATCATCTTCTGTTCTCTTTCAAATATCGCTATAAGCTCTTCGTTCGAAAGGTGGTGATCGTCCTGGTCGTCGAATTTATATGGAACAGCTGTCTTTTCGTCCTTCTTCTCATCCTCCTTATCGCGAAGGGGTACGCCATAAGGTACAGCGAAGTCAAATTCATGTAACTTCCTACCCTGATCCAGGCAATCGTGAATCCACCGAATATTCAGGGACCAAATTCCCTCTTTCGACAAGCCTTGAACGATTGAACGCCATTGTTGTTCCTTGTAATTATTTATCAACACGTGAGTGGACTCGGAGTAGGACGTGACCAAGTCACCACTAGCAGCCTGAACATCGTGGTGTCAGCTTAAGAACATATCTTGTTGGGTGTTGAAAACTCGAACACACCTTGATTCGCTTTATCAAAGGTATCCGATCAGGATAAGTGGTATCTAACCAAAATTTCAACCCTGAAAACATAGTCTTCGGATCTAAAAGTTCTGTCTGCTTCGAGCCTTCCGTGGCCGTGCCCGGCGCAGCTGAGCTGAGATTTGGAGGCGACTTTTGTTTTGGTCGCTCTGTCGTTGTCCAGGGAGCAATCTCGGTAGCATCGCTATCAGCGTAATCATCTGATGAAATGTGAGCAGGAGTATCCGCAAGCTGGGAGAAAGCTTTCTTTGGGACCAGCTTATCCTTAGAAACATGGGAGAAATTTGGTCTGTCGCCTGTCACAGGCGTCGGCATGATTTCCATATCATCCTCAGAATCAGGATTATTTTGCGGCGCGATATTTTCGATTACTTCGGTCGGCGGAGGAGACGGAATAGAAGAATCAGCCATCGGTACTTCAGACAGCACGTCTTCCATTATTACATCGGCATCCACTGCTCGATCATCACCTCGATTGTCCATGTCCTTCAGAGGAGACTGTTGAGCGGTATCTTGAGCTTCTGTATTTTCGACAACGCCATTCGAGCCTTCGAACATGTGGTCCGATCCATCTCCCTGTCCATTTAAGTCCTCCGGTAAGGCAAGTGTTGGATCTGTACTCATAAGTGTGCCCACAGGAGGTCCACCAGCTCTGCATCCACCCCAGTCGTCCTCTTGACCAAGAAATCTTCCAGCTTCTAAGCATTTGTCTACCCAGGGCGCTTTCAACAGAACTTTTTTCTGCCACGAGTTCTCTCTGTTTCCATACTTCCTTCGTTTGGGTGCATATCTTGCTCGATCTCGTGGTCTAAGCCAATCAGGATGACAATACATGTCGAAGACATATGTACTTGCGGGATGCAGTATGATCAATTGCGTGTCTTCGTCTGCATGATCAGATGACGGCTGCCCTCCCTCAGCCTGTAGTGCGATAGTCAGCTAAACATTTAACGCTTCTGTCAAACCACATAGCTCACCTCAATCTTCTTGAGCAACGTCATTCTTCCTGGCAGGGCTATATCTACCCAAACAGCAATCTGCTCCTCCACTTCAGGCTTCATGAAGATCCCATCACCATCGGTGTCAAAAGATTCCCCACCAACTGGGTATTGTACGTAATAGACTGGACGTCGCGATGGGCCAGCTTCAGGCTGCTGAGCACTGTCGGCATATACTGTCGAATTATCGCCAGTGGGTCCATTCATCATATCGTTGGTGAGAATTCCGAGTCTTGGGCCATACTCTATGCGTTCTTCTTCTTCCACCTCGTTGGTCAAGGGTATCGTTGGAGTGTTTCTAGTGGTAACAGAAGGAGATTGTTGGTCGGTGGAATCACCAGCATTTGTTTCTGTAGGAGTAGATCGGACGGAAGCTGATCACGGATTTTTACAGTCAGATTCTGTTCGTCATTAGCCAATCAAGAGATAACTCACTTTGGTTCATCTTTCTGGCTACATCTAGAGCCTGCAATTCAAGCGGACACAATTCTCTCGGTATATTCGATATCGATTTGTTCCTATCTCTATCCATATGCCGCTCCTTGCGCTTGTGCTTGTCCTTCTTTTTGCTTTGCTTCTTGTCCTTGTCCTTGCCCTTTTTCTTGTCCTTGTCGCCCTTCTGACGTTTCTTATGACCAATATTCAAAATATAATCAGAATTTCGGGATGCACCGGTAGCACTCGATTCGGCGTGTTCGTTATTCGAATCCCTGTCGTCCACTTCATTCGCATATGCACGTCTAGCTTCGTCCTTGTCGGCTTTGTCCTTAAGCTTCTGTCTCTCTTTTCTAATCTTTTCAGCTCTTTTGATCGAAGCTCTCCGAGCTTTGGCTGTTTTCCTTTGCTGTTCTTTTTCCCGTTCAGCTTCGGATCTGAATGAACCTTCGTAAAATTTGGCTTTTTGTTTGTCTTTAGCTTTCTTTTCAGCTGAAGCAGCCTTACTTAGAGGTTTAAGAGGTAGTGTCCACACTAGTACTCGCCTTTTCTTGATTTTTGGTCGAAGTGGTACACTATTAGCTCCGCTATCTAACGTTGTTGAGCCCTTGACATTATTAGCCGTTGAAGGGTTTCCAGAAGTATATTCCGTTTGAAAATCAGTTTCCGTTATTTGATGAAATTTCGCTAATCTACTAGGATGTATTGACAAGTTTGTTGATGGTCCTGCGTCCGGTGTCGAGGTCATCAAGTGTGAGCTTGAAATAATTGTTATCTTACGCTTAGCTTAGCACGGACGATTGTTCGGAGATGTGTTTAAGAGCGACAATTAATACTCTATCGATTATGAATAACGATAACAAAGGTCATCGCATACTATAGGGCGGGGCACCAGTACCGGCGATAGCGGTGTTATATCTGTATGTAAATTCATTAAAAGCTTCTGTGGCGGTTAAGCAACTCGGGGACCCACATATACCAGTCGCGAGATTATACTTGTAGGACTTGTCATCGTTCAAGTTGATGTCGATGCAATCAATAACCCATAACTTGACATTCTACTTTGATTCATCACACCTACCTGAGTAAGATCAATAATAACGAGATTGAAAGACACAGGACCCCACAATACAGAAGGCTGAAAGTTTATATCAAAGAATTTATCTGATACATCACATACCCATAGAGCATTTTAATTGATTTTCGATATGGCGCCCAAGGAGTAAGTCTATTTCAATGAACACATTGAAACGTGTAGCAGCTGCTGATCCGACATCATTCGTAGGGATTGGGAAAAGTGTGGGTATCAATAGTTGTTTATGTATGATGTTGTAGCTAATCTCATCATTTGTATAGACGAAAAGAAGGTGACAGACGAGAAGGAAGAAAAGATAGTCGGTGAGCTTATTCATCACTGTCAAGGAAATCATGCAATCTTATTAATACCTCACTTCTAGCCCTTGATGAATCGGATATTCAAATCTTGAAGACATATGTAAGCTGTCTGCAGGCTTGCTGGCGTTGGTACATGAGCTTACCAGGCCTTGATCATACAGGGTCAAGGACCATATTCTTTAGCTCTCAAGAAGATAGAATCAGAGCTGAAAGAGATTCAAAAGCGTGTAAACGAGAAAATGGGTGTGAGAGAATCTGATACAGGATTGGCATCTGCAAACTTGTGGGATGTGGCGGCGGACAAACAACGTCAAGGTCAAAGACCTCTACAAGTTGCCCGATGTCAAACAATCATCAAAGCTAGTAAGTCTACTACCAAATAACTAAGATTATCATATCTCATTGAACAAGCTGATTATATGAGACTTTAGCCAACACTATACCCGAAGGTCAAGCTCTTAATCCACAAGACGGTGCTGGGGCAGGGAACCCCGAGGGGGACAAATACGTGATCTCGATCAAACAAGTGGCTAAATTCGTTGTTGGATTGGGTGAACAAGTTGCCCCAACAGATGTAGAGGAAGGTATGCGAGTCGGGTGAGCTCTTTTCAAATCCCTCACGAGGCACCATTGTAGACAGCTGACAATCTCGTAGTGTTGATCACACAAACTACAAAATCATGATCCCATTACCGCCTAAGATAGATCCTTCAGTCACGATGATGCAGGTAAGTAAAAAGTCGGACAGCGCGGACTTGATAGAAGTGCTGATAAATGGTAATACAGGTCGAGGAGAGACCATCGGTAACATACGCAGATGTCGGAGGATGCAAAGAGCAAATTGAGAAGTTAAGAGAAGTAGTCGAGCTTCCTTTGTTAGAAGTAAGTAATGCTTGTGGTCCTCGTTCGGCGCACGGCTAATGCACACGTTCAGCCTGAGCGATTCGCGAATCTCGGTATTGAGCCCCCTAAAGGTGTATTGCTATATGGTCCTCCTGGTACTGGTAAAACACTGTGTGCCCGAGCTGTGGCAAACCGAACAGACAGTACTTTCATTCGAGGTATGTTACCCATGATAAAGGAGAAGGGTAAAGCTGACAGTGGTGCATCTAGTCATCGGTTCAGAATTGGTACAAAAATATATCGGTGAAGGTGCACGAATGGTTAGAGAATTATTCGAAATGGCTCGATCGAAGAAAGCATGTATAATCTTCTTTGACGAAGTTGATGCTATCGGTGGAGCACGATTTGATGATGGTGCGGGTGGTGATAATGAAGTACAAAGAACTATGTTGGAATTGATCAACCAATTGGATGGTTTCGATGCTAGAGGAAATATCAAGGTTATCATGGCTACCAATAGGTCAGTTGCTCGTCATGATGCCGCTTTTGATTCAAGCTGATTATGATGTTGGTGTTTTGCTGATCAGACCCGATACCCTTGATCCTGCTTTATTGAGACCTGGAAGATTGGACAGGAAAGTGGAATTCAGTCTACCCGATAACGAAGGTAGAAGTCATATTCTGAAGATACACGGAAAGAGGTCAGTTTTTGGCTGCACGATTTACGCGTGCATTTTGGCTGACTTTATATCGATGTTCAGTATGAGTGTGGAACGAGATATCCGATATGACCTTATTGCTCGATTATGTCCAAATGCAACCGGAGCTGAATTGAAATCCGTAGCAACTGAGGTATGTAGTATATCTCTCCTGTGCAAATCCCGACATACTTCACTTGTGCTGATTCCATATTCGCAGGCCGGTATGTTCGCAATTCGAGCCAGGAGAAAGGTAGCTACCGAACGAGATTTCCTTGATGCCGTAGAAAAGGTTATTCGACAAGGAACTAAATTCTCCAGTACGGCTTTATACGCTCAATACAATTAGTTTTGGATTCTTGTTCACCAAGTAGAGTATACAATTGTAATAGCATATCAGATGTTCAAAGCATGCATACTGACTAGACATCGAATCCCAAACTGTGATAGTGATTTCTGTACGCTGGTCATCTCCACAATGTCGCACGGTTTTGGCATTTATACATGTTTTTGCATATTTTTTCATTTGTAATGTGTAAGGCATAACTATCATTGTGAGAATCCACAAATTCTCTTTTATCTATATATCAATCAAATCAAGATTGTCCACATGAAATTATCATTGTCATAAACCCCAAGAATACCTGAAACTTGAAACCCTATCTAATCATTATACATTATATAAATATTTATTCCCAAAATTTAAGCATTCAAAATAATACGCTCCTTATGTGTGTCTAATTGTCATTTCATAAAGCATGAGGTGAACCTTCAAGAGCGAATTGAGGTGATCTCATTTTATCTGATACTCTACAAATTAAAATTCAAGAAATAAAATCAGTTAAAAAGAAAAAAACAAATTACCAGATATGATATGATCAATTGCTAAAACTTACTCAATTGTTATTCTTCCAACTTCTCTTTCTTGTGGAGGTTCATAACCGAAACTCATTGGATCACTACGTCTATTATCTCTAGGTAATCTTTCTATAATTCTAATTATAGTTACATCACCTGTAACTCTTAAAGGTGGAACACCCCATAATTCTAATTCTCTTGAATCAAAATGTAACCAATTTGGTAAATTTCCACCATTTTCAATTTCTGCACGATATGTTGAAGGTGGATTAGATGACCAAGTTGCAGCTGAAAGTGAAACTGTTGGTGGTGGATTAATTTGAGGATGTATTGAAAAAGTTTCATTTGCAATTGCTATTATTCTTCCATCATTTGCTCCATTTGAAGATGATGGTGGAGATTTCATCATTGCATTAGTTGCACCTGCTGATCCTGTATTTGTACGTCTATGTCTAATGAAAGATCCTACTTGTGGTAAAGCAGGTGATAATGGTGAAACACCTTTTGAAGGTATAACTTTTATAGTTGAAGATCCTCTATTTTCTGATCTTTGAGGTAATATTGAATTTCGTTGAGAAGTATATCCTTCAGAAGGTTCAACATCACCATTTTGAGATCCGAAATAAATTGCTGAATTTGGATATCCTAATCCTGGATTTTCTTGAATTCCTCCTTCTGAAGGAGCATAAACAGTTGATCTTCTAGCTTGATCATGATCTGCATCACTAAACATTCCACTAATTCTATTTTGTTCTTCTTCAGGTATAGCTTCTCTTGATTGTTCAGAAGGTGGCATACCTAAATCACCTGTACCATGTCTTGAACGAGATTCTTTTAAACGAGGATGTGATCTTGAATCTTGACGTTGTGGTCTACGAGTTTCAAATGATTGTCTTTCTGCCATAGCTACAACAGCTGGACCTTCAACTGAAAAAGCATCTTCATCATCCGTGAAATCATGTTGAGATTTAAATTTACCAGAATCACCAAATCTACTCAAACCACTTGGTCCAGCAGGGAAAGAAGATCCAGGATTTGATTCAAACATTGAACCAGAAGCCATCATTGAATTTGATGATCCGTCAAATCCAGTTCCAGAACCACTTTCAAAGTTTGATCCACTTTGTAGAGAATCTCGATGATTTCCTTCTTGAGAAGAATGGAATTCACTAAAACTAGCCTGTGAACCTACATCATCCAAATCTACCATTCTTGCTAATACACTTGGATTTTGATGTCGAGGGTAGCGAGGTGTGAAATTCGGTCGAGGTCTTGGGATTGAAGAAGCTGTAGAAATCCTATTACCACCTACAGCACCAAGAGAAGCAACTTCATCTTCGCCTTCACCGTCAATAGATGACCAGTGGAACGATTCTTGGGATTGCCAACTTGCTCTTGAGGATTCTGAGATAAAGGATTGTGTGAAAGAACTGGCATCTTGTGATGGTCGATTGACCGGGTCATTAACACCGATCACATCTGGATAGCCAATAAATGATCTTGAATCGCTGGGTATTTGAGGTGACAGAATGGCTGGCTTTTCATTTTCGCTATTCAATTCCTCCTTGTTGTTCCAGCCGAAAATACCTTTTAGACCGTCTAATCTGGTTGGTCTGTCTTGTACCATTGTGGCATCCGTGCTAAGGGAAGCTGGACTTAGAGGAGTATTCTTCTCGTTATGATCGCCAGACTTGAGGTTCAACCCTGAGAATCTAGCAATTTCGCCAAGTAAATTTCTAGGTGGATCGAGGGAGCCAGATCGTCTGAATGGGTCATTAACGGTGACTGGAGAAGTAGCTACAAAAGAGTCATTATCGTCATCTCTCTTGGCTGCTCCTTTATTCTTCCTTCTTCTTCGACAGCAGCAGAAAAACAAGATCAGGATGATGGTGACCAATAACAGAAGACCAAGACAGACTCCCATAGCTATTTTTGCTCCCTTCGAGATACCTGGACTGCCTGAACCACCAGAGGTAGGGACTGCAGCTGTTCCTGTATGAGTCGTCGTTTGTGAAACTTGAGGAATCTCTACATTCAAGGTTGAAGTAGCCGCTAGCTGTCCGATTGTAGCTTCGAAGATGACATCTATTTTGTTGTAGCTCAGTGTGCTTGGCGCCGTCCCGTGTAACGACATATTCTTGGGGTTGAAGGATAACCAGCTTGCGGCATCGGAAGGATTCACAGTAGCGTTTACTGTTGCTGTCTTGTTGACAAGGTAGTTAGAGAGATCAAAGTTGAAGTCTTGACCGAGTGTAGCCGTAGCGTTGGGGAGGGAAAATGTCGAGAAGAAATAAGGAAGTATGTCGATCCCCAGCCAAGTGGTCAAGTAGAGGGTATTAGAAGTGTTCGTCGATCTGATATCAACGGGGACAGAAATTGAAGCGAAAGTACCATTCTGATATTGATCTGGAACAGTACCGGTAAGACTATCTGTTGAGCTGTAGAAGGGGTTTTAGCTATTCTTCTCATCACGCTTTGACATCGATATGCAATCAGTCAACTCACCTGTCAATTGATAACCAAGGATAATCATCGCTTCCCAAATTGATTTCCACATCTCCAGTGGCTACAGCATTCCCATCGATAGTTACACCACTCAAATCTATCTTTTGATTCAAAGTATTTTTGGCCATTGTTTGAGCATTGGTGAGATTTTGATTACGAGCCATTTCAATTGCTTGACCTTGTCCAACTTCTATTGTAAAACTAGTTTGAGCACCGGTGTAGCCCCAAAAATCCGTTCCAGTAGCTACAACCGTATAACTTCCTTCTGCAGGAGCTACACCTGTAAATGTGACAGTTTCATTGTCGAACTTTAGCCATGAAGGTAGACCAACAGTACCCCTAACATGGACTGCATAATACAGTTGACCATTATTCGGATCTTCTCTAGATATTCTAAACGTATCGGTTTGAAATCCTAATGAGAATGACCAGTATGGTGGAATCGTGACTCCTGTTCCACCTGGCATGATCGTTGCTGATGATATAGCATGAAGATTTGGTTGACTAATTTGCGTGTAAAACGATTGATGGACCGCTGGGACAGAATAGTTTGACACAATCAATCTGAATGTGGATGTCGTTGATCCGCTTCCATCTGTAGCTGTCAAAGTAATGTCCTGTTCCCCTTCATCTGCTAAAGCTGGTGTGCCGTGAAAAGCTAAACTTGGTGAATCCCATGATAACCATGTTGGAAGAGTCGATGTTGTGTATGTAAGATTAGTTGAAGAGGTCGAGTTGAAAGTAGCGGGAAGTAATTCGTAAACGAATTCTTGATTCACTCTTGCAACTCCAGGTTGTTGTTGATTAAGAGGGAAATTGAGCGTGGGCGCTGCCCGAATTGTCGAGATAGAAGCCACAAGGGCGAGGAGAGAAGGGATGATGAGCATGAGGGAGAGGGTATCGGCCTTGATCGGCCTCTCAAAGCGAACGCCTAATTATTGATATATTCGCTAATCCTTTGCGTTCTTCCTAGTTCAAGTCTCTTCTTTTGATGGTCCCTCAATACTCTATCAAAGAGTACTTTGCTTCCCGTCTCGCGATATATTTACTCTCCTTTCTAAACGTCACAGAAACAGTCAATGTTCCCCTGTTGTTACCAAGTAATTATGTCGAAATTGTCGAGATGTATTGGTATATTCGTCAAGCGATCCAGCGAAGACGATAAATGGTGGTCGAAATGAGTGTCAAGTCTACAAGACTGAAAAGGTCAATTCCAATAGTAAAAAAGAACGAATGATAACAAGTCAGGAAATCAATGTCCAAAATGACAAAAGTCCGATTTCACAGTCTCAAGTAAAAGTGAGGAACGAAGTGACTACGAAAGAGAAGGATAAAGGGATTACAGTAAATCAATAGAACTCGTAAACGGATGGAACGAAATTTCTCGTGGACAACATCAAACTTGCTGTGAATGGTGACGCGTGTATGTAACAGAAATCTCGTCAACAAATCCCAAAGTGTGAGATTACATTAGCTCAGGAAAGGTCTTACGTGCGTAACATCTTTGCTATGTATAAGTAGGTCAAGGTGAAGTGAACAAGAATTCTTCTTTACACGCGAAGACTGATAAAATAATGTTAAAATGTTAAAATGTGACAAAAGTAAAGACAAACGCGTCCGAAGTGCGTTTTTGCAATTTATCAAATTACCCTATCAGGTAATTTATCTATAAGATTATTCAGGGGGTGAGAAGCCGGTTCGCATTCCTGTAACGTGACTGATTCTCGAGCATCTTAAACGTCTTCCGAACGCATGATAATCAGGATGCTGTTTTATCAATCTGGTACGCTACAGCGAGCAGCCAGATTATTTGCAAGCATATATACACTACATCGAGATTCATTGATTTAACTATTTACATTGGACATATCCATACCGTTCGCCACAATTCCGTTTCCTATCCGACAAGTCTATATACACGGTCGACAAAGGCCTTGGCTTACTTCCTCTTCTCAAATCTCACCTTGAATAGACCAGGGGTCATAGTGAGGTCTTCGACAGCGGAATCGAGCATTCTAGCTTTCATCTTCTCTTTAGTTTCTCCTTTGTGGGCTGGAACAGGGTGAATAGTATATCTAGCCAAGATGCTGGAGATGAAAGAGATTATTTCAACTTCAGCAAATCGTCTTCCTATACATTGTCTAGTACCCATTGAGAAAGCTACAAAAGGCACTTCGGATTTGTTTAGACCTGCTCTTGCATCGTCCCCCCCGCTAAGGTGTCGTCGAGGATTAAAATCGTTGGCACCTTCCCAATGGAATGGGTTCAACTGACAAGCGGGAGTATCGATGTACACTAATGAACCAGCTTTGACAAGGTGTTCGCGTCTAGTGACGTTACCGTGATCGTCCCATGTGTTATAAGGGAGCATGCTATCGACTTTAGCGACTTTGAACAATTGTCGAACGATATCGGTCAATCGCATCGCTTCAAGACCAACGGCAAGACATAATGGTAATCTGTGGACATCTCGGTATGCTACAATCCCATCAATATTAGCTGCCTGTTCAAGATATTGCCAGATTGCTGAAAGGACCTTACATGGTTTCTCGTCACCACACACAGCTTTGATCTCTTTGTAACATTCATCTTGCCATTCTGGATTGAGAGCAAGTTGAGCAATAGTGAAAGCAATGGTATGACCGGTAGTCTCGTGACCAGCACTGCGAAGCTCGACTGATCAGATCTGCCACAGAAACGTTTGACTAGTACTTCACAACTTACAGCAAGAAAATGACTGTAGATGCAGATCTTTAGCTTTCATAAGGGGCTTTGTATTAGTTCTACTCACACATGTTACCAATGACCTCTTCTTCCGTCAGACCAACATGTGGAGCTTCGCTACCGTTTTTGACTCGAGATTCTTCTTCGGCGATGACTTGAGCATGTACAATTGCACCCAGGAGATCAGTTGGTGCTTTAGCCTTTTCCCCGGCTTCTTTCAGAGCGCCAAGCTCGGCTCGCTTGCTTCTCGCCATAGCATAACAGTATTCAAGGAATTTCTTTTGACCGTAACCCATACGTCTGAATTTTTTGGTAGGAAGGATACGTAGTAACCACTACAGCAAAATCAGCACTGTCAGCGTGCACTCGCTTGAGCTTCGACTTTACTTTGCAGTACACTACCCACTCCTGGTAACATGAACTGATAGAGGACGGATCGATCTACAATTTCATACGCCTCGACGAAGCCCACTAAAATATAGCAATACCGAGAATGAGCATATCTTTCACAGAGATATTGAATGGATCGATAGTCAATCACTCACTTTCTTCACCCCTTTCGGTTCGAGGAGTGACCCAGGGGACTTCGTATCCAAAACCAACTTTACCAATGACAATGTAAGTCACCTAGATATCGCGATTTAGCACAATCTTTTGAGATTGGTGAGTACTTTCCATGTAAGACTACCTACTTTAATAGTCGAACCACCAACATCCTCCATGATTCCACCATCTATCAAATTTTCTTCTTTCAGCATCATTTCGACTGTATTCTCCACCTCATCCCAAGCATTTCTGAAAATCTCTTCACCGAAACAACCTCGAATCACTGCTTTATGTCTTTTGTGCTCTTCACCATCTTGTGCGACTATTATGTTTCCACCGAATTTAGCAGCAGATTTCATTCGAGGTATGAAACAAGCTTTCTCAAATAAAGAAATTTTGGTGAAAATGTGTTGAGCGGTATATGGATTAGCAGTCCAATAAATTGCTCGATGTTGAGTCATACATGTATAAGCCAAAAGGTCAGATTTAGGTTTCTCGAATCCTACCAAACAGAATATCAATAGATGATTTGTACTATCTCTCTTGCTTTACTCACGATCCCACTCTGGTCGAGAATAATAATCTTTAACAGGTAAGATGAAAGGGATATGAGGTACTCTAGCTCGAAGACCTTGTTCGTACGATGGGAAGAAAGAATGTTTGACCGGAAGACCTTTGACTTGCTGCGAACATAAAAATGATTATTAAGCTTTTGCGATCAACAACCAAAGTCAAGACTCACTCTCAAAATGCTGAGGTATGAGAAAAGGTTGCTAAGCACGTAGTACGCTACGATACCACCACCCAATACCATAAGATGAGGCACATATTTCTGATATCCTTCAGGTACAGCTGGAATGTAATTGATCCAGCTCATGTTGTCGATATATTGTTGACTGGCACTCGATCGATGAGAAATATTTGGAAAGCTGAAAGGAAATTGAGAGGGGAGTTTTTGACCCAATCAAGTTGCTTATAAAGCACACTCGACTACTTCAATCATCGTAGTTACCAAAATTTGATGCAAGGATACCCTGCGCTCAAACGTTGTACTTATCAGCTCGCCCTGAAGTGGGGATGGTAAGGTAAAACATCAATCGATACCTCAACATATGTCTATGCTCAAGCTAAGATTCCCCAATGAGATTCATCAAGTCCAAATTCATACCCTAAACTATGAGCACGGGTCGTGTCTTTTGATCGTCGTCAAGGTGTTTTGCTTCAAGCCACAATTCGTATAAGCTTATCACGCTAACAAGCTGTGTGGTCTTTAAACCGAGATATATTGCAATCCAACAATCGATCTCGATAGATGTCGAAAATATGGGAATACATATTTCGGTTATATGCAGAGATGAGAAGCATAATTCCGTGAATAAAAGTAATGGGCGAATCTCGTTGAGACCCGAATGATGTGTCAGGGATAGTAGTGATGGAAGAATGAATGGTGTTCTTTGAATGTTTCAGAAAAGGTAAATCAGGTCAGAACCCTAGACATGATGAACGGACTTCAGTTCCTGGTCCAAAATTGCGATGATTTCCGCTTGCTGATTAGTTCACAGCGTTTGTTTAGTGCAATCTTTGTCATCTCAATAGAGAATGTGTGAATGGTAGATGCATCGAAGACAACCGGCCAAATCGGAGCACGGGCGTTCTATCCTTGCCGAAGGCCTGACATGTAGGCATCCTTTGTTGATGGTAATCGAATTTAGCGTACTGAATCATGATGATTTAAAGGCGCTGGGGATCGTCGGGCGCAGGTAGATTGATCATTATTTGTCATACAGATCAAAAGGGCGCCGTGGTCCACGGCGTACAACACATCAAAGTTATGTCTATCGTTTGGTGATAGCACGAATGTATGAAAATATCTCTCTAATCTTTCTAATAACAACTTCTTACAATCTGTACGTCGAGACCGACGCGTGCAAAGTTCTGAGATACAGGATGACGTAAGCTGATTCAAATCGTTACTATATACTATGACGTATCTGTTCGATCGTCGATCGTGAGCGGCAGGTAGAGGTGAGTCTCCTCGTTAAAACCCAATTAATGGTTAAGATTAAACTGTCTCATTTCGGTAATCTAGCTTAACGATGCTGCCAATGGTGCAAGAACTGAGGCCTAAGAGGACTATTAGTTACCTCTTGATGATTATGCATTTGATGACTTTTGAAAAGGAAAAGGACGCGTTTACTCCAACAGATTAGGGAGGATTTTTACCTAACTTTGATTTTCTTGATTTTCTTGATTTTCGGAAAATCTATCTCAAATTGACTGACATCTTTTGGTTTTCTTTCTTTTCATCGACAGTTGACATTTTCCATTCATTCAGCCAAAATCTGATGAATCTATCTTGCTTAATACGATTGATCAAGCCAAACTTAACGTTCCAAACTATTGCAAGACCACTTATAGCCAGAAAAGTAATTCACACTTTCGCGATGCCTTTTAAAAGGCTTAAAATCATACCACCCGCTACTCCCGATTCCCCCTCAAAATTGGGTACAACCACCATCGTCTTAAACCCAAACCCTGATCCTGTAAAGCATACACTCATCAATGCATTAGAACATATGCCTCCACCAGACTTGGTGAAAGCTGAAAGAGATACCACTTCGGATTCAGACGAAGCATTAACGCCCATCACATCAGAACAGGAAGAAGAAGATGTTAAAAATGCTGTAGACGAAGCTGTTGACCGCAATCTGAATAAAAGGAAAAGAGGAGCAAAAGTAGATGTTTCATATGCGGATAATGAAGGATCCGACTTTGCAGCTTCGGAAAGTGAATTATCTGAACTTGAAGAGGAACCGAAACCCAAGAAGAAAACTCCTACTAAGAAGAAAGCTACTCCCAAGAAAGCCAAAGCGAAAGTGGAGAATGACGAAGGGGAAGACGATGATGGAGAGACCCCGAAGAAGGAGAAGAAGGCCACGCCGAAGAAATCCAGGATAGCGAAAGACGAGCCTGAATTTGACGAGGAAGGGAATGAAATAGTCAAGAAGAAGCGGAAACCTAGGGTATATGAAAAAAAGGTATATGAAATACCTGATGTAGAAAGAAAGACTACCACCTTCAGAGGTGAATACCTTTCGCCTTGAGCTCACTCATCAAGCTCGTCTTAGCTAATGCAAACATGTCAGGCCGTTTGGGATATGCTTGTCTGAATACCGTGTTGAGAGGAGAAAAACCGGATAGTATTTTCTGTTCCAGGACTTGTCGGATAGCAAGTATAGAAGAAGAGGGTATGGAGTTACCTAAGGGTCTAGCTTTGATGAATGTCCGGGATCTCAAGACAATGATACAATGGAACGAGGATAATAAGTGAGTGATATCACTCTTCAAGCTCAGAGCGTTACTGATAGAACGGCTTTAGGATCCGTTTCATGAGGCTATCTTCCGAGATGTTCCCTTTCGCGTCGCATGCAAAATATGGATACGACTTGTCATTCGCAGATGAAGGTTTAAAGGAAGCTGGTGAATTAGCAAAGAAGTATGGTCATAGGTTGACGATGCATCCTGGTCAAGTAAGTGAAGCTTGACACTCTTACGGCAAAGCTGGCATTGACCGATCTTTTAGTTCACCCAACTCGGTTCTCCCAAGCCCAACGTCATAGAAGCTTCAGTCAGGGAGCTAGACTACCAATGTGAGATCCTTGACAGAATGGGCGTCGGAAAAGAGGGTGTCATGATGTGAGTCATGTCTTAGGGTATTCATTCGCGCAAAGCTGACGTCGATAACGATAGTATACATATGGGAGGCGTTTTTGGTGATAAAGAGAGTACACTTGCTCGATTCAAGGAGAATTTCACGACGAAGTTAAGTGACAATGTCAAGCAAAGACTTGTATTGGAAAACGATGAGGTGAGCTCTGAATTCCATTCTAACTCTCGATTGCGAAAAAGTGCTAAAATAACTCAGATCTGCTACAACGTGGACGACCTTTTCCCTATCAGTGAAGAGCTTGACATTCCTCTGTAAGTCTGAGGCATCCAGCTGGTTATGAAATGTACTGCGCGCTGACCTTTCCGCTTCTCAGCATTTTTGACTATGTAAGCTGATTACGCATATTGAAACGGCTGCTTTGACTGACAAACTTTTAGCATCACGATTGGATCAACCCATCTTCTGAACCTCCCGCTGTATTGATACCTAGAATAGCGAAAATATGGGAGAAAAGAGGTATACCAATGAAACAACATTTATCCGAGCCTCGGCCAGGGGCCGAGTCAGTAATGGAGAAAAGAGCCCATGCGGATAGGTGCAAGAGCTTGCCTGACGCTTTGCCAGATGACGTGGATTTGATGATTGAAGCGAAAGATAAGGTGAGAATTTCTCGATTGTCAGAGTTACTTCAAGTATTTACTGATAATCACATCTGTAGGAGCAAGCTGTGTTTGAACTTTACCGAATATAGTTAGTACATATGTCGGCAGAGCCTTTTTAGTCCATGCTGACATACTTTGTTGCTATAGCGGGCTCGAAGACGTTATCCATGATAACCTCCGACCACCTGACCCTAATCCAGGGATGCACACCAAAGGACGAAAGTCCAGCTTGAAGAAGAAAACGAAAGAAACGGGAGATGTAGATTCAGAAGGAGAACCCATCAATCTATCGGATATCGAGAAGGAAGGCGATGGTGGCATCGGAGATACGAGTGTAGTCGAGGGGCATATCAAGAACGCTGTCAATGACGCTGGAATGGAAATTGATGGTCAATCGCAAACACCTAAGAAAGCTAATAGGCGGGGTAAGAGGAAGAGTGCGGGAGGTGAAGAAACCGCTGAAGGTAAGGTAGAGCAAGAGGCAACACCGGCAAAGAAGAAGAAAGCTACGCCAAAGAAAGGCAAGAAAGGTGAAGAAGTCAAAGTTGAGCTAGGTGATGAGCAATCAGTAGAAAAGACCAAAAGTACACCTAAGCGTGGTAAGAAGAATGACGAGAATAAGGAGAACGTTCCCAATGAAACGGCGGCTGAGCAGATGGAAGGTCTTCAAGAAGAGAAGCCACAACCCGCTAAGAGAAAGAGCAGACAAAGTAAGGAGAAAATAGTGGCTTAATCCATCGTCAATCATACTGCAATCGGCATCATGTAGCATATAATAATCGTGTAGTGTATCATGCAAAGCTCCAGACATACCAGCAAAGAAACATATGATTACATGCTATATTACGCTAATCAATGTTACTGGTCTTTAATTGATACAGATTACTTGATCTTGTCCAATGGTCTATTGAAACCGCCTCTTCTATTCATGTACTGTCTCCAGGTCCTTTGCTTGTTCACCTTTGCTACAACGTCAATGTTGTCTTCTTTGCCCTGTCCCTATATACACCGAACGAACATCAGCGACGCTCGATTGATCAGAAAAGAAACTTACTTTAGAGGTTCCAAAACCCCCGAATCCCATCATGGCTGCCATTTGAGCTTCAGGGTCATCTGGATCGATCTCATCTTCGGGTTCGTCTTGTGGTGCAAGCGAATCTGTGAAAGTCAGAGAAGTAAGGATGAGTATGATGCAACTCGTGTATGAGAATGTCTCACAGAATGACTGACCTTCTGCGCCTGGGTCATATGCCCCACCTTCCGTATAAACTACACCCTTGGCTCTTTCCTCTTCTCGTCTCCTTCGACCTTCTTCAATTGCTCGTCTATCTAAAGGTCTATCATATTCACCTCCACCATTTCCATAACCCCCATTGCCACCGCCGTTGTTCTGTCTGTAACCTTGCATTTGAGATGGTCCAGCACGAGGCTGGGCAGGCGCAACGCCTGCTGGCGGACGACTTTCATAAGGTTTAGGAGATGGTCGATAGTTGGGATCGTTATTTGGATTATCTCTTGAATTTCCACTCCTCGAACTATCGCGGAAGGGTACGTCTCGAACTGCTGGGGATCTGGTTTCTCGGCTGTAATCATCCCTTTTACCGTCCCTATCTCTATAATCTCGCTTGTCATCCCTACTATATTCATCTCGCCTGTCGCGCTCGCGATCTCGAGGACTATCATAGTCTCGTCTTGAGCGATCATCCCTATTACTACTTCTTCCAGAGTCTCTCCCGTAATTTCGATCTATATTGAAGTTTATGTCAGCTGTATAACTTGAGATGAGCGGCGAATGCGTTGAGGGATATAGGGGGCGACTTATGTGTTTTATGAAAAGGGGTGTGAACTGACCTCTCTCATCGTATCTGTCCCTATCTCGCCTTGGACTCCGGCTTCTACTTCTCGCCCGAGTTGTAAGTCCATCACGGTCATCTTTACCATATCGACTGTCTTTATCTCGGGGAGAGCCGTACGGAGCCGCTCGGGATGACATGACGACTGCTTTCGATCTTTGCTTTTCTTCTTGATTTGAATTAAAGATGCTGATTGATCCCAGGTACTTGACTTGTTTGTCGCACTGCTGATGGATTTGAGTATATGACAAGATAAAGAGGATGAAAGGAAGAAATGAGAGATTGAGTATTATTGAGCTACCTACTTATTCCACTCGAGCTTGACGAAGAACACGGTTGGAATTTGATTCCGTCATGAATTGGACCTTTCTGATTTCGTACATCTGTATTTCTCGTTTTTGTTGTTATATATGCTCATAGCTCAACATACAATCAGGCTTGCCAGTATACTGCGTGTAGACTGAAGCCTCAAGCGATTCAAAGGAATGGCCTCGGCATTGTACCCTGCCCTCAAGCTATCTGTAACGTCCATTGTCAAATCACATCCTCCAACTCGACAATTGACTAAACCTATAGCACCTTCGGAACTCGCTCAGCAACTTACTCAAGCATGGTCTGAATCATCCGGCAATCTCAACGCTTCAGAAAGCTCCTCGAGGTCTGCAGATGTGATCAGGACTGTGTTGGAAGTTGTAGGCAGGGATACAGTTGTGTTGCCAATCACAAACGGAGAAGTAGGTTACCAGGTGTCCAAGCAGTGTGCCAGAACAACGCTGACGAGCGTTTTCATAGCTTGCTGAACCCGACTTCGAAGCTAGCAATGAAGAAAAGCAGGAGTTCCAAATCAGCTTGCAGGATAGACTGGATATAGTCTTGACGTTGTATGAAGTGGTGTACACTGCTTTCCCGGGTTAGTCAACTTCTTTGGCCATTACGATATCTCGGAGCTGACCTATCATGCACAGATGTCCCTGCACTTGAGCCAGGAGCACTGTTTATACCTTTGATAGAAGAGCTTGTCGAGCTGATATCGGTCGATTCATGGCGAGGATTGTGGACTTATATCGAAACCCGTTCGAAGCGATTCACCAAGGTATGTGGTCCTCTTGCAGCCACTGTCCTGTGCGTTTGTTTACTTTCACTTCAGGATATGCCCGCGTCAAGGGGTAAAGCTTTACCTCTTCTCCGTACGATCAACGCTTTCCTGCGTTTTCTACCCAGAACCCCGGACGACTTAGTATTCCGAGGTCGAGTTCATCAGTTTGCGAGCTCGGTAATCAGCGTAGCGGATAAAAGCGCCATCAATATGCGAGGAGATTATGCGGAAGTAAGGACAACTTGGGATGAGGATGAGGATAAAATTGAGTCTTCGGTGGACCAGAAGGACAAGCAAGATGGCGAGGGTGATGTGAAGATGGAAGATGAGACGGAAAAGCCACAACCAGACGCTGAAGACAATCGTGAGTAGAAGCTACAATTTGGAGAAAACTCTGATTGATAGACACTTTATAGTCTCAGAGAGCAAGCTAGATTTCTATCCGACACTCTGGTCTCTGCAACAATACTTCGCCCATCCTCCCTCGCTCGATGGTCCAGCGTCTGGGGATCCAGCCATAACGCCTTTCGAAACGTTCAAAGAGAAAACTGATTCCGTTCTGCCCCATTTGTTTGCACAGACACAGAAGGAGAAGGCACTTCTGGGTAAAGATGCAGAGTCTGTGGGAAAGAAGAGAAAACGATTGGCAGGGGACATGGGGGAAGGTGGCTTTTTCCATCCAAGATATCTCACTGGAAAGCGATTGTTCGAATATGAGGTGAGCTATCTCTCATCCCTTGTCACGGGAACTCTCAGCTCATGTTCCGTCTACTAGCTTGCGGATCCATCTTTCCGTCGCCAAATTCTGGTCCAATACTTCATCCTGTTCCAATTCTTGCTCAACCTCACTCCAGCTTCAGCGGGAAAACAAGCGTTCACTGGCGGTATGCCTAAGACATTTGTTCTTGTCACTGAGGATGAGAATTGGGTAAAAGCGAAGGTGTCGACAATACGAGATGAACTTTTGAGAATGACCGATGGCAAAAGATTTGAGGAGACCGTATTGTCTATAATAACGAGAGAAGTTCATTATGTGAGTTGGCGTGCGGTGTTGGGGTAAGGAATGTTGTGGCTGAGCATGGTGTTTCTCGCTAGGCTCAATGGAAAAACGATCAATGCCCTGAAGGGGTATTTGAGATACCACCTCTAGACGAAAGTACAGCTAAAGAAGCTGCCAAGCTTTGGGAGAAGCGACTTGCCCCACCGGCATCATATACGTTCAAGGTCGGGTCTAGGTCATTATCAATGTTATGGAATAACGGGTTCAAGGGGATTGATCAATTGAGAGGACGACAGAAGTGCGTCACTTTCCTTGATCCCCAGTTGAAGTTCGCTAATATCTCACGAATGCAGGGCAACAAGCCAGGAGCAATTAGACGAAGAATTGCAGCGCATAGAGATGGACGAAGAGGATGATAAGGCCATGGGAATCGAGACTGATGCAGCAGTTTTAGCAGCCAACAAAGAAGTAAGTTGTTCCTTATCGTATGTCTACACGACGATGCTGACGACGCTACTTGCAGCGAAAGACAAGCTTGTCATGGCGAGCTTTGCGGCTGGCTTCGCACACTCACTTGAGACATTTCAAAGCCTTGGCGCAAAAGCGAGACTTGCACGTGCTTATGAAAGCAGTAAAGGAGGAAACCGATCGCAAGACTTCTGTAGTGGAGAACCAACCGGAAGAACACAAGAACGAGGAAGAGGCTGCCCAGGAAAAAGAAGTGGCGCAGGTACAAGACGAAGAAGATGAGCAGGTCAAGCCTGCTGAAGAGGAAGAGGTTGAACAGGCATCAGAATCTCCGATCGAAGCGGATGTGAATGAACACCTCGAAGCAAAAGACCAGGCGAAGCTGGAGGAGGACGTGGATATGGACGGTCCGCCTGAGGATGAGAAGACGGATGAGCCTGAGATAGCTGAAGAGGCGATAGCAGATAAGAAAATAGAAGGAACCGAGGTCGCAACGGAGACGGAAGTCCTGGAACAAGCGGTGAGTTTGCCTTTCTTCTCTTTCGACATATGCGCGATTGACGGTGGACTATCAGCACAATACGCCCATTGCGTCAATAACAGAATCTCTCGTTCACGAACCAGAGACTACGTCTGCATAATTGCATGTAGCATATGCCAATTGGGAGCAAGGTTTATTTGTTGTCTGCATCTCTGGTGCCATGTTCGCCATGAAACCTGATTCATTAATTATATAAAAGTGAGACGTTACATGATTGTCCAATTATTAAACTGAGATTTTCCAGAAATTCTTTCCTCCTTCCTTAACATTGAAGCTGAACTCGGTCCTTTGCGCCGCTCACTCGATGCCAATTTCCGACGCTCCTTAACGATTTGCGTGGACTGTTTTTTGCTGGCTGTGATTTGCGGAATGTATGTACCCAATGATCTAGCAGGGCTTGGCGTTGCCGCTAAGGTCTGCGCTGAGGTACAGGAAGTAGAAACTACAAAAGTCGTCGTTATGCTAAGTTCGGGTGATCTTGAGTAAATGCCTCTCTTAGCAGGGCCGGTAAATTGTCCGATGGTTTCCCCATCAACCGAGAAAATAGGTGGATTGGCTGCGGATGAAGCATCAGATTCGTTTTGTGGATCAGGAGCAGGTGCATCGGGTGGAGAACCCGTATCTGACGAGGATGATGCGGATGAGGCCGGTGCCGGGTCGGTCGAGGAAGATGGTTCGGTGTAGTCTGATGACGGTTCGGGCGGTGACTGCTCTGATGAAGTTTGTGGCGTAGCCTCGGATTGGGGGGATGATTCTGGTCGAGTTGTCAGTTCAAATGACGAAGAAGTCTGCTCAGGCGGTGGCTCTGAGCTAGATGTTTGCGAAGGAAGTGGTGGTGTCTCTGACGATGACACGAAGTCGGAAATTGAAGAAGCTTCATCTGAAGAAGTTGAATGATCGCTAGTAATATCAGGAAGTTCCGCACTTGTGCTAGATGTTTGAGAGCTTGATGACGAGGGGACCACTACAGCCTGAGTAGACGTGGTGATGCCCGTTTTTGAGGTAGTTTGATTCAAAATTTCTGTAGAAGATATGGTTTGGCTAGTGGTACCTGCTATAGAGGTAGTCTCTCGGGCAGTCTCTGTAGTAGATGCCTGAAAGGTTGATGTGGCTGTAGTGGAAGTCTGGAGAGTATCAACGTCAGTTGATGTTATGTGTTTTGTAGTCAAAAAAGTTTCAGTCACCGATAATTCGTAAGTATTCACATCCGTTGTTGAAGAGAGAAATGTTCGGATCTTGGTTGTTGAGGTCTGGAAATTATCAATGTCAGTTGAAGTGATAAATTTTGTTTGAACAAAAGTTTTAGTCACCGAAGTCTGAAAAGTATTTACGTTAGTTGAAGTGGTGAATTCAGTGGCAGTAGCCGAAGAAGTCTGTGTTACTGAGGTTTGGATGATAGCTGTATTTGTCTTGGATGACACCTCGGTGGTGGCAGTCCGATAAGTGGATATCTCTGTGGTAGAACTTTGCACGGTAGCAATCTCACTTGTACTACTATTTATGGATGCCACAATTGTCGGTTGCTGCAGAGTCGACATTACACTCAATGTGTGCTCAGAATTGCCAGTCTTGGATATTGAATGTCGAAAAGTAGAAGTAGCAGTTGGTGCAATCGCTTCGTTGCTTGTGAATCCTGTTCCCAAAGTTTGGGGAGATGATGGCAAACCATTCTGCGAAGGTGCACTAGCTGTGAAGGATTGTTGAGATACTGAAGAAGCGGTATGAAAGCTGGAAGTATCCGTTTCAGTTTGGATAGTCATCACTGATTCGGAAAAAGGTGAACTTTGAGCAGTGCTAGCGTACCCAAAAGAGTACGTGGCGGGTTTTCTGGTGCTACTACTGGTGTCTTGTTGCGTAAGGGATGGTGCAACCGGAGAAGATGAGCTGTAGGAAGTCCTAGCTGAGCTTGAAGGTAGAGGTCGGAACACCGAGCTCGAGGCCTGACTTTGGGTGAGCGAAGGCTGCTGATCAGGTGCGTTGCTGGTAAAGTCAGCTGCATGAACGGTAAACGTAGCGGGATGGGCAGAAGTAGGTGTTGACGGCTGTTCCGCCGGGGCGGCTGAGAAAGGTTTTCCGGTAGCAGTCTGATAGGCTTGAGTTTGCTCCCCTTGGACTGATACTTCAGCTTCGGTATTGCAATTAGTCCCGCACACTTCCTCCTTTTCTTCAGTCAAGCTGTCGGCGATGGCTATCGGCCATCTCGGTCCACTCCCGGATCCTTCTGCCTCGTCACTCCCCCAACTTCCACCCGCTAGCCAGCTCCAACCACCGGAAACCCCTCCCCATCCGCCACCGTCTCCACCGCCCCATCCGCCCATGCCTCGCCTGCTCCGCCGACGATGCCGCTTGTGCCTCGTAGCTGCCTGGAGAGGTAGTGCACTGAATTCTGGTGCGGCAACGGAGTTATCAAAGGGAGTGCTTGAAGTTGTGGGAACATCCGAAGCGTCTCTGAGGGACGACGAGGACAAAGCTGGGACAGTCTCGGTGGCACTTTTCATGGCTGGGATGGCTTCTCTGGCTGAGTCTGACGAAGTACTTGGTGGGATAGTGGCAGCCAGCTGAGCATAAGACATCGAGGTCGCCACAGACTCCGTGCCAGTAGACTGCAACTGCGTTGAGGTCGGGGAAAGATTGAGATTAGTTGTTGGAACGACCTGACCGCTGGTCGCCGATGTGAGATTGCGTGAAGACTGCGCTGGTATAGAATAATGGGATCCCAGAGCAGCCACAGGTAGATACACAACCTTTGTACTGGTTACATCTAAATAGATTTGACTAGGGGATGTGCTCGTTGTTCTGATAGACGTAAGCGGCGACGATGTAGTGACCAAAATCTCCTCTGACTTCGAGCTTTTGGTCGAAAAGGCTGAGGCGAAACCTTCGGTTCCCACGGTCATTGTCGACATTGCAATGACCTCAGGGGTCAGTGTGAAAGGCTCGATGGTGACATTGGGTATTCCGTCATTTTCATCTTGTGTAGGCTCGACTGATGACGTGCTTGATGATATGGTTGTCGGTATCAGTACAGAGGATGTGAAGTCGACGCCTGTAACCGCAGTGGCAGCTTTTTCAGAGTCGATGGACGAGGGATCCAAAGTGAACGTTGAGCTCTCTGTCGCTTCCGTTGAAGATTTCAAGTTCGATGATGAGGAGAATACGTCCACAACTGAACTCATTGTTGCTGTAGAGTTATCACCAATTTTGAGCGACACTTCGACTGCAATTGTTGATCAGATGTCAGGCGAATGACCAATGGCATGAAGGGAAAATGCTCACCTTGCGTTGTTGTCGAAGCTGCGATAGAGATTCCTTCTGCTTGAGCGGTATTGCTTCCTACTGTAACTGAGCCAGACTGACTTGTCAGAAACTCGGAATTGATCATTGCTGTTCTTGTGGATGTCTCTTCTGCTGTGTCAGACTCCAGAGTTACTGTTGTGGTATCCGATATTGTGGAAGAGCCCCGGGTCTTTCCCTCTGTGTTCGGCACGGAAAATGACACAGTGCTGGAGAGGGAGCTTGTGGTATCAGGCTGCTGGGAGTTTGAAGTTGCTGAAGATGGCTCAATCAGGATCGTGAAAGAATCTTGAACAGCAGCGACGGATGGCTGAGACTGGGACTGCGCATTTGCAGGAATGCCGTTGATTGAGCTCGACATCCGTTCCAAGGAAGATGTTGCAAAGAGCGTCCTGCTGACAGCTACACTCTGAGTTGATGTGCCTTTGGCCACACTGGCAGTGGAGGTTTCCGAAATAGCAGATGTAGCCATGCCGTCGAGAGAGGCAGTACTCGGGGTACTAGTCTGAAAGACAGAAGAAAGGGCAGCGGAATTACTGCTTGGAGGTAGTAGTGAGGAAACGGGAAAATCTGTAGCTGTGACTGTAATTCCCAGGGAAGATGTTGCTGATCCCAAGAGAGATACTGCGGTAAGGGACGCATGATCTAAAGAGCTGCTACTTGATGATGTGTTCGCCTTGTCGGGGTCCTTGGGTTCAGGGGTACCCGAGGTGGGTCCAGTGTTGTCCAAGGAAATAGACTGTTTCCAAGCAGGATCGTCTTTTGGTAATGTTGCAGGATCAGGAAGCAACAGATCGGAGGATAGCCATAGATGTGATGGCATGCTGCGACCACAGTCAGTCTAATGGGAATAAATAGATAGATGGACTTTGTAACTCACCATGTTAACGCTTGCTGGGTTGACTGGTCCGTCACTTGTTCCCATCCGTTCTCGTCATACAGTGTACCTCCTTCATCCCAGCTCAATGACCTTCCGAGCATGTACATTGCTGTCATCTGACTCAGGCTCATCACGCAATTCGGCTTTCCGTGAATGATACCAGCATACACTCCAACACTGGATGCCGCCCCATCTCCTTCACTCGACATAGGCCATGATATCGCTTCAGAACCAGATTCAGGGCATATCGGTAGCATCGAAGTTATAGAATTAGGTGACTGAAGAGCGGCTATTTGGGCGATGACAATACATGCTTGAGGTGAAGATATGTTGATTGTCCCAGAGGATTGTGAGAATACCAGCTCTGCAGCAAGCAACAAGTGGATGAGGGTGGGAACCATAGCAAACGAGGTCGGGCCAAGGTTCTATTTGGGCTTGAAAAGAGAGTCGTTTGATCAGTATTGTAATAAATGAGTGTGGATGACCTCTATGGTACTTTGGGTCGATACATGAAGAACCAGGCTTGTAGATCTTTCGCTGCGAGCACGACAAAATATGTGGATGACGAAGATGATAAGATACGAAAGATTTGATGGGTGTTGAAAGTGATGTCCTCAAGGTTAGGAGATAAGCAAGTTCGAAGAGCGATGTTCCAATTGTTCACGATAATAGGACTGAACAGCCTGATCCTCTGCAAGGACGATAAAGCTAAAATTGTCTACTGATTTACCATAGATACGTTCAATCGAAGGAATCCTATTCCAGATGTTTCAACTGATCCTTCCTTTCACCTAACGAAGAACACTGGCCGGAAGTGAACAAAGGCCAAAGGACCTCAACATGATTGGATGATTCCTCCTGGAAGGATAATTCAGCTGTGTTCCTGTCAGCACACAAGGCTGCATAGCTAGATCACGCTCAGCAGTCAGAGTGACAGGCGTGCGTCATGCCCTATTGCTTTTATCAAACAAAATCAGCCGCCACTTCGCCACCATACAAGGACAAGGGATGGAAGAAGGTGACCGTGTGAGAGTGGAGGTGTATTGTGACATTCGCACTGTGATGCAATCCGTAATAATCTTATAACCGGACTAACCACTAGAGTTGATCATTTCCGAGATGTATACTTATCCTACAAACTTACTCTCCATAGACCTTCCACTCCCTCTCCAGAGCCTTACACCAGAAGAATACAACTCAGCGCCATTACGAGTCGCTCTGCCGTCAATTCATATGTACACTCAATCCTAGGACATCACCGCGACAGCCAAGAAACACTATAGCGGTTGAACTCGGCAATCTCGTTCACATCGTTATCATTCCTGACCTAATCCAATCAACGAGCTATCATGGGTCGAACGTTTCGTATATATCTCGCAGGAGAAGCTGTCTTGACATGCAAACAGTGTGGAAATCATTTAGCTGTTACAGAAGGTATCATGTCAAGAGTGAGTACATATACCAAGTCGCCGGTGGCAAATATTGCCCATTCATCGTGCACTGGTAGCTGATAATGCGGAAATCGATGGTAGCAATTCACTGGGCAACATGGTAGAGCTTTTCTAGTACAGCAAGTGTAGGTTCTTCGTCCTCCTTGCCGCAGTATGTAACCTGACCGAATGATTTTAGGGTCAATACGTATACCGGAGATGCGGAAGATAGAGAGATGAGGACTGGGCGTCATACGGTCAGGGACGTTTATTGTAGGGTCTGTCATTCGACGTTAGGTTGGAAGTATGTAAGTTTGGACTTTCCGATATACGGATGAAACTCAAGCATCATTTCCGAGTATCTCTGAGAAACTTTAGCTGATATCGCAATTGGCGCTGATAGGATTTCGCCTTCGAGCATGACCAGAAGTACAAGGAAGGCAAATACATACTTGAAAGGGAAATGATTGCAGAGAAACCCGAGTCGAAACGTGACCATGGCCGCCCGAGGATCGAAGAATTACCAGTACGAGAGTTATTAGCAAGAGTGTAATCAGCTCTCACCCTCATCACATTTCATTTCCGTATCACCCTCTATCACTGTATCGTTATTTTCCCCTATCATAACTACGTTCAATACTAATTTCGAAAGCTTATATCTGTTGTTGTCATCCACCCTTGATCGTATTCATCTCTGTCACGCGTTACCCGTCATAATTTGGTTGTTTATTGGGATTAGATACCCGTTTATTGTGCTTGTACTTGGTGTCAATTGTTAATGAATGGAGTAACCTAGACACCACGTTTGAATGATATCGTAGTGACAAGAACTTACATCAATACAGGACTGAAGCTGAGAATGGCCGGACAAAGGACTCTGACATTTACTTCATCTGGATTTTCTCAGGCGGTAAATGATGCCAATTTCGTCCCAATTAATGCAGATCGTTCGCACCCTTCAGACACGCATCTCGATCAAATCTTCCTCGAATACCCGGGCATCTCTCATGCAACTTGTAGGGACTCACATGCGGTCTCTTGCTGTATCTTTTTTCGATTGCCTTTGGCTGCGACAAGCAACCGAATTTCAAAGGTGAGCCTTTGATCCTCCTGATGTCCCTTTCACTTCTTAGCTTCTTATGCATCATAGTATCAAAAGGACAGATTCACCCCTTGTATTCTCACAATCTCGCTTACCCTTTATAGATTCATTCATGTCAATCTTACAATTCTGGCTGCCAATCGTAATCCTCGGTAATTGGCTACTCAAAGTCTGTTCGATTGGACTCCCATCATTCGTGTATCATGAATGCTCAAATGCCTTGTAAGTCAGTCGAGAGCGTGCACTTTGCATGAACAATAACATGCAGTATAAAGCAAAATGAGATGCGAAGCAACCTTTCAAGAGCTCTAGAGGCTTTCCAATAAACTTGGATGGCTTCTTCCTATTCATGAGACTCACCGCGGTCTTTTCCAGTTTATCTCCTTTCCACATGTCATCATACCTCGACGCAATTTTGCATTCATTCCAAACTCAAGTCATTACCCTTTGATTCCAAGACGTCATAACAAACTTGCTCATTAGTATCTCATTAGTATCTCATCAATAGCCTACTCCAAATAAAAGGATTAGAAACCTGTTTCACCCATTCTTTCAAGCATTAAAAGGATTGATCCTTTCACTTTTCACAACTCCCTTCTACCGATAAAACACTTTCACGACATTTCCATTTGGGTGTAATAAAGAGTATACTTTTCCTTTGTGTTGTGGAGCTCCTTTGGAGTCTTAGTCTATTCATGTCCTTTGACTTGCCCTATATCAAGAATAATTCATCAATCACACACACTGCGCTCACAAATGACACTCTCTGCGAAATCTAGTTCCCATCAAGCCCCTCATCATTTGATCCAACCTCTCAATCACCCAAAAATAAAAATAAAAATAAGTACAAACAAAAGCTAATCACCAAAATTGTAGCACACATCTTACTATAATCCTCTTTCTTGAACACTTCTGATATCTTATATCCTGCTTTCACAACTATATGGTAAGTTATGTGTGCCCATCAAGACCAAATCATGGCTTCCTCGCCCGAGATATCTCCTCAAACTCCCAGAATGAGTGTATCACCACCCTTGAGACATCTTTCCATGTCTGTCTCGGCAGCCTCTTCGAGGCATGGCTCCATTCCGGTATATGCTAGTCCACCAAGGGATATTCGAGCTCTGCTCTCTCACTCTCCTCCCATCAGTCCCATCTCGATCAAAATGGAAACAGTAAATCCAGATTCCGATAGCGTGCAAAAAGGTAAATGAGCATGGACTGGCACTCCTTTCACAAGCAAATTGAGCTAATATGAAAAATCGTATGACATAGGTTACATTCGATCTACTGTTTCACCTCCCAGCTTTTCGAGGGACTTACCGCCACTTCAGCCATCGGTACTTCCTACTCTACCTCGCCTTACAGTCCCTCGACCACTTGCCGGGCACAGACCTTCCGGACCAAGTAAAAGCGGACGAGGTACAGGATTCGGCCTTGACGCTTTCAAACTTGGTTCGCCACCTAAAAGTCACCCTCAACCGATTGGAAGTCCTTCTCACAATCATTCAAGGTCATTTTGGATACCATCCTCACAAATTCGAAATGAACAACGACCTCAACATCAGAGATTGGCTTCTTTGCCATCTCTGAAGATTGGCCACAATCAAGAGCCTATTTACCCTACACCAGTATCGATCGCTTCTCAACGTGGGTTCTCCAGGTCAACAATCACTCCTGCGACCCACACTCACAGAGCCCCCCATGAATACCAGGTCTCCTCCAAGCCATACGCTCATTACAGATCAGGCTCTACGGGATATTCTGCACAACTGCACCATCGTTATGGTCAACCTGTGTTGCATAGGCAACATCCATCAAGTGGAGATCAGATTATTCGAATCGCTCCTCACCCATTGCCCCAGGGTACATGGGCCGCCCCCCCACCCCCACCTGCTCCTGCAATGCCAATCTCGACCAGAACTCAGAACATGGTAAGACCAAGACTACACATTCATCCATACGCCCATGCTATGAGGGATCCCAGATATCATTCAGCAGATGGGCCTGGCCTTGGTAGTCAAACTCAATTTCATCCCGGATTGGCACATCACGTCTCCATATCGGAGAGCGGAAGAGAAAGCATTTTCACAAGTCCATCGAGCGGGATCAGTCCCGGTAGTTTCAAAGCCCCGAGAAAGCGAGGTGAGCAGGCTCTGCTATCAAACTATATACAAGTTGAAATACTGAGGCTTTGATATCTCTTTTTCTTGTTACAGCCGATGACTCTCAGCTTGCAATTCTGAGCGACATATTCGAGAAGACCGCATACCCCTCGACGGATGAAAGGGATGAACTTGCCAGGAAATTAGGTATGACTTCGAGAAGCGTCCAAATTTGGGTGAGTCATCCCCGCTTCACCTCGAGCTTGATTGTGAGATATTCATGAACCTTATGCTTGTACAGTTTCAAAATCGTCGTCGAGCAGTGAAAGTAGATGCAAAATCAGCCGTTCAACGTGCAGAAGCTGAGGCCGATACTCAAGTCATGATTCGAGGTCCTGCACCTATCGTTGCCAGACCATATCCGGTCCATTCGCGCCACCACAGTGAGGGTCAAGAGGTCTTGCCGCCCCAACCTGTCCCAGCGACTTCTATCATGCCAGAACGAAGGCCATTCCCGCCCCATCCCATTGTCAGGCCACCTTTGATAGCTAGTCAGTCAGACATCACCATGGTGAAGAAGGAGATCATGACGCCATAGCACAGCTCCGAAACCTCTCGAATGCAGACGAGTTCAGTTGTAGTCTACAATTGTCATATCAGTTATATATAGCGATATAAATGGCTTCGGAATGTCTGAAGCCATGATCGGTCGGTTCATAAGGATCACAATTGTATGTTCGAAGTAGGCGGGAATAGGGATTCATTCTATTCTAATTATGTACAACTTGACCCGAACGATGAGATCTGAAAGAGATATGTACAATACAGTCTACTTAAGGTCCAAGAATGTCCGACTTACATCTTATCAGTCGTCGGTCAGAGGGTCTTCAACCTCTCCAGTGATATTCTCCTAATCCCCCCGGTCACTCAAAGCTCCAGTACTACCTCTACTTCTACTTCTACTCAAAGCTAATCCATCTGGACCTACAATGGCAGCGTATTGTCCTCTTTTGGGATCATTTTGTCGTTTAGCCAAAGTCTTCTTCACTTTCCTTTCAGGCCGTACTACGATGACAGGAACAGGCGAATGAGACACCGCAAATCGAGATACAGATCCCATTCCCGGTGCTACAAGGAGGCTCATCAGTACTCAACCGTTTCAGGCTGTTCTGTTAAACACAAAAACATACCTCCTAAGGCTCTACCCCATGTTTGGAATTTGCTTCTTGTACCTTTCGTACCCACCACCAATGCTACGGGATAATTAGCCATCACATGATGACAGCAAAGCGATAGGTATCGCTAACTTACAATCAGGTCGATAGAGCGCGATCATTTTCAGCAGGATTTCCGTGACCTTTCCAGCGACAAATTCGACAATGACCGATATCTAAGCGTACTGAGATCAGCTCCAAGGGACCAGGAGCAAATCACCACTGCGAGAAGTCCTTACCCTTCTATCATCAGCCTCGTTGTTCTTCTGCAAAACCGTTTGTAGCAATCGTTGAGCGTCTTCTCGTAATTCGTCCTGAGCCTCATGCGCTTGACGTTCTTTCAGAGTGCACGACGTCAGTGGAGAGATCTGACCCATATGACTAGATATTATCTGGAGTACTCACCACCTTCGTCCAACTCAATCACCCTGATTGCAACCACTTCGTCTCCATCTTCCACCAATTCCGACATCAACCAATCTAAAGCATCTTCACCTGATTCATCGGGAGATACCGCAACGGCGAATACTCGAGTATTTCTAGATCGCTTATACCCTTCACTCTTGGCCTACGAAAAGAGGTTTCAGCATTAACAATCTCACTTATCAAACACAGTCGTGAGGTGAAGATCTCACTTGACAAGTAAAAGCGAATAAAGCAGCAGGTCCAGCTTCGAAAGCTTCAAAACCGACTTTCCTTCTATATTTCCCATCGTTTGGACCTTGTCCACTCGAATTCGTTCTTGTTCTTGGAAGTCCAGCTGATCCAGAATGATGCATAGCGGAAGGTAAGTTGGAATAAGATTCGTGATAAGATGCTTTAGGTCTTTCGGGTATTTGAACTGATACACGTGAAGAAGAATTGGTTGTTGATGTGGTTTGAGGTAAATTTGTGAAGCTAGGTGAAGGTGAAGGCGAGACTGAATTAGGTATCGGATTTGATGGAGTCTCACCTGGAGATGATTGTGAATGTCGAATTGCAGGTCTGAGCGACATTTCGATTTAATATATATGAAAGGGAGTAAACAAAGGGAGGACAAGCAGTAGATGCCAGGTTGGAGGTCAGGTTCAAAGTTTGACGGTAGTGACGTTATTTGAATAGGTTATGCAGCTCAATTGATTGGGACCAGGGTCGAAATCGAATCTTGGCAAACTGGTCGTCGTAGTATAGTTGATTGCCAAGGGTATTGAATTAGATGATGACGATGATGATTATAACGTGATTATGTAGGAAATGGTAATTGGATGACGGATGTTGATAAGATGAATAGCGGGGGCAATTAAATGTATATCCGGAGCACCCTTATCAGAGTCATACTCGTTATGTCAAACTTGCACTTCATTATCAATTTTTATGGTTCATGCATCCGATACCATGTCTCAAAATCCAAAATAATGCCAGTATGTACCAATTGTGCATATCCAGTCGACCATGTTTACACGGCATACAAGACTAAATCAAACATCAGGCTAGGCGTTTGCGTGAGTTTTCTCATCTCCTGCTTCCTCTTCCGCAATACTAAATATGTCCTCGGTCTAGCCCAGATGTGACCAATTCTTGGACCCGTTGATTGAGCATCCCGACTTGATCATACTACTGGATTTGATATTGCTCAAACCCCGAGTATTCTTACATTTGCTTTTCAATCGAAGATCACCGCCTTTCGACACAGATAAGGGGACAGAGAGTTCGGGAAAGGATAATCAAGTGATTAGACAACAAAGATTGTCGCAAGATCTTTGGAAATTGAGCGCGATCAGTGTTCTGGCTGAAACCGTTCTCAGATTCCTACCTTCCGTGACAGGTGAATGCCGTATCACTGTTTATCAGGTTATCATAACATGTGGCCTTGTTCTGCTAGAAGGTATCACCCAGCACGCTGTCACATTATCATTGACCTTGCTGGCCTTGAGAATCAGGCGATGGTATCCCGTTACACTGAAACGCAAAGTAGTAGATAGTCGGAAGAGAGACGGTCGTCAAGAGAACTTTTTGTAAGCCTGATCAGCATTGCGATAGATCTCACTTAGCATTAACACAATTCGCTTTTAGACCGATTCTTGTACCCTTAACAATCCTTTATACATCATTAATCCCCTTATTGCTCCAACTTATCCTCTCGATATGGTATACCCCCCCACAATCAATTCATGAACATCTACCTACAACCAATATGGCTTTATCGTTCATTTCCTCTCTGCCTTTCAACGTACCTCCGGAATTGCTTGATCTAGAGATTGCGCTGAACCACGCATGGTCACGCTCAGATAGGATTTGGATAGGGACGAGATTGTTGGGAGGTATGAGTGCAGGATTTGGACTGCGGGTACTTTTACCTACCAGGCCTTGGGAAACTACTGGTATCGTATTAGCAGGCTGGATAGGGTCAGCGTTGATCGAGCCAGTAGCGAGGAGTTACATTGCATCGATAGGCGCATAAAATCATGATGAATTTTCCATTATCGATAATGATCGCACTATCAATGTCTGTTATGCTACATTATTTGAGCACTGCAGCCTTTTTACCTATTCCTGGCTAAATCCAAAGCTCTACCGAACCTTACAGGATCGAAACCTAATATATCTCCTTTGTTTGTCCTCTCATGATGTTCTCTCTCCCACTGGCTTTCTTTTCTGAAACCTCCTGGTGTTTGTCTGCCTTCTTCCTCTTCCTCTGATATGGGCTCGATATCCGCTTTTCTGGGCGGTGGTGAAGGTAATCTACGAGGTGTCGCATCTCCATCGTCTCCGCTCGCACCTCCCTCTATGTCCAGTAATTTATTCTTCATTGAGTGGGTGGCTTCGGCCGTCGCGACTCTATTGCCAGGAGTATAAGAGGGATGTGTATCGTTTTCAAGCTCGAGATCTGTTGGGTCGAACTCAGATTCTGTATCTGATATTGCACTTGTTGATGATTCGCTTGAGACACTTCCTGCTCTAGGCGGTGGAGATCCAGGTATAGTACGTAAACCACCTCTGTTACTTGATGATCCTGCTTCGTCAGATGTCGGTTCATAGTGCTCTTCATCCTCTTCCACCGTCCGCAGACTGCTCACAGAACCCGAAAATGCTGGAATTGATAAGGACGAAGTGAGTCCTGATCCCGAAATTGAAGCTGAAGACGTTTCGGAAGTGATGGATCCCTGAGATGACTGCGAAGAAGATCGACGTCTCACTTTACCCCATAAGGCTTTCGCTCCTTGCATCGCTACAGCCCCTAGATCAATAACCTCGGCTCTATAGGATAGAATGCAACATTTCAGCTCAAGTAATCATGCTCACGCGCTGGCTACTTGCCAGTTACTATGCCGAATGACAGTCAGTCAGACCTTTACTCACCCGTTCTTTTCACTATAGTGTTTCTTGTAATTCTCCCAATCCTCGTCTGACATCATGAGCCTATTTACATTCTGATAACCACCACCTCCTCCGCCTATAAGATTCTTACGGGAAGCTACACCTATACTAATGGAGTTACGTCTTTTCAATTCATTGGGTATGGCTGGTAACGGAGCGAATGATATTTTAGGTGTTGATAGTCTTCGCGAGAGATTTGCTGGATGAGGTGACGAAGTGGAACGTGACAATGATGATGTGGATGCGAAAGAGGAAGGAGGTGTATTCGCTCCTGAAGAAGACGACGAGAGTGGGAATGAGGTGAAAGAGGATGTTTCTGGTAATGGCGTTGTCGTACGTGGTGGACTAGGTATTGTCACTTTCGTTGCCGGTCGTCCGGTACCATTAAGCAGAATTGATGCGGAAGGTTTATTAGGGGATAAAGAGGGATTTGGTGGAATCAAGAGGGAATGAGTTGATTCGATCGATGACATGATGCTTGCACTTTGCGTTACGGATGGTCAAGCCAGCTGCACATCCCTATTCCAACTTGAGGAGATTTGAGTGAATTTACTGTGGTTACCGAAATACGATTGTAGACCGTGTTCGGCCGAGATCTTTGTTTGGGCAGGGAGACTTTCAGAGAGCTGGGTTGTAATGGTAGATACGAGATTTGCTTCGTACCGCAGCTTTGCGATGATTGGAAGCAGGCTTGTTGACGCTATAGAGTGTTTTAGGGTGTGTATTATTCAATCTCTTTGGTTTTACTGTTGAAAGATGTATTTCACCCAAACGTAGAGTTGGGACCCCCGACCCACATCATTCATCTTACGTCATCGGTCCCTCATAGCCGGGTTCCAGTTGCATATGCATATGAATACATCTAGAACAACGTAAAATCGCATATATATGTACAAAATAACATTCAGATACGTTAAAGGCGTGAATATCGTTCATCATACGTTCGCAAATAGGCAAGACTGATTATAATTGTTGGACTAGAAGTCTGGTCAGCATCGAAGAGGTTGACCATTACGGACGCATCACTCACTCTGCGCGATCAAGAACTGTTTCTCATCCTGATCGTTTAAAGACACAATGATTAGCATATTCGCGACACGAATAGTGGCGGATATGGGCTTACATTAAATTGCTCGTCTAGTTAGACATACAAGGGAGTCGTCTCAGTGTCAGATCTCGAGTAACAATTGGGAATTGACTCACCATCTTTGTCATTGTGAAACTCCTTCAAGAACACCAACAACTTGTCCTTATTTCTCCTCAGAATTGCAGCTATTTGAGCAGGTTTATTGGGATTGGCCACAAAAACCTGAACAAGTCATAGCGTAATGAGCCGAATTACCACTAAGATTTTGCTTCTTTTGCATGTGGCTACTCACCTTAAACACATGAAACGCCTCAAACTGTATATTTCTACTCTTGTCTCTCAAAAAGTTCATCATCATTTTCAGGTTTGCCTCTGAGGATATATATTTGGTCATTATCGAATAGTTGGCCCTATCAAGCAAAATTTCTCCCAAAAGCTTGAGTGACTGTCGCTTTGTCACGTAATTAGCGGAGAGAATGAGGGTAGTGTACATGTTGAAGAACTTCATAAACGGTCATCGTTTCAGCTCGTCTGTGCAGTACTTTCTTGGTCGACTTACTCTATCATAATTAGCATCTAAATATTGCGCAACCATTGGCTTATGGCGAGTAAGGGTTTCCTGGATGACATGTAAGCTCATCCAAATCCAATAGGACTTTGCCAACTTACTTTCATGCAGCCAAAGGCATCGCAGGATATACCAAACGTCGTGTTCTCTATGTAATTTGGGAAGGTATAAAATCTGTAGATATTTAATCAGCTGGTAGGCTTCACGGCACTAAAGAGCTCGATGAATGGCACTCAACTACTCACTGTTCCGAGTAAAGCAGTATTCTGGCCAGAGGTTCATACCGTAACATCTCCTTGAGTATCATACCGGTGTTGAGAGCGATATCGGCATTGGCATATCTGCGATGCAAAACGGGCATTTTAAATCAAAATTAGCGATATCAAACAAGGATAGATGACTAAGGCTTATCGCACTTACCCCTTCAAGGTGTTGAAGATTATATCAGGCCTGGTAGCTATAGTGTCAACCGTAGGCGACCTCGAACCTATCTGACGACGAAGAAGTGTGTTGTAAATGTGGCATACATCCTTTCGAGCCTTGGAGTTCAATGAAGAGGCATGTCAGCGAGAAATCTCATCAGACCGCTTTTTATGTGACCATGATGTCTGGGGGATGTGCAAAGCTGAGCTAATGCTGCTCACCTCGAAGTCAAATTTGCCCAGATGGATAACCATCAAACTCAGTAGATCCTGCGCATACACTTCGTTGGCCACTTGAGCTATGACATCTGGTGATGGTTCCGAACTTCCTTCCCCAGAAAGTGCATTTTTCGTTGAAGCTAACAGCCGAGAGACTTCCTCGCTTATCTGCACGTGAAGAGGGTTGCGGTATATTAGCGATCACTGGACCATTTGAGGTTGATGGTACAAGCAATAAAATACGAGAATGAGAGGGGGCTAAGATGACAATCACTCACTCTCTTCCTTGATTCTCCTGCGGCTGACTGATCTAGCTTCACTACATAATCCTTTAGACTCTTGACAGTCTCAGCCGGTGTTCGTGTTTTTTGACGGTTGAAGAAGTTCATGGCGGGTCCTCCCAATACTTGCGAATGTCAAGTTGAGTGACCGGTGATGTGTATGGGTTGTTTGCTGAAAGTCAAAACTCTGGACGAGTGGTCCCTCACCGCTCTTTCGACGGATGCAGTATTTTGGAGCGAAGTTTCTCAAGCTCTTGCTATCTAGAGACTCAAGTCTTTGGCTGAAGTACAGGATGTTTAGAGAGTCTGTCTAATTGATACAAAAATGTTATATATATATCATAGTTGAGACTTTGAGACTGAATTGACGCGCCTCTTAAGTTATCGTGACAACAACAAAGTCATAGCTCATATGTTCAATTACGTAACATCCTTCGGTAATCGGGGCATTTGCCACCACGACATACCTCATAACCACTATTCATCAATGTTGATCCAATACATCTTATTATCATCTCATACTGTATTCACAGTCACGACAATACGGGTTACCCAAAAGATGGATAACTCACCGACGTAAGTACTGAAGATCCTCGCAAATCTAGAGACCCTACTCGTCAGCGACTGAGCTAATTAGTCTTGTTTCTGCTCTCAGCGCTCTGTTCGAGAACTACGATGAGGACTTCAAGCAGTTGCTAGCAAGTTTGAAGGGGAAGCTAGAAGGAGATGTCAAGCAGCTCAAGGGCGGTGAGTAACCCATCTGGGTAGATCTGGGGGAATTGTGCTCAATTCAATGAATGTGGTCAGAACAACGGAAAGCGGCACTGAAAAAAGTGTCAGAGGAGCTGGACGAGGCGGAGGAGATAGTAAGCTTATGTCTTGATTTAGCATCTGTAGTGTAGCTGATATCTCTAGTACTTCAGGTCGCTCAGATGGAAGTCGAGCTTCCTTCTATGCCAGTGTCAATTCGTCAGACGTATCAAGGTCGTCTAGCGACATCGAAGCAGGGTCTAGAGAAGGTGAAAAAGACACTTGTGAGCTTGTTTTGGCTGGTACCCGCTGTAACATCAGGCTGACGATGAACGTCTTGATATACTAGCGAGACGTCAGATCCGAAAATCAACGAAGTGAATTGCTCTCTGGACCTGGCGGTTTCCCAAATTCCGATGATCCATATACGGACGACCCTTCAGCTTACTCCGCTCGAACAAGATTATTACAAGGGACGGAAACTTTGGCAGACGGATCAAGGAGGCTGGACAATGCTCATAGGATTGCTTTGGAGACTGAGGATGTCGGTGGGGAGATTTTGAGAAATTTGAGAGGACAAAGAGAACAGATTGAGCACACTCGAGATACCGTGAGTAAAAGTTTCGTCTCATAGTATACTGTGTTCTATCCAGACTGATTGATTTGTCATGCATAGCTTGTTCAAGCGGATTCTTCCATCGACAGGGCAGCAGGGACACTCAAGAAGATGATATACAAGTGAGTTCGAATGCGGTTCGAAGTGTTGCTTACCCTTTCACTGACTTCCTTTCTCCTAGGATGTATCAACAGAAGTTCCTTTCAGCAGGTATTATCGCTGTCCTTGTCATACTGATCTTGATTGTCCTGTACTCGAAATTCTTCAGATAGACGACATCGGTCGGAGATATGTCTCCGTAAGATACCAAAATCTGCAACCTGCCCAAATTGTCAGTAACGTGGATCAAGTGATTTGTCACTATACCGACGATACTGCTCAGAACGTCGCATATACCCGTTGTATAACTATAGCTCGTATCTTCATCAAAAGTCGGAATGTAACGATACACATCTGGAAGTGATTCACTGAAGCAGACTCGCTTGCTTGCTTGCGCGTTGACTCGAGTTTCGTAAGGGTGTTGGAAAAAAGGAGGTTCATTATCTCCTTTGTTCAACGAACCTTTGTGTTCAGGTCTTCTGCTTTGGCAAATTTTCAATATATAAAGCTGACAATTGTGACGTTGACTAACATTTCCCACTAAATGTATGAATTGTCGGTCCCTTCTATTATCAGTATGCCTAAATTCGGAATTACATTACCTAAGATGGACGATGTCTTCAAGTCTCATCCTAAGCCTGATGTTACAAAGGTTAGTCGGGCATTGGACGGGTTATACTAAACTGAACCCACGGCTAATTGGACTTTACAGGATCTGATGGCCAAATATCGACTCCGAGCCATTGACATCTTGCAAAACATCATGCCAGCCAAGATCATTGACATCGAAAACCTAATCAACCAAGAGAAAGACTCTTCATCTCCCTTTTACACTGGTCAAGTATTTGAAGCTGCTTACTCTGCTCCAAAACTAATTCAGCCTGCCTTGATCGTCGATGAGAACGAAAATAAAGGCAGTGGAGAGAGCTCATTGACCGATAAGCCAATTATGCCTGCCGATATCACTACTTGCAGTACCACTGGTGAAGAGAAACCACAAGATGTAAGGATTGGTCAACATTGGTTTGAAGTTGTCAAAGTCAATAAAAACCAAATGAAATGTAACGAGATAGTATTCAAGTGAGCTCCTCTTTCATCCAGATCCAAACTTCCCGACTAATCTATATACGAGCTAGAGAATTGGAAGAACTTCATATGCTTGCGCAAGATTTGAAAGTGTGGTTGGAAATGGAAATTCCCGTGGTGGAAGATGGGAATTCTTTCGGTAATTTTTGTTTTCAGCATTAACGTGAAAGTAAATAAAACTGATCTTAGTTCATGCGAAAAGGCGCGGACGTTCAAGCTCATTTGATTTCTCAATTGACAGAAGCTTATAAAAAATCTAACACTATGCAAAATGGTGTAAGGGCTCATCATGGAGATAGGTTGAAACTTGCTACCGACTGGGCTAAATATCCCAACTTTGAGGACTACGCCGTGAGTGTTTTTCACCGTTGAGGAAATGCGATTCACAGACTGAACTTCCAAACTCGTGGAATAGGCAGCGATAGCAAACGTGAGTATTCTGCAGTTTTCTTTTCGGTTTCTTGTTCTGATACCGAAATTTGTGCTCTCCAGAGCGACAGGTTCGACCATTTCTTGATCCGATCATTCCTTAGATCCATTCTCCAATTGTATGCAGGATTGCTTACTAAGTTCGAAAAGAATTGGACAAAGGTCATCAACCCCAAGGGTACACATGAGACCGGCGGAATGTATTGATCAAAGACGGAAAGCATCAATACTACACACCGTCAGTCGGTGAGATAGCAGTATATCCGTAGCTATCAATATATAATCCGGTAATGCAATTCCAAAGGGTCACCGATCTTCAGTCCTCTCATGCAAACCTTGGCGTTGAGCGTAACACCTCAGAACCAATTCCAACCGACGAAAGTTAAATCTAATCAGGCGACAAGCCAGCGAGCCATTGTTCGGCTTACTCAGTCCATTTTGATACTGCTTACGATTTCTTCCATAACCCCGACCCGCACAATGATCATTGTTCCTTTGTTTATCGATGACTGCGTGATGATAATAGTGACATGAATAGCATGCTAAAGAAAAAAAACCGAATCTGAATCCCAAACAACCTTCTCAATCTAACCCCTTCCTTCGAAGCTAGACCGAGTTTATTTGACTTCTATATCCAGTTTAGTTCTTTCTTCGGAAAGAGCATCCTGGGAAGATATAGCACGTTAAATCAAGCACAAATGTCGGGGAATAGAAAATTGGACTTACCTTCGGTCAACTTAGCTTTACCACCAGTTGGTTGACAAAGAGCGGTAGCACATCCTTGGCATTGAACGACGGTGGAAGCGTGAGAGAAGACGGTGCTGTATATGATGCATTGGTTGGTGTATGAGGAGACGACAAGAGAGTAGTGAAATGAGACAGAACGAATAGTCAGCGAATGAGGTGATTTCGAAAATCGGTGCCAATGTCACAGACCAACTTACGTGATGGCGAAACAACCAGGGCACTTGACATCCATGAAAAATGAGTTAGGCTCTGGGACTACCTTCTTGAGCTTGTGGGTTCGGGCTTGAACATCAGCGGGTCTGTTGAGGAGATCAATAGCTAAAACCTGTAAGATAGGACAGATAAGTGGTCAGTCAAATAAGCATGTACAGGTCTAATGCAAATTAGCGTGGTGGGATGGCATGATCGGTGATGCTTGTTTTTCATGATTCTAACATCTTTCCTAAGCTAGTCAAGAAAACAGACGATTTGGCCATTTGACAAGGTAGGGCGATTGTCAGGTTGATTGACCAGCGGTGTAGATGGGAAGGGTGGGAACCTGATTATCTGTCGGATGTTCTCCAATTGTGATGAAATCTATTCCTCTACCGATCTGATTCTACGAATTCCTCCATGAAAAGCACAATAGCCTTCGGCGTCATCCCAGCCCAGCCAGACCTCAGTAGTGATCTTATCCATAAAGCATTCTTCTTATCCAGCACCACCGATCACGCAATGATCCTATAGTCCACACGACCAGATGTATGGTATCTGAGACTTACCATTTTGTAGAACTTATTGCTTTGTTTTTGGAATTTGTTGAGAAATACGTATAGGTATCGCAAGAATGTCGTTGAGAGACGAGACCTGCGTAGATGT
Organism: Kwoniella pini CBS 10737; assembly: GCF_000512605.2. Taxonomy (NCBI): domain Eukaryota; kingdom Fungi; phylum Basidiomycota; class Tremellomycetes; order Tremellales; family Cryptococcaceae; genus Kwoniella; species Kwoniella pini. The sequence continues at coordinate 833,798 of NC_091726.1, forward strand.
TTTTAAGGTATGAAAGATAAAGAGAGTCTTGAGGATGGTGAAATAGGAAGGTATACTAAACGATGGTGGCAATCAAAGATGTTGAAATCGATCAAAACTGATCCACTCGTCGTATGGTGAGGAATCATCCTATGGTGGGCCATTAACCCAGAGTGGCACAAAACAGATTCCACTAAAAGATCCTGAAAGCCTAATTCTGTAATACCGATAAATTACCCGAGTGGCACTGTTATGGTGAGCTATCAGATGACCCAACCTCCACCCTCACTTTAACTCCGACAGTCTTACCATTTTATCGCCGAAAACAACGATTGGGCAAGTTTTCAACGAGGATTCAGATACATAGCATATGTACTATACAATACAACAACAAATGTCAAGTGATGTCACAATCGTTCTATCCATGCAAAGAGCTAATTTATCACGTTCACTTCAATGATACAACCCCTTTCGACCCAACAGCTACATCAGCAGCACGCCCGTTACTGACCAGCTTCTTATGGCTCGCAAGCTGTCGTTTTCGCTCGCTGAGGAAGGTCTCCGTATGCGACTTCTTTTCCGCTCGTCGGGCCTGATAACAGCAGCATAGCAAACGGTCAAAACATGACCAAGGATGACAAACAAACATGAACCAATTTCACTTACAGCTCGCTCAGCTTTGACTGCCGCCTTCCTAGCCTTCTTCTCATCTGCCAACTCGCCCTTAGGTCTACTGATAGTGATTTTGGGCGTCTCGGTCTCCGTTTCCGATCCAGAATCGCTCTCACTGTCATCATCTTGCTGAGTAGCAGTCTCAGCTGCCGCCGCAGCTGCTGCTTGACGTTCTGCTCGAGCCTTCGCTTGCTCAGCAGTACGTGTTCTGATCATGCCAGGATGATTCTCGGTATTGGTGTATGTGGCTGCCGGGCGGATCAGCTACCAGATAATCAAATCGATCAAGCTACGGAACTCACTAAGAATGGTCTGCACGTCCCACTTCTCTTCCTCAGGTTGTTCAACCTTGACTTTAGGCTCCTTTTTGGTTCTGTCACGGAGTTGCAGGCTTTCTCTGTCTTCCTTCTCCATTTGCAATATTCTTCTTCGGTTCTCTTCTCTCAAATCACCCTCACCATCAATAGCATCTCTAAGCACTCCAAATCGCTCGGCACCGGTGAATCCGGTATGACCCAATACTGGCTTCATACGACGACCAACAACCTCGTAGTTCTCCAAAAAGTCGTCCATTATATCCTCGAAATCATCTCGCGACAATTCTACAGGACCGGTGGGAGCTTTGGATGCATGAGATGCGAGGGAGAAGCGAGATGACACCGAGAAATTGGAAGCGGCAACGGAGGCTGTATCATCATCGGGGAAATCTTCATAATCCTCTTCCTCATCTTCCTCATATAGATAGTCCATCTCAATCTGATGACATAGTCGATCAGCATTTCGTCCTTATATCCGCGTGGTACAATGACTCACTTTGTCGAATCGATCGTCTAGATCTCTCAATCCTTGTGTCCTGAACATACTCGAGCTGCTCATACTCATTCCTGAAGCATCACTTGGCCCTCTTTTCCCCCTTCGTTTCTTTCCACCAACAACCATCATATCGTCAAAGTTGCTAGCAAGAGATCCCACAGTATCTGCCATCTCTGATCTCTCTTCTGGATCGATATCGGATACTTCATCTGGCAAAGAAGCTTGTTGATGTTTGAACGCCTTGAACCTATCTTCCCAAGTCTCTTCTTTCCCTTCAACAGGCGCTGTAGGTCCTTCATCGACTCCCCACTCTCTGAACTCCCAAGGGACTTCTTCCTCTTCCTCTCTTTCTCCACCATCAACTAAATCCCCAAACCAGTCGCCGTCATCCTCCCCGTCGTCTACGAACGCATCATCATCTAACGCTTCTAACACTTGTCGCAAATGAGGGTCCATATCTGGTTGTAAACCCTGCAGCTCCCTGGGTATAGCTTCTCCACGGTTCTGAGCTTCGTATACCGATATTTGATCCTTACTTGGCAGGACGTCTGCAGGCAGCAGGTCGAACAAGTCGTCTTCTTTCGCTTTTCCTTTACCTTTGCCTGTTGACTTCATTCCCCTAGCAACACCGGAGCCTCTTGGCGCAGCGATCAAAAATGAATCAAAACCGCCACCTCCAACGGTTTTGAGATGTGACATGTAGTCGTAAGACGAATCATCATAAGTAATACCATATGCCGCAGCTTCACCTTCATTCTTTCGGATATCAGATTGATCGACGGTGCCTTCGAGTTCAGCGAGAGTGATCTCGGTCTGAAATCACGGTAAGCAGTGAGCAATACTCGCATTGGCCGATCAAAACAGTAGCTTACCTTTCTACCTGGTTCGTTACTTCGATTCATGGGTTTGAAAACCCTCTGACTTGCTTCGGGATCATTGATGAGAGGATCTTGTTGTGAACGGTGGACAAGCTGGAAATGTTGAGCATTTGGCTGCCTGAAAACCGACTTTTTGGGCGGCATTGTGACGTAGTAATCAGGTTGTTTCTCTGATTGAGAAGAAGGAGTAAGATGTTATAAAGGCCAAGTATGATAATGATGTCAATAACTACAAACAAGAACGCAAATCTCAAAATTCAAAATTCGAGATTACTTTAATCCTCCACTTCTTGTACCAAAATTTTGCTTCCGTTGGATGATGATGGTGGTACGGTAATGATGAAAAAGTTGGAAAGGTATCATCACTCTTGATAGACTCAACAACAACACTTTCAAGCAAGCATATTAGTCGCCTCTCTCTGTATTAGGGCCAAGAAGATAAACACCGTATCCCCTTTGACTAGACAAACAAAGCAACACAACTTATCGATATGTCATCACTCTTCGGCTCAGGTGCTGCTACACCAGGTGAATTTCGTTTACTTCCTTGATTCTTTCCTTCGAAATCGTTGCATTCGGCGCTGATGATCGAGTATCGTACAGATATGGCTGCCCGAAAGGAGCAAATGAAGCAATCAATCCAACAAGAAGTGAGTCACTCAGTGATAGATTTCGGAAATCGTCTGCATTCTCCGACCGATCTCCTTCAGATCGTTACGGTATGGATGCTAACGGTGATTCCTTAGCTTGCCATCGCTAATGCTCAACAATTGATCAACAAAATTAACGAAAACGTGAGTCATTTCACCTCTTCAAAATCGGAAAAAGACTCGCTAATAACACAAACAGTGCTTCGCCAAATGTATAAGCAAGCCTTCAACCTCTCTTACATCTTCCCAAGAAGTAGGTCGATTCTATATCCGCGATGGGCTTAATGAGCTGATCATGTACTCTCTCAGACATGTTTGTCGCAGTGCATGTCACTTTACATGGCCGCTTTCGACCAAGTTTCACGATCTTACGTATCTAGAATATCGAAAGAAAGAGGAGCCGCTCCTCCTGGCATCGGTCTTTAAGCGATTTGTACCATATAGGAGATCAAATAGAAAAGGCTCATTGTATTCACACAACTCAATGCATCATATGACGAATATCATTCTCCGGATCGTCCTATTCTTCGTCCTCATCGTCGTCCTCATCATCTCCACCTTGTTCTCGCCAGACTTGGTAGACCTTTCGCCTATTGCTCTCACCAGACTTTTCATTTGCAGCGGCTTCAAACATCTTTTTGAGTAAAGCCCCTCTCAGAGCTGTAGCGCTTGATCGGTGCGTTCGTCCCTCCTCTCCGACGCATGAGTGCATTACAATGTGTGCGTACATTGGTTCTTCCTTCTTCGACTTCTTGCTTGGTCTCTCGGCGTCACGTTCGAGGGCAGGAGAGGGTGACGCGATGGCGAGAGAATCGAGTAATGGCGTGAAAATGGACGACATAAGGCGAGTGTGAACGGTAGAGGTTGGTGTACGGGTGAGAAGGGTGATGTGAGGCAGAAGGACAGCAGTCAAGGGGCATGCGGGCTTGAGCAGGATTAGCGCATTTGTACATGAGGGTCTGTAATACAAGGGAACATACCTGGGAGTCAACCTCGGGAAGCGCTAAGGCTTTGTTCAATTCATCCAAGTAGATATCAGCAATATGATTAGCTATCGATGTCGGAACACGACGATCTTCCCAGCTGATTCAGACAATTGTCAGCATACACTGACAGTCATATCGACTTTCAGACTCACGTCATTGGCCCTCCGTTCTTGCTTAATATTCCGTTCACCGCAGCAATGGCGTCTGCATTCCACTTCTCCCTTGCTAGCAAACGGAATGTTGCGTTGACGTATTTTCTCATCAGCAGGTAGTATTTATCCATACTGTATGATTGATAGCATGAGCGCAATCCCTTGAGCAGCACCACAGTTGACTAACCGCAATTTATCGATGCCCGCCCACTCCCGTACTATGGCATCCCAGAACCCTGCGAGGAAAGCTATACTTGCTTCAAATTGATCTTCGGGACCAGTTGAACGAGGGCGAATCTGCAGCAATAGCTCTGCGAGATCAGAGGCGAGTCTCTGTTGTACTAGCGGTTTGTCGGACATCCAAAAGCCTATTCTAATAATCAGTTTGCCATCCAAGTGTATTGTACAGGTTGTACAACTCACAATAGAAAAGCCCTTTCCATAATTTAGACATTTCAGCATCGTCCAGGCGCACATATGAGCTGGATTCCCCTTCTGTATCGCCTCCTTGGGACAAAAAGGCTACCAGGCTTGCGATAGCTCTATCTCTGATCTTCTTGTCTGCGATAATGTTCATATTAAGCTGTGAGCGGCATCTGCAAGGGACGGCTGAGCTGTACTAACCGGTATGAGCCAATTGTTTTCCAAGGGGCATGGCGACCTCGATTTTCGCATCTTCGGCGGGAGCGGCGCGGGACTTGCCCTTTCTAGAGATTGCTGTCGGCATTGTTAATATTTATGATGAGACAGTTGTCTGTTAGCAAAATGTATCTCTTCAGAATTGATGGAATCCCGTTGTTATAGTCTCACATCAACAAACTGAACCTCGAATTCAACTTTTGGCCGTATCACGTGACACGTCATGCCTGGTTGTTAGATGATTGCGCATTGCCTAAATGCATGTCAAAAATACATACATATTGAATTGAAAATATACATAGATTGAGTATATGAAGCTCATACGTTGATCTCGAGCTAGCTATGTATCTCATTTCACTCAGACTCTAGTCTTGATTGAAGACGAACACCAAATTTGCCTGGTGTAAAACTGATTTCTTCTGTGGCGCTATCGATCATCCTCGCTTTCATCTCTTGCCATGTTTCTTGTTCGTGTAACTTGACTGGTATGATGCTGTATTGATAAAATATACCGCTGATGAAGCTAGTCATCTCAACTTCCGCGAATCGCTTGCCCAAACATTGTCGAGCGCCCAAAGAGAACGACACATAGGGTGGAGTGGTTTCCAGATGGCGACGAGGGTTGAATTCCAGACTATCCGATCCCCAAAAATGAGGGTTCAGACTTGTTGCTGCGGAATCGATAACGAAAAAAGACCCTTTCTTGACAAGATGAGTGCGTCGAGTGACAATTCCTGTAGAATCCCAAGTAGTGTACGGTACTTCAATGTCGACAATAGCCTTTCTCATAACGGTGCTGACGATATCACGGAGTCGAAGCGTCTCAAGACAGACCGCTAATGTCAGTGGTAGATTACGCATTTCTTTGTAGGCTAAGTATATATAAGTGAGATACGATCACACAAGTTTTCACTGTTGTGCACCTACCGGGTTCACCAGCGCCGCAGGCAGCCATAATCTCCTTGCGAACTTCATCTTGCCACTCGGGGTACAAAGCGAGGTAAGCCACTGCAAACCCGAGAGTATGGCCTGAAGTCTCATGACCCGCACTTCATTCTCGATCAGCGATTCGTTCGACATAGCACACCTGAGGTAAAGTGTATTACAAGATTAACAGCCCTGTCAAGATATCTCCTGTCAGCAATCTCCATCAAGTGCTGCGTGACCACGAACGTACACATATTCCCTATAATCTCGCTCTTCGTTAGCCCAGCTACCTTCTCATCTCCGCCTTGCAGTCTCGCTTCTTGCTCGCTGTTGAGCTGCGAATGCACCAATGCCCCCAGTAGATCAGTCGGAGCTTGATCTTCACCATTTAATGCGCTGGTCTGTGTGGCTTCAAGCTCAGTACGTTTGTTCATATACATTTGATCTAGATGCTGAAGGAAAGAGACTCTGGCTCGCCAATACCGCTGAAGTCTGAGGTGCAGCGTCAATTAATCACGTTGACGACATACAAGCTTCATATACCGATGTACCGGGACAATTCTCATGATCCACTAAACGCAAATCAGTGAAAGAATCAACGGTGATCTGTGGTTTTGGTAGTACTCACGGCAGGCAGCAAGATTTGGAATAAAACACTCTGCTCTACAGTAAACAACGATTCCTCAAAAGGCACTTCAACAGCCAAACTCAGCTTCGTCATGAATCGGTCATGTTGCTCACAACTGTAGCCTTCCGTATTGATCATGCTCCAAGGCCAGTTCCTCCCGAGTCCTTTGCGCCCGATCACGAGCAAGGTGATCTGCCCAAAACTTCAGCTAGCGTTGAAGAAATAAGAAGACTTCCTCTTACCCTTATCAGAGATTCCTTCACGTTCTTTACTAGCCCCATCTCGCCTTGTTTGACTTCTTCCGCAGTGAAGGTCTCCATGGACTATCTCATAGCATCCCAAACACTCGCCATTCGTCGCTCGCTGAAGCAATGTCTGACAACCGACCAATGCCTCTTATGCTCATCGCCAGTTTGGGTTGATAAGATGGTCTTTCCGAAGATGTCAAATCCCTTATACCTCTGCATGTGCAGAGGCTTGTTGAAGGCATGGGGTCTACTGCTGATGTATTGAGCAAGAGCGGGAGAGGATGTGACATATGCCGGAGTGGACGATACCAGAGACGGAAAAGCGATGAGATCGGAGCGAGCGCGTTCGTATTCTGAGTGTCAAAGCCTCGATCAGTATCAATTCTTGCGTTGTCTGTTAATTGGTGAGAAACTATCTCAACCAGGGCTCGTAGACGGTATAGTCTTTGACAGGACAAACCCAAGGGATGTGAGGTAAGCGCGTCCTGATACCCGGCTCAAAGCCAAAGAATAAGGTTTTAATTTGAGGAAGGTCTCGTACATGCTATTGTGAAGTTCCGATGCGTCAACGCCAAAGTATAGCGATGGACACGCCTTTTCATTACTCACTCTTAATTTGTTTCTACATCGTAGCGTGAGATTGATGATGATCGCTAGACAGCAAGTTAAAGTTAGACAAGAGAGCGGTCGTTCAGTTATTGCGGTGGCGGATATCGCATTCATCGTGTTCAATGGGTCTAAAGGGCTGACTCATTGCAATACTGCATCCAGATTCTCAGCATTATATATCTTAAGTGTCGGGCGTCATGCTTGAATTAGCAAAGTGGGGTGCGATCGGCCACTCGGTGATTGTAGAACCTCAAGGCGCTAGCGAAAGGGGTTTCTTACGCCCTATCTTTGGGCTCTTTCACAGCATGTAGTATCAATGTCATATGCGCAATACTTCAAATTTAGCTTATCTCGGTTAAGATGGGTATACATCACAAGGGGAGAACTGACACACGAAGCAACATTGTTGTTGTGTGAGGTATACTCGGAGATATTCGGCCTAGACGCACAATCATGCTTCCCCCGAGCAGATACTTTCAATCCACTGGCGTTCCCTGCCAACAGTCGTCAAATTCTCGCAGCCATTCTCCGTTACTACCATGACGTCCTCGATTCTGATACCTCCGACATTGAGGTATTTGTTCAATACCGCCTTGTTCACGAATTCGCTTTGCCATACTCCATGCTCCTCCATCAATTGCGGCGCAAAGTAGCAGCCTGGTTCTACTGTTAGGACCATCCCTTTCAATAGAGGGCGACGGATACGTAGATAGGCATAGAGCTTTGAAGGAGTTCGCTTTGATGTCTCTGGAATATTGTGGTGCACCGATTTGAGGTGTTGTCTCGAATCGTGGACATCTAATCCAAGCGAATGACCTAGCAGGAAGAGTCATTCAGCTGTCTTCCGGTCGCAGCCAGTGTTACCTACCTAGACCATGAGGGAATAGACCAGCGGTGATCCCGCTCTGCAGTATAGCTTCCGCTTTGCCTGTAAAGATACCCAAATCAAGGAAGCCATCAATGAGCACCTTGTGAGCGTGCAGATGGAGCGTATCCCAGTGCACGCCAGGTTTAAGTAATTGTTCGCATTCCTAGCAGATATCAGCAGTGCGCAGACTGGATGCAGAACATACTCACTTTCTGCATCTTGAGAACCAGATCATAGATCTCCCCTGCTTCTTTGGTAAATCTTCCACCATTTCCGACCGGTATAGTCCTAGTTATATCCGAGGCATACCCTTGCCAGTCGCATCCCGCATCGATCAGCAAGACTTGCGGAGAGAACGATTTCGAGTGAAAAACTGTAGGCAATGTTTCATGGCTGTGAGTCGGCGCGAAGGTTCCGCAGCACCCACGAGCCAGCTGAGGAGGTGTGAAGGAAGTATCACCGGGCTGACGGGCAACCGTTGTGGAAGGAAAGAGACGATCATTGCAGCTTCACCTATTGTCAGTTCAGAGCTTTCGGAACCGCACGGCACTCACACATAGTGGAGAGTACTAGCTCTTGATCCGCTAGCGACTATAGGAAGGTAGGCTTGGGTTGTAGCTCTAAACAGCGGTCAGCTGGAAATCTTGTCGCTAACCTGGAATCTCAGAACTCACCCAGACCTCCGACAGGCAGCAACGAAGACTGCCTCGGCATCCCCTTCGCACTCAATCTCCCATTCATCTAGAGTTTCTTTCCCGCTACGCGTCTTTCCAACAATTCCACCTTTTTCTCTTCTTAACGCAAATTTCCCAAGCTCTCTCATTACTGTTTCATGCGCCCCACTAGATATCCGATTAGCCTCACGTATGCGATCTATCTCGGTCTCGTCTTTGGTAAGTCGAGCGATATGCAATGCCGCGAAGAGATGATCGGTATCAATTGTCACCCCTGTGGTTCCACTGAGTAGAGTAGGAAGAGCTGGATAATCCATCGTATGGGGTAAGGTATGAAGGATGAGCTCAGAGCCGACAGCATCTTTGACAGCGGATCGCAAGAAATCCGGAAGTGACGTAGTATGCTGTATCTTGTCAGACTCGAAAAGATTTTCAGCCAGGTCAAGCGAAGGGGGTGGGACAGACCACATGGTCTCTGCAGGGTCCTCCGGTGGAATGAACAGATTGTGGGAGATTTTTGGACGGCTGTTGTCGGACTCGAAAGCAAAAAGGATGGCTACGGAGCACGAAGGTTGAATGACACCTGTGAGATAGTTGAAATTCGCTTCCTGGTCTGAAATCAGGTCAGCCGAGTAAGATAACCGGGTGATTCAGCTTACGAAACGGGAGCTCTCTGTCGGTATCATCCCTATACAGTGTTGGCGATGCCTGAAGGAATATGCCATGTGTCTGAGAGGGTAGAAGAAATCAGCCTGTAACTCTGGCGATGAAGCTTCATGACCTACTTTTGCTCGAACATCAGGCGAAATGAGCTTGGAGAGCTCGTCGATGACCTTCAAAGCATGGGCGCGAGCTGGGTACTTCACTGACATGATGGTCTGCCTATTATACTTTGCGGCTGAGATTATGCTTTAGCTAAGGAATCACTGAATTAAACCCAGTGATTCATTCTTGTTGCCTTTGTTATCGTGTCGGGGCTGACCGATGAGTCAATATGGAGACACAGGTGGAGGTGCATGGTGGTCACTCGAATTACTTGCAGTGGTTCATCGTGCTTGTTTCATGTACAAATACAACAGTTATACATGCAACGTACGATAAGAAGAGACTATGCTATATGCTATATGCGATCAACATTCAAACCCTTTTTGTCATCCTTGCTATGCTCCCTTGATCTCGACCGAACCCTCTCTAATTTTGCTACTCCAGAATCTGATAATAGCTTGTCCAACTTTTCCTCGGTATATGACTTGAGATCTTCCTCCATGAGGTCGTCATCTGTCCCGACAGCCATGTCTTTCATTGCAGGGGGTATGACTTTCGGTTGAGGTGTCTTCGGCTCAGCATCGGTTGCCAAGAAAGTTGAGACGGCTATGGTCGCCACAACGATGAGGATGATAATCGCTACAAATCCGTCAGCGTTGGACTACCTATGTATTGACTTACAGATAGCCCGTCGAGTAGCATCCCATTTAACACTTTCAATCTCGGTACGTAGATCTCCCAGAGATATTGTGAATTTATTGTTGATTTCCTATGGACAGGTTAGTTTAGCTTATAGTGAGCTAAATTCAACTCACCTCGATGTATATGTCAAAGCCTTTCATCTCGGTTCGCGTTTCTGCTTTTCGATTGTTCATATCCATTTCGATGCTGATTTTACATGTCAGCAAGCCCGGATTATAGTATGACAACAGACCTACTCATGCTTCAAGACTTGTACATCTTCTTTAAGCTTCTGTTCCAAGCCCTCAACTTCTCGCCGTATCGCTCCCGCCATCGCTTTCAAGGCTAGACCGTCGTTTCTGGCTTGCACGCTTAATTCAGTTCGCAGTTCCGACAAAGCCGCATTGAAGAGATAAGCCGCCTATCAGAAGTCAGTCTTAGTTGTACCGGCGAAGACGTACGTTCTCTGCTTCTTCCTTGCCCACCATATTATCTCCTGTTTGGGTTCCCCTTTTTATGATCATGTCCCTGACAGCTTCCATCAATGCCCTTGCGCTGCTCCGACTAATCTCATTCTTTTCCAGATAACTGACAAAGGCATGTGTGTCGAAGGGATGCTGAAGGTGTCTCGGTGTAAAGCCTGAGCTACCTTCTGGTGGTGCGGGAAGGGAAGTCGCATTGGCTAAGCCTGCAGAAGCCGAAGTTGACGGTTCATCGGGTTGAGAATTTGAATTACTAGATGGCGAAGCAGCTTGCGCTACAACAGGGGGATGAGAAATCTGGAATGCTCCATTACCTCTTCTATCGGGATTATTATTAGGGCTTGGTGCTTGTATCGTAATACAGCGGGGACGACCAGGAATTACTTCCCCGAGTGATGAACGGACGACGCATGATCGAAAAGATTGTCTTGCGGACAGCCGTGCTAGAGGCATGAACAGGCCAGGCATTTTACTCGTCATTCCAGAAACTACAGTAATCCCTTCGAGCCTTTGGATGCGGTCGAGTAGACTGTGACTAGAAGTATTAACAGCTGTATCGATACAAGGAACACAGGAAGAAATGAGCAATCCAACATAAGATCTCTCTCTTTACATCAACAAATAACAAACGTCATGGTGGCAAGCCCATCTTACGTAAGGATGACCAATCAAGATGTTATGACGTGTATTTAATTAAGGTGAATGAATGATATCATTGGTGATAGGGTAGCCACGTGCTATCCGGTCGGTATGGTCCGTATGCAGGTAAGAGAGATAGAGTGAGTGAGTGAGTAAGAATGATAATGATGATGATGCGATACCAAGACTTGAGATCATTCAATTGACTGAATCCTTTTCCGATTCGAACACACTCCTGCTGCCCTTGGGATTGCTATACATCCCGAAGACTACGATCGCTCAAAACCCAGATAATTCGACTTGTGCGGTATAGTCTAAAGCAAGCATCAGTGCCAAGTCAGGACACGCTAAAAGCCCCCTGTTTTATCACTCAATTGACGTCAATTAACAAACTCGTTATCAATTCGTCACAATATGGTAGGTGTTCTCATTAGCTCTAGCTAAGTTGTAAGCTGACTTGCTCCTTCGACAGGCAGGTGCAATGGACAGAGCTAAGCGGGATCTTCCCAAGGTGAGCTCGATACCACAACGCCAGATATCATAGCTAAAATTCCTTTGTACAGATCCGAGATGAAGAGAGGGAGAGGATGTTTGGATCAGTCTACTCGTGAGCTATCACTCTGCTCCATCTACTTCGAATGCTGACTCCGGGGAGTAGCGTATCTGGTCCTGTCGTGATTGGTGAGAACATGAGAGGATGTGCTATGTACGAGTTGGTCAGAGTCGGACATGATGAACTTGTAGGAGGTGAGTCTCCCCTTAAGATGTCGCCTTACTCTTCTGATATACCCTGTTACAGAGGTCATTCGAATTGAGGCCGATCGAGCCACTATCCAAGTCTATGAAGAGACTTCTGGTGTAACCGTCGGTGACCCTGTCCTCAGAACCGGTAAACCCTTGAGTGTTGAGCTTGGACCTGGTAAGTGCAGTATCTCAGGCCGCATAATAGTGCCAGGATGCTAAATTTCCAATTGTTCTAGGTCTCATGACCAACATCTACGAGTAAGCCACCCATGGTTCATATGCGCATCGAGTAAACTAATCCTACTGTAGTGGTATCCAACGTCCACTCAAATCAATTCAAGAGAAATCTCAGAGTATCTATATCCCCCGTAAGCTGGCTTCGTACACTGCTTCCATTACACAATACTCATACATAGCCCGCAGGTGGTATCAATACCGAATCGCTCAGCAGAGAAATCAAATGGGATTTCAATCCCTCATCTTTCCGAGTCGGTGATCACTTGTCTGGTGGTGATATCTTCGGTAGTGTTTACGAGAATTCACTTGTGGATAATCATAAAATCATGCTTCCACCGCGAGCTATGGGTACCATCACCCGAATAGCTGAGAAGGGTAGCTACACTGTAGAAGTGAGTGACATTAGAATCAACCATGAGGCGGCTGCTAATGCACCTGCAGGATGTCGTGCTCGAGACCGAGTTCCAAGGCAAGACAACCCAGCACACCATGATGCAACTTTGGCCTGTGCGAGCTCCTCGACCTGTCGCTCAAAAAGAGACCGCTTCCTACCCCTTATTCACTGGTCAACGGGTCCTGGACGCTTTATTCCCTTGTGTGCAAGGTGGTACAACAGCTATTCCCGGTGCTTTCGGATGGTGGGTGTCCCGTATTGTCGGAATTGCCATCGTCTTGAGCTAATGAATCGGATGACAGTGGTAAAACCGTCATTGTAGGTCTTCACGAACCACCCTAAGATTGAGCTTACCGTCTTGTAGAGTCAAGCCTTGTCTAAATTCTCCAACTCCGATATCATCATTTACGTTGGGTGTGGTGAACGTGGTAATGGTAAGTAGAAACAGCGGCGGCGGCGCAGTCGATGTAAACGCTTACAATTCTTTACAGAAATGGCGGAGGTATTGGCAGATGTGAGTTCACTGCCTCGCAGTCTGGAAATCCTGGACTGATCTTGTGCCCCAGTTCCCCGAGCTCACTCTCGAAAGAGACGGTCGAGAAGAGCCCATTATGAAGCGAACTGCTCTCGTCGCCAACACCTCCAACATGCCGGTAGCTGCCAGAGAAGCCTCCATTTACACCGGTATCACTTTGTCAGAGTATTTCCGAGATCAAGGAAACAACGTCGCCATGATGGCCGACTCCACTTCCCGATGGGCCGAGGCATTGCGAGAAATCTCGGGTCGATTGGCAGAAATGCCTGCTGACTCCGGTTACCCAGCCTATCTCGGTGCTAAGCTTGCTAGTTTCTATGAGCGAGCTGGTAAGGTCACTTGTTTGGGTAACCCTGTCAGACAAGGTACAGTATCCATTGTTGGTGCTGTATCTCCACCTGGTGGTGATTTCTCCGATCCCGTTACCAGTGCTACTCTTGGTATCGTGCAAGTGTTCTGGGGTCTCTCCAAGGCTCTAGCACAGCGTAAACATTTCCCTTCAGTTGATTGGAACGTGTCCTACTCCAAGTACCTCAAGGTGCTCGATCCACACTACGAGAAGAGTAACCCCGGCTTCATCGACTTGCGATCGAGGGCTAAGGAGATTCTTCAGAAAGAGCAAGATCTTGCGGAGATTGTACAACTTGTCGGAAAAAGTGCTCTGGGAGAAAGTGATAAGATCACTTTGGAAGTCGCTCGAATGCTCAAGGTGAGTCAGCCCACAAGTGAAGTAAGGCTGACAAGTGGTAGGACGATTTCCTTCAACAAAACGGTATCTCTGAGTACGATCGATACTGCCCTTTCTACAAGACCTCGGGTATGTTGAAAAACTTTGTCGCATTCTACGACAATTCGCAACGTGCTGTCGAGACTAGCGATATGACTTTCGCCAAGGTACGTAGTAGCAAGCCCCCCCTTCCTCCTGGTTCGAGCCTCAGCTAACTGCCATCCAGGTACGAGACTCTGCTGCAGATGTCATGTATAAACTCTCTCAAATGAAATTCGAGTCGCCTAACACTCAAAGCGAGCAAGATATTCAAGGTAAATTCGACCAACTATACAATGAAATCGGCGAGACCTTCCGAAGGATGCAAGAGTAGATGGCTCGCATGTGGGGTTGTAGATATTTTCCGTTCTCCAGAAATATTTCTTTGAATATGATGTATTGCATGTGCTGTCAATTCTCGTCGACTCAGCGATCCCTAGTCTCTGACCTGGACCAGGGAAACTGGGAACAGGGCCTGTGGTCTATTTGCCGCTGGTATCTGAGCACCGCCCACCAGGACCGACGTCAGAATATTTCGCGCTCACGGCACTGAAAGCCATTGACTATCGTCAGGTGTCTGAATGCGTTGGTGCAGACCCGAGATGCAGATGACCCTTCCCTTTTTATTCAGGCTGCGGATTACATTCAGTTCATGCGAGATCAAATTACAAGAAATCCGCTGCCGCTTTTCTTTTCTTGCCGACACCGCTACCCTCGTCGACACCTGCTTCCGGACTCGGTGACGAATATCGGTATCGCGGTTGTTGAGCACGTTTCTCAGCCTACACAGAATGTCAGCACTGCCGTTTGTCATAGTTGCAGCTGTCCACCTACGGGGGAAGCAGTTGCATCGGGCCACATAACTCCGTCCTTTGGAGGTTGTATGTCTACTGCAGGTGCGGGCACTGGAGTAGCTGTTTGCGGAACGAAAGCTGGTGGGGTTGGGGGCACCCCGGCTCCTGGGAATCCAGGCGCGGGCGAGCCGAGAGGCAGAGGCGAGTTAGATGCAGGAGGGAAGGGGGGCACGCCTGCTGGAGGGAAAGGAGGACGGAAACCAGGCGGAGGACTATATACCGTTAGCACAGAATGACTTTCGTTCAAACTCACGCAAAGGGTGGCAAAGAACCTGCTGGCATAGTGGGTGGAGGCATACCGGGGAATCCAGGCGGCATTCCAGGAGGGAAACTAAAGAGTTAGCTCGTATTCAGCGCAGAATAACTCACCCAGCAGGGAACGGTGGGGCCGCGAACGGAGGGAATGGCATCGGGGGCGCAGGGTTATTCCTCGCCGCCATCAACTTCTTGTGTTGCTCCAAAGCCGCTCGAAGATCTGCTTCAGGTATCACATTGTATGATTGTCGTGGTCGAAGGGCTGCTGCGGCAGCAGCTAAAGCAGCAGTACCCGCATCTGCTTCTTTCCTTGACTTCCATTCAGCTACTGCATTTGCAGGTACACCTTCCATCCCAAAAATCTCGATATCATAACCGTCTCGCCCAGGAAGAGTGTTGGTCAATCTGACATCAGCTCTGTTCAATATACCTGCGACTTACGGTTCAGGATCACATTTATGTACTTGTTGCGAATGTACCATTAGACCACCAGCAGTCTTTCTTTGTCAGCTTGAAAATCTCTAGGCTACAACTTACATTCAACTTTCGCGGACATAGTTGACATTTGAAGTGCTTTGACTTTTGGTGTTGCAGTAATACTATAGCAGATAAGTCAGATGAGCCGAACGCTGCTTGACTCACCCTTGTCATCCTCAAACTCCCTCTCACAATACCAGCACCATGGTTTGAGCACCTAGAAAGGAGTCAGCGCGGTTGCAAACCTGCGGCAAAAGCCAGAACATACGAAGACTTGAGTTCTCTTCTTCTTTCCCATCTTGACAATCGTTCGCACGTTTGTGATGATCAGTTGAACAAGTGTAGAGTAATGGAGAGAAATAAATAACACAAGGTTGATATCCGATAAATGAGGCGTAGTGAATGAACCACTTAAAGGGAGAAAAGCCAGGTGGAATCGGGGATTACGTAACTTGGTATTCGTTGCGATTCGACATTATGAAAAGTTCAAGGTCATTCATCTACTATCATTCTCGGTTCATTCGACTGTTTATTCGAATTGCAACTCACCTCATCAAGTCTTACTGGGTTCACAGGCAAAACTACCACTCCTGCTTGCGCTCAACATGTCGTTCAGCAAAGCTACTTCGTCGGCTTTCCGCCAGCTTCACACAAGTGCAACAAGGAATTCGCATATTGGCAAAGTTCCAATAGCAGTCCCCTCATCTGTCACCCTGACCTTACCTCCTTCATCTATCTCGCCAAATGTCCCCTCAACGTCTGCGCAAGCCCAAAGAACCTTCTTGGTCACTGGCCCCCTCGGATCCGCCTCAGTCCCTATCTCTCCAGCAGTTATCCTTACCCCCCCTTCTTCTGAAGTACCCGCAATCACCATTTCAGTCCATGATCCCACCGCAAAAGCTCAACGTAGTGTTTGGGGGTTGACGCGAACCCTGATAAACAATGCCGTTACTGGTGTCTCTGCTGGATTCAATCTCGAAGTAAGGCTGGTGGGTGTGGGTTATCGAGCAGCTATCGAGCCAATTCCTCCTGTTTTCCTCGAATTAGCCAAACAACAAAATCCCGGTTCTTCCGATCCACTGCCTCGAGAAAGGTTAAACATCAAATTGGGTTTTGCTCATCCAGTCCTCATCGATATCCCTCCCGATATCAAAGCGGCCGTACCAGCACCAACTAAGATCATACTCAATGGAACGGATAAACAGAAATTGGGACAATTTGCAGCCAAGATAAGGCAATGGAGAAAACCTGAACCATATCGGGGCAAGGTGAGTTTTCACACAATCAAACTCAGGCTGACCATTACTAGGGTATTTTCGTTGGCGACGAAACTATCAAACTCAAGGAAATCAAGAAGAAATAGACATGTTATCTATGCATATATACCAGTTCACTCCAGCATCCTATCTTCCCAACCATTCCAGAATTCTTTCATCTTGGAGCCATCTTGGTTCCCCTTTGCGTCGCAACCTAGTAAGCCTTGCCACAGCTCCGCTACACCGGACTCTTCATCTCCTATGACTTGCCCAGTCTCTGCGAGGACGTGATCTGTAAAACCGCTTTGGCGATGCACTACGGCGAGGGCCGGATGATAGGGATATCTATCGATGTGAACGGACAGAACTTGCGATGACCTTCACATCAGCTCCAGCTTTCAGTCGACATGACTCACTCCGGGAGGTAGAGCTCAACTCGGCTAGATCTTGCTTTCCCTCTCACTGGTTCGTGACCGGCATTTTGAGCGTCCATCTCGGTCGCTGACAATTTTTCGCCACTAAGGCTGTAATGAACTAAGTCAGCTTTAGACTTGTCTCGCTTTCTTACCTATTTATTGCACAGCTAGCTAGGACCGCTCTCTCCGCAATCTCTACGAGCTTCAGTCCATTCGATTGGATACCAACTCTTTCTTGCCAGGCTCGAGCGATCCCATGAGGATAATCCGCTAGATTCTTCGTTCTAACATGATCAAGCAAAGCTTCATTCGCTTCTGCGTTGACTGGATTAGTGATGATGTAATCGTACCAGTCTTTTCGGATGGGACATCCTTGGATGTCGTTCTTCTCACTCCCATCGAGACTTGATGCTATGACATCTCCATTCAGTCCGATAGCGATGTATTTGGTGATACCGAGATTGGATGTTGTGAGAGTGGAAAGATTGTCCGTCTCGACCATCCAGAAATCCCTCGAAAAGTGCTTACAGTCTATGATGATAGGCCATTTACTCAGGTCGGGGCCGAGTAAGCCTACACCTCTGCCGTACATGCTCCATGATTCACCTGAACCCTGATACATCGAGGTATGAAGTCGAGCTATATAGAACCGAAGGGCAACAATGAAAGCGTCTTTAGGAGTAGCTGGGTCGTATAAAGCTGTGCCCAGTCCCGGGAAGTTGACAGGAAGTGTTGACAAGTCTGAATTTAATGCCAAAGTGGGTGAGCTATGCGGGCCGGAAATGGGTTTCATGCGAGATGCGTTAAGGTGAAGGAACATCTCTTCCAGAAATGATGACCGAACCGACTTCTTTCGATCGTTAGCAGTGGCCAGCGGCTCACTATCCAGAACCGCAGGTATAATATTATTGTCAGTAGTCGAAGGTGCTTTTTGAGGGGCTTTGACAGATGGCTTCAATGCTTGGAAGCGCTTTTTCTCAGAGTTGAAAGCCTTAGCTGAGCGAGACCGGTCGACATGATGCGGCACTGAATTAATCCTTCTCCCTATTGAGGTTACGGGAGCGGCGTTTCTGTTCTTGCTCAGCGCATTGACTGTCAGCGATTGTACTTTGTCGGCCTGATCCCTGGTTTTCCCTAGGCTGGTCAGTGGATCGATTCTTGACACGCATGTCTGGTTTTCTTTGAGCTCGATGTAAGCCGGCACGCATTTTCCTTCGTTATCAGTCTTCTTCTTCTTCGTAACGATTTCATCTTTCGGCGGCGAAATGATCCTCTTAGTGCCCGTTTCAGGTGATTCAGTCGTGCCGGGAGATGTCAGTAGGAACGGATCAAAGGGAACATTGTTCGTGGCACTGGTCTTGGCTTTTGGGTCAGTAGCTTTGGTGTGGTTCGCGAGGATCAGGTTGATCAGTGAGGCCTTGTTGAGCTTGGAGAAGTTGGCAACTTTGATCTGCAAGGAAATACGGATTAAGTTTAGGATTAGCCTCAGTCATTGTATTTACCTCTTTGCAGATAGCTTTAAGCTCCGGCACCTTGAGCTTCGTGAGCGATTCTGCCGTGTGCATACTGGAACAGTGACAGGAGTAGACACTGATATTGTAGGAAAGGAGCAAGTTTATAAAAGTTTGACCAGGGATGTGTTGAGGAGAGGGAGGAGGAGGAGATTTAGTAATATGAAACAAATACGAGTAATTCTGCGCAACATGGTTTTACTTGAATGAAGTGATGATGTCATGAATTTATACAGCTTTAGAGCTAATCAAGATTGCATTCATTCCTCTACTTCAATCATCGTTGATTTATTCATCTAAAACGACACATTGATCAGCTCATGACTCAGAAGTTGTAGACAAAAGCCATCAGATTCTTTAGTGCCCACCTGCGACTCATTACCAATGACTATATGACTTCTTCTCCCTCCTACGCTCATCGTCACCTGCTCCTCACCAATCTACTCAAGCAGCACCCGTTGGAATCCGATGTGCATTCCAGCTATGACTTCCCTGTAACACGGCGGCTCTTGCAGCAAAAGCGATCGATCGCACTCGATGTCATCTTGCTAAAGAAGTGGAACGGACGTGTTGATCACGCAGACCAAGATCGTATGTTCTTTCTCTAGCTGTACCGCTTTATGCTAACACGAAATGATCCAAAGTATTTCATCATGTCGATAATCTCCGGCTTAGTAGGCGAGATTTTGAGATTATTGGCCGTCTAGGAGATGGACAATTTGGCGTTGTAAGCTTGACTGCTTTTGATATTCATGCGTTGCCTGATTCATCCGCGGAGTCAGGTGGACGCTGTCGAGTGCAGATTGAATGGACAAATATACGCCATAAAAACCATGCGCAAACATGCGATAACTCGTGCAGGTCCTGTACGTATTACCGGCCAAATCAGTATCCTTGACTCATCACTTATCACTCTAGCAAATCTCCTTGGCAATTGAACGTCACATACACATTCTTGCCCACTCGGAGGACGGACCGGTGCCTCGATTGATCGCCGCCTTCCAAGGTGATCAGACGGTGTCCTTGGTGACGACATACGCAGCATGCGGGTCTCTTTGGGATCGTCTTTGCTTCTTGTCTGAAGATGAGGAACACGCTGGTCGCATGAGCGAGACCGAGATCAAAGCTTGGGCACCACAAATGATAGCTGCAATTCAGTGGGTGCATGATCAGGGCTTCGTTCACCGGTAGGTTTGCCTCATCCCGCAGCTTTGGCATGAGCTCATGATAATCCTCGCAGAGACATCAAGCCAAACAACTTCCTCGTGACCGACATTGGACGACTGCTTCTAACTGACTTCGGATCCGCTGCAGCATTGTTGTCGAATGAATCAACCGACCAGCGGCGATTCTTGCCGTATAACCAATGTCTGCTGCCAGTTGGTACCCCCGATTACATCGCCCCCGAAATCCTCATGTACGCTGAAGATGCGCTAGTGCATGCATCTGAAGCCACCGATGACGAAACTGCAGATCAGCGACACGGGTATGATCTGAGTGTGGATTGGTGGAGCTTTGGAGCTACACTACACGAAATGACCTTGGGAAAAGGTCCATTCTGGGCTCCATCGATTCAACAGACTTACAATCTCCTGATCAAATTTCAGGTGAGTCATACCTCTGTAAATTTCACGGCGTTCAACTAAATATGTCCTCGACAGGGGAACATCCATCTGCCTTCAACTGTCAGCTCGGAACTGCGGGAAGTGATGCTGAAGTATGTCGCATAAAGACGAGGAGACCGCTAACTGTGCAGATTACTTGATCTTCCAGATCGGAGAGTCTACAACGTAGGGGTTTTGAAGACTCTGGCGTTCTTCCATGCCACTAAATGGGACCGTTCGGATCAATGTGAGTCTGTTCTAGGATTCTGAGCTGACTGATTAGCTTTCACCATGCACATGCGCGATCACCTCCAACCCATCGATTTATCCTCATTACCTCCGTGCGACGACAATGATACATGTAACCAAAGTGAATTCACGTTCAGTCACTTATTTGAGCATACAATCACATCGGACGATTCAAGTGTTGCTACGCCTGTTGCCTCTCCACCGCCAACGCCCCTACTGCCACACCATTCTCGCTGGATCGGCTGGACATGGGAGATACCACCTGATCTTCTCGAGATGGACGAGCCTTCAGTACAACCCTTTCGTGAGGAACTCGCAAAGTCTTCAATATCGCAAAGCTTCGTTACTCCCGCTAGGAACACCGCTAAGATCCCTGCATCGACGAAAGGGACGATAGCTAAATCACGGTCGAGATCGAGACCGCGGTCCGAACGTCAAGCTCTCGCCGAACTAGTGGGTTGTGTCCAACGAAGCGCGAGAAAACAACTGTCCAGAAGGGTCGTTAAATCGGGGCATCGCACCAATCAATATTCATTCGTTAGACACCCTCAGACTCCCACACCTCTATCACGCGATGACAGCTGGGTCTTCGAGCGCGCCACCGATGTGACGAAGCCATCCGACCTGAACGTCTCGCGGCCCCCGCTGTCGAACTTCTTTGAGATCAGACGTCTCCAAATGAACGATCATCTAACTGTGAGCACCTCAGGACAGTGCAGAGTATGCACAGCCTTATTGACTTTGTTTCCGGTACATGCAGGATCTCGAAGCCCGTCTAGCAAGTATGCGGCAGCTTGTTGCAGAAGATCCTTCATTCAGCATATAGCATTCTTGTAGCTGACATCACGCAAATGGAGGAGATGCCCAAAGAGATACTTTTTTTCCAAAGTCGCCATTCGAGGCCATTTGTAGCGAAATTATATTGTAGCATGTTATTTATTTAGCTTTGAGGTCAAGTGATCAAATTTCTATGATCACCTGTCTATGCTGTTCTCCTTTGTTCACTCATTACCATGATGCATATGTTCATTACCACAATGCATCATATGCATCATTATTCACACAGTGGATTTGCACAAGAACGTTCTCTTGGAGCAAATTTCAGGTAACGGGCTCGTCAAGCAAGGACAAGCCTTGGCTTGCCAATGTCAGCCACTGTTACGATCCGTCCTGGATTGACGTTGGTCAGGTCATAACAGCCAACAATGACTGACAAATCCCATGAGCTCCATTCAATCTGATCTATAGCTTTGCTGGAAAGCCTGACTGTCACTCATAGAAGCGCGGTCATCCAATGTGCTGCAACTGTTTGGCATAATTCAATTCTTTTGCCTTCTTGGGATCAGGTCATATGCAGTCTCCTGAAATATGTTCTCTTTGCCAAGCTTCTAACTCACATTACCCACGATTGTAGAGCTGATGATCCAAACAATAAGGGTAACAATGGTCAAGCACAAGTCTCTATTCCATGCAAATTCTACGCAAATTCCGTTTTTGACACTGGAATCGAACAAGATGCTACATACAGGTCAAAGTCCAATGTCAATCACATCTGCTAGTCAAATACCGCACCTACAACACTCTCAGACACCTTCATGATCGATTCTGGAGCTTCCCATCACATGGTCAACAATTGTGCCAATTTCTCCAAGGTGTCAAACATGCGAAATTCGCTTATTGAAGGTGTTAGAATAGGAAATGGAGCTAGGTTAAAGGTTACTGGTCAGTGTGACATTGGAATAAGCAGTCTATTAGCACTTACAAACTACTCAATTGTCCCAGAAATGGCCTGCAATCTCATTGTAGTCAACAAATTTCCCTCAACTCTAATTTGGTCATTCAGTTCCTTCAATGGATCACTTAAAACACCAATACAGACGAAATTGTTGCCACAGCACCACAGCACCCTTCAGACATGGTCTTTATACTCTCAAGGCAAGTAGTTTCACCAATGGCAGCGCCTTTCAAGCTTCTACTGACTCTCTAAACTGATCTTTGGGGACCTTCCAGAACATCTTCTAGACATGGCGATCGCTATCGTTTGACAGTTTATGATGATACACTAGAAGTTTGACACAACTTAAACAAAATCAGAAGCGTTTTTAGGACTTAAAGATTATGTAAATATGGCAGAAAATCAATTACAACTCACTGTCAAACAGATTAGATCTGATCCAGGGGGAGAACCCATGTCAAATTTGGCATAACAAAACTTCTTAGACTAGGGAATCATACATACAACAGTCGCCCCTGGTGCTCATCCCCAAAATGGAAGAGTAGAGCAAATTCATTTGACAATACATAATGGTGTCAGAACTTTATTGGCTGAAACAAGTCTTCCAGCAACATTTTGGGCTGAAGCAGCAATTTATACAGCATATTCCAGAAATTGTGCTCCAACTTGGTAACTGTCGGAATCGTGATCTATCGCCACATTGCCATATGCGGATAACGCCGCTATTGGACGCGCGTCCAATCTGTACACTTAACTATTTAATTCAACTTGTATTTTACTCTTGTTTGTACTTCTTATTCATGCATCTAATTACTAATTTGACAGTAACAATAAAGCAATTCCCTTTGAAAGATGGTTTGGCAAAGAAGCTCAAGGTTGACAGACTTGGAAGTTTTGGTGAGAAAATATACTTTAGAGATCACCAAAATAAAAACAAGTTGGAACCAAGATACAAAGAAGGTAAACCTATGGGTTATGCCAATGATCATATTACATCTGACTATATAATATTTGACATTCAGGATAAGAAGATTAGAATTACAAGAGATGTGGTATTTAACAAAGAAGATAGAATGTCAAAAGCGGTCACAAATTCAGGCAATTCACCTCAAACAATTGAGA
Organism: Kwoniella pini CBS 10737; assembly: GCF_000512605.2. Taxonomy (NCBI): domain Eukaryota; kingdom Fungi; phylum Basidiomycota; class Tremellomycetes; order Tremellales; family Cryptococcaceae; genus Kwoniella; species Kwoniella pini. Next base: position 857,243 of record NC_091726.1, read on the forward strand.
AAATACCAACACTGACCCTATCACCAGAAACAAACAAGGTGTCAAACGTGCCAAAGGTGTCAAATCAAATTCAATGTCAAATTCCAAACTCTCCTTGCCAATTTCTCCGTATTGACAAGACTTGAAACTCAAAATTGCTCAAATTCACCCGATCCTATTGATTTAGTTGAAGCAAGTCATGAAAATGTCACAAATGATTGAAAATGGCACCACTCAAGAATCAAGAGATCCATTACCTATCACAGATGATGTTGGTACTTGGGGTTACTTTGCTATTGCCTTGGCTGCCATGTCAACTTTAATTCCTTAAACTTATAAAGGAGCTTTATCATCTAATGATCAGCAACAATGGAACTTAGCAATGAAAGATGAGTTACAAAGATGAGCAAATATAAAATATGGGAAGTTTTCAGTAGGACTGTGTTACAATCCGTCCTGGATCAAACCCTTGGTATACAAGACGGAAAGAAAGTGAAAGTTTACTAGCTTGAGAATTCACCTTGTAGGACTTGTGATATATGGTTGGACAGTGATAACCAACTCAGATGGATCCGATGAGTTGTGGTGGGTGGAAGAAGATAAGATGGATTGATGATAAGTAGTTAATCAAGCAGGGTTCATTGAGTAGTTATTAAGTATCTATTACAAGGCTATGGAACTTATGAAGATATTCTGAGATGCGTCTCAGAGATTACTCTTAGATGCATCTCAAGGATTGTTCTGAGATTTGTCTGAGAAGTTATTCTAAGAGTCTTCTAAGATAGTTGGTTAAAATAGATGACGTTGGTCAAGTCAAAACAAACTGATGAAAGGCGTACACTTAGAGCTAAATGGGTTTACTCCAGAAAAATTGATGGAGAAACTGGTCAACTGTCAAAATATATAGCTAGATGGGTTGCTAAAGGTTTTGCTCAAATCACTGGTTTAGATTATAATGAATTATATGCTGGTGTAGCTCATAAAGATTCACATAGAGTTTTTTGGTCATTGGTCAACCATTTAGACTTAGAATGTGACCAAGTTGATATTATTGCAGCCTTTCTCAAGGGGGAGTTAGAAGAAACAATCTACTTTAGAAACACCTGAGGGAAGCAACATTCCTGCAAATAAAATCTTATTACTTAGAAAATCACTATATGGACTTAAACAATCACCAAGATGTTTCAACAAAGAATTAGACACTTGGCTAATGTCACAAGGTCTGACACCAACTAGAGCTGACTAAGATCAGCCTTAGATAAATTTAAAAAGGAATTACACAACAAGTTTGAGTGTTCTGACTCTGGTCCTACCAATTATCTCCTTGGATTTAATATACATAGAGTCAGAAAAGAAAAGAAGCTTCACATCTCTCAAGAACATTATTGAGAAGCGCCATTAGATCAATTTGACATGTCACACTGTAATTCTTCAAAGAATCCTCTTCCTCCAACATTCAAACCCATTCCTGCAACAGATGAAGAACATGAGCAAGCATGTCATCTTCCATATCCTCAATCAGTTTGGCTCAATATTGTATGTCTCAACAATCTCAAGACCAGACTTATCTCATGCCGCAAGTGTCTTATCCAGATATATTAGTAAATGGAATACTTCTCATTGGCAAGCTGCAAAACATTGCTTCAGATATATTAGAGGTACTTCAGATTTAACTTTAACTTTTAGTTCAAACTCAAGTAAAAGAGTTGCTTTAGGATATGTGGGTGCAAATTGCGGTGAAGATTTATACACTAGAAGATCTACAACTGGTTACACCTTCAGAGTTCATGGTGATGTAGTTGCCTGGAAATCTAGAAGACAGCCAATTGTACCCTTATCAACAACTGAAGCTGAATATATGGCATCAGCTGATGCAGCAAGACAAGCAACTTGGTCAAGATTATTACTTGAAGACCTTCAAGTTGGACTTGGTCAAGATCCATTCCCACTTTACAATGACAACATTGGTGCCATCTCTGTGATTCATAAAAAGACAAAACACATATCTATGCAACACCACTTTGTCAAAAAGAAAGTAAATGATAACATCATCTCATTTACACACGTCCCATCGGAAAAGGACTTAGCAGATTCATTGACAATGTTGTTACCTCCAGATTCAATAGGAAGACTCAGACATTTACTTGGTTTTAGAGGAAATCAGATCAAGGGGGAGTGTCAGGATTGTGATATATTGCCACATTGTCACATTTGGATATTATATCCCTGTACACTTAACAACGTTATTCACTCTTGTATTCACATCTCTTTTTACCTGCATCAAGTGACTAGTTTGACACGGTCACACAACACGGTGTCCTGGTTAGTCCAACAAGTTTTTGTGCTTGTATGGTGGGATTTTAGCATAGGCAATTTCGACATTATTTATCTCTACAAGACAGCACAAAAAGTGGCTGTGTGTGAAGGATCAACAAAATGACTCACGCCTCAAGGACTCACTGACCCGATAATTGTGCATAGACATTCATATGCCCTTCTGAAAATGGTGAGTAATGGATGGTCGAAATGTGGCAGTTCCCAACAAATACCGCCACCGAAACCTATCATCTTTGGAGGCATAGTGTGAGTTCAACAAACCTGCAACAACGATAGCCTGCATGATACCTAAAGCCTAAGAAACTGTAGGGTTGCAAAGTCGCACAGGAATTTATCTGGTTGGCAACTTAGATTGGGTCAGAATCTCACCATACAAGCGTAGCTTCACTTACGACACCCTACTGTAGGTAGCATGTATAAGTGCAGAATTGAATGCCAAAGGTGCGTGGAAGACTATTAGCCTCTTGCTAGCTCTAAGCAAAGCTTCGCAAAGCTTCAAAGTCATAGCTGCTATATGCATGGAGCACATGACTTCATTGGGCTCGTCACAATAAATCAGACAATTCCTATCATCGCTCATATTGCGCGTGTCCAAAAGATCGATCACACCACCGGACGAAGGCAAAAGCGTTTTAGAGGGCTACAAAGGCATTCAGAAAACCGAAAAGAGGTCGTGACAAATAGGAAAAAACCGCTGAGGAAAAACAGCAAACATATTTTCCAATTAGGTCCACGTCAGAAAACTTACATATGATACCGTCTAGGGGAGGTCTTCAGGACCACCGCTATGATGACGCGAAGACCGCTTCGAAAAGCATGTTTTGCGAAGGGAACCGTGTCTTCGAAGTCTAAAAGAGCACAGTGACCCCCAATAGGTCGCTACTCTTTCTTTCAGCCTTTTGTGTTGTGTACATTCGGATAGGAGTGTGGCCGGCAGGGCAGATCAACTGGGCAATCATAGAGTCTAATCACGGGAATCACCACAATATGCAAGCGAAGGGGCTACAAGCGGAATATGGACAAATGTATATTCATGGAAATCATCTCTACATCTTGGATTTTCCGTATCCCAGACCATTCCCCATGTTATGCTAACGAAAACTGGATAGAAGTTCTTAAATAGAGACATCCTAGAGATCGGCATCGTCCTGTGAATCAGAGATAACGTCAGTGAGGATAATCCTGAAAGATAATGAAAGATTGCAGCAAGGAAGAGAAGATTAGGTGCGATACACAAGGATATTAGAAGGCTAAAAGGCGAGGGAGGGATCATGTGAGGCTCAGTAGGGGAATGCGACGACAGGACATAGCCATGCAGAATCGCGACGGAGACCGGAGCCAAGGAAAGTGCTAATGATATCCAGACAGATGCGTAGATAGCAACAGCGCAATTTCACTGAGTGATGGCAGTGAAACGTGAAAGTATAGCCGAATAGGAGGCCATCAAGGTTCGCGGTAAGGTGGTTAGACAACAAATGACGGCAATGACATACCTCGTCGGGCAAAGGAGCGTTGGCAGCTTGCTTAAGCTCCTCCTCGTATTTGGCAATGAGAGCTTGATCGACTTGGACTTCGGGAGGGGCGAGGGCAGGAGCGGCAACGAACTCGAGAGATTGGTTTCTGAGATCACACAGTGCGTAAGCGGTTTTGCTCATGGAAAGATCAACATTGCGTTTGATGCGCAGCTTACCCGACTAATTTTCTAGCGAGCCACAAGAAAGGTTTCTCGAAGTTATACTGATATACATTTGAGATGATAAATCAGTCATCCGAGTAACATACGTCGCAAGGAAGCGAACACTTACGTTAGATTTGGCGGAAATTTCGAAGTATTGGAGGTTCTCTGCGCAATTTGTACCAGTCAGCAACAAGTTACCAAAACATTTTAACGTTAACAAGGCAACAAAGTATCGCTTGCAAGGAAGGCAAGATATGGCGTTATTTCATAACGAGGGGTAAACAAGCGGGTCAAGACTCAATGTGGGAAGAAAGATACAGCAACTTGAGGGGGATTGTACCCACTCTTTCGGTGGAAGGTGACATTTCCGGTTTTGACTTTTCGTTCCTACAATTAGCGAAGTTAGCTGTGTCAACAAGTGAAGGAATTAAGCAAAGAGAGAATCACGGACCTTTACATCTACTTTGTTACCACAGAGGACGATAGGAATGTTTTCACAAACTCTTTCGAGATCTCGGTGCCAGTTAGGAACGTTTTTGTAGGTAATTCGGGAAGTAACATCGAACATAATGATACCACATTGTCCTTGGATGTAGTATCCGTCTCGAAGACCACCGAACTTCTCTTGACCCGCGGTATCCCATACATTGAAGCAGATGGTACCAAAGTTAGTGTGGAAGGTAAGAGGGTGAACTTCAACACCGAGAGTGGCTGAAGGAGAGGTCTGGTCAGCAGATGGGCGTGAGCAGGAGAGAAAGTTGCAAATGACTTACCGATATATTTCTTCTCGAACTCTCCTGTGTGGTTGTCAGTATTGATCATACATTTAGAATTTATAGGGGAGACAGACGCTGCAAGCGCGTCCAGCTGATCGAATCAATGACTCACCAGTCAAGTGTCGCTTGACGAAGGTGGTCTGACGAGTTGTGATTACTTGGTCAGCAGGATTCTAGATGAGGCAGAAGCGGGATTGACAAACATACCTTTCCTGTATTATAAGAAGGAATGGGATGGTCACGTTCACGTTAGTAAAGTTGCACATAGTATGGGTGGAAGATCGTCAAGACATACCCTGCAAGACAGACAGTGTAGGTTAGCCATCGTACGTCATCTTGTAGTCACACCTTGCGAGCCATTGAAGCTTGCTTGAAAGATCGTGAAGAGCCATGACCACTCACGGTACCACCGTCACCACACAAGACCAATTTGAAGGTAGCTTGATTCTCCATTTTTATATTTTAATGCAGGTCTGGATGCGAGGATTCGTTAAATGGGCGTAGACGAGCCGTAAAATGATGAGACAAGCGAGAGGCTATAAAAAGGATAATAAAGATGACAGGGAATGTTAGAGGATGTTAGGATTGTTGGTTGTGGAGAGGAGTGAGCGTGTTAGCATTCACCAAAAACTAACCTCTGTTCGTTCATCACTCTTTCATTATTCTTGAATTGATTTATTCATGTATTTATCCCAAAAAAAGGCCACGTGAGATATCTCATATATATTTATTATGTAATATGACATTGGAGACCCCAGGCGATTATCATCTTGCGAGTACAACTGACGAAGTATTGACATTGTTGTACGGTATCTCTTCATCCTCATCATGCAAATTCAACATGCATGCAATTCATTGACATCCAGGTAGGGTCAAGAATCAAAAGACAGTCATGCAAGATGTCACCCAATACTTTACTTCCTTGTGTAATGGTAAGCTGGTGATCATGACTGTCTCCAGGCTAACTTCATCCAGTCGCGGTTTTGGCTGATCTGTCGTCTGTGCAGAATTACCCACAGGGAGTATGGTCAAACCTCCAGAGCTGACTATGCTCGATGCGATGAACGCTATACAAGTAAGATCCAATGTAGACTTCCCGATGTCACGGATTCACTGATCGTCGTGTCATAGATGATGGATCACAAGATGGACAGCGGTTCAAGCAAGCTATCACCGTCTCGACCACCTTCGAGTTATGATCCTGATTCTCGCATCTGTCCAGAGGGGCTTTGCTGGATAATTGATGCTCTAGTATCACTGGAGGTGAGTGGACTGACACAAAGTTGGTCGAGCTGCCAGCTTATGCCGTTTCAGATAGCATGGTATCGTGGCGCAACTTTGTGTCAATCCGTTTATACAGCTCTACTCTACCACAATCCTCAGCACCTTGCTGGCCCGTCCAGATATCCAAGCGACGACCAAATGTCAAATTTCATCTACCTGGTCCTTCGCGCGTACACCTTACTATATTGCAAAACTATAGATCTCGTCTATACGGAACTGGCCAAGGGCAACGTCCGGGATGGCGAAGATTGCTGGTTAGACCATTATGGCGTACCAGTCAGGATGAATGATCCGACAGGGGATCTTGTCAGCCTCGCGAATGAAGCATTGCAATGGCTCGAGAGTGATAACTGCCAAAGTACGTTGAATACGCTCTGACCCTTATTGACCCTCCGAATTTAGTGGATCCTTACTGGCGTGAACAAACCATAAATCGATTATTATGTCGACGGGTGAGTATACTCTTGAATATGTCGCACTGACAAGCAGAATTGGGCAATTTACCTAGATAATGAAGGCATGTCATCGAATTGGTGTCATTCGCTTCTGCGAGTGATGCGAGTGGCCGCGAATAGCATCGACGTTGTGGAAAAGCCATCTGTGACTGGATTGACAGCTTTCGACTCATCAATGCCTTCTTACCTGCGCCAAAACATGCCCCTTCCTGCTTTTCATCTGCCCCAACCGGAAGAGAGCTGGCAGAATATGCGGTCTATGCTTGATGGACTGGTTGACGCTGAAAGCGTCCGGGAGCAGGGTTCGTGGGAGAAATGGGAGGTAAGTTGGCGGATTATAAGACGTTTGCTGATCTCGTAGCTTCTCCTACGCGGAATCGGCTGGTCTCAAGTACTCCACAACCCTGTATCAAGATCGTTGATCAAGGTGAGCTCTAAGAAGTTGTGATTCGGCTGATGTGCGCTTCAGTCCCAATTCGACTTCTCATGCAATCAACTCCTCAAATGCGACACCTACCTGAACGACGAAGGTGTTCTCTCAACCTTTCTTTCCGAGAGTGGCCTGGTCGATTCTACCATCTCGGCCTTCGAAAGTGCTTCCTGCGGGCAAGATGCATCCGCCAACAGACAAATAGCTGCCTGGAAACGCTTGATATCTAGCGTGAGTTGCAACAACGTACGCCGGCCGTTAATTTCCCGCAGTACCTCTCTGCCACAGCATCGACCTTCCTCTCAAACCGCGCACGACAGCGACGTTCCTTTGCAAGACTTGCGTCAAAATGGCGAGAACGAGCGGCCATGGGAGAATATCTCTCAAAGTATGCAGATCTTTCGGAGTCAGTCAAGGTCCTGCATGCTCTACGACTGGATTGTCTCCTAGAAGCCGAACTGGCAGCTCTTGATCTAGAGTTGATGACGCAACGCGACGAGATAGAAATTTGGTGGTGGATAGAACAGGTCACTCGATCAAGAATCGATCATTGTAAGCTGTCGTGGACAAGAGCGTCTATATGGGCCAGGGCTTGGCAGGAAGTGACAAAGGCTATGACAATTGTGAGTCAGACTCAATCTTCCATTGAAGCTAATCATCAGATTTATCTCCTCGTCTCCCCATATGAGGCAAACGCTTCACTTTCGCAAGCAAAGTTCAGGCTACGACATAAACATTGTTTGAAACCCCTATATCTACCCACTGGTAAGAAGGTTACTTGTGGGATCACGCCACACTTTCAGGATTTTCAAGCATTCATTCAAGTGGCGAAACAATCGCCGGTAAGCCTCGATATAGTGTGATTACGCGCGATGTCACTGACACGCCCATGTTCCTCAGTGTCGTGAAGATGCCATCAAGCATCTCCAGCGAGGTATTAATTGGTTGGATCGTTTGCCAGAGTTATCAGAAACGGATTGTTCAGTGCTGCGACCTTATTTGGTGAGTTTCAACTGAGAGGAGCGTCGCTGATGGCAGGATCCTGTCGAGACATTGCGCCGCGCAATTCATCAAAACGAGAGTGTTCTCCGTGAAGCGGGCGAAAGATTAGTATGGGACGGAAACGCGAGGCTCGAAGGCCGGAGTCGATGGATACCAATACTACAAGCATGATGCATGAATGTAATACACTACACCTGAGAAGAGGATGTAGCTTGTCCGATGCCTACGTCAAAGCCGTCTACTTGTGCTTCTGATTCTACTGGGAAGTAATGCTCAACTATCACACCATTCTCTTCAGCTTTATGCCGTTCTTCCCAAATGTTAGTATCCGTTTGTGGTCGCTCCCCAATCTTCTCTATGACTGCCTTGAAGATAGACTCTGTTCCATCAAGGGGGATTGAGAAGCCTTCGGCCACTTGCTCTATGCTCTTGCTTTTACTGACGATCTCTGCTGCATTCTTTCGTTCCTGTTTCGACATGTTGGAGATCGGGGCTGGGGATGGCTTGAACTGAGTGAGGAGGAACTTGGTGTTTCCCCAGGGGTTTTGAGTGTGTTTTGCGATTGCGAGCAGCTTCGGTATCACCTCAGTCATATTGCACACCGGTCCAGTGGGTAAAAACACCGAGGGGTTGCGCTCAGCGGCGCGAGCAATCATTACGGAGTCGGCATCTATAGTGCTTCATCAGCTGAGGAGTTTACCATGGGCCCAGTTGCACTCACTTGTCTCGGTCCTGATCTTTTCCCAGTTGGACCAACCATCACCGTCCCCATTACAAATCACGGGCAAGCCTCGCTTTTTCCCTAACGCAACAATGTCGGCGAGTCGCTCCCAAAGTGCTCGCTCCCCAGGTCTCATATCTCGAGTTCGACAGTGTACAGTCAGATTTCGAATCCCCGTTCTTATAATGCGGGATACAAGGTATAAGGTCGAAGGCTGTGTGGGAAGAAGTCGGATTTTGCATGAGATAGGCAGAGGAATGGAATCGAGGAGAGCACGAAGGATATTGAGGAGTATGTCCGGCGTTGATAAAAGAGCGGCACCCATACCAGAATGAGTTCTAATGGTGAGCGCAATTCCCATCTTCTCAAACTCACGAAAAGGATTTAGGACAACCACAATTTAGGTCACTATAAAAAACCATTTCAGCTGTTGAGCCGACGTATGACTACGATTAAGCTTACATTCCCGAAACATCCTGTTGTACCGTTTGCGCAGCTTTGACCGCCAATTCAGGATTCGAAGAGCCAATTTGGAAGATGACTAACGATCAGCTGCCATTGTCCAACAGATATACTCACGGTAGGGTTTTTCGATAGGGTGAGTGCTGAAAATGGGACCTTGGCCTTTGTGATAAGTTATGACACCAGTAGCAGCTGGTCTATATTAGCTCCGCTTATCTTCATTGTACTCACGATCGACAGTCCTCTCTGCCCCTATGATTGCTTTATCGACTACTTCGGGGGACCAGACTAAGCCAGCACCATAATAGAGAGATAACAATCGCTATCGAGCAGTTAGCAAGCGCGGTGAGTGATATAAGCTTGTGTACCAACCATAGGTACTGTGTGTTTGGGAGACATGCTATTAGCTGAAGCCTCGAACATGCAAGGAAGACTAATGCTCACGCGTGCCCGTTCGTACCATGGGAGCCAGTACGAGCTTCTCCCGGTAATTCAACTCGTTCTCGTACGTTTTGGGATATTCTATGGGCATGGCCATCTGCTCTTCTATGAGCTCCGCCTCTGTTCGGTTTGGGATATCTTGTACTGTCACGAGATCATTTTTAGCTATCGCCGCAGACCTGATGGACCCTTCAGCTGCGTTGATCATATCCTCTTCGCTAACTACTGGCGCATGTTGAGCTTTATGGCGTTTGGCGTCGCGAATATTCTGATTCGGTGAAGGGGATCGAGCAATTGCGACAGGCATAGTAAGTGGACGGAATGCGAACAGGCGTTCTAGTAATGCTATCTTCGAATTTCGGAAGCCTGACAAAACCATATGATAACCTGTCGAGTTGAGCAAAGGATGTTGCCCCTATATGTATGATAAGTCACTTTGCCAGCTTGATCTCAATTTCGGGCATCTACAAATTGTTGCTGCAAACAACTTAGTTGGGTGGCAAATCAAACCGAACAAGTATACAAAGTCACGTGATACAATCATCGATAGATAGATGATCAATGCATACAATATGCTGCAACATGCAAAAGCTATGCTACTCGCTACGTGATAGGTCTCGGGGTCAACCTGGGTCGCAATTCGAGAACAATCAAGAGACTTACATAAGAACCATATTCTTTGTCTGGATCGTACACTTCCCACCTCGATGCAGGGAATATCTGTGTGCAAGTCAGCTTCACGATTGTCAGCGATATTTTTAGTAATCTTACGTGTTTGTATCGATTGTACCACGACCTTTCAACGACCTTCCCTGCATGAGACTGCAAGGAAATAAGCAACGGTCCACTTGCGAAGGTGGCTTCGACTCACCTCGTCCTTCTCAACTGTCGCATCTGCTAACAATCTGACATCGTCGTGTACATCAAAATTGAACAAGGGACCGGATTTTCCCCGAGCTTTGTTGATTATGAAGTCATAGAATGTATAATGCTGAATGCCATAGGTCAGATCTGAATACGAGATTGGCATCGATTGACTTACATGCGGTATTATGAGGTCCTCCTGATGTGTTTTTCAACGTTCAGCATGGATACCTTGGTTCGAGGACTAACGAAGAGGCTCACCTTGATATACATCAGGTTTTCCACACTGGTACCACGAAGCTCCGGGAATTGTTGACGACACTTGTTCAGAAACGTCCCGATGTCGTCTCCCTTCATACACTAAATGGCATATCAGTATCGATGAGCGACATTTACACGAAAGACTGACTTCGACGCTTTTACGATGACCACTGCCATCCCAATATGAATAGGTAATCTCGATGGTTTCCCCTTTGATTGTTTCTTGCTGCGCTAACCACTTTTTCCGCAATTCCTCTCTTTCGATTAATTCTCGTTCTTCTCGGTGACGATCGGGTAGGAAGGATGTATCGACGGCGGGATTCTTGCTGAATTTCTTTTTCCTTTCGCCATTCTCATCTACTGCTTCTGTCAACTCTGTAACTCGGTTCGTACGAGATAACAAGGCCACTGACCTGCATCTTCCCTTGGTCTTTTTTCACCGGTATCACCTTCTTCTTCCTCCGCATCGGCAAAAGACAGCTTCGATTTTTCCTTTTTCTTTGTCTTTTTAGGTTTTGTAACACTTTTAGCCCTACAAGTTGCATCAGTCGAGCTCGTTGGAAATGATAACTCACCCTTTATCGGCAGCCACTTGCGCTGCTAGCTGGCGTTGTCTCTCTTCCAAATCATCTTTCGTCTTTTGGAAATCTGAAAGGGTAACCAGACCAACTGTTGTCTTGATCAACCGCTCGTCAAGATTCTCAGTCACGCCGATGAAGCGGTCGACCGTATGGTCTTTTTCGCCTTCCTAAGTAAAGATCCATCAGTATAGTATTGATGTCAGCTGTAGAGTGGCGCACATACTTTTATCAAAGCATCCTTTTGGCGTTGATGTTCTGCCTAGAAATTCTGGGATTGATTAGCCTGGATCTGCCGCAAATCGGTTGGTGCAAACAGATACCACACTTACGGCTTCCCGTTCTCGCTGCTTCGCGAGCATAAGATTACGTCTCGCCTCTTCAGGTGGACCAGACATGTCGACCGAAATTGATGCTGATACAGAATATGCACGGCAACAAACTAGGAATTCAAATAATAATCAACAGCATGGAGGAAGACAAAAGAACAGGGCTATGTATAATTACGTAATACACCCATAACGCGTAGCACCAGATCAAAGAAAAGAAAACACAGCAATTAGCATAACCTTCAACCTTTGTATATGACCATTCACCTTCACCTTACCTTTCATACAATCTGTGCTATCTCACCAACCGTCTTATATAATAACTCTCCTCGTCCGTCAACGATATACAATCTCCCGGTCATTGACTGCCGCCCCATACCGATCTGGCCAACGGACAATCATGTCTCATCAATACGGCAGTCCATACGCGGATCCTTATAACAACCGTCAATCAGGATTTTATAATAACGACCATGATACACAGCAACCCCCACCTCAAGCCTATGGCTATAGTAATGACTCCAATCCTTATGGAGAGGAACCTCGGTACCCTTCATATCCCGCAGACCCCTCTGCAGGGGATTACCAAGCACACTCCAGTACGGAAAAGGTTGTAGATGACGAACAGTATGAAAACACACAGCGAGCTCAGCCAGGTCGATCGGGTGTCAGGCAGCCTCCTCGTTCGATCGCTGAGATGGGTCCGCCTCCCCGAAGTACTGGTATCCTAAGGATGTGGAGGAAGGATGAAAGGGGTAAACAGTGGTCAAGGGTAAAGCTAAACCTCTTATTTAACGAGGCCTTACACTGATAGACGAATATTCTAGGGTGGTGGTGTAAGAATGTCTCTCAGACTATGCTGCTGCTGCTTCACTATTGCTATCATACTGGTGGTCAGCATCATATTATCGATTATACTTGTGAGTGAAACAATTTCCCGAATTGAGCTGATGCTTTACAACAGTATGTGCGACCGCCAAGCTTTGCGCTCAATAGTGTCAATATAGGCTCATCTCCTGTCAATTTGACCACCGACGGTCTTACACTCAGCTTTGATCTCAGTATCAGGTCAGTCTACTTTCTCTGCGTTGCTAACAAACTAATCGACTGCAAATAGTGTCGCCAATCCAAATTGGTTCAATGCCGACTTCAAGGAGATCTCGGCTACAGCCAAGTATCCTGGAAACAATACCAACAGCTTTGGTGGAGGTACATTATATGACCTGAACTTTGTGGGATATACACAATCTACATTTAAATTCCCTTTCACCCTCAAGTGAGTTTCCAAAAAATTGAGCATAGCTAATGGTTAGCTATACTTTGTCCAAGGATCCCAATCAGGTAATCCTGAAAGATTTGATCAGTAAGTTCCGGAGGATTCCAACACTCGCCAGTGAAGCTGACATCCTGGGCGTACCAGGTAAATGCGGGATTTCAGGCGGAAGTATTCAGGATATCACAGTGGACTATGATCTTTATCTCAAGCTCAAGGTAAGCGTAACATTTCCTGGACGCAGTATATATCTGACAGATCATCCGCATAGATTCTCGGTGTCACAGTCAGTCCCACAATCAGTAACAGTGCAAGCTTCGAATGTCCGATTACCGCTTCAGACATCGAAGTGAGTGGCCCGTCTTCACTCCTGGCCTCCGTTTACTGACAAATTTGCTTGGAACAGTCTATTATCGGTAGTGATGGATCCTTATCAGGTCTGCTTGGAAGCTAAGAAGTGTTGTCATGTCAAACCGGTACATCATCATGCCTTTCCTCGCAGTTTTACGCCTTTTTACGTATATGACTTCTCATGATTCGAATGTTTTGATGTATGCTCAATGGACAATCCTATAAACGGTGTTCCAATATAGTGGTACCATGTGATTCCGGCGCTACCCGGCCCGGTAGATCGACGGGGTGTTATCTTGATAAACTCCTCCACCTCTCTTCCACAGTGATCGTTCATGAGCATGTATATGTATATATATCTACCTGAAACTCGCCCAATATCTCTGCTGTAACGAAAACCATTCATGGGAATATTGTTATTTCTTTGTTTTTTTTTGCTTTGAATTCACCTCAACGACACATACTTACCAGCATGAGCGCTCCAGCTTCATTTACGAGCCGAGAAGCTCTTTCCGAACGACGACTGCAGGATCCTTCCAAGCCAGCTCCACAACGCAAGAAGAGGGTCATAGTTACTGGTGGTTCTGGGAAATTAGGTCGATGGATGGTTAGGGAAATGGTAGAGCATGGCTGGGAGGTCTGGAATCGTGCGTACCTCATATTTGGGCTTTGCGTAGTCCGCTGATGCTTGATACAGTTGACGTTGCCCCTCCTGCTCCTTCCGAAGCCAAAGTAGCTAAATTCATGCAAGTTGATTTGACGGATTACGGGCAGGTCATAGCAGCGCTTACAGATGTCGATTCGGGATATAAGGGTGTGGACGCAGTCATACACTTGGCTGCCATTCCTTCACCTTCGCGCGCTGTGAGTGATATATATAGCTGAACAGCGTTGGACCGGCTGCTCATTCCCAAATCTAGCCTAATCACGTTATTTTCCATACCAATATTCGCCAAACATACAACATAATGGAAGCTGCTCGTGTATTGAACATTACCAATTTAGCTATCGCCTCCTCTGAAACCGTCTTCGGTATCCCGTTCTATCCTCATGTGCCAGAGCGATTGCCCATCCGAGAAGATGCTCAGGCGCCAGAATCTAGTTATTCCCTAGCCAAATTACTTGGAGAGAAAATGGGGGAGCAGTACACTAGGTGGAACCCAGAAGCAAAGATCATCAATATCAGGTTGAGTAATGTCATGAGTCCGGAACAGTATATTGACTTCGAGAATTGGCAAGACGATCCATGGGTCCGGGCTTGGAAGTGAGTCTGAATACCCTCCTCCCTATCATCAAAATATTGGGCTGACAGTACTCTTTATAGTGGATTCTGCTACATCGATGCCAGAGATTGTTCCCAAGCTTTCCGTAAAGCTATTGAGTCCGATCTTAAGGGTCATCATGTGTTCAACATTGCGAATGCCGACAACACATTCCGTGTGCCAACCGCAGATTTGATGAAGAAAGTGTTCCCCAATACTAAGTGGGAGCCGGAGACAGATGATCCAAGAGAAGGCGGTATCAGTATCAAGAAGGCCAGAAAGATGCTCGGCTTCGATCCACAATACGACTGGCAGACAGAGTGCGAGAAGCTGAAGAAAGCTAGTAAGTGAATGCGCTGGGATTAAAGAAAGCATGTAGATATGCATAGTCTAATCCTCTATCTGGTATTTACGAGTACTCTGAGTGCGTTCTACTATTTGTTGTGTTTCTTCCTCTCGGCCTCAATAGCCATTGTTTTAAGGTTCTTAAACTCTGTGCGTCCGGTGGCTTTGCACAGCTGCACGGGATTCAGCGAAAGCCCAAAGGAGAGTGTGTGATTCCACTTACCGAGTAGAATTTCGATTTATGGTTTCTTAACAAGTCGGCAGGACTAGCATATTCTGCGATCCTACCTTGATCCATGACTAACACCTTATCGAAATCGATAATTGTATGAATCCGATGAGCGATGGTTAATATTGTTGAATCGGAGAACTCTTCACGAATGGTCTTGGAGATAAGCTCATCGGTCTCATAGTCAATTGAAGCGGTCGCCTCGTCCATGAAGAGCAACTTGTTCCTTTTAAGAATCGCTCGCGCCATGCAGATCAGCTGTTTTTCTCCACTTGAGAAGTTGTCTCCTCCCTCGCTGACCGGATTGTTTAGATCTTTGAAGACGTTCTTGTTTCTTGTCTCTTCGTCCATTTCTGAGCTATGTCCGTCGGCGGTCAATTCATCATCTTTGATGAGATGAACTCTTCGAAGAGCCGCGTAGATATCAGCATCGTCATACTCGTCAAAGACATCCAACGTCGATCGCAAAGTACCAGATAGGATGGTGGGATCCTGAGGGATGATTGTGACACGGCTTCGTAGATCAGTGAGACCGATCTTGGAGATGTCAATGTCATCGATGACAATTCGCCCTTGAGTTGCTTCCACGAAACGGAAGAAACTCAAAGCGAGCGTAGATTTTCCGCATCCGGTTGCACCGACAATACCGATTTTCTCCCTTGGCGCTACGGTAAAGTTGATGCCATGAAGAACATCGGGGAGGTCGGGCTGTCTTGGTAATCAGTATACATAATCCAAAAGATGGGGTTTTGAACTTACAGCGTATCTGATTATCAGGTTCTCGACAGCGATGGCCCCACGGTCAGGCCAAGCAGCGGGAGGTCGTGGATCTACATATTCAGCCGCTTCACGTTTGAGATCCGTAAATCTGGAAAATAGGGTGAGTATACAGCCTCTGGTACTACGGCACTCACTCTTTAAGTCGCTCAATAGCAACCATACTCTGTTCCAGCTGTACGAATCGACGGACCACGAAGAGCAGATCATGACATATGGTTCCGGCAAATGACAGAGCGAACCCAGCCATAGCAGCATCTACGCCCGGTGCGATCAGAATAGCCACAGCCGTGAGGCCAACCATGATAGCAGATAAGAGGTTGAAACGCGCTGGGGACGATGGTTAGAATAATCTTGCATGCGCCGAAAATACTCACCTGAAAGCCACCTGTTGACGGTCCTATTCAAAGTTGTCAATCACGAGTGCATAGCAGCAGCGGTCATGTACTCACCATGACCAGGCAAAAGCCAGCAAGTTGGTATCCGCTAATCTCATCATGTGTTTCAGAGATATAGTGCCTGCAATTTGGTCAGCTTGATGTCCGCATCTTTACGAGAAGTAGGGCTTACTAGCGCCAAAGGCTCGTAAGACAGCCACGCCAGATACAGCCTCTCCAAAGAGCGAATATAGCGGTGATCGTGTTACGGAGTCGAGTCTCCTCATGTCTCTGGACGTCTGACCATAAATAGACCCAGCTTGATAGTAAATTACAAGGATGACACTATATGCAGGACTCAGTGGAGATATTGACCGCAGCCGATGGTCAGTAACTCACCTTCCAGCGATAATGAACGGCACACCGCCAACATAAGTAATAGACACGAGCGTGATAATCACATTCAGCGCGTAAGCGACGCTTCGTACGACTGAAGATCTGATTAGCTCAACTCGATCGATCACTTCTCGTTCACTCACAGTTGTCAGCTGTAGATGAGTCCAGACCCTCAATGTCTTTACCAAATCGGTTCAAGAGTCGTCCTCGATTAGTCGTATCGTGGAATCGGAGCGTCGAGAACAGAACTGATTCCAGCATGGCTGTATACGATCTTAGTTATCTGTATACAATATGACCGGGTGCTGACACTATCTTACCATTGTGAAGCACTTTGCTTGCTCGTAAAGACCCCAGGTAGATGATCGCATATTGGAAATTTGCGGCAAAGACTCCCGCGATGGTGATCTGGAGCACATCATTAACCGAGTTCGGTTTACGGGTACTGGTGCACTTACAATGGCATACCCAACAACAAAGTATTGAGTGGTGTGTCCGCCTTGCTCCGGGGTCAAGTTTGATCCTGTCCAATATCTGAATTACGGTTCACTTTTCAGCGCAAAGCGAGCTACAAAGAACCGCCACTCACTCGAGCCAACCTTTCTCGGCCACAGGGACAAACATCGCCATGGCCAGTGCAATAAGGAAGAAGAACCCTAAACAACATTATTCAGTGACGGAGCCGAATGACCTGAAATGAACTTACACCAGACAGGGCCACCCAGAGCCTAAAAGATAGTGTGAGCACTTTTCTCGAATGGCAACCCAAGACTTACACCAAAGTACGCTTTCCACACAGACCAAGCGATTCTTCCCCGCGCACGTTTCTCGTCCTCTATAAGCTTACGAGGCGATTTGCCCTTGAGATCGGCGGTGGAGTTTACAAGTGTAGACTCGTCTTCGGGCGCCAAGGAACTTGTTTCTGAGCCAGGCTCAGATCCCGCAGCTCCACTAAGGCTGATCACGCTTTTGTGCGCAGGCTTTATGGAATCATCGACAAGCTTCTCTTCTTTTGCTTCGCCATCCGTGGGTTTTGCCTTGACGTCCTCTTCATCCAATTTCGCCATCAGACCAGAAGCAACAAAATCATCTCGTGTACCCGAGAATTTGACATCACCCTATTCAAACGTCAGCTTCAGATGCGAGAGACGCGACTCACATTCTCAAGAGCCACAATGTACGCTGCACCTGGCGAAACCAAAGCGGTATGATGAGAAACTAAAAGTACAGTTCTATTTTCCAGTATTTTACCTTGCAGACAGTTCGCCATGAGAGCATGAGCGGTGTGAGCATCAACAGCGCTGAGGACTAATAAGGCATGAATGTCAACGGGTACCAAACAAGGTGGACAAACGCGATTGCTCACCATCGTCAAGTAGTAAAACTCCGGCTCGACTATATACTGCTCTGGCCAAAGAGACTGGGACAATGGGTCAATGCATTGCTCTTTCGGCTTTCGCTCGATTGCTCACCTCGCGCCTTCTGTCCTCCACTAAGATTTAAGCCTTTTTCGCCGATTTCCCTAAGCAGAAGTCAGCCAATGGAGATCCATCTCATCGTGGCATAGCATTGTACATACGTTTGATCTCCATCTTCCAGTATTTCTAAGTCAGTCTTCAGAGAACACGCCTCGATCACTTGTTGGTATCTTTGAGCATCCCAGGGCGAAGAGAATACAATGTTGTCCTGAATCGTTGCATTCTGCAGCCAAGCTTGCTGAGGAACAAAGGCGACCATATTCGGCACTATCCAATCCTTGGGAGGTACTTCTTTGGGAGATAATCCCATGGCATCAGGGGAAGACCGAGGACATAAAACTTGCCCAGCAAGAAGATCCGCTTCTCCGAGCAGCCCGGCGAGCAATAAAGACTTTCCCGAACCTGATCTGTATTAGCGCAGTCAAAACGTATCAATAACTCACCTAGACGACCACAGATAAGCGAAAGCTTGCCGTTAGGAAATCGTAGCGTAAGATCTGCAAGAGTGAAGGCGTTCTTGGGCGTAGGAGCAGCAGACCTCGATGACCCGTTTTGCGCATTTGAGGTAGCGGATTCGTCTCGCGGCCACGTGTACGTAGCAGAGGAAAGTACAATGTCTCCAGATCCATCGTTCTCCTCGACAGGCGCAATCTCAGATAAGGAAAGGTATTTCTCGATTCTCCGGCAGGATACGAAGCCTGAAGAGTGATGTTAGCGCCCTTCTGCCGTTTTGTCATTGAACGAAGAATCATACCTTGTAGAGCTTGGATAAATGTCTCGGGGAGAGCATTAAGAGCATATCGCAATTCTGCGAACACAGCTACGGATGTAAAAGCAGTCGATGGAGTGAGGCGTTGGCCTCTGACGAGAGTATAATGCTGCAAGATGCATCAGTGCTACCTTCTCCCATCTTTCACGGAAAAGCTCACCAGGAAAGAGACAACGGTCACAAGTACCGGAGTTAAAGCCCAAATACCTACGCTCTCGTTAGAAAGAAACCCGCTCGATTTCGAATTCACTTACAGTTGAAAGCTACCTCGATCTGATAATTTCTAGCTTGCCAGGATAACTCATTCTTCCTGATCGTTTGGATCCGTGATTCAAATGATCGCTCCCAAGCCATGAACTTTAGCATCCGGATACCCTGGAGAATCTCGTTCATCAAGGCTGTGCGCTGATCTCGAGTTTTCATCAAGTTTTCCTGAGCCCGTACAACGATTTTTGAAGCAAAGTGATTCAGAGGAAGTGATACTAGTCAATCAGCAGACGGTCAGCTTCATCGACGTACTGAAACAAAATCAACGATTACTCACACAGAGCAGTCAACAGGCCGTACAACGCGGAGGTGCCGAGTAATTTATAGACAAAAACGCTCGCTCTAAGGAAAGGACTTAGCTGGCTGCCTGAACGCTCGATACCGCAGCAAAACTCACACTAGCAACTCCAGTGGCGAATCCACAACAGCAAACACTATTTTCGCGCTCAGCTTTGAATCGTTTCCTGTAAAATGCGCACTCACAGTGAAAGACAAATTCCGTGACCCGGTCTACATCTACAGTGAACAATGTCTGAAAGGAAATTAGCGTAAGTAACTGTGTGGAGCACATGAAACTCACCATGATCTGTGTTTTGGAGCTGACCGCTTCTTCATCCTCTTCATCTTCCGCCTCACCAGCCGCTTTCCTCTTCTGGTCTTTCGCTGCTTCCGTCTTTACGTCGCCTACGTGGCCTTTATCATCCCCAGCGGACGCTATATCCTTTTTCCGCATTGTTTTACTGAAAAGCAGGGTATTGAGCTGAAGCTTGATCCTTCCTTGGAGATAAGTGGAACTGATCGACCAGGTCACACCTGTAGCGATGAACATAATAGCGTTTGACATGAATAATCCAAAACATAGAACCCATCCCCAAGCAGGAGTAGATCTAGTTGGATCGTTCTCCAGATATTCAACGAATTTCAGGAGAATGTAGTGAGGAATGTAGTACCCGAAGGCAGTCGCCGTGGCAAGCAGGGTTTCTAGAGAATATCAGTCGATGTGTTGCGCGGTAGTTGAGAAGATACAGGACTTACGAGCCCAGAGCAGTCCCGAGTTAGCCTTTGCAACTTTCCATAGCAGGTTAAACCCTTCTGTTCGGCCAAATCGACCTCTGGGATTACCATATATCTCCCTCATATTCCTGTACTGCACCAAGGCACCTGTAGGACATTTTGAGCGCCGATCAGAATGATTGGAAATGACCTGACTACTCACGAAGTGCTTTGGGTAGAATAGGAAGATCCCAAACATCTAAGCTCTCCGAGACGTGACCTTTCCACACAACTCCTGTAGCATATCCGAATAGAAGCCATTCCGGTACTGTTGCCTGGACTTCTGCACTAACATTAGGCTTGGTCGAGTCGAGAGACTCTGTGCCTTCTGGTACGGCATCCGTGATTTTTGCAGGATATAGCGCCTGAAGCGGCAGGTAAAGAGGGGGACCTCGGCGAATAGTGAGGACGACTACCAATGGCGGGATATAGAGGATCGGTAGGAGTGCTGTCAGTATCTCAACAGGCGATAGTTTCGGGCTCGAAAGCAGATCGCTTTCAGCAAATGTAGCAAGTAGTCTTTCCGGCGCCGAGGGTAAAGGAGTAGATGGTAGTAAAGCTAGGAAAGCTAAGATCATGAATTGGATGAAGATGTCGATAGCAAGATGAATGGTGGTCGCCCAATGAGCGTAGGTTTCTTCTTGAGAAAGATGGGCGGAAGTCAGCAGAACCGTGATTACCTGAGAAGGTAGCAGTAATGCTGGAAGGAGTATCGATCGTGTTCTTTCTTCTTGATCTGGAATATGGGCGAGAACTGTGAAGACCAATAAGAGAATATTGCAAATCAGAGGGGGAAACATCAAAAGCAGCAGCGCAACCTTTCGTCGTTTCATTGATGCCCAAAATTTTTCCGGTTCTATAGGGGTCCCATCTTCACAGACGACGGGGTCTTCCAAATTGAAAGGATCCTTCTCGCCGCTTGTTATTTGTCCGTCTAAGCCCTCATCATGATGTGTCGGTAAAGCGATAGGCTTGTTGAAGTAACGGAGAGCCGGAGAAGTGGGATGTGTCGAAAGGTAGATCGTCAAAGAAGTTAAAGAGACAAGAGGTATGAAGGCTGTGCTGACAATGGAGATAAGATGGGACATTGTGTACCTATTCACAGTTGAACATGCGGAGATGGAGATACTGCGCGACTGATATTCGCTTTGACCTTCAACTTCAGGTGAAGATTATTTGGAAGCGCTGATTTCGTGTAATGCAAAGAAGGGGAGCGCGATGCGATTCAGTCGACACGACCCGAATAGGCGGATCCGAATCTGTATATTCCTTTCTGCTGTTTTTGGTTTTGATCCTTGTATGAGACCTCTTGGATACTGCCAACGTTCTGTCGATCGACACAGTGGGACGGATAGACTCGGCGATGACTTGTTACAAGATTTTCCCTCGAGCCAGATGATGGATGTGATTGGGAATGTGATTGTTATCACAATCAGATTGACCTTCTGTACAGCATTAGTGAATTAGCAAATTATAATTATCTTGACGAGGTACCATGTGGGGGTGCGGACAAGTCCGATGGTGTGATGTGATGTATATATCACACTCTTCTCAAGCAAGGTATCTACATATCTAGATTTTTGAGGTCATCGCATGTCATTTCATGTTCTATTTAATGTTCGCAGGGCTCTCAAGACATCATGAGAGGGGTTGTATCCTGAAGGGACCCGTCAAACGCGACTATCAGTTTGACCGGAATCACATTGAACAGTCGTGCGTCGTTTTCCAAGGCAACCGTCATTGACGATTCGATAATGCTTCAATAACGTGCGGTTGGAAAGCTACATGCGACTATGATCAGGACCCAGCACGTGGGACAAGATGCTGTTGATTCAAGCGCAAAGATTCAATCGATTCGTAGTGAGGAATGTGTAGAAGTGTCGCAAGCAAATGATCTTGCAGGCCGAAAGAAAAGAGCTCGGCTTGCTTATGTGAGCAGAAACTGGAATGTGGTTTGTCTTTTCATATGTTTTCTTCCACAACACATGTTGTTTTGATCCCAATCAAGGATAATGTTGGTCGTAGTCAATTATGCATGAGGTTCGCAAATCCAGGCGATGAGCACGTTTGACATTCTTCACAAAGGTGTACCTCTGATGCTTGCCGAGAGGCCATATGTCGGCACCGATCGCTCATGCAATTCCCATTGCCGTATACAGAACATGACTAGCTCTGACTAACCATTCCTTCTGCCGATGAATGGCATAGCTTGGACTAGCTAGTTAAACAGTTCGCACTGACAATAGTTACCAATAGTACGATACGGATAGAAGAAGGTATATAATGAATGAAATTTATTAGATGTCTAATCGCAATGACGTAATGAATAATGATGATAATGAGTTAATTTGGTTAAAGAGTAAAACCTTGATCTGGGGCCACATACGTAACAAAACAAAACCAAACTAGTACTAAGAGTATAAACTCAACTACAACTAACAATCCTCATTTGACTTGCAACCCTTACTTTATCATCTTCACCTCATATCCGTTTCACTTTCCTATTCGTATCAGATCCCGATTGTACTAGATTACAGCCCCCTCCAGCCTAGATTGGGACCTATTAACTTCAACATAACCTTTCATCCTAATCACGTCGACATGTCAGTATCAGATAATGGGGTAACAAAGAATGGGGCTTTACCAAAGGCTATTCTGTATTCGTAAGTTTCCCTCTTCGTCAAAGAGGGTTGACACTCTGGATTAACCTGTGCGTGAACCTTATAGCTGGCCAACCTCTGTCTGGTCAACGGTGCCTCAACTCTGCTTGCACGAAAAGGGCTACTCCAGCGATGAATATGTTATCAAGCTTGTGGATATAAGTAAGTCCCGGTTTAGTGGCGAGAAGATATATTTGCGGCACTGACTCGTCCTTCATAGCTAAAGGAGAAGTAAGTGAAGCTACCTGTCGACATTGACTGACAATATCTTTAAGAACTTTGCGCCATCATATCTAAAGTGAGTCGCTTATCTTTGTCATTCGTTTTTCCTGCTAACACAGGAATGGACTCGATAGAATCAACTTGAATGGTTAGTCAACGAACTATGCGGTCCTTGACAACTGACCTTTGCTCAGGAACCATCCCTACGCTCGTCGTCCCCACTCTCGAAACTACCGGTAATGATGTGGACACCAAATATAGATCTTTGAGGGATACAATCGTAAGTCTAGCTTTTCATCCTGCATTGCTGACCTGCTAGTCAATCTGTGACTTCCTTGACCAAGCACGAAGCGCTAGTTCCGGTCATAATTCGCATTCCAATAAGCCTGCCCCTACTCTTGCTCCAGCTACAATTGAAGGTGAGTAAATCTTGGCAGCGTTCATTACTGATATAGATAGGCAAGGGTATATCCGATGAAATCATTAATCTCATTCACCTCTACACTGTCGACCCAAATTTCGTTGCCTTGGCAGTCCGAGATGAAGCTGAACTGAAGCAAAAGGCTACTCGACCTCCCGGTAAATCCCTTGCGCAGAGACGACAAGCGCTTCGACAGTATCTGGACGAAGCAAAGCAGGCTGTGGCAAATTCCGCTGTTGTGCCCAAAGAAGGGTCTTCTACATGGGAACAGAAAACGGTTAACTTTCTCGAGGAGAAGTTTAAGTCGAATGAACAGATATGGGAATTATATAACGGGCAGTCAGGTGATGATAAGAAAGAACAATTCTTCGAAGTTTGCAGGAAAACTTGGACTGAGTCGCTTCCAAACGCCTTCTCGAGGTTGGAGGGCTTGATAAAAGGACCTTTCGCTCTTGGGGATCAAATTGTGAGTTCAGCTTCTTGCTCGTGGCTTGAATCATTAATAATATATTATCCACAGTCACTCGCCGATCTTCATGCCATCTCTTGGCTTACTCGACTCGTAACAATCGCTGGAGGCCCGCCAGACGCATCCGGTATTGACTCACTCATACCTCACATGAGTGGCTACAAATTTGGACCCAAGGTAAGGGAATTTTGGAGTGAATGGGTGCAAAGAGAAAGCTTTAAACTAGTTTTGGTCCCTGTAAGCGGAGATTTCGAAAAGATGAGCGGTTTATGAATGGGCTACTTTAGGGCGGTAGGGAACAAAAAGAACTGATTCATACACTGTACACATATACATATACCATGAAAATTAGGTTACATGAGTTATTCGGACTTCTTGGAATGATTGTCACCGTAGGCTTTTGCGCCTTTGCCCCATTTCCCGGCTTTTGCGCCCCACTCGTCTGCTACACCCCACACATGTTGCTCCTTAATTACAGGTGGTGGCTGCTTATCCAAAGGCGGTTGGGCTAGCTTCGCTGGTCTCGAATACCCAGCCTCAACCGCGAGTTCATCGTGCGCTGTACTAACAGAGGCAGCTGGTGAGTCCTGTTGTGGTCGTCGATATACACGACGAGCTGTAGTTGCGTTCTTCGAGCTTTCCCATGTTCTCGAGGCCAAATCTAGCGGTAACCACTCCTCTCCAGCGTATGTAGGGGATGTGGTCATCTCTATGAGTCTTGAAACAGCTCGTTTCTGCTCGGAACATCAGAACTGGCATTTCGCGATGGATTTGAAGCGAGTTTGAACTCACGTAGGCGAACTTCTCATCTTCTCCTGTCCAAATACCTAAGACACTGAAAGAACTACCGCTACGTTTCTCCTCTAATTTTTCTTTCTCCTTTTGCAATGGAGTAGTGCTATTATACAGACTGGTATTGGGTCGATATGGCGTAGCTACTGCATCGGACAGCGATTCGGCTGCCATAATTCTCTCATTCGTCATGTCGTCTACTTCGGATTCGTGCAAATCCAGTGCGTCCGGGAAGAAGAGTGTAGAAGAGGTAGCAGGTGACCTAATATGTATTTGGCATTTAGATTCGTATAGGGCGTCGATAAGATTGATCAACCGTCGAGCCTCATTTTTGTGCTTCAGGTAAAGTACCGGAACTTCATCTATGAAGAACGTTGAATACGTTGAGGCCAGTGTTAGGTAGTCGGCAGGGCCTAGGGCCTTCAGGATATCAGCAAAGGTATTTCAACATGGCGACTCACCTCTTCGCACAGATCAGCGAAAGTAAAGCGACATGTATTCCCGGCTGCTGCAGGTACAGGAACTCTCCTTCCGTATACTGATACCTGCTTTGGTCCCGCTGGACAGCGTGTCAGCTTCACCTCGATTGGCCACTATTCGTACCTACCATCTAGGCCGTCAGTGAGCTCCTTCCATGCGGCCTCAAAGCTGTCATCCTTTTCTTCATACCATCTCCTCAGCTTATTATGGGACTCCTCGTCTGCTCCTCTTCGCCAATCCCGACCTCCATCGACCTGAACCACCTCGCATCTACTCTTTAGAGCATCCAGGAATCCGATCATCCGATCTCGCTGCACACCATGGTGGTATAAGTCTTCCGGCACCCTGTTCGAACATGCAACAACCACTCCTCCCAATCTCCAATACCATGACAGAACATCACGGATCAAGGCAGCAGAGGAAGCATCTACAAGCTGAAATTCATCGAAGCTGTTAAATCGAATATTAGCGGACTTACCCGTAAGAAGATGGATTCTACTTACTACAAAACATGATAATCTAGTATCATATCTCTGGCGACTAAACAGATGTTTTAGCGACATAACCTAGCTGAAGCACTCACTTGTGAAAGCCATTCCCTCCTCTTTTGCCCATACCCGTTCGTTACCCTCTTCATCCCACCTTCCATTAGCAAAAACAGCTCTCCAACCTTTTTTCCCTGCCAATTCCATGTTTTCCGTTTTTCTCATCATTTCTTCAAGTGGAGATGGAGTGTTCTTCCTTCTTTCCAATTCTAAGAAGACTTGCCTGTATAACGAGAGAGTGAAAGCATGGTAATGAATTCTTCGTTTAGGAAGTGGAAGTAGCTGGAAAAATAGCGATAGAAGCAAAGATTTACCGGTACCTAGTTTGATGTTTAGCTAAGATCGTATAGCATATCTAAAAATGGTGCTCACCCGGTGGACCAGTGAGAAGAATCCCTTTGGGGGTGTTTAGGTTCGCGAGTTCCTCTTCTCCACTGAGCACTCTCACTAACTCCCGCTCAGCTTCTCCTGAATCGACTTCAATTCCCAGATATTCCCCTGCTTTTTCTTTTCCCTTTATCCAGCTCGATTTCCGCTTAACATCCTGTGCTACAAATGGCGCTGAAGGTGTGAGACGAGCAACGAGATCAATTGGTGGGGAATAATCTTCTAATGTTGCTAGTAAATTGCGAAGCTGATCTTATATCAGCACGAGTTGCGTCTTTCAGAACTCAATAGCGTACCTTGATTACCGTCCGGACTTGCTCGTCATCCCACTTTAATCTTCCAGTAGCTACCATTCCACGATATAACTCCAGCAAGTCAGTTGGTGCTGGTAGCTGTGTCGTATTGCCATTATTCTGCCTTTTGACCGTTGTTGAGAAACCTCTATTAGGAATCAAGGCCAGATTCTTTGTATAACCGGATCTATCAGAAATCAAGCTTGTTGAGCCTGTACCGATCTTTGGACACACCGGTGATCGAACAGCTATCAGCTTTTGTCTGTAAAAGATACTAAGCGTAGCCCTTCTGAGTGATTTGGAGCTTTTCATCTTTACTCTCCTATTCATATGTATCGGGAGTAACGACAAACTGTATATTTCAGGCCTTTATCTGGTTTTATCAGATTAAGATTACAGCGATCTTGATCAACACGTTTTATCCGAAAATCCCGGCGGAAGGGACGAGATTTGAATTTGAATTTCCCGATCGCCGATCTGATTAAACTCGTCACTATATCGTCATAATTCACCTCCTGTCACTGAGATATATAATGACATATATATAGGTCAAGAAGCGTTCTAAGTCATTGAATTTCAGCTTTCATAAATATAAGACATTGAAATAGACCTGCTAAATAGCAACCTACTAGCATATAACGACTGCATATCGCTGATTTACACAATATACAGCAAAAACAATGACTTTCCGAATTGCCTTACGACCACTGAGACCCGTCTCACGTGTCATTCTTGCTCGACCCCTTCATTCGACTACACTCCGACTTTCTACAGCGGGTTATGGTGATCCTCAAGAAGAAAAAGCAGAAAATCATACTCCAACACCCTCTTCCACACCTGATCCCAAACCTGCTGGTCAAGGTAAAGGACCAGGATCACAATCAGGAACAACTGATCCAGAAGTCGGTCAAGGTATAGTAGGAAACGCAGGTGGAAAGAAAGGTGCAGGTGATTCAGCCAATGAGAATGTCAGTGGTCAAGAAATCAAAGAAACTAAAAAAGTGGGAGAGGATCCCAAGAAAGAAGAAGTTGGAGGTGCCGGACCTATCGGTGGATAAACGTGAGTACTGCTCAGAATAAGAAAAGCGAGGATTCACATGTTGATTGTATTATGCATGTAGGTGATCAAAATATGACGTCTACGAGGTTTCACCGCTATATGCAAGAAGGTGCTTTATGATAAACAGGAAAATATGAAGATGGGAAATGTATTGTATATGCAAATTATAAACATATTGTTTCGTGATGTGTTCATTATATCTGACTAAATCTGTTCGTTCTTTTATGTCTTTCTGCTCAACCTCTCATGGCTTTGACGAATTCTATGAAAGTCTTCCTAAAATCTCTTGCTTGTTGTGTCTTGAGTTTGTTAATAAATTCATTAGCGATATTGGGCGGGCAGCCCAGTCGTGGTAGAAGATCGGTATTCATGTAATCGATGGCTTCTTGACCTCTAGCTTGAGCGGTACTTCTGACAAGGCCTGCCATTTCGTGGAGGGTCTGAAATAAAAGTCAGCTGCTGGTTGCTTGCCGTAATTAGGCACTCACCAGAGTACTGCTTCTAATTTTAAAATCTTTCTGTGCAGGAACTTCGAAACAAGCAGGTAACAGCCTTTGATAGATGAAGTTCTCGTATCCTGGCAAAGCTTGCTTCGCTCTATCTTCCTTGGCGATTGCGTGCTGGTTAGTTGCTGCAGCATTTCCGTTTGCCACAGCCTTGCTAAGGTTGGACATCGCAGTCTCAGCAAATACAGGAGGCCGAGCCGCTGCTTCTGGTGAAGTGCCCCAAGCAATCACACTTCGGGCGAAAAACCCGAATGCGAATCGCTGCGAGCCTGGATCAGAGCAATCCTGCGCCAAGGTGAGAAGAGTTGTCAGAAGATTTTCGAATTCTGGCTTGTTTCGTTCGGTAATGAAAATACCGTCGAGGTTTGCGTTCATGAGAGCGGTGAAGAAGGTGAGGTAGGCATCCTTAAGGCGAGCATGTGTTTGTGCTTCATCGGTACCGGTGATGGGCTGTTGCAATATGGCAAATATTCTCGACAAAAGGGGAAGCAGAAGCATGTCCATGGTTTCGAAGGTGTTTTTCTGCCAGAGTCGTTAGCTTGCAAAGCGACTGAACATCGATATTCCTCACCTTGAGACGGTGCATTAGAAGACCAAGGAAAAGCATGAAGTCAACCAATTCAGAGGGTTCGTATTCAGTGACTACTACGGATACAAATCTCGGTACCAATTCCGCAACGGTGGTACCAATGGCATTGACGAATTGTGCAAAAGCAAAGCGAGCCTGCAAGGAATCAGCCCCATTCAGT
Organism: Kwoniella pini CBS 10737; assembly: GCF_000512605.2. NCBI lineage: Eukaryota > Fungi > Basidiomycota > Tremellomycetes > Tremellales > Cryptococcaceae > Kwoniella > Kwoniella pini. The sequence goes on from NC_091726.1 coordinate 886,001, forward strand.
AGCAAATGAGTGCTGTACTTACTGCATCTCGCACGACTCGTTCCGATTTAACAGCGTCTAGAGCTTGGAGCAAAGCTTCTGTCATCTGCTTGAATGGTGGAGTATAGGCCAAAGTTTCCACCTGGCTATCGGACACAGTAGGGAAGCCTTTGGCAAAGTGACCGAGGGCCATCAAGTGATGGTGAACCTGAAGTACCGCCTGAAGGTCACTCGGCTCGGCTCGGTATCGTTCCACACCAGAAGCCATACCGCTCATCAACGGACCTGCAATCGTCTCCAGTAAGGTGATATGCTTGTTGGGATCTGTTTTTGTAAGATAGACGAGGAATCCAGCCGCTTCGAACAAGTATAATTGATCTGCGGCGTAAGTCTTGCCGGTGGTAGCTTTAGTAAGAGGGTTATCGTCCGGGGAATCCGGTTGCGGCACATTGGCGTTGATGACAAGAACATCCTGTAAAAATTAGCGATGCTCACAATAATGTGAACTCACCTTTATGCTTCCTAAAATAGGTTCTACCATTGCGTCTACAGAGGAACATCTGCAGTCTTTGCAGAGCTTCTGGAACAGATAGAAGCATCGACGACGGACGCCTTCATCAGGGTGATGGACCCCTCGGTTCGAAACTATCGCTTCAAACATAGGTGAAACCGTTTCCGGCTTGTATTTCCAGAACTCCACATATCTGACAGCGATTTCGAAATATTGCAACGTGACGCTGGAGTGGTTATAGGTGGAAATGCCGGACGCTATACACCTCGAGAGCAATTCTCCAAGCGGTGATAGTGGATATTGGTCGTAATCAAAACTATCCCTAACGTTGTTGTAGACAGTCTCCGCATCGCCCATCTCGCTAGTAGGTGTAGAACGGCCACTTTGATTGATTGCCGCACGGTAGACCTTGTCTCGGGCAGCTTTGGTAGCAACTTCAAGCGGAAGATTATAGAAGCCAGCTCGGGTATTACCTATGTCAATTCAGCTCAGTCGTTATGGAGGTTAGACTCACTTTTGGACAACTCCCCAAAGGTATAAATAAGATGCAAGGCCAGTTCTGCTTGTTGCCAAGGTACTGCCGCTTCGCCTCCCGCTTGATAAGCATCCAACGTAGCGAGTACAATCCTGGCAACAACTTCGGTATGCAGACTTTTATCTATTTGTGCGATAGATTCGATGTACGATCGGCAGTACTGATCGGATCAGCAATGTTCACATCTAAAGAAGACTCACGGTTCGGAAGTGCAGGAAGGAAGCCAGGTCATCGTTGGAGTCTTCCTCGGTGCCGGGTGCCTCCCATTCGGCATCTTCTGGCCAGGCGAGTTGTCTAATTAAGATATCCAACATGGAAGACAAGAACTCTCGGCGTTGTGGAGTAAGGGGAATCGTTGCAGGAGGTGTTGAAGGTTGAGGTTGGCCTTTTGTAGGCGGCGGCATGGTAGGTGGTTTGTAGATTCGTTTGTACTACAGACGTGCTATTAGCTCAGCAGGTAGGAGTTGACCGAAAATGACCCACAACTCGAAGGATGTCTGAGGCGAACGGCGCGACAGATATCGGCACTTCATACTGGCGATCACTCAAAAATCGGAGCAACAACGGTAAAGCGTTCGTCATCAATGCTTCCGCTTCATTTCGCAATGGTTCCGGTACGTCCGTCTGAGGTCTTGTCAGCTGATGCGAGCGTAATCTGGACTTACATTCTCGGTGAAGGTAACGAGCTCTGTTCCGAAAGTGGCCAAGATGCCTCCTATGGCTGCTCGGAACGCTATCACCTCCTCGTTATCCCTAACACCTCTTGTTTCGGATTCTAACGGATCCACCAAAGACACTACGTCTAACACCTTGAGTACTTCTAACCTGGCTTGTGGATCTTGAATACCTTTAGCAGCGAAAGACCGCATGATATTCGCGGCAGCGGTACGCAAAGTCATGTTCTGAGATCGGAGGATTCGGTGGTATAGCGAGAGAGATGAAGGGCTTAAGCTGACGCTCAAGTCCACCCAGGCTACAGCAAGGTCAGCGAGACTTATCGGCCTGAGCAGTCGAGGACTTACGAGTCCAAGTGACCATGGTTCTCAAGGTGGCTTCCACAAGCTTTAGCCATTGACTGTCTTCACCTTGCTCCAAGCCTTTCTCTATCAATCCCAACATGCCTTCAACAGCTATACGCTCATCCCCACTAGACCGGATGACGTCTCGCACCACTCCATCCCTCTCTTGCCTATCTTTCGAATACCTCCTTGCGCTACGCAGTGTAGTGTCATGAACCTCTTGAGCTATTTCTGTAAGCACTTGAATTGTGAGGAAAGTGGGATTAAGACCGTTAGAAGATGAAGGCGTGAGAAGTGCAAAGAGAGGATGAAGGAAGGTGGGTATAGTGTTGGGGTAGACATTGAGGAAAAGATGAGCAATCGTGAAGGCGAGCTTGTTTCGGAGGACTGAGCTGATGTGAGCTTTGGCCATCAGCAAGAAGCGGACCGGTCACTCACAAGCTTGTCCACCTTCGGAAGGACCTTGCACGTATTCAGTCTGTACAAAATCCATTACCGCACTATACATGGCCTTCTGTGATTCTGGAGTCATCTCGCTCCCTCTGAAATTGAATTAGCCTGATTCTGCAAAGGCCCTAATGCCTGCACTCACTTTTGAGTCAAAGTCGTATCCACCACTTGTTGACAGAACATCCTCAAATCGTTACTTAGCTTTTCTTTCCCATCTTTGCCCGCCGTGGAAGGGCCAGGAGCACCTGCACCTTGTAAGTAGAGCGCCAAGCAGTCCTGTGAAGGTCGTCATCAGCAAAGTCTTCCCAGTGTCTTAGGCTCACACGAGGTAATTGACGGTGAATTATGGGTAAACTTACTTGCCAGGTCTCTTGACTAAGCTCTTTAACCTTATTTAAGTAATCTATAGCTTGTTGTTTAATCTCAGGATCTGCAACAGGTCCTACTCCAGCGGCGATTCGTACGGCTTCAGGAATATTGGTAAGGTGGGGAGATTGAGAGGACGCCATATTGGCGATTTTATTTGATCTTTTCGCTCGAGCTTGAATAACGTGATTCTTTATATTTCTGTCTTTCAGGGGTTTGCGTGTAGCTGATATATGCGAGGAAGAAAAAGTCGAAAAAAGAACCAATTGAGATCACAGCCAGGATAAGAAAAGAAAAGATGATGCAAAAGAAGCAAGGTGAAGAAGGAAAACAAGCGTTAAAATGTTTAAAATGTTGAATTGTTCAGTTGTTCAAATGCTCGACCCGACAACTCAGGCACGCGACACCATACTTTCACCGAATGGTTTGCCACATCATAATATACTGTACTGTACATTCATCAGCTACTTAACATGGCCAGTGAGCCGTCTTATAGCATAGCTCCATATCGCCAATATTGCTATGTATGTATGGATGCATGGTACGTTCCCAATCCTGTGCGGAATGTACAAATGAAAATACGGACGAACGAAAATGATAATAAAATGTCGTAAATGAAGATCCGGCAAAACTCCCCCACTCTTCTTCCTACTCCTAGTCTGCTTACTTTCGGTACCATCGTACACCTTGTCTGTTTCTTCGCATCTTTCGTTGCAATTGAAGCATACCGTACAAAAGGGCTTCTGCTGTTGGCGGGCTAAGAGAAGAAAACAGAAATTCTCAGTGAATGATCAACTGCGGCTCGAGTAGACACACTCACCACCCTGGAACATATATATCCACTGGCACAATTCGATCACAACCTCGTACAACAGAGTACGAGTAGTGGTAGTAACCACCACCGTTGGCGCATGAACCCATTGAGATAACCCATCGAGGTTCGGGCATTTGATCGTACACTGTGGAATAATTAGCATTATACGATTTACGAAATAACCTTCAAACTCACCTTTTCTCAAAGCAGGAGCCATTTTGTTGGTCAAAGTACCGGCTACAATCATGATATCACTTTGACGAGGTGATGCTCTGAATACCACACCTAATCGATCTTGATCGTATCGAGCAGCAGCCATATGCCTGTATTTCGAGCGTTAGCATAGGCCGTTGTAACTTGAGTGAACCATCTCACATCATCTCGACGGCACAACATGCTAAACCGAAAGTCATTGGCCACATCGATCCTTGCCTCGCCCAGTTGACCACTTTGTCGAGTGTTGATAAGACATACTCTATACCAAATTCATTCGATCAGCTATCGGCATCTATGTGAGTACACCAACATGATGAACCCAAGTCTGCTCGACACGCAAACGCTGCACCAATAAGTCTTCTACAACTCACCGGCACCATTCCTTGGGGTTTCCAAACTCAATTGATTACTTCCTCGTTGTGCTATAGCAGTCGCGACTGTAGTGGTTGATGGGGAAGAATCGGAGGTGTTAATAGATGAAGTTGGGGTGTTGGGTCGAAGTGCAATAGCTGTGTTTGAGATCGGACGTGCTATGACAGTGGTAGATCGGTTGAGCTCAAGTTTAAGCCTAATCCATACATGCAGAAACTCACCGATCGCTAATGCTGGTCGGAATGTGGAAGATGAAGCTTTGGCGAGAACACCTATATCATCCCGTCAGCAATCACACAATCATAGATTAGTGTACAACAGCTCACCTGTTCTCAAGCCTGGCAAAAGAGTAGAAGCCATTTTGTTCGATGGTATTTATTTGCTACAAATGTATATGAGAGCGATTAATCAAGGTGGTCGATGTTATGATAATAATGTCGATTTGAGTATTGGTTGGTGTCAGAGTGAATTAGGTTGAATTGTATAGGCTCTCGCCGCCTTCCTTCATCATCCATCTTCACGACCAATAACCAATAAAATGACCGACGTTATATATGGTGATATCGGTATTATCCGGTATTTTCTCATAGTGGCACTGGTTTTCCTACTATTCAATGTCCTCCACTTTGATTTCACTCGTTCGTGTTTTTCTAAAGTTAAGTTACTCAAATGTAAAATAATGTAATGATCCGTTGCTCAGATCGAGGTTCATCTGCATATAGCTATAAGTTGCGGCTCTCAATCCACATCATCCACATAAAAACCGCTTCAGCCCTCTCAAACAAGACCTGAAGCGACGGCGAAGATGCTTTCCAGAACAGCGCTGCGTCGGGTCACTCGACCTAGTTCAGCTTCAACCTCTCAACTCTCGGCCGTCCGACAACTGTCTTCCATCTCAGTCCGAGTGGGTGTCTTTTCTACATGCAAGTATGAAAATTATATTGACCCTCTTTTAGCCGTCCGCTGTAGCTCTTGGTAAAAGACCAGCTATTCTAAAAGCTTCTATCGCCTCTCCGTTAGCAGCCCAATCGAGAAATATCTCTTGGACACCATGGCGGTCGGCGGCGCCTGAAGCTGCACCTGCGGATGACAGTCTGACAGCGACTGCAGCTTCACCAGTACCGCCAGTATCACCAGTGGAACCAATACTGACCGATTCGCATCCCGACTTATCTGCAAATGCTCCATCAGAACCGATAGCGTCTTCATCAAGTTTATCCGAGATTCCCGCAGATCCTTCTCTTTTACCTCAACCACCGGCTGATGGCTTCACACCTAGTCTTGCGGATCTGATATTGAATTCTGGTAAACCCTTACAAGAAGTATTGAACTCGCCCGAAGCAGTGCATGCGGCTATGCAAGTATCGGACTTGAAATTACTAGGATATGAACATGGTTTCTTTAGCATTTCAGGGTGGTTCACAGATGCCATCGTTGGACTACATACGGCGACAGGCTTGCCTTGGTAAGTCTGATATCCATTCCTGGGTCTACCTTAGCTGACCCTGACTTGCAGGTGGGCCACTATTGCCTCCATCACCGTTGCCATTCGACTCGCCTTGTCTCCCATCTTAATCTCCACCCAAAAACACAATGTTCGACTTGCTGCCGTCAACCCTCAAATACAAGGTTTAATGGAAAGAGCCAAAGAAGCGAAAGACAAGAAAGATATACACGCTCAAGCTTTGCTAGGTCAAGCTATGCGACAACTTATGAAGGATCACAATGTCAACCCCATGAGAGCTCTTTTATTGCCGGCTTTACAACTACCCATTTTCTTGACCTTCTTCAACATTGTTAGAGGTTTAGCCCATCTACCATTACCGCAACTGAAAGAAGGTGGTATTGGGTGGGTGACAGATCTCACATTAGCGGATCCGTACTATATCCTACCTCTTACCTCACTGTTGTTCACCAACTTGGTTTTCAAATACGGTGCAGACGGTATGGGAGCTGCTCAAAAATCGCAATCGCCAGAAAGGGCAGCTCACATCAAAAATTTCATTCAAATGACCACTTTCGCTTCTCTACCCATTGTCGCATACTTTCCAGCGGCGATTTTGTTCTACTGGACTTTCTCTACCGGATTCACCCTTCTTCAATCCATCATTCTTCGTCAGCAAATGGTGAAGAATTTCCTCGGAATTCCTACACCACCTGTAGTTCCCCCTCCACCTGGACAGAAGGAATTCAAGAATCCTAACTGGTTAGATACCGTTAAGGCTGCTCGAGACTTCATGCAAGGAAATTACCAAAAAGCCCAAGTATTGGCAACGGATAGAAAGGCTGAAGCCGCGCGAGAACAAGCTATGCTCTCAAGGAATAGAATTCAAGCTTCAGTGAAGCCTGTAGAACATATACGGGAGAACGTTTCCGCCGCTTCTGCTAGTGCAGCATCGTCAGCGCCATTGACGACCGCTCAGCAGACTGCTCAATCACCATCTGGAAGACCATTAAGTCCGCGGGAAGCTGAGAAGCAAAGGCGAGTTGCCGCTGCAAGAAGGAAAAGATCGGGTCAGTAGACCACTTTGTATTGTACAGTACAGCATAGACAATATTGCATGCATCATACGCACCATTGACGATATGACAAATCCGCTTGAGGCAAGCACGAGTGATAGAGTGTCGAAATTGTCTGGATTGACCTCCACCGTTGTTGATTTTGCCACCAAGCGAAACTTACGAGAAGGTTGTCGAAAAACGTCATCGTCTCGGCAAAACAAAGTAGTAGGAGGATTACAGTAGTAGCCAGAAATCTGACCCGAAAAACACCTCTCATCTGCCTAATTTGATATTTACAAACAATACTTGTCCTAGCACCCATGAGCTATCATCAGCAATGTTGCGTCGATCAATAACGCAAACGGTTCTGGCTGGGCCGAGTCGTCAAGTCCTTGTGCCGAGATATCGAGGTATAGCAACTGCTTTGCCTCTGTTGCGACAGGATGAACGATGTGAGTAGAATTTAGGATTCATATGCAAGTGAGATGAGTTGCAGCTGAGACCTTATATAGTACCAAGAGGACACATTCGACCACGACGAAGACCAATACACCCCTCTGAACCATTCGATTCGACCCAACCTCAGCAATCCAATCCTTATCCTCAACCCGATTTCGATCAATATGATCCTTCTACAATGCAAACCCCCATTCCCTCTCGTCCCGTATACATCCCTCCCGATCCACAGAGTATCCTGGGCGACAATCACGCAGCGAGAAACATCTTAGCTCATGAAAGTTTAGTGATTGTAAGACAATTGGAAATGTTAAATGTATTTATGGGATTAGAACAGGCAAATAGATATGCCATACATTCACCAGATGGACAACTTGTTGGCTTTTTGGCGGAAGAAGAACAAAGTTTTGTTTCAGCAATAACAAGACAAGCTTTAAGAACTCATAGACCATTTCGAGCAGTAATTATGGATCCTACAGGAAAACCAGTTTTATGGATTAGAAGACCATTCGCATTTATAAATTCAAAAATATTTGTACATTCTCAAGAAGGTTCTGAAGGTAAATTGGTAGGAGAAACTCAACAACAATGGCATCCTTGGAGAAGAAGATATAACCTTTTTCAAAAACGTGGAATCACAGAAGAAGATGAAACATTTAGACAATTTGCTAAAGTAGATAGCGGATTTTTAGCATGGGATTTCTGGTTGAAAGATCGTGATGATCGATTAGTAGCTTCAATAAATAGGAATTTCAGAGGTCTAGGTAGAGAATTATTCACAGATACAGGTATGTCTCTTTTCAATTTGATTTTAACATATATTCTGATAAATGCGTTTTATGAATAGGACAATATGTTATCCGTTTTGACGCTGCTGGTACCGAACTTGAATTACCTCCTGGATCGAACATTAACGTACAGGGACAGACCTTGATACTGCCAGAAGGCAAAGAAGGTGGATTAAGTCTCGATCAGAGAGCTATGGTGAGTGACTCGGGAGATGGTCAGTCAAATGCCGCGCTGACGATCTTTGCCCACAGACTCTGGCTACTGCTGTTTCTAGTAAGCTAAGCATCACTGCGAAGCACCTTATGAAAAGCTAATTCAAGTATACTCTTACAGTCGATTTCGATTTCTTCTCTCGTCATTCTGGTAGCGGGTGAGTACAATCGTAATAAAGCAATACCGCATGCTGATCCACTTATAGCGGTATGGGATTCCCTTTCATCTTTTGGGGAGGTGGAGATGGCGGTATGGAAGCGCAAGGCCAAGGTCGACCATCAGACGTACAAGCTCCTAGTGATGGGACCGCAGCTGGTGCGGCAGCTGGAGCGGCGGGCGCGGGAATGACGGAAGATGAGCAAATATATGGTAGACAGCCATCTGAGTTTCAACAAAATGAACAAAATCCGGACCGATATCCACCTAGTGAAGAAGGTATGGAAGGATACGGTGAAGAACAAGGGCGGAGTGAAGACGAAGTCATGCAAGATCCTTGGTCTCAACAACAAAGTGACGATGGAGGGTTCTTTGGTGGTGGAGGGGATTGGGGAGGAGGTGGTGGAGATTGGTCTTAGATCAATCATGTATCTCTGTTTTCAAGCGTTGTATGCGCAAAATGTTAAACTACTCAATGCATTTACATACAGGAAGCTATCCCTGCTAACATACTGTACCACTTGCATACTCTCGAATGCGTCGATCACTGATGATTCAGAGTACGAATATACCTTGAAATCATGCCCTCATACACGTTCGAAACTGACTAAATACGTGATTGTTCTAACGGTGAATACAGCGCCGATGACGAGAGATTACCTCTACACGATTCTTCAAAGCAAGGTCTCCTTGTCATCTTTACAATCACGGACTCGCTCTTGAATCTCCTCGTGAGACTGCAACAGTTATGCCACCGTTGAAGGTTGAGAGGATTAAGTTGGCCTCTTCACAAATGTCAATAATTTGAATGATAAAGAACGGAAGATGACTCAAAGCAGTGCCAGGAATGCTTTCTAAGGGTGAAAAATGCTGGCATTGGAATGGTCAAACGATTGGTAGTATGCTCAGACTGAGCAATTTATGAGATTGTCATGAGCAAGTATACATGCATGGATTTAACAATATATCTACTTCGCTTTTGGCTAGAAGATACGTCAGCGTTGCCCACGCTTCGGCGAACTCACTTTACAGTCCTCCATGACTGTATCTTTGATTAATACCATCACTCTACCTTGTTCTTCGGATTTACTTATCGCGTTGTCATGCTCGTAGCTCGCTCCAATAGCTAACTTGTTTCCATCGGGTGAGAATGCCAAAGCTGAGATTGATGTTGGATATTTAGAGTATAACTTCATTCGTTTCTTAGCGTTGTGATCCCATATAGAAATACAGCCATCAGATCCACCTGACGCGAAGGTATTATGGCTATACATCCACTCAAAACATGAGCTTGATACACGGTCAATGATAAAGTAGCCGCACTCACGTAGGATGATAAGCCAAAGCATTAATTGGGTAAACGCAGTCTACACCATCAATATTCTGTCTATGAGCTCTGAAAGCATATTTGGAACCTTGATCAGCTGGATCAAAGTATTCTACAGCTATTCTTCCTTCGATAGATCCTGATGCCCAACCTATATTGACCGATTAGCTCCTTTAAGTTTCAATTCTAATACGACAGCAAGACCAAGGTTAGACATACCTTTCCCATCTATCATGGTAGCTACACTCCTAGTCAGGAATTTCAATGCACTTTCCCTTTCTTGAGCAGGCGAAATTTCTCCATCAGCAGCAGCGAGTTTAGCGACATCGTAAACGAATACGTGTCGGTGAGCCATTGACACTAGAAGTCGAGAGGATTTAGGTGCGTAAGAAAGGCTGTACGCTCTTGCAGGAAGAGTCTGAGTTGATCGCAACGGTATTTCGGCGGAACTATCGTCGATCATGTCAGTAGAGAATGTCGTGTTTGTCTGGAACAAACTTACGGGTCCCACACTTTCAAGGTCGAATCCCATGATGTGGTTATGAGCACGTCTTGAGGACAGACAGCCATGTTAGCTGGATTTACGCGGGTATAAGTCTCAGTAGCTCACTATATTCTGGCGACCAGACCAGACTGGAGATGGTATCGTCGTGTTTACCCAATACTCGGCATTGTCCAGTCTCAAAGTCCCACCTAAACATCATCTCAAGTCAGCTGGATTGATTCAACCGAGATGAAAGGGCACTTACTGCCTGACTCGTTTATCCAGCCCTCCAGAGAACGCTATATTTGGAGACGAACCGAAGCTTGCTGTAAGAACTGCAGCAGGATGAGAAAAACTAAATAAACAATTTAGCATTGATAGCTGTTGAAGGGGATACAGAATTCAACTAAAAAGAGAGACTGACATTGCAGGAGGTTGAGGAGGAGCGACTAGATGATGGAGTTGAATTGTCTGGGAGGTCTATCAGCTTCTCGTCATTGAGGAATGTGGGTTCCCTGTGACTCACTCCATCCCAACTCGAAACCAACAGCCTAGTTGAATCCGGAGAGAAAGTCAAGGAAGAAATCCCGTCCGACGGTGGTTGTAACGTCAGATCGCCTGTGTCAGAACCTCAGCTATACACTGCACTGTAAGCTTCCACGCTCCACTTACCCGTCGACATTGTGAGATTATCTATGCTTCTGGTATACCGAGGAAGAATGACGTTAAAGTAGATTGATGACTGTTATATGTGTAATTGTTGAACGATTTGGTTTGTATAATTTCCAGGAACGCGTTCGCTCGTCGGGTTGATATTTATTTCGATTTATTTGTTGATTTCTACATTTATAGATTTTACCTTGTATTCTTGACTCTACTTGTTGCGTTTGTTGCTTTCGACTTCGTTATTGGTGCAAAGAGAGCCTCGTCAATATGGACGAAGACAGCTTCACTTATGAGCCTCGCGACAAATCTGGTCCTATGGATATCGATTCCTCGTATGATACATCCCGCTTAGACGCTTTCAATCTTGTTGGTACAAGTTCAAGTCAAGATGGACACGCTAGGAAGCGTGAGTTGGGTTTATCGCAAATCTTCGATAGAGGGTGTTCATGATTTATTGACTCAAACCATTGTATTGCAGGTTTTCACAGCGAGCTTGATCGAGCTATACCATTCAACCCAAATCACACTAGCGGATTCGCTCATTTCACCAATCCTTCCTCAAATTCAGCGCCGTTACTTCTAGCTGCACTCAATACGCCTAAAAAAGCCCCTTCATATGATCCTTCCCAGTGGTACAATACCGCACCACGGACACCTGCAGCAGCGAGTCTAGCGACCGTAGACGATATCGATATGGATAGTCCTGCTAGGGGTTTAGCTACTCCAGTCAAACCCGCTGAAACTCCTTCGAAGGGCACAGAAGCCAAAGTGGAAGACGAGAAGGAGAATGAGGAGGATAATGACAAGGAATTGAAAGATGAGCAACCTAGAAAATTCGCGAAAGGTGCTGTAACTAGAACGAATAGGAAGCGAGAGAAGGCAAAGAAGCAACAACAGCGGAGCGAAGATGGGGTGAGTTTGTCAATGCGTTACTCTGGGGATGTCCTGCTCAACTGTATCGTCCAGATATCGATTCGCCATAGCGATTCTTCAACCCCGACATATTCAAAATCTGAACATCACTATAATGTCCATATGACACCGCCTGCCTTGAGGCATTCTGAAATACCTGCTTTGCTGCTTGGGTAAGTGCTCGCCTTAATTGTAGCCTTGTTCAGACCTATGTGCTCAGCTGATGACTCAAATTGAAAGATATCTTCAATTTGGTGTCAACGCTTCTATCGTTTTATTCTGCTTATACCTTGGTGTGCAATTTGTCTTGACTGTGAGACGCGATGTCAAGGATAAAATGCAAGAACATTCTGTTGGTAGGTCCAGTACCATTGTTCTTATCACAAACAACACTGACAATTCCTTCTATCTTCCTTAGAAATACTACAAGAAATAGCAGAATGTACGAATTTATACCTGACCAACCGTTGCGACCCAGCTTTACGAGTTCCAGCAATGTAAGGTCTCCATATAGCGTTCTTGTGAGGTAGCATACATGCTGATGATTACTACGATGGACAGGGAGGCACCTTGTAAGGCGTGGGATGCCTGTATGAATCGGGATCCCACCATGGTCGGACGGATCAATATCATTGCGGAGACCTTTGCAGGTGTTATCAATAGCTTTGTCGACCCCATAAGCTGGAAGACCATGGTGAGCTAATCATTCAATAAGCCAGGGAAGAGATGTTCCCCACTAATTTGTTGTGACGCATTCCTGTAGAGCTTCACGTTAGTCACTCTTAGTTTCCTGATCATCCTCACTAATTCAGCATTATTCAACTTGCGAGCCAAAGCGTCACATCAAGAAGTACCGTCGTCCAACAATAGCTTCTGGCCTCCGCAAAGTCAATTCATGCCTCAATTACCCCCTCATATACCCCATCCTCAACAGCACATGCTTCCACCCCAGCAACACAATTATCATGCAGTCGATGATCGTCAGGAGAACGCGAGGCAGATTGGTTGGACTGGAGAAGCGAAGAAAAAGAGCTGGTGGTGATATTCGTCCTCGTCAGGCGACCACGTCCTGTCTGTATGCATATACTTGTCTTTTTTCGTCAACTGACCATACAGAAGACTATTTCAATTTGTTGCATGCATATGATTTGATCAGAGTGTCAATTGTTTTGCCACTGGGACTTATTTTGCTTGTTTTGCTGTTTTCGGCTAATAAGCACGGATATCCCCGTAAGACTTCAGATTAATAATGACGCCAAGTTCACCACTACATCAATTTCAATTAGCTTATACACTTACATCTCTACAATCTACACTTATATTCACAATATATTGCCCACTTAGATTTTTATTCGCAATTCCAACAACACCATCAGATCATCTCTTCACTGACAAGCAGAAATAGGATCACAAGGAGCTACATACTGAGATCAGTCATTCAGAATGTCACGCCTCGGTAAACGTCATCCAGACCTCTTGGTAAGTTCTCTTCGCCTGCTCAACTATTCGAGGAAGCGGACAGTCATTTCAGAGCAATTCTCACATCTACGACAAACGTATGGCTGACCTTCTCTTCGCTTAAGTGCTGTAATTTCAACCAAGACTTCTCGTGTATAGCCGTAGGACACAAGAAGGGATATACTATACTCAATTGTGATCCCTTTGGTAAAGTACATTCCAAAAGTGAGCCATCTTTCAGTAGATTTGCTAGAAGACGGGCGATTGACTATTTGTGCAGATGATCAAGGAGCTACAGGTATTGTGGAGATGTTATTCTGTACTTCGCTAGTCGCATTGGTGGGAGCAGCAGACACTCAACCTTCAAATAGTCCTCGGAAATTGCAGATAGTCAATACGAAGGTAAGCCACACAATGACCTAACGCATTCACTAATTGACTAATGGGTGAGCTATCAGCGTCAATCCACCATTTGCGAGCTTATTTTTCCAACTTCCGTCCTGTCAGTCAAGATGAATCGAAAAAGATTGATAGTGGTATTGGAGAACGAGATTTACATATACGACATATCGACGATGAAGTTATTGCACACCATTGAGACCGGGCCAAATCCTAATGGTGAGTGACAATCTGTTTTGTCTTGCTTGACAAGACTTTCGCTGTTTCCCGGGTATACTTATGTAACTGTTGATGTATATACTTGTACTCAGCTGTCTGTGCGCTTTCATCGTCCTCCGAGCATTCTTACCTTGCCTATCCTTCTCCAGCGCCTTCCGCATCTTCAGCTCCTCTTTCCTCAAGTGCTGTTCCTGCAGCTCCTCCCGCACCTACAACAGGTGATGTTCTCCTATTTGATACTATATCCCTTTCAGCACTCAACGTCATTCAAGCTCACAAAACACCTATTGCTGCTCTCGCTCTCAACTCTACTGGCACCATGTTAGCTACTGCTTCAGATAAGGGTACTGTGGTCAGAGTGTTCTCCGTACCTGATGCGAAAAAACTATGGCAGTTCAGACGAGGTACCCAAAATGCCAAGATCTTTAGTATGAATTTCAACCTCGCAAGCTCGTTATTGGCGGTATCATCAGACTCGTCAACTATACATATATATAAACTGGCCAATTCCAAAGGAAAGGGTGTTGGTGGTTCAAATAACGGAGGCATTGTAGATATACCTGAACATGTCGACGGAGCAAGATCACCTACTCCATCTGACGCCCCTTCCAATTCACCACCGCTCTCTTCAGCCAAATTGGCGGGAAAGGACTCAGCAGCATCCTCTTTGGGTAGGAGGTCTTACCATATCGGTAAATCCTTTGTGGGTGGTGTAGGAGGATACTTACCAAGAAGTGTTTCGGAGATGTGGGAACCTCAAAGGGATTTCGCATTTATCAAGTTGAGAGGTAGTAGTGCTAGAACGGTGGTAGCTATGAGCGGGTGAGTTGATGTGATGTGATGTGTAAACGCCCGAGAAAGAGCGCAAGTAGTAATTGAAACTCGTTTACAGGACCGCACCTCAGGTTATGGTTATATCTGCAGATGGGTTATTCCAAGCGTATAATATCGATCTAGAGAACGGAGGAGAATGTTCTTTGATGAAGGAGTTTGCGTGAGTTGAACTGATTGAACGAATGTATGCGTGCTAATTGTCGACAACAGGTTACTGGGCTCGGAGGATTCTGTCGGTAACGCATCACTCGGGATGTAGAACGAAAAGGGCTTTTTTCATTCGAGTTTGTAATAGTATGCATACAATTTTTTCTGAATATAATTCAACGAATACATCACCACACCACTTGACACTGCATCAACTCAGCCTACTCTACAACGTTTTTGCTCGTTATAATGTCTCATCCTTTTTATCTAATGCAGGAATCCCCTAATTGCTCCTCCGACGTTTTGAACATCTAATAAAAAAGTATCATGTCCCCATACACCACCTAATTCGTAATAAGTTACATTTTGATTTCCAGTCAACTTGAGTGCATCAGCAAGTTCACGTTGTTGTTCAACAGGAAAAAGTACATCAGATTGTACACCTAATACCAAAGCTGGTATATCTTTTAAACGTTTAAGACCTAAAGAAAGTTCAGATAAATGAGGTGATTTTGAGGTTGGAATGAATTTTTTCAATTTCTTTTTAATTTCAATTTCATTTTTATCATTTTCTTTGAATTTTAATAAATTTTCATTTCTAGGTAATGAAACTGATATTCCAACTGGATCAGAAGGGTAAGGAAAAGGATTTGAATTAGGATAAGCTGTATTGAATTTCTTTGCTAAAGATGTAAGTGCTGTTGAAGACATATCAAATAAATCCATTGCTTTTGATAAATAAATCATTGAATTGGCGTCGTATGTTAAACAAAACCTCTCCCCCTGTTTCCAATTGATATAAGCTTTAGAATTGAGGTGACTTCGGAAAAGGTTCAAAGACTTACTTGATGATCAAGATATGTTTCAATCAAGAAATCTGGACTAAGTCTAGGTACATCTGGGTTCCCATCCGAGTCCAAGGCAGCTTCTTGCTCTGAAAGCATTTGTCGTCCAAATCGTTGTTCCCATTCTGGTCCGGATCGATAAGTGATGGTAGCGATTTCTAGAGGATACAACCCGTCAATTTTGTGACCTTTGTCATACTCGATTAAAATCTTGAACTCACGCCTAGCAAGCTTCATACCGTTATGAGGGGGTACACCGTCGTAATAAAATCCTCTGTTCCAGTTAGGGTCTGCCATGAGGACTGAAATAGTAAACAGCACATCAGCATCGAACCTACACGTTGTCTGCGATAGCTATGAATGAGCTTACCACTCCTTTGAGCATATCTCATTCCTACACCATTTAGACCTGATCTTCCACTCGCAGAAATACTAGCAACTCTTCCTACTCTTTCAGGAGCGATATAAGCCATTGAAATAGATTGCATTCCACCCATACTTGATCCTATACTTGCATATAATTTATCAATTTTTAAATAATCTAATAAATCAAGTTGAGCTCTTGTCATATCATGAATTGATAACATTGGAAATCTTGTTGCCCAACGAGTTTCACCATCACCAGGTGGATAAGGTGAAGAAGGACCAGTTGAACCAAAACAACCTCCTAAAACATTAGTACAAATAACGAAAAATTTATCTGTATCAATTGATTTTCCTGATCCAACGAAATCTTCCCACCAACCTGGTTTTGAAGATGTACTTGTTGAAACGTCATTTCCACCTGATGCAACATGAGAAGAAGCTGATAATCCCGTATGAAGTAAAATTGCATTATCCCTTGCTGAATTAAGTTTACCCCATGTTTCGTATGCTATTTGAAAAGGTGGTAAAGGTTGAGGAGAATATAATAATGGTAATTGATTTGTAGAATGGAAATGAAGTGTAGCAGGCGGTGGCTTTGATATTATCATTATATCAGATTTGATGAATTTAACTCATAGCTTCGTAGTGAACAATTGTACTCACAACATAGCAAGCTTCAGCTTCTTCTTTTCCTTTAGTTGATTCTTTACCTTCTAATCTTTCTTCATCTCTTCTAAGTTCATCATCTTTTTTCTGAATCTCCTCAATTTCCTTTTCTTTACCTTTCCACGATCTAGGTGAAGGAGCGGGTTTCGGAGAAGACTGAAGACCAAATCCACCAGGGTTAAAGATGGGTTTACGTCTAGGTGGTAATTGTGGTGAAGTTGGAGGTACAAAATATGTAGTTGAAGAAGAAGAAGCAGTAGGCGCAGGTGGATGATATGATGCTAAATGAGGTTTAGGTGGTTTCCAAGTGAGCTTATTGCTTGGTAATTGAACGGAACGAGGTAAAGTAGCTCGAGGTGGCATGGCGTGAAAATTTCCTTCTCTTTATCAGTTTGTACACAAGTTTAATTCAGGATGGGTAAGATGATTTAAACAGACTGAACGTCTGAATCAGCTTAACGTATTTTATACATTTGTTCATACTGACATCTCTCGCATATGCCTTACAAAGAATTTCCGAATACTCATGCGAGGGTGTATGTGGAAGAACGTCATTTCAATGATATGTTTTCCAAATAAATGTTAAAATGGTTAATCACGCCATCGCTAAAGAATGTGGAGTCCCCAACGTTCGACCATACAGATAATCCGAATTCCATATTTTACGCGTGATCTCTCACCGCCGATTATAAATTCGGCACACCGAACTCAGCCTATGTAGCCAAAGGCAAAGATATATTCATGCTCAGCCTATTTGCATCATTCAAAAGAAGGACTAGAAAACCGTGAATTGTCTGTAGGATACTTAAAGTAGATTCATAGCAGTCAAGTGGGAAGATAGCTTCTATCCGGTCTATTGGGGTATAGCTACATATCCTCGTTGGTCCACTCTTCAACAGTTTCGTATAGCTCCTTGACCAATCGACGTTGTATCTGTTCAGTCGTCTCGGTCTGTACACTGATCAGCAGATGAAATGATTGCAAATCTGAGAAGCTGCTCACCTTGGAAGGCGGCAAGGCTCTGACAAGGACGTAACGTCGTCCCATTAGGATTTCACCCGGTCCAGCTGCTTTTTCGAATGCGCCTTTTCCGCCTGAGAAAAATCCGCCAGTCTCAGAGACGATGATCGCACCAGCCTGTTTGTGACAATAGTGATCAGTTGATGCAGGATCAACGACCTACAGGCAGTGGACTTACGCAGACATCCCACGGGAAACAGCCGGCATCCCAGTACACGTCTAGCTGCCCTGCAGCAATGGCAGCGACATTACAACATGTACTTCCAGTAGCTATAATTGACTCATGGTCAGTTAGATTCAGTGCTAGTCGCTCGACGGAACTGAAGCTGACTTCTCAGTGCGTGAGCCATAATACCACCTTGAACACCTTTTGTCGGATCTCCAGCTAATCGAGCAAAAGACGCGGTCTTTTTAGCGAATGTTTGTTCCGTACGATCAGAGCCCCCTATGAAGCCTTATGATCAGTTTGCTGAACTCTCGCACTAACATCAGCTTGTAATTCACATTCAGCTCCGATCATGCATTTCGATAGGTCCGTCAAAGGTTGGGGAATTCCACCTGTCAAAGGAAGGGGAGTCGATTTGTTCATATATGCTCCACCACCGAGTCGAGCAGAAAGCTGTAGTCTGTAAGCCCGACAGACTTCTTGAGGAACGCTGAAGCGTGCGACGACCTACAATTTGATTCAAGAAAGGTAAAGCAATCACTCCTACAACTGATTTCGATTTATGGGCTACCCCTATTGAACAAGCTACGAACGGACTGTCTGTCAGCTGAGTACGATGCGTGTAAGGACTTACTAGGAATGTACGAAGCTTTTGTCAGCTACGTTGAGGCTTATGGAACCTACTTCATGGTGCCCTGCATGTCAGCTTTGGTCTGGTACCGGTCAACGTACATCAATAGGATCAACAATCCAGGTGAATTCATCCGTCAATGGGGGTCTATCTCCAGCAGCATATGATTCTTCGCCAATACTAGTTCAAATTGTCAGCGAATCAATCAAGTTAAGAATGCTACTCACAATTTATGGGATGGATATTTCTCCGCTACAGCTGCTTTGATCATTTCCTCTACCGCTTGATCGGTTTCGGTCACAAGCTGAACTGCGAAGTCAACTGGCCTGTCCTTCATCTTGAGTGTATCAGCTTACATCTACAGAGTTCTTCTTTTCCTCTATATCTTCCTTCTTGGTCCATCTGGCCGCCGAGCCTTTAAGGATGAGGTCGGTAGCCTATTGAAAAAATTCAGCTTACTTCTATAAGTTCATGCTGTTTCGATAGATTTCACCTTTTCGGCGAGCCCGTAAGCAAATTCAAGTATATCCTGATACTCTTGGTCCATGTCTATGCAATATATTTTGTTTCTTGGTATTGCACAATGGGAAAATGAGCGAAAGAAGGACAGGCAGATATATAAGGAAAACCAACCAGTTACTCAGTGGACTTCCTCCACATCACTCCTTTGTAGACGATACCACGTGGTGATTATCCACCGACCACCACCGGGAAAAGCCGCTTTGTGGCAACCATCGTGATCCCGAGCCTTTTGACTTTTCAGACTTTTATTTCATTCAGGCTCGAAGTTGATCATTTTACGATCTCATTCGTCCAAAACAATCATCTTGATTGACCATATCACCCAAACGTCAAAATGATGCGAAACGTCATCTCAAGTCGAGTCTCTTCAGCACTCAGAACCACCGAAACTCGAGCTGCGATTCGACCTTTGGCTGGACCTTCTGTTCCTCTCGCTCGAACTCTCGTTACTAAACCCCTTCCTACACCTCGATTCAGAGCTCTTGTACAATGTCCTAGAAGATTACCTACAAGAGGATACGCCGCTGAAGCAGGTGGTAAATTCAGTAGAAAGAAGCCTCATTTCAACATCGGTACGATCGGTCATGTCGATCATGGTAAAACTACTTTGACTGCTGCTATCACCAAATACCTTGCCGAACAAGGTGGTGGTAAATTCATGGATTATTCTCAAATCGATAAAGCGCCAGAGGAAAAAGCTAGAGGTATCACTATATCCACTGCTGTAAGTATCCTCAATTCTTGTGTATAAAGGGTGTATATACTGATTAACGGCTAAATACAAACAGCACGTCGAATATGAAACCCCTAACCGACATTACGCTCATATTGATTGTCCTGGTCACGCCGATTGTGAGTATCCTTCAGCCTCCCAAGCATGCCGAGATGCATATATGCTAACAATATAACTTAGATATCAAGAATATGATTACTGGTGCCGCTCAATTAGACGGAGCTATCATTGTAGTATCAGCTACCGATGGTCAAATGCCTCAAACCCGGGAACACTTGTTGTTGGCCAGACAAGTTGGTATCAAGAGATTAGTGGTATTCATCAACAAGGTTGATCAAGTTGATGATCCCGAGATGTTGGAATTGGTAGAGATGGAAATGAGGGAGTTATTGTCTGAATTTGGATTCGAAGGAGAGGAAACTCCAATTGTCATGGGTACTGCTTTAGCTGCTTTAGAAGGAAAAGACCCAGAGAGAGGTGCCAACAAGATCAAGGAGTTAATGGAACAAGCCGATACATGGTTGGAGCTTCCTCCACGTAAGTGGTTACATCTCGAAGGATATCCTTCGGACCAATTTGCAGCGCGGGTGTAATACTAATGTCACAAACGCATCCAGGTGATCTCGAAAAGCCTTTCTTGATGTACGTTGAAGATGTCTTCTCCATTTCCGGTCGAGGTACTGTCGTTACTGGTAAAGTGGAACGAGGTGTTATCACCAAGGGTTCGGAAGTAGAGATCGTTGGTATGGGATCCCCCATCAAAACCACTCTTACTGGTATCGGTAAGTACAACCTGTCACAATTGCAATCGGTAGCGCGAAAAGCTGATGAGGCGAACAGAGATGTTCCACAAGGAGCTTGAACGAGGTGAAGCTGGTGATAACATGGGTGCCCTTCTTCGAGGTATCAAGAGAGAGCAAGTCAGACGTGGACAAGTCTTGGTACAACCAGGATCTATCAAATCAGTCAAGAAATTCAAGGCTCAATTATATGTGCGTCCGCCACTTGTCCTTCAGAGTCAGCGACAAGCCAGATTACTAACGCTATTATCTGCTGTAGATTTTGACTAAAGAGGAAGGTGGTCGATACACTCCATTCATGGCCAACTACCGTCCACAACTTTTCATCCGAACCACCGATGTTACAGTCTCCCTTAACTTCCCAGAGGGTACTGAAGGAGCTCATGAAAAATTAGTAATGCCAGGAGATAACGTAGAAATGATCGGTGATTTGGTCCATGATATTGCTCTTGAACCTGGATCTAGATTCACATTAAGAGAAGGTGGTAAGACTATCGGTACCGGTATCGTCAACGAGATTTACGAGTAGACACACAATTAGACATCTCTTTTCCTCCTGGACTATGAATGTCATTATTCTCATACGATTTCTCTAGCATTTTTGTGTTTTCGAGTTGATACATTATATTATATATATGCATACACACCCCTCATAAGGCATTTTTCAGAGTCTTTAGATCTAATCGCCTTTCTTCCCATTTCTTCTGTTCAATTTCTAACCTTTCTACCCATTTATCTACACTTGGATCTTGTATCTTGCCTGCCAACTGCCTTGAGATGTCTTCTAGTTGAATCAAAGCTTCTTCAATCTCTGGCTCATCTTGTCCCGGGTGCATGGATGATACTGCGTCGTCATAAGCGTCTACAAAATTCGTAGAAATGGCCAGTATTGGTCGATATTGATCTTCTGTTAATTGATTAATAAATCTAGGTATGGTGGCATGGAGGATTTGATGTAATGCTAAGAGGGGTTTTGCCTGGTAAGAAAATACAGTCAGACACAGATATACTATCATCAGGGACAATTATTGACATACTGCTTCAGCTCGCTTTCTTTCATCCTCAGACAACTCTTCACCACCTAAATCCAGCTCATCCCATCCATCATTTAACGGATCTTCTGAATCACCCTGATTTTCTAATATTTCCTTAAATTCCGACCAAGCATCTTTTACTGTACTTTGATGTATTTTCCATTTTTTCCTTAAAGCACTTTGTTCATCTTTAGAAAGATCATTTAATAAATTATCAATTGATTCCCAAACTTTACCTGTTGAACTTAAATAATCATCTTGATTTTCTAATACCTTTATATGTTTAATTACTTCTTCAATTATATTAATTATTCCAAATTTCCATTCTTCAAATAATAATGATGATAAATTTGAAATTAAAATACAACTTATTAATTGACCTATATTTTCTGAAATTTTATTTAATTCTTTTATTGCTGCTTTAATTGTTATAGGTGGATTAAATGAGAGACCTAAAACAGTTATTGATTGTCTCAGTTGATTTAGTAGTTGTTGAAATGCATCTCCTAAGCCTGATTGGATTGAAGAAGAAGAGGAGGAGTGTGAGGAAGATGATTGGGAGGTTAATGCTTTAAGTGATATTAATATAATCTTTTGACTTTCGGTCAAAGCTTTCTGTAAATTTGGGTCTAATGGGTCTGTCGGAACACTTTAGCTTTCATTTAGTCAAAATTTGGATGGACCTGATAAGCTCACCTGGCATTATGTAAATCGTATCTGACTTATTGTATGACTTTGGTGCCCGAGCAGCTTTTACAATTCCATAATTACATAGATAGGTTTATTGAACATTTCTAAAATAATTTCAGTTAATGCATCATCGATTGTAATTTTTGATTACGTAATGCTACCTATCGATCTCGGACGCGACTGACAACATTATATTTATATTTATCAAACACCGTCATCCTTCTTTCAATCTTGCTGCTATCTTTTCTACTTTCTCTTTTCTTTTATCCTCCTCAAAGTACTACGACAGAGGATTCACATGCTCCTCAGATTGTGGCTACCAGAACCATGCCTCTCATAGAAGAAGAGGACTTCGACTTTCCTCTAGCAGGTCCATCGTCGCTTTTACAAGCGCCTCCATCTTCGGCAACACGTCCCTTTTCGCCCATACCTGATGCCAATTTACCCACAGACTTTGGTGACTTGCTGGATGGACTGGCTGCAGATGATTTAGATGACTTTGGAGACATCGATGCAGAAGACATACGCAACGATAAATCATTCGAAGAGGCTCATCCCAATCCAGCGGAATTTGATGATAGTCTCGTTGGAGAAACACCCAATCTGGTACAAATACCAACAATGGTAGGATTCGCTACAGGACGAGGAACCAAATTGAAACCGCCTTCGAAAGAATCTATAGCAAGGGCTAGTAAGCTGTGGGCTGGTGAAGAAGAGGAAGAAGGTAAACCCGATCAAGTCCAGCCAACTAAAAAACCTAGATTGAGTGATCCTAGTGAAGATGATTTCGATTTAAACATAGAAGAAGAGGAAATGATAGATTTTCCGATGGATTTTGTAGGATTCAAGACTGGTAGAAACAAAATCGTAGCTCCACCCAAAGCCGAATCACTGCAAAGAGCCTCCAAACTCTTTAATGAAATTGATCAAGCTTTAGCGATCGAAGAAGCACAACCTTCCTCGTCTATCCCAACCAGTTCATTTCAAAAAGCGATCTTGCAGACTCCCACGAATATCCATAAGTCTGAATTTCCACCAACAGGCGGCGAAGGTCTCTTCGCAGCAGCTTCACTCCAAGGTACACAACGAACAGCAAGACCGCTAGATGATGTCGACGAGCACAATGATATACAGCCTTCTTCATCGTTCCCAAATGCTCCTGAACTACCTCGAGGATCCGGTTTCGCTCTCGCTTCCGGCAGTGCTGCGCCTCGTCTCAGTCACGGCTCTGTGAAACAAGCCCTTAATATCCTTAACGTCAAAGAAGATGCTTACCACTCCAGGCCCTCACTCCAATCTGAATCCGCGTTTCGGACTGCATCAAGCAGACCAACCACAACATACCATGACTCATCTACCAGTGGCTCGCGAGACTGTACAGGGGAGACTGAGAATGAGAAGCCAATATCCGGCTTCAAATCAGCGTCGGGCAAGCAAGTAGCTGCAATCAATGCGACTAGCAGAGCTGCCGTTGCTAATCTTTTCAATGACCTTGACACCAATATGGTCACACCCAGTCGACCTCGTCCTCAAGAAGCAGCTCATTCAGCCGCACGAAACAACGCCTCGAGGACTACTTCGTTCATGCGCCCGAGATCTACTCAAGGCTCGAATCCACCTTCAACGCCATTACGTACTCCTACCAGTAATCCCGCTTCTCTAGCTAGACGACCTATACAGATCAAAACCCCTTCCGGACCGATTCGCAGGATTGGCCTCGGCTCGACTCCGGGCCAACGACAAGCAAAAAAAGGTTTCAACACCCCTTTCAAGACTGGTGGGGGCACATCCTACTTCCCGCCGATACCGGTACAGGATCCTGGAGCCTCGATGCAACGTGAGGTCTCTCATTATCAGCCAATATTTGATCTGGAATGTGAGTGACCATACACCTGCTTTCACTAGAGTGACTGACTCATCTGCCATTGCAGCAATCCCGGACAGAAGGAACTACAAGGCGGCGTTCCTACATCCACAGTATTGCAGCAAAGACGAACTGAAGGAGATGGGCATGTAGGTTCTTCTGCTGCAACCACCTGAATCATGCTGATGATGCTATTAGACCTGACGACATATTCGCTATTAACCTCGAGACTAGTCCTCGATATAGCTTTCTTGGCGACAATGCCATTTCTCTCGGGCCTGAAGCTGCATTGGACGCCCTGCACGCCGATGGGGGTGAATTTGCGAAAGCAAGCTGGGTGGTGAATCACTGGAGCCAAATTTTGTGGAAGCTGGCTGGTCAAGTCCAAGCCAAACCTACCTTGTTCTCTGAGAAGTGGGATTGGGATGAGGTCATCCGCCAGCTGAAATACCGGTAAGCAGTTCAAGCTCCTCGTGTTGGGATCGCTTTGCTCAGTCTTTTCAATCAGATACGAGCGGGAATACGGCTGCGCGGAAAGATCAGTAATCAAACGGATTCAAGAACATGATTCCCCTGCTGCTTTACCGATGGTCCTCGTCATATCTGCCGTACATCATACCGAAGCCGAGGACAAGAAATCGATGGATTATCTCCTCGAGCTAACGGATGGATGGTACCGTATCAAAGCACACATAGATGAATGCCTTTCTCAAGCTGTATTAAAGGGTAGGATCGCAGTTGGCAGGAAGATAGCCGTCTCTGGTGCTAAGGTAAGCCATCTCCTTTTCCTGCAAGACCTCTTAGTTGACCACAATTGAAAAGCTTGAATCGAGCAATGACGGTACAGACGTTTTGGAGGCTCTCAACAATTCTCGCCTCATAATATCCGGAAATTCAACTTCGTTTGCAAGATGGACTGCCAAGCTGGGTAAACAACCTCGACCTTTCATAGCTTCTTTATCGAGCTTATCGGCAGACGGCGGAATCATTAGCCTCATGGATGTGATTCTAGAAAAGGTGTTCCCAATCGCTTACATGGGTAAAGGCGAGTCGCCTTGGGGAGAAGAGGAGGAACAAATCAGACAGGACGCATGGATCGTGAGTTTTGCTTCTCTTGGGTAACTTCATACTTTCATTGTTCCCGTTGGACATCCAGTCAGTCTATACGGATCCGCCCTCATTGTCTGATGGTCAAACGTCTGTGAGGTCAAGCAACCGCTGACAATTTTGTCGACATCGCAGAACCGATATGAAGGAGAGAAGACACGACTTGCCGACAAAACGCGCAAAGAGCTGGAAAGAATGGAGGATTTGGCGTCGTTGCTAGCTCAGTCGGCGGAAGAAAGCGAATCGGTCAACCGTAAGCATGTGCCAGTGCAGAAAGGTTCTCGAAGTGAAGACGCTGACAGCATTCGTAATCAGCTGATCCGCCTGACTCGCTTGAAAACGATTACGAGCGATTGCTGGAATCGAGGGATGCTCTCGGCTGTCTGAGGTCAATGAACACCCATCAAATTGTTCATCTGGCAGGCTACGCAAATATTCGTATTAGTCAAGAGATGCAAGAGAAGCAATTTGAGATGGAATCGGAATTGGCTGTGAGTCATGGTTATCTGCTCTTCGCCCAAGGTCCTCGTCAAGCTCATGCGCAATTGTCACAGTCTATCTGCCCGAGGCGCGAGGCTCGCGATTTCAGGATGATACGTTTCGTGGACGCCCAAACAGGTAATCGAGACCCGTTCAGAGTGGGGATGTTGAACGTCTGGGACGTCAAGGCGATGGGAGAAGGTGTTCTGGAGGAAGGCAAGAGATATCTGGTGAGTGTTTCAGATTGGATCATTCTTGGGACAGGTGGTAACGAATACGGCTGATTTGTCCGTACCGATCGTTCCAGGTTTCCAACCTCTTTCCCGGCAAGACTGGTGATTGGAGCACCAATAGAAATCGATCAGATAAAGCGGAAGTATACCTCCATACGCGAAGAGACACTCGTTGGCAACCTGTGGAATAACGCAAACGTAATGTAAAATACGATCCGTACATACTGTTGTATATAATCTGAAATCCCTAGTCAACGCATTATCATATCATCCGAAACATTGTTGTATAAACATTCATCCAATTTGTGTTGTATATCATGCATTTGTTCATGTCCAATACAGAAGTCTTCGTCGCTGGCTCATGCAAACACCTGGCACAAGGCTCATCAGCAATGAATGCTATTGGGAATCGAGATGATCGTAAGAACTCACGAGTTTGGCACCACCATCAATTACGATATCGATGCCATTCACATGAGCACCAGCTGGAGTCGC
Organism: Kwoniella pini CBS 10737; assembly: GCF_000512605.2. Lineage (NCBI taxonomy): Eukaryota > Fungi > Basidiomycota > Tremellomycetes > Tremellales > Cryptococcaceae > Kwoniella > Kwoniella pini. Next base: position 912,477 of record NC_091726.1, read on the forward strand.
AAGTAAAAGAGCAATACCCGCAAGCTCTTCCCAAGTACCCTCTCGTCTACATCAAATTCAATCAGCTTTTCAAAAAATGATTATATCGCAATCAAGACGGTGATATTTACCCTGCTGGAAAAGATTTAACAAAAGAATCAAGAAACGATACTACTGGTGTATTAGGATCACTTGATCCTGTAGTAGCCTGAGATTTGAAAATCCCTGAATAATTACAACAGTAAGTCACGTCAGACAAAGTTTCTCAATAAATCTTGAGATCCTGTCTTACCTGGAGATAATGAGTTGACTCGAATCTTAAATGGGATCAAATTAGCAGCTAATAATCGTGTTAAATGCGATTCTATCAAATAAATGAAGATCAGCTGAGTAATAAGCCTTGTAAATTGTCTTCATGATTATGAATTCACCTCCTGCTTTAGCACTTCCATAAGCTGGATGAATGATATCTCTGAAGGATGAAAATTGATCAGTAAACACTTTTCTAACACTATGGAAAGGGCTCGGTACTTACGGTTTAGTAATTAATGCAGCTAAAGAAGATATGTTGGTAATAACAGGATCTTTTGATTTTCTCAATAAAGGTAAAAGCGCGATCGATAATTGCCAAGGAGCAGAAATGTAATTTGTAGCCATATCGGTAAAGTCAGAACTAAATTATATGTTAGTATGCAAAGCTTTTGGAGTGAACAATTGAGCTGGAAATATAATTTACGTTTCTATCGAACCGAGTTTTTTCTCTAGCGCATCTAGATCTCCCTGGTTGAACGGATCGACATCAGCCAGTTACTTGGGATATCATTTGTGAGGCATGACTTTTCGAACGAACTTTCTCAGCTTGGATCTTGTAATTTGTTCCTACTCCCGCATTGTTGATCAAATAATCAACCTAGAGCAAAACGATCAGCGATTGAAGTTTACAGTCGATATTGAATCGAATCTTACCTTGTCAACGATTTTAATCAGATGTTCAGAAACTGCGTGGATACCTTCTTTGGTCAGGATATCGCCTTGTAAAGGAATGACTTGACCATCATTTTTGCTTGCAGCAGTGCTGAGCTCGTCTGCTGTATTCTGCAGAGTCTCAAGTCTTCTTCCAATGATGTATACCTGAAGTATTGTTGAGTATGTTAACGAAAATCGTTACCTTGAATAACTCAATCTGATTGATTTGCATTAACATACTTTGGCACCATTAATAGCCAACGCAGTAGTGATAGCTCGTCCAATACCTGATGTGGAATGTGAAATCAGATACAATATGATGAGACATTATAAAGTCAGTAACTCACCTGTACCTCCTCCAGTTACCACAACTACCTATGATCCGCGAGTCTAGTCAGCTGAAGCATAATTATGTATTCAGGAACATAAAATATGGACAAACCTTTCCTTTGACTGAGAATAAGTTGGTAACCTCGAATGATGAGTATGACATGATACAATTCAAAAATTCGTGGCGGGGTAAAGCAAAATTGTTTACTAGGATTCAACTTAAAAGGCGAAAAGTGTATTATATGACCGGTCCACAGTACGATGAATATTGTAGACTGTAAGATGATTTCTGTGTATATATTTGAGCACTGGTTGTCATGGATGCAATCTTTCTATCGTATTACTTATGTTTAGCTTTCGGAAATTGAAGACCATCGGGCTCTTGCATATGATTACGCGATGTAGGAATGAGATGATTATCAAGGCACTCACTGTACGTAAATAGCTTATTCAGCTTTCTCATTATCAAGCGGTCTCCGTAAAGATATCCTTTCGTCCGCATTCATTGTTCCCCTTGTGCAAGCTCCAGCATACATAGAGCTACAAAACATGAATATATGCATATCACAATTGATCTATGTACGTTAACGATCACATTGAAAGTTCAAACCTCCACTATAATTGGTAATCTCTGTTCAGCACAGCATCCAATTTGTGCATTAAATGTCCTTGGCGGATGATAGCTAATCATTAAGTGTCAGTCTGCAGGGTAACGTTGGAGATTTTGAAACGAATCTTGAAAAACTTACAAGTCTCCATCCTCCATCGATAATAATGGTAGCTGCATTGATATAAGATCCGGCAGGCGAAGATAACATCAAAGCAGTACCCGCAATTTCTTCCCACAAACCTTCTCGACTGAAGTTGTTGCATTCGTCAGCTAGGAGTGACCGAACAGAGAGACGACGTGTCAAGCTAATTACTCAGCTTACCCTTTTGGAATGTTTTTGATTTGGTCTTGACCAAGAGGTACGAGGGGAGCATCTCGATCGCTTGTTCCAGTTGTAAGTTGGGATTTAAAAAGACCTACTTTCAAGCTTCAGTGATGAAATATCACGTTGCTATAGGCAAATCAGACTAACCCGGTGCAATCGAGTTGACTCGAATGTTGAATGGCAGAAGACCGGCAGCCATCAGTTCAGTAAGATGGGTCTCTGCAACAAAGATGAAACGTGAATTCGGAAATACACTCAACAAATGATACTGTACTTACCGGCAGCCTTTGATTAAGCATAAGCGTATTCGCATACGGCCCTACAACAGGACAATCAGTCTACATAGCTCGCAAGCGAATGAACGATCAGGAGTTTACCTGTTCAAGAAGTAAGCAGCGAGAGAAGTGATGTTGGTAACACATGCGTCCTTTGACTTTTTGAACAGCGGAATGAACTTGACTGCAAGTAAGTATGGTCCTGCCACATGGATAGCAGTCATATTGGCAAAGTCGAGGCTATGATAAAGGTTAAAATCAACACCTGTATTTGCCTTTGCATGAAGGGTTTATGGTAAGCGAACCCACTCTTCGATAGACCAAAGCATCTTTTCGAGTCCTTCATGATCGTGCTATAGATCCGGGTGTATATTGCATCAATCCACAGTAACTCAAGTATAGTTGGTAGGAGACGCTTAACACACATTGCCATTGGAAGAGACTCTCCAACCACCTGAATAACCAGCATTATTCACCAGGTAATCGAGCTGTAAGAGGGCGCATAAATTAATTAGATGCTGAAACTGTGACATAATTGCTACATACCCTGTCTGTGAGTTTCGATACCTTCTCATATACGTTGACAACCCCTTGCTTGGTTCCAACATCGCCTTCGAGAGCGATACATTCACCACTCAATCCACTTTCTTTAGCCGCGATGTTAATCTCTTTTGCAGAATCTTCAACTATGTTCAATCTCCTTCCGATCACGAAGACCTGTTTTTGTTAATGTTAGTATTCGAATGGATGATTATCAAAAGATGGAGACTCGCTTTAGCCCCGTTAATTGCGAGAGCAGTTGCAATTCCTTTACCAAGACCTATGTTATCGATTCTTCAGTTCGGAAGTTATCTAGTCGAGTATTCGTATCTCAAACTCACCAGTACCTCCTCCTGTAACGACGCAGATCTGAATGATCTCGCATGTTAGAAATTCTCGAGACTTCTAGCGCTGTGAATGAGCGGTGACTCACTTTACCTTGTACCCCGAAGAGGTTATTAATATTGAATGATTGCAATGACATGTGAGTATTGGTCTCTGATTTTGGTTTTCTTCGTCAGTATAATGAGCAAGAATAGTTCAAATGTTTAGGATCAGTAATTAAAGGAGCCAAGTCAATTCAGCATTGAGGTATGATGTTCATATATATGTCTGCATCCTCTTATCTAGCATCAAGTTGAGCAGAAGGGAAGGAAAAGCGGTATCGAGCCGGATGAGCCACTTGATGTCCGGCATCGTAGCGATCAAAGCAGAAGTGGGGACATTGATCTAAATGGTTATCAAGCCTGTCATTGTATATTGAGGCTTTTTGTATCCTGGTGATTCAGCGACCAAAGGGCCTAAGATCGTAATCTCCACGACCATGGTAGCTTAGTGCTATACTTATAGAAGCGTGACTAAGGGTGCTCAGCGTCAAGTTGAAAATCTCTGGGGTGCCGAGCGAGTTCTGTCTCCGACTTCAAATAATGAGTCATCGAAAAGAGCACTAGACTGTCATAGCGTAGTCCGGTTCCAGACAAAGGAGGGTTAGAGGTCGAGGCGCATATGAGCGACTATATCTCCGGTTCTCATGATCCTGTGCTGAGCGAAAACAGACGATGAAAGTCGGAAGTATCGACACGACCCCAACGCCAATGTTTCGTCAATTTCTGGATTACTAGCTATCCAAACTGTGATTTGGATTTTGGGGAATGCACATCTGCTGTCATTAATCGAGATTTGCCTCGGTGATCATAATGCACTTGAACCCACCATACTGGTCAGCTAAAGTGAGGGTGTCATTTGAGTTTCAATGAATTTGATTCCGTCGTCATGATCTCGTCCTCACTTTCATTTCGGCAAGTTAATGAGATAACTAAATAATCCTTACATTAGACACTTTGACAGTCGTCATTGAGTACTTACATCAGTCAATCAGAACCTACAGAATGTCTACTTCAGTCATCCCGCCCACTGATGGTACTGCTGGTCCATCGAATGGATTACCTCCTTTGGCTGATCTAGTTCGAAGAAGTACGAAGAGGACGAGGATAGTATATGGTGTGGAAGGGAATTCTATAGATGATGGATTAGCAAAAGCGTGAGTATCGCATTTGTGCGCATTTCATCTCACTTGTTCCCCGCAATGTGCTGATGAGTATCATCATCTTAGGAACAAGATAAAGCTTGCGTCGAAACTCGCAGCAGAATACAGAGATGTACAAACCCTTCCTCCTATATTAGCAAGTCAACAAGGACCTGCAGGACCCAAAAGACCTGCTGCTTCTGCCAATGGTCCATCGGCACCAGGACCACAAGCGGGACAGAAGCTGATAGGAGGGCCGGAAGATAGTCAATCGTGAGTTTTGCCAAGTCTGTTATATCACGCAGATAATGGAGAATTGACCTAAAATACTTGCCGTTTTCAGATCTTCAAACGGTTCGATACCCGCTGCCGAACCTAGATCTTTGGTAAAATTCAGACACCAACAAGGGTTCGCTGCTGAAGGTGGTCAAGCTTCGTCAAGATTATCGCAGGCTTTAATGAGAAAGAAGGAAGCTAGAGAAGTCAAACCGGAATATCATCCTCAATGTAAGTTCGGGGTTCAGACTCTTTTCAAATTTCTTGAATTGCTCGACGGAGTATGCATCTGCACCACAAGCTGATCTACCTGTCATTATTAAAAGGGAAACTCACAAGAGTGATTTCGGGTCATATGGGTTGGGTAAGAGCGGTAGCTGTGGACCCGGGGAATCAATGGTTTGCAACCGGTGCAGGTGATCGAGTAGTGAAGGTCAGTTCAGCTCATTTAGCAGCATTTATTGCCTCATAATCAGACTGACAAACTGTTTTCCACAGATCTGGGATTTGGCAAGTGGAGAATTGAAACTATCTTTGACTGGTCATATTTCGACAGTTCGAGGGTTGGCGGTGTCAGATAGGCATCCTTATCTTTTCTCGTGTGCCGAGGATAAGGTAAGCTTAACATCAAGCGATGCTTCATCTCGCGCAATCAAGCTTACATTCGCTTTCATACTGCTGTAGATGGTCAAATGTTGGGATTTGGAAACGAATAAAGTGATCAGACATTATCATGGTCATTTCTCTGGTGTTTATTCCTTATCGTGAGTTGACACCATCATAAGTTGAGCATGTGACTGATGATGTCCTCAGTGTTCATCCCACGCTCGATGTGCTCGTTACTGCTGGTCGAGATGCGAGTGTTCGAGTGAGTCGTCTCGTCGTATTGGTGTTTTAATGTTCAAGCTGATATCAGTCTTTCAGGTCTGGGATATGCGAAGTCGAGCCAACATCTTTACCCTGACTGGACACACAAGTACGGTTGCAGATGTAAAAACACAAGATTCAGATCCCCAAATCATTTCAGGAAGTATGGATTCTACAGTTCGGTAAGTTTTGCTCGTTCGAAACCGATTGTCAAGTAGATTAAAGCTGATAGCAAATGTAGATTATGGGATTTGGCAGCTGGAAAGTGTATGACAACTTTAACGCATCACAAGAAATCAGTCAGAGCATTAGCTATCCATCCTACCGAATATTCATTCGCATCTGCAAGTTCGGGTGGTAATAATATCAAGAAATGGAAATGTCCTGAAGGAACTTTTGTCCATAACTTTGTGGGACACGAAGCTATCATAAATACTATGAGTGTCAACTCGGAAGGTGTATTGTTCTCTGGTGGTGAGTTTGTTATTCTTACCATTCCAGATAATATACTCCAACTAGCTGGATTTGAAGCTAATCTTGGAGTTTGAATTCAATCAGCCGATAATGGTTCATTGACTTTATGGGATTACAAAACTGGATTACCATTCCAACACCTCAAAGATATTCCTCAACCTGGTTCTCTGGATGCTGAAGCTGTAAGTACAATTAGCTTAGTAAATCACAGAATACTCCCAAGCTGACATCTTCGTGCGAACAGGGTGTATTCTGTTCTACTTTCGATAAGACCGGTACGAGGTTGATCACTGGTGGTGCGGATAAGACTATCAAGGTGTACTCTGAGCAAGCGTAGATCGGGTCAATATGATAGAATTTATCCTGAATGCATTGTAACGATATAAGATAGAAGAGCAGAGCTGATAAGCAGTCGGCAGCGGTAATCATTTCAGACGCTATTTTTTCCCGAATGATACAATGCATATGCATAAGTTGAAAAAATATCAATCTATAAATTAAAAGCCAATCTACCTCTTTCCTTTGTTAAACTAACTAGGTTATACAGATAATTCAGCAGTTTTAACATTCTTTAAACTATCTTGATATTTTTCTAAAGCAGGTTTAACCCAATCTTTAACGAAACCATCAACTTGTTCTGGAGCTCTACCTACAAAAGTAGTTGGATCTAATAATTCACTTAATTGATTCCAAATAGGTTTGAAATATTGTTCATTTTTGATTCTATCAATTAAATCATTTTCACCACCTTGTTCTTTAACTACTGAACCTGCTTGATGTGATAAAACTCTAATTTTCTCATGACATTCTTGTCTATCTCCACCTGATTTTACAATTGCCATAATTATATTTTCAGTTGCCATAAAAGGTAATTCTTGTGAAATTCTTCTTTCAATTACTTTTGGATAAACTACTAAACCTTCTGAAATGTTTTGTAATGTAGTTAAAAGTATATCTGCTGTTAAAAATGCTTCTGGAATTGTTACTCTTCTATTTGCACTGTTGATAAAAGTTTTTTTAATCAGCATTATTGTTACGATATATGAACGAAAAATATGAATTACCTGTCATCTAATGTTCTTTCTAACCATTGGACAGAAGATGTCATCAAGGTGTTCTGGTAAATTGCCATTAGGTGTCGAGCGAGGGAACAAGCTCTTTCACATCTCATGGGATTTCGCTGATCGATGAGGATAATGTCAACTGCACGCAAGCTTTCAAAAGATAGTTCAATCGGCAGCTCACCTTGTAAGCCATAGCTGAGGATCCAATTTGATCTTTTTCGAAAGGTTCTTCAATTTCCTTGAGGTTGGCAAGAAGACGGACTAATCATTTCATATCATCAGTAATTTGCGGGGCGAATACGAAGCCTGCACAACTCACTATCAGTAGCGATTTTGTGAACTGTTGCACCGAAACTCGACATAGGTCCAAGAACGTCCGCATCAATCTTACGAGAATAAGTTTGACCAGTAACAGGATAAGCGTAAGGGAAACCAAACAATTCGGTAACTCGTTTATCGAGAGCTTCGACTTTACCATGGTCTCCATTGAAAAGAGTCAGGAAAGAAGCTTGGGTACCAGTTGTACCTTTTACACCTCTAAAACCTAAATCATTTCTAGCTCTTTCTAAATTTCTTAAATCCCATAATAATTCTTGAATCCATAAAGTAGCTCTTTTTCCAACTGTAGTTAATTGAGCAGGTTGGAAATGTGTGAATCCTAAAGTAGGTAAATCTCTGTATTTCTCAGCGAATGAGGAGAATCTGGAAATGACAACAGCTAATTTAGGTAAAAGGATATCAAGACCTTCTCTAAGGAAGATTAAATCTGCGTTGCTGAGGTTAGGGGTTCTGTCAGCTGTCTACAAAACATATCGTCGACACAGCTGACTTACTCTGTGACGTAACATGAAGTAGCACCCAAACTTTGAGGGTCATTAGCCCGCACTCCGTTGCTGCAAGTTACTTTGCTAACTCACTGGATGATACCGGCAGCCTCAGGTGCAACGGTACCGAAAGTATGAACGTGGGCCATAACATCGTCTAAAATGCTCATCCGGTAAGCTATACTGGAACTCGACTTGGGCGTTGGGAGCTGACTCACGTCTTCGCTTCTTCTCCTCTTCGGCGGCGACCTTCATTTGAGCCTCATCAAGATCCAAGTTGGCCTTCATTTGCTCAATAGCTTTGTCGCTGATTTCCAAACCGAGTTCCTATGTATGTTCACTGCTGTCAGCTGATTATCTCGTCACAAGTGGGAGGGTGTATCGGGAGCTGACCTTTTCAGCAATGGCAAGGTTGAGCCATAGCTTCCTCCAGGTACCGAACCGGGTCTGTCACAACATGTCAGCTCCGTTTGCACAAACCATTGGACAATTAGCTTACACCTGAAGAGAAAAGCTTGGACATCTCTTTGGATGCATATCGCCTATATTCGTTCGAGCATAAGCTAGACAGTAGAGTAGGCGTCTGTCGAAGAGCTTACGAAGAAAGAGGGGTTTGATAACTGTCCATCTTGAGTCGATCCACCTTTATTATTGTATGGATTTATCTCTGATAGATAAACTCGTTTACATGTATTTTAACTTTTTATTGAAATTGAAAAACACCCTATCGGCGGTTCCGACATGGATTATCATTGATATATTTAATCCCGTTGGTGAGCCAAGAAGAGAGAGAGATATGACGTGTAACTCGGCTTTACTGACCCCCGGTTATATTGATTTGGGGATCGCGTTTGACAGGCTAATTTCGAATAATGGACCGGTTATTAAGGGATTGATTTCGAATAATAACATAGAGACATAGAGATCATCATGGAGACTCCGCGATCACCATACATAATAGTATAGTACCTTCCCATATCACATAATTACTATTCCCCTCATCCCTTCACATCGGCTTTTCTTTTTCTCCATTCAATCCTTCTCTTTCATACCCTTAACTTTCAGTAAGTATTCATCAGGTAGTCTTTCTCCATCACTTGACTCACCAACCCGCTAACGACTTAACAGTATATATAAATAACTCATCAAAATGGTCAAAGCTGTAGTCTGTGGTGCCGCCGGTCAGTCATTCAACGTGTATATATAAATATACCCTTACAGTCTATCATGCTGATTGTAATTCATATATAGGTGGTATCGGTCAACCTCTCTCCCTTCTTCTCAAGCTCAACCCCATCATCACTGAGCTCGCTCTTTACGATGTCGTTAACGCTGTTGGTGTGAGTACAATTTTCTCCTCCCATTATATCCGCTTGACTCAGCTCCTTTGTCCTGTGTCGAAGCCCACCCTGACTGGTGACTTCTAGACTCGTCACTTATGATGCATGAGACGCTTACGACGATCGCAATGTCCAGGTCGCTGCCGATCTCTCCCACATCCCTACTCCTGCTCAAGTAACAGGTTACCTTTCACCAGATAACGGAGCTGAAAAGGCTCTTAAAGGTGCCGATATTGTCGTTATCCCTGCCGGTGTACCCAGAAAGCCAGGTATGACCAGAGATGATCTTTTCGTGAGTGTGCCTCCTTGTCACCTCGATATTCCCTGTTCATACAACAAGAGAAAGTGCTGATTCAAGTGTCATCGGACTACTTTTCCGCTCTCCGTAATATTTAAACCTGACAGAAAGTGAGTTCATCTCGTCAGCTCAGTCACTGAGCGCCGCGCACTATACCGTATAGACATTGACGAAAATGATCAGGTCAATGCTGGTATTTGTGCTACCCTCGCTCAAGCTATTGCCAACGCTGCTCCCAAAGCCTTCATTTTGGTCATTTCCAACCCTGTCAACTCCACAGTCCCAGTCTTTGCTGAGACCCTCAAGAAGGCCGGTGTATTTGATCCCAAGAAGTAAGCAGCTGTTGTGCTCAAGATATCGTAGCTAAAAGCTGATATAATCTGACCTCAGACTTTTGGGTGTCTCTCATCTCGATGTCATCCGAGCTTCCACTTTCGTAGCTTCAGTTCTCGGTAAGCCCACTGAGGCCAAAGAATACACTATCCCCGTTGTTGGTGGTCACTCCGGTGCTACCATCTTACCATTACTATCTCAAACCAAGCCTGCCATCGTGAGTCCATCTTGCCTCTGCAGGCCGCAAGCTGTTGCCCTAGCTGACTTATGGGTATTCAAAAATAGCCCGACATCTTGGCCGATAAGGAGAAGAGAGATGCCTTGGTAAACCGAATTCAATTCGGTGGTGACGAAGTAGTCAAGGCCAAGGGTTAGTCAAGACTTGCCCAGATACAAGCAGAGTTAAGCTAATGAATACTGCAGATGGAGCTGGTTCCGCCACTCTCTCCATGGCTCAAGGTGAGTCGGCTGGACGTATGACTCACGTATTCGCTTGACAGCTGACTTAAAAAACCTCCCACAGCCGGTGCTGAATTCGCCAACTATGTTATCGATGCTGCTTTCGGTGGAAAGAAGGGCAAGATCGTTCAAGCTTACATTAACCTTTCCGCTGATGCGGGAGGTGATGCTATCAAGAAGGAGATTGGAGCCGATTTGGATTACTTCTCTGTAAACATCGAGCTTGGAGTGAGTCAAGATGTGCAGCTTGCTGGGGTCAAGCCTGGACCTTGTCTCGAATGAAGATCATTCGAATTGAGCGTTAACTAACGCTCATATGTTTCCCTAGCCCTCCGGTGTCGAGAAGATCCTGCCTATCGGCGAACTTGATGACGTTGAGAAAGGTCTCCTCGAAGCTGCAGTCAAAGAGCTCGGCCCATCTATTGAAAAGGTGAGTTGACATTGTTCCTCTGAGCCTCACCTTGCTCTGCTCTGAAAGCCCCAAGGGTTGCCAAGTTGACATATTTTGCTTTCATATCAGGGTAACACTTTCCAACCAGCTCCCCCTAAGCTTTAGCTGAAAGAATAGAATGAAGTATGGATGGCAAACGAGACATGAACAAGTAGAGAAATACAATGAAACTAAGAAAATGATTAGTCATAGCTATCTCACCCTGTATGAAGTCGAATCGAGATATCCGCTGAGAACATTCCACTCCATGAATGTCTTCGGTGATTTTCAATGCCAAAGGTCGAGATTCACTCAATAAGCGAGCCGAACAAGCGTTATTATCATCAGAAAATATCAGTTCTTAAGGCGGTGGATCTTTTCTGAGGCCGTTGACTGAGCCTGGGCTTTTTAAGCAGTGAGCAAGACGAAACGTCTAAGGGGTAGATAATTTTTTTGAGAATAAACTGAACAACGGAGATGGCTTTTTGTTACTCGTTTCAGCCAGTACCTTTTCACCGCTCGCCTTCGCCGCAAATCTACCTTTTGTTGACATTGCATTCTATCTCACCGAGCTTGTTCAGCAATAGATAAGCAGCTGAACCGAAAAGATACGCTATTGAAACTCCGAAAGACGATGTATAGTTCTGGATCGTGGCGTTGAGGCGGTGGGGGAAAAGATTTGATAGTGGCACCCTTAATTTGATTGTACCTTTTTTAAGTTTACTAACGCATTGACCACTTTGTGTATCTTGTAAAAGACGTCACTCTTAGATCAGACTAAATTACGCTTGGACCTCAATTGACAGCGGAAAGTCAAAATTGGGGCAGATCATTCCCCTCATCTATTTGAAGATTAAAGGAAAGAGTATCGATTCTTCTCTTTCCACGGGATAGAGTAAGTTGGATCAACCCTGTATGGCAAGTTATAGTACATCCACTTGCGACTTCATAATATTGAGAAGAATTCACTACTGCATTTTCGTATCATTTTTACGCATATGCCGCGCGGATCATACTTGTACCTTGAACTAAAATGTCACAACGGAAAAGGGTTGCTTGTGACAATCAAGAGAAAAGGGGGAAATATACCAACGTGAGGTGAAATGACGCTTTGATCAATTCAGGTGAATAGTCTGTTCTTATCATACGGAATAATAACTCATTCTCAAGACAAATTGAGCTAATTCTACCTTCATACCACGTTGTTGATTAGAAAGGTGACCGGAAGGACCCAGATAACCGGAAAAGGTAAGATAATGAATGACGATCATAGCTTGTCAGAATTTGGACCTGATAAATCATCTTGATTAGGAACCATTTCAATCCTGATACTCTTACTCCGTTGGAATATATCTCCTTAGTACCATGCACAGATCATCTCTTTCACCCTAAGTAAGGATGTTTTGATCTCTTGTCATATATTGACATTGTTAATATCTCGAGAGAATACAATTAATCATTCTAAAATTTACGATATCAATTTCGATATTTATCTTTTCAATTGACAATTTGTTATTCTTCTTTTCTCTAACTTTAGTCTTTCTTTCATTTCTCTTTGGTCCTGGTAACTAGAAATTATTGAAAAATAAGCAATATAAGCTTAATTGGTACTTGTTCTTTCCTCTTTTTCTTGTCGTCAAGTTCCAACTCTCAGATCAAAATACACGAAACACATCATATACGCCGAGCGTAAGTATTGTAACTCAGTAACGACTCAATCATCTCCGAACAACCAGATAAAATTGTTATCAGACATTTAACGAAACAAAATCATTTGATAAAGAGGTTTCATATTCACTACTTCTCAAATCTTCTGAGCTTATCGTAAGTCGAGATGTACTTTCTGCACATGTTTCATCTTATGATAGTCCGTTAATCATAGGACTCGTACCTTCTGGGTATTTTCTTACAAATATGAATACACATCCATGGCGTATTCTCTCCCCTTCCAAGAATGATCATCACCATGCGCTCCGCATATTCTGGACTTTTTACCGTACCTCTCCTTGATTCATGATATCATATCCGATGTATGAGAAGTAAGCTAAATTATATTCATTGTCCCTCATAGTAGTCTTATTGGTGGTACCCAATTCTTGAACTACTCTCAAATACAAAAAACTTCTTCGACAAAGTATCTACAAAACCACAATTACCATTGCATGTCCCCGCCGCAGCAACAACAGATTTTCCTTGACAGGCTCTAGGTAACTCTTTCCGATCGAACCTCTATTGCCTTTCGAATCAGACCGATCAAAAGTCCTGTCCAAGATACCACCCACGACTATCTTGATAGACTTTTCCCGACAAAATGGCTGATTCAATCGACTTTGGCTTTACATACCCCTCAAATTTATCCTCTTCACCGAAGAATCATGGTTCATCTTCCGATGTCTTGCTTCAACATCATGGTCTAGGACTCACAGACTTTCAACTCGATAGCTTCAATCTTTCCAATTCACCTGAGCACCCTCAAGGCCAAGATGGTAGACCCAACGCATGGGCCCCGGTTGATATCTTCAATGGCGGGTTCAACGCTATGAATCTTGATACAAGTCCTGTGGACATTTCAAATAGTTTTGGTGAGACTTCCACTCCAGCCATGCCGATTATTCAATATGCTGACGGTTTGTGGTATAGAAGCATTCAATACAGTCACACCCTCTTTTACTCCAATCATGGACTATACTCCTTTGCAGTCATTCCAAACTACTCCTCACATGCTTTCTCATGCTTCATCCTGCTCTTCATTGGCTTCGATTTCTTCTTCCATCTCCCAGCAGCACGATGATGGTCGCCTACTTGTTCAAACTTTTCCAACTGAAATGTCTACTAGCGATTATATTCCTATCGAACATTCAGGGGTACCAACTTCTACGATCCCTTCGATTCCCCCTTTCGACGAAAAGCTATTTACAAATCAGCCTCTACCTATGATGGACATGTCAATGCATTCGTTGCACCAATCGAACGACCAATCTCTCATGTTTGGCAATAATCAAGGTATACAACCCACCGAACTCTTCCAACAACAACCTCCTAGACTCGCCATCCGAACCCAGAATCTACCGGATATGGGTTCGATGAACACCGGTCTGGGTAAGATGAATAGGGAAAGAAGCTCAAGCCGAAGTACTCCGTATAATAGGTATAGGTCTGACAGCGTTTCCGTTAAGTGAGCTTCCTTCTCTCTTTCTACCGGGATCAGCTGATTTTAAGAGCGCCGAAATCAGATCTGAAGCAGATGATGAGATCGCTACAATGCTCAGCGCTTCAACTACTTACAGTAACGCCCCTTGGTCTGCAATTGCTACCTTTCCTGCCAATGGAGGCATCGGTAAAAATACCCTTCATCATCGAAGGTGAGCTAATAGTCTTATGCGCTTACGAAGCATTCATTCATTACATGACGATCTTTGATAGGACTAGCTCCAATATGTCGTTCAACACCCCTACCAACGCTTCTCCGATCCGCCCAATGCTCTCTAGGAACCGAAGGAGCACCTCTTTTATCCTTGCCAAACAATCATCTCATTCAGATTTCCAAACGCAATTGCAAAGTATCGGCATCACTTTATCTGGGTCAGCTTTGGAGAGACAAGAGACTGTTCGTAAAGATTTGATTGAAAAATCGGTCGAGATACGAAGAATCGCAAGTCAGATTCAGCAAGACAAAGCGAGAAATTTATGGGTCCGAAGATGGTGAGCTTTGGTGGATTGAGATTGGTCAAAATCAGCTGACGAGCTCTTATGTATAGGTTGATGCTAAGCTACTGCCAAGCTCCCGGCAGAACGGTTCCTCGTCAGGGTCTATATCACTCTTATACCGTTTCCTGCGATGAGTATGGCTTGAAACCTATTAATTCGGCATCATTCGGTAAAGCCGTAAGAGCCGCTTTTCCCGGCATCAAGACTAGGCGACTAGGAGTGAGGGGAAATAGGTAAGCTACATACAAACGACTGCAAGGGGAATGCGAGCTTAAAGTATTCTTTACAGCAAATATCACTACGTCTCAATTCAACCTGCAATTAAAATCGAAGCTGAACGATTAAACGGATATGGCGATTCCAGCGGGTGAGCTGATTCTAGGATCCTGATCATTCCACCATAAGCTGACTGTTTGCACAGGGCCTGGCATGTCATCCCGGAGGACGGGTCCATGGACTTCCGAGCTGAGTCTCAGGAGATCGACGAAGATATGGATGAGGAAGACCTGGAGGACAGTGAGGAGGAAGACGACCCATTCTCTACCTCGTGAGAGAGCGTCCATTCGCATTTTCGATTCCCCAAACTGACAGATTGAGCCCAACCAGTACGATCAAGAGGTCACCCTCTTCATACGATTTGAGACAATTTACCCGAGCTACCAGTGGAAACAGGTCCAGAGCGACTTCAATCAACGACTCGTTCTCGATACGCCCAAGGTTTCCTCGGAGGCATACTACTGCGGCTTTGAGTGGTAGTTTGATTCCGCAACGAGTGCCCAAAATGTCCTCACCGACACCCGTCTACAACCTTCCAGGATTTCCCACTATAGCTGATGCGGGACATCTGGCTGGTGATCAGTCCTTACAAGATTTTTGGAATTCTTTCTGCCATCACCAAGAAATTCTTATGGACAGTATGAGGTGCACGCAACTCGATCAATACGAGCTGAATGTGAGCTGAACTGCATCCACATAATCGTCAGGAAAGCTCATTCCTGTCATACAGTGCCGGACTTTCTGGGCTGGCTTGTCCCATCGAAGCTATCAGATCACGTCGCAATCTAAAGTATCGAGCATGATTTCAGATGCTATGGCTGTGACTTATGATGTAAGCCGGAAACTCGGGCAACTCCATATGACAGACTAGAACGCTGATATGTTATCGTAATAGAACATGATCGGTATCCTGCTTAGCAAGCTCGGCAACAATTTGAACATGACTTCCCAGAATGCTCTTCGGGCTCTAGCCGAAAGCTTGGAAATCGTTATGGAAGAATCCTTGGCCCCCTTTTCTGCGGAATTTAAGGAAGCCAAGATTGAATTAGCTGTTCGTTCCGCTCATCTCTTTGGTGAGTCATCCAGGCAGCTTTGCAAATCCTCGATCCAACAAAAAGCTCACGATGAATAACAGCTCGATTTCTGGACTTACGCCAAATAACTTTCGCTCTTGAACCTATACTTTCTGACCCGACTCAGACAAGGGGAATGATTGCTGCATGGAACGGGCTGGACATCCGATCAGTATCGGACCAATGTGCCTTATCTTGTTCATGCGAGCAAGACGTACTCGAGCAAGTGCTGGCTGACTTTGGTCAATGGCTCACCGAAAGTCAAATGCCACAAAACAGAAATAAGGGCGTTGAGAGGCTTTCAGGATGGATCGATAGAGTTCTAATTCAGGTGCTGGCTATCCCAGGTATCACAATGAGAGCGTGAGTTGAATATGCTTACCTTTGTGCAATTGGTATATGCCAGACTGATAAAGTCGTGTTAGAATTGTTTGCAGAGTCGGTTTCATCACTTCTCAGATTATGAGGGATTTTGTAGGTTATCAGCTGGACGGTCATCCATTGAGTCAAAGCTGATTAACTCGCTTCAAAGACACTCAAGTCGGAAAAGTCATTTGGTCTATTTCAATTGCTGAAGACTTTCATTGATGATTACGTATCAATAACTTCTCTCAGACAAACTGCTTTGTCCTCACAATCAGTTGAACCAAGATTAGAAAATCTTTCTACAGATTTTACACCTCAGCATTCTAATCGATCTTCGTTATCATCAATGAACGTATTTATCCCTTCACCAAATGGTTTGACTTCCTCTACCAGTTCTTTAAATGATTTATCAACTGCAGGACCAAGTTTCATGGCTGATATTACGAACGATAATTTTAACAGTGGTCAAGCTCAATATCTATCAATACCAATGGAAGGTATTGAAAATGGAGATAATATGATAACTCCTAGACCATTTGAAAAAAATGATTATTCTGAAAATATAGAATCTAATCTCAATTTAACTCCATATTCCTCTTAAATATCTTGGAAATGACACAAGAGAAATGCTCGGAAAATTCTGATGATTTTTGTAACTTGGCTATAGAGAGATTCGGTATGTTTATAGATAGGTTAAAACAAAACACCTTTACATCTACAGGAAAGGCAATCTATACATATTTCGTTTGGTGATTCTTTTTGTGGACTTTATCCTTATTTCGGTTTTTGTATATAGGTGTATCTTGAGCAATTCTTCATACATTTTATATCATGTATCTACGAATATAGATTCTGTGTTTTCCTAGTCGATGCTCTGGGTATTCGAATGAACATCAATAACATAACATTCTTTCCGAAGTGAACTGATCTTTATACCTTGATATTTTGATACATGACAACATTTTGTTATTATACTTGATTTTATTTACCCCAAAAACGATCATCATTGCCCACCATGTCTTTTTCCTCTCAATTCCAAAACCTAATCCATTTTCAACCTTTGTTGAGTCCACCATTTACCTAAAGCGTTCGCAGCATCTACAACTGGTCCATCTCCATTAAACACTCTAGCATTCTCCAACATGAGTTCAACGTCTTCGTCAATATGCTTCGCTTCTCGATATTGTCCTTTATCAAATTTAGTTTTAATCAAATTCAAATCTCTGGCATCGTCTGGTGGAATTCTGTAGCATTCATTCATAACGTCATAACGAATTCAGTGCAAAGAAGGGAAATTGAGAAGCTTACATTTCGAAATATTGTGGAATACCCAAAGCGACAGGATCGACTGGGAGAAATTGATTTCAGCATTGTGCTTTTGAGATGGGGCGGGAACGAAAGACTCACCAGCAGTTCTGAACCATTCGCTGAGAGGGTTCTTGATAGCTTGATTAATCAAAGATCCCATGGCTTTCCTCTCATCAGAAGTCATTTTAGACGAAGCTACTTTTGGCCATTCTCGCCAATATACAGCTTCGACCGCATCTGCACATTGAGTGATTTCGCCAGGTGGATTGAATTGCCGACAACTGTGATCAGGAAAGAAGAATCAGAAATCAATGCGGCTCACTTAATGTCGTTTGCCCAAACGGTATTACTCACTTCGCAAAAACCAATTCAATATCCCTAGCAAATTGACCCAGATTCCTATATTTCCTAGCATCGAGCTTCTTGTTGATTGTACCGAAATCCATAGGTTGTTTGATCTCTTGCAGATATCTAGTATCATTTCCACCGTTGGCATCAGCTTAGTAAAGTTGTGCATGCAGGTGTTGTAATGGACTCACGTTGGACAGCCATCTGCAATCGGATCAACAGCTTTCAGGAACTAAACGTAAACCAGGATTAGCTCAGTGTTTGGGTTGTAGAATCAACAAGGTGACTTACGAAAACAGCATACGGTTCTTTTGAGAGCAAAGCGATTAGAGCTTTCGCTCGTTTGAATTTCATAGAAGCTGTATTCTGGACTGTAAGTGGTAAATCCGCCGGGGGACTCTGCTTAGTAGGTACGTAAGCGATTGAATCTCCGATGGGAGGCTGGACTTGTACTAGCGCAGTCTTTTGAGCTGATGAGGTGGAGCCGCTCTTGGACGGTGCAGGGGAGGCAGTTGAACGTTCCATTGAAGAACCCTTTTTGCCTTCTGGCGGGACGGTGACTGACACACCCTTGAGTTTGGCTTTTTTGATATTTGGTTTCGTCTCGACTGCTGAAGGGAAAGTAGAATTGGCAGGTAAAGGTGGAGTAGGGGTTTGAGTTGAAGTTGATGCGGAGATTTTGATTTTAGGCTTTGTCTCTGTTAAGGTAATTGGAGGTTTTTCAGGTGACTTATTTCTGGGTTGATAAGATGAAGATGGAGTGGAATTAGGTATTTTTATCTTTTTAGCTGCAGGTGGTTTAGGTGATTCAGATTTGGTAGGTAGCAGATTATCTAAACCGTCATTTAATGACGGTCTTCGTTTTTCAATCTCATCAATCTCCGCACCAAGTATATCATCCAATTCATTTCTCGATTTGCTGGGCTCCTTCCTCTTTTTAGATGTCTTGATAGGCTCGGCGGTGGGGAAGGTGGGTACAGGGGGCCTATCTGGGCTTTTCGTGCTCGCTGGCGTAGTCCTCTTCGAAGAAGGTAGAGGAGGCGGAGCCATTGGTGGAATATGCTCATTTACTGTTGTATCGATTGTGACACTCTTAGGAGCTTTCACTTTGAACTTGACAGCCGTACTCTTCGGTGCAGGTAAAGTCGGCTCTGGTAATGGGGGAGCAGTTACCGTTTGAGCTGGTACCGCCGGAACAGGTCGCGGTATTTGAGCAGCTTGATGTGCAGCAATAGCATTCGAATTGAGTGTATGTTCAGTCTTGGCCCATACTGCAGAACTCATCAGCAATTTGGCGTGAGACCCTTCTGGCGCCTTCTACTCACGACTGTTGAAGAATTTCTCAAACACTTCACCTGCCTTTCGCACGGGACTGGCGGTGTTGGCGTTGTATGTGAAACAATTCGAGATGATCAATTTCACATCCACAACAAATTCCTGTCGATTGGCATACATCCCGTTGTCAAGCTTCGCCGAGATTGTCTGCAGGTCCATAGGATGCTTGATTATGGCGGCGTAGCTACGAGATCGAGTATTTGCAGTGAGCACATTGCATGACGGGGCTGACGCTATCGTACTCACTCTGCTGCATTATCTCTAACAGCATCGACTGGCTGTCGGAACCAATGGCTGCTCTTGTGACCAGTCTGGCAGGAACATGTCAGTATCAGGTCGGGTTATGTGATTTGGCGATAGTCTGACTTACGAGCTTTTGAAGGGCGATGGCAATAGCCTTGAAATCATTATCACTCAAACCTCTCCTCTGCTGCTTGAGCACCTTTTCTTTTTTCTTCTGCGCGGGTTGAGGTATATTACCATTTGGATTGAGGGTAATCCGCAACGGAGTCGTTGCTGCAGTAGGTGGGATCACTTGACCCTCCGTGACTGGGAAACCATAACCTATGGAGACTTGTCAGCTCGCTATCAGAGGACCAGCGCATCCTTAGAGCTTACCTTGTGCATCGGGTCTGAGTTCCGAGCTACCCATACTAATCCTTATCTTCGGTGTAGGCAATGGAGGTGCCGTCTCCACGGTAGGCGTTTGCAAGGTGATCATAGTTCCAGGCAGAGGTTCAGCCGTACTACCAGATATGATTTCTGCAGCTTTGAGTAAAGCCATGCGTATCTCATGATCGGGCAGGGTGAAGCTGGAGCTGGACAGGAGGAGCTCTTTAGCTGCTAAGTCCGCTCGAAATTGAGGAAAGAAGAGGGCGCTGACTCACATGAGCGAATCCTGCAGAATGGATTTGATATCCGGTCGCTTGGAGAAGTCTTTTCTGACAGCTTTAACGATTGCTGCAATTTGAGTTTCCTGTCGTCTTTCTCTACCGTCTTCCGTTTCATCTTCAACTACACCAGGCTGTGGGACCTGGATCTCCCCCAAAGCAAGAGTCATCAATATGGACTCGGACAAGCCTCTGGCGACATGCCGGCGAACAGCGAGCGAGTTGTCGGAGCGAATGACCTCATTCAGATATCTGTCGACGGCCAGTGTCCTGCCAGGTGGTTTGCAAAGTAGCAGACCATCGAAAGCGACAAGTCGAATAGGCTCAAAATTGCCCTCTCTGTAAGCGGCATAAGCTTTTGGCGAGATTTGAAATCCGCAAATGATGGACTTACCGCGTATAGCTCAATAGCAATCTAGCATCATTCGTCCGTTGCCCAGCCAAAATGGATTTGATATGCGTCTATACATCGAGTTAGCTGTACGCGATTCCCGAATTGCGGACCTTCAGCTCACTTGCAATCCGGCTTTGGTTATCAAATTATGGTAACTAGGCACGAGCCTGTCCATGGTCATAACCCTATCAAGGGCATCTGTTGATTCTTTCAGTAATACCATCTCCGCTTCTCGTTCATTCTCGTTGAGCGATTGCTGGTTTGACCCAAAGGTAAACGCATTTCCTATCGCAGTGATGACTGCCGCGAGATAGTAAGAATCGGAGTACTGCAGCTTCGACGTCAATGGTGTATCCAAGATATTGGTAAGAAATAGCATAACGTACGGTGTTCCCAGTATTATCATTCAATTTCAGCAGATCTAATAAGATCTTCCTGACATTCTTCCATACAGTTCTCGTAGCCATGTCTCGCAGGTCGGGCATAGCAGCGATCAAACTCTGCAGAAAGTGTCAGTATGGGACCTCAATTCGGATGCATTCAGATAACATACTTTCTTGACAAAGTAGTCCGAGAAATCAGAGAAATCGTTGGGTAAGGGTCTACATTTCATATCTGGTGCTTCGGCGTCTGGATCGCTAGGTAGATGGCAATAAAGTGTTTGGAATAGCTTGAGGACCAAGAAATACCCTATATAGTCACATTCTGACACGTTGTACTGCCCATGCGCTGAATTAGCGGCTTTTCATACCAATAATAGTAATGAGATTTGCTGTACATACCACGGCTAACGCTCGGGCAGCTTCCATCCTGACTCTATAGTAATAATTCTTCACCAATACCGTTCTTGCAAGTTCACTGGCTATTACAGGGGAAGGATACGCTCTCATGCGATTGATAGCCTGTCAGGCATTTGATTATTAGCCATGACGTGGAGAATACTTAAGCATCAGTGCAACTTACCTCAAGTTGCGCGATAACATCTCTATCGCCCTGAAGCTGTGATATCCAACACCATGGCTTCTCGTTATACTCTATCGAGGCTAACCATTCACATTCGGGATCTATCCTTATCCATTCGTATCCACCGACTTCTCCCATCAATGCATCCGCATCGTTTTCTCCCCATTCAGCTACTTTCCATCTATGACGCTCTTCTTCATCTTCCCATGGTGGATAAGCGAAAACTCCAGCTCGATCAGCGGCTTGTAATCTAGCTTCATCCTCTTCATCATTCGTTTCTCCTGCTGCCAAAGCATCTTGCATCTTACTGAAACGCGCCGCTATATGTCCAGATCGCCTCGTACGCTTGTATTTGGTATTGAAAGGTAAAGGGAAAGTCTTCGATGGAGTTTTTATATCTACTAAATGCTCAAAGGGCGCACCGTCCGCTTCATGTATACGGACTGTCAGACTCCCCTGTATTTCTTACATCAGCTGTCTATGGCAGATCCACGGCACAGCTTACAGACATACCTCAAAGAACTGCGTAGGCCTTCTCCAGATGGCCGGCTTCCTCATCTTCTCACCGAGCCGCTGTATAAAATCGTTGGCAGGTTGACTTTGAGTTACGGTGAATTCCACTATAAGCTTTTTCTTGATAAAATTGGTCCCAATGGATAACTTCGGGCAACCACTCCCGAAGATCCACTGATCTTGAAAAGTCTGCAGGTCTAGTCCTGAAACTTTCCGACATTGCCTAAAGAAGTACTGAGTCGATAATGAGTTGCCTTGCAATTCATCCGATAATGAAGCGACAAATATCCTTGGTATGACTTGCGATAATCCTAACGAGGTTCCTGTTTTGGCTATATAGCGATCTAGTATATGCAGAACTAAAGGAGCTTTCAGATTGATAAATGCAGTTGTATTCGCGTCTGGAGGATCGATGATTCCTGGCACGCATAAAGGCCACTGAGATCCTTGATCCTGTTGAACACATCTATCGATGTCCTTCTTCATCCTGAACCTATATTCATTATTTCCTAGCAGATGCCGTATGAATTGAGCATGAATATACAATGCTAATCCATTGATTAGCCATGTATCTGCTAAAGTCCGCTGTATGATGTTGACTCCGACCCATTGCTGAATTAAAGCTAATGATAAGACTTGACGTATCTCCACAGCTTGTTCAATGATTTCAGGAGGATGCAGAAGGTCTGAAGAGAGGATAGCGAGTGTTGCTGTTGTCGAACATTCCGTTCGAGGATTATCAACGAAAACAGCTTTGAAGTCTGTAAATGGGTAGGAACCCATTTCAGCGTAAAAAGTCATTGCCTTTGGTAACCATGATGTCGAATGTTGTAATTTCTTTAATTCTCCTGGCAAACAAAATGCTAATATGGGTTTGTGAGATTGATCGGCTGAACAACAATGCATCTCAAACGGACCGGCGGCAAAGGCAATATGCTGAACGGAGGTAGGGTTGGTCTGTAGATAATAAAAGATGACTTTGTTAGGATCATGAGGATGAGTGACCTATAACAAGGGATCAGCTTGGACAAGGATGGAAGGAATTTTTGAGCTTACCTGTTCCATAAGCTCCCCACTGCTGACAACCATCACAGGGTACGCTTCCTCATTTGGTTCAGGTTCACCTCCTTCCAAATACCGTGGCACTATAAATTCTAGTTCCCAAGTGCATCTTTCCCACAGACTATCGACGCATGGAGTCCATATTCGAGCTGCATCATACGTCGTCGGAGACAGAAACATATGCGGTATTTGCTTGACGCATAATACAAGTCAGTTGGACGAGTTCAACTCTCAAGATGAAACTCAAGCTTACCGAGTCATCATCTGCATCACCGGGTCGTTTGAAAACAATCCCTTCTACGACATCTCCACCTAGTACGAGTTGATAATCAATTTGAACCTGGATAGGTGCAAAAGCGACAAGGGAGTTTTGATTTTCTACTAATCTAACCCATCCCCCTGAAACACTAATTGCTAATTCACCTTCATCGCTCTCACCCATAGCTGACCAGGTTTTTCTCTTGATTTCAGGATGCGACTTTATATCTAAAGGCGGATCTCTTATAGGTAAAGGTTGAAGTGAATTAGAAAGTGTGAAGGAACCAGGTGTAGGTAAGAAAGGTTCAACAGGTGTAGGGGATGATAATGTAACATTGTTGATTTGAAGTAAAGGTGATGCATTCAAGTAAATTGTTCGAAGAGCCGGATTTGTAGGTTCCACAGTAAGAAAAGCTGAAGCGGTTATAATGCCTTGAAAATCTATGTCTAGTACATTTCGTTGGTGAGTTACCACAAACCCACGAGGACCTGGGTATACTTCTTCAGTAGTCATATTTGTCGTAAAGACAGGCAATTAGCCCGGAGAGTTGTCGAATGGACGTTATAAGCAGGAAATTTGTGGGAACATGACTAGAATCAAATGTTACTAACGCCTAAGGGAAGTTGGGGCAACGAAGTGAATAAGGTGTACACTGTCTGGAGCTAAAGCAAGTTGAAACAAGAAGAAGAGTTGACCTGAATGATTGTGTTTTCATCATTCACAATTGGCGAAGCATCAATATATATAATCAGGAACCCGACATTGATATTACACGAGCCTAATCGATTTAACGGAAGAGACCGAGAATAGGTGTGCGATGGTTTATCAGTCATTCATGCGGTGCCCCTCAAACCGGATATCATTTCGATCAACAATTAACAGGACAACGGCCGAAAAAGTCATAATTGTAAGATCGATACTTTATTTCTTGCTATTAGAGAAATCCAGAAAAAAGCAGATAAGAACAACGCTTGTGAATAGCCAGTGAATTTTCCGATTTATTTCAGTTGAACATGGCAGATCAAGATGTTTCATCAGCTCCCAGGAAGCCTCCGACTTCCCAAAGAGCTTTAGCGGTGAGTAGAATTTACTCAGCTTTTGACTATCCCATTATTAACGAACCGTCAATTTCTGTAACGAAATACCGTCAAACTAATATATGAAACTTTCTTTTGAGATAGTCGGGTGCAATCTCAGGTCTTGCAGTAGATTTTATGTTTTTTCCGTTAGATACGATCAAAACAAGAATACAATCTTCAGCAGGATTCTGGCAATCTGGAGGTTTTAAAGGAGTATATAGAGGTGTAGGTAGTGTAGGAATGGGAAGTGCGCCTGGAGGTGAGTTCAGCGGATTCTCTACAAGAGGATTCATAGTGAAGTTCAATAAGGATCAGGCTTATGAATAATGTTGATCATTTAGCCGCCGCCTTCTTCGTGACGTATGAAGCATTGAAAGAGAAATTACCTCAAATACAATTTTTCAAAGAGAATCAAGCTATTAATCATATGGTAGCTGCATCAGGTGCTGAATATGTAAATCTAATCAAAAAATATATATGAAAAAGAGAAAAGAAATAGCTGATTTAATTTCAAAAAATAGGTATCATGTTTAATAAGAGTACCTACAGAAGTTGTTAAATCACGTACTCAAACAGGTGCATACGGTCAAGGTAAAAGTAGTATACATTCTGCAATTTCAACAATGAAATTTGAAGGTATAAGAGGTTTTTATAGAGGTTTTGGAATAACAATAGCTAGAGAGGTTAGTTTTTTTTTTTTCCTTTTCTTTTTGATCAGTATATTTGAGAGTTGAAATTAAAATGAATTGGTTTTATTAGCTTCCTTTTACATCAATACAATTCCCATTATATGAAGGTTTAAAATCACAATTATCAAAAAGATATTTAGATGGAAGAAGACCTACTTCTTATGAAGCTGCTATTTGTGGATCAATTGCAGGAGGTATAGCTGCTGCTTTAACAACTCCTTTGGATGTTGTGAAAACTAGAGTAATGTTAGAAGCTAGAGTGAGTCATAAGATAAACATGTGATTAAAAACTTGATACTTATAATTACTTATTTTTTGGGAATCATAGACAACAACAACTTTACCTGCTAATGGAGTTCCATTACCAAATCAACCTTCCCCGTCAATTTTATCTTTCCCACCTCGTTTAATGAGTATATTACAAAATGAAGGTCCTTCAGCTTTATTTAGAGGATGGCAACCACGTTGCTTTGCTATTTCATTAGGAGGCGCTGTATTTTTAGGTATATACGATTTAGCAATCAATTTCGGAATGGAGGGTACTACAAATACGGAAAATGAGAAGAAGTTGTTGTGATACGTAGATAGGTGACGAGAGAGAGAAGGTTTTAAATTCTTCAGGTAAACATATTGTTCCGGTAAACGGATTGCGAGTGTCTTATTGAAGACGTAATGAATCCAACGATAGACGGAATCAAGCTGATCAAAGAACTTAGCATTGCCGCATTGTACGAACATAAATACAATATACAATAAATGCATGATTATCATTCGTTCCTATCAACTTAACCGCTCTGGGTGCTGATTAATTAGCGAAAGCTTGCACGCCAGTGATGGCTTTACCCAAAATGAGAGCTACATCATTGGATCAGCTACGCTATTCGCTCATTGAATCTCATAAACATACCGTGAATATCCTAATCAGGGAAAGAAATCATCATCAGTCAAAACTTCTTTAATCATAATAATCCAGAAGTATTTGCTCACATGAGTTCCTTCATAAGTATTCGCAACTTGTAAATTTTGAACATGTCTACCAATATGATATCTATGGAATTTTCAAATTCATTAGCCTCATAGATCCTTATAGTATAATGAATAACAATAACCAAAAAAAAAAAAAAAAAAAAAAAAAAAAAAAAAAAAAAAAAAAAAAAAAAAAAAAAAAAAAAAAAGAAAAAAAAAGAAAAAAAAAGAAAAAAAAAGAAAAAAAAAAAAAAAAAAAGAAAAAAAAGAAAAAAAGAGAAAAAAAGAGAAAAAAAGAGAAAAACTTACTCATCAGAACAAGCATTACCACCTAAAATATCTAATAAAATTCTAGAATGTTTTAAAGCTTCACCACAATTATTTCTTTTCATCATAGAAACCATATCAGGTGACCATAATTTTTTATCTTTTAATCTTCCTAATTGTAATGAACCTAATAAACCTAATGTAAATGAAGAAGAAGCATCTGATAATTTTTTTTGAACAAGTTGAAATGAAGCTAAAGGTCTATTAAATTGTTTTCTATTTTTCGCATAATTTTAATCATCAGCAAACATTTTTCTTAATTAATTTAAACTTTCATAAATAGAAAAAAAAAACACGTTAATATACCTCTCTAAAGCATATTCTCTTGATCTTGCTATACAATCTTCTAAAGCACCCATTACACCCCAACTTATACCATATCTAGCATTATTTAAACAACTAAAAGGTGATCCTAAACCACCTGATTTTGGTAAAATTGCATCAGATGGTATTTTAACATCTTCCATAAAAACTGATCCTGTAATTGATGCTCTCAGGGCTAGCTTATTCTTAATAGCTGGAGCAGATAACCCCGGTGTATCCTATAATATCTTGAATGAGTAGCTGAAAGAATTTGTCTCGCTCACAAATTCCAACTCACTTTCTCAACTAAAAATCCCTTTACTTTACCTTTCTCGCCATTCTCTACAACTCTAGCCCAAATTACGAAAAGATCCGCAACTGGTGCATTTGATATCCAAGTTTTACTTCCATTCAATGTCCATCCTTCTTTAGTTTTAGTCGCTGTAGTCTCCATTGAAGAGGGATCAGAACCATGGTTAGGTTCAGTAAGACCCTAATGTAATAGGATATCATGATCAGCCTGACTAAGGAAAATGGTTGAATGAATCAAAAATCAAGAAATAAATTTACGAAACAACCTATCATATCACCAACAGCTTTTAATCATCATCATCATCATTATAATAATAATTATCAGCTTACATACTCAATCGTATCGGTATGAAAGAAAAAAATGGCTCACCTAATTTAGGTAAATATTTCTCTTTTTGTTCTTCTGATCCAAATTCATTTATAGGATGCATAACAAGAGATGATTGAACACTCATAGCTGATCTATAACCTGAATCAACTCTATTGTATTATCAGCTCTCATTATCCAAAATGAAATGATTTATTTGATTTTTACCTTTCCACTTCTCTAGCTATAAGACCATATGATACACTTGAAACTCCTGCACATCCATATCCATTTATAGTAGCTCCTAATAAACCTAAAGATCCCATTTCTTTTAAGATCTTAGGATCAAAATCTTCTTTTCGGTATGCTTCTAATACTCTAGGTTGTAATTTTTCTTGACAATAGCTTTTAGCTGTCTCACTAAAAGAGAACACGATATAATTTATCAATTTTAACAATAAATTGATTTGTTATAGATGGCATCCAAATTCCGACTCACTGTATTTGTTGTTCTTCCTCCGTTAAAAGAGAATTCATATTCAAAGGATCCTACATGACCAACGGATCGTTCAGATCATTTGCCAGAAGATTAATCTGTTCTTTTAAATCACTTACCTCCCAGTCAAATTTGGCAAAATCTAAGTTTAATCATAGAGCAAATAAGCTAATGATCGGCAAGATCATGGGAAGATTCTTCGGGATCACTTACTACTTGCCATTCGCTTATTGGAGATGAAACTACTACTTCGGCCTACGGAACAAAGAGGTCGAAATACTTGAAATCGAGTCATAATATTGAATTCTTTAAGGTGAGAACGAAATCGGTTGAAAAGGACTGACGTTCTGCACTTTGATTTTGGGCAGATTGTATATATACTTTGTAATTACTTTGCAATCGAATGAAACACTCAGTATCGATACAAGCGCTTGTTATTCAATCTATAAATCTATACAAAGTAATATTTAAAAACAACAAAATGACCATAAACATGTGATATATATAATATATTCTCGCTTGATCGTTAATCGGTTATACCCGGTACCTATTTTAGCCTCAATAACTCGGTAAAACGTATCAATCTCAAAAGATCACTCAGGACAATCCACCCATATGATCATGTTTATTGAATATATCAATATCGACCAAAATCATGCTAGAACAACAAGACTGAATACATTTTTGATCGAAAGTACTAAAACAGTTGCCTATAAGATGAATTCTTTAAAATTCCTTTATCCGATTGATTTGATGACACTGCTCTCAATCCCTTCTACATCACGCGTCTCCGAACCTATCTGGCATGAGAACAGGAGCCAATAAACTCCATGAATACAGAGCATAACATAACCAAGAGCTTATTACTCTCATCCACATTGTCGTTTCCGATCGACCAATGTATACATCCGGTTCTGCTGAATCAAGCGATGATAAAGGATCTGCAGGGTGAGATACTGGGGAAGTGGAGATAATAGCCCTGTAGATTGAAGAGAATGTCAGCCGACTACCAACCAGCCAAGAGGATTACACCTGGTTGAATGATGTTTGGCGGAACGAACTGTGAACAAGAAAAACTTACCAATCGGTTAAAAGACCCGCAACATACATTGCGGCCATGACGAAGATGATATGGAACCAAGAATACTAAGTCATCAAACATCGTCAGCTTAGCCGATGACTAGTTTTCGGATTCGTCAGCTGACATACGTTATATTTGGTACCACCTCTCTCATCATCCCTTTCTTCTCCTATTGTAGCTTCAATCTCATCATCATCATCTTCAGGCTCATCCAATACACTAGCAGGTAAACTTCCAGCATTAACAGCCGCTAAGATAGCTTGATATCTCATTTCATCCCTCCTTCCTTTAGGTTGATTAGTTACTAATCTAACTTCTCCATCTCCATTTTCTTCACTTGCATCATTTGGCAAAGCAATAGCTCCAGCTCTGTGACCTTTTCCTACCAATGCTTTTGATTGAGTAGCGGCTCTTGAAGTCGAATAAGCAATTGCCAAGAAAGTGAATAACGCTCCAACAATTACAGTCGTGGTTTTTGTACCTCCACTTGCATGTAACGGATTACAATGACCTTTTTCGTTGTGATTGACTACTGCCGAAGCGGTCAAGTAGGTACAATAAGCAGCTACCATCGATGCTTGAGTTAAACCCGATTTTGGATTCGCTTCCTGAACAGGATGTGAGATTGCAATGACAGTGACGATGAGGGATAAAATAAGGTTGAATGTGATGAAAAAAGTATTCGTTCCACAGCCTGATCCAGCAAAGAAAACGTAAAGCAGAGTAGTGAGAGTGATTGAAGCTGCAAACATTCCAAATGTTGAACCGACAAGTATGAATTGCCATAAACTTGATTCTCCCCTTTCCCAATTATCTAAGCATGTTTCTGACCAGGTATGCGCGAAATCGACTAAAAGTACCAATCCTATTAAGATGAATAGGAATGCACCGATCGGGGCGATGTATGAACCGTAAAACATGAAAAATTCGTTGGGTATGAGAAATGATAAGAACGATAGCAGGAAATAAAGTAGTATTTTAGGTCCCCACCATCTACAGAAAAAGTCAGCTATATTGACTTGCTAGTCTATAAGACTTGTTGCTAGCTCACCCATTTTGAATGGCAGCTCGCTTAGTCTTCGTAGTTCTCACTCCTATAAGAGTAGCCGAGAGTAGTAAATGGAATAGAGCAAGTGCGAAACAAAATCGATGAACCTATTAAAAGGTTGTTAATGAGCTTTTGTCCAGCGAAAGCATTGGTCACATGGGAGCTTACAGCGAGTAATCCATAACATTTTCCACCAGAGCAATCCATCTTTATCCAATCCCAACTTAATTTCTCAAGTTGCTTTATGGCTATATCCGTCCTTGACAAATAAGCCAACATCGAGGATAAGGCAAATATCAACTATGTCAATGTTAGTTTCAATTTCGTAATACCGAGTTGTATTAAGCTCACCCCAAATCCTACTCTGGTAGCTATCGATGAATTACAGTTACATGATTTACAGAATGCAGAAGCAGCAGTCCCGCCTAATACACATCGCGATATTTAGCTTGACGATCTCTTTCGTGTTGATGTTCATGGATGAATTGACTTACCCATAAATATCATACATCCTGAAAATAGAGAAGATCCTATAGCTCCTAATCCTCCTGTCAATAGCGGTATTGATAGTAACGCACCCATCTCTGCTGATCGTTTGTGGGTTTACTGCGAACAAGACTTTAGATGAACTTTATCAATAGTATATGGGTAAAGAGGTTACATATTGTCCGGTGGCGAAAACACCAAAGGAGCCGAGCTCGTATATGAAACACTCCGAGGATCGTTAGGCGCGTCAGTATACATACTGATCTCACGAGCCTTGAAAAGGTAATATTAACGTAAAAATCGTTAGCCTACATCAAGCTGAAATTTATGATTTTTATTTCCATCAAGTCGTCTTTACAAGTTTTCATCTTATTCTCACCAGCTCAACGTCTTGCGTTAGACCCAAATTAAGAGCAGTCAGGTGAGTATCTTTTCTGTCTTGTGAGAACTTCAAATATTTTGTTGTTCCAATATTCCTTCTCAACACTCATTTGCCTCTAATTTCCCCACCCTCTTGAACCACGTATATTCATCTCCCATTCTCAATGATGCTTGTCACAAAGATATGTTAGACTTCTGCAGAGTAGAAATACTCACAGTAGATACCAAAAATTCGACTTCTGAGAGAATATTCGAACAATTTCTCCATTCTATTCCACAAAATGCTTCATATTTAGTGGTTTAGCTAATTCAATGTGAACTCATAGCAAAATATGACTCCGGTCGCTGTACCAACATTAGAGGATTTGAGTATAACGGAAAAGGAGAAGAAACCTGATGTCGTAGACAACGATGAGGAAGAAGGGGATGATGAAGATGATATAGAAGGAGATGAAGCTCCTGGTGCAGGAGGTTAGCTTTTTCAATTCAGGGATCATCCGAAGAGTATCAGCTGACAATATATATTTCAGATGCAAAGAAGAAGAAAAAGAAGAAGAAGTGTGAGCTTCCCCCGACCAATCCCTTAAGTGCTGGGATAGAAAAGCTCATTTTTTAAATTCTAGCAAAGAAGAAGAAATCTGCAACTGTGACTCAAAGTGAACCGCCTCGAGTCGGATTAAGCAAGATTTTCAAGAATGGAGTATATCCAGCAGGACAAGAAGTTGAATATAAAAATGAGTCAGTTTTTATGCGTTATGCAAATGAAAAAAAAAAAGTATCTATTCAAGCTGACAATTTCAATGTAGTACAACTTCTCGAATAACGTCTGCCGAGATGAGAGAGAAAGAAAGATTAGCACAAGATGATCCTTCTACAAGATATCAAAATATACGTAAAGCAGGAGAAGTTCATAGACAAGTTCGAGCATATGCTCAAAAGAATATAAAACCTGGAATGAAAATGATTGATATTGCTGATATGATTGAAAATGGAACTAGAGCTTTAGTTGAGGAAAATGGATTTGATAGTGGAATTGGATTCCCAACTGGATTGAGTGTTAATGAAGTAGCAGCTCATTATACTCCTAATCCTGGAGATACTAAAGGTGGGTTTTTATTTTCCGGTGTTCAGCTGCTAAACGATAGGACTCAATAGAAAGCTGATTATATCAATCGGTTTCATTAGTATTGAATAATGGAGATGTTATGAAAGTTGATTTCGGTGTACATGTGAATGGACGAATAGTGGATTCAGCATTCACAATGAACTTTGGTGATCCAGCTTGGGATAAATTATTAGAAGCTGTAAAAGACGCTACAAATACAGGTATAAGTGTGAGTCTTCTTTTTTTTATGGTCGGTATAAGAATGAAAGCTGATTTTTAATATGATAATTAGGAAGCAGGTATAGATGTTCGATTATGTGATGTTGGAGAAGCAATTCAAGAAGTTATGGAATCATATGAAGTAGAAGTCAATGGAAAAACATATCCTGTAAAATCAATATCAAATTTAAATGGTCATTCAATTGCTCCATATAGTATACATGGTGGAGTTGGAGAAAAACCTGGAAAATCAGTACCAATTGTTAAACAACATGGATCAAATATTGATACTCAAAAAATGGAAGAAGGTGAATATTTCGCAATCGAAACTTTTGGTTCAAATGGGAAAGGAAGAGTAGATGAACAAGGAGCTTGTTCTCATTATGCTTTAAGTCAACATGCTCCTGAACGTTATACAGGACAGTGAGTTTCCTATAAGACAATCGTGATCAGATTTGTGATGAAACTGATTCATCACGCTGTACTATAGTCATCAATCTGCTAAGACCCTTTTAGCATCTATAAGGAGGAATTTTGGATCATTACCTTTTTGTCGAAGGTATCTTGAACATGTTGGAGAGAAGAATTATTTGCTTGCTGTGAGTCAAATAAGACGTGTACAATCATGCCAAGCTGACAACTTCTTATCTCATTCTCGTGCAGCTAAATACACTGGTTAAAGAAAATATAGTATTAGATTATCCACCTTTGGTTGATCCTCAACCTGGCGCTATGACTGCTCAATTCGTAAGTCATCGTCCGCATCGAAAGAGGAAAATTTGAGCTGATAAATAATTTCGATAGGAACATACTATCTTATTGCGACCAACATGTAAGGAAGTCGTTTCAAGAGGTGACGATTATTAATCCATACTCATGTGCAAAGAAACAAAATATGTCTTGACCTGTATATCTGACGGATCTGGCAAACCTCAGAGAAGAAAGCTATTGTATAATATATCATCATAATCGAACATGCAGTAATTTGTCTTCATAAATTATAGACAATCAATATTGTACAAACAATTATAGTCGAATTTCAACGAATGAAAAGTAGAAATCCAAAATTCAAATAAAATATATTTTTTAAAAAAAAGGAACTCAATTCGAGGGCTTTAATTAAAATCCAAATGTATAACCTAATAATAAAATCACACAAAAACCAACAACACAACCTAAAATTAAAGTATCTCTTCTTCTTCTTGTTCTTATAGCTGTAATTAGAGAATTTATTCCAGGCATTTGTGAAATTACACCACCCATACGTGAATCAATTGATGCTAAAAATGTACGTTGTTGTGCAAAATCTTCTCTTGTTGCATATGCTTGACTTAAGTTAAAAAAACCTCAAAAATTAGCATATTCTTTATTTGAAATACTCTAACTTTTGTACCAAAAAACATTAAAACCCCTAGAACTCACTTTAAAGTATCATCCATCATTCTATGACTTGAATCAATTCTACCTCTATCTTGTAATAATGCATCAGTTTGTGAACTAGTTGCTGTTTTATAATCACTTAAAATATTCATAACTCTAAAATTAGCTAAAATCTATACTATATTTGGATTTAACCAAAATCCCAATTATCTCACTTTATATCTTTCCTTACTGATCCAAGTAAATTTGATCTTCGTATACTTTGTTCAACATTTCCCTAATCATACGAAATATAATATTCGATTTTAATTAAATTCATTTTCTACATAAATTTAACTTTTAACTCACCTTTGTCCTAATGAAATCTCTTTTATAATCATCGAAATTATCTCTATGACGTTGTGCAGCATGTTGCATAGATGCTGAAGGTGGTTGAGAAGGTGAATTTATTAATGCCGATAAATCATCTATAGCTTGTTCTAGCTATATATATTTTTTGTTTATCAAAAAATCAGCTTTTTTGCTTAAAATAAAAATGAGAACACACCCTCAATTTTAAATTTATAAATTGGTTGATTGAAAATTAAAATTGAAATTGACATGAAAAAGCTAATTGATTTTATGAATTATTTGACTTACTTTTCCTAACAATTCCTCTATTTCTTCTTCTACTAATTTATAACCTCCAATTCCATCACCTTCTTCTTCTGATTCTAATTCTTTTCCACCACGTGCTATAGTAGCTGCTAATTTTGAATATGTTGATAATTTACTATCTAAAGCTGTTTCAAGTGCTCTAGCATGACGTCGTGCATTATCCCATGTTGGTACTGCCATATTGACCTATCTCACGTTAAGTAATTTTCAAGGATTTCGGGTATTGCTTAAATCTGTTTGGCTTGTGCTTCTTAAATGAATTGTGATCCTGCTGTGGATAATGTTGATGTATATAACAAGATAATATTGAACAAAGCAAAAACATTGGAAAGTTACTTAGCATAGCATATCATAACATAGCTTAGCATATAGCCGGGGTTCATTCTATGTATAAGGGATACTCAAATAATTTCAATAACTCACCCCGCATTTCAACGTTAACGTGTCTAGGTCGCGTGTCATTGTTCCATCAAAAGCAATGTATATCATTTCTTGAAGATTAACTTTTAATATAAGAAGCAACATCCAGGTACGGACTTATATCAATAGCAAGACGACCGAAGAGGAGCGTCGAACATCTTTACGAACTATCAATCAGAAGACAAGATTTTCGAAAATCGCCAAAGAGAATAAAGGCAAATACGATACGATACTATGTTATCACGAAAAACGATATTATCCACAATAGCTTTAGGCTTATTTGGAATTGCCCATGTTTCAGCGACAGCTTTGACAGCGATGTTAGGCGCGAATGAGAGGAGCTGCTATTATGCTGATGTAGATGGTGTAGGGGAAAAAGTTGGTAAGTCATTTCGTTATCCAAAAAAATAATTTTACAATATATATATATATTGGGTTGAACGTGGAATCTCATTATGGTGAAACTGATATAAAAGCTTTTTACAGGATTTTATTTTGCAGTTCAATCAGGAGGAAATTTTGAGATAGATTATGTATTAATGGATCCAGATGATAAAGTAATATTAGAAGGTGTAGCAGAAAAACAAGGTGATTATATTTTCACAGCTAATAAAGTGAGTTAAAATTCCGATTTTTCCATTCAATTTTAATTTAATCAAAAAAGGTATCTAATTATTGAATAAATAATAAGGTTGGGGAATATTCTTTTTGTTTTGAAAATGAAGCTTATACTTCAGATAAATTACTTGATTTTGAGTAAGTGAATCAAAAAAAAATAACCTAAAATATTTAATTTTTTTTCAATAAATTGATATTTGATTTTTTAATTTGGAAATTAGTATAATGGTTGAATCTGAACCACGTCGTATATTATCTTCAACTCAACAACCATTAAAAGAACATACTTCTTCACTTGAAGAAAGTACTTATAAAATTAGTGGATTATTAAGTAGTATAACAAGAACTCAAAAATAGTAAGTCAAGTTTTAATCGTCTCAATCTTAAATACGAAATTCTTTTTTCAGTCTATATTGTTCAAGCTGATTAATTTAATCATCTCGATTTAGCTTTCATACACGTCATCATCGAAATTATTCAACAGTATTATCAACTCAATCAAGAATATTTTGGTTCACAGTTTTAGAATGTATTATAATAGTAGCTATGTCTTTGTAAGTTTTGATTTTTTAATTTTCAAAATGATATAATTTTTTTATTGATTTTTCGATAAAAAAATTAATAGGATTCAAATTTGGATATTAAAGACTTTCTTTTCAAGATCAGGAAGGTCAGTTTACTTGATTTGCTTATCATTTTCTATACAACTTAAAGCTGATCTATTACAATCCAAATAGGCGATACAAAGTGTGAATGACATGAATTCGATAAAATAAATGTGACGATTCAGATGATCAAATGCATCTTATATAATATATAATTGTTGGTGTGATGATCAGAAGAACTAAAGCTCAATCTCAAATGTGAATATTATACATCCACACCTATATAACAAATTTCATCTAATTTACCTATGATTTGTTTGACTTTGACTTGCTTTAAGTCTTCTTTCTTGTTCCATCCTAGCTGATTCATGTACTGTTACAGCCTCATCAACCCAAGGAAGACTAAACAAATCAGATCTTCTAAGATCTTCTTCTCTTATATTACCACCATTTAATCCAGGTGTACCAATTTGATATCCTAACATTTGATCTAAATCTCTAGCTTGAACTGCTAACCAATTTTGAATAAATGATTGAGGATTTGCACTAAATACAATCAATCCCAAAGGGAAAAAAGAAAAAACAATTAGCTGAGAATGACATCACTTGTTTAAAATACCATTTGAATGAAATCACAACTCACGCAAAAGATTCTAAGAAATCTCTTTTTTGTTTAATATCTCTTGCGAAGTAAGCTAATTCACCAACTTTATCTTCTAATTGTACAATTTCTTTACCTTCTTTACCTTCAAAACTTTGTACAAGTGATGACATTTTCGATTTTAGAGGATCTTCAACTTCAAATGGTATATCAAAACATTTAGGATGGAAATTGAAATCTTTGTCCACTCTATAAACATAGTTGCATCAGCTATTTTTATTAGCTAGTGTTCTACAGCTGAACTCACTGTATTGTATATGGGATTACAATCGGATCCGGGTGTGTAAGATATCTAGTAGCCATTTCTGGTATTTGGTGGAAAGCTATCGTCTCTGTACCTTGAGGGAAGATCTGCCAAATGAATATCAATGATTTGTGAGCTTTCAGCATTTCCGAATTCATTGGCAAAGTCGCATACCTTTTCTAATCCCCCTATTGCCTTAATGATAGTCCCATCATCCTTGTCTTGCGCTCCACATACTTTGATCAACTTCCAAACTCCATTTATGATCTCTGATCTCGTTCCTTCTTTTATCGAGATCAAGTCTGCTAAGGGCTGTAATACTTTGAACCTATCTGGAGAATGATTGAGGTGTATGATGATTCGAGCATTGACATTTTGATCGCCTCGACGGAGAATTTCGAAACCGTCCAGAGGGGGTGTGACATTCTGTGCGTGCCACTGTAAGACGATATTCGGTGTTAGCTAAGAACCATACCATCCAGCCTGGATGAAGGTACAGAAGGAAATGATGAAACTCACCTCGACTATATTACCTTCAGGGAAAGTTGGAGCTTCTCGATTATCGAATTCCACTATAACACTTTTGAGGAATGTAGAGAACTTTCGTTTCGTCCTGTCCAATCGAGTGTTCCCGACCTGTATACAAGTACGAAATGTATCAATTGATACGTCCTGATATGAAAGATAGTTGACTTACATCAAGCAATCTACCTTCTATCTTCATCACCCATCCTGCTATACCTTTACCAGTATTCACATCCACTCCTTCATCTAGAGTTTCCACTTTCGTTTCTTCTTTCACGGGTGGTTGAGCACTTTCATTCATAGTAACATCTCCATCTGTTTCCTTCTTTTCCTCTATACTAGCTGTCGCATCCTCCGCTGTTTCGGCTGGTGCATTTGTCGATGGAGTTTGTTCTGACGAAGATTGTGATTGAGGTTTCTGCCATGGTTGATCATGTGCAGTGTTCGAAATGAAAATTCTTAATGTTCTCTTGACCTGTGCGAATTGACCCAAGACTTATTAAGCTTGTGTACTCATCATGATGTTTACTTAGATGAGGGAGGGAACAACACATACCCTAGTAGGTTTACCCAGCGTATCGTTGATTTCGGCTTTCTTCCTCAACAACGTCCAATCTAATTTCTGCTCCAACTTCAAAAGTTCAGTGAATGCTGGTGAGTCCGGTACTAATGCTTGAAGGACATGAGGAGGTGGAAGGGGTGGACGAGGATGTTTTCTATCATTAGCAAGGGTTTATTTGATCAGCTTTCATTTCAATGCTTATACACCATGGGAGAAATTGTCGATGACAACACTCTGCGAATGGAAGGCAATGAGGGATTGTAGATACGTACAGTCTTCTGACCGAATCCGCGTCAACTTCTGCTCTTCTTTTATTATCGCCTTGTGGTTGTTGAGAATAAGATGGTGTTTGCGTGAGAGTAGGTGTATGGGATGGACCCGCTTGAGCGACTGACATGTTGATGGTGAATCTCTCGATTTCTTTGGTAATGAGCTATACGATCACTGGTCTGGGTGATTTAGTAGAATGAAAGCAGAAGAATACAAATAGAGTAATGTTTACAACGTAAAGGTTAACGCGAAGTGAAGTGAGCTCGAATTGATGTTCAGGTTAATTCAGGCGTGGTAAATGTCAATTCAGGGGTTATTTCTACATACACGCTATAACTCAATTCGTATTCGGCAATTACACTACCTGTGTTTAGCCGTTTCATTGTTATTACAAATAATTCCTAATTCAAATTGATACACGCGAGTAATCCACTAAAACTTCAAAGTGGAGGACATTCACTCGAATTTCAACTTTTTACAACCATAATATTCACTGTTTAATTGATCATAATCCCATTATCACAATCAAACAAGAAGACATTCAAATCAAAATGGCGAAAGGATCTTCATCAAAGTTACAGCAGAAGACACGACTACCTCATCCACCGGTCGAAGTGGAAGACGATTACCTTGAAGATGATTCTGAAGTAGATGAATTTGCGGATGATTATGATTCTCCCCCTGAAGGCGAAGGCGAAGATGACGGCCAGAGTGTTGACCAGCAAACAGACGAGGAAGAAGGGACAGCTAGATGGGAAGCAGATGATTGGAATGAGAATGATGAGACTGATAGTGAGGACAGTCAAAGTGGAAGTTCGAGCGGAAGTGAAGATGAGGAAGATATGCAATTGGTAAGTGGGGCGATAATATTGTGGTTTTCTCTGGAAGAAAACTTTGATGCTGACCTGACCTCTGATTTTGTTTTATAGAAAAAACTACAGAATGGTGAGCTTTTAAGATGCAAAAATCGTCTCCCCGGAAGGCTTAGCTCATATGTTTTCGAGCAGATCTTACTTCACTTCCTTTATCAACACTAGCCAAAGCACAAAAAACCCTGGCCAGTCCGAAACAACGCTCATCCTCATCATCCTCGTCAACATCGTCAACAAAAGAAGAACGTGTAGCTGCTATCAAAGCTAAACTAGCTCAACTACAAAAAGGTAAAGGTAAAGCTATAACCGTTGACCCTTATTCGCAATCTTCGGCACGAAATGGTACCGCAAGTGAAGATGAAAATTCAAGTGACGAAGATAGTGGTCCCGAGATGGGAAGTACAAAACGAGGTAGTAAGCATGCGTTAGTATTATCATCATCTTTTCTTTCGTTGTTATTGGAGCTAATTCCAATGAACCTAGTCCTGTGGCTTTGAGTACAAAAAAGCAAGTATCAAGGAATAGGCAAGTGGTTGATATACATAGACCTGTAAGTGGGATTGCATTCCTCTGGAGCATCATTTGGGAAGTGATGTAGTGATAAATAATAAGAAAAACTAATTCAAATTAATATTAATATAGGATCGAAGAGATCCAAGATTTTCAAGCGTATCAGCAGGTAATTTAGATGCACATTTACATAATGCATCATATAATTTTTTACCTTCAATGCTTAAAGAAGAAATGAAAAATTTAAAAATTTCTTTAAAAGAAGCAATAAAAATTGAAAATAATTGTCCATTATTTGAAAAATCTTTAAGAATATTAGAAAGAGAAAAAATTGAATTAAATTTAAGTAAAATTAGAACAAAATTAGTTAAATATGAAAATGAAGAACGTGAAAGAAATGTTTTAAGTAAAATAAATAAAGAAGAAAGAATTAAAAGAAAACAAGGAAAAGGTTCTTGGTTTATGAAAAAATCTGAAAAGAAAGATTTATTATTAAAATCTAAATTTGAAAGTTTAGAACAAAAAGGTGGAAAATCTGCTGTTAAAAAAGTTTTAGAAAAGAAAAGAAAAAAATTAGCTAGTAAAGAAAAGAAATCAAGACCTTTTGCTAAAGGTTCTAATTCCAATCCTAATGGAGGTGGTAATGGTGGTGGTGGTGGTGAAGGAGGTCAAAGGAAAAGGCAAAGAGTTTAATAGAAACATATCACCGTTTGCACTTCATTTGAGATGATGACATTTTTGTTGTATGAATTGTATGCATTTTATGGATCATCTTGCTCGTTTGCAATTGTCAGTTGTTTTTGCGGCAGTGACTGAGTACAATACCGCAGCGCCGCATTAACGAGGGTGTACACAGCTCAATGCGTAAGTACTTCTCATGACAATCCAATTGGATGCAAAAGATGGGAAAACAGTCCCATCTCCTGCTTGTCACAAAGATTATCCAAATATCGCTTATCAACATGTTGACCTCATTCCATATATGTGATTATTTCGCTTTCTGTATTCGTGTGAAGCTGAACGCTATTTGTGCTCATCAATCATGATACATACTGATCAACTATCAATGATCCAAAAGCCTATAAACTATAAATTTTCCCAAATATTTTTTTGAAAAAAATTGATAATTTATCGACCACCTTTACCACCTTTCATAGCTTGTTTAGAAACTTTAGGGGCGTTTGATTGACCTCTGTTAGCAACTTTAGCTGTTTCTTTATCACGTTTCTCAGTTTTAGCTTTGGTAATGGCGGCAGCTCTTGCAGCGGCTCTAACTTCAGGTTTGGCAGTTCGTTTAGCCAAAATTGAGGCAAGATCGGCACCTACGATACCTCGCTAATTAGAGTAACAAAAAGAGATATAATCAGCATTACGTTCTATGTTTTTGGAATGGCTCGCCCCATGAATCCCATTTATCTAATCCCTATTTCCACCTGGGTGTTGCCTTATATCTTCACCGACTTAGCCGCAGATACGCCTTCACTCAAGTCTGATGACACCAATATCACTTCTTATTCCTTCCCCTTTGTCCTTATGATTAGAATAGTCTAACGGGACGACCTCGGAATTGCTACGTCGTCCGATCTCCTTCTCATATATTCTAGTCTCCCGCCTAATAACCTCGAAGACATATCTGACATGCCCATAATCCTCTCCTCGCAACGTAATCCAGCATAAAAACAATTAAATACCCACTTGAACTTTGACGTTCTTTCTAGATCTCTTCTTGGCAACTTCTTCAGTGATACCCTTCTTGTGCATTCTACAATAGGGGTGAAAATCGTATAATGAAAGTATTTGATCATTGTAATTTGTGATGAGATTGAGATGAGATTGATTACAAGTAGATGAGGATTTATCAGCTATCACTTCGCATTCCATTCCTTGAAATTCCTACATACCGTCTGTAGACTTGAGTCCAAGCGATCTTTCTAGGGTTCTTTCTTTGAAGGAAAAGAGATTCAGATTTGTGATTAAGGAATCGGAAGGTCTAATTTTAAATCGACATTAAAACACATAAGTTCAAATTTCAACTTCTTAAATTTTAGAGGAAAAGGTTGAAACTCACCTTAGAGTCACCTCTAACATAGACCTTTCCCCTTGAGGGGTATACCTTGTACCCAGAGAAATCACACCTGTCGACTCGCATTCTATATAAATATTCCCAAAAAAAGAATTAGTAAAAATGTTCTCCCCTTCGTTCAATATATCCTTCTATTCTTTAACGATCCTTTCTATATAGCAACTCTTCTGCCAGTTGTTAAGATAAACTTGGTGAATAATGTCGATACTTACGTTGATGGTGTTGATTGATAAGTTTTTTGAGGTCTAAAGAAATAAGACTTGAAATAAAACGGTTTTATTCAATTTGATGATTTCCTCCTTGGGATTCACGGTAGCACCAAAGGGCAACAGGCAGGCGGGCAGTCAACCAAGCAACCAAGCAACGAGACCGAGAGCTCAAAGCAGTAGTATTACAACCTGCATCACACAAAGAGTAGGCCCATCAGACAAGTGCCAGATAACCGCCACATATGCGTAAAAGCGGATTACTCCGTCACTGTTGCTGTTCGGACTTTAAACTACAGCCCCATATTTATCGCCGACGATTGCGATAAGGCGCGTATCACCTCGTCACTGATACATTCGATACATAACTAATTAACCCATTAGCGTCAGGAAGTGATCTTACATACAACATTGATTATCTATGCTACTTTGTCATGACGACTATACAATATGAATAAATACAGAGATCTGCGGTTTCAATTTCATCCCATTTTGGACATTTCAAGCGAACTCCTTCTTCACAACTTCCGTCTTCAGCTCATCTTCTAGACCTTTTAAAAAATCATCCGCTTCTTTCCTTTTCTTCTCCTCTTTCAGCCTTTCTACTTCATGTTGACCACCAAGCATTTTCGCTCTTTTAGCATCAATCAGAGCTTTCCTTTCATCTGCTTTTCGCTTGCGAGCTTCTTGAGCAACTGAAAGCCCTCTTTGTGCGACTGCAGATCTAGCTTTTTCAGTCTCGTTCCGTTGAGAAGCTAATGAAGCCATTTGATCCGCTCGAGTAGTCTCATCCAACGAAAATTGATATTGTCCTGCTCCTTTTACTCGTACTATCCCAATCATACCCATAAGCTATCTTCCTTCTCAATAACGAGATAGAGTAATGAGGGAAAAGACATACCTTCTTTCGTCGAGTCATAGTGATGTGCTCGAGCTTCCTCTTCTGCTTCAAGATACTTCTTCTTCAATGCATCTGCATCGGGCTCATAAACAGGGAAAAAATTTTGATCACCGTCTACAGAGTAGAACGATATCAGCTATTCTGTAAATGGCAGTATAAGACCATGTCGAATCGCTTACGGATGACATTGGATTGCCTACTCAACGCCATGGTTAGTATACTCTTTTCACGTAACAAAAAAAGTCGACTTACAGGACCTCAGCATAAGCTGAACCATCTTTGTCGTCCTCCGCGGCTTCTCGGGCCTCCCTTCGGCCTCGATCGCTCCTTTTTGAAAGCTCAGCTTCTTTCGCTTCTTTGCGAGTACCAATCCTCGTTCGACCCATCTCATCGATATACTCGACCTTTGCTAGATCATCTTCATGTTCTTCATGGTCTTCCTCCTAGTCATACAGTAAGATCAGCTTTGGTCTTCTGAGAACTTCTACGAGAAAACCTCAGCTGACCTCATCATCGTTGTGCCATCTTGGCCTAGCTGGTCTAGCAGATTCATCTTCATCTGACGAGTGCGATGAATAACCATCTTCTTCCATTTTTTGCTCGAACTAATAACAGTGGTTATGTCAGCTCCACTTTTATTTGAATGTCTAGAAGGGCCTGTGGTACTTCAACCTGGGCAGATGTAGCAGACTTGTAAAAGGACAAGTATGGTTTTGTAGGCACAATGAGGTCGATTGATCATGAAAGCGCATCATGCAATCGATAACATGGTATGAGTATGGTCACAGAAAGAACAACTCACATCAATGACAGCTTCTTCCATCTCTTTCTTACTCATTCCTGTAAAATCCCCTTTCCTTATAGCTTCATATTTTTTAGCTTTCGCTTTCAATATAGCTTTTCTTTGATCTTCATTTGGTCCATCTTCATCAACAAATCGACGAGCTTTAGCATCATTTCTAGCTTCAGCAGCTAATCGTTTGACTAAGCCAGGTGAAGGTTTATCAAATGGATCTTTACTCTATACCAACGTCACATATCAGTAACACATACTTTTGTGGACATGAAAGGTGGAGGTTTGTTGAGATTCACCTTTTCTAGATTACGATTTCTAGGTTGACCCTTTATTGCTTTTTTACCTTCTTTTGCAAATTTATCTACATGTTCAGCTGTTATTGCTTTCAAGTCTAATAGACTACCTTGTGATATGGACGATGGTCCTGCTTTATTTGACATGCTTGTTGTCGATGAAAACGAATTATGATCAAGTTAAGTTGGTGATCTTAAACATATATAAAGATTAGATTACGTATCAAATGGACGCGTCTTACAACTGAATCGAAGTGATGACGATGTGCCACACTGTCATATTCCCTGAATCTCCATATAGTAGTAATAA
Organism: Kwoniella pini CBS 10737; assembly: GCF_000512605.2. Lineage (NCBI taxonomy): Eukaryota > Fungi > Basidiomycota > Tremellomycetes > Tremellales > Cryptococcaceae > Kwoniella > Kwoniella pini. The sequence continues at coordinate 956,599 of NC_091726.1, forward strand.
TATTCTCGCTTGTTTGCACCACCGCGCTAAGTACTCTCTTACTCTTTCTAGATCTCTTTGCCCCCTCCCTCCCTAACCCCCTTTCCCACTCAAATCTTGATCCCTTTCTTCTTGTTCTCTCTCTCTTAATCTATCAATTTAATCAAATTACTTTAAAACATTTCAAAGTAATATCAAAACAATCAAGATGTCGCAAGGAAAAGTTTACGTCGGTAGGTAACGATTTTTAAATTTCGGCCACTTTCACTTTCACTTCATAGAGAAGGAGGAGGAAAATCGGAACAAATATCGTCAGCTTCAGAAACTTTGGATCATTAAACTTCCATTCGATCCGATTCGATTTGACTTTATTAGATTTCTTGATATCCAATGATACCTTCTCTTGGTTCTCGATTCATTCTTTTAGATAGAGCTATCTGTTCGAAGATCTATGCAACCAATTGCTTCTCGTAACTGGCTCTGGCTCTGGCTCTGGATGTTATGGTTCGTTTTCTCTTAATTCAGTCGTGTTGATCTTTGTTCTGCGTTGTAACTTAGGAAATCTCTCATGGAACACCAATGATCAAGCTTTGCTCGAGGTTCGCTTGTTTCGTTTATTATTATCGTGTGTCATGTCCGAAGTGCTTATGTTATTAACGTTTATGTCTCGTCTCGATCTACTTGTCTCTGTGTGGTATCTCAATTTCAATAAATGTCCCAATAATGTCAATCGTCTGGTGTGGTCTGCTCTTCCTGGTCTCGCTTCGTTTTGATCTGGTCTGGTTTGGTCTGGTCTCTACTGCTCAATCAATGGCTCGAATGATCATTTACAATACGTATATTGTCCCGCGAATTCGCCGACCTCTAATTTTGATATTATTGTATCAACTAACAGGCTTTCTCCGCCTTCGGACAAGTTGTTGACGTCAGTTCCCGCCTCCTCTATCGCACTTGAAGTGCATGTTCTGATATGCTCGCTGTTGTATAGTGTATCGTCATGAAAGATCGAGAAACCGGTAGATCAAGAGGTTTCGGTTTCGTTGTATGTTTTTACCATTCTCATTTCGCATCGACAGTGGTCTGATAATGACTCTAATTCTAGACCTTCAACAACGCTTCTGATGCCGAGAATGCCATTGCCTCAATGAACGAACAAGAAATTGACGGTCGACGAGTCAGAGTAAGTTGTCCAATCTGGCGACAGTGCATTTATACCGCGGTCACTAAATAAGCATTCCTCCTCAGGTCAACCTCGCTAACACCCGAGCTCCCGGTGGTGGTGGTGGCGGCGGTGGCTACGGTGGTGGTTACAACTCTGGTTGTAGGTTTAGTCTCCAATTTTAGACTTCATCCCCTGGAAAAAATGCTACAATCACTGACGCTGCAATCTTCTTGCAATAGACGGTGGTGGTCAAGGTGGTGGTTACGGTGGTGGCCAAGGTGGTTACGGAGGAGGACAAGGTGGTTACGGTGGTGGACAAGGTGGATACGGTGGTGGACAAGGTGGTTACGGTGGTCAACAAGGTGGTTACCAAGGTGGTCAAGGTGGTTACGGTGGACAACAACAAGGTGGATACCAAGGTGGTGCTCAATCCGGCTACGGGGGTCAACAAGCTTGTAAGTAATTTCTCTTCCTTTAGATGGTCTTTTCGTTGTGTGTGATGTGTCTCGAGGTGTGCGATGTGCTGTATACCGGCGTGTTTTTGATCAAAATGTCTCACTATTTCACAATTCCAATCTTCCTCCCTTCGTTGTATAATTGTCAGTGGTTCAGTTCTGATTTTGTTCGTGTGTCTCTTACAGACGGTGGTCAAAGTGGTGGCTACGGCGGTGCTCAAGGCGGTTACGGTGGTGCTCAAGGTGGTTACGGCGGTGAACAAGGTGGTAAGTATTTTCTGAGTATCTAGGCACCTTTCAATTCAGTATCTTTCTCTGCTTTTCTCGTCTCAATGCCTCGAATAGTTATGAGAAGCGGCATCTTGCAATTCGAGTGATCTCACTTTCCGATCGCTTCAAACCGATGCGAAGTTAGTAAATTCATACTGACATTTTACTTTGTTTAGCCGGTGGTGCCGCTCAAGGTGGTTACGGTGGTCAATACTAAGCTCTTTAGGTGAGTTTATCATTATACTTGCACACACTCAACAAAAGGCATCAGGCTAATGTATGTGGAATTACCTTGAATAGCTTAGATATGGATTATCTTTCACCTTTTTTTCTTTTTAAATTATTCAAAGTGAAACAAGAAAATTCTCTTTCCTCTTTTATATCTATCTACAATGAATGAATCTGATTTTCTCCTTTACCAGTCGCCTTTGAACAAGATAGCATGAATCGTATAAATTCGTATAAATTCGTATAACTTCTCATTGATAAGAGATATTGATTGTAATTCATACTATCCCCATTTTGTATTTTCCACAATCTTCATTGAGTTGGAAGCTTCAATAAATCGAAATAAGAATTGGTATGCAAAGTATTTCCACAATTGATGGAGAACTAAAAAACCAGACAATGATTTGAATTGAATAGACTGAAATGTTTGGCTATTATGTTGTTCTGAATATTCAGTGTGGTTGGTGGCGGTAATTTGATTGGTCACTTGACAATCAGGTCAGCTTCGGTCAAAATTTCAATTCATATTGTTCTGTTTGTTTGTATCCATTCAGAATGTCTAGTAGGCTCGAGTTAAAATGTATTCGATGAGATTAACAATCAATGTATAGCTCTGAAAGAAGTCATCATACATATCTTCTTGAGCTTTTTTCGTTTCTCCCCCTTGTTACACTTATACAAAGTTTGATACTGATTTATTCCAACCAGCAGGACTGGTGTTTTCTGAAGCACGACTGACAATTCTGCTACCCTCAGTACTAGTGACCTTATACAACCATATTGGTATTGGAATTCCAAAACAATCTTAGCGACCGTATATAACCATCTTTCGATAACATGGCTCAAACGTATACATACATATTATCAGAAGGAGCCAATGTAATTGCTCCAAGACCTACAACGGGTATAGTATTACCTACTTCCATCATGAATGATGGTGGTATGACAATTAAACCTTCTTCAATACTTTCAACCACATCAGTTGAATATGGATCAACGAAAAGTGAAATGATAATAACAAGACCTGCAAATCTTCCTTTACCTACAACATATTCTTCTTCTACAATTCAATCTCAATCCAACTCATTAGGCGATCAAAGTAAAGATAAAAAGTTAAATTCTAATTCAAATTCAAATATGAATTATAATCATACAACTCTTATTATAATTATAATTTTATCATTTTTATCAATTTTTTCAATTTTATTATGGTATTTTAAAAAATCAAAAACCAAAAAATTATTATTAAATAAAATGAATGATTTAGAATCAACTTTTAAAGAAAAAAAAAGAAATTCAATTTCAAAAATTATGATTAATAATAATAATAGAAAAAGTTGGATAAAGTTAAATGAAGAAATATGTAATATACAAGAAAAAGAGGAGATTGATATACAAGTAAATCAATCACAATTACACCAGGTCATAAATGGCGATCAACATATTGAAGTAAATGATTATAATGATATTGAAAGACAATCTCATACTCATGGAAACCTTTCAACAACGATTTGCAATTCGACTAATGAATTTATTGGAAATGATAAGAGAAATTCAACTATAAATCATTTTCCAATTCCACCTTCGAATATACCTGATTTACCTCCTTTACCGCCTACTCCTAGTACCAATACCGATACAAACATGCAGCATATTTCAAAAGATATATTTCAATCGAATGAATACCAAATTAATCAAGTACTTTCACCTGAAATTGGAATAGCAACTACAAATCAAATACCAGCTTCTTCAAGTAAATCAGCAATTACAATTAATGATTATCCAAAAATCAAATTAAATGGATCATCAGAAAAAAGTTTAACAAAACTTGAAAATAATTATGATGAATCTGATTCAATTTCACAAAATCGCGTAAGTCAATTTTACCTATTTTACAATTTGTATTAAAATGTAATTTATATTAATTAAGATCATTTCATAACCTTGAATATATTTAGCAATCATTACCATATGTCCTACCTTTACAAGAAGCAGAAAGAACTCCAACTTTTATTTCATTATCTCAACTTAATCAACAAGCAGAAAATAATAAACAAGTTTCTACTTCTGAATATAGAAGTCCAACTGAATCAATGTATGTAATATACAAAGAAAGAAATACAATTTATCAGGTCAAGCAGTAATTTATAATTTTTTATGAGCTACTCAAAAAGCCTTTTCTGGTGATGTGACTGTAAACGGATGTACAAAATTCATGTAGGGGATTACCGATATCACTATTTCTCAAAGTAGGAAAGTTCTCTCTTAGCTTGTAATCACCCTAAATTGCTTCTATGCAAGCGTGATATACAATACATGCAGAGTAAATAATAAATAATTATGCGAAATTAAAGACCGATGATTTATTTCTTTCCCTTTGATTTTCCTTTGCCACTTTTACCTTTTTTATCAAGATTTACTTTAGTTTGTTTTGCACGCATGCCCTCATGTTTCTTAGAAGGTTTATTATCATCAAATGCAGATTTTCTTTTATTCCCTGCTCCAATTTTCGTTGAACTCTTTTTAGAAGTTGATTTAGTTTTAGGTAAAGATTCAGTAATTTTTACTGGTCTAGCAGCTTTTTTAGCATTTCTAATTGCTAAAGAAGTAGATTTTGAAGATTGTTGATCTGCTTGATCTTCTTCAATTGCCATTTTTCTTCTTTTAGCTTTTCTAGATAATCCATCATATTTACCTCTTTTAGGTTCTTTTTTACCATCTTTATTTAAATCTTTACCATTAGAACCATTAGCAGCTGCATTAGGGAAAGATCCAACATAAGCTTCTTTACTTGCTGATTTTGATTTTTCTTTTTCTTTTTCACTTTGAAACCATGTTCTAGCAGGTCTTGAATGAATTTCATCATGATGTTCAACCATATTTTGACCTTTTTTCAATTCCATATCAGCTTGTCTCATTAATTTTTCTTCTTTTTCTTCTACTAAAACTTCCTCAATTTCATCTTTAATTTCATTTAATTTATCTAACATTGCATTAACTGCTTCAGGAGGTATAATTCTATGTCTAATTTGATCTGCTTCAGATTGTTTTATAGCAGCTTTCAACATTTTTCTATCCGCTTCTCCTACTAAAGATATTGATCTACCATTTCTTCCTGCTCTTGCAGTTCTACCTACTCTATGAGTATATTGAGATAATTGTCCAGGCATATCATAATTGATAACAGTTTCAACACCTTTAATATCTAAACCTCTAGAAGCTAAATCGGTTGCAAGTAGATAATCAACTGAACCAGCTTTGAAATCGTTTAACGCTTGTAAACGTTGTTCTTGAGTTAAATTACCATGTAATTCTGCTGCTTTTAATCCATTTAATCCAAATACGATTCTCATTTGATGAGCTAAAGCTTTACTTCTAAAGAATATTATACACTTCTCCCTTACTGTTCTTTTACATAAAGCCAATAAACTTGGTGATCTAGTTTCATCCGATCTTATCCTGACAAATTCTTGTATTAATCCTTTCGCAGTGTTTCTCTTAGGATCCACGAATACTCTAATTGGTTTATCTAATGACAATTTCACTAATTCGTCAACAGAGTCAGTCATAGTAGCTGAGAACAACATCGTTTGTCTAGATCGTGGGCAAGCTTTTATGATTTCTTCCAATTCATCTGTGAATCCAGCTTCTAACATTCGATCGGCTTCATCTATGACTAGTACGTCCAATGCCGATAAGGTGAAAGAAGGGGTATTTGTAAGATGATCGATCAATCGACCTGGGGTAGCGATAAGTACATCCGGTAAAGTTCGAAGTGTATGAGCTTGAGCGTTCAAAGATAATCCTCCAACCAATAAAGCGAATCTAACATCTAATCCACCTTTTTCAGTCAAAGCTTTACCAACAGCTTCACATTGCACAGCCAATTCTCTGGTAGGACATAAGATCAAGACCCGACAAGCTTGACCACCTTTTCCTCTATCTCGATAACATAATCTTTCCAATAATGGGATCATGAAAGCGGCGGTTTTACCAGAACCAGTCACTGCTGAACCTAAAATATCTCGACCTTGCAAAGCCAAAGGTATAGCTCGAGCTTGAATTGGCGTTGGGGTGTTAAGTTGTAATGAAGTTAAGGCTCGAAGGAGGGGCCGAGAAAGATTCATAGCAGCAAAAGTAGATGGTAGAGTAGGATCATCGGTCAATGAGGGATCTTTTGAGAAGAAGGCTTCTTTTCGAGCTAATTCAGCTGCAGTTTCTTCATCTTCTTCATCTGAAGAACCGGCCTCCTCCTCGTACTCCTCTTCATCGTCGTCTTCACTTTCGGCCTCTTCATCCTCGGCCTGCTCATCGTCCGTACCGAGCTCTAGATCTGAGTCCTTGGCCGACATCTCCTCGTCTTCTTCGCTACCGCTCAATTCCACTTCCGATTGTTCTTCATCCATATTCTCATCTTCGTCTTCTTTTTCCTCTGCGTCTTCTTCAGACCCCTCTTCTAATTCTTCTTCCTTTGCCGCCTTTCTCTTCCTCTTACGATCGTTATAAGATTCTAGTGGTTTACCACGACGTCTAGCGATGATATCATCTACGTTGATAGGCTAAGTAACAAGTCAGCACGAAGAGATACAACCGGCAATCAGGACACATTAACCACATACCTCAGCTCCGTTTTTAAATCCAGTTACTTCATCACCTCCCCACAAGTCCAAACCAGTCTCTCTTCCACCAGCAAAATCAAATTCGAAATCCGGATCTAGATCATCATTCTTGGTTGGTGTTTTACCTTTCTGTATACTGGATTCTCCAAATTGAGGAGCTTCGTCATCCGAGTCTATTGTCGTTATGAAATCGTTCGCCATATTGTATCTTATCGTCTGCGAATGATATTCCACAGTACTCAATCAAAATAAGAGAATGCATTCATATATAAAATCCAGTGTATACTTCAATGAGCTCTAAATAACCAAAAAATCAATGTATGTCACGTGATTACAAACAAATACGTGCCTGAGAATTGAATTCAACCTTTGTTGCCACCACACAACTGTTCACAAATACTCCCTTCATTCTTGTAAACGATCTATATATTACTTTGAAAGCGACAACGCACCTGAATCAGGTATCAACACCTATTTTGAAGAGATCCATCCGGTTTGCGAGTCAATTCCAGCTCCAGTCACCCATAAAGAAAATTGAGCTCTTATGGTCGCTCAAGCTTCTTCCTCTTCTACCGCGCGAAACAAGCTGGTCATAAGGCGATTACCGCCTACTTTACCTGAAGAGTTATTTTGGAAATCAGTCTCAGGATGGATAGATGATAAGACTTGTCTATGGAAGAGCTATATTCAAGGGAAGGCGGCGGACGGGTGAGCCACCTCTTGTCATTCCAACCTCGTTAGAAAATTACGAGTCAACTTAATCATACTCATCATGCACTCTTTGTCAGGTCGTATGATGCGCACTCCATCCATTCAAGAGCGTATGTCCTGATGTCGAATCCTGAAGCAATAGTAGAATTCGTCAAGGAATTTGACGGACATGTTTACAAGGCAAAGACTGGTAGGTCAATGCCCCGCTCGTGTTGTTATCATTACTGCAGCTGAATGATATATACAGGTGCCGAGTATCGAGCTGTTATTGAATTTGCACCAGTTCAAAAAACACCTTATAAAGCCAAAGTCAAAGTGGATGCTAGACAAGGAACTATCGATGATGGTATGTTAAAGCTATATTCAATGCTTGTTATCACTCCTGATAAATCTGAATTCAGATCCCGATTATTTGTCATACCTGGAAAGTCTCAAAGCAGAGCCTGCAAAACCCGCATTAGAGGTTTCAGGTATGTCTCAAGTGTTGCCCCTAACATTATTTTCTGAGCTTACTGTTAATTCCCAAACTTGCAGCGCCTGTATCACAACCCACTTCAACACCTCTTTTAGATCATCTTCGAAGTCAAGGGAAATCGAAGAAATCTAAATCTTCGAAAGCAGCAGCCTCTTCAGCCTCTGCGAATGAAGGCGCTCGTCGTGCCGCAGCTTTAGCCAGCGTTACAGCGGCAGCTACAAAGCGTGCTGCTCAAGCTGGATCTGGTCCAATAATGGTAGCTGGGAAAGGAAGAGAAGTACATATCGCTACTTCTAATCCTGAAACAGGATCATCCGTTCAAGGGGAAGGAGAAGGAAAGAAGAAAAACAAGAATAGGAAGAAGGGAAAGAAAGATGGTGATCCAACCGAGAAATCAAAACCAAATGCCGAATCAGGTCAAAATTCGCAAATAGTTAAACCTCAAGCTGTTAACAAACCACTTGTGCAGAGTCTAAACCAGAAGCAAGATGGAGGAAAACCCACCCCCAAGAATGGTGAAGGCAATGCCGGACCCAAGCCGGATGGAGGCAAGAAAGGAGGGAAAGGAGCCGGGAAAGGAGGAGAGGCAACAGCGAAGGCAAGCGAGGGAGCCAGAGGTGGCGGGACCGGAGGCGGCGGTGGCAGGGGCAAGGGGAAAGAGAGGACTGGTAAAGCTCAAGTAATGGAGATTCTCACGAGAAACTCGGCTGCAACTGGAAGCTCGTCAAGAGGTGGAAGAGGTGGTGGTACGGCAGGAAAGACCCCTTCTGTAGGCCGTGGAGGACCTGTTCAACCTGACGCTGGAGCCTCAAGAGCACGTATCGATGTACCGTAGTCCACCATCAGGGAGTATCTGGAGTAGCTTTCGCTTGACCCTCGCTGCCACACTGCAAAGGACCAAACGCAGCTTGCGTATCCCTTATTGTTATCCACATTGGTGATTTGGACATGAAGCGGAACGGAATAGCCCTGATAACGCAGATAAGGTTGAAGTTCAATCGTAGATTACAAAACGCGAAAGGAATATACAGGCCATTTTTCAGTATTCGATAACCTCTTATTCGATATTGGATATTTGTATTTCGCTTTCAAACTAATACTAATTATAGATATGCATGTTCATGTGACTTGGTCCATTGAGTTCGTAGAGCACATGCTGTGTTATCCCATGTGAATACATATTACTGCTTGATTTCTGAATCCGTTGTCCAGAAGTTCTGAGCTCGAGGTAAATTGATCAGGAACCGCGGCCGGCCCGTTGTCCGTCCGGTGAATCAAGATCGGGAGATTTACGGACCGAAAATCGTTTGTATTAGAAACAAGATGGGTCTCAAGCATATAAGATGGATATGTATTATAAGTACCCACCCAAATTATTTTGATCAGACACTATTTACTCCTTGAGAACAATAATTGATCGTTTTCAATTGTATTGTATTAATTACAAGATGGCAGCTACAAACGGACATACAAGAACTCTTAAACCTGGAGTATGGGCACCAATCCCTACTTTTTACGATGATGAAGAGAATTTAGGTGAGTAAGAGTATCCATTTTTTGCCATAGCTTCTCATTTCGTCTTATTTGATCTCCTGGCGGTAATGACTTTGGCTCTAAGGTGCTGATAAACTTAAATAGACCTCGATACTTTCCGAAAACATGTTGTTAAACTTGCTAAAGTTGGTATGCAACCTGTTATTTGTGGTTCAATGGGTGAAGGTTTCCATTTGTCCGACGATGAACGATTCACACTTTTCAAAGAAACTAGAAAGGCTTTAGATGAAGCTGGTCTGCATGATACAGTGTTCATCGCAGGAACGTGAGTGTCTTGTCATTGCCTCTTACGCTCCTTTCCATGACCTTTTCTATGATAAAACGGCTTAGCCCTTCATCATTTGACCGGAGTGCAGCCCTAATCGTTACCTTCTCAACCACCTCAAGATTTATTGACTGATGGCTGATATTATGATTAATGTTATTTATAGCGGTGGTAACTCTACTAGACAAACTATTAGAGTATCAAAACTTGCAGCAGAAGCAGGTGCCGATATAGCTATAGTAATTCCACCTGGATATTATGCAGGTGCACTTCCAAAACCAGCACTTAAACAATTTTTCTTAGATGTTCAAGAAGCTTCACCTATTCCAGTTATGATTTATAATTTTCCAGGTGCAGCAGGAGGTATAGATATGGATTCAGATTTAATTAATTCAATTGCATTAGAAGGTTCAAATATTTGTGGAGTTAAATTAACTTGTGGTGCAGTTGGAAAATTAACTAGAATTACAGGTAAAACATCAATTTTTGAAAATGGAGAAAAAGAAAAAGATTCTTCAAATTCAAAATCATTTTCAACAAAATATCCTAGAAAAAATAAAAATTTAGCACCTGAATTTTTAACTTTAGGTGGATTTGCTGATTTTATGGCACCTGCTATAATTGGTGGAAAAGGAAATGGTGCAATAATGGGTTTAGGTAATATTTATCCAAGATCTTTAGTTAAATTATTTGAATTATGTGAAAAAATCGTAAATTCTACTGAACCTTCTTCAGAAGATTTAAAAAAAGCATTAAATTTACAAGATTTAGTTAGTGAAGCTGATGCTTCTTTTACAAGAGGTGGAATTGCAGGAACAAAATATTTCTTACAAAAGAATAATGGACATCCAAATAGAAGAATGAGAAGACCAATTTTAGATTTTACAGATGAAGCTGGTAATTCACTTGAAAAAGAAGATGGTGTTACTGGTTTATTAGCTTATGAGAAAGCTTTAGAAAAAGAAAGTCAATAAATTATATCCTTCCTTATTTCTTGTTCAATCTCGTAAAGCAACATAAAGTACATAAATATATAAGATTTTTGTAAAATCTTATATATTTCTCTTTCGTACATACCTCAATCATGTATAACGATTCATTGATATTCCGATGGCTCAGACCAGTCATATGAGAGACTGCAGCTATGGCGATTGATTGTTTGTTGCCGCAGTCCCAAGTGAGGGCTGGTTGAGCCAAGTAGGATTGACAGACATCTCCTACGTTTGCGGTATAAGCAGCTATATATTACAATCATGCACAACTCTGGTACAACAGCTCGATTCCATAGGCGGCATGAGATCGCACTCGACGAGTTTGTGTCTGTTCACTCAACTGATCGTACGGTACAAACACGAATCGCAAGAAAGATGCAAATCATAGATCAGAAATCATGTATGGGGTTATATTCACGCCTTCCCATCTATACGTCGATTGATACCTCCAGCCAGAGTCTTAACGATAATTTCAGCTGTCAAATCTTGTTCACAATTCGGAACTGTATCAATCATATCTCTTAAATCATGTTTTTCTGATAATCCATCATCAAGTTCTTGTAATGCTTCTCTTGTTGATAGAAAAGTGAAACTTACAGAAAGGATCATTACCTACTTGTAGGAATTGAATGCCCACTTGAAAAAGGGGATATTCACCTTTATCGATCTGAAGGAAAGATTTATATGATCAGTAATGTTTTTGATATGATAAATCTGTTCTTGGAAGTATAGGAGTAGACTTACTCGTTTTGCGAAAGTAATAAATACACTTTTTGAATCGTCAGTAGGAGCTATAATCGTACAATAATTAGACTTTTGAAAATACAATGATCAATATTAATTTAATTTTAATTTAATATCATCAACTAATGGATCAGGACGAGGATTTTGATCAGCCAAACTCTTGAAAGTCATGTAACGTTGTGTGAGTTTAATTACCGAAGTGAAATAAAATCAAAATATAATATAAAGAATTTATACTTACTTAAAGAAGACAGTATCGGATTCTTTCAAAACTTCAATTAGATTTTCACCTGATTTATCTCTGAGCCCATCTATAGGGGAAATAGGCGTATATTCAGGTGGTTTCATATTTGTATTTATATTTAATTTACTAGGTGAGATAGATAATTTAGAAGGTTTAGGAATTAAAGTGGATGGATGATATACCATAACTCCTCAATTCATTTGTAGAGGGAATACTAGCTAAAGTATTATTGAGAATTTCGAATTGTTTCAGTATTAGATGATTTATCTTTCTTGATACTTGAAAAGGAATTGCTAGGAATAGTAGACTTCTTTCAATGTTTAGGTAAAAACATTGACATTTCTCTAATGTATTGGTTCTTCTCACATTGCCTATGAGTTGTTTCCGAATTCTGGAAGATTAGGTCAATTCGTTATATTTATAGAGCTTCAGATTATATACACACAGTGTCAATCATCTATGTCATCACCAATGACGAAGATAAAGAGCTCCGCGGTATAGGCTCAATCAATGTAAATATATATATATATCTATATCTTCGAACAAATTAGTGGCAGTGCAACAAAAGTCGGTCATGCCGGTTGTCGGCATGCATATCAGCGATAACAGGACCGAGGTAATCTTGGCATTGTCACTGATAACGTACTGTACATGGTAACAGAATCTGCTCTCACAATTATGTCATGCTAAAGCAAGTTATTTTATTGCGGCCGTAAGAAATACAGTACATGTGGTTGAATTAGTTACTTGCGACTAAATGCTTTGTATACATAAATGGTGGTTTTGGACATCTTCCTATGAATTCATTCCTTTCCCAAGGGTCCGCCCCTATTGAATTATTACACTCAAGCGGAACCAGTCAGATTGCTAGACTCAATGATCTTCCACCGGCTCCACACTCTCCACGATTTCTAGTACGAAAGCAGAAGTTACACCAGGTATGGATCGTTCAGCTTCGATAAACGCTTGTCGAAGTCTAGCCAAAGCTTCACGGGCATGATCATTAGGCACACGTGTGGCAAGCTATCCCCATGTTACATCAGCATATTGCTCAAAGACGACCTTGCCGAAAGGGCATTGAGATGAACTCACATTATTGATAGCAGGTATTATAACGCCTTCCAGCATGACATCATCATCATTCTCGTGCTCTGGTACCTGCTGCACATACTGCTGACTCTGTTGATGTGGTTGCTGCTGTTGATGAGAATGCGGGGTTGGCCCCTGCGGTAAAGCGTTTCTGATCGTCTGGAAAGCGGGCTCGGGCTCAGACCTCACGATTGTCGCTTGTGATGCCGATGGAGGCACGGTCGGCAGAGCTCTGCCGTTCATAGAAGGCGGTAAATCTGGTTTTGTCGGGGTAGCCGAAACCGGTCTTCCGCTTCCTGTTGGTATTTGTCGACCAGTTGAGCGAGATACCGTTCCGGGTTGAGGGGGTAGCGCATTCCGTACAGTGCCGACTGGAAGGTAGATATCAGCTTGAATGAGGACAGCCCATCGGTCTATCGGGCAACCGACTGATACGTACAGTCCCATAAAGCATCTTGTGCAGGTCCGTAGCCATGTCTGTCATTCAATCGTTAGACAGTTCTGTTCCTCGACCCTTCATGGGTCGTCACTCACTCATTTGACATCCCGTCACCTCTGTTGCCGTCCTCTCCATTCTTGGCCCCTCCTTCGGCTTTCCATTTCTCATGCCTCTCGATTAATTCGGTGAGGTAAGAGGCCTTCCTGGCTGTTCGGATGAATTTATGCTTTAACAGGTCTTTCGCGGTCGGACGCTACAAACAGCCCATCAGCTTGATTATACACCCTCTGATCTGAGTGAAGCTGACCATTCGTGGGTCACGCTGTAAACACAACGAGACGAAATCTCGGAAAGTCTTAGAGAATTTTGTCTCATCTAATTGAGGCGGAGGATTCTTCGGGATAAGGAACAGTACCTGATAAAGAAGGTCAATGCACCTGACTCAGCATGACAACCTCGTTGGCAATCGAATCACACAACTCACTTTCATCGGATGCAGATCTGCGTAAGGAGGTTCACCCATTGCCATTTCAATACACGTAATACCTAAACTCCAGATATCCGCTTTATGATCGTATCCAGATTGCTTGATTACTTCAGGTGACATCCAGTACGGTGTTCCGACGAAAGTGTTCTGCGAGTCACACGATAAGCTTCTGTCCGTAGTATTGAACGTTTCATCCAATTGATACTCACCTTTTTGGTCATTGTAGCGGTCAATTGACCAGACACACCGAAATCAGCCAATTTGACCTCCCCATTTGCCGTCAATAGTATATTGGCGGCTATCCATTTCATCGTCAGCTTAGCGAGAAACAATACCTCCTCGCTTGTAGAGCTGACCTTTTATATCTCTATGCAACTTTCCCTCCTCATGCAGATACTCTAATCCCCTCAACAGCTCTCTAGCAAGGATAGCTATGTATTCTTCTCGAAAGATACCCGCTTTCATCTATAAAGCGGAATTATAAGTCAACACTTCCCAGATCTCCCAAATGGATTAAGCAGATTTTAGAGATGCCAAGTGCACTGTAATCATATGGAAACGTACCAGATCAGAGCATGATCCGCCCGAACAATATTCCATTATAATCCATAAATGCGATCCTTTCAAATATGACCCATGGTATCTATCCAATCGCGCAACGTATTAGCTCCACAATGTTCCTTATTGGAAGGAAGAACGTTATAAGTCGTGCAATGGAATAGCTTACCTAGTCACGAATTCACTATCCAATTGACCTAAGATTTGTATTTCCTGTTGAATATCATCTATTTCATCTTCTGCACTTTCTAAATCGATAATCTTGATTGCAACAGGTAAAGAGGTTCTTCGATCGTATCTATCCGGCGCAAAGTAAGTTCCAAGATCACTATATTGATGTGTTTTCTAAGTGCCTTTCAATTTGCATCACTCACCCCTTGTAAACTTCTCCAAAACTACCTTTACCTACATCCGCAAAGATTTTATCAGCTTGATCGTTTATTTAGAGAAAACGTTGGTTGTAAGCTGACCTATTCTATTTTGCTTTACGTAGAATTGTTCAGGATCCGCATGTGGGTGATTTGAGCTTGTTTGGGAATATGTAGACTAATGATCAATCAGCATTAATCAACTCCTACGAGCGAATTGTGTAAGTAACGATTGGGATAGAGATACATACCATATTGTGATACAACAAATCTCGAGTGTATGACAAGACGGTTGATAATTTGTCGAGACCTTAGAGAAACGATCAAAAATTCTGAAGTGATAAGTGGATTTTAGATCCTTGCTTAGTGTTATCCAAGATGTTGAATTACTGAATGGAAGATCAGCTTTATATTGATTGTTTATTTGGTTCGTGATTTGGCGCGTTAACGTGATCGTTAAGTTCGTAAAGATGGTTTCTTCTCAACGATGTACAACGTATAGAACTGATATGATGAATACAAAACAAGCGAAATTAGAACTGGACTATGTAGATTGATTGAGCATTGACTTTTTGATGGGATGATTTGATTGATTGATTAATTGATTTACTCTGTGGCTGATGTATTGATTCTGAAACATACTCGCATACATCTATTAGTTCAAACATGTCAGTCGCGTGCAAATTACCCTGACCCCATAATCAGAGATATGACCACAGAGGCCATGACAGCAATATAGTTGATTATAAGTCAAATACTACATGTATGAGTGTTCAAGTCGCCTGAGTCGTGAGTCGTATAGCATGCATCATAATTCGTCAAAAAGATCAAAAGTTCATTCCCATACTATCTCACTAAGACGCAATGACTTCATTCTGCCTGGATGAATCGGATATCCTATTTTGATCTTGATTAAAATATCCATCAACAGGTTCATTTGGCGGTGTTGAAGGACGTGGTATACGATGTAATAGTCCGTATCTATAATATACAAGGCATCATAAGTCAAAGTATGATCTCGTGCTAATTTGATGACTTACCCTATACCGCATCCTATTAGACCTTCACCACCCCATTGCCTTGTAGGGTAAAGTATCACTTCTCTGAGATTACTATTGAGCAGAAAAGTGGTCAATCAGGTTCGATTCGTGAAATTTGTTTGATTGATAAAGAGAATTGCGGGATATTAACAATTCACTCACTCTAAATCAGAATTATACACAAACAATCTTAAAGGTTTATCAACATGAGCTTCAATCAAATTATAAAAATCATTTTCAGAATGTAATGGACCACCTGACCAAGCTAATACATAATCTCCCCAAGGTACTAATCCTGCCATCTATACAAATAATCATACCGTTAGTACCAGTTCATAAGAATTGAGAATTTAAATAGATTTAAAATAAAACTCACTTCAGCTGGTGATCCTTCTAAAACATCTAAAACATGATAAACACTTTCTAATGCATTAGCAGGATTACATATTCGAAGTGATAATCCAAGTAAAGAAGGTTTTGGTTTATTGTTGGTATTATTATTTGTATTTGATAGTGTATTTATTTCATCATTTGCTGATAAAAGTGCTTCTGCCCATTGTCTTGAAGGTATAATATTAACGTCTGATTAGGATGAACATGAGTTAGTATAATTTAATGCTCGAGATATACGGAATGGGGATTTCCAAATTTAAAAATGTTAAAATAACGATATAAAAATTAAAATAATTCATCTAAATTTTACATTGTCAACATCTTCTTCAACATCTTTCCAACTTTCTATTTTCATTCCCATTCTTCTCATACCAAAAAAAAAAAACAAAAAACCTAAAAAAAAAAACAGAAACCAAAAAAAAGAAAAAAAAAAGAAAACTTACCTCTAATTTTTTGTGATTTTGCATTATAAACTTTTAATTCAATTAAATTATTTTCATTTTCTTCAATAATTTTACTTAATCCTATTTCTTTTTTATAACCAATTTCATTATTAATTAAATTAAATAAATCATTAGAATTTTGTTTTGTTTTAGAAGAAATTCCAATTAAATAATCAAAATAAGGTTCTATTAAACCATCTGTTGGTGAAGAATCTGCTACTCTTAAACAATGAAATGCAATTTCAGGTAAATTTGTTGGAATTGAATTTGATTGACCCATTATTATTATTATTAGGTGGTCCAAAAAAGTTGTATATTTATATTTAAATTTATATTTCTTATATTCTTCTTTCTTGGATTTCGATATAAAGATGTTTTCTTAATTTGATGTTATTGAATCTGAAATGTACAACTGTATAGAACTTATTCTAAGAATTTATTTGACAGCTGAAGAAGTCGTTATGTGATAGTATCTATTAATAGTGTCTTTTATGTCGTGTATGGTATATGCAAAGGAGAGTAAAGCCAATACACCATAATCAACATTCGTATCAGTCGCTTCGCATCATCAACAACCATCAACACATTCCAAAGGCACCGAATACCGATAGGCGGAGATGTCCGTCACTATCACAGTCAACCTAAAAGATAATCTGCATAATATCATTTCGTATTTTTACAAGAATAAAGAAGTATAATTTCAAATGTATATATTCTAATTCATCACTTCAAAGCCTTTTGACTAAGTGTAATTTTATCACCTAAACTCAAAGCGATACCTTGAGTTTTCGATCTTATCCTAACATGTCCAGTTATTGATCCATCTTCCGTCCTCTCAATCGAAGCATTTGCTAATGCGTCTTCACCTATATTGTAAATTAATTATCAGCTGTATTCTCATGTTATAACACGGAATTAGCAGCTCACCGAACAAAGATTTCGCAGCCAAATTGGCAGATAAGAAATCACAATCTCCCGATAAAGCAGCTTCAGGTGTAAGTAAAGCCATATGAGTAGATTTAAGTAAATGATCGAGATAAGCTCGAAGATCTGAAATGGAAGTTTGTACCGCGACTTTGTTCTACATAAAACATCATGAATCAGCTGACTAATTCCGTCCATCTACTTTTCAATGATCTGATCAACTTACCTCCCATTCAAATTCGGTCCACATAGATCGGAACTATGATAATCATCGGTCATAAATCAGCTTTGTTCCAACTCATGAAGAAGCAGAGAGAGCGACTTACCTGCGCTTCATTAACGTAATTAGGTTTAATGAAACTCATAATATCCACATGAATATCACTCATAACAATAGTTACATCTGAATCAGAAGCACCTTGTTTCGAATAAGTGATCGCACCAAATATGACTCCAGTTTCAGTTGAAGACACTTTAACAGTTGCCGTTAAACTGTGGAATCCATGAGGAGCTAAAGTGACTGCTGCTGGTCTTTCAACAAGTTTCAAATCTCCTAAAGTTGCGAAGTCCACTGTAAGATTTTGCATCGTTTCGTTTGTTGTATTCACCAATAAAACATCTAAGATGATATCGTACTGTGATAAAGTGACTACTGTTTCAGCGTATACCGGATCGGAGAATCCTGTTAATTGTGATATTCTTGATAGTTTCGAAACGAAATCGTCTTGTACTTCTGCTGCTCCTGTTGCTGCAACGAGGTCGTCGAACTGATACCCAATTTAGAATCAGCTCACACGTTTTCAATCGTCACAGAACAGTGTAAGTACTCACATCATCCACATCACCTAGAGTCGATTTCTTCGATAGTTGTCGGAAAGAGATCAGGTCGTCCGCTTGAACTGTAGCTGTCTTACTCTCTCTTTCTTTCTTCTCCAAAGCTTTTTTCTGTCCAAAAAGTCATCAGTCAGCTCGATCATTACCAAAGTAAATTGACCAACTAACCTCTTCAGTAGCTACCATCTTAGCGTATGCAGCTTTGGTATCATGTAAGAAGACATCTTGGAGTATCTTTGACGATTGGAGCTCAGCCAATGTTTCGATACAGTTCATTATTCGTTCTTGAGAATCCTCATCTATGGGAACAGCAACGAATTTTGATTGACCAACACGGATAATGGAAGTCATGATTAAAATTGCTTCCGCTCGGAGGGTGTTAATGGATTGAGAATCTGATTGAGCCTCAGAGAATCTCAAGACTAATTTGGTGAGCGTTGCTGCTAAGACGGATGCAGTGAAGAAGTCCCCTCCCAGTATCAAGGCTCTAAGCGGTGGTTTGGTTGCCGCACGAACTTGCTCCAGCCTTGCTGCTTGGGCTGTTGAGGTGTACACGGTCTCAGTAGCATATGTACCGTCTGCTAAAACTCGAGTTGTCGTCACTGCCTTTGGCGCTTCTTCCTTCTCCGGGGCATTTTCATCTGCAGCTTCGGCTTCATCGAGTAAACGCTAGCGAAAGTCGTTCAGCTCTTGCCTTTCACCTATATGCAGTTGGACTTACCTGCTCGGATGCCAATATCGGAATCTCGCCCAACACCTTCCTGATCTCCTGAATGGCCCTCTTTATGTCCGCAGGGCCAGTGGCATACTCTCCCACGATCCACATAGCTCCTCGGAACACCTTTCCAGATTTGATATCGCTAAAGGTCGAGACGAGTTTCTCGGTGATTGCAGGTCGGAGATCAGGGAATCGCTCAACAACCTCACTGCAGAGTTCCAGTAAGCTAAATTATCCGGAGCACACCGTTCAAATAAGTAAAGCTCACCGGACAAATGAAATGACATCCACTGCCGAAGGGTTGTTGGAGTCACCCAAGAAGTCCATGAGCACGTGAACGACGTTTGAAGCGACCTCGGAGAATTTGATAGCACATGAATGTATGGATTGAATAAGCAATTGTCGGTATTCGAGGTTCTGTGCAGCAAAGTCAGCTATGGTCTCATTCTCTACGTGGATAGGCACGAATTAAAAAGCAGAACTCGCTTTGTCAAAGTCTTGATCCAGAGTACCTTGTAATTGTTTCTTCAAGAACAGGACAACATCTTCAACATTCCTACTAGTCACCATCTCGAGGGCAATGCCCAACGCTTTTCGCTTGACTTCCATATCGGGACTATGCAGGCAAGTAGCATCAGCTGTCGCGTTCATTGTTGATCATGAGGTAATAAGCTAACCTGGATAGAACTTTGAGAATGTCCATGACCATAGGATCCAATACATGGTCATGTTTAGCTCTTAGATTATCAAATCGATCAAGGACGATGAGCTTGACGTTATTGTCTGCCTCTTTGATGATGAGTTCGGCAAGAGCGGCAGCAGCAGCTATTCACGCAATGTCAGCTCGTCCTAATCATATGATTGGAATTCATCTCACCTTTTACAGCGGCTGGATTTTGGGTTAGGGTAGTTAAGCTAGTAGCAGCTTCGTATTTGACTGCATGAGAATCGGCATTGAGAAGTTCGAATATGCATCGAATCCATTTCGCCTGAAGTCAAAATTCAGCTGAATAAGCTTGTCGGCAGCTAACAATCAAAAGCTCACCCTGTGTCCACCTTCAGTTTTAGCTTCCTTTCGCACCAATTCAATGACAGCCATCTGCATCCCCTCGTCCATTCCTGAGATCTGATCGAAGTTGTTGAGTAAGTATCGGACGGCAGTAGGTTGAGAAATGTTACAAAGTGTAACAAAGGCATTTCGTTTACAGCTTGAATCGGATTCCTGCCAACTCCCGTCGTAAGCTAGACAATACGACTAATTCATATCTGCATGTGATGGAGAGGACGCTTACAGCTGCCAAGAAGGTATCCAATAATTCTGGAGCATCTGGAATGAGGTGTTCATGATCTTGATATATCGTGTAAGTAGCGAAAACTGCGTTCTTTCTGACGAATGAATGTCGGTGTTCCTGTAGATTTGAATAAACATCTGATATTGTTCGATTGATGTCGTCCAGTTCAACAAGACTCACCAAACATGACCTGACGGTAGGTACCAAAGGTTCTAACAATTCTGATTCCCTAATCTTTTGCAAGAAACGTAATGTCGCTCCTCTAATATACTCATTAGGATGTTGCTATTTTATGATTGACGGGTCAGCTACGTTGATGGTCGTTTCAGTCTTCTCCCAGCTTACCAAGTCATTTCGGATGGCATTACTGTCATAGGTCATGTCAGCTACGGGGTTCACAATTCTAAAAGTAAAATAGCTTACACCACTAAAATCATCTCCTGCTTTAATTTTCCATTATCGTCCAATTTAGGGCAAATCCTATTACATTATGTATATGAGTTGTATTCTATCCGACTATACTAAATCTTTAACTTACTCCCAATAGAAATGTAACATCTTCTTCAATTGCTTATTACGCGAAGGCATAATATATTGAATGATAGGCATAAGCAATGATGGCTATAAGACCAATTAAATTAGAAACCATTTCTCGATTAAATTGAATACTCTGTACGTACATGACCTTGACCGTTCAAGGTGCTAACGATAATTCTTCTCATAGTTTCCAATTTGACTTCATCTGATCCTTTTTGTAAAGCATTTCGGAGTTCTTGAGAAGATGGTGCATCGATAAGATCATCGTGTACGATAGTGTAGCACGTTGAAGAAGGGTTCATGGTGAATATTTGGCGATACCGCCGCTATTTCCAGCAGTGAAAGGAAGAGTCGGCACGTTTGTGAATATGGAGAGGAGGAGAAAGAGAGAGAGGATGGTCAGAAATGTTCAAGTCAAGTTTTGTATTTGATAATTGTCTCAAGATGTTCAAATGTATAGTAGCGGATAATCACAACGACAACGAGGCAGTTATTGGTGACTTCGTCGCGTCACAATTCACATAAACGCATGGCATTACTTTTAATAGAAGGTAATCTTGAGAATGCCACATTGTCGGAATAATCGGAAATACCCTTTTAAACACTACTGTACTCACTTCGGTTCTTCCCGGTCTAATTACTTTGCTCAATAGCAAGCAAGCAAGCAAGCAGCTCTCACGAGTGATTTTATTGATCATTTCATTGATAACATTATCAAGCTTTTGGACTTTGATTTGGTTATATCTTTTTTGTCTCTCTATTAGTCTGTACAAAAGGGCACTCGAGCCCTCCGAAAGCAAATTCCCGCTTCTTTAAATTCACTTCCTAATTCTCAAGAAAATATCATAAAATGGCTACTCCAACTACCAACGTGAGTTTACGAAAATACAAGTGGTATGAACCGGCGGAAATGTAAATGAGTTGTATAACAAGTCATGAGAGATATTACTTTGTGGAAAAGAATCAAAAGTTTGATTAGGATCTTTGCTAAGGTCGGAGATATTTATAGGTCGTTCGATGGTCCGCTCTTATTGGAGGTATCTTCTACGGTATCGTTCATCAATCGACAGTACAGAGTTTATATGACGAGAAGAAGGTCAGTGATGGTCGTGCATAAGTAGTACAATGTCAAGGGTGAAGCTAACATAAAAACCAATCTTCTTTCGACTCAATCGTTATCAACATGACCAATATCAACGCGACTTGGACCATTCATCTCTCTTTCGTTACAATATCAATCTTTCCCCAATTGCTATATCTTGAAACAACGTACGAGGTATAGGCTGCCCACGCTGTATCTCACCGAGCACATTTGATTGAGGAAGCTAAGAAAGCTTATGCTGCTAAGAAGTCTGAGAAGACAAGCGGTTCATCATGTGAGTTGATCTATCTCTTTAAATCTGTCGGTCATCATATAGGGAATATATGGCCAGATAGCAGCGCGAGGGAGTCTTGCCATCGACGCATATCTCTCTGTAGCCTTCTTGGCGATATCCTGTCACATTAAGTTGGGCAATGCGCGCAAGGACCGGAAAGGAGATAGCAGCAGATGACATGGATAGAGGAGAAATTGCTATTTAATGACTAGTTGCTATTCTGATTGTTCCTATGATAATCGCGTCCGCTTGAATGTGTACTAGGAATTACTAATCATTGACTATCTTTCCCAGTGATCACCGACCCCGAGGATCCTAAATTCGATTTGGAAAAATTAGTGGAAAGTTGGACAAAGGATTCATAGGTTATATTGCTGAAATTATTGGAAATTTAGATATAATGATGCATATGATCTTGATAGAGGTTGTGAGACCTATTCCTCAGGGATACTTCCACGTAATTTCTGAAATGAACTTGAGACCCATTCTTTTGCCTTCTGTTGACAGCGTTTACTACGGAAATTGTGTTGTACGGAGGTATTGATACATTGTACAAGTGATAAAATGATGATATCATTACATTTTATTCCGATATAATAAACGATTTTATAATAAAGGAATGAATGGCTGAGACGCGTCAAATCATCATTAATGTCGCTCATGTTCATCCTATTCCTTCATATCAGATTTCATACGATTATAATCTCACATTTTACCTGCATTTAATTTGCAATTGCTATATATACTAGCCACTCATTCAACTGGTACATTCTAGTTAGAACAACTTTGCAAAGCCCTTAAGAAATACAGCACATCCACTATGGCTCCTTCTGAACCTATCGAAATAGAGGATGATGTTTCGAATGCAGGAGATGATAGTCAAGTAATAAACGAGGTGAGCTATATAATCTTTCTATATCTAATCATATATCAGATCGTTAAACCTAACATATGATATATAGGAGTATAAAATATGGAAGAAGAAGTAAGCTTGTAAATTGGTAGATAATCGCCATAGCAAAAGGCTCATATTCTATTATTTTACAGCACTCCTTTTCTTTACGATACAGTCATAACTCATGCTTTGACATGGCCATCTTTAACATGTCAATGGCTTCCTGATCAAACAACGTGCGTATTTGAGCTCCCCATATTCATATGAAAACGACTCGGAAATGAGAATATCGCTAATGGTCATTTCACGGTAATAGTCCTCCTGACGCAGATTATACTGTACATCGAATGATTATTGGTACTCATACATCAGGTCAATCAAATGATCATCTCATAATTGCTGAAGTTCTACTACCGAAAGGTGGATTAGAAAATGCTGGAAAAGAAGTTGCTGAGATGTATGATGAGGATAAACAGGGTAAGCTTTCCTTGCATTACCCGCTACCCACCTTTCTACTACAAGCGACAGCAATGGCATGTCTTATGCTACGAGCTACCAAACTGATGATTTATATTGTATTCAGAAATTGGCTCGTACACCAAATCTCCTGCTAGAATTCGAGCTATTCAAACTATAAATCACGAAGGGGAGATCAATAGAGCTAGATACATGCCTCAAAATCCTGAACTTATAGCTACAAAAGCAGTCTCAGGAGATGTATTAGTTTTTGATAGAACCAAGCATGAATCAAAGGCAAATCCCAATGGAGAATGTAGACCTGATATAAGATTGAAAGGGCAGACAAAAGAAGGGTTAGTGTTCGCAATCACATATCGCCTAATTAGTAGATATGTAAGCTGACACGATAGTACAGGTATGGTCTTGCTTGGAGTACCGTCAAAGAGGGTCATATTCTTAGTGCTAGTGAAGATACTACTGTTGCTCATTGGTGAGTTTATTGGGCATGTGATCGTCTGACTCCGTTGACACCGAAAAATCTTTGTCTATCCAGGGATATCCAAGGATACCAGAAAAAGGACCCCGTCTTACAGCCATTGCGTCTGTATAAAGGTCATTCAGCTTGTGTCGGAGTGAGTCAAAAAGTTGCTTTGTTGCCCGTGTAAGGCGGAAGACTGACGTTATATAATCAGGATGTGGACTGGCATCCCAAGAACGACTACATGTTTGCCTCAGTAGGAGACGACAGGAAGATCATGTTGTGAGTCAGCTTGTGGTCTGATATATGATGGCCGGTAAAGCTAACATAATGACGTTGTCTAGGTGGGATACAAGAAGCGATAATGCCAACAAACCATCTTCTTCGGTTGAGGGTCATGGAGCAGAGATTAATTCTGTAGCATTTGCACCTTCGTCAGATTATCTTTTCTTAACAGGTTCAAGTGATAATGTGAGTTTAGTAATTTCGTTCTAAGAATTTTACAATAAAATTGTCTAATGAGAAAGTTAAATAATTTAGACAATTGCATTATGGGATATTCGTAAACCTCAATCAAAATTACATTCATTTGAAGGACATACAGATGATGTACTTCAATTATCATGGTCACCTTTTTCACCAACTTTATTTGCATCTGCATCAGCAGATAGAAGAGTACATATTTGGAATTTAGATTTAATTGGTTCAGAACAAACTCCAGATGATGCAGAAGATGGTTCACCTGAATTATTATTTGTACATGGTGGACATACTTCAAAAGTTTCAGATATTTCATGGAATAAAAATTCAAATTGGCATTTAGCAACTACTTCTGAAGATAATATTTTACAAGTTTGGGAACCTTCTAGACATGTTAGAACACCTGGTGAAGGTGATGTAGATATTATGGATTTAGAGTAAAAATCTATAAAATTGAAATTGAATTAAAAATATCGTATATATATATATACATGTAAGAAGATGTTTGATAAGAGAGAATTAAATGATAATGCATTTAGCATAAGATTTAATTTTTTTAAATTGTCTATTTTGAAATAATGTTGATTTACTCGAGTAGTATTTTATGCATTTGCATAGATGATGAAAATAGGTTAAGCTAAGTTTTATAGTTTATACAACATTTACATTGATTGCTATGAAAGTTATGTTAACGAGTAGGCTTTTCTAATAATGTTGTATATGGGCTTGCAACCGGAGTGAAATTCGATCGATCGAGGATCATGTTTGACCCCTATATTTCATGACCAAATATATACGGCGATTTTTAGGAGTATTGGTTCGATGTTATTTTATCCAATTCATGACTCTAATTGGTCATGTAAGATCTTAATTTCATTCGAATTGAAGTAAAATCTCCAAACCGTATATATGTATTAAATTATAATTCAATTTCTTGTAATTTTGAAACAGTATTACTTGAACTGATTATTTTGATATTTCTACTACTAGTAAATCAATTATTTTCTATATGAAATTAAATTGAAATTATAATCATTTAATTTAATTATCTTTTTTATCATTATTCTGATAATCTTTAAAATTTCGATTGATTGTATATCATTTTGTATTGAAATATAATTTTTTAAATTCTATTTTTCATTTTCTTCTTCTTTCTTTTTAATTATTAAATAATTATGATTAATTCTTTTTGGAATATTTAACATTTCCCAATTTGGTAAATTATTTAATCCACCACCTTTTTCAATAATTTGATTCCAAACTTGAATTAAATCAAAAAGATCAATAAATTGTTGATCAACAGCTCTTGATTTAGGTGAAGAAAATCTTCTATATTCATCAAAAATTGAAGTTAAAGTCCAAGATTGTATTCTTCTAATACATCCTATTAAACATCCTGTTCTATGCTATAAATTAATTAATCAAAAAAAAAAAAAACAAAACATTAATATCAAATTAAAGATTGTTTTTTTTTAATTACATTTTTTTTGCGAATAAAATTAACTTACCTTGCCTTTATTACAATGAATTAAAATTGGATGATTTCTTTTATCCATTATTGCTACTAATGCAGAACAAATTACATCTTCAGGTATATTATCAAATGGTTCTTTATTTCCTGGTATACCAAATTGCTAACAAATACGATATGAGCTTTTTTTTTTTTTTTTTGGTTTTAGGAAAAAGAAAATCGTATTTTAAAAAAACATGTGACTAACCATAAATTGTATATCTTGAGATTGACACCATTCTAAATTAGCTTCTGGATAATCTTCTAAAACTAATGTTCTAAAAAAATCTCGATAACGTTAGAACAAATCCTTACCCCCCCTCTTGAAATAAACCCCTCCCCCCCCTTTCAGACTGAACTTACAAAACAGTTTTTAAACGTAAAGTTTTCATAAATTCAAAATTTCTTTTTTTTGGAAATCCACTTCTATAAACACCTTTTGAAACTAATGAAAAATTTTCAGGTGGAACTAAATCTTCTTCAACATTTGGTAAAGTAGGTGGAGGTAAATATAATGAATTTAAAGGTAAAGATTGATTTTGTTGTAAATTATTTAAAGAAAAATTTGGTATAGGAGATGAATTATTTGAATTATTTTTTATTATATTATTATTATTATTATTATGATTATTATTATTTGATGAATCAATTCTTTGTGATAATATTGTAGATAAAAATTGAGGTATAGGACCTGGATCACAATTATTTGAAATCATCCTTAGATGTGTTGAATTCACTTTCTAATACTGAATGATCAACTTGATAAAAAGCCTTTTAGACTTTGTATATATGATTAGGAATTCTTCATATGTAATAGTTGAAATTGATATATCGATGGTGGACGTTCTTTCATTGGACTTGATTAAGGTGAAAATAGTGATATCAATGCACAAAATTGATTCACGATTGAATGGTTAATGATTTATTCGATATGATTATTCGAATCCTCGGTTTCAACTTCAACAAACCTTGAACAATGGATAATACGCGTAATGACGGAATCAACTTGAAAAGAGATAACATTAGGAATAAATCGTAAATCAATTACATAAGTAAAGCTCAAAATAGGATAGATCCGGGTCGGAAACAACCGAACGTGAAGTATCCCAATAATCAATAAGAGGGTATATATAAATCAATATTACAGATGTTTACAGCGTTATTCATCTTCAAAGACAACGGTTGATAGGGCAAAATAAGATTTGTACATTTAACGAAACATCTCTAGTTGATCATTGAACCAGGCAATACAGATTGCACGACCTTTCATTCAACCAAACGCGCTTACTATTTACAACAACTCAATCTAAACCTTCGTAATGGCGCCCAAAGGTGTTCATCTGGATCTACAGCCTCTAAGGCCAGAGGTAAGTCAAGCGAGTCTCTCAGTGTCATATCATAAAGCTGATGAAGCACTAAATCATGCAGGATATACCGGATCCTTCGTCTGAGGAATTCGACGTCTTCCTGAATGACCATTTCGATATGGGAATTAAATTGGCTGATAGCATGTCGTGAGTTATCCATTTTTACAAAAATACCTTTAGATTCATATGTAGCTATAGTTGAAGATGAATATAATATAGACGTTGGAACAATCATTCAATAAAACATGATGGGACAGTCAAAATACTGAATTTAACAACTTCGTCAACTTACAACGATGTGAGTTAACGATTTATTTATTTTTATTTGACTCAGCTAATTCATATTTGATAGATACGTAAATCTCTTGGTGGTTTAAAAGAGTATTGGTGTGGTAGAGAATCTTTTCATTCTGCTAATTCTCATATTGAAAAAATTTCAACAGATGGAAGTACTAGTATTCCACCTAATAAACGAAATTCAGGATCTTATAAATCGGTGAATATTATACGTAGATTATCAAGGCACACTGAAGAGAAACCTCATCAACCTCAAAATAATGGAGAAGTCGTCGATGGAAGTGCTTTAGTTGGTGCTGGAGAAGGTGTTCCTACTAGAATACCAAGTGAAAGTGAAAGACAAGCTTTATTTATGAGTTCAACACCTAATGGAATATATGAAAGATTTAGAAGAGGTTTATTAGAATATCATAGTGAGGTGGGTTTATATTAGATTTTAATATCATCATTTAAAATTGGTTGAATTGTATGAGCTAATATTTGTTTGAACGAATAATTTTTTAATTTTTTAAGAATGAAAGAGAATATATTGAATCAATGAGAGAATCAGAATGTATACAAATTTATAGAAAACATATAGCAGAAGTTTGGAGATTAACATTTAAAACTCCACCACCTACAAATCCTAGAACTTTTTTAGTTTTATTATTATCAAGAGAATTAACAAATGATAATACTCCAAAAGGTGAAAGATCATTTATGAATATTTCAATACCTTTTGAACATCCTAATTGTCCTCCAAAATTGAATAATGAAAAAAATAGAGTTAGAGGTAAATATGTTAGTGTTGAAAGAGTACGTGAAGTAAATAAAGGTTTAGATGTTGAATGGAGAATGGCAACTAGTAGTGATGCTGGTGGTGAGTTTGAACCTCAATTTAAACCTCACCTTTTGAATTTTTAACCTCACTTTATTGAATCATTGCAATGATTAATTGATTGTATTTTGAACAGGAAATATTCCTCGATTCGTTACAAATGGATCATTACCCAATAGTATAGCAGAAGATGTACCTTCTTTCATAAGTTGGATGCAAAAACGATTTCCCGTAGGAGGTGAAGTAACTTCGAAGACTGTCAATTAGGTCTCTCTAGCTGTTCTACTGTGGATGAATATCAAGAAATGAAATCTTAATTCGCTATCACCTTGTGGTTCTTTAAAAATAGTATATCATAGAATTGCATATTGCATGAAATGCGGATGTATGGAAATCACACTTGTAAAGCAAATGAACTCATTCCAAGCTGAGCTATAAGCATATTTCACTTAACATTGACTGTGTCGGAATGGAATTATTGATATCTTTTAAATCAAATGTTGAACGAGGTAATTTTCTTTTACAACTCATCGACAAATCTATTTTTAATTCCTAATAATTCAACTTCGAAAATTAAAGTACTTTGAGGTGGTATAACAGGTGGATGACCTCTTTCACCTAAATATTTTCAACAAATTTTAGTTTCAGTCCAAAATAAAGTAAAAAAAGCCGTATCTTCAAAAAAAACTTACCATAAGCTAATTCATGAGGAATAGTTAATTTTCTCTTTTCACTAATACACATATCTAATAATCCTTGATCCCATCCTTTTATAACTTGACCCGCACCAACTATAATGAATCAAAATTATCAGCTTGATTTCAATAATGATTAGTATATTTCAGATTTAATTTACGAGTAAATTCAAAAGGTTGATTTCTATCAAGTGATGAATCAAATTTACTTCCATCTTTAGCTAATGTTCCTGTATAACTAAAATTCAATTGTATTTAAAATTAGCATGAATTTGAACTATATAAGATAAACGAATAATAATAACGTATTTAAAAAACTCACTGCATACTTAATTTATCACCTTTTCTAGATTTGATAGGACATTCTTCAGGTTTATATTTAATACCAATTTGAAGTTGATCTGTTGATTTAGCTGCCAAAACTAAAGCCAAGGAAAAAAGTAAAGTGACAATTAAGGCTTTAGGATTATACATCTTTATTGATATCTATACTGTTGCTATGATGTGAATTCGCTCAATAGAATAGAAATAATATAGATAGAAGGGGAGATATTTGGATTATCGTCATTCAAAGGGAACTTGTACACGACATGACACGTTCAGTAGTAGTAGGATTGTGTGCATCAAGCGGCGATTTCCGCTTTATGTTTATTTACATGTTACACTCAATCGCATTATTATGACGATCTTAATCCTTATCCCTTGTGTATAAGGAAGATTTTAGAACAGTGCTTGGATCTTCTTTCTTTCATATTATTCACATCATCTAGTTGCTCATAGTTGTCAGTTCAAATCCATTCATATTAATCTCTTGATCCTTAACCCAATAACATGGATCACGAAGGAACGGAATTGGTAGAAGCATACGGTAAGTCTTCGCTTACTCCATCCTTCTCCATTCCATACTGCGAGATGGAAATAGCCTTTTAAGCAGATTAAGCCGAATCTCATACTCATACTAATGTATCAATATCATAGACTACCTATTCAAATTCATAGTTATAGGTGAGCTTTCTTGTACTCAACTACCCTTTGAGTGGGATGATAAGCTCATGAATCAATTTCCGCAGGTGAAGCGGGAACAGGGAAATCATGTTTGCTATATCATTGTATACATGAACAATGTGAGTGATCATCATGTACAGCTATTCTCTAGTCTTTTTCCTGCATTGTTGAAGACTAATCGATAGCTGACCTCGTTATGATGGTATAGTCAAAGAGAATTCTGCTCATACAATAGGAGTGGAATTTTCATCAAGGACATTAAGGATAGGAGATAGGAATATCAAGCTGCAGGTAAGTAGGAGTCAAGGCAGTAGGCTGTATATACCCATCAAGCATCATACTGAATCCTTAAAATTGTTATGAACTGCGGCTGATAGATGCTTGAATACATAGTTATGGGATACAGCAGGTCAAGAACGATTTAGAAGTGTGACTCGATCATATTATCGTGAGTCGGCTATCTGTACCTAGTGGTAGTGCTAGCTGATAATCACCATGCTATCGTGCAGGAGGAGCAGCTGGAGCTATATTGGTATACGATATAACGTCGTGTGTTAAATCATACGTCAAGTTGGCAGATTGCATTTAAGCTGATTTGTTTACTCTGAGTTCAGGCGGCAGTCCTTCATCAACTTGGGTAAATGGTTGACTGATTGTCGAGCTTTAGCATCGCCTCATTTAGTGATGGTATTAGTGGGAAACAAGTTGGATAAAGAGGAAGATAGAGAAGTTGAATATGCTGAAGGCTCTCGCTGGGCACAGGAGAACGGTATGTCCTCGTCGCTCTGCTAGCACACTTCAATCTCGAATTTCTCACCAGAGGCGTGATGCTGACGGTATTCTGGTCGGATTTAGGACTACTTTTCGTCGAAGTTTCCTCTTTGACAGGGACGAATGTTTCTACACCATTCTTATTAGCTGGTCGAACAATATTATCGGCTATTGATGCGGGAACATTAGACCCAGACTCAGCAGGAACGGGTATAAGTTATGGAGAACGTCAATTGCGTGCTGTTGGAAGTAGTTCGCGTTTATCAGCTGCATTTGGTGGTAGTGTGAGAAAAAAGAGGAGAAGGGATAGTGTCAGTGTGAGAGATATGGTAGGTGGCGGTCAACGGTGTAGCTGCTAGGTAGTGGATTGTGCAGGTAAAAGATGTCTGTCTTCTTGAGGATTGTCTACATTTATGGACAAGGTTAGTTTGTAAATCGCACATAAAGTGATGAGGGAGGTATTTCAAGAAATGTTGTCGTTATATACAAATAAATACAAGCTTTATAATTTTGCTTTTCATATACAGGGTTGTACTATTTCGATCTTTATGAGTATTAATACTTCTTTTTATCATTTGACTTTAACTTCAAAGTTTTCAGCAACGAATGCATACTTTGATAAATCACTTTGAGCCTTTCTCGTATTGACCATGCATGTGAATGACATGCTTTTGATTAATGACGTACCGAGTAAAACCGATAGTATTTTGAATATGGACCGCTTAAATCCCGGTTAAGATGTTATGTCATACCGGTTAAATCGAATGACCGGTTGATTCACTAGAATTCAGTAAACTTTACTATTCAGTGACCAACGTAGAGGAAAAAAGACGTTGAATCTGTGGTTTGTGACCTGGATTATTGGAAAAGTGTCAACATAGATCATATCTGAGAAGAGGAAAGAGCTGGGCTGAGTGAAATATTAGATACTTTGAGTCGAAATTGAATTTATATCGGAATTAATCTTTTGGTTTGACTTTACTATATCGTTCATTTCAACATATATTATATGATATTGAAAATAAATACCAACTCAGTTTATTTGAACGTGTATAATTACCATTGAGAGTCAATTGATTATCATATACCACTGAACTTATTATCTTTAAACTTCTGATATATCATTTCTTCAATTATCCTACACCTAGATTTATATACAATATGTCATCGTCAACTTCCAAACCCAGAGGAGGAGGAGCATCAGGAGATAGAATTTCAAATCCAGCAAATATTAAAGAAAAAATTCCATTATCTACTCATCTTATAGCAGGTGGTATAGCAGGTTTAGCAGAAGCAACAGTTTGGTAAATTTATAAAACTTTTTTTGTTATTTTGTTCCTTTATTATAAAATTAATATTCCAAGTTTATAAATTTCAGTCATCCACTTGATACGATAAAAGTTAGAATGCAATTAAGTAAATCTAGAAAATTAAAAGGAGTAAGTCAAAATTACAACGAATAAATTGTTAATTTTTAGGGAAAAATGAGAAATGGCAAAGCTAATCTATTTGATATTATCATTTAGCTTAAACCACTTGGATTTTTCGCAACTGGTAGACAAATTGCAGCTAGAGAAACACCTTTAGGTTTATATAAAGGTTTAGGAGCTGTTATTTCTGGAATTGTACCTAAAATGGCAATTCGTTTTGCATCTTTTGAAAGTGAGTTGAATAAATCATGAATAAGTGGTTTTTTGAAGCTAATAATTATTTTTTTGAAATTGAATCATTTTAGCTTATAAAGGATGGTTATCTAATTCAGATGGTAAAATTTCACCTTCATCTACATTCTTAGCTGGTTTAGGTGCAGGTGCAACTGAAGCTATTGCTGTTGTTACACCTATGGAAGTTATAAAAATTAGATTACAAGCTCAACAACGTTAGTTTTTTTCATCATCATATTATACACTTTTTTTTTTTTTAAAAAAAGGAAATGAATTTTGAAAAAAATAATATTTTTTTTACTAACTAGTTATATATATTTTTGAATTATAGATTCACTTGCAGATCCTTTAGATATTCCAAGATATAGAAATGCAGCACATGCAGCATTTACAATTATAAAAGAAGAAGGATTTCAAACTTTATATAGAGGAGTTTCTTTAACTGCTTTACGTCAAGCAACAAATCAAGGTGTAAATTTTACTGCATATCAACAATTTAAAAAATTTGCATTTGATTTTCAACCAAAATATAAAGAATTAAATAATTTACCAAGTTGGCAAACTATGATTTTAGGTTTAATTTCAGGTGCTATGGGTCCTTTTTCAAATGCACCAATTGATACAATCAAAACGTGAGTAAATATATACAACATTTACATTAACATTTACATTCGTTACTCTTATTTATTATTCCCAAAAAAAAAGAAAAGAAATTTATATAATTAAATAAATTCTTTATCAATAGTCGAATTCAAAAAGCTTCTCATGTTCCAGGAGAAACATCAATGTCAAGATTTTTAAAAGTATCTTCTGAAATGTTTAAAAATGAAGGTGCAAAAGCATTTTATAAAGGTATTACACCAAGAGTATTAAGAGTTGCACCAGGTCAAGCAATTGTATTTACAGTGAGTTTTGAATTAAAAAATTTAAAAGATATATTATACATTTTAATTGATAAATCCAAAAATTCAATTGTTTTCTTTTAGGTATATGAAAGAGTCAAAAAATGGATTGATTATACTAAAGGTTCAAACATTGGAGCTGAATATGAAGAATAAAAGTAATTTGAGAAAAAGAGGAA
This sequence comes from Kwoniella pini CBS 10737, assembly GCF_000512605.2. Lineage (NCBI taxonomy): Eukaryota > Fungi > Basidiomycota > Tremellomycetes > Tremellales > Cryptococcaceae > Kwoniella > Kwoniella pini. The sequence continues at coordinate 990,314 of NC_091726.1, forward strand.
AATAAAATGAAAATCATCTTACACCTTGTGATAATTCAATATCAATCAGAAAACATGCATCGTGTCATATTGTAAACATGTCGAACGTTTACAATTCAGTAGATCTAACAGAAGACTTCATAACGTATCGTGTACTATTTCATTTCATTTTCATCGTCCTCGCAACAGAATACGATGTATGGCAAAAAGAAAATAGAAAGTTAAGACGAGAAGGGTATATACTCTAGCTTAAAAAATATGCTAATTAACAATGACAAATATAGTAGGAAAGGAAAAATTAAAATAAAATAAACAAACAACACTAATTAAAAGAATCTTTTATTTTATTTTGATTTAATTTTAATTAATTTTAAAATTGAATTTTCACAAATTGATTTACCTTGTTCAGATTCACAAACGAAATGATCGACATTATCAATTTTAATCCAATCAATTAAACCTTCTTCAGAAGTAACTTCTTTTGCTAAAACTCTTTGACCTTCTAACCAAATTTCATCATTTTTCATTCTTTTATTTGAACTTAAAATAATTGAAGGTTTAAAAGAAGGATATTTATATCCAGATTCTAATAAAATTCTAAAAGATTTTGAATTAATTGATTGTGATCCAATTGTTTCTTGTAATCTTGATTTTCTTAAATTTTCATTTAATTTAATTGTAGAAGGTAAAGGATGTGAAGAAGCTAAAATTCTTGATAAAGAATTTGATCTTCTAAGTAAAACACTTGGTAATCTATTTATAGATAAAGGTGTTAATAATGAAGGAAATAATCTTGATGTTAATCTTGAAATAAATTGAGTTGTTGAAGGTTCTGAAAAATAAGTTGAAGCTGTTTGAGCATCTAAATGTAGGAATGAGTGTATATTATTAGGATGTCTTGCAGCGAATATTCTTGAAATCAAACTAATGAGAAAAAAGATCAGCTCATTTGCCTCCTCTTGCTGAGAAAAGGAACTTACCCTCCATATCCTTCACCAACCATAACCAACCCTTCCTTTTTACTATCTTTAATTATTCCAGCATTATCCAAAGATTCCCATAAAGCGTCGGATATACTACCCAGATCCGCATTGGAAAGTACATCCGAAAATCCATATCCAGGTCTATCCCAAGTACATACTCTTCCTAATTTACCTTGTTCCTCAAGATCGAATAACCACCTTCCTGGGTTTTGTGAACCTTCAGGAGCGGGAGGTAGAGGTGTAGGCAATAATGCTAAAGATCCAGGTATACCCGAGGAAGAAGTGTAGACTATGGTCGGTAAAGATGAATTTGATGTTGTACATGAAAGGTGAATGTTAATTGGCCATTGGGATCCAGGTGGATTTACTTTGATTAGTGCCGACGAGGTTGATGGGAGAGGTAATGATCCATCATAAGCCGAGATAGAAAGATCAATGACCAACAACTGATTATCAATAGTATATTTAGCATTTATAAGAATGAGGACGAAGTTTTGGTTTCAGATTTAATTCAAACTCACAGATACCAATATTAAACCTGTCAATCCAGCTATTAAACCGATTACACCTCCAAAGAAGCCTACCAATCTTCCCCAAAAACCTTTACCTTGAACACCAACTAAAGCTCTAGCTGTACTTTCTTCGCTAGCTCTTTCCCTTCCAGCAGCTTCGGTTAACATTCTACTTATTCTAAGTGATTCTTGCTTTTTTGCACGTCTAACTAAAAAATTTGCTAATAATGTAAAAATTAAAGTTGATGCTGTTAAAACTAAAGGAGCAAGTATTAAAGGAGTATGATTTCTTTTTAAACTTGGTGATAATAAAGTTAAAAATATTATAGGAATATGAAGTATTAAAGTTATTAAAGTTGTTAAGAAAAAAAGATAAGAAGGATGAGAAAAGAATAAAACTCCTCCAAGACCTATCCAAGATCCAATTAATGAAATCCAAAATTCAGTAAATCCACTTCCTCTATATGGTAAGAATTTAACACTAAAATCAAGTACTGTATTTAAAAGTAATATTAAAGTAAGGACAAAAGAGGCAAATACAAGTAATGTGAGAATGAAGAATGTTGCTTGAAGAGGAAAAGTAGTCAAGATTCTCTAATACCATATTTTGAATCATTTCTGAATATTAGCTTTCTATTTCAAGCTGTTTCGTAACCATTCATCTACTCACCCTTTGTCCAAGTTTACTGACTCTCGGAGCTTGTTCAGAAGGTCCAGGTCTTCCAGCTACTGCACCATAATTCCTTACGCTACCAGCAACACTTCTTCCACTTATACTTCTAGTACTTATTGATGTCTTCCTTGTATGCGGATGATTGGGTGAATGATGATGCGCATGTGGGTGAGCGGGAGCGGTAGGAGGTAGAAGGGTTGTAGTCTCTTCAGCTGGACTTTGAACAGGCGAAGAAGACAATGAAGATCGAGCTGACGTGTGATGCGACATCGTGATGGGTCGTTCGAAGTATGTTTCTTGGATTCGAGCTATAACCTTTTTGACAAATGCTTGGGAAGATGATATCCGCGAGAGAAGTCCTTCGATGAAGTGAGAGTGAAAGCGGAGACTTGAAAGAGGTAAGCCGGTCTAGGCCGAATCAGGCAGTGAGACCTAGTTTGGAATTCCTTTGCTTATGCAAGGTATCCTATATTGACTATTGATCTGTTCAGGTATATTATGAAGCTGACATATAAGTCAATCAATTCTTCTTGAACACTGATTTATCGTATTAAAGAGTTATTTGATAATATCAAATTGGTGGCCAAATATTTTAATTATTAAATACGTCACTGTTTAGTTAAAATTCCTGAATTCAATCGTGCCTGTGTGTATCATATGGCGATCATCAAATCCCATCACATTGCATCCATTTCAACTCGTGGCACAACTGCAGTTTTTATCAACAACGTTCATTCTCACTGCGAAACGATAACTCTTGAATCTGAATATGCAACGACAATTATGATCTGTACAAGTGCATGCATATGATTCTTGTTCAATATACAAATTAAGCAGAATCTCTCCTATCTAATCTCCTATTAATTCCACCAAGTAAAGTCTTAATAATTAATCCAGCTGACATTTCTTCTCCATCATATGGTACAGTATCAACTATATCTCTAACACCATGAGCAGCTACTAATCCATCATCTAATTCTTGTAAAGCTTCTCTAGCTTCGGAATCATTACCAATCTGTAAAAATTGAATTCCAACTTGATAAAGTGGGAATTCTCCTCTATCTAATCTTTTCGCACATGCAATTAATACGGATTCTGGATCATCCGTTGGAGCTTTTTGTAACGATTCGTTACGATCAATCGTCGGATCAGATGCCATTGTACGTTTACGAAGGAGGACAGGATGAGCAAAAACTGATTTGTCAGCGTAAGCGTCTGACAAATGGAGCTTTTAGGTTGTGGTATAGGGCGGAATAACAAGACTAAGGAGTGAGGGCGGATAGAGTAGGGATGAGACAAGCGCATGAAAATAACTCACCACCATCCGTCACAACAATCAAATTCATAGGCTTGATAATCCCTTCCGTTTTACCATTGATAGAAGGAGACGAAGGAAGTTGCGATCTTTCCAATCTGGCCATATATTCCCTTAATATACTCTCAAGTCTCATTCCAGTCGGAGTAGCTCCTTTAGGTTCCAAGCCTCTAAATAAATCTTCTACCTCGTGTGCGGCTCTGATTCCTTTTCCTACCCTCTTACTATTCAAGAAATAAATATCTACCCCATTTTCATCATACCGGGCTGCTATCTCCGATACTTCCATCAAAGCTTGCCTTGCTTCCGACCACCTTTGTCCCGCCATTGAGGTACTATCATCCACTATATCAGAAATTTATATCAGCATATCAAAGTCAAGACGAACAATAAGAAATCAACAAGTGCTGGACGAGAAACCGAACACGCACCCAAGAGAACAGTGTCATAATCCCTCAACATCTCCAGAGCGTCTTCCTTTCCTGCTAGAGGAATAAAGGTTGATTTCCTTCGCAAAGGCAAAGATGGCGGCGTACTTTGTAATGTCTGATGCAAGCTGTTGTGCGAATCTAACGTTCCACTCGGGGACGACAGCGAAGGGTAGGGTTGCGCCGACGTACCGATGATGGGTTGAGGAAAGGCTATTCGAGGGCTGGACACTTCGTCACGTGTAGTCTGATCGCTGGGCGTAGCAGGCAACGGTCTAGTAGAAGGCGAAATGGGAGTTACAATGCGGAGATGAGATGGTGGTGGTCCACTCGGCGGTGTGTACAACTGCTGGCTTGACTCAGAAGAGACAGCATGCTGATTTGTTGGTGGAGTATAATGGGTGTAGCTGGAGCCTTCTCGACTCGGTATAGGAGGTGGTGTCCGTTGTGTAGGAACGTTCTCTGCATGAGGTGCAGCAGATTCAACAAAGGAAGAGAAGGATTGACGGTGGGTTTGCAGTGGTGGACTAGTAGGTGCGATGTACTGTGTATGTGAAGAACCAGGAAAACTGGTGCTAGGAGACCTGAAATGTTCGCTGGTCGGAGTGGTCAAAGCCGCCTCTTCCAACGCTCGTAATTGTTCTTTCTCATTTGAGGATAAGAATGGATTCTTGCTTTGAATATGAAGTCCCGTTCTTTGCGGACTGAGCGGTGGCTGATGCGAGTAATTGGATACCGGTTCGTCGAGGATGTTGGGAATCGGGTGATCACTTGTCGTAGAGATCGGCCCTGTTGTTGACGTCGAGACAGCGGAGTTATATGAGCCGGGGATGATCATATCTTCCATACCACTGACTAAATGCCTCATTTCGGCATTATGACCTGGTCCTTCATCGGAACGATCTTCAGGAATAGTCGAAATCGGATGATTCTGAGTAGATGAGCTGCCCTCGTAGTGAGAAGACGAGGAACAGGCGCCCTGGGCTTCTGCTTCAGCCATACTGAGTCTCATTGCCTCTTGTAGTTCCTGTTGTTCTACTTGATGAGCAAGACTAGCTCTAGTCGCTTCTTCTAATTGCGATTCTTCCCATGCCCGTGCTAATTCCGGATCACTAGGTATCCTTTGCAATTCCTCTTGCACTCCGGTTGAGCCAGTATTCAATGGACGACGGTTGGGCGAAGTTGCAGGAGAAGAAGCGGTGTTATAGTGTGTACTAGTAGTGCTTGAGGTGGTAAGAGGGGAAGTGATTTGAGGCAGATTACCTCTCGCTTCCGCTTCCGCAGCCAATCTCTCTTGTAATTGTAGTGTTGCTGCAGGTTCTGGATCTTGGCTTGCGTACGGAGGTGGTGGAAGATCATCATCATTTTGAGGTTGAGCTGGTCTCACCGTAGTGGCACCTACGGTGGTATGTGTCCGTGTGATATTGTTATTTCTGACTGTAGCAGTACGAGAAGGTGTAGATGCTGTTTGTGTACGACGGAGATTATTGTTTGGATTAGATGATTGAGGTTGCGGGAGCACGCGAGATGGGCCTAATCCATACTCTTGCCTAATTGCTCGGAAAGCGTAGCCAAACTGAGCGAACTGATGCAGGGGTGACAGTAAGTATATAGGTTGTCAATTGCGACAGCTAAATATGTTACGTTGCAAAAGCAGTAACTCACGTCTCTTTCCAGTATCTCCAGTTTATAGCTTAACTCTGACTTTGATTTTCCTTTCTGAGCTTTGAAATATACGTAGTTCCTGATGACGGCTTTGACATATCTGCGAGATTTAGTAGCTAATTAGATCAATCGCTCCTTACACATGGATCCCCAAGATGAACGAATATAGTGATACCCACTCTGGATCAGATACGTAACTTCTATTTCCAAAGGCCCAGTATACGCTTGACGAGGTAAGCATAGGACCAATTTGGTACATCTATGTGGTAGACAGCAATCACGAGTATCAGCTCTATTCAAGATCTGCCATCCAAGTCAATCGTTATTATTGAGAGATGAGAAGACAATTACCCTATTTTGCCTCGAAATCTCGGCACTTGACAGACTGGTCATCTTATTGATAGTTGTTCGTTCCTGTCGCTGTTGTCGATTGTGTCATCCATTCAATACCCGTCGATGATGAGGTCGAGCCAGGCTGTAGATGAAGTGATTGATGTTGATTAGATATGATTTCCCTCAAGTCCGTTGTCGGTTAGATTTGTTCCTCCCGGGCTATATATATTGCAAAGAAAGTTATTGTCGATGTTATTGTTCAGAATCGGCTTCGGATCTGGAGGATGTTGTATAAGCGGTGTAAGTTTAACTATATTCCCTCATCCTGATTTTCAAATCAATATCAAAAGATAAGTTTAGTAAGATAATTTTATGAGTAATTGATGGAGGCTAAGTTTATTTATTGATATGACGAAACAGGCACTTTGTCAGGATTACTTGTCACTGCACAGCAACTACTACGAGTAAAAGATTACAGGAATTACAAGATAACTCTAATCACATATCACGTGGTTACTTTCTTGGCAATTACAATTTTCATAATGCATTCAGGGTTTACTACTGTGCAACATTAAAATTTCCGGTTAACAAAGCAAGATTTCTTTACCTTTGGTCTCAACTTTTTTTGAATACTCAAACTTAAGATATCAAAATTGAGCTATCTTCTTCAATTTTATCTCATCATTAAAAAAAATGTCATATCAAGTCAACGTTCCTGCTGGTCCTGGCTCGATTTCTTCGGCATCATCAGTAACAGCAGATGATGATGATAGATTATCAGATTGGGCATCTTCTTTAGGAGAAGCTAGACAAACTAAATCACTTTTCGATGAAACCATCTTACCTTCTCCAGAAGCCGCTTTAGAACATGACTCGAATATCTGGGATTTCAACTTACATGAGACTTGTGAGAAGCTGGGATTGGACATGTTCGGAAGGATCAGATTGATAAACTTGATTAGAAATGCTGTAGGTTCGCTTTTGACTCCCTTCCAAATTTAAGAAGCTAGAAGCTGATTCTAAGTTGACCTTATTTGTATTAGGGTCTGACCAAAGATCAAATTCAGGTCTTGTCTTCTTCAGACCCACTATTCCAAGATGATAATTTACTTATCCCTGTAATACCTGATGATCCATTACTTCGTAGGTCAATACTTTCTCCCTTTTATAATGATTTCTCCTTTCGATGCACAGAATGCTGATTTTTTGCGCAGAGTATGATCCAGATGATTCTTGGTCGGATGACGAAGAGTCAATTGTTCAACAAAATCCTATTCAATCGAATGCTGGACCTTCTCAACCTCAAACATCAACGCAAAATTCTAGAGAATCTCAACTCGAAGCGGAATTGGAAAAAGCTAGAAAAGACTTGGCTTCAATGAGACTTCTTATCTCGAAGACTGTTGGTGCGGAAGATGATGGAGAGCCACCGGTCGAAGGCAGTCAAGAGGGGCAATCTACAGAACGAAAAGGCAAGGGGAAAGCTGTAGAGAGGGACGATGATACTCATTATTTCCACTCTTACGAAGAAAATGGTACGTCAAGTGATTCCGACAGAGTACATGACCTCAGGTCAATTGACAACCAGTGCAACGAAGCTCATATTACTGCTCCTTAGACATCCACGAAATCATGTTGAAAGATACAGTAAGGACTGTATCCTACGCGCGTTTCATCTTGTCCAATCCAAAAATTTTCAAAGATGCTATTGTCATGGATGTGGGCTGTGGCACAGGTATTCTCTCCAGTGAGTTCACCACTTCTACTGTCAGGGTTGGATAAAACTGAAGAGTGCGGTGTACAGTGTTCGCTGCCAAAGCCGGAGCTAAGCATGTTTATGCTATTGAGGCTTCTGGTTTAGCGGTAAAGGCCAGAGAAAACATCCGAAAGAACGGTTTCGCAGATTCCATTACAGTCATTCAAGGCAAAGTAGAGGATATTCAATTACCTGTAAAAGAAGTCAATGTTATCGTATCTGAGTGGATGGTGAGTTACACACACAAATGTCAGGGGTCTTTGGAATGACTCGCTCCTCGGTCTGAAAACAACGATTTAAGCTTACATCAACCCCTTTTTCTTAGGGCTATATGCTTTTATACGAGTCTATGCTTGATTCGGTCTTGGTGGCACGAGATAGATTCCTCGCCCCTGGAGGATTGATGGCGCCCTCGCAGACCAGATTAGTCATCAGTGCTATAACAGGAGATAGGACCTGGAAAGAAAGAGTAGCATTTTGGCCGTCCGTTTATGGATTTGATTTGAGTACAATGCAAGCTCCGGCTTTTGATGAGGGATTGACAGAAGTGGTAGATAAAGAGGAGATTGTAACTTCAGAAGCTATCGTCCGGGTAAGTGTACTTTCTGAATGATCTAACGATCCAGTTTGAAGAATGAACCTGACCAAATCGTTATAGGATATTAACTCGCATAACGCCACGATTAAATCATTAGATTTCCATTCTTCTTTCATTCTTAAATCAACTTCCGATTCCGACGTAACCGTCAAAGCATTCTTGACACATTTCGATACGTTTTTCAACCCAATTTCAGGAGAAGGATCTCATGTTCAACCCGAAGAACAAGTTGAAATATTATCATTTGGTGATAACGAATTTGAAAACCCTGTTCAACCATTACAAGAAAGGGAAGAAGGAAATCAAGTTAGTTTCACAACTGGTCCAAGAGGTAAATATACACATTGGAAACAAGTTGTTTTCCTTCTTAGAAAACATATTTCACTCGAACCTAATCAACAAATTCAAGGTAGATTCTTTTGTAAGAAATCTCCAACCAATTCTAGAGAGCTGGATGTAGAGATTCATTATAGAGTGATAGATGGTGATGAAGCTTCAGCAGAGGGATCATACGATGTTCAATGTTATAAGGTTAGATAGATGACAAATAGTATATAGCATTCAAAACTTTGTTCATGCACTGCATACTTCTGGATGTGTCTCTAATATGCACTCCCTCGTCGACCTTCGGCCTGTTTGCCACGTCCATCGGTCAATACGTCACCAAAGGTAAATTCAACCATTAGTCGTTCCTTATTTACGATCCCTGTATTTTGTAATCGTTTTAACAATTTCCTAATAATTCTTAAGAAGGGGGTCCCCAATATTTGTAATGAAAACCCCCATGAATCGTAATTGTGCCAGGGGTTTTATTTATACCCTTTCAATGTATTTTAATGATCCCGTGACTTTATACCGGGCCGTTGACCGACTTTACCCATTAGAGCAGAGGAAAACCGTCGATTTGAATTCCTTTACACCCCTAAGTAAATCCCGAATATATGGATACTTGAACTAGCCTTGCTTACGCTTACACCGAGACATCACAAGTCCGTCCATCCATAGACAAAAGGGACGATTGTCAATTAAACCAATTAATGATATCAGACTTTAAAAACCATCTTGCATCTCCTCCTCATCATCATCTGTGTATAGCTATTTCATCGTTGACACAGGTTGGCTTCGCTCCAAAGGACTCTTGATCGGTCCTTGTTGTCACCGTTACATCGGAATCGGATAGCTCCGCGTCGATTTGGCCAAACTCACTTATAGACTGTGGAATTCGCTTTGTCATTTCGCATCGACTTCTGGCAATACCATTCACCTAAATCAAGAACATATGCAAGATTTCAGCAGTATTCATAACTGGTTGTTAGACTTAGATTAAGATTGGGGGGACCATCTCTTTCCTGTTCTCTCTACTCATACTCGTCACACGCTCGATTAGTCATAAACCGCCGTCAAAATGTCGAGATTATTAAGAGGGTTTGGAACGCCGAAACAATCCAACGATAACAAAGTTGGAGGAAGTAATAGCAACAATGTAACTCCAAATGGATCACGTCCTTCACCTACAACAAGAAGAGATTCAGTTTTAGGTGAACCACTTGAATCTCCTGATTTATCCCAATCTCAAAATAATAACAACAGTATAATCACAGCTAGTAATAATAAGGCAATACCTAAAACACCTAAAGAATTAGTAGTTGAAAAAGAAATGTTATTTGGTTTAGAAAATTTTGGAAATACATGTTATTGTAATTCTGTTATTCAGGCTTTATATTCATGTGAAGCATTTAAACAATTCGTAGAATCTTATCCAGATTCGAAACCACCTTTAATGGCATTAGGACCTACACCTTCACAAAAAGATTATAATAAATCAATGTCACCTATTTTATCTACTTTTTCAAATGGATTTAATGGTGGATCTCAACTTTCACCACAAATTTCAAAATCAAATCCATTTGAATCACCTTCTTTAAATACTATCGCTTCTTCACCTAATGTTAATAATAGTTCATCTGGAGAAAAAAAAAGTAGATCATGGACAAGTTTAGGTAGAAGACCTACAAATTCAGGACATGGAATTTCTTCTGCAAATTTACCAACTCTTGGAGGTTTAAAAGAAGAATCTACAAATCAATCACCAATATTAGATGAAAAATATTCAAATTGGAAAGCAATTGAACCTGATCCAAATCAATCACCTCCAAGTGTATTTCAAACTATTCAAACTTTATTTTATCATTTAACACATTCACCACCACATCAACCTTTACCTAAAAAAGAAAATAAAGATTCAAATTCTCAAGCTCAAACTGCATCTTTATTACCTGGTGCACCACCTACACCAATTGAACCTACAACAGATGGATCAAATAAATCACCAACAACCCCTGGTGGTGGTATTAATTCGAATGTACCTCAAGGTCCTCCTTTATTGGCTTCTTTACCACCTCCATCAGCAGCAAGAGGCGGAGGTCCTTGGCAAGCAGGTAAATTAGGTAGAGGTGTAGTAACACCTGAAGATTTATTAAGAACTGTTAAAAGAGAAAATGAAATGTTTAGAGGTATGATGCAACAAGATGCACATGAATTTTTAGGTTGGTTACTTAATCAAATTGCTGAAGAAATTGAACTTTTAGATAAACATTTAAAAGAAGTTAATCAAACTATAAATAAAGGTTCTGGAAAAACTTTTATACAAAGTCTATTTGAAGGTGTTCTGACAAATGAAACTAGATGTTTGAGTTGTGAAACTGTAAGTATGCTTTCATCTTACCATAGACTTTCGTCATTCACATGACTTCGACGATTGCGATGCTGCGGATTGAGCTAATTTTCGTTTTGAATTTTATTTTATAGACATCTGAACGAGACGAACTATTCTTAGATCTTTCGATTGATATAGAACAACATACTTCCGTTACTCATTGTCTCAGACAATTCTCAGCTAGTGAGATGTTATGCCAGAAAAACAAATTCTACTGTGATTCTTGTTGTGGATTGCAAGAAGCTGAGAAGAGGTGAGTTGTACCATACATAGTGAACACCCATGATTCATTACACTCCATCATGCAAATCCCTGCACATCGACCTTTATCTGCTGTGGAAGAATGAGTCGAATGCTGATTTGCTATTGACTACTTGTAGGATGAAAATCAAAAAGCTACCTAACATCCTTGCACTACACTTGAAGCGATTCAAATATCAAGAAACAACAGGAAGATATGCAAAATTATTCTATCGAGTTCCTTTCCCAACTCAGCTTAGATTACCAAACACTACGGACGATATGGAGAATCCAGATAGACTGTATGAACTGTTCTCTGTTGTTGTACATATTGGAAAGTGAGTCGAGACTCTTCTATTTGCCAAACACAACAATTTTAGCTTGTCTCACACGCTGACACGGACATGTGATCTTCTAGTGGTCCTCATCACGGTCATTATGTCACGCTCGTCCGGTCAAAGGGACGATGGATAATGTGTGATGACGAGAATGTCGAACCTATAGACGACGATGATTTGTTCAGGTATTTCGGTGACTACCCTTCGGGAGCCGGATATGTGCTGTTCTATCAAGCTGTGGATATGGATCTAGCAAGTTTAGGATTGAAAGTGCCTGAGCCAAAGACCAAGACTACACAACCTGTCGAAGCTCAAGTGACACAGTCGAGAACGGTACAAGCTCTATCTCAACCTCGAACCGAGTTGAAAGAAGTGAAAGAGCATCAATTGGTTGATTTCTCGGAGGAGCCGACTTCCATCGTCCCAACGGCTGCGGTACAACCGAGTGTACCAGCTCCAGCTCTAGCGCCAATTGAATCACCTAAACAAGTTAAGAAACCACCTCCTCCGCCACCATCTCGAAAATCATCGACATCTATTTCAGGTGGTACAATTACACCTACCGGATCGGATTCAAGAAAGAATTCGATACCGACGCCTAGAAGAGAGTCCGTCAGTACTCCTCCTGTACAGCACATTGTCAATGGGAACGGCTTTATCCAGCCTCAGCGGGAAACTCAGCCTATACCGGATAGGCAATTAGGATTTGACGCTTCACCTTCGACTGTCTCACCTACTCCAACTAGAAGAATATCAGGTGCTACACCTCCCCCTCCACCAATTTCAAGGGGAATAAGTAAATCGATATCTAACGGATCAGTCTTGGCTAATCAAACTCAAGCTCAGAATCAAACTCCGACAAAATCCACTACAGCTTCTTCTAGACCTTCCACGGCAGGATCAACAACATTCAGTGGCTTAGGTGTAAACGTACCTAATTCTTCTGCCGGTTCTAATGCTGAGTCAGTTCAAGGTATACCTAATGGATCATCAACAGCGATGTCATCTAGTATCATTTCAACTTCTACTTCTTCTTCATCAGGAATACCAACTGGAAATTCTTCAAATGTATTAGCTAAACCTATTCCACCTTCTCAAATTCAATCTTCTTCGATAGGAACCGGAACCGGAAATTTACAACCAAGTTCAATGTCATCAAGTATTTCTTCTAATAATTTTAGTGTATTAGGTAGAAAACCTTCTACAACTAATGGAGGATCAATAGGAGGAAGAGATAGAACAATTTCAACTTCAAGTCAAATTTCAAATTCAAGTGGAAATGGAAATGGAAAGGAATATTCAGGTGGAGGTAGTTTAGGTAGAAAATTAAGTGGAATGTCAGGTAAACTTGGTAGATCAGGTAGTATGGCATTTGGAAAATTAGGTATTGGTAAAAATAAAGATAAAGGTGATAGGATAGGAGAATAGGATTTTATGACCAAATAATTAAAAAAAGATAATTATTTAACATATATATATATATGTATACCATTTTTTTATCAAATATTAATACTCTATTTCATGGTTGTATACCTTTTTTTTATTTTAATTTTGATTTAATTTTAAAAGTATATATGATATATAACTTTTTGATATTTTAATGAATTCAATGAAATTGATAAGATATTTTCACTTTACTTTATGAATTCGGGCTTATTGGTTAAAATCAAAAACGTATTCAAATAATTTATTGACCTATTAATCTATTTCATCATGATTAGAGAAATTTTACTATACTATACAGAATGAAATATGCATAATTGAATGATTGGTTTACATAACATGTGATATTTATACAAAGGTATTATGGGTATATATCATTTCAATAATAGAAAATATAATTAGATATAGCTTTAAACTTCATTTTGATGATTATTCTTCAAATTGTCTAAATGATAAAAATTCTCTCGTATTGTCTAATTCATCTCATATTTATGGAGAACAACTGATTTAACTTCTAAACTATCTTTCAAACCTCAAAAAAAAATATTATTGAATACCTTTACCATAAACTTCTAAACATCTTTTTTCAAAAGCTTGTATCATTTTATCAGCAACTTTTGGAAGTACCGCTTGACTTGCTATACGATGTAAAGGATTTGCGAAATTAAAATTAAGATCAATAGTTAAAAGTGTAGGTCCAATATTAGGATCTTCTTTTAGATTTGAATTTGAATCTTTTATTGATTTTAAAGAATTTGATGGATGAGGTGAATTTTGAAATGCAGATTGAAATGACCATCTTGTTATAAGTGATTTAAATAATGGTGTTTGAGATGAAGCTGTTGCCTAAAAGAATTATAAAACTTTTGTTATATATTTTGAAGATATAAATAGATAAAAACACTAACTGTTACACTTTCAAAAGGAATTCCAACAACTTTACTTATATACCTTTCTTCTAATCCACCGAAACCAACTGATAATTCAGCTAAAACTTCAAAAGGTTCTTTACCTGGTTTCCAATTTAAATCTTTACTTTTTGTTTGACCAGAAGAAGATTTCAATAAAACATTAGAAGAATTACAAAATGGTATAAAAGATGAATAAGAAGGTACATTTGAAACTAAAGAATAAAGTTGTATTTGAGAATATCTAAAAAAAATTGAAAACCAAAAAAAAAAAAAGGTAAATATTTAGTTATTTACATATACTTTGAAAAAATAGTTTTTTTCTTTCTAAAACCAAATTTAGTTACTCACGGTAATATTTTTCTTGCATGAAATCTTTGTTCTTCACCATCAACTTCAATTCCACTAATTACACCTGAATCAGAAGTGACTTCTATTGAATTTCCATTAGATTGTGTTCCAGGTACTAAATTTACTAATTTCGTTATATCAGGTAACGAGAAAAATGATCTTTTTTGTATGTTCTGCGTTAACTCTGACTTTGTCATAGATCTACAATTAATTTGAGAAGTTAAAGGTATACGGTTGATTGATATTGACGATATACATTTTTGTTTATTCGAAGATGAAGCTGATCGAACCAAAGATCGAGTAAAAGTTGATGAAGACATTACTAAGACTTGACTGATGGCAGAAACTAATGCGATGCACTACTCTCTTCTATGATGATCAGTCTGTAGTGGCACTAAAACGGAAGCTTGCTTTTATAGTATATGACGATATCGCTCATTAAAGACGAAATAGTCGATGAGAAAAAGTTAGAAAGATGCGATTACGAGTACTGCTCGACAATGTTGATTTTTGCCTCTTTACGGCTTCCTACTTTCACTTTCTCGTAATAGGAAGCCGGTGATTTCCGCTAACTTATGATCGGTCCGATCACACGAATCTGAATGGTGACTTTTACTCAACTCAATATAGCACGAACATATGCATGGATCAATCGTTATATAAAGTATTATCATACATAGAACAATAGTATGATCGGTTGTGTCACCAAAATTTATCGTTCAAAGAATTTGCATATTGTCGATATTTGGGCGTTATTATCCCGATCACGCCTTATTTCGCTTTAGCATCAAGTCGGCTCATCACTTCTCGTCAAAGATACAGCCATATAAACTCAGTCGGATGTGAAGTTTCATCAAGTCTCTAACGTGACGAGGTGTTCATTGAATACGAGAGATCTAGTGACCTCTTCCACCTCTTCGACCTCTCTTACCTCTCCCACCTCCGTGTCCGAAGCCTTGGCCTTTTCCTCCCCGGCCTCTTCCTGGAGGACCATCAAACTCACCATGTCTGTGTACATGGTCGTGTGGGTGATGAGGCGGACGAGGATAAGGGTCTTCATGAGCTCCATAATGCCCTCGCGGAGATGGAGGACCTCTTGGCAATCCTCTTCTTTCGTCCTCATACCTACCTTCTATACCATGAGGATGAGGGGGATACGCATGACCGGGTGGTCCTGGTGGCCTTGAATCATATTCCCTCTCCCTTGGATGGGGTTCCCTAGGTCGATCATGTCCATATTGCCTAGCATACTCAGTATACGGATCATATTCATGTCCCCTCTGCGATGGAGGATGGTGTGGTTGAGGCTGTAGAGCGGCAGTCGTAGGTACTAATTTCTCTAATTTGGAAATTTGCGCTTTGAGAGCTTGAAGGGTTTCAACTACATTATTTGTGTCTATTCCCGCTGCCACCAAAGGATTGGGTACAGGTGACCGATCATGATGGTGATTCACAATTGGCGGTCTTCCATACTCCGGCGTTGGAGCCGAGGGAGGGTGTCGCGCGAATCTAAGAATTATCCATCAATCGTCTAACTGACAGACGACAGTGATGACTTACGGAACGCCTCTATGAGCACTTAGATACCTGCCCTCCATATAATCCTCCGGAGGAAGCCCTCTCTGAGAAAGCCTGGCATGAACGGGCGAGGGGAGCCTTTCGTGTATCTCAGGACGGGTTCTCGGGGGAGGTGGCAGCGGCATTCTTGGATCTCCATACTGCTCATGAGCACCGATGTACTGGTCTCGCCCAGCTTGATGGGGTGATACAGGAGTTCGAGGATCCGGATACTGTCTTGGAGGACTTGGAGGTCTTCCTTGGCCTCTCCTTTCATGTGGAGGTGTATGTCCTCTACTATATGCTCTGGGTGCTGGGCGAGTTGGAGATGGCGATCGCTGTCGATATTTGTGTGGTGGGCCTGGACTCTTAGTACTTATTCGACTGTCAGGGGTTCGTAAATACGAGATCGCATACAGCAAGGCAGAGAAGAGGTTGGAAAGGTTGAAACCAACACAATCATAAGTTGAAAACTTCTAACATCTTTTACGATCACACAGATCGAAACGACTCACTCAGCTAATCGTTGGCCATCGTATCCCCTCGATCTATCGAATTCATTTCGCTCTCTTTCTTTACCACGCGAGTCTGACGACAATGCTGCTCTAGAAGGCGGGGATCCGGAATCTCTACCCATCGGATGTGGTCCATTTCCAGACCGTAAGAATCTTGAAGAAACAAAATTAGTATCACTGGGCTTATAATCCGGTTCAACGGATCCAGCGGATCCAGTTGAGACTTCTCGTCTGGTGAATCTAGGATCATTCGGATGAGGAGGTTGGAATTTTGCTGAATTTGAATTCCTCTCAGAGCTTGATCCTGCTCTTGTAGTACTATGAGAAGCAACGGGAGACTTCTGCAATTTATCTTGATTCCTTTCATTCCAAGGTGGATTTGCTGGTAAAGTAGGATATCTCCTTTGATCTGAAGTTTGCAGTTGGCCTTGGATTCCTGAATCTCCTCTTGATCGTTTGGAAAAATTCATTTCCTCTGATGGAGCTTTGCTATCATTATGAGCAATTCGCTTGGATCCGCTTGTAGGTGATCGACTTTGACTTTGAGCAGAACGTAATTTCAATTGTTCTTTTAACGCCTTTTCTCTATCACTCAGTATGAAGTCATTCTCCCCAACTGTTGAAGTTGAGGTAATAGGATTATTTTCCTTTTTAATTTGTTGCTGTTGTAGTATGAAAGATTCGGCCATTTTAGCCAATTTACCAGGATTCATTTCTGTTTCTTCAATATTAATATTGGGCGAGCTAATATTAGCAGCTTTGCTATTATTCCTAGTAGCTTCTACTTCAGCTTTGAATTGTCGTAATTTCTCAAGAGAGCTGAGTGATCGAGGAGCAGTGATTGTATTAGGTGGACTGTTCGTCTTTTGCGATTTCTCCTGGACTGAAGATGTTGATACTGAGGATGAAGATGACATGACTTGTGGTGGATCAATAGAGTTTGACACAGTTGAATTTGATGTTAAACTAGGTGTCGGTAAATGAGAGTGTAATGCAGAATCAGGAATTTGTTGATCATCGAAATTTATCAATTTAGGCGTACTTTGATGAGACGCCATAGATTGAATGGCTGGGTGGCCATTACTTAAAAGGTTGACTGAATTTGTTAACAGATCGGTATCTTTGCTAAATGACAAAATGCTCTGATCTCTTCCGGTAGGATCAGATATTACTGAAGAAACAATGGCCTGTTGTTCCATATTTGCCTTTAACTCTATCGTAGCGATTTATCTATGTATTCATAATTCTAATGCTAGTGATGTTGAGTGTAGTTGTACGTTAATGAAATGGCCTAGATCGCATATGAGATCCAACTTTACTTCAAGTGGATGGACGGATTAATCACGTTATGATTTAATTGCCCCATTTATCTGCTATACGTTTTTAGGCGATGCAAGTAAATGGACTATCCACCAGCTTTATATGTAGTGACACGGTGCGTCTTTGTAATACAAGGTCGTTGGTCCTCTTGTCTCCTGATTAAGGGGTATCAATCTTTCCTCTTTCCTCTTTTCTCCTTTCTCGTTGAACTCCAACGGAGAGAAATTGAACGTTTCACTCGAAACGCCTCAAAGGATCTCAAATTCCCTAAGGAATTTTTCTTGATATAAGATGATAGGAAGACCCCGTATGAAGGAGTATCCTTTCTTTATGAAGTATGACAATCTATGATGTTAAGATAGAACAATGATGACTCACGATGAATGATCTAAGCATTTCAATTAATGTTATATGAAGGAAATTCTGATGCATTCGCGTCCGTTCGAGGTTAAATCGAATCAATGTCGGAATCAATTTTATTTATCTTATCATGAAATATAATCTACATTTGTGCATAAATTATTCACATGCATGAGTCCTGCAGTTAACGCATATGATAAGCGATGAGCAACTTGATGATAAAGAGCTGTCAAGGTTTAGATATGATTGATGATGCATTGCATTTATCAACATAAGCAATCAATACTATTAAGCTACAATATTGGATGACTCCTATTTTACGATTTATTACAATTACAGAATTATATATTTGATATATCTTCAAATAGTGTAATGCAGGGTATATGAACAAATGCGATGTATTATACAAAGGTGATCGACTTGACTTCCGTTTCTATCCTTATTCCAAGTATCCCCTTATTCTTCTAATCCTCTATAACTATCTTGTGAACACCAAGGTCTATTCCGTAATGAGTGATGTCAGCTCTCTCTTCAACTTGACTATGAATAAAATCCTCGACTCAAGGAACTTACGGTCTATAAGCACCATTTCCACCACTCCAATATGATCTACATCTCATCGAAAATCCATATGGGACTACACAAGAAACACAGATCAACAATCTATTAACAATCAAAAATTTCAAACTTCACTCACATTCGTATCCTCTTGAACCAGCTCGATGATGATCAGCCATTTTTAAAAGATGACTAACTTTATTAGTAGTAGTCATATGTTGTCTTGCCCATATAAACCCATCCATAGCCATTTGTTGTAATAATTCATCATTATCAAGATAATATTGTAAAACTTCATTAATCTTTTCAATATTCCAAGTCGATTTAAGTGGAATTACGAATTTTGAAAGGGCTTCTTCATGTTCTGTTGGTAAGTCCGAAGCTACTACGCAGCCTGATAAAAATGCTTGAGCGTACTATTTTCAAAAATTTCAGTCAGCCATTGAACCTTCTATTAAGTGAGATGTCAATAGAAACGGCAATTCACCTTTCTGATCATTTTCCTTTCCAAAGATGCATCGAACACGCATATTTTACTTGTTCTCATTCCATTTGCGAAATCTTCTCGTAGCTTGAGATGAGTTTCATAGTATTCATGATTGATTTGGTAAGTCTCTAAAGGTTGTTCACGAGCTTGAGGCGGGACAGATACAGTATAACCAGGATGAGGATGTCTAGTGACAATTTGATCGCCTGGAAGGTTTGGCTGATTCTCATAACTCCTAATAGAATCGGTCACGGTCGTTCTAATTGGGTAAACTACAATATGCTATCGTCAGTAAGTTATTGATCCAAGCAAGCATTGAAGACAACTCACAACTACCATCATATCCGAACACCTTTGCTTTGGCGGTCTTCTCATTCCATGGTACGGGATAAAAATCCCATTCATTTCCCTATGACCGGGCGTAGATTCAGCATAACTTTCATGGTACACTGACGGAAGTCGTATCCAACACAAACGGACGTACAGTATCAGGAGAATGTCCGAATAAACCCATTTCCCAACCGGGATATTTGGCTTTCACCTTATCATAGTCAAACAGTTCTAATAATTCAAAAGCATATTTCGATACCGTTATATTGTTTGCATGCGGATACCATTCGTAAGAACATCGAAGTTCATGACAATCTCCCAGTTGTCTATGTCATCTTCATAAGTTTCATAATCTATGGTGAAAAACAATAGTTGCACTTACTGTATAAGCAATGCTCCACAATCTAAAGCATCCACATGGGGATCATTTTCCTTGAAGATATTTCTATTGTATTGTATTTTAGCCTGTGGTAAACATCGGCATGCTAAGACAAGGTCACCTACGAGATAGTGAAAACAATATCAAATTTAACATCATTATTACATTCTTCCATTACTTCAACTTTCCAATCGGGTTTGGTCCATTCTTCTATTTCATCCTCATGTGGTTCTGCCAAAGTCTGATCCACGAAATAAGATGTAGGTTTCAGCCAACCAGTTTTCTTCTTCTTCTCATTCTCTACCTTCTTCATCTCCTGCTTTTCTATGAATTCCTTTTTTGAATTTTCTAATTGCGCTATACGATGTGCCCTTTTCCGTATGTTGGCTGAAAGCGGTATTGACCTATCATATCCTTCCCATCCTGGTCCCCAAACATCTACTATGAGATGAGGATGTCGTAGAGCCGCATCTACAATCTCATATGTATGAGTATTCATTCTTTCAAGGTAATCTTTATAGTCTGAAAATAAGCCAATAGTCAGTAATCTAAGGTAGGAGGATTGATCAAAGCTACACCTAAAAAAAACACTATAACCTACCAGTCAAAAACATGAACCTTCTTTTCTCTTGTCCAACTGCTAATGGTATTGGAGAATGATCAAATGGACTTTTTCCTACAATATCAGGATTTCCCCACCAATTAGGCCATTTATTTTCAACTTCTAATTTTAATAATTCTTCATCTTTAGGTCCCCAAATATCTTCTTCTTTTTCTAAATTTACAAAATTCCTCTTTTTATTATTTCTATCATTTAATAATTCTAATCTTTTTTTAAATTCATAATCTTTTCTAAAATTTATTAAATTAGATTCATGATAATTTTGATTTCTAATATCCCATTCATCTAATTTTATATTTTTTAACCATAATTCTTCTCTTTTTTTATGAGATTTGATTTCAATCACTAATAATAAACATACAATTATTATAGTGATAGTTAATATCATTTGAGTTGATTTACGCCTTGCAAGATGTATAAATGGTAATGAAGATCTTCTACGTGGTTTCAATGTATTTAAAATATTAATTGTAGATGTTGTTGATGTTGAATCGAAAAATGATCGTTTTCTTTTTGAATTACCTATGATTAATTTATCAGGAAAATAAGTTGAAGAAACCTCTTTATATGTAGGTAGAATAGGTTCATCTTGATTAAAAGAAGATTGTGAAGTTATAGATTCTTCTGTTGAATTAGATGAACTAGATGAAGATCTACGAGATGAAGATGATGAAATTTGTTTTGTTAATTCATATGATTGTGATGATAGTGAATTAAATATTGGAGTTGAAGTTGAACTTGTATTATTTGAATTTGAAGATGAGCTGGAAGTTGCTTTGCTATATGATGATGATGGTGGATAAGAATAAATATCGAACGAATCTATCGTTGATTTTGGTGATATTTGTCTATTGGACATGTCACCGAAATGTGTTGAGCCGCTATCTTCGTTGATGTGGTATAAGACTGCATTCACGAATAATCGTAAATAATGATGTATTGAGGTGATAGTAACATACGTTATATGTATGTGTGAACAAGGTTGATTATGATGATCCCTAAGCTCGAGTGATTGATGGTATGTGCACTCTCGTCTTGATTCTTGTCTTGGCGTCTAGGATCTATTATAGCGAATTTTTCTTAAGTGTGTATTTCGCCGCAGTGACTTGAATGTCGTTTTCGACCGTGTATTATCGCAGTATTAAATGCAAGCGCACAATTCGGGGAGGAGTTATTGAAGTAAAGTAAGCAAAAGATGGAATATATGTATAGATAAATATATGTGAATATGATGAATGAATGTGATGTACAGTAGATGTGCAAAGTAGAAAAGAAGTAAATAAGCTTGTCTTTATTAAGTTAGAAGATTATCTGAAACGAAATCACAGCATTCTTTTTTTTGATGATTAGCTCGTAGCCAAGAAATTCGGATATCCGCTTCTTTTGTCATTTCTTCGTTTAAACATTTTTTTTTGTTTATGATACTTTAAAGGTAGAAAAGGAGAGGAGATGTTAGTTTTGAAATTTCCCGAAATATCTTCAAAACCCTTTTGCCAAGACTTTTACATCGTTTTCGTAAAAATACCAACCCTTAATTGCGTAACTCAAAGAATAGTGTGAACCTTTTATCACCTTACAAGTTAAATTCTCATACACACGATATAATCTACTATTCAAAGATAGAGAAGAAGAATATCACTTCTGAGATGTCATCCATTCACTTATCTATGATTTCATATATGTATCAAGAATATTCAGTGAGGTTGAATTGGTTTTTATCCCAAAGTAAAAAAGTCCTCTTTTCTCGGGATTCATTTATCATGACGGTTCAAGGCTTTTCGGCTTTTCTTTGACTCGCGTGACGCGCTTACTTAATTTTAATTCTCCGCGGAAATTTAAGCATAGCAAACGTCAGTCGTGTGAGCGATACGGTACATAAACAACAACAACAACAACAGATGAGTGTTACTCTACATATATCATACATAAATTACAGTTGTTTCATACAGAAAAGAGACATCCACAATTCGAGGTGAAGGGTTACTGAGATCTTACATGACAAGTCGTACACGAACATGAAAATGCATATATCAAAATGTCAAGTTCATATGCACGATATTGAATATCCAAAAAAAACATCCACTATAACAAAATACAACAAAAACACAAATTATCCAAGTAATCAAAAATCCGAGATAAATTGATTTATTTATCTACATATGAGGAAATCCATAAGAAGTTCTTGAATCAGGATTTCTTTTCATATTTGGTCTTTTAAATTGAGTATTAAAAGAAATTAATCCAATGTTTTTGCTAATTTCACTAATATCAGATTCAGGTTGACTTATATATGAAATTGGTCTATCATTTTTAATTCTTTTAATATTATTATTACCTTGTATTATAGAATTATCAATTTGATCAACATCACTTGAATTTATAGTTTCAATTGAATTTTCTCTTGAATTTCTATTATTCTGTATTTCACCAACACTTTTATCTTCAGATGAATTTTTCTTAGTTGTATTTAATCGATGTATTCTTTTTCTTCTTGCTTTAATTATACCTTCATTCGATCCTGGTCTATTTATTAAATTATTTCCACCTCTTGATAAATTGAAACCATTTGATCCTATTCCCATACCCATAGTACTTGATGTTAAACTTGTATTTGATCTACCTAAATAAGGAAAAGATCTAACTGCAATATGTTCATGACCTCTCGCATAAGGTGAGAGAGTATGTGCAGAATGAGAAAGAGTAGCTAATTGACTGACTGAATTGTTTAATGGTAAAGTTATACCTCCTGGACCAATATTACGAGGTGGAAAAGAAGTTCCTGGACTTGTTCCACTTATACTTGAATTTCTATTTCTTATTAATGGTTTGGGTCCTTGATTTATTGTTACAGGTTTAGATTTACTTGAAGGTATACTTGATGTTGGATTTGTAGATAAAGTATTTGACCTTGAAGGTCCACTTGTATTCCATGAAGGAGTACCAGAAGAATCACCAGTATTGGATTGTCTACGTGATAAAGATAATGAATTTCGCTGTACGGTTTGTCTGTACGCAGGAGGTGGTATTGCGTTGAAAGATTCTGAACGTGGAATGTTGAAATTACCTTGAGCAGCAGAAGAGAGGAAGACGTCAGATCGAGATGTTACCATTCTACGTAGACTTGATGGTCCTGCTTGGGATAAAGTCGGGGACATAAGCCCAATTCCTGTGACAGAAGGGGTGAATGGTCTCATCCGAAGACTCTACAAACACACATGCGAATATTAGCCGAAGTATTCATTTTATCGAAGGTTACGGGTCGTGGCCAACACTTACTCCTACTGTAGATGAAGCACCTCCTGTTGAGCTGGCTCTAGCTGTCACGCTACCACCGCCTGTAGCTGTGCCAGCCGGACTGGGCATCGCTCCGCCCCCTCCTCCAGCTTCCGATGGCGCCCTAATCAGTGACTGAGAATGGTAAACTCTAGGCCTAGTTATAAGTCCTCCACCGACAGCCGGGAAAGTTTCCCATTCTACCTGTTCGCTTTGATCATTCCCATATCCGGATCCAACTCTAGATCCGGCAGCGGATATTAACGATTGTCTTCGTGATTTTCTCGGTATTGATCGGAGAGCATCATCCATTTCAACCATATCGAATGACCGTATTTCATCTTCATCTTCCTCTTCATCATAGAATTCATCACTTTGATATTCTTCACCATCATCGTCTTGTTGTAAAGGCATTGACATAAGGGATCCTAATCCTCTATTTCCACCTTCTCTAGATTTTTCCCAAAGTCTACCAAACGCTTCGTATCCACTATGTGTAGGTACACCTTCAGGTCTAAGTCCATATGTAGGATCATAATCTTCTATATCTGGGAAAGTAGTATAGCTGGTAGGTGATTCTGAAATGGAATTTCCACTTGTACTTGGTCTTCTATTTCTCATTGACCTTGCTAAAGCTTGTTTACGAGGAGTATTGAATTTTTCTGGATTTGATGGATGAGGTGGAAATATTAAAGGTTCAGCATAAGGATTTTGATCATCGATTTCATCTTCTTCCCTTTCCCTTTCATCTTCAGGTATAGTTTCATTAACTCCAATGTCCCTATAAGGAGTTTCAACTTTTCCTCCAACACCTGTACCGTGAAACCATCTTTGACTTAATCTATGAATAATTCCAGGTAAATCTTCTCTAAACATTTCTCTCAATTGTCCTTCTATTTCTTGTTGTAAATATCCTCTTATAACTTCAATTGAATCAAAAGTTGAAGAAACATCTACATTTTGTAAAGGATCATTTTTAAAAACTAAAGTTATACCTTTTGAAGCTGATACAACTAAAATTAAAATTGCTCGAAGATGTAATTTCGATAATCTTAAAGTCATAGGTACCAAGAGTGGTTGAGATGCTAATAAAGGTGTCGATAAAGGTAACGTTGATGATGATGATAAATTAGGATTATGTGATAATGGATTTGCTTGAACTCTACATCTAACTTCTAACCAAGCATCTCCTGAATATCCTAATCTCAAAATACCACGAAATCGATCTAAAGATAAATCTCCTATTTCCAGCAAAGTCAAAGTCGGGGGCTGAAAGGGCAATTATGAGCTGCATGGAGCATGATGTTGGATACTATAGCTCACCTCTTTACCCATACTTAATTCAACGACTTCGATCCTACCTTGTATTACAGGCGGTTTATTTCCCTAACAACGGGTCAAAATTAGCTTACATATATAACGAAACTATTCGATTGACATACCTTGTTCAGAGCTCCCTCTAGCATAGCTTTCGCATCTTCATGGAATGCAGGCGAGAAAGCCGTCGACCAAGAAGGAAAAACGAATGACATCTTGATCTGCTAATCAGCCAGTTCGCATCCGCAGATCCAATCGCGAACAATAAATCGCAAAGTTTCTTCGCACGGTTGTTGACTTAATTTGCGTGCTTCGAAAGGCTATATCGAAGTCATCTTGACGTTTGAGTGTTACTAAGTCTTTGAATCTTGTGTAGCTCAATCTGCTAGAGGGTTCGTTCGAGCTCAAGAGATCTAAGCAGGATCGCACAATTCGCTAAGTTGTCAATTATTTATAGAAAACAAATAATCTTTTCGCCTCAAGATTAAGTGCATTCCGCGTCAGAAGCACGGCATAAAAGGGAATAAGGTACGATTGACTACCGTGTGAAAGTTGAAAGTGTTAATTAGATGTGTACGTAATAGCGAGATACCACCTGTTTATCAGTCAATTAACAATAATTTAGTATTGAAGTATTGTCTGTGTATATGACATTGCTGGTATATAATTGTTTCATTCCCTTCTTTCCTTTTCTCATTTATTTGATCATCACTATCCCTCTTATCCGATAACACAAACACACAAATCATCAAATTGATTCTCAATCTCACCACGACTTTTCCCTGTCATGGTTGATACTGATACGATCTCGCAAGATGCCAAATTGGGTGACCGATAATTCAACTTCAAATACAAATCAAAATCAAAATCTCGAGACTGACATGGCGAATTCCTCTTCTCTACCCACCTCAAATGTTGCCGCTCCCCCTCACCTTATCGTCGACAAAGCAGGCCCTTCCGTCACTTTGAGTACCTCGATGGACAAGGCTGAAGCGCTAAAGTCGAATGAACATTCAGTAGCTCAAGGTTTGATTGAATCTTCCAAGGACTCGTAAGTTCTTTCTCGGCTATTAACATTCCAGCCGGTTTTCATTCTTCTCTATTCATCACATTTTTCATCAGTCACAGGAATGTGATCATCAGAGCCAGCTAACGGACATCAACTCGCATCACTAGGCCAATCATCCTCTCCCCTGATACTCCTCCGGAATCAGCCGTGCCGCAAATGCCGACGGCCCTTCCTGTACCGGACCAACCTCAGAACGCAGCTCATACTTTAACATCGTTGAATAATCCAAATGACCATACATCCCAACAACCTGCGAATGGGCCCCTGCCTATCGTGAGTGATAGCCAAGAGAAATCTCATTGCCTAACGGATTTTATTTAAAGCAGAATCAGCCTGTTCCCATGAGATCAGTAAGTACAAGTATACTGCCCAACGGCACTCAGCCATACTCTAATCCATCCTCAATCATCAATTCATCGGTCATCAACGAATCGCCTGCTGTCCCGACAAATCAGCTTGCTGTCGGTTCCATAGCCGTATCTAATCCCACCACGCCTGCCACTCGTCTTTCACCAGCTATACCGTACAGCTTTCAATCTCGAGATCGTTCAACGGTCACATTCTCTATCGCTCCGGAGTATGCTCAGAGGACATTCTGCTTCACAAAAGACAACCATTTTCGGGAGCTCACCACTTTAGACATTCTCACCTTGTCGGCCTCTGCCCTCACCGCAACGGATTTGGAAAGAGCAATCAAGAAACCTAGTTATTTGATTGAGCTAGGGAAATCACTGGTCGATGGATATTTTAAGAGATCATCAAGCCGCCATGAACAGCAGCAACAGCCAAGCACGAGGACGCATCAATCGAGCCAGAATCGGCAAATTCAAGCTGGCCCCTCTCGTCCGACCTCTTCGGTGTCTAGCAATGGTTATTCTTACAATCCACAGCACAATCCGTTACAGACCCACCATTCGATTGAGAGTGTGCAACAACAGCAGAATCGCAGTCGACCAGCAAGCCGACAAAGTGTCACCAGTATATCTAGGATGAACCCTGAGGCTACTCCTTTACATAGCCCTGGTGTCGATTCACCGAAGACTATTCAGCCGCCAGAAGTGCGGGCGATTCAGCAGGAATTCGTGAGGGATCTGCAAGGGGTAGAGCAGATGTTCGGACTAGCATGGTGAGTTTACTGTCTGGCTCGTGACTTGTTCAATACCTTGCGACAACGTGTATTGACTGAATAACAACCGACTTACAGGGAACGGCTGAAAACCGCTTCCGAATCTGCATTTGACAAGATGGGCAATACTTACGGTAATTTCTCCAGATCTACGGAACAACTAGAACATCTGAAATCTCAACTAGCTGAGGGAGAGAAAAAGCTGATATCTTCACAAACGACGGTTCTACGACTGACTGAAAGTGAGACTGCCGCTCGAACGGAACTGCAGAACACAAAGAGGAAACTGGAGGAGGAGATAGAAGGGAGAAAGAGAGAGCAAGGTCCCGACGGCCCAAGACAGAAAGTCATTGCGGACCTGCAAAAAGTCATTGCAGACCATAAACGGCTTCAGGCCGAGCTTCAAGAGCTTCAAAAGACTCTAAATGCAGAAACTGCGGAGAAGAATAAAGCACAGGCTATAAACAGATCATTAGGAGCCCAATTGGGTCAATGTGCCACCGAATTGCAACGAGTCAAGACTCAGCAAGCTGCAGATTTTTCTCTGCTTACAGCAAAGAATGAAAAGATACTATCTTTGGAAAAAGAGCACGGTGCCAAGATCAACCAGCTGACGAACAAATACTTCAGCGAGGTAGACAAACTGAAAAAGGAAATAGCGGAAACGTCAAGGCCCATCTTCGGAGCACACTCTACCAATAGTCCGAAAACTCCTAAATCACCTGCCGATCCTGCTGCGGAATCGGCTAAACTCCGTTCGCTACTGAAAGCCAAGAACGAGAAATTTGCAGAGTTGCAGGAAAGACACGATGAAGAGCTCACAGAATTGAAAACGCGATTAGGCAAGGATCCGAAAGAGTGGGAGAAGGAAATTAAGGAGAAGCTTAACGCTCAACACTCTTCGGCTATCGGACGTCTGGAAAAGAAAGTCAACGAGCTGCAAGCTGAGAAATCACAGGCTGTTGCAATTCCGCCTACACCTGTACCGGACGAGCAAATCGTACTGGCGCTCACGAAGATCTTAAATTGGTGCGAGAGTCTACAAAAGAGTTTGGTTCGGTCAACTACAAATAATATTGATGATCCCTCTTCGGCAACGTCGAGTCCTGTCTTACCTTCCCTTGCTCCACCCTTTGATCACGGCACTAACAATGAAACAAGTCAGTCAAGAGCTCTGCTTGATCGCGCCAACGACTTCATTCGAGATATGAAGAATACTGCTGCAACAATGTTGTCGAGAAATAAGGATCGAGAAGAAAAAGTCAAGAAGTTGCAAGGTCAAGTCGAATTGCTCAAAGTGCAACTCAATGCGGCACAATCTGATCTTCCAGCTCTGAGAGATCCTGGAACAGCTGAAGAAACGAATGATCTTAAAGTGGCATTTGGAAAAATCATCGCTTGGGGCGAGAACATCCAAACTCTAATGGGTAAAACGATTGAACAACCTCAGACCGATATCAAGCCTCTAGAAAGAGCCGACAAGTTCCAAAGAGAAATGCATGAGGTCTTCGAGGAGATGCAGATCAAGAACAAAGAGCAGAAGCAATCTGCAGGTTCGGATGATAAGCAGATCAAAGAACTGGAAGATAAACTTCAAGAAAAGGAAAAATACCTTCAAGCTAATCTGCAAGCGTTGTTAGCTAAGTCTACACAATACGATGAGACTGTCAATGAGCTCACACTTACTTCGCGCTTTTTGGAGAGTGTCAAGAGTTCACTAAAAGAGACTGAAAACGAATTGAAGGATACAGAACAAGCGTTGGAAGAAGCTCAGACTGGGTTGAAGGACGTGAAAGCCAGATTAGGAGAAGCCGAGAAAGAGATTAAGGCCAAAGAGGAAGAGATAAAGAAAAAGGATGACGAATTGAAGATCAAAGGCGAAGAGTTGAAAAATAAAGAAAAAGAATTGATTCAAATGGCGGAGGACCTGAAGAATATGGAAGAACGATTGAGGAAGAAAGAGGAAGAGCTACAAGAGAAAGATAAATATTGGCAGACGATGTTAGAGGAGGCTCGGACTGAAGCCGTACTAGATGTCGATATCGGTGGCAAGGAATCTGCGAAACAGTTGGCTGAGATGTTGGAGGCAAAAGACAAGCTTATGAAAGAGATGAATGGCCTTCAAATGGATAACAAGAAATTGTTGGTCCAGATTGAAGAGCAACAGGAGAAAATCGATCAACTTCAGAAAGACATGGAGAACGAGCAGAATAACGTTGATACTGCGGAAGAAGCATTGAGGGAGGCGATGGACAGGCAATTCAAGCAAAGAGAGGAATACGTCGAATCCGAGATTCAATTGAAAGAAGCCAAAGACCAACGGAACAAGCTCAAAGAGCAAGTCCAGAAATTGCAAGAGGTGAGTTTCACATACTTTCGATATCCGGTCAAGTACTGACCACTTGCCTTGAATCTAAAGGAGTTGAAGCTCTCTAAGAAGTCTGTTCCGCCCAACACACCGGGCATGGTGAGTTACAATGTATAACCGGTCTGTACAAGGATACTAACTCCCATCGCCCAGTCTGGCCAGAAAATCGAACCAACCCAGATCGGGAATGCAGTACTCGATACCGCCAGTGAAAACAGGAAGCAAATGGACCAATCAGCCAGCACGAATGGAAACGGTAAAAGACCTATATCCCGCTTATACAGCTCTTCTCCTAAAATTTCCGCTTCCCGATCGTCTTCTCCTGATATTCAAATTATGGCATCAAAGCAATCACAAACGCCCTCTCAACCGCCGCCCACGTCTTCCCAGCACCCACCTAGGAATCTCTCCAATACTCCTTTGTTTCTTCCGAACGACGAGGACGACGATCGCTCATTCAGTCAAACTCCGGTCACACCGGGTGTTTCTGTGAGCGTACAAAGACCCAAGAAGAAGAAAAGAGTAATCGATGATTCAGATGGTAAGTGGTTGTGATGAGATTCGGTTCATCTAGGTCGGAAATGAACGCTGATATTTCTAGATGCGCCGCCAGACCAAGGAACCCCAGCACCAGTAGTTTCAATATCCCAAGCACCGTCTATCACCCATTCTAGAGCAGGTTCAGTTCAACCTACACACTCTTTTGAACCTGTATCAAAAGAATGGTTAAAGAAAAATATAAATCTTTGCATTCATAAAAAGGATGACAGAGTAAGATGCAAATTGTGCTTGTAAGTGTAATATCGATGATAATCGATGCTTCCATATATACTGATGACTTGAAATTCTGATTAGCGTGAATGAAAAGAAAGCTGCTGGTTCTAAAGGTCTGAGTATGAAAGTTGAACAAATTAAACCTCTTCCACTTGGAATGACAGATTCGGAAATGTTCGAACATTTTTATTCTCATGGCGAGACTTTGCGAAGGTTGAAAGATAAGAGAATTAGAGAAGGTAAAGAACGAGCTTCGCCTGAGCTTTGAACGTGATATCGAGCTATTACCTGGAGTAATGGTGGAAGAAGAGAAGTACGTCGGGGATACGGAATTCATTATTTTTTACAATCATGATGTCTTCGAAATCGATATTCCGATGCTTACCAGTGATACCTATTCATATTATGAAATAACGATAATGAGATATATATCGCATATAATTAGATTCGGTTGTTGTAAATATGCATAGCATGAGTTGGTAACACATCGTCACGATTCTCAAACACAATTGAATGACATGAATGAAAAGAAGATTTGCGAAGATAAAGAAACTCCTAGCTAATTGAACATCTAACCAATAAGTTATTCGTACCTCTGAGTAAATCTCCCAAAAATTTATTAACGGGGTTAAGCGAAAACTTTTTTTCTACTAAGTTGATCTTCAGGTAATTCTTCTCTAATTCTCTTTTGTCTTTGATCTCTTTCAATTTCATTTTGTTTTCTAATTTTATATTTTTGACCTGCATCTCTTTTAATACTTGCTCTTGTTGCTGCAGGAGAAATAAATTCAGGATTTGAATATAAAGTTGAACCACCAAAAGAACCTTCAAAAATTCTAATAGGATTTAAAACAAATCTAGGTCCAATTTCAACTAAAGAAGGAATTGGTGGACCAGTTGGAGTTAAAGGATCTTTTTCAATTATTTGAAAATTTCTAAACCAAATTTTATTATCTAATAAAGAAAATAATAAAATATGATCAATAAATGGTTTTAATCTTCTTGAAGTTTTTGGTACACTAAAAGTCTAAATTTCGTTCACAAAAAAAAAAGTTAGTATTTTATTTAATTTTTTTTTTATTAAAAAAAAAAATATTTCTTCAAACTTGATTATAAAAACCATTCAAACTTACATGAGTTAAAACTTCTTTAAGTAATTTTGTATGTTCTTCATTATCCCAACTTCCATCAAAACTAACTAAACCTCTTGAACCTTTTAAACAATTTCCAGTCATTTTTAATTCATCCATTGTATGTATATTTTGAACATGACATTTTATTGAAGGTCCATTAGGTGATCTTGATAACCAAAGATATAAATCTTCATGTCTTCTAGCTTCAAAATACAATGTATTTGAACATGAATGTAAATCTGCAAGTTCATTGATTAAATGTAAAGACGATTTTGTATCGAGTTTGGAATCTATGCAAAGGTTTTTCGAAATATGTTAATAATAATACCAAAACAAACAAAAAGGAATATAATAAAACTCACCCTTCTTAGTGTGTGGTAATAATACTTCCAAATCTCTCATAAGATGTCTCATACGTTGTGTAACACCTCTTGAACATAATAATAATGTTTTATCTTTTCTAGGTTTATAAGTTTTCTCTTCACTTGGTCCGGCAGTTGCATTATCTTTCGATTTCTTATTTTTACCTTTTTGAATTTCAGTAGCGTTTTTAAGTAGAGTAGCCATTGTTAATTGATTTATTCAGTAATCAATGAATTATGGTAAAATAAGGATATATAGTGAATTTGATAGTCAAAACATACTTTTGAAAATAATCTTTCAACGAATATAGACCGGTTGAAATATTTAAGGTACCGCTAATTATATGGGCAACGTAAATACATTAACACCTTTCCGATGGAAATGTTCAACTTGACTCTTTCGAAGTTGCTGCTGCATAGATATTTCTGAAATTGATGCATATTGATGGTCTATATAATAAATCATTATACTTGTTGAAATTGCGATTCGCACTCAATCATAGCTCAGCACGCTACTAGCTTCTCAACCACCATGCCATCTCGTCGTAGTGCTGGAAAATCACTTTTCGCTTCTTTACCTATCGAACTCAAACACTCACTTCGATCACAATCATTCGACAAGCCAGAAGAAGTTCGTATAAAAGCTGAACAGATCTTACAAATACCTTCGAGCGGATTCTTGAACACTCAACCTCAATCTGATGATGAAGATCAAGAGGAACGAGAAACTATCAATGGAGGTGGTTCGAGTCATACCAATCTAGTCGTATCAAATAATCAATCCGCATCTTCAAGCTCTATAGTCAAATCAAGAAAAATAGAACCATTATTACCCAAATATGATCTTGATCAAATAGCTAATATTGGACAAAATACACATAAAAAGAGGAAAAAAGGTAAACAACCTTTAAAGAATCCTTTAAATCCATATTTAGGACATGCATGGGATTGTACGGGATTGGTCAAAAGATATACGGATTATACAGATGTACCAAAAGATCTTATCAAATGTGAGTTTAACGCCGTTTTATCAATTCAGTACGGTTGTCTTAGGAACTTGGTTGACCTTCAAGGCTTAATTACCAGACTATGCTCAACGACGATTATATTTCCCATTATATGATCAATTACCATTACTTTTAGATCATACAGGATGGTTTTCAATAACTCCTCAACCTATTGCAAAACATATTGCTCAAAGATGTAAATGTGATTTAATTATAGATGCTTTTTGTGGTGTAGGTGGAAATACAATTGAATTTGCAAAAACATGTGAAAGAGGTAAATCTTTTGTTTTTCCTTTACAAGTTGAAAATTGTAGAAATTAACGAAAATATTTTATTCAGTCATAGCTATAGATAATGATTTGATTAGATTGAAAATTGCAAGGCATAATGCATTACATCACGGAGTTGCAGATCGTATAGAATTTATACATGGTGATTTTATTAATTTCGTAAAGGCTTTAAGTAAAACCAATAAAGTAAAGCAAGAAATCGTTGATGTAGTTTTCCTATCGCCGCCTTGGGGTAAGTTATAGCGAAAATCACTCATCCAAACCGATTATCCTGCACATCCATCTTATCTGATATGAAAGTGAAACTGACACATTATATAATACAGGAGGCATAGATTATCTCAATACCCCTTCTACCACATATCCACTTTCATCAATCCTTCCTATACCAGGTGACGAATTATTCGACCTGACAACAACACTTACTCCAAATATAGCATATTATTTACCTCGAAATACAGATTTGAAACAACTCTCAGCGTTAGCAAAGACAATAGAAGGAAATGGGGATAAGCCGGATAATACTAATACTGAACGTAATAGGGAATGGGTAGAAATCGAAGAAGAATGGGTAGGAGAGAAATTAAAAGCTATTACTGCTTACTTTGGAGGACTCGTTGCGGATGAATAGAAAAGTTGAGACACTATGATAAGATTTGTATGATGACTTTGATGATTTTGTACGAATTTTTTAATGATATCTTATATATAATGCAAGGTATATTATTTTGGTCAATTTCGATAATTCACCTGAAGTATTGGTGTAATTGATTACCAATTTTGAATCACCTATCCCGTTCTTTCTGTTTGATCAAGTAGGTCTCAAATCACCTAAAGGCTTTCCATCTTTCCATAAACCTACACTAATACCTTTAATACTAATCGTACGACGAATTTCAATTTCATTACCTAATATTCCATTTGATAAAGCTTTATTCCACCATAAACTATTTACTTGAATGTCATCATATTCATCCTTAGTTTCTGAATAATTCTTTTGACCTTGATTATCATCATCTTTAAATTCATTTTCAATTTTTCCACCAGGTAAATGAATAAGCATAATAGGTAAATTACATGTCATACTATAATTCATTGTTGATTTTGTAAATCCAGATTGTGAAATTAAAATACCTAAATCATTTTCATTTTTATTTTCATCATTTTTATCAAGATTGTCTTCAAAATTTTCATTGATAGT
Organism: Kwoniella pini CBS 10737; assembly: GCF_000512605.2. NCBI lineage: Eukaryota > Fungi > Basidiomycota > Tremellomycetes > Tremellales > Cryptococcaceae > Kwoniella > Kwoniella pini. The sequence goes on from NC_091726.1 coordinate 1,024,600, forward strand.
ATTAGAATTAATTAAAATTGATGAATCATTTTCAAATATATTAGAAGATAAAAATTGATTATTACCTAAATCAAAAAAAAAATAAAAATGATTTCCCATCAATATTACAATTACTTCGTAAGTTAACAATTTTAATGAAATAAAATAAAGTAACAAAAAAAACTTACGATTTTTTAAATTATTTAAAACACCTTCTAATTCTCTAATTGATCTTGGACCTATTTTTTTTTTCTCAGCTTTACATTGAACAATAATTCTAATTCTTTTAATTCCATTCCCATTTGGTTCAAAAATACTATTATATGTAATTGGGATTTCATTTTTAGATTTAGGTAACCACCACCAACCTCTTAAATCAATTCCACCATCACCTGCACCACCTACTCTTCTTAAATTCATATATAATTTATCATTTAAATATCTTAAAGCATGCTTTTCAAATGAAGTTCCTATTTCTAATGTTGTTCTTCTTTTTAATTTTGGAAGGATTGTCATTGAGAATTCCACATGACTCAGATGCAGCACAATATAGAACTTATGATATGGTATAACGTATTAACATTACCTTTATCGAATCAGGTATATAGATCTAGACGAGCGAATGAAGTGTATTCTGCGGGGCTCCAACTGGATCACCGAAGTAATAGAAGAGACGCAATCGGAAAATGCATAGATACTGAATACATATATACAACAAAAGAAGGCAACATGTGAGCCTAGTCCTGCCTAGAAATCCATGCCTTCCTGCTTGGTAGCTAGATTGATTGAGATCATATCAGTCACCTTCATGCACCGCTAATCTATGAGAACAAGACTACTCACCACGCTTGGTACTCCTGCTATCCCTTAAAACAGCCGCAACGTGCTTCTCAAACATCTCCACGTAAGATTTCAATGAAGTTTGTTCATATTCTAAAATGATTGTCAGCTGAGTCGCGACGAAGTGACCCGTAGGGATAAAGCTGACCTTCTACTCTGCGCTGAGACGGTGTTTCCCCGTTCTCCGCCGCGGCTTTATCCAGCTGATTCAAAAGTTCTCCCACGGTAGGAACGGTGTCTGGATCAAATTCGTCCACCTGGTCAGGATTGACAGGTATACAAACTCGTCCTAAATAGCAAAGGCTCTTTAGTGGGGGCTTCGATTCGACAGAAATGACCGGGAGATTTGACCTACCTGTACCTGGATGTACACAAAATGGTGCTTTGAGCAAATGATTTCGATGTTTGGAGACTTCAGCATCTATTCGAGGGTACGTGTATTGCAGAATGACGTCTTGCATCGCCCTTTCGTATTTCTTCTACCATTCAGAAAACAGATCAGATTAGGATTTTGTAGGTGAATGACAAAGCACTCACAAATAGCAATTGGTTACCCTTTTTCAACCCCGCAACAGCTTGTTGCAAATCGCCCCATTTGTCTACGCTCGATCGTGTAGGATCGCTTTGCCATTCTCTGCGCAGTCCGCCTATAAGATCTATGGATGGCGCTGTCAGCTACATTATCCTGTACTTGGATAGCTAGAGCCAGCCGATCAGCTCACCTCGATCTTGGGGTAATATAGCCAACAAAGCTTCCCATCCCTTTTCCGTACCGAAGCAATCCTGATCGTGGAGTATCAATTTCACAAATTCCATTTTGAGATTTTCCAATGCATCACTGCGCGTAATAGAAATTGTTTTGATCAGTATAACCTTCCCTTGGAAGATAAGTAATCTCGGAAAGGCAGATATAGAACTCACCCCAATACAGGATGATATTCCGCATCGTCTTTACTTCCCCTGATATTTACTTTTTTAGCTTGCTCCTTCCCACCTTTTATCACTTCTAAGAATGTGACCAAAGATTTCCGTTGTTCGTCATTCAGGTCCAAGGCTGATTGATCCGATATCCAACAATGTATACCTCTTCTTCCTGAATAAACCCATAAAAGGTGCTTGAAGCCGAACGTCTCTGCACCACAGAAGGTGGTTAGCGACATCAACGAGGCATCATATGATTAGAGAAGGGTGATTATTTATGTTGTTGGTCAATGCGAAATCGTGACGCTCACCTCTCAAAGCGTGATCAAGCACTTTTACAGCAGCAGCGATATAACCCCAACACCTCTTACATATCTTTTTGTCGGTACAACACGTTCTAATCTCATCATAATCCGTCATATCAATGTCGAAGACTAATTCTCTTCGTTGAGGTTGCAATGCTCCGGCGGCTAAAGTTTTCCTATCTCTCGGCTACAGACAATATTCAAAAAAAAGTCAAGACCTTACTCATGTGAAATAGTTCATGATTGAATCCAGGATGATCTCAAGCTCACCCTTGCAGAATACTGTGGACCAATTTCAAATCTCGAAGGATTCAACCTGATCAATTCTTTCTTAAATTCGTCAGAATTGTGGAAAGAGTTATATCGTATATATACATCTCCGGCTAATGTGAATGCGAATTCTCGATGGGTGAAAAGTTTTGAAGGAACTATGGCATTAATTTGTTTGACACCGGAATCAGCTCCTTCCTTGCAGACCCAGGATGTAAGATCTAATGTGACTCACCTTGATCTTGATTTAGCCATAAGAAGAATGGTCGATAGGGGAATAAACGCCGATAGAAAGCATTCATCACTTGAGGTGAGGACGGACTATCACATTATGAGTCAATTACAAGGAAATTGATTCGCCACCGCACGGAAAGGAAGTACATACTCATAATCGGTCATCCTGTAACAGACTGTTAGCTCATGTCGTCCGAAGATGTTCCTGTAAGTGGAAATTCGCAAACTCACGAGTCATCGCGTATCGGAATAGGCATCTTGTGTTGATTCTTTTCAATCTAAAATGATGATCAGTGTAATCAAGACTATGGGTTTATGTTACTAGGGAATATTCAAATAGACAATGGACAGTCTGAATGGGATCTGGGCTGCAGGTGACGAATGACCTTTTCAACATTACAAAATCACAATTATAAGAACGCGTTCCTCTACTTTCTTCATCTTGAACGCGTGAACTAGTTGATCGGATGACGGAGTATTCCATCAACTCCGCTACCATAAGGATTATTAAAAGTAACCCTCCTTTAATGCTTATAACATACTTCAGCCCTAGGGACGTGCTGTGCCCTGATCTTAGATAATAATGTTCCGATTTGATCGACATCACGCACGTGCGCAAAGTTATCTAAAGTCAAAAGACTATTTTGGGAACTGGCTCAAAAAAGTTGGGTAAATAGCAAAAGATAATTTCAATGTATAGATCATGTTACTTTTTCAGAGCATATCACACGACTATTCTCATTCGCTCTTTCTGTTATAGAGTCATACTAAAAAATACAAAGCCATATCAAGATAAATTCATCATGTCTAGCGATTCCGTTTCACCTCAAGACGATTGTGTTCGACCCCTGGAGGAAAAGGATGAGAAGATTGTAAAAATGTTAATTGGTCAAGGGGTGATGGAAGGTTTAGCAAAAGCCAATAACAAATGTAAGTAAAGGAATTACATATTATCACATGAATTTCCTTGGTTGTAAGAGAAAATGACATATTAACGAAATTCATAATATAGTCATAACAAATCCATTAATAATTTTAATTATATTAATACTTGGTTTATATTTAAATAACTACATGTCGTTTAAAGTTGATTCTTCAAATATTTTGACATATATTACAATCATAATTGGACCTTGTTTAATTTTATTACCAATATTAGGTTTAATTGAATTTATACATAGACCTAAATTTTCTTCAAATTTAAGAAAAATAATAGGTAGTTTAGATTTAATCAAATTATTTGAATATTATAATAATAATAATAATAATAATAATAATCAAGAAAAAGAAAAAGAAAATTCAGGATGGGTGTTTATACATAAAAATGAAATTATAGGAATAATACTTATTGATGGATTACAAGCTGGAAAAGAATTAAATAGTGTATTAGGTGAAGAAGAAGGTGAAATTTCAAATAATAAAAATTTATTTAAACAAATAGAAAATGATCAATTACAAAATTCAAATTTAAGAAAAAGAAATAATAATAATAATAATAATTCATTAAAATCAAAAAGTGAAAATGTTAAAGAAAAAGAAAATTTAATTGAAATTAGACATTTTGATATTGATTCTCCTTATCGTAAAATTGAAACAGGAGTTTCAAATGATTTATTAATTAAAGTATTAGAAAATTATTTTAATAAATCATCAAAAGTTGATAAAATTATTATTCAAGTTAAACCATTTTCAAATTGGCAAGAATTAATTTTAAGTGAATTTGGATTCAAGAAATTAAAATTGGATCAATTGGAAAGATTGAAATTAAATCAACCTAAAAGAATTGGTTTATTAGGTTGGAAAGGATTTTGGATGATGATTGAAAAGAAAGATTGGTTAGAAAGACGAGATCAAATCTTTGCATCTAGCTGAAAACCATGTATTTCGAATAAAAGAGTAATATATCTTTATAATCAGTATTTCACACAACATCGATTGATCAAAATGTAATCTGAAGTCAAAAGATCAAATATAATTTTCGAAATCAACCTATGTGATACAAATGCATAATATGATGTCAAGCTCATAATGTAGCTTGAGTTCTTCCCTACAAATGAATTTTCCTGAAGAAGACAAAAAGAAATGAAACACTACACTTATCGCTTGAAAATGAAGAGTGATTAAAACACCTGATCAGAGTCAAGTTTCTACAATTTTAGAGACGCTGCGCTTATATAACGTCGATGAGATGTTGGAACTCCAATTTTTGATGTAAGATGATGGTCTATATGTAGCCACTATCGCCAATCGTGGTATCTCTCTTCTCCCTCAAAGGGTCTTACAGGAGGTAATCCTGCTGATGCCGCATCCATTCTTCTATACGGCGATTCTTGTCCATCGGAGCCAGACCGCGGTGGTCCTGCACCATCATAAAAGCCGGGGGTAGTGACCATGTGAGGTGATGAGCTTGAGCGAAAACCATAAGGCATATATCCCGAAGTGGTATACACAGGTGAAGCGGGACTTCGATTATCATGACGATCTAGCACTTGATCCACACTTGGCGGTATGAAAGGTGCAGTGGATTGAGCGTTTCCGTGATGATGAGAATGCGAATGCGAATGCGAATGAGGATGAGTATGTGGGCTGTTAAAAGGTGCGAATATGCTTGGAAGTGGTAATCTGGGTATACCATCATCTCCTAAACCTGTTTGCATACGTGGGAGAGGCGAAGGTACGATCGATGAAGAGGATGATTGAGTAGATCTGCTATTGAGGGAAAATGGCGAATTGATATTTGACACTGACGACGAGGATGAGGATCTTTTCTTTGATTGATTTTCTGGTAAAGGTGCCCGTGCATATGCTGATACTTGAGATGATAAATTTGGTGGGGATCTGCGATATTCTAAAGTCGGTGATGGTTGTCTTGACGTCGAATGATAGTTTGGAGAATTGACAGTCGACGTGCGCGAGAGGGAAAAGGCTGCCAAGTCCGTGGCAGGAGGTGCGGCTATATGCAGAATATAGCGAGTTAAGCAGAGAGGCGAGGGCGTCCTATATAATCGAGGACGAGAGTCAAGTGTCCACTTACGGGTAAAATTGTACTTGGAATTTATCTCCATCAAGGACGGTATAAGACCATCATCTTGAAATCTCCTACGTTTCAACGTGGAAGGTCCAGGTCCGGGAGCTGCAGCCTGATGATAATCATCCAATGGATCTTGACCGTAGCTCTTATTCTCCATCGACGGTCTCCATACTAAAGAGCTAGTCGAGGTCAGAGCCGATTGTCGGGACGCTCGCTGAACAGAGGAACTTCGCGATCTGTCTAGAGGGGATCGACGGGTAGCGGGAGAAGATGTTGATGGAAAACCCTGGTTCAGCGGCGAGATTGAGGAGTTGGTCGTTGATGGTCGGTCGACAGACAAGTTACTGCCAGATGCACTTTTGGCCGGCGTGCGCTTTCTGCTGATAGACCTGAAACGATGTGGATTAGCAACTGGTTTGGAAGTCTCAAAAGCGGCAAAACTTCGAACTTACTGCCTCCCGACACTCGTATCGGTTCTGAGCTTAACTTTAACCCCTTGTGCAGCCAGGTGCCTGGTGAGTGCTGTGGATTCATGCATGCCCTTGAAAAGTTTAGGGGAAAACACCTCGAATGGTTCGGAGATAGTTCGTGCAAGCTCGACAAGTCCGTCACTACGGTAAAAAGCGTTAGCGCCACTTCAATAGATCAAGGAATGATCACCTCATAAAATCGATGTTATACAATTACTTACTCGGTGGTATCGTACAAGGTGAACATTAATCTGAAAACCCCCGGTACTCTAACGGACAACTTGGCAAATATACATAGTGCCCCTGGTTTACCATCTAACAATCTCAATTGCTCGGGAGTCTGTACTACCTCCCCGGTCGTCGCATCTGCACCCGTTGGTGTTTTGACCGCCTGATAATAGGGTTCTAAGACTGAAGGTAAACCATGGTCTGGAAATGGGATTTTGATAGGTGTAGCAGAGACGATAGTTGCTCGAATGAAGAATGATGAGGATTCGACGAGTCGCCTACATGAAACATTGATCAGCAAATATTGTAAAGGCAGGGTTTGATGGATCACAGAAAATCAATAGGGTAATGATGAATTCCACCCACTCTAAAGGTACTTCATCTGATTTCAGCTCAACTACAGGTGGTGGATCTACAGGTCGTCGATCGACTGACAAACATTATCACGAATTAGCACGCTATTTCACATGCGTATGTACGAATATGACTCACTCGTCTCGTTCTCCTCCTTGTATGAACATAATCTAGCGCGCTCAGGCTGTTGTTTTACACTAAGCGTGTATGTACTAAAAACACCATTCGTCAATTTGGCTCCACGTTCACGTCGCGAACATCGAGCGAAGTAAAGGCAAACATGATTTGCCTCGATTGGGGTCGATGTGAAAGCGAACATTTGATCAAGAGACTAGTATTCGAACTCACCTTTTCGACAAGTCCCGCAACAGCTTCTTACCTCTGTCATCTAATATAGTACCCATCGAATTGATGTAATCCTAATTCCGGTCCCGATTCCATCTAAGCTAGACAGATATACACAACAAGTCGAATTCAGAAGCTCTTTATCATGAATTTTATACAAAAAGAAATGAAATGAAAATTTAGATAAATCCACTCCAATGGCAAGATATTAAGACTTTGGTGCTCCTTCTTTGCCGTAAAATTGTGTATAGCCTTTTAAGTGTCGGTAGTTAATCAATCCGTATTTACAACTTTGCGGTTAGGGCACGATTTACTCAATTGATAATTGATGAAAGGTGTAGTGTTTATCGATCGTATTGAGGAATTAACTTCACTAGCTTTGAACGAGGGGAAATGACAAAAAGTTGATAGGTATGAATCCAGCGGAATATTGATTTAATTTTGATTTTGCTTTTGATTTGAATCAATTCCGCTCTAAACGGTTTCCTTAGACCTTAAATTCTATTGAATTCCTTCCAAATAATAATGATGAGTTATGATGCTTCCAATGGGTAGTTTAAATCGCCTAACCACTCAAAAGGTGGTTTGATTAGTTATCATGACTAACGGAGGACTTGAGATAGACATATACATGTGACGATATGGATAGTGGGAATTGAGAGCGTGATACGTACATTCATGCAAATAGGTTGATTCCCGCGTTTTGAGCGTAACCGATGTCGTTATAAGTTGAATAGATCTCGTCTACATGTATTTTCCTAAAACTCGTTTCTTTCGGCTTGTTGGTTGGTGACTTTGAATATTTTGTGATTTTTTGTATGTAAGCTACTTTAGGTTAAAATAAGAAGAATAGTACGAGTAAGTGTTAAAAGATGCCGAATTGGTTTCATGGAATATGAGAAAGCTGCCGTTTATTCAAAGTTTTTAGTCAACTTTGTTGAGTCAATTTTGAAGCCGACTTTTGTGAACCTGTAATTGCGAAATGTTAAGGTTAATTTCTCTCATAATACAGTTACATAGAACGAGAGGTTCCAATTCCAATAAGAAATCTTGTAAACTTAATTATTATGGTATATCTCTGTCTCTCCGATCGATCGTCACCTATCATTTGGTATAATTAACGTATTTCAACTTATTCCCCCCCTGGGAAAACAAGGTACAAGGCGTTGACCGCTTGTCATTTCAAATAGTTCATGATTCCCATGAAATCAGTCTAAAAGGAAACCCCTAGGTCCCATACGTCCCATGCATAGCAATGATGCGTTACGCACTTTCTATCAGATAGGATACTTTTTTGATAGAAACTTTTGTCAAATAGGCCCTTTTCTAGAAAATCAGATAACTCTCGTAAAACGCTTGAAGGATATACAAATCATCTGCTCTTCCTTTAAGGGCTCAATCGTTATGAACTTTGGGTAACTGAACAGTGTCGTTCCGACCGAAAGACTAACGGAAACTGATCATCCATCCCTGAAACTAAGGAGTAAAAAGTTCCGGGCAACGTATTGAGCAGAGAGAAGAATTATTAGGAACAGCGGGAGTTTACTGTAACATAGAAGTAAGCATGTATTTGTCTGGGTCCAGCGGTATCCGTATAAACCCAACAAAACACAGCAAATTCGAGTCACGCCATTATACGAAGACAAACAGCATGCGAAAGGGCAGTAACCGGCCGAATATGGATGGCCCGCTCAGGAGATTGTAAAAGAAGGAGTTATTCAGCGGTGGGAAATAGCAGGGACAGATACGTCACCCTGGTATCTACGCGTATGGGACATTTTTACTCCCGCCGATAGGCACGCTTGTTTGTTTTACACACTTCTATGGATAGGGAATCAGAAGCTATCGCGATAATAATGGGACCGACTTGTCGTACATATATAGAGGCTTTCATCTAATTGAAACACCCAAGAACCGCTAAAGTCTTTTGTGGCTTACTTGGCAGATCATCATGTACGTATAAGAATCTATTTTTCCGTAAGATTGGCGTTTCGTAAATGATCGACAATCACATTAAATTACCACAATTTATTTTACGCCACATTTCATCAAGCTCGTTAAAAATGATTATCCCTGCATGAACAGCACATGTACTTTACACATCAAAGACATGTTCGCATTAGTCTAGCAACACCTTATACGGACATTTGTGATTAATTCCTATATCAAAAAGATAAGCCTGTTTGTATATTCCCACAGACAATCAATTCTGTACTAAAGGCAATGAAAGCCACACAAATCATTCACGTAATACATTATCAAATTCAAAAGATTCCAGAGTGAGATAGGGATTTTATCTTTAGATTTCAGATCATCGTTGTCATCGTGGACATCGAATTCACTTGCAGACTGCTTAAGGTTTGCGTGATCTGGGTCCGAGCCAGGGACTAAATTGTAGAGTATATGGATCGCGTTGATCATCACAAAATATACTCCGTTCACTGCGTCCACTACGCTTATGATTATAACGTTCATTTGCCGATCCAAGAGAAAAGAAGACTTGATGGGAATAAAGTTTCTCGTAAATGGATCGACGGATTGAAGCCGTTCAGACACGAGCCGTACAGCGATCGCAATTACCCATAGATGCATGTGTCATGACAAAATAAGTCTATTGATCACTAGTAATGATTATGTAAGATTTCGATACGGAGATGTGGTCTATATTCCAGGACACAATGGACTTCTCACCCTGCCCAGTGCGGACATCTTACACCGCATCTCCGGATATTAGTAAATCGCTTGTATACCTTATTTCTGCGCCAACAAAAAGTATCTAGCCTTATATACCTCTCGTACAGGGTTTGCCAAAATTTGATCCTCCCTTCACTATTGGCATCTCCAGGAGTAAGGCTTTGGCTTTGCGCTTGAAATGGTAGACCTGCTTGCCATTGGGCGATATGCTGATTGGATAGCAGAGAGTACCTATATCTGTTGTCACCCTGTCGCAGCTACTTCAAGAAGGGAGTAGATGGAGTTGACGTCGCTCTGCAGCGGCTAGTCGAAATATGACGGCGGGAGATGAGTCCCAGTACGATGAACGCGATCATGTTGTTGGGAGTATCGGTGTGATGACTATCATTGAACGTTGTACAATCCGTTGGAATGGGAATTCCCTGGATTAGAATTGCTATGATGTGACGCGCCGTCGAGGTATCGTCCACCTTGAGATCCGTTTGTTCTATTTCGGTTCCAAGAGGGATCGTATCTTTGGCCAGGGTGGTTCCAATTTGACTGGTACTGGTAGCTGGACTGATTTCTCTCTGAATCAATTTTCCCATCTCGACTCTGACCATTATAAAGTCCTCTACTCCTTCCTCTATCTCTAGCTGTTTGCCTCACTCTCGACCTATCGTCAGTTCTGCCGTGCCATGCACCTCTATGATGATGATGATTCCCATTACTAACGGGCTGGGGAATTAGAATGCGCTCTCCCATTTCCATCAATCCTTCTGCTTCAATCTTGGTCAAAACAGTATTAATTTCTGCTGATGTCCAGATTCCATCGATTGGTTGATCTGTCTCAACAAGTTCATAAATCTTATCAAAACCTTCTGATTGAGTGGCTATAGGTGGTGAATATTGACTTCTCATTTGCCCTAAAACCCTTAAACCAGTTTCGAGATCCGGTATAGTCGGATGATCAGGTCTATATTTTAATCTCTTCTTTAATGTTTCTTCAGATATCGTTAGGGTAAGTGCGTAAATTTTAGGAGGGGGATTATGAGATAAAGCAATATTTATGAAATGACTTCGTTGACTTTGGACATTCTCGAATCAGCTCAATGTTGTTTTGTTTTAACATTATAAGTAAGGTAATGACATACATAGGGTCGAAATTCACTCTATCAATCACTACGTTATATCCATCTCGTAATGCTTTCCTTGTGACATATTCACATTCTTGTCGCCGTCTATTTGGAGCATCATCTTGAGAAGCTCGGACCCATTTCCTTTGAAATGAATTAAAAGGATTTTCCGATATTGAAATGAGTGCTTGAGAAAATGTACTTTTTCCTGATCCCGGTAAGCCGACCAGTATAAGTATTATCTGTTGATCCGTTGAATTCGATTGGATTGTTGGATCTGGATTAATCAGGTTTGGTCCCTCCAAGTTTTGTCTCGCTTGAGTTGTTCTATCAGAAGATATGGACGCAACTCCTGGGTCCGGAGTATCGGAAATCATGCTGAATTGATTTGTTGCAATGATCCTCCAGCTTGGTGATCGTGGACACAGCAGCTGATTAACTGCAGAGGAAGAAGAGAAGGATCAAGCCGTTACTCACCGTCTACAAACCTCAGTGTTGCCGTCTCAGTTGGCCAACAAAGAGTTATAATCTACTGTTCTCGGCTATCTTCCATGTCATCATTTATTTTCCGATGGCCCATCACCCGAGGCCGACGGTCATAGATCAAGGTGAAGGATAACACTAAATGAACCTCGGCGGTGTCGGCTGATGATAAACATGATCGGCAAGATGCACTGCCATCACGAATGAATCGCTGACTGTACATATATAATCGTACATGATGCGAGGGCTTCCATAGAAAGGTAAATCATATTGACCGGTATAACAAGAAAAAACAACGTATACGCTACGCAAATCACGACTATGACTAAAGTGATAATAACAGGAGCTACCGGTAATGGTGAATTCTACTCTGCTTGCGATATATCATAATTCGTGCTGAACAAACTTGTAACAATGTAGCCGGATCAGCAATCTTGACAGCTGCTATAGCTTCTCCTACAGTATCTCAAATAGCTGTCCTCTCAAGAAAACCACCCTTTGATTCTTCTACCAAAATCAATCATATACTAATACCCTCAGCAGAGTATCCAAACGGTTTTGATGAAATATCGCCTGAATTAATTGATCAACTTCGAAAAGATGGATATGAAAGTTGTATTTGGGCTTTGGGAATTAGTCAAACGCAAGTAAACAAGGATGATTATATCAAGTAAGTCAGATTTCATGGCCTTCTACATTCTATAATATGAGATTTAGACGCATGCTCAATACATCTGAAAATACCTCTCTTCGCTTTGGATAGAATCACTCACGACTACGCTTTAACCGCTGCTAAAGCATTCTCAACTCTCGGTACGAGAGATAAACCATTCAGATTCGTATTCATGTCTGGAGAAGGTGCAAGACAAGACGAAAAAGGATATCAACTTTTTTCCAAGATCAAAGGGAAGACAGAAAAAGAGCTATATGATCTAAAGAATGATAAATTCGATGTGGTGAATATACGACCTGGTGGAATCATACCTACTCCGGAGGTGAGTCATCTAACACCATGTCAGCTCCCGCTTGACCGAATGCTCGTCTACTTATTAGGCGATACATCATAAAACGCTGATTACTCTACATAGCATCGAGAGAGAATGGGTTTCTGGACGGGACAAGGCTTCCGAGCGATGGGAGCTATCTTTAGACCAATTATGCCTTCGATGATTATCGACTCTTCTGATTTGGGAATTGCTTGTGTTGGTTTAGCACAAGGTAAAGGATGGGATCAGAGAGATGCTGAGGGTGTGATCAACAATCCGAAACTGAGACAAATGGCTCAAGATTGGGTATAACGATGTGTTATCATTATATACCATAGTTGGTTGATTCTTCTTTATATTCAGATGTAACGCTATTGCACCATCTTCTACCGACGAATTATGCGAACTTAATAGTTGGTCATCCGGAAGATGGAATGTTTTGGTATATGTCCACCCAAACTAATTGTAAGTGTTATTCAAAACACTAGTAAGACCCTCTGTATCGCACCCTAGCTATTTCTATTCCATGAGGATATGAAATCATAAACGTTCCCTATCAATATATTGTTCCGCGACGCGCGTGCTTTTTGCCACTACTAACACGTTTCTTCTTATCGATAACACACGTTCATCCTTGATTATACCATTATGTTATTGTTGCACCAACTAAAATCAATTGCATGCACGCGTCAATCTCAAGTCAAAGATCTACGCTAAGAAATGGAGTTGATTCTTCCTGGACACCGAGCCGAATGTGTATCCGTCATGGAGCTGAACGGTTCAAGGGAATTTCATTACAAGATCAGATGCTATATGCACGGCCCGTAAAATCAATTGACAATCTCCAGCATAACGTTCTACTGTTTGACTACTTGACCTTCTACTAATCTCGCACAGCAATAGATATCTTACTGCATACATTCCTTCATTCGATCAGATGACCACAAAAACAGGTACGATGACAGAACACATGCCAAGGATTGGTAAAGTGGGCTCTTTGATGCTTATTGGTGCTGGGACTACCGTCTTGACTAGCAAGTAAGTGTCATGATTTCCTAACTGACTTGATGAGAATCGCTACTGAGGAAACTGATTATCAACAGGACAGTACAAGAAAAGATGGAATCGTTTGCGAACTATCCTCCTTCAACGTTGAAATTCCTCTTACCTCTCCTCTTGTTACCCCTTTTACTCTACACCAGATTGGCCGTACCATTGAGATTCGCCTATAATTGTTTCTTGAAACCCTTCTTCACTGGGACAAAACATGTATCAAATGAAGATGCTCACAAGGCGAAATTGGAACAATTCTATTCTGGTCAAGCTGATTTATACGATTCTACAAGAAGTACATTACTTAAAGGGAGAGAAAACATGTTACAACTTCTTGCTGCTCATTTGAAAGCTCAAAATGAACCTCTGACCAGAAAGATTAGTTTCGGTCCGAATGTGAATGGTATAGGTCAGAAAAAGATTTGGGTTGATCTGGGTGGTGGTACAGGTTGGAATATTGAAAAAATGTAAGTTCAGGTACTCATCAACTAATTTGATCTGTCGGTATCAATCAAGCTGATTCAACCGAGTAGGGATGAATACCTCCCTTTGACTTATTTTGACGCGATTTATCTTATCGATCTATGTGAACCTCTTTTAGAAATTGCTAGAGCGAGGATCAAAGCTAGAGGATGGAAAAATGTCCATGTTTTATGTCAAGATGCTAGTAATTTCGTACTTCCAGAATGGGAAAGTGGCGAATTAGATCCTAGGGGTAGTTTGAGAGCTATCACTATGAGTTACTCACTTTCAATGGTAAGTCGACACATGGTCTCCCTCTTCATTAACGAAACATGCTTGATGTTTCACCTTTGTTTTCAGATCCCCTCTTTTTATCAACTCCTGGATAGATGCGATCAGGTCCTTGATTCTCAAAGAGGTCTCATGGGGGTCGTTGATTTCTATACTTCCAGGGATGGCGGTGTCAAGGAACGAGTAAGTCATTTCTGCCGTTTCTTATCACAAAATGGCTTGAGAACTCGCTGAGAAGGTTTGACAGGCCATCGGAACTGCCAGTAAAAGAGTATCCTGGTTCGCCAAATGGTTTTGGGAATGTTGGTTTTCCCTTGATGGCGTCAATCTTCACGCTTCCAGACGAGGTGAGCTCCGCGAGCGATAACGAGATCGAATGAACAAAGAGCGATCCTGATTCGAACCCGGTTACCAGATTACCTTGAATACAAGATGGGTACTATCAAATCTTATAATGATAGAAACAACTTCTTAAATTCATGGTTTATCCAGATCCCATTGTGAGTGGAGAAGCTTTAAATGATTCACGCATGGTTGTTAGCGGCTGATCCAGATCACATGAACTATTCCAGCTATGTCTTCCTAGGTTGTTCAAGGCAGCGAGATGCCTCTTCAACACTTCAATCCTTCACCAAAGAAGCAGGAAATCAGAAAGGTCTGAATAATGCAGGACTCTTAACTCCCTTATCACCTTTTCCAACACCGCCTTTATCCAGTTCAGACACATTCAATATGATGGAGACCCTCGATTTGGGTCCAAGCGCATATAGATCAGATATGAAGGGGAATAACGAACAGATTACAATGCAGCAAACTCTTGTCGATGCTGGTGCGCCACTGAGTCCATTCCATTATCATCTAAAGAAGGTTAGCGTACAATTCCCCTTGTTCACTGAGCATTCGACCATATAGCTGATGATCCCTATTTCTCAGGCATGGAGGGTCCCATACCTTGAAGAAAAGGTACATGAACAATTCAGAACCCATATTTACGGATGGGTAAGCCAAGTTTTCCTCCCGGTAAGAGAAGGAGTTGCTGATTGCGAAAACTCATAAAGACATGGGAAGATCCCGCTGTTGATGTAAAAAAGCTGAACATCAATAAAGACGATCACATCCTAGCTATCACTAGTGCAGGTGATAACGTTCTACATTACGCGCTAGCCGCTAATCCAGCTAGAATTCATGCAGTTGGTAAGTACTTCAAGAGGTTGATTTTATACTCTATGTTCAGTCAAAGGCTAATTGTTTTCGGGAAGATATGAACCCATGTCAAGGTCATATTCTTGAGCTCAAATTAGCTGCTATTCAAGCTTTAGAATATAATGATTTCTGGTTATTATTCGGCGAAGGAAGACATCCAGATTTCGAAAAATTATTGACAACCAAATTATCTCCTTACCTTTCTTCGTGAGTCGATTTTTTCAGCAATTCAGGAATGAGACTTCAAACTGATTCATTATATATTGATCGGTAGTCACGCATATGCATATTGGTTATCACATAAAACTCAATTTTCACGTAATTTCTATTTTAGAGGATATTCTGGATGGGCGTTAAGATTAGCTCAAATAGCTTTTTTCCTTTCTGGAGTAAGCAAAGATGTGAAAAAAATATGCAAAGCGAATACAACGATTGAACAAGATGTAATTTGGAAAAAGAAAATTAGACCTGTTTTCTTAGGTAAATGGATGGTCAAGTTGTTTTTGGGTAATCCGTGAGTACATGATCTGTACACCATAGAGAGATATTAACGATTTGATTTTTATGTTTAAGTATGTTCAATTGGCACGCTTTAGGTGTACCTCAAAATCAAATGAATTGTTTCTTACAAGATGGTACCGTTGAAGATTATATTAAAGCTACTTTAGATCCTATACCTAAATTAACTACTTTGAAGGTGAGGATTATAACCCTATTTGGATGTCATATAAGACTAAGAATGTTATACTTTGTTTTTAGGATGATAATTACTTCTTCCTTCTTTGTTTGAATGGGAGATATACAAGATCGTCTTGTCCTTCTTTCCTCAAGCCTGAGGGTTTCAAGACTCTAAAAAATGGTAAAGCCACAAATAGTATAAAATCTCATACTGATACGATACTCAAGTAGGTATAAGTAGCGAATATCTTTGAGATTTATGTACCGCACATAGCTAATAACTCACTTTCACATTTAGTGTTTGTCGAGGATTACCTAATAATAGTTTAACAAAAATCATAGTCATGGATTCTATGGATTGTAAGTCAGCTTCCGTTCTAAAAAATATCACAAAAGCTCTTTATTGATAGATTGTATTCATATAGGGTTTGATCCCATTGATCCTTCTACACCTTTACCAAAGAATTCAAATTTAGCATTTGATAAATTAAAAACAATAACACCTGAAGATTCATTAAAATATCTTCAATCTGAATTAGATTTTGAAATTATTGAAATGTTAAGAGTACTTAAAACTGGTGGATTTGTAATTTGGAGAAGTGCAGCTAAAAAACCTTGGTATATTCAAAGATTCGAATTAGCAGGTTTCAAAGTACAACCTATTGATATTAGGGAAAATGGTAATGCTATTGATAGAGTTAATATGTATGCTTCTTGTGAGTGTCAAGGAGGCGTACTTATGATGATTGTGTTAAACGAGTTGAAGCTGACTGTTGAATTCATTTGCCATGCAGTTTGGAAAGCTGAGAAGATGGCGTGAGTACTGTATGTGAGGTAATGTGGATGTAAAGCAGGATGCATCGGTGTGTGTGCGTGTCGAGCTACGTCGGAGGAGAGATAAAAGTGGCATTAAAAAGTACCATGACTATGTAGAAGTTTGAGCATATGTGATGGCGCGCAAATGCAATATCAATTGAAGCAAATATTACATGCATCATGACCGGTCCTCAGTGTTTAGCATAGCACAACACAGCATTGACATCTATCACAATAACAAAAAGAAGGGATCGCAAAACAACTTGTAATAAAGTAAGAGTAATAGTCATAGAGTCATACCATAGCAAAATACAACATTTCCTAGAGAGAGAAATTAAAGTTGAAACAAGTCTAAAACAGTATGGAAAGAAAACAAAGTTGCACTGAAAATGGAGATAAAACATGAAGGGCACACTACATTAAATTGGTAAGGTCTAACTACCGTAGAAATAAAAAACGATACCCATCGAAACAGCCAAGACCGTACAAGTGACTAAAAAAGGTATTCGTCTTTCTTCCCCATCTGTCCGGATATAATTGAGATTAGTCAGTCTTTGAGATTTTCTTTTACTCATGGGTGAACCAAAATTATTCAACAGATCATCGCTTCGAGCAGTAGGAGATGAAGGACTATCTTCATTGGTTCTGTTATATTGACTTGACGTGGTAATATCATTAGTGAAATCCCCATTGTGTTCTGCATATTTAGAATCATTGGAAGAAGTTGGCGAGCTTTCATGAATTGATTTGCTACACCAATAAGATGAAGGTCTAAGCCATTTGACAAAAAACCATACTTCTCCTTTGACTTGATAATAAATCCAAAATATAGTTCTGATGAAAGCTCCTGCACCTTGGAAAGAAGTATTAATCAGATTATCTCTAAGCATAATAAGCTGAAGTTGTAAATTATTATTTGATTGTTCTTGTCTAATTAGTTGATCTAGTTGAGATTGTTTGTTCAAATTCTTTTCTAAAATTTGTCTAGTCCATCGGCGTACAGATTCTTTAGTTCTAATCATGTTTTCAATTTTGTAAATCAAGTTTTCTACTTCGGCTTGAGATCGTTCTTTTTCCTTACCCATATCTTTCATTCGATCTTTAGCAAAGGACAGAATCAATTCGGCTTGCTTGACTGGATCCACCCTTTCTAGACCACTTGGATCAATATACATCCTTCTGGGCCGATGCCTCATCGGATGTAACAAACTTGATTGAATAGGTGCTAAAGAAGCATTCAGAGACCCTTTTCGACGTGGTGCATTTGCATTGTTGTTTCCAGCGAGACCACCTTGTATTTTGGATTTTCGGCTGATCAAAGTAGTCCGCTGTCGACGATTGGGGGCCAGATCTGATCCGCTATCGTGACTTGTTGTAAATGATCTCAGGGGCGGCAAGATATCGCGATGTTCTCCTTCTTCGATGAGCTTGTTGCGTGAGACACTTCCGTATGTATCACGAAGAGGATTAATGGACGACCAGTCGACGTCAATATTGGCAGCAATCGATGATTCGTCCCGAAGGAAGTCAATCTGGAATATGAACTGCCGGATCGTATCGTCAACGGTTGTGATGTTCGCGGTCACGTTGTCCAGCTTTTGCCGGGCTACCTCGAGATGCCTAAGCAGGCGATGTTAGACGATAGTCAGCTTAGTTGTTGGACGTAGACAAAGGGATGCAACGATGCATCGACAGAATGAACTCACTCGACACGCTCAGCATAGATTTCATTTTCCAACTTCCGAATCCTTTCCTGAGCTTGCAATTCCGCTTGTGTTTTTCGATGAGCTTCCGCTTGTCTTTCTCGGAAAGCAGATTCTCGCATGAGGGCAGCTTCGAGGGCTAAGAGTTCCTGTTCTCTTTCATCTTGCTTTATCTTCCCTCCAGAAGCGGGTAAAGACACTTCAGATCTTCTATATAATTTATACGAGGCATCATCGAATGACGATAAGACTTTCTGCCCTTTCAAGAATAATTTACGCAGATGAAATTCTTTGTCTTTGGAGGTTTCCTCATCCGTGAAGGATTCTACACCGTGTCGCCTGAAGATATTATCTCTCGTTCTACCCATCGACGAATTGACTGTTGTACGACTGGGCTTCGCTGACATCGGTGTGTGGTATTGCTGAGTCGGGGCGGCGTGCGGGGAAGGAATCATCTCTTTCCGGATATT
Organism: Kwoniella pini CBS 10737; assembly: GCF_000512605.2. Taxonomy (NCBI): domain Eukaryota; kingdom Fungi; phylum Basidiomycota; class Tremellomycetes; order Tremellales; family Cryptococcaceae; genus Kwoniella; species Kwoniella pini. The sequence goes on from NC_091726.1 coordinate 1,043,531, forward strand.
GTGTCTATCAGAGAGTCTGGGATCCTCGATATGATGCGTTTCACCCTCTTCTCTCGAGGGTGCTGGATTCCGTTGTTTCTTAGCCACGTTGGACAGCTTCTCGAAAGGTTGTTTCAATGCATAGGTGAGCGAAGTCTGGCCGACGGCACTTAGGCTCTGATGAGTGCGATGGGTGAGCTGTTGGTGCAGCCACAGAGTCAATAATTGTTTGACAGGGGCAATTTGAGAAAAGCATTCATAACTTACCCTATGTTTCGGCTGGACACTAGATTTGCCGCCCGTTTCGATACTGGTAGACCTGGACAATGGCAGATTGTCCTCACCTAGGACACCTTCCACATCCATCAACGAAGTATTACTAGCGGTTTTAACCCCCATTTTGTGGAGGTGAGACTTCTTGCTGCTTGCAGCAATTGAGCTCGAATCATCCTTGCGAGATGTATCTCCTCCATTGGGTTTCGAAGCACTCGATTGCGGAGAGAAAGGTAGAGGGGTCCCCTCATCCTCATCTTCCGTCATAACGTCCACATCATAGTGTGACCTTTTTGGTGGTATGAAGTAATTCACGTGGCCTTTTGCGATTTTATATCGTGATATATCGTCCACTGAAAATCCCCACCCCTTTTCGAAGCGGGCTGTCTTATTATGTGTGGTATCATTCGGTTTTTTGAAAGACCCCAGAGAAGTCGATCGGTGGCTTTCGTTGGATCTTCTTGGACCGTGTATTCCGTGACCATTCGAGGACCCCATGCTCATCGGACTCGAGTGAAGGGTGTCACCAAAATGGTTTGATCGGCTCCTGTTATAGGGAGAAGTTTGGTGATTTAGGCCGGACCTATCGCTCTGGTGAGAATGATGATCCCCTTGTTCCCTCTCCCATCGCTGACGAGCTTGATTTTGTTCCTCAGTCTTGATTCGCCATCTAACAACGGCGAGTGGATTTAGCTTTGGTGGATCTTCGATTCCCTCATACACATGTGAGTAGAAAGCACGTAATTTAGCTCCTGTGGTGTACGCTCGGCGTTCAGCGGAAGGATGAGCAGCTACTTGCGTCAAAGCTTTGAAACGACGCTCCTGAGCAAGTTCTTCGTCTCGTCTTTCTTGTTCCAATCGCCGCCTCTCTACGTCCTTTTCGTATTTCTCCCTTTCGCGTGCTTTTTCCTGTTCCTTTTGTAGATCGGTCTTGTGATCTTTATGCAGCAAGTGATGCTCATGCTTAATCGTTGGTGTTTCAGTAGTTTTCTTCTTGCCGCTGCCAATATGGAAGATATTACTCAATCGACTCTTCTTCTCCTTCTCTTTCCCCTCTTTGCCCGATTTATCAGGTTGACTTGGTCTTCCCATTGGTATTGAACCGGACTCTTGTTCCGTTATAGCCGGCAGGTTCTCACTTATATCGTCCAATTCGTCATCTGGACTACCTTCATCGACTTGGGGTACGGGCAAATGATGGGTAAAAGGTATATGACCACCACTTTGACCATCGGCCAGCAACCCAGCTTTCGAGCTTGCTCTTCGTCTACTTAGAGCCTGCATGTCCGGCGACGGGTGGCTATCAAAACTTTGCCTATGTCGGGGCGATGAGCCCCACGTCGAGTGCATTGGCGGCGCTACGCTACTCGCGATCGACGTGGTTCTTTCTCTGCCATGTCCTTCTTCTGATTGAATTAAAGCAGGAGGGGCGGAAACGAGATAGGGCGATTTATGAGTAGACCCATTTTCGGCACGAGGGGTAGTCGGAGGGGAGAAAAATACCGAGTTTGACCATTCGTTCATATTGGTTGGTCGACTAGCAGGAGCATGTGGTGAGTTCATAAGCCGTAGAGCGGACGATACGTCAGAATCGCTTAAAAGGTTGCGCAGTTGATCTGGAGAAGTCAAAAGTCAGCAACCAACAATACGTCACCAGATTGGAATAGATTAAATGAAACTCACCTGGGTTCAATGTCATGTCCTGAATAGCGCCAATTCCTAGTCCCAAACTCGCCGCCAAATCGTTCGTCTTTCGGCTGGTCTCTTTCGCTTTGCCTTTTGACCGCTGATTGCCATCGGGGCTGCTGCTCCGTTCGTTCAGCATATCCAGGCTTCTTCCTCTTGACAAGTGACCCTTATCTGGGCCTGGAATAGTAGATTCGATTAACGGAGAAGATCTGCCAGTCGAATTCCTACTTAATTTGGGGGAAGCATTACCGTTTTGCGTACCAAAGTATGAATCAGATTTTGAATTTGGCAAGGCGGATGTGTTTTTTGCCGGAGAATCGTTCGATCGATAAGAAACCATTCTGGACGATGGTAAGGGTTCCTTTGAAAATGACCGCTTAGGTTTAGGAGGGTTCACTTTCTTACGTTTGACATCTCTACTAGTTCCACTTGCGTCGGAGTTTTGCCTCTCGCGAGCTATCGGACCCATCAGACTCTTCGCTCTGGCTCGACTCGGTCCAGCGATGGCGTTCTCTGACAGTGACATTGTACCCGGCGTATTGGTTCCTGATTCTCCGGCATCTTTCGTAGACTTATCGGTGGACTCTCCTTCGCTACCACTACTACTGGTCTCAAATCCACCTGTCAATCTTGATGCCCTTCTACCAATAGCTATCACAGATCCTGAGCGATGTCTTGGATTAGGCGGCAAGGTTTCCGACCATACTCGCCTATCCTGAGATGTTCTATTCGTGGGCAGGGGAGGTCTATTCGAGCCGAGTGGGCTGGGCACGCCAGATGAAGTGGTAGGAAAGGGTTTCGTGACTGAGCTCGAGGAGGAAGTCGTTGATGGTATAGGTGCACTTTTGGGGGGGGAGGGTATAGTTGAGTTATGTAATGTGGATGGATGAATGGGTTGATAAGAATTATTATTGGTCAAAGGGGTCATCACTGATCCGTTCATCTGGGGAGATTTGAAAGATGATTTTGAGGGCGTACGCGAGACTGTATTTGGGCGATCCTCCAGATTGAAATGAACGCTTGAGAGCTTTGAAGATACTGAACTCGAGTGAGATCTACGTCGCATTGAGGAAGAACTTGCTGTTCTCATCACTCCGTTACTTATCGGTGGCAAGGATGTATCGATGGTGGATGATAGATGTAGAGGTGGCGGCGGGACTCTCGTTGACATGGAGCCCATGGCGGGCGGTCTCGCTTCCGCTGAGGATACAGAAATGGGTGTTCTTGACGATGATGATGCATCTTCTGCTGATAGCGTGGTGGAGGGGATTATCTTGATAAACTGGCGGTAGAGACGATGGTGGAATAATCAATGCTGTGATTCTCCTTCTGACACCGGAGAATATGATTCAACTAGTCCAGATGTCTGAGAACCCAAGAGACAAGAGAGCCAAGATTAGGATGAAATGAAGGGAAATGAGCAGAGATTATTGGGGATTATTATTCCTTTTGAATTCATTCGCAACGTGCTATACGTCACTCTCACCACAACATTGGACTTAGCGTTTGAAAATCCTATTGATCATTACAAACTTTGATTAGCGGGATCAAAAACCTAACATCGCCTTGCTATTATACAATGTAATAGAGGTTAGAAGTGGAGGTTATTCGCTCGCTTGATCCTGCCTGTTCATCCATCCATTAATCTGCACTTTCCAAGGTATTCAACAGCACTGGCTGGGACAACAACTTGCTCGCTGGAAGCACGTCAATGAGCTAACAATGGCAAATACGTCGCCATCGGAAGATACATGGATATACGATCATCTTCATAAATCCTACTTCCATCCTTTGTCAAATACTTATGCTATCCCAGATCCAAATACAGCCCAATGGAATTATATTCCCGCAGACCAAGTCCACAATGCCTCAACATCGGCTACAAACTCAGGATACAATAATAGTACAATCGTTGGATCGGAAAAAGAGGAAGGGGAGATAGAAGATGATATGGGATGGGGAGGGTTAATGGAACCTGAAAAGTTAGCTCAAATTGAGAAAGACGAAAAGATAAAACCGATGAAGTCGACCAAACAACCTTTACATCCAACTGTTCCTCCGGAAAAAGAGAAACATCCTGCTTATGTCGTCCCGTATGATGATCCTGCCCTTTACGCATATCCTTCTCAACCAGAGGGGGATGAAGCGGATCAAGAGAAACCGACAAAGGAAAGACCGAATGATACACTTCGCCTAGTTGTGATGGGATCCGGATGTTTAGAAGTCGGACAAGTAGCCATACTAGATACACGAGAAGGTGGAATACAGTTAGGAAGAGATAGGTGTGAGAAAGGTGGTCAAGCTAGAGTCAGGCTGAAAGAGATGGAGGTCAGTAAGACTCATGCTGTTATCTACTGGGGAACGGGAGGAGACGACGAGTCTAGTCAAGTAGAAGAATTACAGGACTGGTGGATCGTTGATTTAGGTGAGTCGATGGCTTCTGATACTCATGACTATGTCGACCTTCAAGCGAGACTCAATCATATTGAACTGACAATGCATTCTGACTTTCATTCCAGGCTCAACTCATGGAACATTCTTGTCACAACCCATGACTGAGGATGCGACCAGGACACCGAAGTTGACTAGACTCTCGGAACCGAAGCATTCCTCTCGGCCACATCGTGTGACTCACTTGAGTAGGCTGAGAATTGGGACGAGCGAATTCTCCTTACATATCCACCCTTCTTGGCCATGCGATCAATGCCAGGTGAACGGTACCAATGAGATCCCTCTAGATGACGGTCAACCAAAATTGATACCTGCCCACAATGAAGAGGTCGCATCGGAAAATGACACTCCTCCGATATATGCAATGGATTCTTCCCAAAAGAAGCAGAACCGGGAATTAAAGAGGAAGAGAGAAATGGCTTCTTTACGAGAATCGCTTTTGAGGAAAGACAGAGGCATACATGTTAACGGGCGATCCGAAGGGGACCAAGAAGATAGTAGAAAGAGGGAATATCTGGATAGGTCAGCTATGAGAAGAAAGTTACATCCACCTTCACCGCCACCTCATTCCACCAAAGGTAATACTAAGATGGCTTCAGAAGCGAATACTCCAGAAAGATCATCGCCACCAGTTTCGATTCAAACCCCTGATGCTTCAAAGGGAACATTTATTGCTACTTCAATCATGGAGAAACAAGGTTGGACACCAGGTATGGGGCTAGGTAAATCCTCGCAAGGGATTTCCGAAGCTATTCAAACTGAAATGCGGAATGAAAAGAAAGGATTGGGTGCTAAGGGAAGTAAAGCCATTGTTAATACCGGGCCAGGTGATTGGAAGATGCGGGCCAAACAACGAAGATGGGAAGAGATGCAAGGTAGTGGGAAATGACTGGAGCTCTCTTTGTTATACACACACTGCCTCCGTATCTTAGTGAATCGTAACTGGATATTGATCATGCATACGATTAGTATTTCCTGTACGACCGGTCACGCGACCGGATATGACAAATCAAGAGGCGGACATCTCCGCTTCCCCGGTCTAATATACCATTCATCCCGTTCATAGTATCACTTTTCTAACTGTAATCCACATTATTCTATCTGAAAGGTTTCTTGCACAGATTATATTGACTCGCTTTCCAATCACGAGATCTTGTAGCGAAAAACCAAGCGTACTGAAATCGCAACATCCCTGAAGTGACGATCACGGCGCTGAGAAGAAGGAATTGAGCCGAGTGATATGCCAAGATGAGAGCTCAAGCTCTTGTTTTAGCTATCTTATCTTTAGCTACACCGACTATCGCTTCTATCGACAAGCCATACAACAGTCAACAACCTTTTACATCAACAAACTCGGGGATCGTTGGGCAGGGAGATCGATATGATGACCAGCAAGTATGGAGAATCGATTGGAGTGATTATTCCGATGTGAATAAACAGGATATAATGAATGTCATTGAGGTATGTGACTGTGTTGTATTGCTGTGAAGTTCGGAGAGATCTTTGATATAGACAAGATCTAATGATTTCGACAATAGCTACTCAATCTCGATGTGTGGCATTCTACCCAGTCATCTTTAGACGTCAGGTTGAGCGCCAAGGAGAAAGATATAATGGGAAATATTATTCCATCTGAATCCTTTCACCCATTCATTTCAGACCTTCAATCACTCGTTGAAGAGTCTCTAAATCCAGGTGAGGAGAACCCGGAAGATATAGATGAGAAATTCAGTGAGATATCTGAAGGTTTACGAAAAAAGAAGAAAAATAAGGGTAAAAAAGGTAAAAATCCTAAACCATCTATACCACCAATACAAATTGATCCATTTAATTTAACTACAATTGATACACCGTTTCACGATAAATTTCATACTCTCAAAGAAATTGATAAATTCGGTAGAACTTTGATTGAAACCTTCAACGGAACAAGAGGTATTGAAATTACAGAATTAAATCTTGGCAAAACATTTGAGGGTAGAATTATAAAAGGCTGGAGTGTTAAAATGAATCCAAATGGAAATGGAAGTATTCCAAATCCGCAACCTATTCCAGAACCTGATCCGAATGATCCAGAACCTGATCCCAGACCTTTACCCGATGATCCGGATCATGATGACCCCGCTACTCCCGCCTTCGAGAAGAGATTATGGAAGAGTGATGATGATTTAGATGGAATGGAATTGGAATTCGTCATTCAAGCTGGTCAACATGGTCGGGAGGTGAGTGAATCTCAATCTATAAAGGTCTTCAGAAATTCACTGACCCTACTTTAATGTGATCACAGTGGGTCGGTCCATCTTCAGCATTGTATTTCCTTCATCACCTCCTTCTACGTGCCACAACTGAACCGAATTCAGACCCTGCAATCTTGCTCAAATCGTTTAGGTTTACGGTGATTCCTCAGATTAATCCTGACGGATATGAGTATAGCAGGACTAAAAGTAGATTATGGAGAAAGAATAGGCAGGATGTAGGTGGGAAGGGAAATTGTTTAGGTGTGTACAACGTTTGATCAGACGATTAGGTCATCTCTCCTCTCATTGCGCATCTGTAATACAAACTTATGGTCATCAAGGAATGCAAGATGCTGATAATCGAAATAACCAGGAATCGATTTGAATTCGAATTGGGGTTATAAGTGGCGTGCATCCAAATCGACAGCTTGTTCAGAGGGATACGGTGGTAAAGAAGCTTTCGAAGCTTATGAGACTAAAGCTATATCTGAATATCTCTCAAGTGCAGCTGAGAGAGGTAATAGAGTCAGAGCTTTTGTGGACTTACATTCTTATGGTCAATTATGTGTGTGGCAGACTTCCTTTACGAATAATATATTGAAAGCTCATGTGTAGTAATGTGATTCGCAGTCATGTTCCCATTCGCTCATTCATGTGATGATTTCCCACCTGATGCTGAGATGCTCATGGAAGCTGGTTTGGGTGTTGCTAAAGCTATGAGAACGAAACAAGGTGAAGGTTATGAAGCTGGACAAGCATGTGATTTGACATATCGGTGAGCCCCTTTTTTCAATAAAATGCAACGGATTTGAGGACTTGAGATTGAATGCTAATTAATCTTTGATCCTGATAGTGCACCGGGAGATGCAATTGACTATACTTATGGAATCACAGATGTCAGGTGGTCGTATTCTGCAGAGTTGAGAGATACTGGTACTGTGCGTTGATAGTTTTCCACAACTTCACGTAATTCCCTCTCATTACCATGCTGATCAAATGGAAACTCCCGTTTAGTACGGCTTCATGCTTCCTCCGAAACTGATCAGACCAACTGCAGATGAACTTACAGCTGGTTTGATGTATTTGGCTAAATTCATTTACGCTTTAGAAGTGAATCCGCCGTAGATTTTTCCCACGAATAAGATGGAAGGGGGTCGACGATGAATTGTCCCAAGTAGTATTAACGATCGATCGGATGTCGTAGTTTATTGTCAGTGGCTACGAAGATATCACGCACTCATTGGTTTCATTTGCCTCAGTAGACAGTCAGTAATTTTGGTCATGATGGAATGACAGTCAGGTCGTTGTATGTAGAATCATGTTTATCAATTATATCCCCAATCGTTCCGTCAGCTCTTTCGCATGCACTTACACGCTCAACGAAGATCGCTTCATGCCCAACCGAAAAATATCAATTTTTCTCGTTACGAAAAATATGCATTCCACATATTCTATGATCAAGGACCGGAGAAACGTTCCACCTATATACTGCAATTCTTCTATTATGTAGCTTAGTGCTTAGCAGCAGTCTGTTTACCCCTTGGACGTTCAGTGACAACCCTATCGTAACATAACAGGTTTATTATCAGTTGATTGTTTGGCAAACAAAGTAAAGCAGAAGGAGACTCACGACTTATTACCATCTTTATCTTTAGGACGTCTAGTTCTAACATGTTGTAATAGACCATAAATTGATCTTGGATGTTTATTACCCTTTTGTTTACCTCTACCACCACCATGAGGATGATCAACAGCATTCATAGCTACACCTCTAACATGTGGTCTTTTTCCTAACCATCTTGATCTACCTGCTTTACCTAATGATCTGGATTGATGTTCTTTGCTATTGAGTTGAAGAGTAAAAGAAGCATTTAATCAGTAAAACAATAAATTTGATCAAGGCTGGAGAAAAGGCGAAAAACCTAAAACCTCAACTCACTTGCTTACAACACCAATTGTAGCTACACAACCAGGATCTAACTTTCTAACTTCACCAGATTGCATTTTAACCAAAACATAACCTTTTTTAGGTAATCTATTTCCATTTTCATCAAATCCACCTCCCATAGTTAAAACATCTGATCCACCAATTGATTTTCCAGTTTCTGATTGATGACTTACAATTTGTGCAAATGTACCTGCAGATCTACATAATTGCATTTTACCATCTGTTGTTAAACTTAAATTATGAACTTGAGTTCCAGGTGGAATTAAAAATAATGGTAAAACATTTCCAGATTTTAAAGTTATTGTTCTAAGTAAACCTAATGCACGTCTCATTTCAGGTGTATCAGTTGCTCCTACTTTATCATCTTCTAAATTATTTGATAATTTTGATTCTTCACTTGAAGAAGAAGAAGTATTATCAAATTCGTTAATTAATGATTGAGGTATACCTTTTCTATAAGATATTACTACATCTCCTTTTCTTAAACCTTCTGGAGCAACAATATAACTAAATCCTGCTTTGACTGCTTCAAGTGATTTAGGTGTATTTCGGTTTTCTTCACTTAATGCTTCTTCAATTTCTTCAATCAAATTTGGTGTTAAACTTTTACCTGAAGTAGAAGAGGTAGATGTTCGTTTTTTTATAAGTGCAATATGAGCTGATCTTCCTGGATCATATTCTATTCTAATTACATCATGTTGTCCACCTTGTACTCTGTGGAAATCAACCATTCTCAATCTCCTTTTATGTCCTCCTCCAATATGCCTATTTACGATCCTTCCTGTGTTATTACGCCCTCCTTTTCTCCGAAGAGGTATAGTCAATTCTCTTAGCGGTCCACCTTTATGTAAATGAGGATGATAAGGGTACACGACATGACGAAGAGACTATGAGCAGCAATCAGTATCAACATAAGCGATTTCCATTGAAGTGAATATACGATGCGCAAATTGACTTGACGAGAAAGCCAAAAACGCTTTACAGCTTGGAATTGAATATCCACTCACAGGAATAAAAGGATAGCCTTTTCCAGTATAGGTTTTCAGCACAGCTCCATCTTCTTTCCTTTTAGGAGGAGGTCCACCAAACATCATTTGTTGACCATCGTTCTTCACTGATGAGGGAGTAGCATAATTTCGAATTGAGAGTCGAGAAGTCGAAGCGAGGGTCGAACGAGGTAATGATCGAGCCGTATTAACCGATCGAGAAAGTGCAGACATCTTTCCAAGTACCTCTCAGCACACCTACTTATTATGCGTCACTAGAAATTAAAAGTATAGATACTGAAAATGTCTTTATTTGATGATGATTTCGTATAAGCAATTCGAGCTTTTCAAAGTTCCGACTTTCATTTATTTCGAAATTCCCATAAAAATCCGAGCCACGCGAGAGATCATTGAAGATTCCCAGAAATCTGCTTTTCCGGTATCCGAGTTTTCTGAGAAAATCAGTATAAGTGTGCATTCCGCTGATTCCGGAGACGCGCTTTGACCGAATTATAAAGTCTCCAATTTCACATCTTCTTTTCTCTTTCTCCATCTAATTCACTTCACATAGCTCTTGACCATCTCGCTCCAACTTCTGTTGAGAAGGTGTTTCTTCAGAATGGTTGCTATCACCGTCTCTGTTCCTGGAAAACCTACCGTTAATCTTGATTTCACTGGGAAACCCCCTGCTCAGGTCACCATCAAGGATGTTAAGATTGCTATCCAAGCTAAATTTCCCAAGGTGAGTATCTTCGCCTTTCATATCTGTCATGTACTCTTTGTATCTCTTCCGAGACCCCATAATTAGCTACGAGATTGGTCAAACACAATAACCAATTCACAAGTTGATGTTTGTTCACCAAAGCCTGTGAATGAGCTGACGTGACCATTCCCGTTCACTAGCTCTTACCAAATCGGCAAAGAATCACCCTTCCTTCTGTGAATGGCGCCGGTAAACCAATCCCACTTACCGAAGAGAGCAGATCATTAGAATCATACGATGTAAAAGATGGAAGTAAGCTCAAACTCAAGGATTTGGGTAAACAAGTTGGATATCGAACTTTATATTTATGGGAATATGTTGGTCCCATATTCCTCAATCCCTTATTTCTTCATCTTTCAACTTACCTTTGGGGCGATTACAAATTCTCTCCTCTTCAACTGTAGGTCTATCAGCTGCTTGTACCGACTCGTTTATTGATGTGATTAGCTGACTGAACAATTGAACGAGTAGTACTATTCGAAATCTTATCGTTATCCATTTCATTAAACGATTTTTAGAATCTGCTTTCGTGCATCGATTCTCAAGAGCTACTGTTCCCTTATCCTATGTGGTCAGAAAGTAAGTCCAACTTCGAGACAGAAGTCGATACCTGCTGATGGTTGACGATAATTGCAATAGCTGTATATACTATTGGGGTGTATGTGGACTTCTGATTGGCCTAACTTTGTACAGACCAGCATATTCCGCAACAGCGTTGAAAGGATCCTTATTGGATAATTCAGTCTGGATCACGATTTGGACAGTGGTCGAATTAGTCAGTTCTCCAATCGCTTGATGCCATAATCGGAAGAACTGACATTCAAATTTATACCTAGACCGCTGAATTACTCAATCTCAATACCCATCTTCATTTGAGATCATTAAGACAACCACCCGGTCAACCTAGAAAGTATCCTACTGGTTTAGGATATGGCCTAGCAGTATGTGCCAATTATTGGTTTGAACTTATCGGCATTGTAGCTATGGTCATCATGACTGGAGGTGATTTAGGTAGTAAGTTTCTCCCAGTCATTGTGATTTAGCCATTTTGGATTCCTATGAATGGTCGCTAAAAGTTTGTACCTGTATAGCCATTGTATACCTTTTGATTGGTGGATATTTCATGAAGATTTGGGCTGATCAGAAGTATGCGAGATATAAGAAAGAATTCAACGCCAAGGAATTCCCTGGGAAGAGGTATAAACTATTCCCTCCATTTTATTGATCTTCGCGCAGAATAGAACGGACAGTGGAGGTAATTGGGAAATAATTGACTTGCATTGAGGAGACACCTAAAATAGTTGAGGGCTTTGAAGGGATGAGATAGCTCATTAATCTAGAACAACTGAAGGGAAGCCATATTTGGAGTTGAGAAGATTCATGTTGAACGAGATTTAACATCCATGCAAACATGCGAAACCCTCTGGATCATCGTGTCAAAGCTTGAAGTCCGCGATTTATATTGAGGTAAATTTGCATCTGATTGATTATGACAATTGCATACAACAGGTAGAGATGATTGCACAGCGGGCGAAATACAAATTACAGTAATACGTATTGTACAGCAATAGATCCAATTTGTGGCTAATCACTCGTATAACCTGCTAAAAGTCCACAAATTGCAGGATTGACTATTGAATTATTTGTATCTTTTTCTGTAGTTTTAGGAGTAAGGTTTTCAATTATATTCGATTTTATCTTTCCTTTTCCTTTTATATTTTGAATTGATGATCCTTTACTCGTAAATTTGATAGGATTTAAATCAGCAAAAGGATCATATTTCTTTTCCGTATTACTTCTTAATAAATTAATTAAATCAGGCGACTTTGTATCAATTACTTTACCTTTCCCATTCTTTCTTGTTTTTGGTGTTGGTAAATTTCCAACTTCAATAGATGAATTATTAATATTACTTGATTCACCATTTTTTTTATTTTGTATAATAATTTCCCAAATTTTTTTAGATTTATCATCAACTTCATCTACACTTTCACTTTCAAAATTTATACTTTCATTTAATCCAAATTTTAATTTTAAATTATCATCTTTTATTTGTTTTTCTAATAATAATTTTTTTTCTTCTCTAAATTTACGTCTTAATGAAGAAGAAATTAAATAAGGATCAGAATTTAAACGATCTGATGAATTTGTTAATTCAGTTAATCTTGATGTTCCTTTTTTTGCCCATTTTTGTTGATCTATTGTTTTTTCAACTCCTGCAAAAGGATCCAAAGGCGGTTCAGAAGCTGAAGGAGCTTCGGTATCTAAAGTTATATCTCATTAATATCAATATTCATTTACCATAAGATGGATTCATTACTTTTTAAGGAAGACTTATGAACTCACCATGAACTGCAAATCCACCATTCTCTTCAGGATTCCAATCTTCATCCTTTTTTTTGGCTCCAGAATATACTAAATAAGCAGCATTCTAAAAGAAAATGTCAAAATGAGATTTAATAATTCATAAAACACATATGATATATTTTAACATGAAGAGAAGCCTGATCCTAATAAGAACTTCGAAAACTCACTTTTGGATCTGTACGAATTTCAAACCATCCATCACATAAATGACATTTACATTTAAATCCATAAATAGGTGTACTATAATAATTTCCAACTTTTTGTTTTCTCGCATTATATCTAACTCCTGCTCCTATATGGGCATTACAAGTTCCACACCAAATATTAAAAGGAAGTTCGAATCTATCGGAAAAAAAACAATTATTTAGTGAGAACGGATTGAAAAAATCGCATAAATTTTCGTAAAGCACATGAGAGTGGGAATGCCACTTAAGAAAGAGAAATGTTATGTATTATGAGCAGGTGGTTGAAGAATCAAAACTCACCTAACTACTAATATACCTTTATCTATATCTTTTGCTCTTACTCCCAAAGCATGTTTTTTACCTTGATGAGAATTTAATGTTGAATTTTGACGTGGATCATAATCCGGTGGTATATATCTATGTTATATGTCAGATTGAGGACATAAGCAATAGTACTATTTCGATTAAATCAAGGTATGATATATATACGAAAGGGGAAATCTCGTTTTTAAATGACGGATGATAGGGAGAGTTATCAGTTTAAGAAAATAGAGATTTACCTGTTCAGACCTTGCATCCTGGCTCAGACGTATGACTGCCAGCTATATAGCCAGCTGATTGACAGATCAATATTACGATGATTGAGAGATATACAGTTTAAGTGAGAAATAACTGCAAGATGAGGAATCCACTTTGAGCGTAATTAACGATTTGGGTGGCAAATCCCATATTGCTCGAATACCATGTGGCTTTTGTTTTGACCTCATGTATAATACAAACCTTTCATGCACTTTTGATATGGTAACGACATACCTCATGTCAGGTTGATGCTTACATAGATATGAATAGATTATATAGATGGTATAAACGAATGCTAGGTATCTCCATTAAGATGGTATCTCTGAGCAGGATTAATGTGTTTAATGCTCCATTCCACCCCGACTCGGCGCTCTACTTGGTAGACAGTTCACTCATCAATTCCCTCCCTTAGTGAAGTCGCATTATAGCTTAGAAGTCGTCTTCTTCTTTTTGTTACTACTTTTCGCCGTGGTAACTCGCTCCTCATCTTGATCATTGATCTCACAGGTCTCTGAGCCAGAATCGATGACTAATGTTTTCAACTTATCCGCCATTTCTTCGTCCCCGACAAAAATCACTTCTTCTTCGTCATCAATAGAGGCTTTACCAGCTTGTTTCACTGATTCACCCAAAGCTAATCTGGCGGCTTCAACCCCTCCACTTGTAGGTTCTTTGAGAGGTACATTCGTACTCATCCAATCTTCCCATTTGACTTCTCCAGGAGCACCCATCCAGGGGTATCTTCTACCTTTACCTATCGGATGAATGATCCCGTTCGGCTCGAAAATTACGTCTTTCTCTGATAGAGCGATTAGAATGCGAGAGATGTTGATCGCATCCTGTAGCGTAGTCAATCAGCAAAACCTCATTCTATTTCTGACTTCTTGCCTTTTAACATATTTACAGGGAAGAACAAGATTGATAGAATCAAGTAGCCCTCTCCAACCAACGGATAGAAACTACTTCTATCGGCCAGTCTTGCACGAGGCTTAAAAGACTCACATCAAGTCCAGAATGCTGTCTACCCTGAAACTGACCCAATCCCAGAATCTCTAGCATTCCTGGAATATTGAAGTAGAAAGCTTTACCTCTACCAAAATCTTTTATTTTCCCCTTTTTATCGATCTTTTGAATTTTTGAAGTAGTAATCACGCTTAAAGCTCTTTTATTTGGCGGATCGTTAGGATGTTCAGCTGCGTACGAAGATCTTCGATGTATTTCTGATAAGACAGATTGAACGGCGAATTTGACATTTAGGTATGGGCCATGAAAGTAATTTGGGAATGGAGTGGGAGGATTTATATGTAATTGTTTGTATACCTGCTTTGTATGTCAGCTTGCCATATCTTTCGATTGATGTTAAAGAACCTCCTGAAGCACAAACACAGGACTCACGAAGTCCCTATGAGTCATAATGGATGAGAAAGAATTTCGTCAGGTTCGTGCCGGCCTGTGCAACGATTGGCTTACCTCAAATCCCAAGGCTATCCAGCAAAACGTCAGCTTGATGTCTGAAAGAAGGCCAGTACAAAAGCTGCTCACCCCATCTGTGACCCACATAGCTTCTTTCAAGCCCCTATCATCCCTAAGGTCCCACTTATCTAACCACTTTTCGAACTTTTTGAGCATTTGAGGGAAAGTAGGCGACCTATCTACCGTTTCCTGATGGATGAAAGGCAAATGTTAGTCTTTTCATCTCAAGCGCTGAGGACATTATCGAATAGCTTTTTGGCTTGGCTCGCTTACCTGCGTTATCCCTGTCAAATCTTTACAGAAATCGCTCAGAATCGGACTCCATACTGGACGAACATAAGATCTAAATTGATCTACTTTATGTAATTTCCTTTTACCTGTTAAGTCAGGTTCTGTCCATTGTAGAAGGACTACTGGAAATTCCTAATCGTCAACAGCCATATAAGAGTCAGTGCGTTTCTTGTTAAATGATGTTTAATGGCAGATTCTGTGAAGATTTGATAAGAATTTTGCCAGTCAATTGTGTACAAATCGTAAGGCAGGATTTACCATAACCCGCAAATCACTAAGCCACCAAACTCACTATAATTTCATTAGGCCAATCAAATTCTTTACCAGGTCTACAAGTAGCTTCAACATCAAAGCATAAAAAGCTTTTATAACTTTGTTTAACTACTCTAATTTTGATCTGTCCATTTTGATTATCATTTAAAGAAAGAGACGAAGATGAAGAAGAATCTGAATCATCTGATTCTGGATCTCTTAAAGAAGCTTTATGAATTGCATTTATCAATCGTCTAAATAACGATTTCCATTTAACAGATTTCCCATATCTTGATACCCATCATCCAGAATCAATTCACACTTACCGCCATAAAGTTTCTTTTTTACCTTTTGTATCTAATCCCAATTCTCTTAATCCTTCTTTGAGTTGATCAACAGTTTGCTTCTTGCTGATTTTGATGGGAGAGGAATTCACATTGGAAGTATCAAGTGCTGATACCGGGTTTTGAGAATCGATACGTGGACTGGACTTCACAGTGGAAGGTCCTGCTTCGCTTTCTGAGAATGCAGGAGAGGGCATGTTGATTTGAAAGCTTCAAATACAAGATGGAGCGAGGAATTCAGGTTCAAGTAGAATCACTTTGGAATGATACAGAAATACGCTTCTTGCTCAATGAATAAAGACGAAGCTCTCAAGATGATAATTGGATCAAGATACAAGTGATCAAATATGGGAGCAGGAAAGAGTTACGATGCAAAAGAAAGAAGAGTAAACTTTACATTACTTGTATTTATTGAATTCGCAAGTGGAAAGCCAATGTGGAGGTGATCAATTGAATATCACGAAACCATAGACGAGATCCGTGCGTCACCACATTCAACAGTATAACTTCTAATTCAATTGCAAAAAAACATGATCTAAGATATGATATACATGTAATGTGATCCGGAAATGAGAAAATGAAACACCTATCGTAATCTTATGAACAAATTTAAAACGAAGTAAGAAGTAAATGTACGGTTAATCCAAATCTGATATTCTTCCTTCCAATCGCTTCCTATTCGCTCCTGATCCACATGCTCGAAATCGATGAGGAATAGGAATACAGGTCGTTGCATATACAACAGCTTCACACCAGCATTATTGCAAACCGCCTAACAACACTTTCCACCTTGTTTAGCACCTCCATCACCATCAGTTGGAGTAACTAGAATTGTTTCTCCTCCAGATGGTTTGATTACGTCTCCTGATGATTCAAGTGATTTGGAAGATACGATTCGGTAGATTTCTACGAAGACGAGACCGAGTCAGACACAATCATAAGATACTAGATGGTGCTATAGAGCCAATAGCGACAACTCACCAGTCAAGATATTTTGGAATGCTGACTCTACGTTCGATGCGTCCAAAGCTGAAGTTTCAATGAATGAAAGGCCGTTCTCGGCTGGTAGGCAATGGAAGCAAGTCAGCAACTGTCATATCGTGGCTTCTCCACCTCGTGTGTCCCTTCCTATTACGCTTCTTGTGGCAAAACGGTCCATTCCATATTGCTGTAAATGACACGTGTTGACAGGATCTGTACCCCAACTATACCATCTTCTCAAAGTCCGACACGGAACAACTCTTTTACTCACTAGCAAATTGCTTAGCCTCATCCGTACTGACCGCACGAAGGTGTTTCAAATCGCTCTTGTTTCCTACGAGCATGATTACTATATTGGCATCTGCGTGATCTCTCAATTCCTTCAACCATCTAGTAACGTTCTCATATGTCGAGTGTTTTGCAATGTCGTATACCAATAAGGCTCCGACTGCTCCTCGATAATATGCTGAAGTAATGGCTCGGTATCTTTCTTGTCCGGCTACAAATAGAGATGACAGTCAGCAGGTCTTCGAGATAGCGGGAGTGACGAGAACGGTATGGAAGCTTTCGTTTGACTAAAGCTTGTCCTTGTACTTCATTGCGAGTATGTGATTTGGAAATGAGGTGAGACTGACCTGTATCCCAAATCTGAGCCTTTACTGTCTTCCCATCTACGTTGATACTTCGGGTAGCAAACTCTACACCGATGGTTGATTTGGATTCCAAATTGAACTCGTTTCTCGTAAATCGCGAGAGAACTATTTAAAAGAGGGATCAGCTTATGACTTCTGATGAAGAAGTATATGTTAAGCTGACTTACGATTACTGTATAGTAAATTGGAGATAAGCCATTCTATAGTTAGTATCACGATTACGAAGGTGTCTTGTACATGAAGACGAACGTACGATTTACCAACACCTGAATCTCCAATAAGCACGACCTATCAAGTATATATCAGCTAAAGCTTCACACGCCTCCGCTACATTGTTGCATGGTTTAGAAGCTCAAGCATACCTTGAACAGGTAATCATAATTTGACCCGTCCGACATTTTATACGTTTATTTTAATAAGACTTGAAGGAATTCGAATATATATTTGATTACACGTCGATCAATAGCTCAACCAAGGTGTGTGGCGAGACTTGGGGATTGAAATTTTGGTAGAGTAGTGCTTTATTTCTCGTTCAGATAAGCTCGAGCAAGGTAAATCTGATCTGTAGAGTCAAATCGATTCCGATGTCAACGTTGTTGGACTTGTAGTATGTATATTGATGAATTGAATGTCAAAGGTGTGAATGAGTACAATGGAAAGCTAATATCGATAAGGATGATATTGGTGTCAATTAATGGCGCGTGCACGTACAGTACAATCAATAACAGTGCTCAGTAGCTAGCACTACGCGAATGGCTCGCCCCACCATACAGTTATCGGCGTTATTACCCATTTAGGCATGTGGCACAGGTTTAACCATTGTATTTGATAATCGTACCTGACTATCGATTGCTCGCGATAACATCTGCATTTACCTTCTCCATGATTTACCATTACCTTCACGAACGATACAAAGCAACCCCTACGACCATTCATACTACTTGTGATCGCCCAACTCTCAAGTTTTGTTTCGATATGCCAGTCGAAGCTCCCGAAGGATCGTTATCGCCTCTTCAGAGACAAGCATCTCTTTCACCCGAACGCACTGATGCTGGACCTTCAAAGAAACCTAGGAATACTGTAGCAGACCAACAACGGCGTCAGGTAAATTGATTTTCTCCATAACACAAAACAAGTTACAGAAAAGTGTCATATATTGATAATGCTTGTATAGGTCGAAAAGTTATTGTCGAATCCTGAAAGAGAAATACAGATAAATGTAGGAACGAAAGAGAAAACATTACGAGCTCCGAGGGAAATGATGAAAAATGTTCAAGGTTCTTCTGCTGGTGCTGGATCTGGAGAATTTCACGTATATAAGCAAAGTAGGAGGAGAGAGTATGAAAGGTTGAAAATGATGAATGATAAAGCACATGCTGTGAGTGGTTTAGGTCGTATTGTTTCTGCTTGAATTTGATCATCAATCTCTCTCAAAGTCCTCCACAAGTCCTTTCCGCTTTTCACTTCTTTCTGAGCTTGCTATTCCACTCTATCATGATTTTTTTCTTTTGACCATCAAGCGACCTATGTCTTTTCATATTAATAGATGCTAATACAATATGATTGTAATCGCAGGAAGAAGAACAAGCTGCATTTCAAGCTCGTCAAGCTGAACGAGATGCAATGGCAGATGCAAAAACAGCTAAAAATCGAGCAAAACGTCAAAAGCGTAAACAGGGGAAAAAAGGAGATTCGTCAACGCCAACACCAACGAGCACAAATGTAACGACAAATGGAGAAGTGAATGAAAATGGAAAGAGGAAATTAGCTGGTGGAGCAAGTATAAAGTTCAAAAGGCCAGGAGAAGATTCTGATGAGGATGACAAGGATGAAGAAGATACTGAGGATATTGGTCCGATACCGACCAGTATACCTGAATTAACAGATCAGGAAATCCCAAAAGCTGTCGAGGAGAAGAGGATCACTATTGTCGATGAGGATTAAATTGCTTGAAGAAGCTATCATGTTGTATGCATTTCCTTTTTCACATGATTATTAACCTGTGTCGTCCTGCTCAATCTCCGAAGATAGAAACACTAAAAGACTAATAGATGATAGAGATGACCCCGAATGCCGAACCATCGCTTTTTATAAGCTTCACCTCGCCTAAACATCCTTTCTCCCTATACCCCTTCTACTTCCTTTCCACTTCTCCTCCTTCGATCCATGATCATCGATTACCCGATCAGCGTTCAATCCTTTGACCTAGGTATACTACGTGGCAGACTGAACAAAGTTTAGCGTGTTCATATAGAAGAACAGAAAAACGGAATATAAACATCACCATGTCACTGGTCAAGGATATCAAATTCAATGGACCTGAGTGGGCAATCCTTCGGAATTAGATCTACATTCACCACCATTGAATAATATGGCTACTGTACGGACTTACCAAAGTTCTCCAAGATCCATTCGAGGGATTATAGTTGTTATACTGATATTATTGGGAGCTTATATATTCTTCAATGGAAAGAAGAAGAAGAAGGCCTCGACCAAATCTGACCGTAAGCGAGATCGTAGAGATGATAAGTCGAGAGGGCGTGGTAATAGAAATCGAGACGAAAGAGAAAGAGGATCAAGTGGTTCCGAAGATGATAAGAGGGAGCGGCGGAAGAACAACCGAAGTAAGAGGGGAGATGATGATAATGAAACCGATGATCAAAAGAAGAAGAAGAACAAGAAGAAAAATAAAAGTGACTCTGATGAAGATGTACCTTATCAAAAGATATTGAGAGATAAAAAAATACCATGGGATCAACCTCCAAGTGGTGAACCTCCTATATCAGTTCCGCCAGATCACCGTGTAGCGACTCCATCTAAATCAGCTTTTCGACAACGTTCTCCAGATGACGTTTTACCTCCTTCTCCAAATACTCAACAAGGTAATAAAGTTAGATGGACTGATAATGAAAAAGGCTTGAGTTCACCAGTTACTAATCATAGAAGAAATTGGGAAGATTATATGGGTACAACTGATGAGACCGATCAAGGTGTATTTCAAAATAAACTTCCAAAGGATAAGTCAAATACCGTTGGTAAAGGTGTACCTCATCCAAGTCGTTGGTCATTCGAAAACATTTCTGGTAAATTAGATGGAGTACATGGAAATATACTTGAACTAATGAAACAGATCGAACTCATTTCAAAAGTTAAAGAAAGTGATGATCCCAAACTTTGGTATACCGCTTTACAAGACTCTTGGGATGAACATCTAGGTAGTATCCCAAAGATCGTTACTCTTATCTGTAATCAACTATCAAGATGCATAAATGAGCAGGAAATGAATTTGGTAGTCAAGAAAATGAAAGAACGTCAAGCAAAGAAAGCTGCTCCTGATAAAAAGAGAGATGTTAGAAAATGGACTAGAGGATTGGATGAATCAGGTGTACATCCGAGTAAAATTGGAGAAGAAGCTTATAGATATAAATTCTTATTAGGTTGGTATTTAGACACTTTTCGATCAAAGAATTATGAACAACGAATGGCTATTGATAATACTGGAGTTAATATGACTAGTGATCCAAAAATATCAAAGATTTCTTATATATCAGGATGGTTAGAATATATAGCTGAATTAAATAAATATCAAAGATTATTTATAGGTTGGGATTTAAGTGGATTAACAATTCGTGCACAAGCTATAAAAGATAAAGAAACAAATAATTTAAGATTAGATTTAACAATTTTTTTACCTTGTCAACTTGAAGATTCAATTAAATGGACAAAAAGATTTTCAGAATCATGTGATTCATTTAGACATTTTCATACAGAATTAATTAAAGCTTTAGATGGAACTTCAAATGATGTAATTCAAAATGAATCATTTTCAAGACGTAGAATAATTTTTAGACCAGGATGGTTAATAAAAAATGTAAATTCAAATAATTTAAATTCAAAAACAAATTTAAATGAAATTGATAAAAATATTTCAAATTTAACAATTTTAAAAAGAAATCCAAAAATTATTGAAATTAATTCAAAAGAACAAATTGAAAATTCAAATAGATTAAAAGAATTATTAGGTAAATTAGATAATAAATCAAATAAAAAAGCAATAAGTAGAGTTAGACCTGAAGAAATTGTTTTTCATGAAATAAGACAATATCAATGGGATAAATTAACATTAACAAATGAAAATAATTCTTTATCTTCTGAATCTTTTTGGATTGGATACATGTTATTAGGTGATAGATTACAAAATAAAATTGAACTTGGTGATCATCATTTACCTAGATCAACTTATGATTTTATAAGATCGATTGATCTTGGATCTTATATACCTTTTCATCAAACTAATCCTAAAACTTTTTTAAAGATTGATAAATATCCTGCATTGGAATTATTAGTTATTGCATATGTTCCTTTAGGTAGACCTGGATCTACTGTTGAATTGATTTTACAAGAAGAATATGGTTTAACTCATGAATTAAGTATTACGAGAGAACCTACTCAACATCTAGTCAAACAATCCATTCGTCTGAAATTATTCGTGGCAATTCCAGATGTCAATCTGGTTGAGCATCTACAGAATGATTTCGATAACTTCTTCGCTCAAAAGGGAAACGCAATGATGGCTCAAGGTATGAGCAAAAATCGAGTCCGACAAGGTATCATGGGGATAGTTGTCAAAGTCTTAGACAACGTGTATGTGGTAGATGAAAGTATAGCAGCTACACCTGTAGAAGGGAAATTACCAAAAGGGATTAAGTTAAACTATCAACCTACTTTCCCCCCTGGGCTTCAAGGGGACGATGAGACTAGTACTACTCCAACTTCTTCTTTTTCACAGGGAGATAGACCTTCACCGTTTCTATCTTCTTCACCAGTTCAAAGACCTCCTGGACCAGGTCCTCAAAGTCCACAAGGACCTTTCAGCCCACCTGGTCCAAGGTCATTATCACCTCATTCATCTGGACAAAATCGCCCACCACCTCAATTTACCGATCCTCAACGATCTGAACAAGCTTTGAAAGATGCTCAAAATAGAGCAGCGATGAATGCTCAAATGAGTCCTCCATCCAGTCCACCTTCGCAAAGCAACTATAGACCACCCTCAGTCCAAGATGCAAATGAAGAAGATGCGCCGATGACTGAAGGAAGATTTGGTAATTTGAGAAATGCAGATGGAGGAATGTCAAAAGGTGGATCAGGAGAAAAAGGTCCACAAGTTGATATACCGTAGTATCAGGAATGTACAGTTTACGATCATGCATATTAAAATTGGAAAAGTTAGTAATGGGCGAAATTTCTACAAGTTACAAAGAATGTGTCGAAAATCACGAATCCCTTCACGTTAAAATGATTTACATATCCAGATACCTGCAGGGTCGAGTTGTGAAATAATGTCTTTTGAAACGATAGAGTGTATGCTCTATACGTTAGAAGCTGGCGTAGGATCATATGTCGCCCAATCATGCCAATTGACATCCATGTCAGTGGTGCCAGAAATTCTCTCAGGACGATAAGACAGATTCTCCAGCATTTTTCTGTTAATGCCGTTAACATTCTCTCCTAGCCTTGCAAGTTGCATCCTCTTTCGGTTTTCTTCTCTGACTTCCCAACTATAAGTGCCTTTACTTGGTTTGATGAATTCTGAACCCATCGATTCTGGAATTTCCGATTTGATGTTCTCCAAGATCTCATATACCTCGTAAACTGTTCTACGTTCTTTTGGCCGACTCAATAGACCGTTCACAATGTTAGCGATATCTTTTTGAGCAGGAGCAGTACATTTTGAAGATTGATCGGAAAAAGGATCTCGAGTTATACATCGAAATGAAGGCAATTGACCATCCATCATCGTTTCCATAAATTTAATTTTTCCTGATGAATTGATGACTTTGGTTTTGAATTTTTCCTCCTTCAGTTTATCCACGGTCAATGCAAGGCATTTTCTTTCAATCTCAGAAAGTGGAAAAATGGTAAAAAACCTGGTACATGGAAATCCTCTTTCTAATTCACATGGTGGATCTGAGGCATCTCTCATTCTAGCTCGATGAAGTACGTATGTTACTAGACCAGTATCTCTATTCAATTCCGGAGCCTTCTCTTCGATCCTATCGAGTACCGCATCGAAGTCCAAGGTAGAATCATCCGAGTTGTTAATTTTGGTATCCGCCGATATTAAGTCGTTATCGGTTGAAGCATATGGATTGTGGCCAGATTTCAAGAGCGTGAGACAATCATATAATTTTCGGTCAACTCTCCTGGATGCTTCTCTGACTTCATTGTTAGTCTCGCTGTTGAGATCTTCGTTGAGTCCTTCGTATTCTTCTCCGTGCTGGTCAGTTTGCTGTTTGTAAAATCCTTGGGTGGACTTCTGAGTGGACGTCTTGCTATTGTTGGCATCCCACAGGTAATTCCTAATGGTATCTAAAGACTTACATCCCGCCTTTGAGATTTCGAAATTAGACGTTTGGAAATGAGATGTGCTGCTTTGGCTATGAGTGTTCATATTGAACGATGGTATGAGTGTATATGTATGAAGTATGTATTGAAGGGCGTTACCTATGATTGATCGATGAAATGTTGAATGTATTGGATAGAGCGGCAAAATGCAATTGAATGTAATATCTTCGACTCGTTTATATGCATAACTTGTTATACTGTACGCTTTGGTCAAAGAAGGCATGCATCGTCATTCTCGATAGCATCATCCTTCATCCTTTGAGAAGCATTCTAATGGATGCGTCATATTGGAGGATAAAGAAAGGGGACGTGCACAATAGAGCCATGTGTTGTTTGAAAAGGATTGTTCTGATAGTGGCAGCCAAGTGCTCGAGAAGCACCTTTTGTGCGGTATTGTGGCGTGCAGATATGTCTTGAGGGCTGGTCGCTCACTTGAGCATTGGCAGACATTGCCCGAGAAGCAAAAGCGTTGCATTGTTCCCATCAACAGTCTATACCGAATTGATTTTAGGTATACCAAATTGGACCAAATCCTAATCAGCTATAACAAATCGACTCTACCAAATCCTCCCCAACCCTACCAAATCCACTCCAACCCTCCCAAATCCACTCCAACCCTCCCAAATCCACTCTACCAGATCAACCCTCCCAGATCAACCCTCCCAGATCCTCTCCAACCCTCCCAAATCAACCCTCCCAAATCGACCCTCCCAAATCGACCCTCCCAAATCCTACCCAACCCTCCCAAATCCTACCGAACCCTACCAAATCACTCCAACTCTCCCAAATCGACTCCAACCCTCCCAAATCGACCCTACCAAATCCTACCCAACCCTCCCAAATCCATTCCAACCCTCCCAAATCCACTCCAACCCTCCCAAATCGACCCTACCAAATCCACTCCAACCCTCCCAAATCCACTCTACCAGATCAACCCTCCCAAATCAACCCTCCCAAATCCACTCCAACCCTCCCAAATCGACCCTACCAAATCCTACCCAACCCTCCCAAATCCATTCCAACCCTCCCAAATCCACTCCAACCCTCCCAAATCGACCCTCCCAAATCCTCTCCAACCCTCCCAAATCAACCCTCCCAAATCGACCCTCCCAAATCCTACCCAACCCTCCCAAATCCTACCCAACCCTACCAAATCACTCCAACTCTCCCAAATCAACCCTCCCAAATCGACCCTCCCAAATCCTACCCAACCCTCCCAAATCCTACCGAACCCTACCAAATCACTCCAACTCTCCCAAATCGACTCCAACCCTCCCAAATCGACCCTACCAAATCCTACCCAACCCTCCCAAATCCTACCCAACCCTACCAAATCACTCCAACTCTCCCAAATCGACTCTACCAAATCCTACCCAACCCTCCCAAATCCACTCTAACCCTCCCAAATCGACCCTACCAAATCCTACCCAACCCTCCCAAATCCATTCCAACCCTCCCAAATCCACTCCAACCCTCCCAAATCGACCCTCCCAAATCCTCTCCGTCCCTCCCAAATCAACCCTCCCAAATCGACCCTCCCAAATCCTACCCAACCCTCCCAAATCCTACCCAACCCTACCAAATCACTCCAACTCTCCCAAATCAACCCTCCCAAATCGACCCTCCCAAATCCTACCCAACCCTCCCAAATCCTACCCAACCCTCCCAAATCCTACCCAACCCTACCAAATCACTCCAACTCTCCCAAATCGACCCTACCAAATCCTACCCAACTCTCCCAAATCCTACCCAACCCTCCCAAATCCACTCCAACCCTCCCAAATCAACTCTACCAAATCCACTCCAACCCTCCCAAATTGACCCTACCAAATCCTACCCAACTCTCCCAAATCCACTCCAACCCTCCCAAATCCACTCTACCAGATCAACCCTCCCAAATCAACCCTCCCAAATCCACTCCAACCCTCCCAAATCGACCCTACCAAATCCTACCCAACCCTCCCAAATCCACTCTAACCCTCCCAAATCGACCCTCCCAAATCCTACCCAGCCCTCCCCTACCCAACCCTCCCAAATCGACCCTACCAAATCCTACCCAACCTTCCCAAATCCACTCCAACCCTCCCAAATCCACTCTATCAAATCCACTCCAACTCTCCCAAATCGACCCCAGCTCTACCAAATCCTCCCCAGCTCTACCAAATCGACTCTACCTAACTCCACCAAACTGTACTCAACCCCACCCAACTATACCGAATTGCACCGAATCCTGATCAGCTATAACAAATCAGCTATACCCGGCTATACCCAGCTATACCAAAATGAACCAAGCTATACCGAGCTATACCAAAGCAAACCAAATTAAACCAAGCCAAACCAAATCAAACCAAGAGAACCAAATCAAACCAAGAGAACCAAATCAAATCAAATTGGGGTCAGCTATACCAAATTGGGGTCAGCTATACCAAATTATTTTTAGCTATCCCAAGTCACTTTCAGCTATAGCCAAACCTTGATCAAATCCGCTATAGCAAACGGCTCTTTGCCCTTTCACTGTCACACTCACATACGCTCGGACAATTTTGAACGGCGTACACATCATCAAACACGGCGCTCCGATGTTTTGATGCAGCAAGCGATGATTTGCATGCACTGGTCTAGGAACAGAAACGAGTACAACTTAAATTAGTACATGATCAACTATAAAATATGGTCAGATACACGAAATCGCGTTGTAAAGGAATGAAGATCTTTGATACGGAACTGATGTACAAAGTGTATCATACTGATGTTATGAGTCATCACAAGCCCCGACTGCTTTTTTGACCGTCTTAGCTGCATCTACTTTGCTCCCCAGACGGGATGACCAGCTTCTTCATCGAGTTTTCTGACCTTCTCATTTATCGCCTTGACGTTCTGTCCATGTTCTCCATTTTTACCCCCGGGAACTAAATTGTCAACACCTTCCATCAAGTCAATTTTGGTAACTTGTCGAGTAGTGTATGAGTTGGTATCGACGATGGGCAGTTGACTTATAGCCCAATTTGACCAGCTATTATTCCATGTCACTTTCTTTCTAGGGATCTGACCGAGCCATAGTGACCTAAATTGAGAACACAAGGATCTTCGTTTGTCTTCAGGTAATTCTGATTGAGATGCGGCTGTCCAAAGAACGGATATTGTGTTTCTCTGATTGTCGCTCAATTCGATAGAAGGGACTGGTGCGTAACTTACTGGTACCCCTGTGAGGTCTTGCGTTCTTGTCTGCTTATCGTAGTGAACCGTGATATCATATCCCGTTCCACCAGGGTCCCTAATAGTTGGTGAGACATAAGGAGATCCCAAGGAGCCGCAGTAGTCAGAATAGTTCCAGTGGTTTTGGTCAGCCATGGTTCGCTCGGTATAGCAATGTCGATGTTGCGGTTGTCTAAGTCGGTAATTGGGAATACAAGTAAAGAAGTGTCGAAAGGTGAAAGTTGAATCGCAACTCGAATTGTAGAAGAAGTCGACTCGATGCATACGGATACACCAGCTTATATGTGTGTATGTTGTAGCAGCCCATCGCGTTTCTCGACATGGAACAAGGCTAGGGTTGAAAGGAGCTTCAACCTTTTACTCACGTCTTGCAAAGGATATCAAGCCTATGACGGTTCATAAAGGATAGGTGCAGGAGTCATTTTTGTCTCTGATATTCTGGTGATGTGCGATGTCATTCATTATGTAGAGGTTTTATCCAGCCTCATGACTTTTAACAATGACGTCGGACACGATGCGTCCAGATATGACTCGAAAAAGGCAATCAAAGGATGCTGACTCTATCAAAGATCAAACGTCATTTCTCGGTTAAATGTTTAACCAGATCTAATCTCGAATACCTCCGAGGAGATTACTCATGAGATGAACAATGACTTATTCAGTCGGTATTATTTCTCATATATGATTGTTTAGAACATTTTGTTTGGGAGCATAATATGTTTAGCGCCTTTACTATCGATTAACGACATACATAGACTGTAGTGGTCAATAGACCCAAGGTTTCCCACCATGTCTTTACCTCCTCTATCAAACGCGACAAAACAAGCCCTTCTGAAATTAGGTATAACTTATCCAATCATTCAAGCTCCAATGGCAGGTGTATCAACTCCTTTATTAGCAGCTACAATAACGAATAATGGTGGATTAGGCTCTTTAGGATTAGGTGCGAGTAATCATTTAATAGCAGAAAAAATGATAATAGATACTCAAAAATTAATAAATATAAAAAATGGGAAATTTAACGTTAATTTATTCGTACATTCAAAACCTAATTTTGATTCAACAATAAATTCAAAATGGTTAAATCAATTAAAACCTGAATTTGAAAAATATAAAACTGAATTACCAAAGGAATTAAAAATTATTTATAAATCATTTGAAGAAGATGAAAATATGTTAAAAATTTTATTAAAATTAAAACCACCTATAATTTCATTTCATTTTGGTTTACCTTCTTTTGAAATACTTTATAAATTAAAAGAGATTGGAAGTATTTTAATGATTACTGTTACGAATTTAAAAGAAGCATTAGAAGTTCAAAATAAAGGAGGAAATGGTTTAATTGATTTTATAATTGTACAAGGATATGAAGCTGGTGGACATAGAGGTATTTTTAATCCAAATGAAAATGATGAAAAATTATCAACTTTTAAACTTTGTAAATTAATTTTAAATGAAAAAAAAATTAATATACCAATAATTTCAACAGGTGGAATTATGAATGGTAAATTAATTAAAAAATATTTAAATTTAGGTTGTTCTGCTGTACAATTAGGAACTACTTTTATAGGTTGTAAAGAATCTTCAATCGATAAAGGATATAAAGAATTTTTATTTAATATTGAAAAATCTAAAAAAACTATAATGACTAAATTTATTTCTGGACGTCCTGCAAGAACAATCGAAAATAAATTTACAGATTTAGAAATTCAATTACGTTTACAAAATGTTGATGTTAGATTACCTGATTATCCAATTACTTATGATGCTGGAAAAGCATTACATAATGCTGCTAAACAATTTGATGAATATGGATATGGAGCTTATTGGGCTGGTGAAAATGCTCCATTAGCTAGAAAGTTGGATGCGAAAGAGATGTTAGAGACTTTGGTCAAAGAGTGGAAGGATGCGGAAAGGGACACAAACTAATGATCGAGATTGGCATTGAGAAGGATGTATGTATAACAACAAGTTCATTTCGTATGTAGCAGTATGGCTGTATCTATATGTATGATATTTTATATAAAAGTTCGATAAGACTATCGATTTCAACTTGTACATGATTGAGTAACAACCGTCTCCCTACGGTGGACCCGATAACAATCAACCTGTTTATGTGATTACAGGCTTGGTCTGTCTACTTCTGATTTGGTTCTGATCACCTCTCGCTGAGGTTTCGCCTCTGGTGGGAGCTTCATCTACTTGTTCTTTCGACTCTGAGACACTTCGGTCAGTCATCGTTTTCTCTTTCTGACGGGCTTCAATTGTATCATCATGCAAGCCCTTAGCACCTGGTGCAATTGAGTAAAGTAATGTTCCGACTGAAATGCGGAAACGGAAAATCGTAAGTCATCACATTCCATGATACGAGGTTTTTCCAACTTACGCAAAACCAAAATCCCTCCTAGTCCAAGCCCTACGTTGAATCCAGTTTGAAACCACCAAACACTTATTCCTAGACTAACAGCTTTTCGAATCGTTAAAATCAAATTAACCGTGACGCTATTCACCTTTGAGGTGAGCCTATTCACTCCTCTGACACAAATACCTTGAGTTACGATATTTATTGCTAGTCCAAGTAAAGCGGAAGGTATAAGTAAATCGGCGTATCCTCCAAGTAGATCTTTTGGATCAAACGTTGGAATCGGAAATGAGCTTATTACTGGTATAGGTAATGCCAATGATCTAAGTGATATAGGTGGTGAAGAAGCGAATGAGTTGAATGTGCTTCGTAAAGATGATTGAAGTGGTAAGAAGAATGGTAGTGATAAAGCGTGCTTTGTACGTAACCGGGTTTCAGCGCTATTACATCTCACTTGTATCAAGTAGGTGACAGGTTTTAAATCAAGGTATGTATGGAAAGGTCAAACTCACACCGTAGAATAATGCTTCTCTCCATTGTTTACCGTAAGTCTTGTAAGTCTGTTCTTGCCATAATCCTAAGAAAGCGCTTAGAATCATAGCTAAAGTCAAAAGCCCAACGCCAGCCACGAATTCTAGATGATCCGGTATCCATCCAGGCTTTTGCGAAAGGGTCGGAGAAGCAGTAGTCTGTGTGCGAGGCGGACGTGGTGGCTTTGGAGCTGAAATGGTCGCTATAACTATCCCTGATGTGATCAAGAGAGCCGATAACTGTATTTGATATATCATCAGACCCATAATTATCAGAATGTATAGACTGACACCTACGACTTGACCAGCGGAGTATTTCCTTTTCCCAAATACCCTTCCTACAAGCATCGATATACACAATCCTATATCAAATGTTAGCTTCCTGCTTCGACATGCAGTTTTGGACTTACCGCCACTTCGAAAAATGATATGTACAGTAACGGGAATCTGTTTGTTTTTGAATTAGCTAGTCACCTTGCGGGTTCAAAAACCTAGAGACAGCTCACCTTCAGTCCAAATGCATAATTATTCACTAATGATAATATCAATTCTCGAGCTCGCTGAATTACATGGACGATACACTTACTCAGACTGATAGCAAGGAAAAGAATGACCTGTACACCCCATCTCGCTATAGGCACCTTCCTAGACTTTAAAGCGGGGTAAGATACGTTTGTTTTCGGTATATTTCTCCATACGATTTGGGATGAAATGGTTGTTATGGTCACGTAGAGGAATTGTACGAAAGTGAGAAATGTGCCTTGTATAGTCGTTGTTTAGCATGTTGCTCCAGATATTACGCTCAATTAAAACTTCTCACCAGATTTCGGATGATCCCTCAGTACCCCTTCCAAGGCCCATACATTTGAACAACATCCTCCGAAAACTAAAGCTAATATCAACCCCCATTCACCAATCGAGCTTTCTATAACCGACGAAACGAGTGAACGGTCGACCATGATTATGTTTGTATGCTGAAGCGTTTCCTACAAGATAAAGTATGGAAGAGCTCTGGATATGTGCAGAGATGTCCTGCAAAGTCCGCCTAGGCTTCTTGGACGACGGTCGATCGATATTTGAGGTGAATCCAGAATTGGACTCTTCGCTGCTTATTGAGTGTCGGTGAAGGTCGAGAACACAAAAATTTACCGTATCATCTTGAGATGAAGCCTGCTTATATCCTTTCTGTTCTCAACTGCGATTCTGCACAATATTGCATGGTATTATCACTAGGTATGACACATGAAGTGCATTTCCTCGACCTCTCAACGCATCAACATCGTTCATTCAGGCCTTTCCAACGGATATGAGGTTATTGATCAATTGTTTATCAAAGCACACCATTTTAGTTTTGTTGTCCTCTTGGTGCCTGACAAGGTCAAAACATTCATTCATTTATTCGAAATCTCATCCAAGGCGTGGAGAGAATAATGGACAAAGGACAAATGTTCATCTCAACAAAGGTGTGTATGTATCGAAGCAACTTCTGCGATACAGGTCGAGGGGTGGCTGAGGGTAGTACTTTCTTCTTTTTGACTTTGGCCTGGCCTTGAGTGTAAGGTGTTCAAGTGTTTTTGGGAGATAGGAAAGGAGATGGTCATTTCAATCACTACTCATGAATACGTCGAAATTTCAACGATCAACGTTAATGGTCGCACTATCGCAAGAGAAGAAGTGACAAAGATTATAGTCATAGAACCTGAAGCGCCTGTTAGCATTAACAATGTGGTGAGAGTAAACAAGCACTATCATTGGGATATAAATGGATATTTGGATGAGCTTGATGAACCCACTAGAATAGGCTTGGTTGTGGCAATCTGGATAGGATGGGTGGGACTACTATACTGGTGGTTAAGATGATAAAGGAGCAAGCAAACTGGGTGAGCTATTACCGTATCCTCCTCCCGACGAACAACACGGACGATGAAATAGTATAAGCTGATCTAAGCTTCACATTGCTTGTGCAAGGCCGAGGCGTTCACATGCCAGGACAAATTCAGACGTGCGACACAAATAGATCTGCCGACATTGGAAACATGACATACCGGCGAGATCATGTCATCTATGGGGAAGACACCGAGCGAAATCGATTCGGTAGAAGGCTATGCGACTTGAAGGGCAAAACGGAAGTGACCGTTCGATTCTATTTGGATGCAAGTCACCTCAATGACGGCTCCTGCGATTCCCTTGAAGCAAGTCCTCCGCGTCACTCCCGGCATGTATCCTTACTCCCGCCTTGGCTTCTCCTTGGAGCCGCCTGAAGTTCCCCATCAAAACACCTCGTCGCGCCCTTCCGATCATGGCGCAGCACATCGTCTTCACAAATTACCAAACCTCGTTCAGGCCTGTCTGGACCCCATGATTTGCATTATCTCCTTTCCTCTACAATTCCTCTTGCTCTGGTCTGTGCTTTAACGATGCACACTACCAACAATGCTTAAAAGACAAATGCATACCGGAATACCGATCCAGCCTTATCGTGTCCTATAATTTGGTCTTCTTCTCCATATCCCTGCCCTCTTCCCACATGGTCCTCCCACTACAAGCACAAACAGTCTTTTCGTTTCCCCAAGCTCCAGCCGACCTAGCGACAACACCAGCGAATATCTTTCCCAGTCCAGTTGGTGATGTTTCAGCGGCTTGTATCGAAGGTACCTCTAGAGCGGACGATTGGACAATACAGCCCCTTCCTACCCATTCCCACAATTCACCTTTAATTTCCTTGAACATATCACCATACCCATTTTTATCCAGTTCGACCTCTCCCAACTCTAAAAACGGTTTTCCAGTTGTATATGGCGGATTAGTGATATTTCCAGTTTGAGAAACGTAAACTTTCCATTTTTCCGAACCAGAGCTCAATCCAACAGCTGATGGAGGAGGTAAACGTACAGTAAGATCTAAAAGGATTGTAGATGGTTCAATTTGAAGAAATCTAGCTATACCAAATACTTTTTGACTGAATTCCTCTTCATTCATACCTGGTAATGGCTGTTTATTCTCAAACAATTGCGTATTAGAAGGAATCGAGGAACTGCTTGAAGGTGAAGGAGGATTAGCTAAGATTGGATTTGAGGTGGATGCTATAGAAGTAGGAAGGGGTATAGGAGATTCGAGAATGGAGACGGCTGCTGTTTGAGGGAAAGTTGAGGCGAAATTTGGGTCGGAAGGGGATGAACCGCGTACGATCACTTGTCGATTTGTAGATTTCAATGCGGATAAAAGATGAGATGGGGGTGCTATGTGTCCATACAGGATTGTTAGTAATCTCACACCTTGTATTACCATTTCACGATCTCTTGTACATATTCGATGATGCGAATTACTATGGGTCAAGGTATACACTCACTTTTGCCAATAATCGTGACTCTCTTATTCTCTAAATCAATATCATATCTCTCAATACCTGACACTTCGCGTAAGGATTTTTGCACGGCATTGACACAATTCTGACATGTCATATCGACAGCAAATTCGGTCTTAACCAAGAAAGCTCAGTTGTTGTGGACGTTTAACATTGGCTAAGAACGATATCAACTCACCTTGAAAGCTATACTGGCTAGTGTCATCTTGGCCCTTGTTTCACCGTGTTTGTGCTGTTGCAAGTAGATTTGCTCAATTCACTGAACAGAGAACCAAATTACAATTCTGTATTCATATAGGAGAAGTCATTATTCAGCAAAATAAATGGCATCATCTTGGTATAGAATGTAAATAGTCTTCCTCCACTTTGAGCGGACTCTTCCGGGTATACAGTATATATACGAGCATAAAATTCCACGTCATGTTATATTATATTATATTCTAATTGACCTTTTATCGTTATCAGATGTTGACGTAATTTAATGTTGAGACGCGTCAAAACATCAACATTACGTGTATCTTGAAATAAATATAAAATCAACCTTCAACTCTGTTGGGGCTCTTACATTGAGGGGATAGACCTAGCTTATAGTCAACTTTCCAACCAAAGATGGCGTTCAGTAGAAGCTGATCAAACCTCAATCAGATATCATGGCGGAAGACATTACTTCATGGATTGCGAAAGCCATAATTCAACATGACAAAGAACATGGTGCAAATTATAAAATACCCCTTCGAGGAAGATATATACAGATGATCAAGGTAAGCATGGCGTCATTTCATCATACCTTTTCTGACATGATCGTCATGTATCATCATGCTTGCAGCCGCTTCGTAGCTGACCCGTTGTTGCTTCCTGATCCGCACCAGTTTCTATCCTTTCGAGATCATTTCGACCCGCACGCCGAGATACGAGGTGTGATATCAGATAAAACGCATTGGATAAGAGTGAAGTTCGATGTGAATGCTACTGACGAATTCGAAGAGTAACTGTTGATTTAGAAACCTAATTCATAGGATTTCCGTATACCGGAAAGAGGTTTGAGCTAATGATGATCCTAATAGACCCCAAGCTTCCCTTCCTTCGGAATCACTGACATCCCAACTTCGAGCAGTATTCTTAATTGAATCCTTTCGAATCAACCTCTTACCCCCACCTTCTTCCCGTCGCCAATCTATACAACTCGACGCAGAGTTACCTGAAGTCATACTGGAAATACTTGAGTGGAAAGTAATTAATGGGGATAAGAACGATCCAGTCTTTTACGAAGACGTTATAGAAGTATCAAAGGGAAAGACAGATTTGGATGTACAGGTTCAAGGTGTTTTGAGGAAATGGTGGTTTGGAGAGTGAGCCTTTTGTCTCAGATTACAGTGAATGGACTTCTGCTGAAGTCAATTCCATTTGATCTCAATCGCAATCAGGTCTAATTCAAGTCAATCGCATTTACCATCTACAAGTCAATATCTACAACACTCAACACACCAAACACCGATATCATCCAGATCAATACAACAACCTTCAAGTTCTGTTAAGCCAACAATATCATCTCCATTGGCGGGTTATCATTCTTCACCTGCAGTTTTGTCTACTTCAGCCTCATCAGATCGGAAAGACCAAGCAGTAAGGGATCATGTTCACCGTGTAGATGACACAATTTCAAAAGGTGATAGTAGCCTAAGACCGAAAGATCAAATCTTACTTCTCGATTTCCTGACGCCTTATATACATACTGGAGGGAAGAAGAAGGTGATACCGGAGTGGTTATTTGAAAAGACCTCAGAGACCAGAGATATGCTCGATGATATCACAATGTTTGGCTTAGATTATGGAGCGGATTTGCAAACCTCCTTAGCACCAGGCACGAAGGGATCTGCTTCTACTGCGAATGTGGAAGGCTCATTAATTTATGAGAGAAAGAAAGGAGGCGAATTGAAGGTTCAAGATTTTGCTCATTTGCCACATCCTCAAACATCTCAAAGCCCATTCCCTTCTGCAGCGGTCGAGACCTCTCCAATCGCGCAGTCTTCGGGATCCCAAAGTAACGGGAGACATTATTCACCTCCTATTGAGGGTATTTTGTCTCCTCACAATCACAATACCAATGATGATATCGCAATTGAGAACGATATCGAGGAAGCAGAGAGTGAAGACGATATCATGATCAAGCCGAGAAAAATGCCGAATCGTAAAGATATATTTGATCCGTTACCTATGCCTTCCTCATCCCCAGGTCAGGATATCGAGTTAGACCACTTGACAGCGGAGGATGAGGACGACCTGTCGGACTACGAGAAAGAACAGAGGCGAAAGACAATCGCTGTTGATCGGGTCAAGACAAAGATAGTTCCCGATCTAGATGCTAAACCAGATACCCATTCAGAAGAGGTTGATCAAGAGGAAAATGAGGAGATTGAAGAACTGGAGAACCCAAATGAAGAGCATACAGGATCAAGCGACGAGAATGCTGTCGGGTCATTTTTGGAAAATTCGCAATCCTTGAGTAAAAGGCGAAAGGGAGATATCTTGGTAGACGATAGTGATCAAAGCTTACCCCAACACAGTTCTTCCAACGAAATTTCTCTGCCAGCTCAGAACACTCTTTCCCCTGCTAAGCGTGTAAAAGACCAAAGAAATCACGGTTCAGGTGGTGACTCACACAATACCGCTTCTCGCAAGAGACCCAGGGAATCAAATGAAACAGCTCCCCACGAATCGCCAATATCTCGTTCTGAGCTGAGCCAAGTCGCGTCTTCAAATGCCCAAAATCACCCTTCTACCATCAAGAAGCCCAAGATTGAACAATCAACCCCTGTCCAAATGTATTCCCAAGTAATGACCAATACTCAATCTACAGGTAAAAGCTCTAGAAAGAGTTTTCTTGACAGTTTAAGGTTTTTCCGTTCTCCTGCAGGTCCTGCTCAAGTCGGTACAATACCTAAATCGGAACTGGAAAGCCCATCGTTAGGTCGAAGGAAAGAAAAAGATAATACTCCAAGTCTGTTTGATCGACTGAATCGATCAATCAGGCGTCATTCCTTGCGATCCTCGTCACCTATACAGATTGATAAGAACAACGATCAGGACCATGAGGAACCACAGGACGGAATCTCGACGCGATATCGTATAGGAGAAGAAGATGGATTAGATGATGGCATAGATAGACAAACAGAAGGCGAAGATGATCCAGAGATCATTGTGGTAGATAATGATGATGATAACGATATCATCGAAGCGAAAGAAGGATCCGAAGAATTCAATCCAGACGATTCACATGGCCCGCATTACGAATCTTACGCCAGTACTTCCATGGTCGAGAATAAGCAATCCATTCCTAACAATTCCACATTCGAGTTCAATCCCCTTGGAACCCATTTAGAACCCAATGTTGATTCTGTAAGCCCAAAGAGAAAAGTTAGAAAATTAGGCGATTCTTTTAAATTGAATTTCCAAATTGAAGGTTTAACAGAATTGAAAGTACGAAAATCCATTGATGATATACGTAAAGCTAGAAATAGGAAACTCAGAGTTCAGTCATGATACTGTTGTTGTTATATGAATCCAAAACATAAAGTCATGCCAGGATGAGGCTAATGTTGTATATAAATTCTGTAATTCCTCCCATATTGAAATCATGCTATGTAATCACAATCTGCGAAGAGAAATGTCAAATTGAATGGCAACTTTTCAAAGGATGCATCTATACTAAACTACTTTTTTAAAGTTTCTTTTACGTATTTTTCCCATCCGTCAACTTCTAATTTCTCACATTTCTGTAATACTTCTTCTTCTAATTTCTTTGAATATTCTTCTAAAGCAATTTGATATTTTGGAATAGCAGTACCTAATATTTTAATAGCTAATAAAGCTGCATTTGTAGAATTATTGATTCCAACCGTTGCACAAGGTATACCTCTCTAATGATACAAATCAAGAACAATCAGCATTTTTTCCTTCGATTAAGTAATTGAATTAAAAGAACTCACTGGCATTTGAACAATACTATATAAACTATCAACACCATCTAAAACACTTGCTTTTACAGGTACACCAATTACAGGTAAAACAGTTTCACTAGCTACCATACCAGGTAAATGAGCTGCACCACCTGCACCTGCAATAATAACTCTTAAACCTCTATTTGAAGCAGATTTAGAATATTTAATCATTTTTTCAGGTGTTCTATGTGCAGAAGTAATTGTTAATTCATATGGAATTTTAAATTGATTTAAAATTTTTGTTGCAGGTAACATAATTGGTAAATCTGAATCTGATCCCATTATAATTCCAATTAAAGGTTTTTTATGTGAATGATTTTCTAATGGATTTGGAGGTGCAATTTTATCAATCCATTCTGAATTTGAATCAGGTTGTGAGAATAAAATTTTTCTCAAATTTTCTGTTAATTCAGCATCATTTTCAGCGGTTAAAGTTATATGTCCCATTTTTCTAGCTTTTCTTGATTCTTTTTTACCATATAAATGAATCGTTGCTCCTTTTACACTTAAAGCATTATCTCTCATTGCTTCAATAGGACCCATTTCTGATGATGATCCTAAGATATTTACCATTGCTGCACTTGGTACAATGAGGTCTGTTGAGCCTAAAGGAAGGGATAAGATTGCTCGAAGATGATTTTCAAATTGTGATGTATTACATGCTTCTATTGTGTGATGTCCTGAATTATGAGGTCGTGGGGCGATTTCATTGAGAAGAAGAGAGCCTGGTGGAGTGTATAGTGTTAACGATGATTACGTCTTGTATATTTAATAATCAGATGACTGAATATGAGAGACAACGTACCATCTTCCATTAAGAACATTTCAACTCCAAAAATTCCAGCACCTGTTAAATGACCTACAGCACTTTCTGCTAATTGTCTAGCTCTAGCATTTAAACTTTGATCTCCTCTTAAAGGTGCTAAACAAACTCGAAGTATACTATCTCTATGAATAGTTTCAACAGCATCATAAGATTTAACTTGTCCTTCTTTATTTCTAACAACCATTACTGCTACTTCTTTAACAAATGAACACCATCCTTCTGCATAAAGTGGTCTATCTCCTAAAAAATCTAATGATTTTTTGATATCTTCAGAAGAAGTTGATTTCAATGGTGAATTACCACGACCATCATAAGCTAAAGTTTTAGCTTTTAACATTACAGGTAATCCTAATTTATCAGTTAAATTCTTAAAATCATTTTCGGTTGGATTAGATGGTAATTCATCAAATGGTGAAACAGGTATACCTCTTTCACTTAAATATTTCTTTTGTTGAAATTTATCTTGAATAAGTCGAATTGTAGAAGGTGAAGGTTGTACTTCGCATAATCCTTCTTTTTCAACTGCTTCTAATACATCCGCGTTAACATGTTCAATTTCAACAGTTAAAATATCACATTTTTTAGCTAATTCCCTAATGTGTGGTTCAGAAGTAAAAGGTCCATCAAGATGACCTTGTTGGTTTTCTGGAGGTAAAAGTGTTTGTTTTGCTGGTGTGTAAGAACCTGAATCAAGGATTAAAAGTGGAATACCGAGTAGAGCGGCTGGGTGAGTTAACATTCGACCCAATTGACCACCACCTATTGACAATGATATTAGCTTTGATCTCACCCGATCCGCGGACCATGTAAGCTTACCCAGTATACCGACTGTTTTTTGAGGAGCCATGTTGAGATAAATAATACCGCTGGGTGATTAGGTTATGATGCTGGACCAGCATGAAATTGAAAATTGCATCAACAACAAATCAAATAACTCGCTCTTCAGTAAGTTATCTTGGGATGACTGAAAAAAGTCTAAACAGGCACGAGATTAGGGGATGATCGGAAAGTAATTACAAAGTTTTCGTATTTCGTGCGCCGAGGTTGATAATGAAAATATTGTAACCTATACTGCCACATGGTATCAACATGGCCGCTTAGCGTTTCCGTTTATGCCGGAGGGTTCGAGGAAAGCTAGTCGAGAGCTGGTTAACATGGTTAACACAGGTCGTCTTATATGCTAAGAAGAATTTGAGCTTCATATACGAGAAGATTTGAGAGCAAGGTAGTCTCAGCATGGTGTCATCTAGTGACAGTGGCAAGAGTTCATCTGGTGGAGAGCTCAGCTCTGTTCGATCATCATTACCCCTTGACAAACTCGTGCCGTACCTGGAAAAGAATATCGATGGGTTTAAAGGTCCAATACAGGTTAAGCAGTTCAAGGTGAGTTCTACACCATGACTACTTCGTATAGTTCTTGTACTTCTATACTGTGCTGATCCGTGCTAACTGAGCTGACTCATTGATTTATCTTAACATAGTTTGGTCAAGTAAGCTTATCTTGAATCAATAGCAATAACAAGTAGCTAATCAGGGAATAGTCAAATCCAACGTATCTCTTAACGCCAAATTCACCTTCTCAATCTTTCGTATTACGAAGAGCACCATCTGGACCGTTGCTATCCCCAACAGCACATAGGGTAGATCGTGAATATCTAATTCTCTCAGCTTTGAATCGGTATAATCAGGGTGTATCACCGGAACATGCAGTACCCATACCAAAGGTATACTGTTTATGCGAAGACAAAGATGTCGTAGGAGCTGCATTCTATGTTATGGAATATATACGTGGGAGAGTATTCACAGATGTCAGGCTACAAGAACTGGATAAACAAGATAGATGGGCATGGTAAGTGATCTAATAATTGCACTTCGGGTGAATTGTCTTTGACTGAATGTTGAATGGTAAATAGCTGGCAATCTGCCATTAAGACTTTGACGAAATTATCAGCAATACCAATCTCATCACTCAATCTTCCCCCTTCTTTCGCTCCTTTACCAACTGCAAAACCATATTTCCCAAGACAAGTTGGATCATTATTGAAAGTATCATATGCTCAAAGTAAAGCTAAGAACAAAGAAACTAGTGAAGAAGTTGGTCCTATTTGGGGTACAGATGAGTTGAAAAATTGGTTTACAGAAGGTGCAAAGAAAGTAACTGAGTTAGAGCAAGAAAGAGGTGAAGGTGGAGTAGTACATGGTGATTACAAACTGGACAATCTAGTGAGTTTGTAGATTAAATGGTCCAAATGCGTATACCAGATTTGTTTACTCTCCGCTGCTGTCAGATTTTTCATCCAACCGAATCGAAAGTGATAGGAATCTTAGATTGGGAGTTATGTACCCTTGGATCACCTCTAGCAGATCTCGGTAATTTGCTCTTACCGTTCTCATTTGCTCCAATTTCACCTGAAAATTTGAAGAAAATACGGAATACATCTAAAGGTAATGACGATATGACTCTTTTGCTCGGTCTGAAAGGTTTGTCAAGCCAAGAAACTGGATTACCACAGCGAGAAGAATTAGAAAGGTGGTGGGTGGAAGGTATGAATGATGGTTTGAGATATCACCATATTCAAGGCGGTTGGGAAATTCCGATACCTGGAATGGGGTAAGTAAATATCTGCAACAGAGTCGTTTAGTCATTATACGATCTTGGCTGACTTTTCCGACCATTATAGCTGGGTGAGATCGTGGATTTTATTCAGATTAGCTATCATCGCTCAAGGAATAGCTGCTAGAGCTGCGTTAGGTCAAGCAAGTTCCGCTGATGCTCGGGCGGATAGTAGGCCAGTATTTGATTTCTTCGGTAAGATGGCTTGGGAAGTGAAGAAAGAGGTTGAAAAAGAGGGCAAGGCGAAATTATAGCGGAATGAGTTAGATCAGTATGATAAGGAAAAACGGAAATATCTTTTATGCAAGTTGTAATCTTCTAATTTCTACGTAAGAAGTCCACGCAAACATGTTCTAAAAAAGCCTCGGAATATCATTCTAATCTTGCAAGTGTGGCTTCTATATTTGGTACACTTCCCATAGCACCTTCATTCTCCACACAAATAGCGCAAGCCTGATTAACATTTAGGATCAATTCAAATTCCCTGAATCAAATGAAAGGAAAACAAATTATGATAACTCACCGTCAAACAAGTTTTTAAAACTTTTTCTAAAGGTTCATTTCTCATTAGTCCAGCTACGAAATATCCTGCAAAACAATCACCAGCACCAGTTGTATCTTTAAGTTTATTTAATAATTTTCCAGCTTTCAAATGACCTATATCTTTATTTCCATTAATAGGATTAAAGTATAAAATACCTTTTGAACCAAGTGTACATATTATATTAATTTTTTTTGAAAAAAATGAATTTTCATGTAATTCTAATATACCTTTAGAAGCAATTTTAATTAATTCTTCTAAATCTAAATCATCAATATTTTTTTGTTTTTCATTTTCTGAAGAATTGGAATTGAAAGCATTTAATAAATCGTTTAATTCTCCTTCATTAACTATTAACCAAGATAAATCTTTCCAAGGGAATTGACGTAATTCTTCTGAAGACAGCATAGGTGAAGGATTAAATATTGAAATTAAACCTTTTTTACCAGATTCTTCTAGATATGATAAAGTTGAAGATAAAGGAATTTCATTTTGTAAGAGAATGTGTGTGTAGTTTTGCAAGTTTGGTGATGAGGAGGAAGAGGAAAGGTGATGATTGGCTCCGGCATGTAAGACT
Organism: Kwoniella pini CBS 10737; assembly: GCF_000512605.2. Lineage (NCBI taxonomy): Eukaryota > Fungi > Basidiomycota > Tremellomycetes > Tremellales > Cryptococcaceae > Kwoniella > Kwoniella pini. The sequence goes on from NC_091726.1 coordinate 1,085,415, forward strand.
ATAGACCTGTTGTATCAGTAAAATGGCTTCTGAGCGCACGGTTGAGAAATATGGACTTACCTATCGAATTCTCTCCGTCAGAAGCAGATTGAATGATTGCTCGTCCCGTCAACTAGAGGGTTCCATGTTAGCGAATAAAACTTTCCTGCGCTAAGAGGAGCTTGGAAGAAAATGCACAAACGCCAGAAGAACAAATTCATGCGAAGGTAAATATAATGCACATCACTTACCTCGTTTTTCAGAGTCTCTAATCTTCCATCACCAACTCCACCACTCTTGAGTAGTTCTCTAACCCATTCACCATCTTGACCGATACACCCATCAAGGTCTACGTTTCCCCCTGCTTTAGCTACTGCATAAGCTTGATTCGCACCCTTTCCACCTGCTCGTTTAGTTAATGACGTTGAGGATATGGTTTCTCCAGGCCTAACGATGTGTGGGAGGGCGAAGAACTCATCAATGTCTGCGCGTGAAGCTTCTTCAGCGAATCTTCAAGAGCAAGTGAAGAGAGGATCACTTACTGATTGAACCTCTGACAAGGCATTTTGGGCTTGAAGAGGATGGCATAGTGACGGGTCTAGCTCAAGATGAGTCGCAAAGTGTCTCTTTGCAATTAGATGGATGATGTTCTCAGACGAAACGGTAACGGTCATCAACAAGGAGATTGATGGTAGCACCAAGTATAATTATATTAGATATAGATAAATACATCGCATTGAAGAATACGAAAGGTTCACAGTTGCCGAATTGTTTTGACTACAATGTTCGGGCCGAATGAGCTCGGGTAGTATTATCCGCGTGGCTTCGTGGCAGCAATTATATCTGCGACTTGAAAGCGTGCTATCGATAGTCGTATTTTTCGCCTTGGTTGATGACGAACGACCAGCAACATTTACAAATCCAGTGACGATGTTTCTTTTGGGGGAATGATATTTCGTCCTGACGTACATGGCCTTCCATTTTGGTCATCCTTTCATCACCTTGCTTTGTGATGTCGCGCGGTCTTCGGATAATGACGCAAGTTGTAACAGTGTCGCACTTGCATGATGTCTGGGATCATATAGTATATATTTGTGCAGTCCTGCCTTTGCTGTGGCCAAATGCAATTACTTTCTATATTTATCCGAAGAACCGGGGATACTTACCAAGCAAACCCATCGTAATTAGTTAAATAGGACATTAACGATGGACGATTCCTCTGACCAATCTCGACGAGGTCAAAAGCGAAGACTCGGTAAGTCCCAGTCACTGAAGTGATCCGCTGGCTGGCCAGACGCTAACGGGGTATGCATAATAGTAAATCCTGGAATGGGAACATCCCACCCAGGGAGTTTGGATCCAACAGACTCAGCATCTATTCCGTATAATGCTCCTCCATACAAGTGCGTATTATGGAGACTGGTCTTTTTTTCATGACTTTGTCAACTGACTGTGCTGATACATACTTGGTGATATAGTTGGCCGAGTTATCCTGGCTATGCTGAGTCTGGCGATCCTTCCGGCAATAGGTCGGAACAAACAATGTACGGTCGACCACCGGGCACACAGATCCACAATTACAGCTTTGGCGACCAAAGAATTCAACATGAAGACTTTTCGCAATCGGCACCCCAAACCCAATTTACCAATACACTTTCCAATGCACGTGTCGCGGGTGACCTTCACTTCAATTATACAACCGAACCGAGCGCCTCTCTCGTTACTTATGGGCAAGCTGACATCGACCGTATGTGGGCTACTCTCACAGAAGGAATCAAGGGCCAGCACACTGGCCCAGCATCGAATTATCATGACACAGTACTTGACCCGTTTGGGCAACAGCAAAAACCCGACTTCACTCCCGATCTTGGCGCCAACCCCTTAGACGCCCAATTTGTGTCACAGCAAATACCCAACCTCGCCCACGATCTGGAGATCGACCCCTCGGGTATCACGGACCCTGCATACAATCCGTCATGGTCGATCTACCCAGCTTTACAAGCTGAAGGCTCGGCAATTGCACATCAGCATGGGATCCTGGAGGAGAACAAGCCCTCGAGGGACAGGAGAGAAACGATTGACTATCGTCCGATGACAAACAAAAAGATCAAGGATGATTTCCACATTTTGATCACCAAGATTATGTCCCGGGCTGTGGACCCGCAACTACCTCACAAAAGTAGATTCGATATCCCAGAGAACGTTATTGAAAGCCTCGTGGCAGGTGGGTTAACTACTTTTGAGAACAGTGTTGTTGATTTCAAAAAAATAACGGTTCATCCAGGTCCTGATGGACTTGGCGGCTACACACTGTTTCCAAAAAGCCTTGGGGAAGTGTTCGTATACAGTTTGAAAGGGTGGGGAGAGGAAATATCCAACAACAACAACGGAACCCCCGTCAGTGTCCGTAAATGGCACAGAATTGACCGCATTACTACGCTTAGTGAAGAAGAGTTAAACACCTGTTCGAACGAATGGATCCCTATGGTCAGTTGTTATAGACATGAGGACACCTTGTACCACGAAGGGTCAGGGTATATTCTGAACAAAGGCTCCTATCAACTTCGAGGTGATCTGTCAGACAGAGAAAGACAAAAAAAATCAATAATCGACCCCCGGAACGACTTGAACAGCCACTATGATCTTGCAACGAGCTACCATAACAGAACCCCACAGTGTATTCGATGTACTGAATTTACTGGCTCAAGAAGGAGAATATACAATTCCAAGAAAACAAAAGACTTGAGTGACGTGGAATGAAGAAAGGGAGGAGTGCCAGCTATATGTCATTACACATTCGAACATTTAATCCTTTATGTGACTATGCAAATTATAGAAATTACACGTAAAAGCGTCCTGACTTTCTTGTACAGCACCACTGCTCCCTTGTAGTATCTTCTTTTAAGGGACTGTTATCAAAGGTATTATAGATTGACTCATTGTCGTCATGGTGATTCTGATTTCTCCCTCCTTTGCTTCGCGTGAAGGCGCACCAGTCTGACGTCAATGGACCATCAGCAAAGGACGGATATCCCTGCGTATAAATTGCTCAGTCGTCTCACGTCAACAAGACAAGTATTTCATCTCCCTCATTTCCCAATATCCTCTTTCATTCATATGATTGCTATCACATTTTTACCTTGAGATCAACGACTATACTATATAAAGTGAAATATGCCATCGAAGGGATTTGTTAACCGCCTCATTTCGAGGAGTAACCGTTCTAATACCAATGAGCAATCAGATCCTGCAACTCAGCAATCTCAATTATCCGAGGGTTCTGAATCATTTTATAACCTGTCTCCTGGTCAGAATTCTGATATTCAAACAACGCAAAACAATTTGTACAGACTTGGAAAAAACAAAGATGAGACTGAAAGGATGGAAAGATGGCTTGAAGTTTTCAAACAAGGAAACCTTGTGCCTGATGCATATCACATCGAATTAAACTTGTCTTTATCTTATAAAAAGAAGTCATTCAGTATGAAAGATACCACACCAGTCACCGTTGACCATTTCGATTTGATGGCTAAGAGAGCTCTTGCCGAACAGGACCACAAAAGTGTAGAAGCAATCACAAGGACCAAAGAATTATGGATCAGTCTCAACGATTCGAGTAAACATACTTCACGCGTCACCACAGATGCTAGTGGATTTTCGCTCGCTCAAATGCAGAAAGCTTTTGATCATAGCTTAAACGACGAATCAGCTGCTGTTGAAGCTCCAAAAGCCCCATTCAATTTGCAGGAAGATTTCGATCAGTTCCTTGGTCGCGATTATCAATAACGTACTGTCGCCGGCCGTAAAGGGCCTTACGTCTCTTGCATCATTTGATCCAGTTCTGCGTAACCCTAAATTCAAGGTCATGTTTCGAATCTTGTAATGTATATAGCGTTTCGTGTTCGTGCTTCTCGTCTAGCGTCGTGGCGTGGTGTGTGATCCGAGGAGAGTTACTTCTAAGGTGTATGCATTTGATTGACGTTCAAAGAGCATCGATACCTAAGTTAGCCCTGAGGAAGAGCAGCTCCATCACAATAAACCTTTGATTAGATCTCCTAGCCCTTTCGCTCTTCCCCATATACGTCTAGCATAAGCCAAATTCACTAGTCCAACCAAGAATCCCCATGCCTTCTTAGTATCGGGTATCGGGTAGTCTAGCAGATGAATTTGACTATCAGCTTGTAATGAAATGTGGCAAGAGAACGAAGAAGCGGACGTACCGACAGGAGGCGGTATACTAGTCCGGATGTACGAGAAGAATCTATCTTCCGTAATCGATTTGACCGAACATAAAGACCGTAATCCTTCTTCCCCGCCTATGTCACTCGCTTGGTCAGCTCAACACGGAGGGTTTAATTATATAATTATGACATACCGAATCTACCGTGACCTGAAGCCTTGACACCTCCAAATGGCATAGCTTGATTGAGGTAAAACACGCCCTGCGTGATTTAGGTTAGCTTACACTTTTCTTATATTCGTTGAGGGGTAATAAGCAAACATACGAAGCTAAACAAAACAAACGGTCAGCCGAACGCCCCGAAAACGTAGCATTATCGTAGAAAGCTTGCTTACTCATTGATAGCTACCATCCCGCATTCGAGCTTCTCCGCTACCCTTTTACATTCCCCCTTATCCTTTCCATAAACTCCAGCACCAAGCCCATATCGACTTTTGTTGAGCCATTCGATCGCTTCCGCTACATTGTCATACGGTACGACAGTCATAACGGGAGCGAAAAGCTCTTCTTGCGCAATTTCCATATCCATGGTCACATCTACCACCAGAGTAGGTTCGAAATATGCCGCTTGGGGGTATTCTGGATGCATATACCTTTTACCTCCAGCCAACACCCTTGCGCCGCCCTTCTCTGCTGACGCCAATGTACTCTGAAGTTTGCTGATTGGAGCGTGTGAGATAAGTGAACCGACATCTGTCCCTGGACGAAGAGACTTGACTCTGGGTTCCATGATTTCGATGAAGCGAGAGTATTGTGAACGATGGACGAGGAAGAGTTCGATTCCTATACAATTTTGACCCGCCTTCATGATCGCGACTGTCAGCTGGGGTCATGTGTAGGCCATATCTGCTGAGTGTGCTCACTGATTGGCTATCAGATCGTCACGCGGTCAGCTGATCGGCTCAGCAGTGATAAGAGAGAGACTTACAATGCTCCTCTCATCCATGTACTCGCGAAAAAATCCAAGTCCGTTCCAGGTAAAATGAAAGCGGGATCTTTTCCTCCTAATTCGATACAAGTGGGCACCATGATTTCAGCCGCGGCAACCGCGACCTGCGTAAATGGTCAGCTTGCATGGAGGTCGACTATGTAGTATCGGCTCACCTTCTTTCCAACAGGTTCTGAACCGATGACTAGCATATTCAAAAATTCGATACACTCAGCCAAAAAGCATATTGGTCCAACTCGATCAGTTTTACTCACATGTAATATGCTTGATCAGCTTATTTCTCGTCACCGTCTCCGCCACATCCGGTAGACAGATGACTAGCTGAACAACATCATCATTCAGACCACAAGCCCTAAGACAAGCTTTGATGCCTCCAATGAACCACAGACTTGACCAAGCTACTTGCTCTGAACATTTCACTACAATGGTATTTCCAGCAAAAAGAGCAGCGAGGATAGGTGAGATGAGGTTGTGGAAAGAGTAATTCCACGAGACTAGAGCTAGTACAGTTCCAAGAGGGGAGTAATGGACCTGAGTGTATCCGCAAGTGTCAATATGAACACCTCAATTCACCTTCCGACATTCCTTGGACCCGTGATGAACCTACCTTCGACCCCTTATGAGCCAGGAGCAGATTACCAGGTCGAGAAGTAGGCGAAATTGTCTTTTCGCCATGCTTGATTAGCCTGTTCTACCTGTCAGTTCGGGAATATCTAGGAGGGAGTAAGAAGAAGTAACTTACCAGTCAAGCTTGGACAAAGTAGTCAGAATCTCTCCAAAGACAGCATCAACCTCTATAGCCCAAGTTCAGCAGTATTCAGCAACGTTTTCAGAACCAAAAAGCTGGCATACCAGTTTTACCAGTATCCCTACAAGCGACTCTGACTATACTTTCCATATCCTTTAGTACCCATGCTTTCAAGCTTCTCAAGAATGATATACGTTGTGCGAACGTTGTCTGAGCCCATCGTGGTTGAGCTGAATTGGCTTTGGCTATTTGATCCGAGACTTCAGCAGCGGATAAAAGCGGTAAAGTGAGAAGGTGGTACTGCACCCATAGTGAAAGATCAGCTTGACATTCCTCCCTCCAGCTTCTGTAGTAGCTCTCAGCCTACTCACACCTGTCGAAGGATCATAGCAAGTTATGTGATCCCTTTCTTCTCCTGTCTTACCGCTTTCAGGAGGTAATAGACTGTTATCGCTTTGATGAGCGCAGAGGGATGGGTTATGAATTATCGTTCCTTTCCAATCTTTATCTGCTTCCTGTGAGTCATGCGTGAGCTGAATTCATGGCAAGAAGCATACAGATTGTTTACCTTGGGCACTGGCCAGTGGAAGTCAATAACTTTTCTACTTTGTCTCCATACGTCATATCGCTTGAGGTATGAAGGTAATTTCAGGGTGATGGCGATCAGAGCGATAGTAAGGTTGATCTTGTTAGGAGGATTGTATACGAATTGCCATACTTGACCAAGAGTAAGAGCCGATAACCAGGTCAGCCATGGCCGTATGAAGCCTGAGATTGAATCGATGGTGTCGAACATCTTATTAGATGTAAATTCGTAAAGATTTGACAAAGAGTATATGTTGATGACTTTTTCGTATTCGGCCGGTCGCGTCTAAGCATTTATTCGCTCGGACCACCTCCACAAACACAAAATATCCGACGTGATCACGTGTTTCCTCTCCGCCTCGCCTTTGGGAGACCTACTATCTATTCAAAACCTTGACAACCTGTGTTCTGATGAACGGACCACATTGATGTCATTTATCGAATTTGGCCATGAGTAATGCTGACGCTGAATGTGAGACTGAAACCAAAGGCTATGTCCTCATCGTATCTGTCTGAGTTTGCAAAAAGGTACAATCAATGACAATTAACACTAACAAAACCCCTTATTCTGACTGATTTATATATAAATATCCATCAAACTCGTCGTAATTCTCATCACAACACCGCCTCCATCTTCTGAAGGTGCTAACAATAGACATTCCATTTACCTGGATCTAATATCGATGATTCAAGAGATGAAATACATAGCCCATCAGGATCAAACACGGAAGTCGAGTTCAATCCAATATGAGGGAATCAACTCGATATATATCCTTCAAGGTGGCGAGTAATTCTAAGTATCCTTCTCGTCTCGCTGAGAATTTCTTCAGAAGTAAGTTATTAGTGCTTCAAAATGGTCAGACGAAAGTGGGACTCAGTAACTCTTGGCTTCATGATCATCGCTGGTGTCGGTGTCTTCCGTAAGTCCTTTCTGTTTACCATATCGGTCACGGCTTTGAGAGCTGAAGGTGATATTTCTCAGTCGTACCATTCAGCTTCTTCCTTGTGGTATCCTTATCACCCAGATTTATACATACATTGAGTTTAGCAAGAGTAAAAGGAAATGTTTTCGATAATGTAACTCAAAGTACAGTCAAAGTGGAAATTACCGTAGGACCTTCAGGAGGATGTATGTGGTATAATAGCTCGTTAGTAGCCCTTTAAACTCGCCTCTGTACGACAAGTATTCTTTGCTAACTTTTCGAAATTGTCCAGAACACCAATATGCAGCGCCAAAATTCCTTATGTTCCATCTGCAGAATACCTTCATCTTCCACCTAATCAGAATCTCACTTCAATCTTCCCAATAGCCATGGGCCGAGCTTTACCAATGAATCACGTCATGGTTATTCTTATGGGACTTTGTCTGATAGTTGCTATACTAGACGTATTCCTATTCGAAGGAGGTGTAAGTCAAAATGTTACGTTGTGTAGCGAATTAAACGTTCAAAGCTGCAACAAGCACCTTGTATTAGATTGCGTGGATCATCATTTCCTTTAGCAGTATCATGTTATGGATAGTATATTTCCTGGAGTCAGCATATATCAAGTTACTCAATACCAGAATAGGTAATATCTATGAGCATGATAGTTGGGAATATCATACAGGTAATGGATACATCTTAGTCACCGTAGCCACGGTATGTAAAATACTTGGGTCTTTTCATTCTTCATAGAAGAGATTAGTAGCTGATATTATACCTTTGAGTCCAGTTTGTTGCCTCTATTTTCATATGCGGCTCCGGTGGTGATTGATTTGTTGAAAAGGGGGTTCGAAAGTATATATCAATATAGAAATAGCTCCAAGTCCCAAAGATGTAATATGTAAAAGATATCATGTGCAAGAACAATCCATAAATATGAGTACAAATAAGCTCAACCCTTGAGCGTGGTCTTTACAATACAGGTAGCATCGATGCGACTCAACTGATCGGGCTCTCAAGATCTTCCTAGACTGATGAAAGGCATCATTAAATTCAAAGGACCACTTAGATCAGGAAAGCTATGCACAGATCTTCATAGGAATTTTTCAGGTCTCCAAATAAGAAGAATTTACTTTTCAGGGACAAATAACATCATCCTGACAACCATCAATATCGGAAGAGGTGAAACATACAAGATATACAGCCTCCATCAAAGTTATTTCTTTATGATGTAAACGCCCGCTTCAAAATTAGCATAGCTTTTTGAATAAATAACTCAGTCTCAATATAAACCAAAATTTACTTTAGTGCACGAAGATATAAATTCAACAAAGCTTTGGCTATCGCAAATCCCCACTTTTCACCATTTGATCAACTAAATAACTTCAGCGTATTATCGATTCGACTAAACCTAGCTATCTTATTGGATTCCATACTTTTTTTAAAAAAAATGCCTCGAAAAGGAGAAATTATATGGTCAACAATTCTCATCATCGGTTTATCACTTTTAGCTCGTCAGTAAATCTTTAAACATAAATCATATAAGATTTACTGATATACTATTTATCTCCAGTTATTCCTTTTACGTTTTATTTAATTAATTCATTAGGACCTTCAACCATAAATGAAATTTCATTAGCAAAAATAATAGGTGAATTTAAAGATTTAACAACTAATCAAAGTATAAAATTACAAATAAAAGTTGGACCAAATGGTGGATGTATTTCATCAAATATAACGTAAGTTTTAATATCAAATTATTTTTTTTTGTTATTATTGAATATATATATATCTATCTTTTTTTTTAAAAAAATATAGTGAAATAATTAATTGTAATTCTCATATTCCTTATAAACCTTTTGTTGAAGAAGAATCAAATCTACATTTTAATGAAAGTATTATTTCTATTTTTCCAATTACAATTGGTAAAGCATTAGTTTTAAATCATGTTACAACAGCTTTAATGGGATTAAGTGTTTTAGCTGTTTTAATTGATATTTTAGTACTTCATGGTGGTGTCAGTGTTATCATTTATAACTCAGATTTGAGAGTAGTAAATATGGATGAGCTAATTAAATGCGTATTTAGATATCCTTCGCTATAGTATATTTTACTATATTTTTCATGTGGATTACATTCATATTTGAAAGTATATATGTTAGTTTATTACATAAACGATTAGACAAATTAAATTTAGAAGGATGGGAATTTAAAATGGGAGAAGGATATTGGTTCATACTTGCAGCCACAGTGAGTATAGATAAATAAACTTGCTCAAAATCCTTTTGCCAGGTTATTCCGTTAGGTGAATTGGGTAATATTTAAGTAATCTAATTGATCATATCACCTTCATTAGATTCTAGTGTCCATCTGCACTTGTGGTGGTAATTTCAGTGTTGAAACTTGATTAATGATGCCGAATAATCTCATATTCAATTATGTGATGTTAATGAGAAGGTCATGATATTGATTGTGGATAGTTAGACGTAAATTGGATCTTGGAGTAAATAGATAGACGTAAATTGGAGCTTTGAGATGCAAAAGATTGTTGCTCTGATTTTCTGTCCTCACCGGCTCAAATCCATAGATGATATGGTAAGACATTTTTTCCAAAGTTGTCATCATTTACAAAATCGCAACCCTATTCGATATCCCTTCGAATTATACATTAGGAATTTCCAGGTCAGCAGCAAGCAGTCAGGATGTAGAGATTCGTCGAATCAGTACGATTACCATTGTGGTATACGTTGCGATTGCATGCATCAGTTGAATAAGATTTGTTCATATTCCGTATAGACAATCTTTATTTTCTAATTTGAGAAATCCATCTTCAATGAAGAAGACACGATTTAAGCCTCGTAGATCCAAGCTTGAGCATCAAGCTTGTATTGGGAAACACCCTCACTATATCATGCATGGTAAACATCAGCCAAAACTCGTTCTCCTTCAAGAGGATATGCAATTATTGGTTTCTAGACTCTGCTGGAAACAAGGACTCACGGGAACCAAAGGGCGATTTCTTTTTGACCATTCTCAACAGAGTCGGAACCGTGACAAACGTTCATACCAACTTGAAGAGCGTAATCACCTCGGATGGTTCCTGGAGCGGAAGCAAGAGGGTTTGTAGCACCGAGCATTACTCTACCAGTCTTGACGGCATCAAGACCTTCCCAAACCATACAAACAACGGGACCGGAGAGCACTGGATTGTTTAGAGAATCAGAATACATTATTCTCTTGGTTGAAGAGCATACAATTGATCACATCTACTCACTGTACTTGATAAGTCCGGGGAAGAATTTCTTGTCGGAGAGATCAGAGTAGTGCTTTTCGAGGTGTTCCTGCGAATGAAGTCTGTCAGCTTTGAGTCGCCACGATGTTGCATGTTCTAGCTGATTTGACGTACCTTGGAAGGGGAAGCAAGCTTGAGGGCAGCGAGCTGAAGGACATTACATTAGCATGACACAAGTCTTCCTTGCTATTTCGATGCTTCAGATTATTATGCACTCACCTTGAAACCTCTCTTCTCGAATCTGGCGATGATCTCACCAACGAGTCCTCTTTGGACACCGTCGGGTCTGCATAGGTGTCAAGGGGGGTCGCAATGAGGTGACGAAGGTAGATGAAGAAGAGTTAGACGTTGAAGATAGAGGACACGTGCGTTAGAGTAGGAATAGGAGTAAAAGGGCAATTTAAGATCAGCGTTCATTCTACAATTGATCAAATTCGTTGAATCCTCCTCTGCTCGGTCTTCCGACTTGACTAGTTTGCTTTTCGTCCCGCCGTGAATGGAAGCGAAAACTCACTTGATCATGATGTAGGTTTGCTCGGTGGTAGACATTTTGAGTGATTGTTTTGTATTTTTGGTTGAGCAGAAAAAAGAATAGATAAGGATGAAGTAATAATCTCTTAATATATTAAAGGTGACCTTTTCGAAAAAAAAAGTCAATGCTTGTGGATGGACGTGGAGGTGGAGTTAGTATCTTGCGGCATTAAAGCATACCACGTTTTAACGATATATCGGTATTTCAACAAGTGGCACTGCTGAGAGTTGGGAGTTAATCTTATCGGTTATGCGGGGTACGTAACTCTTATTCTCTAATGACGTTAATCATGCAGATACTGCTAGTACTACATACTAGATAATTCATGTGCGAAATTAAATTGAAGAATCATCAACCTTATAATGAAACGCTTACATGTTCTAATGTAATAACCTAACGAAATAATGAACCTAATATCTGTATGACTCCTTTCGTTTATATGATAAACTGAGGAAATTTAAAGACTATTCCAAAACCCAGTATGTATTTACCCATATCTTTCGTCGTCGCTTCTTCACTCGTCTCATGTTAATTTATCTACCATCACTTGCTAAATATTTATAAGTGATCAGTTTCAACAAAGCAGATTAAGCTGATTTCATCAATCAAATTATCTTATAATTGCCATTATACCTTTGATCATTTATCATCTTGTCAATCAAAGGATAATTCCATTCACGAGATATCTCAGTCTACACCATTAATCAAATTCGAACTGGTCTTTAAGTCTTTCTAATCATTCGATTCTTTCTAACAAAAATCACGAAAAGTTCCATCAATAGAATAGATTATTATCAACGTATATAATCAAATCAATTATCTCCCTCTCAAAAAATTCAACTCGTCATCATCAAAAGACAAAATGTCAGTTAAATTTACTCCAGGACCACATCCAACTTCTTTATCACGTTCAAATTCAATTAAACTTCCAATACCTACTCCAAATCCATCTTTACCAAATTCACCAATTACATTAAATTTCAATAATAAAAAATCAAATCAAAATAAAAATAAAAATAATAATAAACCTATTTCAAGAATTAATACAAATGCAAATAATACACAAGATATTGAAAGACAACATTTAATTCAAACAAATGAATTAAATACAAATAAATTAAAATTTAAATGGTCAATTATAAGTTTAATTTTAATTATAATTTTTATTGGAATTTTTATTGGATTTGGTGGTTGGAAATTAGGTAAAGGTGTTGGTGGTGGTAAATTACCTGGTAGTCCTGGAATATAAATTAAAATTTTTAAAAAAGTGGAAATGATATAAAGAAAGGCGAAAGTTGGAGTTGCAAAGAGTTGTTTCCGTATTTGTGTATATTTCAATTTTTTTTAACCCATTTTATGACTCCATTTACATTTACGATTCATTCGCCTCTTGTGTAAACACGAAATTGTATTAGACCATGGCTTTATTTTCTATTTGATTTGTATATAATTGAAATATTACGTTGTATCTTGACCATGTTATATAATGACCCCTTTTATGTCTACATTCAATCAACATGAGCATGTCTACTCTCTTAGCGAATCTCACCTTGTAATGGTAGTTCATTCGAATCAAGCTGATTTATATCGTCAAATACTACCTCTTCAAATGAGATGAAGTATAGAAAGTTGAAGAATTATAACAATGCATTGTATCTGTGTATATGAATCTCACAAACGAATATGATAATAAAGCTACATACATATATAATTAAAAAGATAGCGCATAATGTATATTTTCAAGCAAGAAAGAGGTTTTGCAAAACCTTAAAAAATATTATATCGTGTACATCCGAATCACTTGATTCATAACTTCTAAACAGCTTATTATTTATGAACATTCCTCATAAATAGCGAGGTAATGTCGTATAGGTGAAATTAAACCCCATTAAACAGCTTGATGGCCTGTTGGACCATTGGTACTATCTCTATTAGCTGCAGTGGTATCTGAATTTGCTCTATTTCTAGATTTGTTTGAAATGACAGGATGAATTTGAGGAGCATCAGAAGCATCAGTTGAATCTTGACCTGGTGTAATTTGCCAATACTTAACAGCTTTAAGGAAAATGTAAAATGCTGTAGCGAGTAAAGCACCAAGTGTAGGACCTAACCAATAAATCCAGTGATAAGGTTGGAATCCTTGAATGACAGCTGGACCGAACGCTCTTGCAGTGCTATCGAATGAAGAGAGTCAGCATATTTAAGAGGCAAAATGACGGACTATCTGTGAATACAGAGTTTTCAAACTCACTTGACTGCACCTCCTGTGAATGCGATAGAGAAAAGCATTACTATGAATAAAGTGAATCCGAATCCCAATGGTGCGAAAGGTGTCAAATTGTGTTTTTCTGATTGGTTAGTGACATCATTAGCATGAATATCGTTGACGATGAATGGAAGGATCTGATTGACTCACCAGCAGCGAGCATCAATACACTCAGTACCAATGTAGCGGTTGTGAACATTTCGATGAATAATCCTTGTGCCTTGTTTGTTCCGTTTGATAGACCGACATTAACGACTAAAGCGCCAGGGGTGAGACCATCAAGTATCGCTGAAGCTACAATTGCTCCTATCATTTGAGCAAAGGAGACGACTATAATTGGTTATGAATTAGCACTCCATACCAAGGGTAAGTAAGTTCGAATCGGATAAGTGTAGGGCTTCGAGTGAAGTAGTCGTACTCACGAATGAATCTTAAAGGCTTGACTGCACCGACTAAACACAGTGCCAACGAGACAGATGGGTTGAAGATGGAACCGGTAAACCGATAGAAAATGGAAGCCGTGGCGAAGAGAGATAAACCGAATGCGGCAGAGACGTAGTAATAAGTCTAACTCCAGGAAATTTCCCATCAGTACACAAATGATATTCAATCGGATAGTATATGATAAACGGAAACCCACCAAAAGTCTGTTGGAATCACTTCCTGTAGGTGCAGTACCAGCTTGATCATCCGAGCTAGAACTGGTTGTCGCGCTTGTGTTCGTAGAGGCCGTTTGAACCGCCTGAACACAATATCATCAGTATCATCGTATGTGTAGATCATTTTCGGGAGGAAGTGACTCACTCCTAGGGCGAAGAGAAGGAACAAGATCTACGCGTAATAGTATTAGTGTATAGATGGCTATGGCAAGTTCCACCGTGAGATCTCATTGACTTACAGTACCGATAAATTCACCCTGTATATCATATTAGCCAACCTGTCTATCAAAAGTGCGGGGCAAAAAAAACTCACAGCCATAGCGATCAAATCATTTTTGATATCAGCAAATATCCCAGTCTTAGCAGGTGGGTTGCCTCCATTTGCAGTCTTGAAAGGCTTTTCAGCCGCTATATTTGACCATTTACCCATTTTTAATATCTATTGTTACTGCTTAAAGTTTTATTTATTAGTAAACAAAGTGTTCACAACTATAAACGATAATTGATTATATTTATTATAAGATGGTTTAATGGAAATATGAAATTCGAAAACAAAATGATAAAAACTGCAGATATTATAATATATTCTTAAATTCCAATTGAATGATAATACCCTTTACCAATGAAATATGTCTGACCTCATACCAAGATTTCCAAGGATTCATCTGAATGGATGGGAAAAAGTTGGAATGAAATGATTTCACTTTCCATTGTTTCTAAAAAGTCCAGTGAGGTCATATCAATCCAAGGTAACGTTAAATTATACTTTTAGCGTTTTACTGTAGATCGCCCTTAGTTATAATTCCAACAAACACAAAGATGATGTTTTGCTTAAGGGAATCCATCGCTTTATCTCATTTTGAATAAAAAGTAATCGGGAAGAAAGGAGTACGAAATAAATCAAAAATAGGAAAGTAAAATTGAATGGAAACTTCATCATATATGACGGCATTACACGACTTTGTACTTGATGAAAAGATGGTCTGGAACGCCAGAATACCGATTCCTTTGTGTATCACTTTTGTGTTCCAATCAAATGGAATTGTCTACCCTAAAGTTACGTTGAAAGAATCAGGAAAAGTATTTGAATGATATGACGCCCTTTATGATCATCCGATCTACAAACCCAGCAAAAAGACATCATGTAGATCAGAAAAGAGTAACAGAATACAAAAGGAGAAAGTTTAAAAAGGTGTGGAGTATCAATTTACGTCATATATTTTGATCGGAGAGGAGATATCCGATAAGATCAAGTTGATCAATGACATCACGTGATAAACATAATCTCATTATGAATCACACTTGTTTAACACGATATGATATATTTCTTCGGCTCATCTGTTCCTGTTACCGATTCAAGTTCTTGGATCAAAGGCATGCAGAGTTGTAACACATGACCAGATTGGCATTTAACATCAACAAGACCTAAAGAGAGTCACGTTGTCTTATTGCCATCAATGTATCATGCGCATACGATATATACGAGTGATGTAGACATGATTTTGCAAAGCTACCGATTGGACTGATTATCAGAAGACGACATATCGTATTCGTATATTGGGCTGAGCTAACAACGAACATAACTATCCGTATAAGAAGCGGAATACAAATAATCGTCATGTCCTCTATCTTGTTGAAGCGAGCTAAAACCGGATCAGATGTAATTAACAGTATCCACAGACAATCAGTCATCAACATCACAAGATCACTTGTAAGTGTCCCATTACACCAACGATATCTTATGATAGGATCCTGATATTAGACTCATCAAGATTACAGGGCCACCTTCATCAACACCTCCAACACATCATCATACCACACCAACAGCAGCACCTTTACCATCACCTGTACCTCTACCTTTCTTCTCCCCTGACGTATCAGCTCAGCAGGGTATAAATAATGGAGAAGCGAAACCACTCTATGTACCTGGAAGTCAAGCGGATAGATTGGCCAGAGTAAGTAGGATGAGTAGTCCTTTAAGAAGAGGTAGTCATGAAAGTTGGTGGTCAGGTGAAATGGGTTGGTTCAACGCTGTTGCCAAGGTAAGTTTCTTTGCATTATGGCTCAACCTCAGAAAGTCTGACCTTAAAATTCGGCTTTAGACTATACCGACGTATAGAGTCTTAGATGAAGAAGGTCATTTAGTGAAGGGGACAGCAATTCCCGAAGTACGTATCAATTTCTAAATACGATATATATTTTATCTAGTTCTGTGCTTGACATGAATACCTAGATAACGAAGGAAGAAGCTCTTGCGATGTGAGTCATTCTCAGAAGTGCTACATGTCGAAGGGCTAGACCTGGAAGTTGATCACATCATTAATCTTAGGTACCGGACAATGACATTAATTCCTATTGTCGATAATATACTTTATCAATCTCAACGTCAAGGTAGAATATCGTTCTATATGCAATGTGCAGGGGAAGAAGCTGCTATTGTAGGAAGTTCAGCAGCTATGTTAGAGGGAGATGAGATGTTTGGACAATATGTAAGTCCAAATTCTCGTCCCTTCTTGGCATCTCGCCTTATATTTTGGCCGAGGATAGCGGCGCTGACTGTATTGATCTTCCGATTCATATAGAGGGAATCCGCTGCACTATTGCACCGAGGATTCACGTTAGACGCAATGATGTCGCAATGTTTCGGTAACGTGGAAGATGTAGGGACGAAAGGAAGGATGATGCCTGTACATTATTCTGCGCCTGAATTGGGCTTTCATACAATCACAAGTCCGCTAGCAACGCAGTGAGTTTTCTATGCTTCGCGAAGTCGTGATATGAGTCGTATGTTTACTGTACTTCTCCATAGGATGCCTCAAGCTGCCGGAGCGGCATATGCGTTAAAACTTGATGAAGATAGACAAGGAGATTGTGTGATTTGTTATTTCGGTGATGGTGAGTTATCCAAGTCTTCTGGTACAATGCGATTCGCGTTTGATAAAGATTTGTTCGCGCAATATTAGGTGCGGCGAGTGAAGGAGATTTCCACGCTGCATTAGGAATGAATTCTGTCCTAGGTGGACCGTGTATATGGTTCTGCCGAAATAATGGGTGAGTTTCCGCCTTTATCGGGTCTTCAACATATGACATAGCTTATACGTTTAGCCTCCATATAGTTTCGCAATTTCAACACCGATCATAGATCAATATGCAGGAGACGGTATTGCTTCTCGAGGACCAGCTTACGGTCTAGATACGATTCGAGTAGATGGAAATGATGCTTTGGCTGTACTTTCTGCTGTTCGAGAAGCTAGAAAGAGGGCTGTTGAGGGCAAAAAAGGTGTATTGGTAGAAGCTATGACTTATAGAGTTGGGCATCACTCGACAAGTGATGATTCAAGCATGTATAGAAGGGTTGAGGAAGTCAAAGAGTGGACAGTAGTTGGTGAGCCTTACCAGATACAAAGTTATATTTGATTATGACTCAACTGACCGGTACTTTGATTGTAGATAATCCAATACATCGTTTTCGTGCATTCTTAGCTTCAAAATCATGGTGGAATGAAACATCTGAAAAAGATTTAATAACTTCACATAAATCAAAAGTCATGAAAGCTTTCAGTCGTGCCGAAAAATTACCAAAACCTAAGTTAGGTGAAATGTTTAATGATGTTTGGGGTATTGGAAAAGGTGATGAAGTACCTGCTGTCATTGTAAGTGTATGATATTATGAAAATGACGGATCAGATCTAATTAGGTTGTTTTATTGCTACTTTTTGAGTAGATGGAACAACGTGCTGAACTTGGAAGATTACTCAAGAAATATGGTGATGTTTGGGAACCTTGGAGAAAGGAACGAAAGAGATTTGTTGAAGAAGGTATGGATGTTATGGACTGTGATGGAAGGGGTTCATAAAGCAATAGAATTATACAATTGAAAGATATGAACGTGACCTTGTAGAATTAGAAACCAATTGTGTCATTACCGGAAATTTTAGCATCTTTTGTTAATCTTAGTTGATCATGTTATATGCATTGTTGTTTGTTGTTGTTGCTTCCCCGAAATTCTTATACTAATCTGCAGACCGTTTTTATATTTTCATCATTTCTCGGTTGAAAAGGTCGTTTATGTAATGGTAGGTAAAACTGATTCACCAGCATTTTCAAGCTATTGAATTGTCAGCTTAACATTTGCGAGGGTTGTCATATAAGAGAAAGATGACTGACTTTTTGAGCTTGCTCAGCAGCATCAGGTTCGGCTTTTCTAGCTTCTTCTGTCAAACCCTCGGAAGCTGGGAGTTGGGGTTCTACAATTATGGTTTCAGCTGACGATCCTTCGATTCATTTTGAGTGGTAGAGAGCGTTTATAAAGTGAAGAGTGATGTACTAACCTTTGGTTTGTTGTTCTTGTTGTTGAGACGACATCTTTTTGATTTATCTTTGTTTGGAATGAAAAAAGAAAAAAGAAGGTGAAAGATAATGTCAATCCAAGTTATATTTCATGTTCATTACGGTAGTCACTCGATCGCCTCAGTCAATTGTAAAATTCAGCTGGTTGAAAAGTAATACGTCATGACACTGGGGACTCCACTCCATAGACACGTGATAAGATGGACCGGTAGATGGAAAATGATAACCGTGAGTCGTCTATCTTTGTCTCAATTCAGTGCTACGAACGTCAATCATGATCTAATCTACTTGAGAGGGAGAGAAAGATTCTCACATTATCATACTGGAGCACCCAACTAGTGGCCAACGTGGGGAAATGGAGGAAGAAAGGTTCGCAAGATGCCATTGATCATGAAAGAAACACGAGATCCGAGCCAACTAGAAGAAGGTGTACCTTTGTTGAATGATGAAAAGGAGACAGAATCATCAAATCACATTAACAATGAGGAGAACAACTATGAAAACCTGCGAAATGTTATTGTCCAACAAGCTAGATCTCTTAAAGATGATGAACAATCTTCAGCAGTATGTATAGGAATATTTAGTATCATCCTCATAACACTCATTGTAGGGTGTTTTTACTGGATGATACAAACTATTATATCTGCCCTTACCTCTGATGCCGGATCTAATTTTTCATATAACGATTGGAGCGAGGCGAAATTCGCAAAATCTCTTGAGGATGAAGCGAGATATATGAAGAAATTACTTATGAATAATATTGGACCGAAAATTGGAGCTTTAGACGGTATTGTAGTTGCTAGTCCCAGTAAAGGCGAAGAACCTTTTTTACCTGATTACTATGTAAGTTATCCTTCTGCAAAACCCTTCATTCAAAGCTAAAATTTACCCTAATATGATAGTACACTTGGACAAGAGATTCAGCTTTAGTTCATTCTTCACTTCTTCCTTCTTTCCTCAGCAATTCATATTTGACTTCATATGAATGGGCAGGTCCTCTTGATGATTCAACAGAGAATTTCAAAGACTTCAGATTACATGAAGATCTACTTCGAGCTTACATTAGATCACAAATTATGATTCAGAATGGACAAAATCCTTCAGGAGGGATGTATAATGGTGGTCTCAACGAACCTAAATTCAATGTCGATGGAACCCCTTTCACAGCTGATTGGGGCAGACCTCAAAGGTATGTGCTATTTTCTTGTTCTATTCATTATAGCTGACATCGGAGATCGGACCATGATATTAGGGATGGACCGGCTTTACGAGCAATGACACTCATCCCGTACGCGCATTACTTATTGGACCGAGGATTTTTAGCGGATAAAAAATACGTCAAAGCGAATATGTATGATACTATGCAAAAAACATCGCCTGGTAGAGTTATCAAAAACGATTTAGAGGAAGTGGCAAATGGATGGTGGAAAGAGGGTTTCGATTTATGGGAAGAAGTGTGAGTGGTCTTTGTCGATTGATCCATGGTATCTAATCGACGAACTCAAGCTCACATGCATATGCTTTAAGGAACGGATATCATTTCTTTACTTTGATCGTATCGATGAGAGCACTTCAAGCAGGAGCAACTTTGGCTCACCATCTCAATGACACCGGAGCACAAGAATTCTATTCTCAACAGGCTGAAGATATCGGCAAATCCCTCGATCAATTTTGGAAAGCAAATCACGGCTATTATGTTTCATCGCTCTCTAACCTTTCTCAGGAAAGAAGCCCCCGTGTGGATTTGCCAGATAGAGAATGGAAAGATTGTTCTCTCCCTCTCTCTGTGATACACGCAGGAGATCATACCAGCAACCAAGTTCCAAGATATCCGAATATCTCAGTACCTTATTTCAGTGCCACTAGTCCGCAAGTCATCGCTACACTATATAAATATATCCAATCATTCGATGGTTTATACAAAATTAACAGCGGTAAGAGCTGGTCTGATGGATGGGCTTTAGGGAGATATAAGGAAGATGTATATGACGGTGTAGGGAAAAGTACCGCTAATCCTTGGTGAGCCTATCTTTTTTTCCTTTGTTGTTATTTGGCGATTAATTAGATATACCTTACATCAAGGCATATTTGCACAAATACAATTGCACAATCATTCTATCTTGCTCAACAACAGTATTATCTTCAAGGTCATATAGAAGTTACAAATCTTACTCAGCGGTTTTGGACCGATGTAATGAAAAACCAACGAGACATTTCCGAAAATGCAAAATGGAGTATGGGAACTTCAGATTTTAACGAAGCGCTAATTGCTCTCCGAAGGACTGGGGATGCTTTTTTGAATATCTCTAGAAGTGCTACTGAAGTTGGAAATGGAAGAATGAGTGAACAAATTGATAAGGATAATGGCAAACCTCGTGGTGCGAGAGATCTCACTTGGTCTTACTCAAGTTTCATGACCGCTGTAAAAGCTCGTCAAGATAGTGTTATTTTGATAGATCATATTTAGCACTCCAAGCCAATGGCGAGGATGTCAAACAACATGCGTTGTACCAGGCATTCCATTATTTGACAAAATTATCGATTGTATCTCGTTGCATATCCTTTGAATTATCCGTTGTATGTGACTATTTTGTGCTCGCTGTTGTACGTGAAATGCAATGCTTAATGACTATACAACATGCTATCTTACCCTATGATCATTCACAGTTACGAGGCAATGAACCGGTTTTCAAGTTCTCTCTGCTGTACGACTTGGCGATTAGCTTCGCTTAATATCAAATACAGAAATAACAAATCCAACGATTTCAGATTCTCTGGAGATTATTCATCTATGCAATCAAAGATGAGTAACTTCATCTTGATCACAATACAACATTGTTTTTACGGAAACTATCAAACAATGTATATGGATATGTTATATCAATGGAAAACTGGTCAACCATAGATTTCTCCTGTTGTCTATAACTCTACATAGTCAATCTCTAGACAACAAAGGCATTCACCCGTTTGCTTTAAAATAATCCTACCAATTGGGTCTAACATTCATGGAGTCAGCTTTTTTTCAATAGCACTTACCTATGCAACTCACGCGCGAATTAAGGAAGCATGATAAGCATGAAGTTGTTCTTCCCTATTCATATCGAGAATTGCCTAGTATCATAAATTTATCAGCCCCTTTGATTTTTTATACTGCAATATGAATAATGGGGTTTTAATTAACATGAGTCATTGTTCTACTCATATTTGGCCATTTTTCATTACCTCCAATAATAGGATTAAAAGGTCTTCTAACTCCAAATTCATTTGAAGGAAGAAGCATAAAATTATATGGATTATTTAAATCATTTTCTGGTGATTTTAAATTTGGATTTAAATTTGAATTTAAATTTTTCATTGGTAGTTTTTTAATTGAATGAAAATGTTGTTGATGTTTTTGATCATTTTTATTATTTAAAGAATTTAAATAATTTTGATGTTTAATTAACCATTTATTTGCTTTTTCTTGTTGTCTATAATCCAAAAAAAAAAGAAAAAATCAAATTTTCCAATCAGTTTTGGAAATTCTATGTATCTATACATGAAAATTCATATACTCTTACTTTCTATATTTTTTTTCAGATTTTATTCGTTCTTTTTCACTTTTTTCCCAATCTTTCATTTGTAATTTCCATAATTTTTCTTGTTCTTTGAATTTTTTATTCCATTCTTTTTCTTTTCTTTTATTTTCATTAATATAAAATTTTTGTATTTCTGAAGGCATATAATCAAAATCTTCTGGTAAATTAGAATTGAGTTTATTTGATATTAAAGAAGGTAGTGAAGGTGGTGGTGGTGGTGGTATTTTTCCAATTGGAAGTTGTTTTTCAGGTTCAATTTGAATTGGTATACCTTTTGAATGTTGATATAATTTATCGAATGATTTATGTACCTATTTCAAAATTATGAGGTATTTTTTTTTCAGTATGAAACGTATATTAATTTGTCAATTAAATCGTAATCGTAATCCCACTTTTACTCACTTTATATCCTTGACCACTTGAATAATCATACATGTTTTCATCCCAAACAACCTTATCTCCAAATAACCTACTCATTAAAGAAGGTTTCTTAGTATAATATTTAAAACCCAAATTTTCCTGATAACCTAATCCATCATTACTTATTCCTTGAGCTGTTGAATGTGAACTTTCACCATATGTAGCTTGATTACTATATCCTTTACTCGAATTCCCACTCATATAATTAGGAGTAGGTAATCTCAATTGATCATTAGGTAGGCCTGGAGGTTGTAAGACTTTACCTCCTCCTCCAGGTAAAGGTCTATCTTTAGGTGGCCAATTCGCTAATTCTTGTGGCGATAATAACATTTTAGGCGTTGGTGTTGAAGTTGGTAAACCGTTAGAAGATGGCAATTGACCATCTGGACCTTTAGGTACTTTATTAAAAGATAACATCTAGTAGAGGTTTTATATACACATCAATAGGTAATCAGATATCCAATAAGAGTCAGATCCAGCAAGGCGCAATCTATGAATCGAGAACAGCATGCAAATTGATTTGCATTGATGATCTCTGCATCGTGTATTGTAGCATTAGTATGATCAGATATAAGCTAACATGTGAATAGGAATTGAAGTTTTATTTGATGGGAATAATCAAGAACAATAACCCACTTGTTCAGGATATTTTTTTAGTTGTGTATTATCGCCGTCATCCCTTGTCCACCGAGCCAGGGGACAATCACATTTTCATCAAATATTACATGAGACAGAACATATCATCAAAATATTATGCAAATGTATCTGTAAATAGAGCAGTAGAACACTGACCATAGACTAGCTCGGGGACCTATGCACCGGTACCGAGAGAAGGTGGTAATGAGCTAGCAGGATGAGCAGCTCCTTTCTCGGCATTTCTATCATTGTTATCCCTATCTCGTCCACCTTTGAATCCACCTCGTCCACCTCTACCACCTCTACCTCTACCACCTCTTCCTCCTCTACCACCTCGACCTCCTCGTCCACCTTTGAAATCCCTTCTATCTCGACCTGATCTCTCTTTTTGTTCGTTGAGCTTATCAGCAGCTAATTTCCCTTGGAAATTTGCTCGTGTAGTCCAGAAAGATCGTTGTTCTTCTTCATCCATTCTTGACCATTCAACTTCTACTCCACCGAATTGCATTTTCTCATCCCTGAGCTTAGCTAATTCTTCATCTGTAATAACGGAATTATCTGCTTTGGCAATGGTACCAGATTTCGATCCAGGTGGGAAGGCAAGGAAAGGGGTGGCAATGACTTTCGAGACTTGAGTCTGTCAAAAATCATACAAGTTAGCTGAAAATCATTATGCTCATTAGGCGGTCTGCACACCTTGAGATCTTTCCAATCAGGATTTTCACCGTGGTTGATGAATTTGACAGAAGCTCCATCTTCGAATGGGACTTTAGAGGAATCAAGAACCTTTCCAGTATGTCGATCGCATTCTAACGTAGCTCCCTTGTACTCTATGGTCAATGGTGTGGGCTCCTAGGTTAAACGGGTGATTTGAATCAGTTCCCCGCGGGCGACGACAAGATCGGGA
The DNA here is from genome assembly GCF_000512605.2 of Kwoniella pini CBS 10737. Classification (NCBI taxonomy): domain Eukaryota; kingdom Fungi; phylum Basidiomycota; class Tremellomycetes; order Tremellales; family Cryptococcaceae; genus Kwoniella; species Kwoniella pini. Next base: position 1,109,479 of record NC_091726.1, read on the forward strand.
GATCTCACCTCTTTCCTGGACTCCTTTCCTTCACGCTCTTCATCATCGTCTTCCCTGTCCCTCTTTCTTGGGCCTCTCTCGTTGCCAGATTTACCGAAACCAGGTCTTACACCGACAACAGCTACATCATCACCTATTTTGGCAAGGGAAGGTAAAATTCCTTTCTTGGCCTTTTCCATCTCCTTGAAAGCATTGAATTTCCTGCCTGCGTCTTTACCTTTTCCATCTGATTTGCTACCGCGGTGGATTTCACTGTCTGGAATACCCTTCTCCTTTGCTTTCATCTTGACGTATTCGTCTCTACAATGTACGATATCAGTGTGAGCTAAACTATGTACAGTTGTAGCAATGCCAGCTCACTTTGACATCTTGGACATCTCTTCCCCATCCTCAGTATACTTAGGAAGGGTCTCCAATTCCAAGAAAGCCTTCATATCTTTCTCGTAGGCAAATTCCACAAAGACCGAACCCTAACAACCATTCGTCCCATCAGCTTGACACGACCTAAGGGAGTCTTTCGAAAAGACTTACCTTGAATTTACCCTTTCCTTTACCTGCAAAACCTTTCTCTTCTATGTCTCCTCTCCTCATTCTTACAGCATTGATCTTTCCAAATTGTTCTATGTATTTCTCAATCTTCTCTTGCTTGTTGTTCTCTGGGTCATCTTCACCGAATCCTTTTACATAAGCTGATCTTGTCCAAGCAGTAGAATTAGGTTCGAAAACTCTTTTCCTTCTTATGTTCTCTCCATCATCTGAAATAGCTAATAGAGGATCCGAACCTTCTTCTTGAATCTTTCTTTTCAAAGCATATGTGACGAAAGCATGACCGAGTTCTTGGAATTCCCTCATTCGTTTGAAAGTCAAGATTGTCTTCAAAGGTACCCATCCTTCGGTGTTACAGCACGTTAACGAGAAGAAGTATTTATCGACTGGTAGATTGGAGTCGGAGAAGTAAAAGGAGACTGTAGTTCAGGTAGATTGTGGTCAGTGAATGTAGACTATGTCAGATCTGATTGTTTTTGAGAAAGTGCAAAGACCATAGACTTACTTTGCTTAGCTGCTTTCTCGAGCAATTCCTCGACTTCTTCAGCTGATTTACCTTCTAAAGTAGGTGCAGCACCTAATTCTTCCTTCTTGACTTCATCTGTTGGGACTTCTTTGACATCCACTTCCATGGCCGCGGCGGTAGCCTCAATCTCGGGTTTACCTTCGGCCATTGTTGACTATTTAGGCAAGTGAGTTATGAGATTTGAGGTATTGAAGGTAGATCGATATGTGAATTTGATGAACACGACTATCGGTTTGGAGAAGTTTGTTTGATGCACTGAAGAGCTTTTAGAGCTACCTATGTGTGCTTTTGAGTGATATGAAAAGGGTGATTGAGTTTGATGCACAAACGAACCTTAGTCAAGGTTTGTTTTTGCATAGAATCTTATACAATTGACCTTGTATTAACTTCGCAAAAATAAATCTCGACTGAACTTTCTAAAACCACGAGGTGAATTATGAGTTTTGATTATATCTCCGACGGATTTACAATGAGTGGCAAATGTGGCAAACTATGTCTGGTGGAGGTGGTCCATTGATTCAGCCATTTGAATTTATACCCTGAATATATCATGTCCCAATTCAAAAGATTAAATGATATACTTCATCTGTAGAGATGGCTTCCATTGCGTTGATAGAAAAGTCTATTCAATCCGTATTGGTGCGAAGGGAGAAGAATGAGGAATCCGATGGAGCTGGATTGTGTTGATGATGATGCGTGAGGATTGACATGGATTACTGACAAATTCGAGAAAAGTTGATTCCAACTTTGACTATTCTGACTACTTCCTTATCATCTATAATCTCGTCATTGTCATTGCCACCTTTCACACTCAGCTGCAGGACAGCACCATTGGTCCATTCATCCTACACGCATCACCTTCTTTACTTAGCTCGAAGCTTTACTTCACCATCAAGACCTCTTGAAGAGGCTCAATACATTCTCTCAGAACTTCACCTTGACGATCTAGTAAGATAGGACACAATGAACAACAAAGCGACTTTTGTGCCTGCGGCATATGCGGTGATGTTAGCAGCTATTCCCGGTGCATTAGGGCTCACACCAACCGCTAGATGGGGTCATCAAGCTGTTTATGTCAAATCTAAACAATCAATGTATATCGTCGGAGGAGAGGTACCAACTTCTGGAAGTCAAATCACCAATGATGTTTTGGTTATGCCGGTAGGTGGAGATTTAGATGCTTTTCCCCAAGTCCACGCCTGTAGCTTCTATAGAAGAGCACTGACGTTAGGTTCTTGCAGCTCAACTCATCCAGTTCAACCTTCTCCACAGCTTCATCGGAAGGACTGCCTCCTCATGCGTTTGCATCAATGATCGTCACTCCGGATGGCTCGTCCTTAGTCGTCACAGGTGGTATCACCTCCTCGTGTGATGAAGACGCTACCACTCATACTCTCGACTTGGATAGTAATGATGGATGGGTCTCAACTACTCCCAACAAATTTCTGAGAAGACGAGGAGCAGGTGCTGCATATGTCGATAATAGTGGAAAGGATGTTGTCATGGTAGTAGGGGGTATTGCGGACAAATACGTTTGCTGTGAGTAGATGCGTGGCAGAGTTCTTTTCGATCAACTTGACTCATCGGACCAAATGCTTGTGAAGAAGCAGAAGAAGCTGATCTCTTCTGTGTAGCCTCATCAACCCAATCATACCCCGCTACAGATGTTCTTTCTCTCCCACTGTCATCTTCCTCTCTTGTGTCATCTCGAAGTCTCCCGACATCTCTCACGGGTTCCGAGATGGCCGTCTCGGATTTTGCCCTTACGACTGGATCAGATGGGAAAGTCTATTTGACCGGTGGTCAGACTTCATCAGGTCAATTCGTAGATATGTCAACTGTCGGAGTATGGGATTCGTCAAATGGATGGACATCTCAAGTCACAACTGGTGATATTCCGACTGGAAGAGTAGGAGCGAGTCTCGTCGCTCATCCCAATCTGGACATCCTGTGAGTGGCTCTTCATACTAGTCGCAAATGTCACAAGCTCATCGCCAACCTCAGAGTTCTGCACGGAGGATCTACTGATTCGTCTGGTACACCTTCCAACTTACTGTCATTCCTGAACACAACGACCTGGGCTTGGTCTGCTCCCTCCAATCTGCAACCACCTGCGTCTTCTGCTGCGGCATATCACACATCCGTAATCACCGATCAAGGAGTCATGATCACCGCTTTCGGATTATCTTCGGCCAATACGCCCAGATCAGACATCTACTATTTAGACATGAGAGATCCAACTGGAAGTTCGTGGTCTTGGAAGAATACTTGGAATGCTAATATGCTTACTGCTTACGAGAGTTCTTCCGGATCAACAACCTCGACCGGAACTGGAGGGGTTACGACTGCCAAAGACGCTTCAACCGAATCTGGCGGTATATCCAGTAAGAAAATTGCTTCTATCACTGTACCAGTAATTATCATTGCTTTACTGCTCTCACCATTGATTATTTACTTGATCAGACGAAGAATGAGATTGATCAAGAAGAGAAGAATGGCTAGACATTTCTCCTTCTCCTCTCAAGAGGACGAAGGATTCTTTAGTGGTCCTTCGAATGGCTTGTTCTCAAAATACCTCTCAAGCAATAAGAAGGACAACACTGCTCAACCTACCTTCCCATTCAACGGAAATGCTAGAGATGGAAACGAGCAAGACGGTAATTTCTTGAGTAGAATGGTGACTAGATTATCATCAAGATCAAATTCTGAAGAAGATCACGATGACATCCCTTATCATCCTCATCCCCCTAGAGAAATGATTGCAGTTACTAATAAATCGGTAACATTCCAAGATTCACCTAAAGGTAAAGGAAATGATAAACAAATGAATTGGGAAGAAATTGATTTTGGCCTCGGTAAACTCGACGAGTCAAAACAAATTCCTTCTTCTCAGAATGATAATTCATTAATCAACGTTTCTCCTTTCGGTGATCATGCTGCGGCCCCAACTGTGGATTTCCCAATTGCAAATCCTCAAGGTGGTCAAGGATATACCGATGAAATGCTTTACAGTGATTCAGCAATTTCTCCTCCTGCTCTTGGTAGATTATCTGCTCCTACATCTAATCAAGAACCTTTGATTCCTTCTTTATTCGTTCAACCAGCTACTGTACCTTCTACTCCTGCCGCCGATAACTTGATAACCAATTATCCAGCTTTGACACCAGCTTCTTCTTCTGCTGTAGGAGGATCAACTCCAGTAGGTGGAGAATGGGATAATTTAGCTAAAGAGTTAGAATCAAAACCAGCATTTAGATCAATATCACCTACTGCTCAACTTCGATCTCATTCTCATTCACAAGCTCAACCATCTATTAACACTAATGTACCAGTTGGAAGTATTTATGGTGGAATTAGATCAGAATCTCCTAGACCTATCTCACCAGCTCCATCTATTCCTCCATTAGAATTCCAAAATCAAAGACCAAATTCAGCTTTATCAAATCACTCTGTATCTTCTCAAAAGAGTAATGGTACTATCAAATTAGTTACTGGTACTGCTTCTGGAATATACGAAAATGAAAGAAGACCTGAATTTTTACCTTTTCAAAATTTAAATCACGGTATGAGATCAATTTCTCAACCTATCAATAGGCAACTTGTGGGTATGACTACTACACCTATTTCTGGTACAAATAATGGATTAACAAGAAGAGGTTCCGATAATTATTCTCCATTATCTTCTGGACAAACTACACCTACACCTAGAAACATTTCTTTATCTTATACTCCAGGTATGAGACGATCTAGTGGATCTTTGATTGGAAATGACTTCAACAATGGTAGTCCTGTTAATGCGGAAAGAAGAAGTAGCATGTTGAGGGTTGTTAACGCTACTCCAAAGGAGGAAGAGCAGGGTGAAGCTTTGTAGAGGTTCAGGTTTTGTGGGTACTGTTAAGCGGATCACTGAATTCCGTTCGTCATTCTGGCTGGTCCAGGCAGACGCGAGTCTGATTTCGCGACGATTATATTGTTAAAATTCTATCTTCCAGTATATACATATATGTTCGATGTATTCTATGAATTTTGTTGAATAGCCTAATTTGAATTTGTATGGCATTTCGATATCCGGATGATCCATTTCAGTTTTGTGATATTGCTTCACACCCTCTCCTTCTACAGGAAGGTTTCCACAGCCGTAATTTCTAAAACCTACGCTTATGACCTTTATCCTGCTGAACTAGATTATGCTTGTTATTCATGTATGCATTGATACTTCTCATTGAGACATGCCAAGTGAAATGATGAATAGATAAGCCTAATTTGAAGTTCCCAAGAAAGGTTAAACCCGCTTAATTCGCCTAAATATGCCAATCAAAATAAGTGAAAAATAGGAAATTCTCGATCTAAAAAAGTGAACCAAAACATCATTATCACGTTACTCATAATCATATTCATCTAGTTTTACTGCATCCTTCTTCTTCCTTTTTCTCTTATACACGATTTCTCTCCTTCAATATCATATTGATGTTCTTGTATTTAATTAGAACCTTGTTTAATCGTTTACAATTTTACTGTCTTTTATTTTGACTGTGTCAATCGAGTAGGGTTGTTGATCTAAGGAAATCCGGTCGCTTAGAATTGTATAATTTCATATTCCACATTACAGAAAAGACATTCTCTCTCCCATCTGCCTGTTGACTAAATACTTGTTTGGTACGCTCTTCAAGCCGGATACCAAATTCGGTTTCTGACTGGAATCAACCTCTCCGCTAGACCTCACCAGAATATGTCGAATACTGCTGAAGGAAGTACGACAATATCGACATTACCCACCGCTGATCAATTACAATTAGCAAATCCGATTAATCCGCAAATTCCGGAAGAACATGATTTTGGCACATCTGTGACACCAACGCTTGATAATACTCATGAAGAAAAGGTAGCAAAGATAAAACCTAATGAAGTACAAGGACAACGAAGAAAAGCTCCGTGGGGTGTCAAGGTGAGTGATGACAATTGAATCAATTGACTTAATGGAAATTCGATGCTAATATAATCATGCGGGTGTTTGGTAGTGGCGAAGTTCAAGTTGGTTCATCACAACAGTCGTGACACTCGGAGTGACTACGGATATCCTCACATATGTGAGTGTTGTTTCATATTATGAAATTCGGAATTTGTAAAATACGTACGATGGATTAGCTAAATATCTATTCGCTTATTTTAATTCAGACAATTGTTGTACCCGTATTACCATATCGACTTCAAGCATTAAACTACACAAATATATCAGCATTGACATCATGGTTATTATTCGCCTATTCTATAGGAATTTTTCTATGTAAGCTAAAAACCCTTTTCCATTGCCAAATGGAAAATATCAATTACATATTTAACTCGAAAACATATTCTTAGGTACATTGCCAGTAGCTTATTTCTTTCACAAGTACCCTTATCGACGATCCCCTTTAATTGTTGCCGTTATAGTCCTTGAAGTAGCTGTGGTTCTTTTCATGACCATCAATGCGTATTGGGTGATGGTACTTAGTAGATTTATACAAGGTGCATCCAGTACGGTAGTTTGGTCTGGTAAGTCAATTGTTGAGTTTACACGCCGGGTCAATTGTCAGGCTGATCCCGATGCCTCCATTTCTCGCGCCAGTTGGATTCGCACTGATGTAAGTCATACCGTCCTGAAGAGCAATATCTTACAAAGCTTACGAGAGTGACAGATGTGAAAATGTACCTGAGAAGAATGTCGGTCGGCAAATTGGATTCGCATACTCAGGAGTATCAATTGGGTTGACGATTGTGAGTTGCTAGATGTTCCCAATCTCCTTCCTCGCTGAACTTTTTGACTTCTCCGTTAGGCACCTCCCATAGGTGGAGCTTTGTATGCCAAAATGGGATGGCATGCACCATTCGTATTTTGCATCATAGTTTGCGCTATCGACTTGATTCTCCGACTATTTGTAATCGAGCAAAAGGATCTCAGGGCATGGGAAAAAGCAAATCCGATAGATGAGAAAGAAAAGCCTGAAAAAAACGAAAAGGAAAAAGTCAAACGAGCTGAAGTACCTTCAGACGAACTCAACGATCCAGCAGACTCCTCTCCTCATCCACCAACAGAGCAAGTAATGAATGGCGAAGGATTGACGGAGAGGGATATTTCAGCTTCTACAGTAGCAGAAGAAAGAAAGGAAGAAAAGGTAGTCGAATTGTCACCTTGGCGAGTTATTGTCACTATCGCTAGCTCAGGTAGAGGTATGACTGGGTTTTGGGTCACATTCGTCTATGGATTGATCATTGGATTATTTGAACCTTCGTGAGCAGATATCCTCCTCTTTAGACTGACAACTGAAAATGAGCAATTACTAATAAATCGAATCGCAATTAGATTGACTCTGCGTATTCAAAGTGTGTGGCACAAAGAAGCGGACTTTGTAGGTTTAGTATATCGTAAGTTGAATATCAACAAAATCCATCTTGTCTATTGTTCTGATCTAACGATTTTTCTTACTCTGCCGACGTAGTGGCCGCTGCAGCCCCAACATTCGTATCTGGACCTATCATAGGTGCATTAGCAGATAAATACGGTGCAGAATTTATTATGCTTCCTTGTTTGATATTTGCTTTACCTTGGTTACCACTTATGATTCTCAATCAAAGTTTGGCCGGTTTCATAGTTTTATTCGCTCTTTCCGGTACGTGAACGTAAAATACAGTCAATAATGCGATCATAGCTGAGTAACGTTGTAGAGGTCGCTTTGCAATGTGCATCTGGACCTGCTGGGCTGGAAGTTACTCTTGTATCGCGGATGACTGTAAGTGCTCAATTCTACTGCTGGCGAGTTGGGGGAAGGTTTGCTGACTTGTGATCAATTATGTAGCCTGGTATAAGTGAGATTCGTGAGTAATCTTTGGCATACAGACTACTTCAAGGCAACACTAATACTAATCCTAACTATGAAATATGCAGATCAATTCGCAGCTATGAATGTCGCCTTCGGTAAGTTGATTCCGCCTATAGCTTGCGATCAAATTCTTAATTTAATTTAACCTTAATTTTATTTTTCTTTAGCCATTTCCACATCTATAGGAGCTGTGATTGGAGGACAGATGTACGACCATCTATCTCATGGATGGGTAGCTATTTGTTGGTAAGTTCAAATAACGAATATTCAGCAGCAGATCAACAAATGCAGTTGCTTATTCAATTTATCAATTACGACAGGTTCTCATTTGGCATAACAGCCTTTTCGTTACCCCTTCCATTCATTTTCTCAGGTAATAAACCGTTATTTAGAAGATGGTTACATCGTGATAAACATCGACAAGACACAATTGAAGATCAATTTTCTTCAAACGATGAACTTAGAACAACTTGATTCTAATTTTATTAAAAGACTTCCCTTCTGTACAACATGTCATCATTTACGACTAACACATCTCATGGAACATCGGATTTGGGCATTCGGGCGGATCGTGCATTGATATTGTACAATGTATTTGTAAAGTTACGAAAAGACGTAAAATGTACATTACACAATCACTACAACTGCTCAACTGTATTTTTATTTAAATAAATCATGCATTACTCATCATTTGACATGACTTGCAATTCTCTATTCATATGAGATAATATGCAATGCATTTTTCCAAGTCATATTTTGTAATGTACTGTACATAATCTCCTATTTTCTTCCTGCTGATTTTTCGTATCGACATACTTTGATATTCTCCTCTTACTCTTTAATCGGACATTATACTATCAGTATCAGCAAAAGGGGCATATTCATAATCACCCGGTCTACGCATTTGAGAAGTAACCCAATCTTCATCTGTATCTTCTAAACTATATCCTTGTCCACCTGTATAAGTTAATAAAACAGGTAAAAGTACTAAACCATGTAAAGCACCTGATAAAATAAGTGATAACCACATTCTAAAGTAATATACTTCTAATAATTTTGATCGAGTTAAAGCCAATACTGAAATTCCAATAAGTTTAGTCATTGTTATTCCTGAAAATACCTATCAATTAACGATACAATCACAATCAGCTTCGTTTCAATCTTTTGATTCGATATTCAAAGTACAGTGAGTCGATTCGACAACATTGATATTTATATATTGGGAAACAAAACTCACTGATGGTCCCACATCAACCAAAGCAGTCCAAACTCTCTCATCCCTTTCTTTTCTACCTACTTCTTTATCTACTGGTAATCCTGTTCCAGCACCCATGAAAGCTCTTGCAATATGCGAACAAAATTCAACTGCAATTCCCAAACTAATAACTAAATTGACTAAACTTATCGCATTGAGTGATATTCCCCAATATCCCATAATTCCCATAACGTTAATGACTGCTAAAGAACAAACAAAGGTGACAGTTGCACCTGTTCTCCATGATCCCAGCAAAAGAGTTGTAATTCCTAATATTGCTAATAAGGCTAAAGTGAGTACTTGAATGGCGGTAGATTGAATATGTGAATATTGTTCGAAGAATACGTAGAATAACGAATAAGGGAAAACTTTGACTCCTGTGCGATGGGAAATATCGTTTGAGATTCTTCTTGCCGCAGCGAGAGCGTCAATGAAATCTGATTGAGATTTTAGGGGTGTATGATAAGTCCTAAAGTGGGAAGCAACTACAGTTGAATTGTCATTGGCAAGTTTGACAGCTGATGAATAAGGTGCTTGACCTCCCAAGGGACATTCTTCGTTGGTAGGACTAATCAACCATTGTTGAAGATATCGCATGAAATCCGCTCCTTCAGGCAGTCCATTCATTGTAGCGTCCCATTCTTCACCCTCGAAACATGGTTTACAGAGTCTTTCCGAATCTCTCGGAGAACAGAAGACGGTTGGGTCCCTTCTTCTTACTCTGCAGCAAGATTCGAACGTGGGGTTGGTCCATTGGAGGAAATCATCGATCCATGCAGCAGGCGGAGAAGCGACAAACGACGATTCGGGTCTTTTCCTTTCCGCTTCCAGACTATTGGCTACACTGAGGTCCATACAAGTTGTAAATCTTCCGCAAAGCTGTTGTTGACCGTCCCGAGTAGGCACATCAGCACCTTGAGCTACGAAGTACACAGGCGGTCCAACGTCCAAGTAAGCGTCAAGGGCGTTGAAGTATGGCACGAGGTATGACTCGGCTGGAAGCGCAAGTCTTTGGTCTGGTTTCTCCCTCTAGTCAGCTAGCGCTCAATCAATGACAAAGTCGTACTCACCTAATCCAAGAGTGATATGCTGTATACCGATAGTAGCAAACAGGAATAGACCCCCGAAAGCTACCAGAACCAACTGCTTGACTTCGTTCTTCAGTAGGAAAGGTGCGTAGACCGTCCTCATAAACTTGTTGACTACACCTTCACCTGTAGGGGCAGTTTCATCATATAATCCGATAGGAGGTCGAAGTCGTACACAAGGGAAACAGTCGATTCTCATGGCCTATGTCAAACTATCAATTATTGCAAATTACGACTCTTGTAGTAACTCACCTCGGCTCGGCGCAGATCCAGGGTCATCGCGCTAACAAATATCGTTACTTGCATGACGGCTCCTAAGAATACACTTCCCGCGGCATAGATGGCGAAGTTTCGCACCGCTGGCATGGGTACTAGCGCTCCAAGGGCAAAGGCAACCACCTCGGTAACCGAAGAAAGCAGAATCGAGGGTCCCATTCGTGCGACAGCTCTGGCAACTCTCTCCTCGGGTGGAAGAGAAGCACTAGTACTGGGTTGTCGGCCGTCACTATCGATAGATTGAGTATCATCGGTGATCCCCTGCGAATGAAGGGAGTTTTGTCGTTCAAGCTCGTGGACCAGGATGAATACATTATCCACTCCTACGGCAAGGACCAAGAAAGGGATTACCTCGGCGATGATCAAAGTCACTCTTACCCCTAATAGCGAGAAAAGCCCAACCGACGATGAGACGGCGATGAGTACAATTGCGATACCGAAGAGCCCAAGAGAGAATTTCGAGTTAACCGAAAGTAAGGTTGGAATCAGGGAGAAGCTGGGTGAAGTGGACGATGTTTCTTGTATAGGGGTTTTGACGAGTCTGAGCAGTACACCGAGTTGAACAAGTCCTCTCCATATCTTGTGAGTGAATGCTGAGATGACGTGAGGAGGAAGGCCGCCACCGAGAGTAAGAGACACATAGAGGAACATGACCATATAAGACAAGACGACAATCTTAACATCGGTATTTGTGCTTTTATTCAGCTCTTCCTCCAGACTGATCCCGGTGGAATAGCTGATCGTGACATCAGGTCTCGACAAGTCTTGCAGGTAGTGCTTCAAAGATCTTTCCCATTCTTCGGCGGGACCCGCCCGATCATCATTATAGTTATTGACAACCCAGGTTATGACTAAAGCTTTAGCATTCAACCAATCTCCCTGAGCACCACCTAATACCAATTTCGGATCTATTGGTTGTCCGAAAGCAGGTAAGCATTCTCCTGGTCTTCCTGCACATTCTGTGACTCGATCTCGCCAATCTTCACCCCATTGTTCCATATCTTCTCCTAACCATGCGGAAACACTCTGAATCACACATGGTGTGCCAGGTCCAGCTGGAGCAAAGCAAACATCTTGAAGCGTCACACCTGTTTCAGACTCTAAACGACCAATTTCAGATTCCACCTTTAACCACCAATCTAAAGTGTCGTAGTTTACTGGACCAGATCCTGATTGAGTGATGAAAACTTGTTCGGATCGATAGAATGGTCCAAAATTATCGTCGAAAAAGTGTTTCTGCGCAGCAGATTCACTAGATGGTGATACCCATAATCTAACTGGATCCGTCTCTACTGCAAAGCTTTTCCAACCGATGTTCAGTAATGCTACAACTAGCGCGGTGATACCGAAAACGATTACGGGCTGTTTTGCACAAAATAGACCAAGACGATAGAATGATCGACGTAGAGCAGCATTGATTTTATTTTGCTTGGGTTGAAGATGGTCCATAGGATCTAGTAACGATGCGCCTCGTCCAAGTCTGAAATGTATCGATCCACTTGGTCCTGATTCCGAATCATCTCCTCCTCGACCCATCAATCCATCTAAGCCATTCGCATTTCCGCTTGCTGCCGTAGGCGAAAGAGGTGGGTCCAGTAAAGCGTGTCTCTCGTACCGCCTCTGTCGATGTCGAATTGCTTGTTTCCATGAATAAAAGGCGATTCCACATAATATCGCTACAGAGTAGATGATAAGAAGGGAAAACGTAAGGCATGATACCGCGCCAACATGACATTTCCCACTTGAAGGCGGTGCGACGTATGGTAATTCTGGACATACAGCTGGACAATCTGCACAAGCACATCGAGCGTTTATGTTGTCTGTGTCAGAGCATCTAAGCGGTATTCGGGAGTATTGAGAATCGTCGTTTTCCGGAAAATTAATTTGGAATGGTGATCCTAAACCAGGTCTAACATCTCCCATGTACTTCAAAAAAGAACTTGAATTTTTGGCTCCTCCACCTATCAAATCCATTGCAAACCCATTTGTCGCTCCAAATTGAACATCTTTACAACTACTAAAGAAGCCTTGCTTGAATTCGTTACTAACTTCGTAGTCTATTTCCTTGACTGCATCTTTACCTTCAGTAGTCTTCTGGGTTGAGGTGATTGAAAGGAAGGTTGATTGATCTGGTGAACAGGTGAAGTCGCAATAAAATGAACGAAAATTGTTGATACATGCTGGACACGATGCGATCAGAGGTGCTGCTTGTTGTAGTCGATCGGAAAGAGTGGCCACTTGATCATACGTGCAGCAGACTGAATTGGGGACAGTATATGAAGGACCACAGACTGTCGCCATCAAGTCGCGCAGATCTTCTTCTGGCTACATACCATGTCATTAGGTCAGTCATTGTCATCCCGAGCGATACAGGGTCAATTCGGTGATGATGCTTACCGGAGTAGAATTACCGTCATCAGGACAAGGTAAATCCGCACCAAAGATGCTCGTCCTTCCGCAACTACCCCTCATAGCACATATGCCCTTCCCGCGCCGTACAGGCTCGTCGAGACGTGACATGTCGAAAGATCCAATGAGATGGCTGATTGCGTAGGTGTGTTATGACTAACGTTAAGTGATCATACGGATGTCCAGTTTACCTTTTTCAACTAAAAGCAGCTCAGTTTGACAACAATGACGCTTGGAGGGTATATGGCATCGTATCACTGTGACAACTGATGTCACGTGATCTCTTTACCTCGGCACGGCATCAAATGTCAGTAACCGATTGATCGTCGGATTCGGCCGTAGTGGGTGGCAAATGTTAAATCATAGGAATTCCGTCATATTGTCGTGAAAAAGTTAATCTTGGATCGCAACTATGTAAAGCAACGATACATATATCTATTTGCACAAACACCTTTGTATCTCTCAACAAGCTCATCTATACAAAAAGCAATCATTACCTTACACACAGCTCTCAATCATGTTATAGTGAGCATTTCAAAGCGTTTCTCATGTGTATCAAACACTCTCGCTGATGTCATTTCAGTGCTTTAGTCTTCTTGATACTAATAATCGCGATCGTGTTGATATGGCTTGGTAAGCTCATACTTCTTTACTCATTTAGATGCTCAACTTACTCAATCGATCTTAGTCCGAGTGACGATAGCTGCCAATCAGCGACGTCAATCTCGTAAACAATCATCATCATCACTTCCATCACATATGCAAGATATATCTCATCGACCTACTTTAGCTGAAACAGCAGAAGATGTTGTAGATCGAGTAGGTAGAGGATCTCGAGCAAGATTACCACAACATGAATCAGTCTATCAATCAAGATATTGTGGTAATAGAACAGGTGCAGTCAATAGAGTAACAAGTGATAATGCAAGTGTAACTAGTTTGCCAGCTTATGGTGAGTCAAATTTGGTTCATTATTTTCTTGATTCGTATTGCTAAATAATGTTTGTCATGATCTATCAAGGGGCCGCTTCTCTCCCTGTTCCACCTGCAGCAGTTTACGACCCAACCAATGTACGTCCCGGTGGACCTACAGGAGTCATCCCACCATCTTATGCCGATATCGCTCCGCCGAAGTATTCCGCTACGACGACTCGGCCTGAAGTGATTGTTTAGTTTATATCGGATTGGTTATGTTGTATAGTCATGTATACAAGGTGCTTACCGCGTTGTGGGGCAGCCTATCATGGTGTTGATTAGTATCCTTTACATGATTTGCCGATATTCAAATCAAATTCAACATCTGGGTTGAGCCTCAAGCAGATGTTTCGAACGTCGGTTTTTTAGAATGAAATATTCATCTTTCATATACCCCAGTTCCAAGAAAGATACTGTTATACAGTCATTATTTTTCAATTATATGATCAGTCAAAATTTCTATACTCCGAAGATTCTATAATAGATCGGGTTGAACTCCTTTACTCCCTTCCGTACATCACTTGACTACGAGAGATTGTTCAAGCGAGAGTCAACTTGCCATTACTCAATCAACAATCTAAGTAAGTCGGTTGTCCTTCAGACCGATCATTTGAGGCATCTCGCCCTGTTGTGCTTGTGGAATTAGATGGAATTGGCGCTTCACGATTCCGCTTCACACCATTGTTATTCCTCCGCCGAACTCTCTCTAAATATCACCAATTAGTCTTCGTGCCAATCCCAATATTCAATGCCAAAATACGGAAGGAAGCTCACGATGTCGTGGTGGTGCAATAGCTTTACATATTGGAGCTTTCTCAATATGTTGATCGAGCTTGTCCTTTCGGCTCTAAATTGAATCTTCATTAGTCAGCCTTAGATGTACCTTGATGTAGGAAGACCCTGGATCTTGGCTCACAAATCCTCGTTGACATCCTGGACAAGTATACGGTGTTTCTCCAGCTAAAGTTACAAAGTGTATGAGTCAGCAGAGCGGGTCCAGTTTACAAGTCTACAAAAACTTACTATGTTTTGATCTGGCATGGCGCTTCTCACTAGCTTCAGCTGGAATGTTGATGGATCACAAACCAAGGACTCACCTCAAGATCATTCCTCCGTGTGAATGATTCTTGACGGTCAGGACATAGGAACTTTTTCTGCAGGGTGCCACGTATATCAGAAACGCTCTCAGTGCTGGAAACACAGACCAACAAGATGAAGAAAACTCACTGGGTTTATGGTCCTTATTCTCCTGGAAAATCTTGCACCTGTTAAAGTTGTCGATGGTCTTTTGTTTGATTTAGGCTTTCTCGTCTGATTGTAGATCGGCTCGCTCTCAGGTCTACCCAGATTCGACAGTGAGGAGAAAGGTGTCTTTGTGAAAACATGTCTTTGGATTCCTACAAGAGGCAGTGTCAATTCGCTTGTCGCTGGAGAAGTAGGCGATTGAGAATTGGGTACCGGAGGATCACCTATCGAGACCGAAAATGGCATATATCTGTCGATCGATGAGGAAGAAGCGGTGGCTACCTCGGTGTGAGGGAGAGTATCACTGTGTGAATGAACTGTATAGAAGTCGGAGAATTTTGGAGTTGTGACTGATGGCAATGGAAGTGAAGTAGGAAAGTCATACGACAAGGCAAATGCGAATGTATTTGATCTGGTTTCTCGACTCTGCTCCGCGACATGGGATGACTTTGATTTCGTTGGCTGAGTTTGGGGGTACAAGGTATCAAATTCGAATTCTGATTCAGCTTCATAAGAGGGCTCCTCGCGTCCTCTCATAGATCCTTCACTACTCCTCTGTTGCGTTTGGAAGGTGGGCTGAACTCGTTGAGGGGGAAGAGACGCAGATGGAGGGAAACTAAAGTTTGAAGGTGGCGGAGCGGGTAATAACCTCGGTTTGATGCCTAAATTACCACAAGGTATAGGTCTCTGGTCAGGTGGTATCCACCCACTGACTCGGGGTGGCGTAGGTAATCTTCTTTTGGGTTTGTTCGTATTTGAGGTCAAAAGGTCAAGAGAAGGTCGAATAGCCATAGGTGATTCAGGTAGAGGAGGCGGGGACGGGATGGTTAATGGGCTTGGGTAAGATGTGGTTTGGGCCTTCATTCTTGGAGACATGTTAAGCGAACGCGATGGCGGTATGGAGATCTGGGGAAACAGCTGAGGTCGAAAAGAATAAGTCGTGGGTGAGCTGTACCACTGACAGATTGGTGCAGTGGCAAAAGAAGCTTGAGGAGGTGTTATAGGAGTTAAACTTGATGTTGTATAGCCTGTACTATCTCGTGAGTCTGATGGGTCCCATATGCTTGCTGTCTGTGGGTTGCTCTTCATAGGCTCTAATGAATCACGGGCAAATACACCTGGAAGCAATGTCTCGGTGGAATGATCTTGTATATACGAGGTCATATCTCGCCTTGATCCCATCTTCTCAGAGTCAAAAGCTAGATTTTGCATTTTGGTCTCCATCGTTCCTGAAGTACATGGCCAGGTATGATCCCGAACCATCGCCCGACTTTGTCTTCCGTCAAATGAAAGAGAATCGATTGAGGGGAGTTGGAATGGCACATCGAACGATTTGCCAAAGTTCGCCACTTCCGTTTGGGGCTGAACCACAATAGGTGGGGATGAATGAGCTATCAGACTCGGATTTGTTGAACAGTCTTGATATTCCGACACAGTGTAAGGATAATCGTAGTCGGCCGCCATAGAATGAGTAGCTGTGGCCGGGGATGAGGTTGTTTGACAAAAGTTCGACTCTAATTGAGCATCCCTGAACCCTATTTCTGATGTTGTTTGTGGGGCGTAATTATATGGGTAATACTGGTAGGGCTGTTGAAGTTGATTCTCCAAATATGTGGTATCCTGATTAGTTTCAAGCCTGTAGGTAGTCTCTTCACCGGTGCAGATTGGAGAATTTTCGATGTGGTTTTTTTGCTGGTCAATCCAAGGTTGGAAAGGATACAAAAAGGATTGAGAACACGGAATATTGTCTGACATTGTTCCAGTCGTCCGCTTGGAAGGAAGTCGTCTAATACTATAAGGGGAATAGTGAGGTACGGATGTTTAAGGATGTTGAGGGCGTGTATAGTGACTATGAAAGGGCGCCGATAATACCGTCAAGCCAGACTGATCCTTTGAATGTGACTGAACAGAGTGATCTGCAGGATAGCTGATAAATGCAATCGTGATTTTGTTCCTTGATATCCAATTTAACCGAGAAAAGATCAATAAATTTACGGATTTCAAAGGTTTTGATTAAATAAACTAAAATGGAAAGAAACGAAACAGAACAAAATATAGGAAAATATTGTACATATAAGGAGAATAGTTATATCAAAGTCCAAGCTTACCTCAAAGTTTATCCAATTTCTTAAAGCTGTATAATGGTGCTTCTTAACGACGAGGCGAAGAAGAAAGATCTGAACTTTAAATTTTTCTCGTTCTAGAATGTTTCTATTGTGTTTTGTATACCGCTAAACAAGATGCACGTTCATCTTTCGAGTAAAGGGTAAGGCTATGGTATACTGTATTATGAACAATTTGTCGAGACTCAACACAAGGATAAAGTCAGTCTCAGTATCTCACTGAAAATGCCTCTTGGGGCTGATGAATTTTGATGGCCCTGACTGGGAAGACAATCATGATAAAGGTCCTACTCTATAAAAAAGCGTTGATCTGTCTTCTTGATAAAATCAACCCCACTTCGAAACGCTAAATGTTGAATCAATCAACATCAAGTACAAAAAAGTCCTTTGACATTGACGCATAGTTAACCTTGTTTTCACCATCAAAAGTGGGGCAAAGGAAGGTGGGGTGAATTGCAGCTCTCTTCTTAGAGGATGACAATTCCATTATGACTCGAGTGCAGAGCCATAAAGTCGGATTCAAGCATAATATCTGCGACGTGGAATATCATTAGTAATCTGAATTGTCAAATTTGCCTCATTGTTCTTTGGAAATGAGAAGTCATGAGTGATTATGCTGATTGATCAGTTATGTCAAGGTACAATCAGGTCCAAGTTACGCGAATGACCTACCTTTCGACTAAAATATATTCATTCGTCATAGCGTCTATTATATTTTAACATGATTTCATTTCACCCATTGCTCGTCAGGGATATTAATCGATCTGTTCCTATTGTACTGATGCCCTGAGCAAGCCAATCAATGACAAACCTCCTATCTCATTCCTAAGCAACATTTAACAGGAAAGATTAATTAATCACTCAATTCTAAGAACGATGATTGCATTGCTGCGGAATAGTATTGTAGCTGTCAATCTGAAATTGCCTGCGCCTGGTTCCGAAGCGAGGATGAAACACGACAATCACATGAGATCAAATTCCATCAATATAGGATCGCGAGTGTATTCGGTTACTAAAGGAAAAGTTTTGGCTTATTCATAACGATGAAATCGAAAGTCGGCTACTACATGCTTCATTATGGTGTTTAACATCGGATACGAGCTTTCTAAGTTACACGATACTAATTATAGCTTGAAATCTATGTCAATCGTTTACTCAGGACTTCCGCTCATCAGAGGTCGCTGCGACATATCCCTATGACCAGCATTGACCACATTCTCTTGATGAATGAGATTATCAAATTGAACTTTATCGATTGGTCTTTCGCATCTAGACCAGGATCGAACATGTTAGTCACGATTATCTCCATCATCAACAAGAAAGTTCCTGTAAGTGAGGAAATATACCTCCGGGTGGCGAAAGAAAAGGCAAGGAACTCACCTTAATAACCAGAAGAGCCATTCTTCGATAGGTCTCAAATTCAAGACCAATCGATTGATTCTATGTGCGACAACAGTGACGATGAATCCACCTGCTGCGTCAAGGTCATAATGATTGGCCGTAGCCATGATTACCAGTAAGATTAGCAGAGGGTAAAAGAGCGATATCGCACGTATAGGCCTGTGTGGCGAATAGATGAATAGGGAGAAACCGCTAAGATACGGGCAAGTCTCGATTGAGCACCTGACTCAAGAGCTTATGATGTTGTTAGAACTGGCATATACTCACATGACGAAACTGTAACCAAAGTGGAGTGATGGGAAAGCGGCGAGTTGATTTTGGAACTATAAGTATCTCGTCAGCTCTTGAACTTAGTGGAAGGGATGGGCAGCGGAAATCTAGCGTACTTTGTTGGTAGTCCAGACTGAGAATAACGAGAGTGATACTGTCAGCTTATACATCCCATACCCACTGCCTGGACTATTAAGATCGGACAAATTGACTCACTACTTGCAGCTTTTCCGGTATGTAGCGTGTCAATATATCCGAATTCCTCAAAAGGCAATAACCTAGGTGGCATACAAGGCCAGCTAGAGAAAACGATAAACGCCAGACAATTGCAAAGAACCAATGTTCTTCGAGTTGATTGAAAAACCAAAGGGGAGAAGTATCGGTACGAGTAAGCCATAAAGGCTATAGTGGCGGGTATATGAACCATTGCGTATGTCCTAGTTGCATCGTCAGTCTCACAAAGAGTGTTTACGTTTCATACATAAGGTGTGACCAAATTATGAATGGGAAGCCACCACTCACTTATTGAAAAGAGTCAAAAGCCAAGGTCTGTTCATCACGATCTTCTGTAGACCCAACTCAATATCTAGATGCAAAAACTTTTCTATAGCTATGATTTCTCTAGCATGCTTCTCAGCTAATATCCTGAAATCGGATCCCATTGTCAAAGCTTGCATCGCTCTTGCAATTTGATATATCCAATACCTACATCATACAGCAGATGAGCTGACGTTATTTTGAAACGAATTGCAGTAGAGGAAACATAGTTATATGTTCTATCGTAATGACTGATAAGATAAGGATGAAATGGATTATAGGATTCTCTTAACTTACGTTAAAAGCCAATACCAAACCTCTAATAAGAAAGGAAACATCCCTAAAAACCTGCTGAAGAGATTCATTCTAAACTTAACATTGGAAGGTACTTTCATCGTCCAAAAGAAGAATTTCATTTGTTTGTAATCCCATGATCTATTTTCAGGACTCGAGGTCACTGGAGATAAACTTCCACTTAAAGTATGAGCTTGCACGATATCTGTCGCTTTTCGTCTGTTCAGAAGACATCCTGCTGTAAGTAGGGAGGCAACCACTAAGTCCAGGGGATCAGGGAGATGTCTATCAGCTTCACGATCCCGCGTGAAAATACGGATGTAAGTGATGATACAAGAGAGTGAAGGACTTACAAGCTGGTTCGAGGATGTAAGAAAGAGCTGGGATTTCATCGGGTTTTGACATTTTGTATGACAATATGTTGTGGCCAAACCTCTAGCTCAAGTTGTAATGTTGTAGATGTATCTTGGTAGCTTGATCCCTGATGTTGTGGACTTTATTGTTTGAAGATAAGATTGAAATGAAAGGAAAGGATGTATAAGCAAAGAAGGCTCGAATGATGGAAATAATTGCTGAGGATTCAATAACATGCAATTTCGGGTTTGTTGACTGATGGAACCGAGTCTTGAGTCACACTGTTTTTGTTTCATCGAGGCCGAAGGGAGTCTAGGGTCCTTTGGACTGATATACAGATTGATATAAGGGTTCTACTAATCACAAGGGTTGTTGTTGGTTGATTAGCTCAAAATGAGGCATACCATTAGAAATGTTGTTCATCTGTCCTCTGACCTCGAGGTAAGTCTCAGAACAAAAGGACACATCATCTCTTTCTCTTCCGAGCAGATAACCGAGCATCGTTGCAAAACGATACTAGGCGAAGCAAGTATCTTCTCTCTCGGGATTCTTTGCCAGGGTTTTAGACATAAAGTTGTTTCACAACGTTATCTCGCTACGGGCGCACAGACTGATGATGTGGCTCGATTCCAGCTTGCCAAGCGAAGCAAGTATTTACATGAAGTCTTTGATGATGTCAACCCGGTTTTTTAGTGCGTTCAAGCATGTGTACGTCAAATGTATTACGTATCTTTCCATGGCTCAATAACAGAGTCAATTTGGATAGATAACCGGTATTTGAGGTTCAGATGTATATCCAAGTCAACTTTGAAAGGGGTTCTTCAGGTTATCTAATCGGCCTACCGTCAATTTACGTGAGCAACTTCAAATAAGAATTCTCAAAAAAACCGGTCGTGTGAACTGGACTACGCAGGTGGAGGTAATTAAACGCAAAAATGATGTTTTGCCCTTTTTCGCAAAACCTTATGTTCGTTAAAGCTTTTCAGCTGGAATCAAGGGTTCGAACTACGTTGTCCTTTTACTTCTTGTCCTGTCTTTTACGAAATTTGAAAAATCGTGATCGGGAGCCGTACCATTTCATATCGAAGTCCGTTCAAAAATTCATAATCCGTTAGACCGAGCTAAATTCGATACACAGAAGCCTTGAGAGGATGTCATCTTACATACTCGATAGATCTGGTCTTTGCATGCCTAGCGATTTATCACATTATTTTCCCCAAGGAAGTAGGCGTGCAAAATTTTGCATACCTTACCAATAACACATAAAAACTCTGAACAAAGGATTAATTGCTTGTTCAAGTATCATCCAAAAAATTTTTCGCACCCGCATTCCTGGTTGAGGTTAGATGATTAGAGAAGCAAGACAACAAATTGCTTGTCTCGAGAGCGACCCCTCTGTGATACTGAATCTTCGACAGCGAATCGTGTGGACGTTCGAGGTAGCTGACTAGCTGGCCCGCTATTCTTATGCCTTTGACATGGACTGATTTGATACCAATGTTTGAAGTCTGGCAGCCCTTAACGGATCTGGGTACAAAATATTTTATAGCTTGACTCAAGGATAAGTGATGAACTGATGCAGTACCGCTGCAAGAACAGGCCGGCATTGAGTACAGGAATATGGGAATTACATGCCTAAATAGATGTGGCTACAATTGCAATACCATTGAATGGTCTAGATTTGGTGCCTGATCAACATAGGGACGATCTTTAAGAGTACCGTTCAAACCTCAATTTGACGATCCGCTTGTTATCTATTTTTGCATACACTCTTCCTATTTTAGCCATTTTCGCCCTATCACACAAATACTTCTTGATCACGTACTCTCCATCTTCTACCGAGTCTCTTCTTGGTGCTCAATATCGTACAGCATATTAGAAGAACAGCTCGTTATTCCATGATATAATGATCACGTTCGTTTAAAACACATTCCTTTGCTATTAATCCATCATCTCAAGACATTCATCGTTCCCCCGGCATGACACACCTCAATCGTCCTGGTCACTAAATCAGTTTTTGTTTCCAATCGGGGGGAATTTGCCGACATCGTATCACTTAAGCGAGTGGTCCCGCAATAGCACTCGTCATACCCCCGCCCAGTTTCAGTCTAGCCAAATGGACTTCATGACGCTTTCACCTAAGAGACCAAGTATGATTCGCTTGGAATCAGAAACGCCCTTACTACCATATACCAATAAAATCACAAGGCGCAGATCTTTGGCAAGAACTCATACAAAATGGTTGTTGGTCATGATTAGCAGTTTTCTTTGTCTGGCTTTTATCGCACTTCTACTTCTGAGAAGTGATATGGACAAGGATACTTGGTTTCAGCATCCATATATAAGGAAAGATGAGGTTTACAGTGAGTTTACGCACCGCGTTGAACATTCTTGCACCCAATGTTTAAATACTAACTACACTTTTGGTGACTTACTTCTGCAGATTCATCAATACCTCCAGACAGGATGATTATGGCCAACAGTCATAATGATGAGATGCAAGGTAATGATGCCTTAGTGAGTTATGCAACTTCACTTCTTGTCGACGGAAAAGAATTGATGATTTGTTATAAAGGAATTGGCACTCGGTTTGGGGTACGGATTCATTGAAATAGATACTTATCTAGCGAGAAATCCAGACTCTGCACAAAGTGATGAGAACAAGGGCACGGAATTGAATCGTAATTTTACATTGTTAGCAGGACACGATGTGAAAGATCTCAAATCTAGTAGAACTCTCAAGAAATATTACTTTGATCCGCTTTTGAATATCCTCGACAAAAACAACAAGAATAGGACGTTAGTTTCTAATGGTACAGGGAATGTGTGGAAAGGGATTTATAAGAATGATAGTGATAAAGAGGTTACGATTTTCATTGACATGGTGGGTTCATCTAAAAGCGATCGTATCTCACAACCCCTATCCAATCAACCTAGAATACCTGCAACAGTACCATGTGATTGATATTGACCCGCTGATATGCTCTTCGTAGAAACGAGATGGTGAATTGATCTGGCCATATCTTCTTGATCTCCTACAACCGTTCATTTCGAAAGATTATCTTACATATTATAACGTCTCATCATCAGAATGGTCTTACGGACCTTTAAAGATAATAGGAACAGGTTTAACACCTTTGAATAGAGTATATTATTCTTCGATAAGATACGTATTTTATGATGCACCTTTAACGAAATTAAACAAACCATTCAAAATTGAAAAAAGCTTAGATGGTCCAGAAGTGAATAATATAGAATGGGATAAAACTATATCACCAATCGCATCTTCAAAATTACCATTAAAATATATAATATCTACATTTTTTTCATTCAAAAGTAATACCAATAAAGGAAATTGTAAATTAAAAAGTATACATTTAATAGCACGTGAAAAAGGAATTCAAAGTAGATGGTGGGGTTATTCAAATAATCCAAATTGGTTAAAAGTTAAATTATGGAATGTACTTCGGAATTCAGGTCAAGATATTTTAAATACTGATTATTTAATTCAAAGTAAAAATTGGTTAAACGATAGAGAGAAACAAACTAGAAATCTGTATAAATGTTGATTCGAAGAAATTGGAGAGTATTGGTGATTCCATTGTAATTCTGTTGTTGTATTTTTTCCGCCGGGTGTTTTGTTATTGCTAAAGCGTATATGTATATAACAGCCAAAAAATCGGACAGGAAAAAGAATTTGTCTTTGTACTTTTATTGTTGGAATGGTAATGATAGTGAAATACGATGGATGAATCGATTCCATCTGTTGTACAGATAAGCATATGCATACAACTTGTGATTCCTTCTCTTCATACAAACTCAATTGATTACTCAGTGACTTTACAAAAATCCCAAGTTTCATTTGACCTTAAGATAGATGCAGTATCATCGCTTGGATTCCATTTCTTCCAATTGTGATACCAGCTCATCCATTGGATCTAAACTTGCACCTTGTTTCGTACTTCCACTATTATCATTACCATTTGTAGGTAAGATGTCAAACATCGATGGTTGCGATTGAGCAGAAGGTGGTTTAGGTGAATTTGATGAGGGAAGAAGAACGGATGATGGGTTATAACCTGGAGCTATCTTTCTCAAAGCATCTTTCCTAAAAGTCAAATGTCATATATTAGCGATAAAAATCTCAGCCATTTTAGTAAGAAAAATTGTAAAAAGGAATTCTTTTTCGAATTTACTCTTTTTGCTCTTCCTCTACTTCCCTTTGATGCAGTATCTCGGCATTTCTTGCTCGTCTTTGTGAAATAGCTTCTGAAGGAGATGGTTGTATTGATAAAACGTGTTCTTCAAGGGTGAAGGGGTATACAAACTGATGATAGATAACGTGAGTTCTTGATCAGCTTTAGTTGACTAATTTGAATTGAACTTACATATGCGGTTATATCTTCAGGTAAAGGATGTATATCATTTGGCATCTCGATCTATTACATCACAATGAAGTTAATTATTTTAAGCGGGAACGGTAGCCAAGCAGCACAGGTAGTCAGACTAGTATCGGAAACCACTGACAGGTTTAGGCAGCCATAATGAAGGTGATTTAATCAGTGGTACTGTAGCTGCAGCTGCATATTGCGATGATATCGGTCCTAGCGCATCCAAAGAATAAGTCAATCTCTGTACTGTAAGCCATGGACGAAGACAAGTCGTGTCTCACCGATATCCGCTGCAGTCACCATTATGTAGACTTCCCAAACCTGACTTCTCGAACTGATTTGATAGCTGGGTTCTTTCGTATCTATGCGAGGTGAATCACTATGCCAACACTACAATGCCTGAGAAGCGTTATGCATTTACTTCATATCGCTCATGATGGTTCTCCGGTCTCGGTTGTTCCCAGGCACATAATCAGCGGAATCAAATTGCAGGGGCAAAGAAAGGACATTTGTTTATGTGGTTTCAGCTGATCAAATACCAGCAACAAATGATGTTATACAAATCATTGCATGTTGCCAGAATATATAGGAGTCACCAAATTCCAACTACATCTCACTCCCACTCCCAGGCCATCGTCCTCTGTCGCTGTGGTCTATTTTTGCTCACCTTACGACAAACGAGACATGTCGTCTCTCATATAGCACAGACCACCGCTGGATCGGCTTCCGCAGTACCCTTGAAATTGTCAGGCCATTCAATCAATCATGGGTGGTGTCTCATCCGCCCTCGATCCAGCGAGAGGAAGAGGTGTGAGTCATTTTGAGCTAGCTATATATCCCAGTACGTTGAGATAAAAAGCTGACTAGTCGATATTGGATCTTTTAGGTCATATCTGTTCCAGATGGATATACTACCCCTTCTTTCCCATCTCTTTACATCCCGACACTACATGACACGCTTGATCAAAGAGGAGTATTCTTGTACGAAGCTGAAGGTGAGTATGATGATCGGCTGCCATTTGTATCTGATACCTCAAATCATTTCAGCAAATTGACAAAAGTTATTTTAGCGATATGGCATTTCACATTTTACTGGACTTTTCTTTTACTAGGAGCATTATTCTTGATCTGCTCAATACTCGCATCATTCACAATATTCATTAACATCTTCAAATATCGTGCCAATCCACCTGATCGGCAACCTGCGTCATCGGCCAACAAATATGAAAATTTTACCAAATTTGGTCGGGGAAAGGAAAAGGAAAGGATAGAACGAAGGAAAAAGCCACCATTATGGCCTATTTTCATATTACCTTTAATATCAGTTATCATAGCCTCAGCAATCAGTTTGATTTCGGGTACTGTAGTCGGGTTTGCTTTAGCTGCTATATATTCAGCAGGTGGTTTTAGCATGTCTACGTAAGTCTACCGAGATATCTATACTGTCTCAGTCTGATCTCGATGTAGTTGACTGATGATGACTGATCAACCTCATGTACAGATGGGTACCATTCTTATGGGCATTAATACAAGTTCTCGTTCTTATAATATCGTGCGTATTCTTGTCATTGTTGTATGGTCCGAGCGTAGCTGATTTGATGCCGATGATTATAGGAGTTACTCTACACTCACTTCTATTTTGTAATCATCGCTTTACTCGTGTTCCATTTGCTTGTATTAATCTGGTTGTAATCAGTATCATTACGCTTAGTGCCAATCATGCACCAAGGTCTTCTTGGATATGCGATATAACCCCTTGTCGTCAAAAAGCACGAATGGGCGACATAAAATTGGTCGCTAAGGAACAATAAGACCGATTAATAGTGCTACATAGCTTACACCGACTACAGATCATAGATTACTAACGTCTCTTGGCAATCTCATAGGGACACCCGCTACTGCAGAAAAACCGAGAGCATCACAATGCATACAGGTGGTATAAAATAAGTCAAGCCTTGTCAACTCTTCTAGCTTGCCCATCTCGATCTCTGGGTTTTTTGCCCCCATTATTCTCTCTTTCATTCGTTTATTCTTTGAGAAACTGCTGGTCAGTTCACCTTGAGAGTTTTTCAATTACGCTTTGTGTTTCACTGTATTTCTTATTTATTCTGCTTTTCCTCTTATAAGAACGTTGAACGAAGATGGGTAAATTGATCTGGCATCAATGGGGAAGGTTATTAGCAATAACTTCGGGGGTTTGTGAGTTAGTTCTATTCTTGTATGTCAGATACTAAGGCATACCTTTTAACTCAACTATGTGCTAAGATATGGTATGGGGTAAGCACTTCGAGTGTATTAAGACAGACTTTGACTTGATGATTCGTCGGAATAGCTTCGTTATGGGCTTTCTTGTATAGAAAGTTTTTCTGGGATATGATGTGAGCTTTCTGAAAATTTGCTAGATCAATGATCATCAGAAAGAGCTAATTAAGCATTTTATATAGAGGCGGTACACTAGGTCCAACCGGTTTGATGTATGGTTTCCCTATTTACACACTGAGATCTTTGATAAAAGGTATGAGTTGACAGGGAGATTTAGACCAGGTCAAAATACTCAACCTCTAGTCAATCTAGTAGTAAATATACCTCTTTTTCAGTCATTTACATTAGTACTTGGTTTGTTCACCCTTGTATTGGAATTACCCTTACCACATGTAAGGCTTTCTCGGTAAAATTTACACTTCAACTCATCATATTTGACATATAGATCGAAGGAACAGCAATTCACCGATCAATAATTTTAAGGGTTGTGTTGTACTTTATAACTGGATTCATCGGTATTATGGTGTATCAGGTAAATTGTGAAATCACTACCACCGACGGCAACATCGGTTTTTGGCTTACGATGATGAATTTAGACTGTCGACTGTGCTATCTACTACATTATCACATCCGGTGTGTATGCTGTAGCCATGTCGAAAGGGGAATTAATATCTTTTGAACCTGGAAGAATGACGGACGAGATCTAGGTTAGAGCTGCATTGCGCATACGAGATGTCTCTTTATGTTTCTCTTCATCATGAAGATAATGAGCAGTACTGCTTGATAGCAAAACGATCTGGAAGTTCTCGTACAGATTGATAGACAATTATAGTAAATTCATGTATGGAAATAAAAATACTTCTTCGCGCAGACAGACCTCTAGGGGTTTGGGATCCAGGAGTTGCGGAGGCTCCGCTTGCAATCGGTTCACGTTTTCGTATTTTTTACGCTGCTATGTTGTCTGTTTTCTTCGATAATTTTTCTCGACAATATATATATATATCAAATTGTACCCACCGAACGCCTCAGCGAATATCTGAAATCGGAGCAACACGATGAGCTCTCACGCTTCAGGTTCTGACAAACCACTGGAAGCTTTCGTTTCTTTTCCATCACCTTATACTCAATCACTTCTTATTCAAGCTTTAATTTCATGTATACCTTCACTTAAATTATCTTTAATACCTCCTTCAGAAGGTGATCCTCCAGCATTACAATGGTTAGACGTTTTCTTACAGAATTATCATATTCGTTGAGGTACATTTATGCTGATTTCAATGTTTGGGAAAATAGGGCAGATTATGATTTATTATCATTTGATAAACCTCATTCCAATCCTTCTAAATATTTAATATCATCTTACATTTATAGAAAAGCTTTGATAAGAAAACATCAATTAAATTCAACTATACAAGCTTATTTAGCTAAATGTGATCATAGAAAAATCAAAAGTGTTTTAGCAGAAGGTGGTATCCCGAAAGGATGGAATGTTGAATTACAATTTCTTGATGAGTTGGACGAGTTATTAATGGATGATCTTTATGAGCTTAATGATGGAATGAGGAAGAATGAAGACTTGCCTGTAGAGGATAGAAGGTGAGGAGTGCATATCCTAAATCTTTAAAACACAATTCGAGGTCTACAATTATGAAGTAAATTACTGAATTTCAATTTGTTTCAATTAGTTGGTATATCTTAAAACCTGGTTTTGCCGATAGAGCACAAGGTATACGGATGTTTTCTACCGAAACTGAACTGTAAGTCTTAGTTTTGTTAATCGTGAAATCCAGCTAAGTGTATATGTGAGACCAGACGAGCAATATTTGAAGAATTCGAACCGCCTTCATCAGATGAGGAAGAATACGAAAGCGATGATAGCAAAGAAGGAAATGAGCAATATCTAGAGAATGAAAATGAAGACCAACCGAAAGATGTGGATAGCATGATTGATATGCTTGCTAAAAAAGCGGTTGAAATGGGTTTTGATGGTGAAAATGAAGATTCCAGGGATTTCGAAGGGGTTAATGATGATGATGAAGATGATAAACAAGAGGAAGATGAGGATGGAACCGGAGTCATGACTTCTCAATTAAGGCATTTTGTCATACAGGTGATTTTGAAAAACCATTGAATAAGAGGTAAGATCTGCTGAACATCTTTATGGCGTAGGAATATATGCCAAACCCAGTGTTGTTTGATATTGCTCAACAATCAAATACACCTTCGCCTTTCCTGGAAGGATACAAAGTGAGTTGTTCGTTTTGGTTTGGTCCTGTTCAGGAATTTTACTGAAAAGATGGTCGTCGTTCAGTTCCATCTACGAGCCTACGTTCTTCTCACTTCAGCTTATACTGTACATCTCTCAAAAACGATGCTTGCTCTCTTTTCAGGATCACCCTACGCTCCACCAAGATCATCTGACGGTGAACTAGATTTACGACCGCATCTTACAAATACTTGTTTACAGGTCATTGAATTCATTCGTATATAACATAAGGGAGTGAGCTCATTTATTTACCTGAAATTTAGACCGATTCATTTGGAGCACCTGCACCGCCAGAAGAACTAGTAAAACTGTTTTGGGAATTAGAAGGTCTCAACGCTCTTTCATCAACTAAAGATGGTAAATATGAAAATAGAGGAAAAATTACCAAAGAATGGTTAAATGAAGTTTTCCAAAAATCAGGAGAAGTTATAAATGAAACTATAAAAGCTGGAGCAGAATGTGGTAGTTTTGGATTACAATTTATGCCTAATGCTTTCGAAGTGAGAGTCTCTAAAAAATTCTTTCCTCAATTACTCGTCAAATAAAGGGAAAGAAAAAACTGATTAATTTGATTTGAATTGGATTAGATATTTGGAGTTGATCTTATATTATCTTTCCCTCCTTCTTCTTCTTCTTCTTTTGAACCGAATTCAAATTGTTTAAAAAATGAATTATTGATAATTCCAAAAATAACTTTATTAGAATTTAATGCTTCACCTGATTTTCATCAATCTGGTTTAAGATTAAAGAAAGATTTATTAGAAATGTTTAAAGGAGTGATTAAGATATCCATTATTCCTTTCTTTGATTTAACAATTGAAGATGTTGAGAAAGATTTAATAGAAGACAAAAATTGGAAAGAAGTTGGCGATGAAAAATGGGGATGGACTTTAATAGGTAAAGGTGAAATTAGAGGATCAAATTGGTAAGAAGTAATGGGATTGCTTCTAGGCATAATGAATCACAATTGTATAGTGATGAGACATTCGGTTTGCTTGGAAGTTGAGGACTATAACGACACAGTCACTTCAAATCACCCGTACATGCGTTCACATTTGGTGTAAATGTTCGTTATCGTTGCATGGTACTATACAAACAATTATACAAAGACAATATCATGTCGATGTCATATGCAATATGAATCGTAAAAAGATCGATTCTCGATCTGTTAATCACATCGTTCGATGACTAAACAAATGACACCAATGTCGTGGCAATATGATTGCTACAAAGCTCTAATTTCCATTCGAACCTCTGAGTATTCTCCGCGCTCCTCTGATTCCACCATTCAAACCTCTTTGCCCCGTTCTAATAACTGTCCTACCAATACTAAAGAGATCGAACATTCGAGGCGTGGGTGTGAAATGACTAAGACTTTGAGAAAGGGGTGACATAGGCGGCAACGATCTATTGGCCGATCCATCCAAATCCAGACGAATTATATTGGATATTTGTGTGTGTACGAATGGCCTCGATTGACGTTCGGCCAGTTCATAAGATGATCGAGGTGTAGTAGAATTACTTGAACTTGAAATCGGGCTATTCATCTGTTGAGTTTGATCGCTTTGACTATTTTCGTTGTTGTTTCTTCGTTTGAGTATGACAGGAAGTAGAGTCAGTGCGGAGAGAAAAACCAATTTGGAGATGAGTACAGGATCTCTGAGTAGACTCGTCAAATTTTCCCCTCCCAGTCCATCTGCACTTGTTGTAGCTAAAGCGTCGGTGGGAATCTTCAATCTTGAGAGGATGTGACCGACAGAAGCTGTAACGTATGACCATGATGCACTTCCAGCTGCGGTTGTTAACCAGAATACTTTCCAATCTACTCCGACAACTCCACAAGCGACATTCATACCTGACCAAGGAACGAATCCCATCGCTCTCATGATCAGCAACCTTCTCCATACAGTGGATTTCTCGGTAGGTCCGCCGATAGCAGGTTGAGAGGGATCGGATGAAGCTTGAATTGGGGTGATTGTCTCTCCGACAATGGGATGCGATGTGGCTGGTGCAGGAACAGAATCTGGAACCAGAGCCGCTTGGACAAGAGCTAATGGCTTAGGGAATAGAACGGCAATGAGAGGTGCTAAAGGTCTTGATAGCATGTATGCGCCAAGTGAGCCGGTAGCAGTGATGATGGTCAACAAGCCTAAAGCGGGCATCGGATCCAGAAGGGAACCAACAAGGATATTCTGAGCATTTCCGTCAGCCGTCAATGCTGGAGCTTATAAGCGATAGCCCACTTACCAAGATGACAGCTCCGGGAACACTCCAAGCATGTTTCCAACAACCTACAAAGGTCAATACCCCAATCGTATGCCACCAGCCAGCGTCACTTGAAGCCATATACGACCTGATCTCGGCAGATAACAGCTGAAGATCTGTCGTCGATTGCGGAACACGTTTGAGCGTAGTACTGAAAATAAAGATCAGTTTTTTTCATTATTCTCTGTCAAACAGCGAAGCTAAGCTGTACTTACATTGGAATCGATTTGATCAACCATAAGACCAGTCCAGCGGTAACGAAAAAAGTCATGACCAGTATCCCGACCGTCCAACCCAATTCTTTTAGTACTTCTGTGGTCTTGCCACCCCTATATCCAGCTAATATATTGGTCAACCACCCTCGAGAATTACCCTCGGATTCGTCTTGATCTCGTGGGCGGAATACCTTCTTCAGCTTGTTGCGTCTTGAGTTATCTCGGGACAATGATTTGGAAGACAAGGCGGGAGTAGGCAATGTTGCGGGGTAGTAGCCATTCTGACTGAGAGCCGCTTGGAACTGCGAAGGCTCGTCATCTTCTGCAGGAGGGGTTGGGGGTAACACAAAATAGTCGCTTGAACTTGCTCCGTCATCACTCGAAGGGTTGGGATTATCCCAGATTCCCCAAAACTTTCCAGCTGGTCTTGCGGACTGTCCACTTCCTCTATCAACATCCTCGTCCGAGCCGATCAAGCCTTTCTCAGAATCCTCATCCGATCCCCTTCTACGCCCAGTGGTCAAGCGCCTCTGCTTTTTGGGTTTCACCCAGCTGAGCAATGAGTCTCCAACTTCATAAGCTGACCGTATGAACGCAGATGAAGATGTAGATGCGGACGAGGAAGCAGTCGGTAGTATAGGTGGACAATTAGTTGACTCTTGATCAGATGGCGGTGGTGATAATGGCACTCCTGGCCAACCTTGGTGCGAAGAATGAGATAATTCAGGGACTTGATGTAATGATGACACGCTCATAGAAGCGGATGGGAAAGTATATGTCGAGTTCTCGGTGAGGTTTTGAGTCTGCGGAACGACAATGCTGGTGCTTGTTGATCTTGCTCTTGATTCCGCATGAGCTCTATCCTTGCCCTTTCCGTTACCACTTCCACCATTGCCCGTAAGCTCCAGGTAAATCGAATCCGTCATTCCGTTGACGCCTTCATCTTCCCTAGAATTATACCTCCTCGACACGGTTGGTACAGACGTTTTTCTTTTGATGACATTGGGGCCTAAGATAGGACTGGAGGGAATAGAAGAGGGAGTAGGTAATGAATCGGTTGATCTGACTTGGGGTGTATAATAAGATTGAGTTCGCTTGGCTGGTGTACCAAGGGTGGGTCTTGAGCCTGAAACGGATTTTGAAGCTCTTCTGTTTCCAGTCTTGGGTGCCTGCAAGAGAGCGGAGGCAGGTGATAACCTCGAGGGTCCAGCTTCTGCCTCCAGGCTTTTAGACAGTTGAGCGACCACATCTGATGGGTTAGCTGTTGATCCACCATGCGACGATGACGGTTGAGCTAGACCGGCATACTCAGAGGAATTCTCGCGAGACATGACTGGTGGTAACGGTGGCGTGTAACTAGACATGGTTGATGTCCTCGAACGGAGTTTTTTCGGTCGGACGGGCGTTGTATATGGCGATATTGAGGAGGAAGAGGTACGTGATCCAGAGGCGATGGGCAGCGTGGAAGAGCGTACTTGAGGGGAATCATGCCAAGATCTGCGATTGTAATTTATGCAAATCAAGGCAAATTCAAAATTGGAGGAATGTTTCAGTTCCAGACAATAAAATCACGGTTGTTTCGCAATTACGAACCAGACGAAACAGTATACGACGAGATGATGATCACGGTGAGTGTTAAGAGAGTTATGTCGTTTTAGAAGGGGCGAAACAACGATTTTGGCGGGGAATGTTGAGCGGTGAGCAGTTGTATTGTATTGCATGAAAAGGATCAGACCCAAAAATGCCGGCAATAACGATGTAAATCGAAATACCAATAAGATAAGGTGGACATGCAGGATAACGCCAGCGAGAGAGGTGTTGTATGATTCCGTTTTCAGACGAAGGGGTATTCCGAGTCGAGGTTTTGTCGTGGTAGGAATAAGGGATAATCGAAGGTACGGATGAAGCATAAATGAGGTTGGAGAGGAGGGGAAGCAAGTAAAAGGCGAACAAGCAATCAGTGAGCTTCTTCCTCTCGTTTTTGGAAAATGGCCGGACCTTCGAAAAGACAGATCGATGAATCACATAAAGCCAATGGGATGAAATCAAAAGTTCAGAGAATATTTGGTCGCAAGGATGAAACACAACACAGACCATCGACAAAAGAATGATATTGCAAGGATAACGCTAAACCTCCGATCCGATCTCATATCTTGCTTCTCCTTGATTACCATATGACAACGCAGAGATACTAGTGACGCACTGTGGCCAGAAGGAGGTATGAAACTCACGATGAATTTGGATCTTCCAGTAATGTAGTTGGGATCTGCAAAGGTGAACTCGACCTTTTCCTACCAATTGAACCTAAGAAACCTACTTCCTCATGTCGTATGCTCGAAGTAGAATTAGGCATCTTGAAGAAATCACTCGAAATCTTGCTTGGGGTTATAGCCGAACGCCTCCTTGTAATTCAGAATCTAATTATTATGGAATATCGGCCGGCGAAGCTACGAATGCTTGATGAATATGTTAACGTTGTTATTGCTGATTAACCGCGTAGGCTTGTTAATTATAAGGTACAGTAATGTTTCGACCTTCGGTGATATATATTTTTCGATCTTTTCCTACACCGAATCTACTTTCTTCTGTCATGTACAACAATCAATGGGAGAGGTATATCAGCGTAGTGGCAAAGATGCTGAATTCTTAGACATTACGGTCAGAGCATGCATCTGGACTATCTCTGAACAAAATAAATCTTTCATCCCCAGCTACTTACAAAATACCCAAAACGGCAATTAAACCGAAGCGAGTCCCCGTCAAAACGCTCACAAAAACGTCTAGTGATTTTAACCTTCGGCCCCCGATTAAGCTAATATTCATCGCATCATGTACAGCAGATGATGAACAGAAATTCTACCTGGACCTGATCGCCATACTGAGCGACTTGATCTCCACTCATGGTAGTCGCAAAACCAGCATCATGCTTCGCCTTTGTTTTAGAACAATGGGCTTCAGCATGTACAGCACTGATGACTGCATTGACAATTACTGTCAAATACCTAAACGTCATTCATGACTGCCATTTCCGTAAAGTATGCCGTGATTTTCATCCAACCGTAGCAGTTGAGGACAGAATGAATTGCTTCCAACATTATGGCTTGGATAACATGCATGCCTTGCCATGTGATGGGACTCAAAGAATGTACAAAGAGCGAAACTCAAGTCCCTTGAGGTGAACATTACATGTATCTACAAATACGTAAAATAAGTTGTGCGATGATTGATACGAAATGCTCGCAGAAAGGTGTACCATGACTAAAGTCACTCATTTCAACTTTACTTCGAATTCCAATGGAGTACTCAAAGCACCACATTCAGCTAAGCCTATAGCTTCGGAATCTCCATCTTCAGAAGGAGGTATGACTTTGATATCGGAAAAAGATCGATTGGCCGTGTCAACCGGTGGAGTTACAGGACCGTCTGACTATGAAATCGATAAATTCAAATATCAGCAAAAACCTTCCGCCTTGGTGATTTAAGCGAACTTACACAAATATAAGTCTCTGTTTCAACTTTGATTCCACCATTACTTTGCATTTTCTCTGCAGTTCGTGAACTCAAGCTGGAAGATCCGAATGATCCTGTTCCGCCCTATCAATGGAAATGATCTTTTCATCAGCGGTCGATCTTACCAAAAGACAGAATAGATTTACCGAAGCGTAAACGTAGCTTCTTTGTCTATCTCTTCGTATATCTTGCCTACTATTTAAGATCGCTAAACATCCTACTAGATAAACTTTTGGATGAATGATCCTAAATGATCGGAGAAAACATGTCAATCGACACTTGTTTCGTTATATTCCAATTGCAGAACTCACGCAATGAATTGTACAATACTTGACATTGAATTTGCCGCAAATTGTAAGAAGAACAGAAGTGCGCTGGGGACATCATATATACCGGATTAGCTAAGAAGATAATGCTCAGAAGTCAATTTCGTACTGGACTTACACTATTGTCGGAGGAATTTGAGCTTCAAGTGAAACTCGCATTAATTTCTTTACTAATCGATCGGTATGTTCTAAACCTGATCTAGAATGATACAATCCATACATTATAGATGAAGTGATAATGAGATCCGCTGAAATACATGCTCCTGGCCAAAGATAAAAGAAAAGATTCGCTTTCTGCTTGTCAAAAACGTAATCAGCGAACGTTGAAAAATTTGGTATTTTAGGTTGAAAAAACTTACAGTCTCGAAATCATTCATTGTCCTTGTATGAACAGTGAAAGCATATCCGACAGAACCAGTCACAGATAAACAAAGACAAATGCCAATGGATATAAGGATTAAATAATTTCTCTTATTTATTCGCCAAGCTCTTTCCGCGTAAAATGCCTGTAATTATAATCAGCTAATCAGTCATTAACTAATTTTGAGTCTGTTGTGTGTTGTAACTCACTTGAATGCTAATTTTGGTCAATGGATCTATTATGCCATACCATGCAATCCAATCACATTTTAAAAATTGAGAATAGGATCCATAAGAATACGAAAACATATGTAATGTCGTTGCCCAAGTGCTTGTTGAATCAATTTCCTGTCAATCAATCTGCATACACAGAATATTTGTATGGGAAATCAGAAACTTACAAAATTGTACCGATGATACCACCAATTGAAGCGAGGTACTATACTTTATCGTCAACCCCAGATCAATCGGAATAAGCAACCCAACGAAAGACATACAATTAAGAAGCGTACATGAGTAGCTTCCTTTTTAGAATGAGTCCACCATCTACAAAATGAGTTGATTGATATTCCTAATAATAATGCATCGACACCCATACTATTCTCACTCAATGTAAGCCAACGCTAACTATTTCTATCTTGAAAAGAACACTTACCCAAGAAGAAGAGGTGACAAGTGAGACCCAAGATTTCCAGTCACTTGTTCTCTTGCAGTTTCCTCAATCGATGACATCTTTGGTCAAAAACCTTATCCTACTCTTTACAGATCTAATCACTAGATGAGTTGAAAGAGGTGCTTGTTTTTGGGTTTGTGAGTCAAAGGGAAAAAAAGATCGAAGGCTTCACCTAACCTAGAATCACGATATATGATATATGTGTGATGTGCACGGGTGACGATGAGATTTTTTTGTCTTCAGCTTCACTTGGATAAGTGCTGGTATCAATTTGGTAAGAATGTGTAAAGTAAGACTTCCGAAGAGCGATTCGATTGAATTGAATTGAGTTTCATAAGAGTAGATGAAATTTTCAATTGTGAATCAATGAGCACTTATTGGTAAAATAACTAGTGATTCATTCATCATCTGATATACAATAGC
This sequence comes from Kwoniella pini CBS 10737, assembly GCF_000512605.2. Lineage (NCBI taxonomy): Eukaryota > Fungi > Basidiomycota > Tremellomycetes > Tremellales > Cryptococcaceae > Kwoniella > Kwoniella pini. The sequence goes on from NC_091726.1 coordinate 1,146,326, forward strand.
ATAAATCGTGTATTCGAGCGTTATGCAGAAAATGCGGAAGCTGAATCGGTGAGAAAAAAGAGGTTTCATCTTGATTCCCTTGAGATCTAAAATGGTTAGTTACCTTGGAACTAACTGGGCCTTTTTGATGAAACCTACGATGAATAAAAGGCACAAATTTTAATTTCAATCAAAATGTGGGCGTCTGTAGATGGTTTGACGAAAAGAAAAGAACAACGAAAAAGCAAGGCACTAGAATAGTTTTAAACCCGTTCGAAAAAAATGACGAATTGGGGATTACCGATACCAGATCTTGTCAAAAGAAATCTTAAACTTTAAATTTAATCTTTGATCCCTTTTTAGGGGCTGATTCTCTTATTCCCCCTTTTGATTGGAATTTTTGCGTTTTCCATCAAGTTTCTATATGGCTTGTAGCTGAAACATCCTTTCAAAAGTAACAGTACCTGTTTGTATCACCATGAATCGAGTCATTGATCGCGTTGATTGCACCAAGCCACAAGAAGGGTATGTTCTACTGGGAAATAGTGAACACATTAGTAAGTATAGAATCAATACGAGACTCCTAAAGGATTTTTCATCTTTGGCAGACAATTGTTCAAGGATACACGGTGTAACTCCGAAACGTCATAATCATGCCCCGATGGGAAGGTCTCAAAAAGTTAAGATTGAGATGAAGGGTCTTTTACCGTAAATTAGGATGAGCGAAATATCCTTGATTACGCACTGGAATCTTGAAATTCAATAAGAATTCTCCGAATTGAACAATCTAGGTTCAAGACTCCGATAGAGTAGAGTTTACTCTACGGGTAAAGCTAGCCAAGAAAAATGGATGTCTGCAATTGCGTTAAAAATGAACGGTCGATAAACTCAGTGGCTTTTCATCGTACTTCGGTCCTTCGCTTACCCCTACAAGATACAGTAACTTCTTCTATCGGGTCACCGTTGCGGCATCCCCACTCTCAGCTACACAATAATAACCATCTTACCTTGTAAGACAACTTTCGTGCCTAACAACTCAGTCAATGGGTGGGGTTTGAGAGTGTGATTGTATATTATGTGAACCTATAGATATCGGTGAATATCGACAGTGCAGATTCTTCAACTAGAAATTGTGGTGTTCAATCGCACAGAAGCAAACTTGAAAGTTGACTTCATTTTGTGTTAACATCCATAACATACTCGTAGCATTCATCGCAAAGGTCATACTAATTCGTTAAAACAAGATACAATCGTAACATCACCTTCAAGCTAAAAGATCCGTCCTCAATACCCACTTATCACCTTTCAAAATTTCATCTCCTTCATGTTTTAAACATCCACCATTTTTCATTCCATGCCAATGTAAAAGTAATCTACCAGCTTTAGGTTCAACAGTTATTTTTTCTTCTTCTTCTTCTTCTCCTTTTTTAGATTCTTTTGATTTATTTTTTCTGGAATCTCTTTTATTTTTAGATGAAGTATAAAAAGAAGTTCCACCACCTTTTAAATTATTACTTAAATAAATTAAAATTGTCCAACAACTTAATCTATTTGAATTTAAATCTAAAGTAGGTGAATCATAATGACATTTAAAATAAGTTTTAATAGGATAATGATAAATTCTTATATTTGGTGATAATAAAGGAATCTTTGATTCATATTCAGGAGATAATTGATTTAAATAAGGTAAAAGTAATTCAAGTAATTTATTTGCTATTTCTGGTGAATCTATAAAACCTCTACCTGAAATTTCAATTTCAAAAATTCAGTATTTACCAGATTCTAAATTGATTAAAGATTAAAAATCAACTCACGAGCTGTTCTTTCAGCTTCTCCTTTTCCTGGTGGCTTAGGGTTTTCCATTTTTACATTTTCTGTCCATTTCAGAATAGCTTTCAATTCTGTAGGTGAAAAGAAATCATCTATAACGTATATTTGAGATTGTAAAATAGGGTTCAGTGTCAAATTTGGTTTTACTGTGATTTCTGGGAAACGTCCAGCTGTCATGATCCCGGTCCTGCAATCGAGCAGAATTCTGCTCGGTTCAAAATCGAAAGATCCGGAAAGCAGTGTTCAACTTCTCTTTCGACTTAGTCGATGAACATTCATAATGAAGATCATGATATTTAGTTTCATCCCATTTGGAAGAGAACGATTGATGCATATGCAATCAATTTTGAACTTTAATGATATATGCAAAGTGGAGGAGCGGAAGCAAATTGTTTAAACCAGAATTGACGTCAATTCAAAAAACAACAAAAAGTCGGCTTTCAATGATATTCAACTTTGTAAATTGTCATTTGATTTGACCATATTTGTTCTTTCTACTGCCAAACACACACACACACACTAGTGCTTGAAGAATGTCCTCTTCCAGTGTCGTTTCCAAGAAGCTCAAGTTCAAGGGTGACAAAGTCAAGAAGAAGAAGAGATCTCATAATCATTCGGGAGGTGGAGGTGGTGAAGAAGACGAACTAGCTGCTTTGGCTGCAGCGGACCCCAGAGGTGCGCCTGAATCTCCACAGTCTCTCTGGCTGCATGGATCTGTCAAAGGAGACAAATAGATTCTACTCACCGGACTCAAGCTGATTGTCCTTTTGACTATAGGCTGGGTATTTCCAGAGCACCCGATGGAAATCAATGGTCCTGCTTTCATCCTATTACCGACTGAACCTCTGACATGTCTAGCTGTAAGTTCAAAATACATTGAAGGAATACATTGTCTTGCATAGAAAGGCCATGTGATAGGTGCACAGAATTGTCGAGCTGACTACCCTCACTTATTTACAGTGGGATCCCAACAGACAACGAGTTTATGCTGCTCCTGTGGATATACCACAAGTACCTGAGGGAATGGATGAATTGAGTCAAGCGGAGATACTGCAAACTATAGAACCTAGCGATATCAACCATGTATGGGTTACTTCCAGATTGTCAGGTAGTGAAGATGTCATAAGTTTAAGAACCAGCACGTAGGTGTACTATCTGCTTAAGGTATTGACAGAACTTTTATGATTAGCTGATATTTAACCTGTTGATGCAGGGGTACATTCTTGACAGCAACTCCATCCGGTACATTGACAGCCTCAACCCCATCTCGAGGTCCGTTAGAAGCTTTTATACCTCAGACATCCCATTCTGAATCTTCATCTTCATCTTCCGGATCAAGCGGATTCCCAGGATGGGTAATTCAAACTCAACATAATTCCAAATACCTATCAGCATCACCTCCTACAGGATTATCAATTGGCAAATTAAAAGCTGAATTAAGGATAGATGTTGATACTCCGGGAGAAGATGAATTAGTTAGAATTAAATGTCAAAGGGAATTCGTTTATAAAGCCAAATTAGCTTTAGCTCAAGGGAAAGACGGTAGTTCTACTAAGAAACGTTTGTTGGACGGTGGACCTGATGAAGGGTCTATTGATGATGAATTGAAGAGAAAGTAAGTCTTATTGACTTCATGGTATCTACCAAGATCCACTAGTAGAAAGGCTATTGCTGAAGGCTGATGATGGATTTTTTGATAAACAGTAAAGAATCGCAAACCTGGGGTGGAGGACGAACGATCGTATCCGAAAAGGATAGGCGAGAGCTCAAAAAAGCTAGAAAGGACGGCAAATTGGGTGAAGCCATGTTAGATAGACGGGCAGCTTTGAAGAGGTAAGTCGACAGGAGCCTTTCTGTCTATGATAATTCAGCTGTCAATCTACGAGTGTCGGGCTGACTGGTTGTGGACTATCTTCCTCTTCGCAGTGATCGATATGCCAAGTGATTGTATAATTAAGCATGTAAGCCTGTTTTTCGACCGACAATCGACGTACTACGGTCAATTGGAGCCGCATCTCCTCATTTCGGTGGACGCTTTCTATCTGCGTCATTCCGGACATAAATAGCATTTCAGGTTATACACCTATGCTTTCGTGAAAATCTCAACATCGAATTCTCACAGATATCGCTGTAGTGTAACGTAGCCCATATATTCTAAGTTACAGCATGCCTAAATGGCAACCACATAGCCAAACATTGCATAAATGCAAGCACGTAAGCGACAACAGCCTGTTTGCCGATCAGTTCTAATTGAAGTAACGCAACGTGATGATCGACCCATATCCAGAAAACATGGGGAATCCATTTTCGGTTGAACAATGAATCGTTGAACTCCCACTTGCTTCCCCGCCAACAGCCTATCCGGTCCGATGTTGAATAATATTCCTCTAGACATGCTTAATGAGAGCGGGGTTAGTATCTACCGTAGGGATAAAGTGGATGCTCCACAGCAGCGCGTTACTGTTTTCCGCTCCAGCATAAACCCACTCGTTCAAGTGAATAGACACAAGTCCGTTTATTTCCGACCATCATTCCTATTCTTTCCGTCTTGAATTAGGCTAGTTTGACCGGAATTACGCCGAACAATTGATCGGAACGTTAAAACATATCATCGGCCCGGAGTGATCGGGTATTTTCCAAGAGTATGGAGCCGCATTTTTAGTTGATGTGAGATGGTATCATTAGTTGGTTTCCCTTAGGCAAGTCTCTCTTTATTTGCTGTCGATCATTTCTTATATTGGGAATTCAGTTTTGATTTGTTCCCATTTCGGATCATATATTGCTATATGGAGAACTCAAGCTTTTTCATTTAATTTTAAATCAAACCAGGTGATCATGACTTTTATATATTCCATTTTTTATAGTCGGTCCGTATCTCCCGCTCTAACTTTCGTTAATTGACGGTTATTAAATCTCGATGATGATATTGCCCCATCTTATTGATGCAGCATGTATGTAACAAAGGAATATGACGATGTATGTTCAAACTTCTAGTCCGGTTGTCATATACACATTTTTATCATATAATTCTCTGGATTGATACAAACAGTCTACCGGCGGTATAAGCTTGCATCGCATCGCGTAGTTCAACAAAGAGCCCAGAATCATCCAATAATAGAGAAGAAAGGAAAAATTCAAACGCCACCATATACACGAATACGCCTTTTCCCAGTTCTGGACTTGTTCTTTTTGAAAAGATTTTACGGTAAAAATTGTAATCCGAAAATACCGATGATAGGTTGTACCGCTGTTTGGCGCGTTATAGTACAAGGGAAAAATCATAACCCGTCATATGTGATTCGTTAAAATCATTTATTATTAGGTTTTAACACCTGCGATATATCGTACAGCTGTAGTGATAGTGCACCGGAATAACTCAAATCAAATAACGAACAAAAGAAAAAAGACAAGAAAATTTAACCCATTCACATCACTCAATAACGCGAATTAATCCTTTCTCATCATCCTTAACATCTCTTACCAATTGATTTAAAGAAAGAAAAAGCAAATCAAAAGATTTTGAAGCTTCAAAAAAGGATACAAATTAGTGGAACACCTGTAAACAAATATAAACCGGTTGTTTCTTTTCATTATTTCATTTGAAATCAAACGTATCAAGTTTCTCTTGTGAAACTTTCTCTTACTTCCTTTGTGATACCTATTTCGAGTTCGACCTTGTAACCGAATCAATTATCAAGTTTCATACTTTAAGATCTAAATAGGAACGTCTCAACCTCAATCATCAAGTTGATGCTTTTTCGCCGTAAATCATCTAGGTACGAAAAGGTTTTAGCACTTTGCGTGAAGAAGACATATCGGTGTGGGAATCAGAAAGTCTCATCATTATAATTTTAGTAAAACCTGATCAATTAGGGTACAAGCCCTGTTCTACTTTTAAGACTGTAACTGGAATCAAAGATTATTCTTCATGGACCGAATATAGTAGCAACTGGTGAGTTTTCAAATTTTTCAACTTATTCATCCCCACCCATTCAATCAATAATCCCTTAAGATTCAACAACGGGCCAAATGTATCCATTCACTGGATTGGGTGTTCATCTCAGATACACTGGATGTGATCTGAAAAGCCTGGGACACACGCGCATTAATTCTGATCCACACGGATCAGATCAAACACAACGTGTGGGAGATTAACCGCTGACAAGGATGGTGGTCATACTGTACAGCGTTTTGATCTCGTCCATCATTCATCATTTATACGTCATTCACCACTTTACCTCACAATATAATCACAATATAACTCGCAAAACTCGCCACTATTCATCATGGATCCATTACTGCTCGCTCACCCACCCACAACATTCTCCCAAATGTCTGGTGTGACAAACGATGAAATGCCTTTCGATTCGTACTGCATCGTCTGTGATAGGCTGATAGTACCTCCAAAAGAGGTGGAACCGGTTGAAGCCCCAAAAACAGTGAAGAAAAAGTTGGGAGGTGGAACCATCAGAGTGAGTTATCTTTACTGCTTCAAGGTCGCAAGGCGTTGCCGCTAATCCTGATCATCGATTAGGTGAAAAACCCAGATGGTACGACTACTACACGTTCAGCAAACGGTCAAAAAGTAACTCGACCAGGCTTGAAACGGAACCCCAATTCAGCAGCTCGATTGGCAGCATTAAATTCATCTTCTAAGATGCAACCGTTGACGCGGTCGAAAACAAATGACTCTGTCACCTCACCAACGACAGAATCACCACCTAACAAATCGGTAGAAGACCTCACATCCCCTCAATCCCATAAAGTCGTTACTCCTCGGATTAATACATCATTACCGCCATTCAGATCCTCAATATACTGCTCGAAGGACTGTATGAATCAAGATGCCGGAAAATCTTCCGCCGCATACGCAAACATCGCTCGAACATTATCATATGACTTCTCGCAAGCCTTCCCACTAGACACGCCAGGTGTACAAGTTCAAGATCATTCTAGAAGTCCTTACGGTCCTCCTTCACCGCTTTTCGTCAGCGGATCAGACACCGAATCTTCCGCTGCATCGGCTGCTGGAGGATTAATGGATAACTCGGGACCAGCATGCTCAGCACCGAAGTTCATGGAATACTTTAGATTATCCAAAGAAGGACCCGATGAAGCTTGGAATTCCATTCAACGTCAACGGCGATCGTCAATGCAACCTTCTTCTCAGCGACCTCCCCAATCGACTGGCCTCGGTCAAAGTCATAATCAGGCCCACCCCTCAAATGATTCTTTATCCAGTTTATGGAATGGAGATTCAGATTATATCTCTGCTCGATCTATCTCGTACTCTGGTAAAATGCGAGCTATGACACCTTTCCAAATGCCTGAACGAGAGAACGGCGCAGGTAGAAGATCCGTATCGATTTCTTCAACTACCGAGCCAACAGCACCTATTCCCGCCAGAGTACCTCTTCGAAGATCAGACTTGAGTCAAAGTTCATTGGCAGCTTCACCATCTTCCGTTCAAGGTGTTCCTATTCCTCCAGAATTTGGATCTGCCCCGTCTCATACGTTAGATCTACTCCAATCATATGCCCACGCTTTCCCTGTACGAAGCCCATCCGGTCTATCTACTAGTGTCCAAAGAGGATTCGTTTTCCCAGGATCAACCGCTATGTCGCCCAATCCATCCGAATCCAGGCGAGCGTCTATGACTATGTCCCGACCTGTTTCAGGGACCATTCGAGCTAAATCTAGAAATGAAGCCACATGGGATTCGTTCGGTAAAGAAGTAGTCGATGAGAAGAATTATAAATCTTATTGCAAGAAACATGGTCAATGTCCCTCATCATATACTTCTCCTGAGCACAACGCCATTCCGATGTCTGTTCCCGCCGATTTTAGAGGTAGATCAACAGTAGAGTACACTTGTTCGGGAGCACATGATAATACACCTAAACAAAGTTTAGAAAGAGGAGTAGGTGGATGGAAAATAAAATATTTCCAACCTTCTTCAACTCTTTTAGATAGAAGTGGAACTATTAAAAAAGACAAAGAACGATCTAGTTCAAGATCAACTTCTTCAAGTTCATCTAGATCTCGAGGTGGTATGGCTATCCCAAATTCTACTTTATCTACCTCTGCAGCATCAACAGCAACTTCTCGAACACCTTTAACATCTCGCATGCCTCCTCCTGCTTCTTTACCTCATAGATCATCTAATACCTTCTCATCCACATCATCAGGTGGGATGGTACCTGATATCTCAGGATTGAAAATTGAAGCTGGAGGATGTGGTATAGAATTAAACAGCGTACCTAAATCTGGATTTAATTGGGAATCATCCGAAAAGAAAGGAATGAAAACTTATGAAATTCCAGATGCACCCAAATTCAAACTTGACAGAAATAAAGCAGGATTATTTTATTTCCAATAAAAAAAAAACAAATTGATTTTTCACATGCAATTCATATAATTCAATATCAAACCAAACAATACCCGCAATTGTAATACACAAGCATACCTCCAATACCAAATAGCATTTAGCATAGGGTTGTAATTAAGTAATAAAAGCATTTTTTTTTTTTTTGGTTTGTAGTTTTTCCATATAATTTGTATGACAGATTGTAAATAGAAGAGAGGATGTGAGATATATGATGAAATTATTGTATTTTACCCATTGATATTGGGTTACCATGCATAATGTAAGAAGCGATAAATTGTTGCAAAGTTGCTTTTCAACATTAGCATTCAACCTTATTCAGCTAACTCAACTTGTTGTTGTCAATTCGATAACCACTATGGGGTACAATATGATGAGAGTGCCCCCTAATCGGGTGAGTAGGACAAGATCGCATGCATCAAATACGACCATACATGCGATTATCTGACCTTTCGATACTGTATGGTATGTTTAAAGACGACATATGTGAAGATGAAGGAGAACAAGAAATACAACGAACTAAAATATATTGAACATAGGAATTGAGCACATAAAATTTGATCCGAATTCTGAATTTCTTTGTGACTAGAATGAATGGGAAAGAGGACCGAATTATGAGAGAGGAGTGTGATCGATAAGTAACTGATAACAACATACAATGTGAATGGATGATCTATTGACAGAAGAGAAAGGAATATATGAAATATCAGACTATTGTGTTCTATGATGATGGAATATGTTGAGTAATGTCCGGCAGAGCTGTCACCGCGGGGCCTGGAATCTGCAATGATGTCGGTATCTGAACAGTTGGAGAGGTGTTTGAATTGTTCCTTTGAACGGTTTGAGCGGAGATAGGGTAGGTATGGGAAGAGTGGATGGTGAAAGAAGTGATGGTGGTTTGAAATGGCGTTGCTGAAAGATTGAAGACCAAAGTGAAGGATCGAAAGTTTTACAGGAATAAACATCATTTGCACGGACGGCTAAGCATTGAATTGGATTAACCGCTTTGATGGGTGCCGATCAGTCGACAGAGACACTGCGAAGTCGGGAAAAACCTATGTTGCTGCGTATATAACATATATGCGCAGGATGATTTGTCGCAAACCCTCTGCCCGGTAGTAATTGTTGGTCTTTGTGTGGAGGCGATGCTATGATGCGGCAAATAACCATTGACGGTGTGGAAGCTACTTCGAGTCGAACTTGAAGGGCAAATTGTCCTTATGCTTGGATGGAGAGAAGCTAAAGCTATGTTTGACGCGAATTGGTGTTTCCAGAATCTGCAAGCTTTCTCCTGAGGGCTTCAAGTCTAGTTCGGATGGGCATAAGCACTACAAAAAGCCACGAAGTAACGTTAGCATTATGAGCAAGTATTATTCATCAATAGAAATTACAGCGGTGGCTGAGCGAATATGAGAGCCAGAAGATGCAACTCACACTTTTCGTAAGTAGCTTTATCATCTTCTCTAAGTTTCCCATTCTCATAAACCCCTTCATCAAGTAAAACCTGTAAGAGCCAAAGGGAAGTTTCGTATCCTTGCTCAGCGGTGATCAAATCTCCTTGAAGTTCAGCGACAGCAGCTTGCCGAGACTACAGAAACATCTCAGATATCAATTGATGTAAGCCGGAAGATTCGAGCTCGACTCACCATATCTCTAGCTTTATCGTGAATGAGCCAATCGGGAAATAACATGTTATCCCCAGAGCGGGATTTCGCCCATTCCGCCTTTTCGTAGATCTCGTTGAACCTCGAACGGAGCCACTGTCCCACTGCGATCGCAAGCATACATCAGTAATGTTTTGGCACTGGCCGATGAGGCCGTTGCATAGGTAACTTACTCTCATTGAGCTCGGGACTGGCTTCCCTCTCATCTTTGTCCCTCCAATACCTCTTGATCTTATCCATGGCGAGAACAATATATTTCAATGATCTCATATAAAGGACAACAGCATCATTCGCAGCGGCTTCTTGTTGACGTAGGATCCAAACTTCGGAGTTCATTGAGCCCGAAGAAGACTTCCTTTGATTACTGGCCGATGCCGAGGCTTGAGAACTGAATGGTGGTGTCGTACCGGTGAGACTCGAAGGCGCGCCAGTAGTTGAACCTATAGGCGTAGAACTCCTGGCCGTATTTGCGATTTGAGCTTGAGCAACCAATCTCTCATCGGCCAATTCGAACAAAACGAATGCTTTCCTAGCTATATCCTCTACTGATCTCAACAATTCGTCTTCAGCAGGGTCAATATCGCTTGTTCGAAGGATTGTTGGCCGTCTCTTAGTCGTTGCCCGGGCGATAGCAGTGGCAGCGGTATTCGCGGAATTGCCGATCATCCTCAAGGCTGTATGGGTGATCGCTCGAGCGAGAGCACCGGTCTGGAGGGATGTCGGGGAGACCCCAAAGCGGGTAGCTGCATCTTGTCCATAACTAGGTTGATTGGATGGCGGAAACATATTGAGTGATTGAGGAATCGATGGTGGTCTGGTTAAACCCGGACTTGAGCTTTGGCGTGCACCGGCAGGAATCGAGAAAGGGGGAGTTGTGCCCAAGGCGAATGGAGGCGAATACGATATAGGTACAACCGCTTGATCCTGAGGCTTGGGTCGGGGGCTGATGGGTTTAAAAGCTGAGACGGGTCGAGTAACAACGCTGGCTCTGGAACTGCGCCTTCGTAACATTGTTGCAGGCTTCTTAGAGGCTTGATCAATTTCTACACCAAGATGTCAGCGGTGAGGTCTGTTCAACCACCTCGACACGACTCACCGTCAGCTAGCGCGTTGATTTCGACATTCTGCTTCTCCACTACTACATAGTCGGTGCCAACAACTGACTCGCTACTGTCAAGAGCGCTTTCCTCTTTGGCATCATGCTTCATAGTCATTGGCGGGGTCGCGGCTAAAGGTGATCCTTCGCTGATACCCCTGGTTACGGCTCGACGTTCTGCAGTTGATGGACCACTGTATGGGGGCGTAAGAGGCCCAGCTTCTTCAAGACTACCTTGTTCCTTGTCTCTTGTGGATACTCTGCGTTGAGCGGCGGTCATGATCGGTCGTGGGTTCGCCCGAACTGTAGTCGTGGATGGAGATGCGACCACAAGTTCTTCTGCTGCCAGCGCAGTGTCACTGACATAGTATTTTGGTTCGGATCGACGAATCGGTGGCTGTCGAGTAGGTTGAGGAGGTGAGGGAGCAGGTGTTTGGGGCGCACGAGACGATTCTTGTCTTGTAGGTCGAGGGGCCGGCTGAGGGTTGAGAGCGACGTCCACTGACAGGGGTTGTGGAGTTCTTCTCACAAGGCTGAGTCTTTCCTTTGATCGCTCAACACTGGCAACCATATCCTTGATGCGAGTATGACTGTTCTCCAGCTGAGCTGAACTATCCGTAGACGCCTCAAGACTTGTAGTGGGTTCTTCTTCAGTACTTTCGGAAAGGTGAAGGTCCCAAACCGAGGAGCCGAAGAATTCTTCGAAACCTATACGATCTGCAGGTTTCCGTTTCAGAAGAGCACGTATCAAAGCCTTGATGTCGGGCGAAACAGGTATCGGAGGCGGAGACGAATCTTTTCTTTCTGCTGGTGGAGTTTCATCAGGAAACTTGATACGGTCTTCACCACGTTCAATGCGTTTGAGCAGTTCGACATGATTGTTTGCTCGGAACGGCGGTCGACCGACAGACATTTCGAATAGCACTGCTCCAACAGACCAAAGATCGGCGGTCGCATCATACTTTTCGTATCGCAGGATCTCTGGTGCCATATATAGTCTGACATAGACATGTCAGCACTGCAATTCGTTGTATCACGTAATCTCGAGTGTCAAAACAACTTACGGAGAGCCACACAATGTCTCGGCCATGGCAGCAGCTGGTAGTATTCTGGCAAAGCCGAAATCTGCGACCTTGAGAACAGGAATCCCATATGGATGACCTTCTGCTACTTCGGCATCAGTTGCAGGTTGCATTAGAAGATTCTGCGGTTTGATGTCTCGGTGCATTAGATCCTGAGCTCGAAGGAATTTGATCGCTTGAGCTAAGAGGTTGCGTCAGTACTGAGTCTTCATAGGGGATGTCATTGGTCTTCTTACCAAGTTGTCCGAGAAATGACCTGGTGACTTGCTCATCCAGTCCACCGGACGAAGGATGAGGCCAGAAGATCTTTCCATCATCCTTCCTTTCGAGTTTAGCCATACTGGATCCTGGTCTAGGGATGAAATCGAGAGTGTCTAGTCGACCTCGATTCTTGATATATATCGAGAGATCGGATCCAGAACAGAATTCCATGACTAAGTAGATATGGGTATCGTTTTTCTGTCCGACAAGGTCAGATTGGGAAGCATATGACATAGAGAGGTGGTTTGACTTACAAAACAGTCCTCTAAAGCCACTATATTACGATGATGTATCACTTTGAGGATATTGATCTCACTTTCCAGATTCTCCAGTAGCTTTGTGGTTAGCTTTTGTCTAGAGACAGCTTTAATAGCTATCGGAACTTTGGTCTTCTGCTCGTGATATGACATCGGTCAGGTGACATAACAAGAGGAAAGCAGCACATTACGGTGTGAGAGTGAGCGAAGAGGTCGAAATTGAAACAAGGTGAAAAAGTTATGGTATTACATCGTCGTCGTTAATTTTGGGTTGATTGCCAGTCAAATGACGTATGGCATGGAAGGAGCGGTAGATTTATCGTTAGCTCTATACTTTAAGATTTGAGACTAATCCGACATGCAGGAAAAGTCTCATGTTCTTGCATACAAGAGAAGCTGAAAAGTTTGGCAAGCGGATATATAAGATGAGGAAGAGGACTTACCGATCTATAACCCTTGTAGACTGTCGCAAAACTACCTCTACCAATTTCGTTGCCTACTACATAATTGCCTATACGTTCCTTGTGAGCTCTATGCCCACCGGTACTACTGCCTTCCCCTCTTGTATTTTGCGCGTTAGAGTCTGGCATTTTGCGTGGATCTAAATATCTATCCGAGGAGGGAAGGAGCTGTTATATACTTAATGGAGCAAAGAAGTCTGTCAATGAAAAACGAAAGGGATGGGAAAGAGTTGATTTGTGAGAGTATAGTCGACCTTACGGATATGAGTGGGGATCGATTAAGTGGAGGTAGTTGATTGTATAAGAGGAAGATAAATCCAGGCTGGTCTTAACGCTTGGACTTCAGCAGAATCCCATAAAAGTCCCGACTAAGGGTGAATGTTGAGAATGCAGGGTAGCAAGGTGATGATGGTTGATTGTGTTGAAAAGGATATTTGTTATGACGGCCTAAAAGACCTCACTATCATATTTACGTATAATTCTTTAAACCTTCCTGCGATACCACAACACAAACGATTTACTATCTATAGAGTTATTTCCTACAAGCCCTTGAGTAACGGCTGAGCAATGGTAAATTGGAAATGCAAGATAAGTTGATTGTAAGGCTGATTCACCTATTGAGTGATGTAAGAAGATAAGATTGTGAATAGGCTAGTCCGTGTTGTCGGTATATATATATACGTCCGAAGTATTGGTTGGTGATATAAAGGAGCAATGTTAGATGATCGCGTGGACTGTCGGATTCTTGAGGTATATGCTAAATTGAGGATGAAAAGGTGAAAGGTAATGATAACGTGTGTTGAAAGGTTGGTGTTAATTAGTTTGCTTGATAAGGCGATGATCTGTTGATGCGAGTGGCGGATTCCGTGTTCGACTGACTACTGTGCTTTTCGAGTGATTGGCGGTCCAGCAAATTGTCACTGACTCACTGCAGATGGCAGCTTGAGTCTAGTCGTACAATATGCTATGAATATATTAAAGTAATAGTGAAAGTATTTAGATTTGATACGATGGGATTGATTTGTGTTTGATATCGGGAATGACGCGTGTATGGTGGAGGGCTTAGAACGGAATAGTAAGAGTGTAATACCCGTTTACTTTTACAATAACAAACCAAAAAGGCAATTGAAAGCTAACGTTAAATAACCGTTACCGGAATGAGGACCTTCTTGTCCTAACGTTAAGATGAATTCTTATCACGATATTAAAAATCAAATGGCGATAAGTGACGTGCCAATTCCTAATATTTCTAATGCATAATTAGCATTGAAATTATGATCCCATATACTAACACATAATTGAAAGTGATTCTTCAATATCGTACCATTTACAGCTAACTCATCTCACGCTTGATTAACTCTTCGGCCGCACAATTCCACAATCTATCGATCAAGTGATATTTCCGATTCGACCAAACACCTATTTGAAGTAATAAGTTAAAACTTTCTACAATTTACGAAATAACCCGGAGAAATCTTGTTGGAAGGGAGATAAGGCAATCTTCATACTGTGGTCCACACACAAAAGCTTATATTTTATGCAAAGGCAACGCGTCAATTGTCTGTATATAAAATGCGATTGCTTTCTATTCTTATCTATCAAATGACAATTACATTCGTTGCGACCTGTCATACCTCATTGATCCGATAGCATTCATTATGTTTGTGGGTTCCACTTGACTTGTAGTGTTGGTCCAATCAACTACAAAATCCTCAATTAGACTTGATTACCAGCTTGATTGATGCGCGGTAAGAACTTCATCGACCGATTAACCCGGGAAAATGTAGAAGTGGGGATATGATCGAAGAAGCGATGATCATCGGTTCTTTAAGGCACAATCGCCGAACCAACTAATTTGAAGCTGTTTCTGACGTAAATTACGAAAACAATTAAGCTGTATCTACATATATGACAGCTACTCTATTTGAGAACGTACCGTGCATACCAATTATATAACCAGCAACAAGCCAGTCAATCTTCTTGACTATGCTTTATTACGATCTTCTGATATATCATTGACCAAGGTCCTGATCATCTCACTTCGGTAACTTCGTTGGTCTGGGCATGATAGCTGACTTCAACAAGTAGAAGGCTTTAATCTATCAATTTCATTTTTAATTACAATTCTGATGGCTATAATTTCCTTTTCAACCCTACTAAAGGTATCGTTATGACTACCGAACGTTGATCCGATCCGAGAGGCTTTGTTTTTGATATGTGCAGAGATTCTAGATGATGAAGCTGACTAACCCATGAAATGAACCTACCACGCCTTTCTTGTTATTTCCAAGAACTCGCTTAACTATGGTATGAAATCAAGTATACTCAGCCATCCACTATGAAAGCAGACATTGAAGGACGAGCGGATTTTTGATCGAATCAAAAGGCTCTACCCTCAGTCACTGTGAGACCAACGGATGTCTTCTCACGGGGATTCTTTCCCCCTATATCTGGTGAAGAATTCCTCTAATGATATCCGCATCCAGTACTTGTTTCGAATACACATTCACTCGGACAAAATTGTAGCGTACTGGGAGGGTAAAAAGGCAAAGTGATGTCTAGTAAAGAAACAGTCGAACCGATATTGATTTTGGCTGGTAAATCTTCTTTGATTTTGGCTGGTAAGATCTCCTTTGGCACATGATGGGATGAAAACGTATTTTTCCGATCGAAGACCTTTCTATACATGCAACATAAATTGAAAGGGAGCATGACTGTACCTGATAGTTCGTATACTTAACAATGATCGTTATTTGTACTATAATCCAGTTCCTTGCCACCCTTCTACATCCCCTCCAGATTTTTCTAACAACCTTTTCAATTCCGATTCTACAAGTTCCTTGAATTTCACTTCATCATTTCTATGATGTACCCATCCTTTCCCTGTCTTATAATCGAATCGCGATGGACCTGAAAACGGGGAAGACATCCATATTTGAAGATTTGGAGGTTGTTTATTGATTACATATGTTCCATTTGGTGGAAGTGAAAGGGTCATTACTCCGGACTATCGAAGAGTAGGTAGATATATTGTACCGAAGAATGATGATGACAATGAGATGAAGGGTTTTTGAAATGATGGTTTGAAATCGTTGTAGATAACATGGACAGTATGAACAGAAATTTGTTCGAGGTTTCATGTAGACGATTTCGATATAGCAGTTGGAAAATTGAGAACAATGGTCGAGAAAGGTTTGGAAGTCAGCACACGTATCTGAGACTTCGACTAAAGTTTCAAGGGTAGACTCACACTATACTCCACTTCCCAATCGTTCGCTCCGAATTCTTCTACGTATATTTCCAAATTCTCATGTAAAGTATCCATATCTCTCTCTGAGACTTTTTCATATTCTTCGGGAGATAATGTAGATGCACTGATAATGGAGATAGCTCAGTATATCAGGTTATGGCACCAAGACATACATCAAGTCGACTGAGAGAAAGATAATAGCTTTTGAAGTATTGTGAATTGTTTGGGCGATATAGGAAATGCACTTACGGTTTTTCGCCTTGTTCAGTATACCTTCGACTTGAATTTGAGAAGTTTCTAGTTTTGAGAGAAAACGATGAAGTTGAGTGTGACGGTATACTTGATCGAAACTGACCGAGATGTATGTAATTGGGTGGGATTATGGTATTGTTATTCGGCCTTAACTTTTGCGTGAAAAGTCGAAAAGATTTGAGCGATTGCGTTGCACGAGAAGACGAAGGAATCATATTGATGTTGATGTACCGAGTGAGTTCCTAGTATTTATGTCGTTATTACATACAAAGAGTCAATACTGAGCTTGAGTCGATTTATTTATAAATGATATTGAAAAGTCTGACGAATGTCGAATGAGGATGTGATGAATTCACTCAACTTCCGGAGCACCTCATCGGTCGAAATATTTGTTATCCGTGCCTTGTGTGTTATTCATGTGGCAACGCTTAATAATGAGAAAAATCTTTAGGATTTCATTTGACATGCATACTTGGATGTTGGATGCACGGATTGCGCTCAATTAGACCGAGTACTGCTGAAGATGATACGCAAACGAGGTAGATGTCTTTAGACGGTCGGTAGACATGTCTAAATGAGCGATTGTGCGGTCATTCTTGTCATTCTTGTCATTCTGCAGCTTCCCTCCATGTTTGACCCTACAACAAATTACTTGAGCGGGCAAGTGATTCGTCGTGCAGACCAATTTTGCAGAACTTGTGATTCGTGCATGTTGGTACTTGCTATGCTCGTAATGATTGTCCCAAAGCGAGTTCAAATATGACTTAAGATGAAACCTTCAGGCTCATCTGTGGACGCTTTGACCACCGCGTATCCCATACACGGACACACACAGCACGGGCCCAAACGCGTCCTGATGAAACCAAAGATCGGGTCGCGAAGTTCAAAGGGATATTAATTCTGGTGCTGAGTTTACATCCTCATCATCTCTATCAGCACTTTTGTCACCTCGTTATGTCAAGCGAAGGACCACCTTTCTCTCCTAAAAAGCAAGAGACAGTGCAAATGATGTCTCGAGAGGACATTGTGGTGAAACCTCCTGAAGAGCGGGAAGAAGTAACTCATTTAGGGTGGAACAACCTTACCACATCGGAAGGTGGTACGGAAAATCCCAATAACCTGAACGGTAGCCAACTTCTTCCGATTGAGAATGATGAGGACGGAGAAGTGCAGGATGAAGATCAAATTGATGAATTGCTTTCTCCGATCTTAGGAGAAATGTCAATGTTGGAACAGCAAGAAGTATTTCACAAAGACATCAACGTGCTTAATTCTGTAAATAATCAAAGCCGGGTCGATGGTACACCCAATGTGTACACTAAACAGCAATCACCGAACCACGACATACCCGAAACTGTTCTCACTCCAGTGATCTCAGATGACAAGAGAGACTATATAACTTCCATGGCCAGCGAAGACCAAGCTCATCCTCACCATACAACATCTTCCAGCAAGATCCCATTATTCGATTCATCATCACCTTCGCCAATCTCCACAACACCGCAAACATCTTTACCAGTGAGCCGATTTCCAATTCCAAACAGAAGACCAAAAGGATGGATTTCATCTCTTAAACATCCTAGAGCAGTATCTACTTTATCCAATAAGGCGATACACCTTGATCCTCCTAGATCAAGTAGTACTTCCGATGTACCTCATTCGACCTCTGATCCCATCAATACTGATTTAGAGCAACCCAAGCGTATCTCTCACCCCATTGGCAGAGTCAGCTCTATAAGGGTAGACCAACAAGCTATAAATGGTAGAAGAGTATCAGGCGCCATGCAATATGCATTTCAAGAGCATCCACTGAATAATTCAGGAGAACATCAAAATGAGGGGAATTCTGGGGATCTCGAAAATCCAGTTGAGATTGATACCACAGAATTAACAGCCGGAGGAGAGGGACATGAAGCAGTTGTAAATGATGAAGAAATTGAATCAATGGAGGCTTTATCACCTTCTGAAGAAGCTCGAATACGATACGAAGTTGGGTTATCTCAAGATCAAGATGAAATTTGGATGGAATACGTTAGAAATCAATTATCCACTTTGTTTCCTGATTTCTTCGGAGCGAATCCTGAGGAATTAGGGAACTTCACTTCTGAGCAGGAAGAGGCAGGGCTTGGAGAGGAAAATGTCGAGTATGAGGAAGAAAGAAGTAATGAGGGATCTGTTATTATTCATTCAACACCTTCTTTTGAGATTGACAATCTTCCAGACTTTTCAAGATTATCAAGCGAAAGATATCATAGGGTAGAATCACCTTCCATCCGAAGAGATAATAGTGCTCAAATTGATCTATTCTCCATATCCAATGATAGATCTTTTGCCACTTCCTCGACTGATATATCTTCTCTTGCCACTCCACCTCTTAGGAGTAATGCAGAAATGTTAAGAGGGAATGTCGTTTTACCGAATGTCAGAGATGAGATTAGTGGATTAAGGGAAGAAATTGAAAGATTAAGAAGCGTTGTGGGTGATTTAGCATTCGAACTCGGACAACAACCTCAGCCTCAGCAGGAGATTGTCGTCCAGCAGGACGGTTATAATAGCTTAGTAGGTGACGGCAACGAAGAAGATTCAGCAGGAGCTCAAGAAGTTCTGGAAGCGGAAGAGGGAAATCAAGAACTTCAGAATGATATTGTTGAAGATGTGGAAGAAAGAGATATAACGGAGCAAAGAATGAATGAGAATAGCACACCTCTCACTAACTTTACACCGATTCCACAAGAAATATCGGTAACAGCAGAAGGAGACATGGTCGAAACAGTCGAGCTTTCGGAATCTTACATGAAGGTCAGTGAGAGACATAATTCACTTGCGAATACGCATCATAAGCTAATATCAAGATTTCATAGACCGCCCATACCTCAGCAAACATCATCAGAACACTCCATAGAGCGATGCATGGAGATGACGTTAAGGGAGTCAAAATGAATAAAATCCCACTTAGTTCCGACGCTGAAGTCTTTGATGCAGCCAATCTCGAGAAGATTAAGGACTGGGTAGAAAAGAAGATGAGAATCTGAATAGTCAAGTTTGAAGTCAGATACTGCTTCAATTTTAGCCATACACATGCATATACCTATTGCAGAATGAATCAGCCATTTACCTTTATATAGCTTTAAAATCACAATACATAGACTAGAATCGAAGAACGCCACCTCCGCATAAATCTTAAGATTAGTGCGGTAAGTTAATTGAATGACCCTAGATTAAAATGGGGGTTATATCGTAATTCAGGGTATTCTTTTTCTAATAACGGAAACAATCAATGTTCTCACTGTACGTACTAAATGATCGACTGCGAAAAAAAAGAGAAGATTAACTAGTAGATTTAGTTAGTTGAATTTGATTTACGCTAATCATAATAAATTTATGAATATAGTACCGAATTTATGGTATAGTATGAAACTTTGGTGAATTGCGACACACCTTATAAATGTATAGGTGAATACGAGAAAGTAAAGATGATTTTTCATTCTTTTGTTGTTTTTCTCATTTCTTGATACTATAGTTGTGTTTGTTGAGCGTTGTTCGTGGATATATACAGTGTCGTCACCATCAATCAATTACAATCCATCAATCCATCATTGAATTCCATCAGTCAATCGATCGATCGATCAATCAACTAATTTACCATCAATCAAATTATTAGTCAATCAATCCATCAATTTCACCTAACTCACAGACTCTTGACTCAGACACCTATCCGATCTGTACCTTGTTCAACAAATCGATGTCTCATCCCGGCGCATTGGCATCATCTTGTCATAAAGTCACAATCCATATTTTCGCCCAGAGAGACAGTCAACATTTCACTTCATAACAACAGCCATCGTTACCCTACCAAAAAATCTCCCCAAACAGGCCTTCATAAAAACTAGCATTTTCTCTCCTAAATTCTTTGCAAAGTTTATCAAGATGCCAATCATATTAGCTTCTTTGGTATTCGCCATCACTTTGGCAGCTTTACCTTCTACAGAACCTCAACCTGATGCCAATGAAGAAGCACAATATATAGCAGATTTGAAAGCTGAGAGAGAAAGATCCAAAAGAGGAACAACTAAGAGGGGAAGAGACAGATTTCAAAGTAGGGAACTGTTTAATTCAACAACACATACAAACTCGAATCAGGAGTCGATTTTTTTCGAACGTCAAGAAAGGAAAAGAACGGAAAATTCAGATATGGGTTTGGGATTAGGTTTAGATTTAGACACAAGCTCACAGGTTAGTCATTTTCATAATCAATAGTATTGATTATTATCAGAAAAACTTATATATTTTGTATGATTTAGACTATTTCAAGATCTAGACCTACTAGACCTAGAATAATAAGTGATATATATTCTATTCCTAATAATCAATTCAGACATCTCAGAAGATCATCTTCTGTTCCTTCTTTATCGACATGTAGTTCAACAGAGACATCTCCAACCAATTCGCCAGGCAACTCTCCAAGACCATGTAGTACGATTTTGATGTGAGCCTACAGAGCCTTATGCTATATCAGGTGGACTGGATCTATCAAAGATGGTCAAAAGAAGTGTTTCATTGTCAATTAGATGGCTGAGTTTGCTTGAAGGGGCTGGACCCGATAGGGAACTTGGAAGGAACCAATGGATCAGATATACAGTACTTGGCATGTATAGACGGGGAATAACTGTATCAACATCAACGACATATAGATATTTTATTCATTGTACTATACCTTTGTAGCTAAAAAATAATGAATAATTGGACATATCTATTGAAGTGAATGAAATTATATATATTTCACCCTGAAGTCGTCACTCTTTTATAGTCCTACATTACAAAAACGGATGCTCAATATTCATTGAAGGAAAGTTTCAAGTCGCTTCTTGTCTAATATCTCATCTTCGACTAGACGAGCAGTCTCCTTTCCCTATATAGCGAAAGCAACAAAAGATTAGTAAATATAAGCCATTGTGTGATTCTTGTATATTCGGGAATGAGATTAATTGATTATACGTACATTTTCTATTCTCAGGATTGTAGGTATACTTTGAACATTCCAATCTACTCTAGCTTTATTTTTAGGTGTCCTCCATCTTGAAAAAATCACCAAAAATTAATCAGCTCAATGATGTTTCATATTTCCATTATGAACAAAATTCTTGATGTGAAATCAATCAATTAAAGAGAAAAACATACTCTGATACTGGTCCAACCCAATATATTATCGCTTCTACAAGAGTTTGTTAATAACATTTTATATTCACACATATTATTCACACATATTACTTGACACTTACTTGGTTTATCTTGTCCGTCGAATGTATTTTTAACAGTTTGTTCAACATCCCTGCAATCCTAAAAATCAACCGACCATGAGTATTTGTAAGCAAATATTGATGATTTCTGTATTAGATGAGCTACAATCCGGACATACAGGACACCACATTTGACCATTGATTATGTCTGAATAGAATACTAAATATGATACAGGCGGTGAAGTTGGTCCATTTAAAGAGTTCATAACGTGCGGAAAGCTAAGAAATACCAGGGGGAATCAGTTTGGTCATAGCTTTGATCGTCTTCAAGAATCAAGCTGGAATAGCTCACGGGTTTGCTAATAAAGGCATTATAATGAAAATGTGTTAATTGTTTATTTTTGAGCTTGAGCTAATTATACTGTGCAGCGTTATCCAAAAGCAACGATGTAGATGATTTGTAGCAAATATTATCTCTCTGATTGTTGGAAAGAACACCTAACATGGGTTTGTTTTGATTTTCGGTTATTCACTTTTTGACTTGTTATTGAATTCTTTAATTGTCTTCGCGTAATAATTAAGATCTTTCTCTATTACTTAAATCCAATTAGTATACCCATCGACTATAATATGCTCTTGACTGTATATCGATATCTTAGCATATACTGATTGATTCTCCTTGCTTATAACACGAAAAATCACGCTTAGTCACAGCATATCGTGTTACTTCACCATCTATTACTCAGCAACCTATAGCCAGACGGATCATTCCTTTCTTCCATTTTTCAAGTCCTCGTTATCTGTGTAATTATCTTATGATATGAAGGATGTCATCTATCAGACGGATTCAACCTCGCCGCTCTTCAACTTCTTATACAGATGATAATTCGAATACACATATTAATGCCATTGCGTCTAGTTCGAATACCAAGAAAACGCGAAATACATCATCAAATCTAGCTTCTAATGAAATCGTAACGGAAAGTATCAGCGATGACGAAACCAATCAAGCTGGACCTTCTAGACCCAAATATCCTGGCTCAGAAATTTCTGATGTTGGAGATACACAGAGTATAGATGTAAAAGGAAAAGGAAAAGCAAGAAACTTAGTTAAACAACCCGAACGAAGAGTTTTACCTGCTCGTATTAGGCGTTCAGCAGGAGGAGGAGAAGGTATGAGAGAAGTTGAAGAAATGATTATGGACTGGCTTGAAAGATGGGGTGAGTAAATGTTCATATCTTAAGTCATTAGCAAACGAGCAATCCGAAACATAAAGTTAACTTAGAATCAAATCAGGCGAACCATCAACTACACCTCCAGATAATTTACCCATATATTTGACTTCTATACCTCTTTCTTACGTTGATCCTCCCACTTTCAAAGCAATAATTCGACCAGAAATGACTATAACACATACTCCAACACGTAAGAAATCTATAATTGATATCGGAATACAAGGAGAAAAGGAAAAGATTGAAGTTCCAGATTGGGTTATGATTAAACCTGGAGAAGATGATCAAGAGGAAGCTAGAGAAGAATTAAATTTTGGACCTAAAGGTGTTACAAGTCCTATTAAACGTTTGAGAAGGGGTGGTATAGGTTTAGCTGATGAGGTGAGTACAATTTTCGATAATTTGAGCATTATCAAAATTACTTTGAATTCGAAATATTTGATCTATCTATGAGGGATCCAACTAATTGACTTGCATTTTATTGTAGTTGGAAGAAGATACTTCAGATTCATATTATATCAATTTACATCGTAAATATGAGGTATTTGAGAAAAGACAAAAAATTAGAGAAAAAGAAAAATTACAATTTGAAAGATATAAAATGAAATCAAGATTAGAATTATTAAAGAATATTCCAAAATTGAACTGGACAGTAATAGTCTCAACTATACTTCAACGTGTTTCTCCTACCAATTCATCATCAGGAAATGAAGATGTATGGTTAAAAGGAAAAAACAAAATAAATGAAAAGGGAGAAGATTGGTTAAAACGTCAACTTATTAAAGAAGGTGAAGAAGTTATGAAAAGATTTGATGAACTTTTACCCCCAGAACAAAGAAAGTGAGTGATAAAGGACCCCATCTAATGTTAGGTTTCTCGATCTGGCTCAGTATGCTCATAATGTCTCCTTTCGTAATCCCCTAGACCTAAAACATCAACCTCAACATCTACTTCGACACTTGGCCGATCCAATTCTCGCTTATCCACCCCTTCCAGAGCCTCTCCTTCACCTTCTCTGACTCCTCCGCCTCATATCGTTCCAGCTCGAGTTGCTGCTCTTCGAGATCCATCCACTTTATCCAATGGTAAGCGAAGAAGGCGCTCGATGGGAGCTGAAAAGCACTCCGCCTCAGAAGTAGCGGAAACGCCATCGAAAATGACTAAAGGGACCAGGAAGTCAACAAGGGTCGTGCGGACGTATGGTGACAATATGGGTAATCCCGGCGGCGTGGATAACAAAGATGTGATTATTGTTGATGATGATCAGGAAGAGGAACAAGAAAGATTGGAGAACGATAGTGATCCGGAAGAGCTTGAATCGAGTCAAGAGATCATCAAGCCCACTTCTTCGAAATCGCGCAGAAGTATGCCAGCGACTAATCACACTCATGAACTTCCGGCCGCCATACCTGACCCAGTCAAGAAACCGACCAGTATCCCTCCTGTTCCAATCAAAAACAAGATTATCAATCATACGCAACAAAGTATAAAAGCCTTCTTTACTCGACCAAGCACGATTTCTACGGTAATACCGCCATCATCAAATTTAGTTAAACCTATCGCCATTGCTCCTAAGACACCCATTGCTTCCAAGACTTCCATCGCTCCTAAGACACCCATTGCAGTGGATCAACCCACCTCCAATACGAGTACTGTCAAACCTAATCCCACCACCAACCACACTAAATCTACGACAATTATCAAGGACATCACGACCAATCCTGTCGTCAAACGCGAAATCTCTTCGACTTCGGAAGTACACACCAGACACGCAATGATCATCCCTCGACCCATGACCACTTCCCGTGTGCCATGCCTTATTGAAGCAGCTTCGAAAAGAGAGTCACTGCATCACTTCGACAATGTACATCTATCATCATCGTCCGATTCGCAAACCGATATGATCGATAAAAAGGTCATCTCCAATCGACGGCAGCCACAACCGATTGCCAGATCGAACGATAAGAATGTTGGAGCAGATATTGAAATCAGAGAAGTGAAACCCTTTGGAGTAGCTTTACCAGGTAGGCTAGAATGGCAATCTGAGGTAAGTGTCAGATAAATTTTGATATTTTCTATTTCCTCGAAGAAGTCTGGAAAGTCAGGCTGATCTGTTACGATGATATAGTTCACAATAAGTGACGAAGAAGATTTTTGGCCAATTATAGCTAATAGGAAACACTCAAAAACCAAGTCTAAATCATTTAATGATCATGAAATTTCAAATGGAAATGCTACACCACAACAACCACCTCGTCTCCCACCGTCTATAGTAAAACCCGTACAAATACAGCAGGATAACACATTTATCCTGAGTCCTGAGGAATTTGAAGAATTAGAAGGAGTTGAACAGGCTGTTGTACTGTAGTTATTTATTTTACATGATATTAGATTTACAAAAGATGCATTTCAAAGTTCTTTGTAATCTATATTATCTTTTTATCGTCGAATGTGCCCTTTTGAGATTGAGGAATATCGTTAATGATTTCTTCGATGAAATGAATGAAATGAGGAATGATAAAGGATACAATTATAATTGATATGAGTATAAGACCGATTGTAGGTAAAGTGGTTTGAGGTATTAACCCTATTATAAGTGGTTCTAAAATGATTTCAATAGATGTATTAAAATAATCATTGTCATTTTTCATTTCGAAGTTTGATATTGAGTACGTTTTATTAAAAGATATATGTCGATTTAAAAATTGTCGTAATTTTGTATGATTCATTTTAGGTGATAAAGATTGAGAGGAAATTGTAATTTGAGAATTAGAATTAGGTTCAGATATTTTAATTTTAGTAGGTGACTATTTTCATAATTCACTTAAGCATGAAATCGAGAAAAGGTTTCAAAGATGAGAACTTACTGATCCAGGCCAAGATACTCTTATTGTCCATTTTGAATAATCATCATTGAGATTGAGGAAGAATGTTCTTGAAGATGAAGAAGTATTGAGAGTTGTTATTATGGATTCAGAAGGGTTAAGTCTATTATTGATAGATAAATTCACAGGAAAGGAGTCAGTTGTAGATATCAGTCTTTTAGCTGTGTACTCACGTTGTATATTGCAGTTGATTGAGGGAAGGCACTTCGGTAGGCGATGACAATGGGAGAGGTAACTGGAAATTGATGATTTCGGTATCGGCCAATACTATTCCAATGAGGGTTATCATCAGTAAAAGGGAAGATAATAGCCTCATTTTCACGTTTTCCCATTCGCATGCTGAGGTAAGCATTCGTAACATCGAGAGATGAAAGATAGGCCTTATAATCGTAACGGCAGAATCATTCGAGTGGACAACTCAAGTGGAGGACGGAATCAAATCTCCGTTGTGTAGACACAAAGTATTCGAAGCTCATATGCACCAACATCTTTAAATGCTATTGGAATTGTGCATTTAGTTCTGATCATTCATTTGCTACCACCAACAAATCGAATCCCACAGATCATCTCCCACCTCGTGAAAAGCTTAACATGGACGCAAAATCATTATTACGTGCAAAAAAAGCTGAGGCTCGAATCACTCATCCTTATGCAGCTTATAACGCTGCAGGAGTATTAAGATGTTCGATATGTGCTGTACCAGGTAAATCCAGTTCTCCTTGTCGATAAAAAATAGAACCTCATGATGGATTCAAATTCAATCGCTGATGATTTTCACCATGCGTAGTCAAACAATGGGATGCACATCTACTCACTAAACAACATCGTCAATCTGCTGCTCGTGAAAAGGCGCAACATGAAAAAGCGAAATCTACCCCTGCAGCTCAAATCAAAAACACTAAAAGACCTTTATCCGATACATTAAATACTACTGGAGAATCATCAAAGCGAAGTAAGACTGATCAAATTCAAGCTCAAGATGAGGAAGAAGATGAGGATAAACCAAATTTACCTGCTGGTTTTTTCTCTTCTGGAAATAAACCAAAATCACCTTCACCTGAGTTAGATGATGAAATTCAAGCTGGACCTTCAACAAAAAATGAACCTACAGGAGATACAGAATTAGATGATTTCTTGTCTTCTTTGAACGATGATTCAACTATATCTGTACCAACAACGATATCCAATACGACGATAACAAATTCAGGATTAACGAATGGAAGAAGAAAAACCTATAAAGAAATTATACCTTCTCAAACTTCTTATGAAGCTGCACCTGTACGCATAATACCTATTGATGAATCTTTACCTCAACAAGAAGAGGAACCTGAAGAAAGTGAACAAGAAAGAAAAGAACGATTGGAAAGGGAAGAAAGGGAAGAGATAGTTGCGAGATTGGAAGAGGAAGAAAGAGCTCAGTCAGTTTTATCCTTTATCTGTCATTTTAGAGAGAGAAATATTTACTGACTCCATGTTGATCCACTATTCAGGGAAGATGCAGATTCCAGAGTGGCTTCATTGAAAGCACGTATGGAGATGCTAAAGAAACGTAGAGAAGCAAAAGCCGCATCAAGTGGTTCAAAGACCAAAGCAATGAAAAGTACAACAAATACGAATGGTGCATAGCATATTTGATCATCAAATCGTTAGTTTCATCGTCATCGTTATTGTATAGATATAATGCTATAATGTATGTTATAAAAGGTACAACAGAATTGTTGGAATGATAATCATTCTCGTTTTAAACCAAAACCACCCTTTTTTCTCTTTTTATCTTCATTGATAGGTAATTCTTCACCTTCTTTAACACCTAATTCTTCATACCATGCACTGACATCTTCTCCAGTTTGTTTTGCATAATTCTCAATAGCTTCTAAAGCTTCAATTCTCTTCTTTTCAGCTTTAATAGAATCAATTCTACCATATAATTCATCTTCTTTTCTTTCTTTCTTCTTTTGTTCTCTTTCTAACTTAAATGCAAGTCTACGTGCTTGTTGACGTTGTTCAATTTGTTGTTGTTCAATTATTTGTGATTGTTGAAATTTCTCTTCTAATTTTACTGCTGCATCCCATCTAGCTTTAGTTTCTTCATCCATTTCAATTAGATTTTCTTCTTTTTCCTGTAATGTATCGATTGTATTTGATGATGAGTCCACTGATACCTGATTCAGAGTATCTAAAGATGCACCTCTATTTGCTTCCCATGCTTTCTGCATTCTTTTAGCTAATTCTTTAGCTTCTTCTTCATCTGATTTTTCATATTCTTCTAAACCAAATCCCTCATCATTCTCCTCTTCCTTTTGTTTTCCCTTTTCATTCGCTGATTCGATATCAACCCCTTCAGAAGTCTCAGGGCGTGGAGGTAAACTACCCATTTTCCAAGCGTATTCTGTAACGGTTGTTTTCGGTATTCGAGGAGAAGGTACAGGTTCTTTCAATCTTAATGCTGTCCTTTCATCTCTCCTTGTTAATCTCATAGCTGTTGCTATGGCTTCTTTCCTCTCTTCTTCAGTTTCAATCGGTCTTTCAACTCGTGCTTTATGAATTAAGCCTTGTGCTTCTAATGAAGCGAGAATCGTTCGTTTCAAAAAGCTACACATAAGAAGTCGAAACATTAAGCAATAGCATGAAATAGACTCGGATGGATTGACAATCTAAAGAGTAGTTTGAAGGAGAAACTGACTCACTTCATGGATTTGAATGGATGTTGAGGATAAGGAGCAGCAGGCATAGGTACCCAAGGTCTTCTACCTTCTCGCATATTACTAACTCTTTTCATACGTATTCTACCTTCTTTATCTATCACATGAGCAGGCTGAAGTACTGGACGTAGGTGTTCTGTAGCATTTTGGTATATTTGCTGACTTGATAAATGCGGATTTTTGGAAAGAAGGGATTGAACTATTCGAGTTGCCGAAGAAGATTGCCGCGACATTATGAGACAAAGAGCTTTACGAATTCTGTTTTATAGAGGTATTCCAGCCCGTGGCTGCCAAAATGATAAGGATTAGGTATCTGTCTGGGTTAGAGGATTCGTAAATAGTAATAGCAGGGAGTACGAGTATGGACGATTGCGTCCAACATTTATTATTGTAAAGATCAAGTCACGTGATCATTCTCGAGTCGTCGAGCAACCTAAAAGTACAAAAGGATGAAGCATAAAAGTGATATCATCTATCCTTCTTCACAAATTGTATTTACTGCATTCAGCCTTCTACATAATCTATCAACAGGTGAATCAAAGCGGTGAAGAATTTCCATCATGGCTGCCTCAACGAGCTTAGTGAGTTGACTGGTAACGTCAGTGTTCTGAAATGAAGCTTACTTTGTTCATCTCTCCTCTCAGAAATCCAATGATCCCAATGCGCGCCTGACAGAAGCTTTGTGCACCTCTTTACGGCGAAGGTGAGCTAACACATCTCTGGCGGGGGGGTTATAGCTTACAACTATGTTCTCAGGCAAATTGTTGGATCACTCAACGTTGCTTTAGCTACCGCCGCCCTGATACAAAACATCGTTCGAAGTGCTCGTTATTCCACCATTGACGAACTTTTAGGTTTGATCAAGAGTGTAGGTAAAAGATTGATAGATGCGAATCCGAAAGGTAAGCGTTTTTTCCCAGTATTGATTAGTATCTATACATACCATATCATGAAAAGCCGAATTCAATCAAAAGCAGCTTAGCTGACATATTTTCCATTAATAGAATTGGCAGCTACGAATATCGTTAGACGAATTTTGAGATTGATTAGAGAAGAATATAGAGCAGCTGCAGCAGCTCAACTTATTTCTGCACCACCATCTGCACCTGAAACACCTTTTTTAGGTCCATCAACTCCAGGATTATCAGCACCTTCAAATCATTATTTAAATCTTTCTTCTACATCAAATGGGGGATATAATGCTCCATTTGAATTTTTTCCAAGTGGTGCACTTCAACGTCAAACTAGTTTATCAAATTTTGTAGCTATGAGACATTCTAGAGCACAACTTGAACGTTCAGGTAGTTTAGTTGATATTCAATTATCTCAATCTACAAATAATCTTTTCACTCGTATTCCAGAAACTCCAGGTTCAGTTTCAAATTATAATATTGGAAGTGCAGGAGGACCTGGTGGATTAAATAGAATTGATAGTGAAGAATTTATGAAACATTCTGCAAAACTTAAACCTGTTTTAATTCAAGCTATTGATGAAGTTGTTGGAGAATTAGAAACTACTCATGAAGATGTTGCTAAAGGTGCTAGAGAACATATACATTCTTCGTGAGTTGATAAGGACGTTATATTAGTTGGAAAAAGCTAATGTAAAGTTTGGAAATCTTCTTTCAGAGAAATTATTCTTACAATGGGACATTCTAAAACTGTAGAAGCATTTTTGAAACAAGGATATAGAGATAGAAAATTTACAGTAGTAGTAGCTGAATCTGCACCTTCGTAGGTTGAACCTGTTTTTTTAACACAAATTTTGTTTGTTTTTGAAATATATAAAGATTATGCTAAATTTGAATATTATCGATAAAAAAAAGGTATTTGGGACATTCATTAGCTCAATCATTATCTTCATTTGGAATTCCAACAATTTTAATTCCAGATTCTTCAATTCACGCAATAATACCAAGAATTACAAAAGTTATACTCGGTGCACATTCTGTACTTGCAAATGGAGGATTATTTGCATTATCAGGTTCTTTAGCTTGTGCATTAGCAGCTAAAACTCATAGTAAACCTGTTGTTATAACTACAGGTCAATTTAAATTTGCACCTGCTTGGAATTTATATCATGATTACGCTGCTGTTGATTTTCAATCACCAGCAAATGTAATTGGTTTAATTGGTAATGGTGGTGGAGGTGGGAAAGAAGGTACAGAAGTTGTTGATCCTTATTTTGATTATATAAGACCTGAATTAGTTCAATTATTTGTGACTAATGAGTAAGTTTGATTTTTTTTCTCGTGTATCAATATATTGATTGATTGTTTTGTTTTTGCTAATTGAATTTTTTGGAATATAGGGGAGATCATTCACCTTCTTATATTTATCGATTAATTAAAGAAGCATATGATGAAGAAGATGTAGAATTGTAATCAAGATATTATGATTATGAACTATGTTTGTTACTTTAATGTAAATATGATATACATTTTTGATAAACTTGGAAATGGTATATATTCAATGCTTGATATAAGATAATGTACATAACATAATTAATTTTAATGTTCAAATCAATCAATCAATCAATCAATCAATCAATCATGATTGAATAAAGTTTTTTTAGCCCATATTAATCTATTATCCAATTTAAAACCTTTCCAACCTTCTTTATTACTATTTTTATTATTATTTTCTTCTCCATCTTCTCCATCTTCTACTTGATTTACGAATTTTAATTCTAATTCATTCCAAATTTTTTTAATTAAATTTAAATCACCACCAGAAGTTCTAACAAAAGATTTAATTATAATCCAAAATGATTTTTTATTTAATCCTTTTTGTTTTTCATTTTTAAAATTTGAAAAATCAAAAGGTTTTAAAGATAAAAAAGAAATATAAATTTCATTTAAAGTATTTAAATTCCATTCTTCATTTAAATTATTATTATTAGTATTATCAATTTTAATTTGTTTTATTTCATTTGATAATGAAACATTTTTATCAAAAGAAGAACCTCTTTCCCAAATATCTAAGAAATTTTCATCTCTATCTCTTTCATTGAATAATTTTTGTTTAATAATTGTACCGTCGTATTGATTAATTCCAAAAATTCTACCTATTTCACCTAATCCTTCTTCTTTATTTATTTTTGGTATTTCTCCATAAATTGAAAATCCTTTAAATAAAGTTATATAATCTTTTATTGTAGGTGTAAATTCATTTTCAAAAATTCCTTTAAAAATTATTAAAGAACCTATTAAATTTCCATTTGATACTAAAACAGAAAGTAATGGACCAAATAATTCTTTTGTTGGTTTACCTTGTAGCGTGCTCGATATTGGAATTTCAAATTTACTTGCTTTGTACGCTGAATAATCCTGATTAAGAGATTTTGATGAATCTAATAAACTATCCGTATCCTCTTTAGACAAATCCACCAACTTCGCATACGATTTTAAAGCTATTTCAAGCCTTCCTCCACGAGCAAAGGAATGTATATTGAAGTTGATTAATACTTTCATATCATCATCTTCCATTCCGGTATTGTAAGCTTCATTGATTATCTGAGGGATTTCATCCAATTGGCCTGTTTTCTCAGCGAGAATACATTTCGAAAGGAAAGAATAACTATCCGGTTTCAAGTTGGATCTCATGAGTTTATCCCACCAATCTTGAAATCTACCTTGATGTCCTGCAAGTGCACAAACATAGATCAAATGATTGATTCCAGCTTTATATCTCTCCACATCCTTCTTCTCATCGGTAGGTTGTTTTGGAAATACTTGGCGAAATAGACGTTCAGCGTTGAGTATATCATTCGTTTTCACTTTCCTTTCCCTTCTCGAAGCTGAACTCAATATTGATAACTCCAGTCCCTTTATAGCTTTAGACTGATCGCCTACGATGTCTTTCAGTTCTTGTATTATCGGACTGAATTTTTCAGCGATCAATCGCTTATCTCCCCCTTCGCGGTTATGGAGAGTTTGTAAAGTACGTAATATCTCATGAATTTCAGCCGGAGTGAATATATGAGAATCGGGTGATGACCTATATAGGTCGCGGAATGCTTCGTGTAAGTCGGCAGAAGTTACGTTGGAAGGAGGTGGATCAGATGTCATTCGACCCATCGAAGAAAGCTTGAAAGATCGCTCCGGGGGAGGGACTGTGGACTTGCCGATCGGTGGTGGAGTAGCGGATGATTGGGGTGGGATAGAAGGAGAAGACGGGACAGGTTGAGGAAGGTTTTGGATGATTGGGTCGGTATGGGCCTGTAATTGTCATGATCTATTGTTCGTTACGAATGACCGCGATGCTCCAAGTCCTATGCTAGTGGTGCATGGAATCACCGACGAATCTGGAACAGGCGGTCGAGCTGAGGTATGTAAAGATCGCGGTCTGGAAGATAAGACTTGGAAGAAAGCCGTTTGAGGTATCTCGATATTTCCAGCTAATTTTTTCAATCGCTTTTTACCTTCTTTTTGCTTATTCAAGTGTTTAAGTTTTCGATCATAATGCCCTAAACGAGTTACATCAGCTTCATATACCCTGGATTCCTTATCAGACGTTCCATAACTCACCTCCGTAAAGACCTGCAGTGACGTCTTTCCTGAAAGCAGAGACATTCTCTCTTGCTATCACTTTAGCCCCTACAGCAGCTTGAAGCGATAATTCGAACTGTTGACGTGGAACGACTTCCTCTATACTCCAACATCAGCTTTTCATCTGCTTCAAGGCGGCAGGTCGTAACGCACTAAGCTTTTTGACCCATGCTTTTCCAACGTTCTGCGCGGCAAATTTGTGCACAATCATGGCGAGCGCATCGACAGGTTTCCCATTGATCAGAATATTCAACTGTTGCAATATTAGCTATACTCTTTAGGCGATCAATCCAAATAAGACTCACTTTGACAAGAGTCGATTGCTGATAGCCCGCTTCTTCGTAATCGAAAGAAGCGAATCCCGAACTGGAACTTTTCAGCTCCGAGAAAAAGTCTGTTACTATTTCCGCTAACGGTAAGGAATATCTAAGAATGGCTCGATCAGAATTTTCGAGAATCCGATATTCTTGTTGTACACCTCGGTATCGGGAACAGAGGTCCATCATTTCACCGAGATATTCTGATATGGCATGAAAGTAAGCTGAACGTCCAATGAACATTGAGGTGTACGAAACAGCTTACCGTTTGGCACAAATATGGTAGCGTTGACTTTCGAGCCGTCAGTCTGTTGCCTTATTGTCCGTGAATCTGAGGAGGAAGGCAACTCACTCATAGGTTCTTCGACATGCCTTACTCGCATCTTTGAATCAGTAACTTCTGGGAAATCCACAGGATTCGATATGTATTCTTCGGTCCCGTTTAGGTAGATTACTGCAATTGGCATGAGCTGCGGTTGCGGACGGTCTTGATGAGATCTGCTTACCTTTATATGGCACAGTGGGAGCAGTGACGATCACTTCCGATGAATATTCATCTTCTAAACGTTGTTTACTGATCTACGCATCAGCTTTTCTGATCGGTCCGACACGAGACGACGACGAAAAGGCTTACAAAACATCCATATGTAAAGTTCCTAGAAATCCAAGTCGAAAACCCTGACTCAATGCTGCCGAGGATTCTCGTTGTATTGAGACTGGATCCTAATCAGCCGGGTGTCCTTGAAAGCTCCCATTTCCAGAGAACTATAACTTACCACTGCGATCGTTCAAGGTCAACTATTCATCGAAAGAGTCAACTTGCGATTCCACTATTTGCCAGATCCCACGACTTACTCTTTCAATGGATTCTTCTAGCTTAGGAAAATCCGAGCTGTCCATGGGAAAAACACCAGCATACACCTATAAAGTACTCAGCTAATTCTTCAAGCTATACCAGATATTGTATTCACTTACCATAGCTTTCATAGGCTTAAAGCCGGGTAGAGGTTCAACAGGCTTATCTACCCAACATATCGTATCTCCGATGAATGCTAAGCAGAACTCATAAGCTTCTTGCTCGTTAGATTTGAGCAACGCAGACAGCTTACCCTCTTCGGAGTTCTTCATGTTGCAAACGATATACCTACGATTTAGGTAAAGTCAGCTGTGATCTCATCGGTTATGGCGGAACGAATGGAACCTACCCTACTTGGCCATCTCTCAACTCATCAACTACAACTTCTTCTGGATTATTGATACCGACTTCCAGTATCTCATACTTCTTCCCTGCTTGTAAGAACCGTACTTTGTCTCCCTTTTTTAGCGTTCCAGAAAAAATACGGACAAGCGATACTACTCCTCGGAATTGGTCGTAGCTGAACAATCGGGTCAGTATTTGCCTTTTCCATTCAGTATCGGGATTACTACGGATGTACCAAACTTACAAAGTATCAAATATCAATCCTCTCAACTTGCCATCGTCTTCAACCCAGGATCTAGGCGGCGGTAATCCCTCGACGATATTATCCAAAACACTCTGCACTCCCAACCCACTCTTCGCGCTGATACGCATATGATCCTTCGTAGGTAAGCCCAAACTTGTTTCTACTTCTTCGGATGTTTCTTCTGGCGACGCATGAGGTAAATCTACTTTATTGATGACCGGTAAAAGTTTCAAATTGGCTTCAACAGCATGATGAAATACCGATAATGTTTGAGCTTGAATACCCTCTGTATGATCCTCGTCCATCAGCTTTCATATAATACTCTGATATAAACAGGTTTAAGCACTTACGAGAACAATCAACGAGCAATAAACCACCTTCACAAGCTCCAAGACTCCTCGAAACTTCATAACTGAAATCTACATGTCCAGGGGTATCAATCAAGTTGATTAAGTATTTTTGACCATCCGTATGTTCATGTATTATAGAGACTGTTTGTGCTTTTACTGTTATACCTCTTTCTCGCTCCACTTTCAACTTATCTAGGAATTGTGGATTAGATGAAGAAGGTACGGTCCCTGTCATCTGTTCCAAGAGTTAGTCCAAGTATGACGAGCGGAATTAAAACTGAGCTTACCTGTAGTAAGCGGTCTGCCAATGTTGATTTACCATGATCAATATGAGCAATGATCGAAAGGTTCCTAATGACACCTGTGAGGTGAGTACAACCTCACAGTTAATGATAGACAAGTAAACGAGCTCACCGTATGCGTTCCGGCGGAAATTCGCCCATTGATATTATCCTCTTCTTTGAGGTTATATCTGTAGCCTTGGCCAGCCAGTGAGAGCTTGTTGAGACATGACGAACACTATGGTAAATACCACTAGGTATTGCAGATGTTTCAGGGGTTTGACCAATCCTCGAGGAGGAAGCATAGCTTGAGCTTGCTGTCATCCGAATTGGCGAGGATGGAGACTTCGATGATCGGATCCGACGAAGACAAGCTGCGCATGGTCTGCTGGACCGTCCAAGCGAGCTCATTGTTGGGAAATGCGGGGTGCGATGACTTCTCGCTGGACTGCTGTCGGTGTAAGTTGGGAATACAGCATATGACCTTCAAAAGCAATAGTCAAAATACAGACAAACTCTAGACACACTTTGTGACCCGAAATCTCGAATGAAGCTCGGTTATACAGCTAATCTCCGTTATTTACTAGCCACGTGACATAACCAAAAATAATTCCAGATATCTTGTGTTGTTCCTGACTGACGTGATCGACTTCATCACTAGCTAATAATAATTCCTAAAAAATAGATATTAAAATGAAACTATCATCATCATCCTATTGCCGAAGCGACCACCTTGTCAGCCTGGATTAATAAGCTTGTGTATATTCATTCTGGACCTATTCATCTTCAACTTCATTATTTCTCTCTCATTTTGATCTCGGGTATCGACTATAGCGCATAGGCAACGTTAGAATGGTAGTCGCTCTCTCCGCTCGAATGCTACGAGCTACTGCTGTTGCTCGACCCCTTGCTCGAAAATACGCCACTTCGGTTACAGGCTATGGAAGAGAAGTTGAAGGTTTCGTAGGTGCAGTAGGAAATACTCCTTTGGTGGGTTACCTTTTTTCTGCGCTTTACAATTCAATATCGCCCACGAAGACTGATGTGGAGCTGATACAAGCATGGTTGACGGTAGATCCGATTGAACCGACTTTCGGAAGAGACAGGTTCGAACATCCTTGCCAAGGCTGAATTTATGTCTCCAGGAGGATCTATCAAAGATAGAGCAGCACTTTACCTTGTTAAAGATGCTGAGGAAAAGGGATTAATCAGACCTGGTGGAACTGTTGTAGAAGGTACAGCGGGAAATACAGGTATTGGATTAGCGCACGTCTGTAGATCAAAGGGATACCAATGTGTCATCTACATGCCTGATACTCAAAGTCAGGAGAAGATTGATTTGTTGAGGATGTTAGGTGCGGATGTTCGACCTGTTCCTGGTGAGTCATTCTCTTTCCCGCTCATCCAAATCATTGTGCGAAGCCAATACTTATGATTGTAATACGAACAGCCGTCGCTTTTGATAATCCTCAAAACTATAATCACCAAGCAAAACGATATGCCGAATCATTAGATAATGCTGTATGGACTAATCAATTTGACAACACTGCCAATCGAAATGCTCATATCCTCACCACTGGACCTGAAATTTGGGAACAAACAAATGGAGGCAAATTAGATGCTTTCATTTGTGCGACTGGTACAGGAGGAACTTTAGCTGGTGTAGCAAGATATCTGACCGAAAAGTCAAATGGAAAAGTTGAGGCTTGGTTAGCGGACCCTCCTGGAAGTGTACTTTACAATTTGGTGGAGAATGGGAAGATTGAGAGAGTTGGAAATGGATCGATCACAGAGGGTGAGTCCACCTCCTTGTTACTTGTTGGACGTCTCCTCGAGACTAATGATATCATTTTCAGGTATCGGACAAGGTCGAGTAACATCAAACCTCAAACCCGATCTTGAGCTTCTTTCCGGAGCTATACACGTCCCCGATTCAGCATCAATAAATATGGTATACCGATTATTACATGAAGAAGGTCTTTATGTTGGTGCCTCTAGTGCATTGAACGTTTGGGCTGCAGCTGAATTAGCAAAGAAGAAAGGAAAGGGCAGTACGGTTGTCACTGTTTTGTGTGATGGTGCTTATCGGTGAGTCAGCCCTTTCAATG
Organism: Kwoniella pini CBS 10737; assembly: GCF_000512605.2. Classification (NCBI taxonomy): domain Eukaryota; kingdom Fungi; phylum Basidiomycota; class Tremellomycetes; order Tremellales; family Cryptococcaceae; genus Kwoniella; species Kwoniella pini. The sequence goes on from NC_091726.1 coordinate 1,183,951, forward strand.
TACCCATGAACCTGGTTAGCGGTTGGACGAGGGATAAAATGGGGACGATCACGATGGGAGAGCACACTGGAGGGCACATATGCCGGAAATAGCTGGATGGGATGAGGGACTGACGAGAAGGAAAGAGACATAATTTTGAGCAAAAAGACAAATACGCAGTCTGCTTCACGCCTGCTCCGATTTAAGCGGATGACCGAGGCTCGAGATGAAAGGCTCCACATTATGAATCTCCAGAGCAGAAGGCTAATTTCCTGTCCTTCTCTCATAGATACCAAGCGCGACTCTTCTCTCGAGTATGGCTCGAATCAAAGGGACTTGACTCCCACATCCCAGAAAACTTACAAAAGTACATTGTTCTTCCATAAATAGGCAAAGAGACCAGGGAAACAATGTAGTATTTCCCAGACAATTCCAACATGCATAAATCAGACTGCATCAAGTATGAAGTATCGTAATGCATTGAACTCGATCCGAGGAAACAAAGAGGCCGTGAGATGACGTATATCCTGATCATTTCTTTGACGTATAAGCCTTTAGCCAGATTCCATGAGACCTCTGAGCTGATTTATCGTGGTGACCTTTACGCCCCTTTGTAGGCCCATGTTCATCGACTCCTTCAGGATGGACTGCATTATAACCTTGAGGATGAGACTGAGTGGACGAACCTGGGTATTTAGCACCTGGGTATTTAGCCTCTGCTTGAGAAGCAGAGTTATTGGGGGTACTGAAAAAGCTCTCCCTTGCATTGTTGTAATTACTGATCATCCTGATTTAGGGTATAAGCATTTCCAATACTACTTGGAATATAAATATGAATTGGCTTACTTATCTCGCTGTCGTTGCGTCTTGCAATGTTGAAACTCGGTAATCACATTATCATACAGTAATCTTTCTGATGGGGTTGTGTTTACTGCTTCCACCAGTCATGTTGGAGATATGAATTGACCAAGCTCTTTCGAACGTTTCACTGTGTTTGAGCAAGAAGGACGGAAACACATTGGAATAAGTAGATCATTTATGCGATATGTATCAACCATCCAAAAGTAGAAAACAGAGACAAGTTGGAGCTTACGGGTCATCACACTTCAATGTCTGGTTAGTGGTCGATTGAGTACCGGACAAAATATCACTTAGTTTGATAGACTGAAGGGATTTGGAACCGCTCTGATCATTAGTGTCAGATTCAGCCATTATTGGAAAATGTTTGTAACGATTTATGTTTGATACGACTGAGGAAAGTATGAAATAGTTTGATTTGTTAATCCAATATGAACTCCTGTTTGTCCGGTATATATATACCCACTTGATAGGGTGCGCTCTTGATATCTTGAGTTCTGTCAAGTCAATGGCATAATGGATGTAACCTGCTTGACTCCGTTCGAACAAGAAGACGTCAATCCTTTCAACCGCTCTCTGATTCCCTATGTCTCCTTCGAGGTCAATGCTATGTAGACAGAATGCTTTGGATCACCGCATTTTCTAGATCAAAACACTCTGCGTCACACAAGGGAGCTATGTGCTAATGTAAATCGTCACTAACAAATCTGAACGTGTACTTTGACCAAAAGTATCGCTCCGTTCTGTCTGGATAGTGTATGCCATGCAAATTCGAAAGTCCGATACGCCATTTCGTGACTTACGTTCTTGGATTCATTACGTTCAAAGGAGACTAATTGTCAACATGCATACATATACGAAGACCTATGGATCCTAAACAAGTTGCCATACTGGACCATAGCGATACTGTGAATCTGCGCCACATGCCCGGCGATATGACAGGTTCGCCACTTTGCCACTTCACCGTCTCATTGCGCTGGCGTGATCCACCAGGTACTCCTCTTTCTATACGATCAATAACACCTCATCTTCATCAAGCTAATCTATTCTAGCAAATTAGCTAAACAAACAATTGCCTTCTCTATCGCTCGAAGCACATAAGCAGAAGAGAATTGGAGGATATCAATCAAAATGGAAGACGACCGAGAAATGCGAGTCGATGAAGCTATCATTCCTGAAAATGGAAATGGTGATAGATGTGGGTCATAGTTTTAGACTTTTCTTCTTGGTTGTTTGGATTGGATAGGTCGGAGCAAAGGCGTAGAGGGTGGAATTTAGTCGTATTTGATTCACACAAAACGTCTGACTTCTCAATCTTTATCGAACTTTGACGATTTGTCGTTATGATTGTTTGGCAGAGGGGGAGGAATGGAGTGGACATTAATCACTTCAAACCTTCTTTCAATTTCGATCCTCAAATTTCCTTCAACCTTCATCATCTTTCATCGATAATGATGGTCTAGTTTTGTTCTGGTATGGATGATGAGAGAAAAGCAGGATGAAGGATAGAAGAGCTAATGGAACTTTGAATTGATGGGAAAAGTAGACGGATCTAGAAGAGACGATAGGGATAGATCTCGAAGTAGAGACAGACATAGAAGCTCAAGAGATGATGATCGAGGACATAGAATTGTGAGTCGACTTCCTTTACCATCTATCGATCATTTTGGGCAATGCGAGACGTGGTGAGCGAGGTGCGTGTGCTGAGGTGAAAATGGAAAAGGCGAATGCGAGTGGTGCGGGTGACAAAGACGACAAAGTGAGCTTGTTGAGTGAATGACGAGGTTGATCTTGGTATCGGAGCGAGAGAGTGTAATTGTGGTGCACGGAAATGTCGAGGTGCGATTGATGTGTTGATGATGTATAATTTTTCTGTTCACTTTGGATTCTTGCTGACATTTTCGATAAATTTTTGGGGATTATGTAGCATCGAAGACGTTCATACTCCCGTTCTAGATCTCGTTCTCGTACCAGATCACCTCGAAGACACTCTCATAGACACCACTCGAGATCTCGCTCACGAGATAGGGATCACAAACAGGACCGAGATAGGGATTATCGATCCTCTTCTCATCGAGACTCCAGAGATTATCGATCTGAACGATACCCTCCTTCCGGAGGATTCAGAGGTGGTTTCAGAGGTGGTAGAGGTCTAGGTGGTGGTTACGGTAGAGGTGGATTCGCCGGACACGCTTCACAAAGACCCACCTCAGGCCCTGGGCCCAATGGAGAACAATCCGTTGGAGGACCTATGAATGCCCCTCAAGAAGAAGCTGAAGCTCACGCTAAAGTATCGAGAAGAGAAAACAGACTTTACGTCGGTAATTTGGCTTACGATGTCACTTACAAGGACTTGTCCAACTTCATGTCTTCTGGTGAGCGTTAATCTGCATAGTATGATCGGCATTGCTCATGCTGATTATCCATCTACTTACAAATCAGCTGGTGGAACTGTCGTTTTCTCTGAAGTACTCACTACTCCCGCTGGTCAATCGAAAGGTTGCGGGTGAGTGACTTTCCGACGTTTTATCAGAAGTTTCTCTAGACTAATCAGACCCTTGCTCTAGTATCGTTGAATTCACCAGCCAAGAGGATGCTCAACGAGCCAAGGCTGAACTCTCCGATAAGTATTTGCTAAGTAGAAACGTCTTCATCCGAGAAGTGGGTTAAATTCTGCTGGAAATGTTCGCATGTAATCGTGCTGATTGTCGCCGGACAGGATCGAGAAGAGACCGCTCGGTTTGGTGCACCTTCTATACCAGGAAAAATCGGAGTGGCTACCGGTGAAGCCCGAAGCTTCTTGGGTGCCGCTGCTCCCGTTTACCCTGTCAACCCAACCAACAGAAACGTCTTTGTCGGAAACGTGAGTTGTTCGGACATTAATTGCAGTCCGATATAGCTAACAAGCAAGCTCCCAGCTTCCCCTCCAAGCTTCATGGCAAGATCTCAAAGATCTCATGCGACAAGCTGGTGAAGTGATCAGAGCCGATGTCGGTGTTCACCCTGACGGAAACCCTCGAGGAAACGGTACTGTGGTATTTGTCAACCCTGAAGATGCTAGAGCTGCTATCGAGATGTTCAACGGCTTCGACTGGTTCGGAAACATCCTTGAATGTAAACCTGTAGGTCGATGCTTTCCGCCTTATAACATCAGACTACTGACTGTCACCTTGGTTTGATAGGACAAATTCGCCAATGGTGGACTTGCAGCACGGGGAAGAGGTGGTTTCAGAGGTGGTTTCGCACCTCGAGGCTTCGGTTTCGCTAGAGGTGGATTTGCCGGTCGAGGAGGTGCTTTCCCAGGAGCAGGTCTTGGTCGAGGAATGGGATTTAACCCTGCTTACGGGGGCGCCGCTGCTGCTGGCGGACGATCTTTCAACGATAACATCTACGCGGATTACAATGGTCCCGAAGGTGGAGACGGTATGGCCGTTGATGGTGCAGGTGGAAGCGGTTTGCAACGTCAACCTGCTGAACCCAATCAACAGATCTTAGTACGAAATGTGAGTCTTGGCCCTTCAACTTCGATCTTGGCCTGTGACACATGGCTTATGAGTCTTGTTCCATATAGCTCCCATGGTCAACCGCCAACGAAGATTTAGTTGAACTCTTCGAGACCGTAGGAAACGTCGTAATCGCTGAAGTCCTCTTCGAAGCTGGTCGATCAAAGGGTGAAGGTATCGTTCAATTCACTGAAACTGCCGAAGCTCAAACTGCTGGCGAGAAATTCACTGGTTATATGTATGGTGGACGACCTTTGGGTAAGCCTATCCGAGATCTCCTTGTTTGGATGCCCAGCTAATCAGAATGCTTTTGATAATTTAGACGTTCAATTCAATCCTAGATGGCACGAATTCTCTTCTGCCGCTGTCAAAGGTGGTCAAGTCCCTCCCGCTTAGATGGAAAGTGATCTCTTCATAAAAAGAGTAATGCGATATGTAGGGGTTGCCAAAAATGAAAAATTTGTATATGAAACTTGTCAATTGTCATTATGCAAAGATGTGAACGACAATTGGTGATCGATCAGACTCGCTTTCTGCAGATGGAAGTTTTGCTATAAAACGCATGCCGTCAGCACCTCTGATTTCTGACTGAGAGGACAATCGATATGATCAAATTTATCAGCTCAAACTTGGAGAGAGGAGTGACCGAATAGGCGTTGAGCACCGAATAAGCCCGAGTGGAGGTCATTCGCTTTAAAAGAAACGAATGTCATTGTTGACTCGAGATTATTGTTTCATCGCTCGACTTCCGCTTCGATATTCACTTAAATTCTGCTCTCTATCTTCGATACTGTACCAGGCGCAGAGGGAAGTCTGAGGATTAATCATGCTCCCTCGTCCAGCTCGTTTCCGACAGCTTCCATCGTTGCTGCGTCCAACTAGCAGTCTGACAAAAGCCCGAATAACAATAATTAGCGATGTTCGTCAATATTCAGCTAGAACAACACTACCGCGTCCTCTGAAAATAGCTATCATAGGTTCTGGTCCATCAGGATTCTATACAGCTTCTAGAATATTGAATTCTATACCTTCTGACTCACCGAATGGGCAGAATGTCCAAGTGCATATGTACGAAAGATTACCGACACCTTATGGGTTAGTCAGGTATGGAGTTGCACCGGATCATCCAGAAGTCAAGGTGAGCATTCATTGCACCTTTCAGCATGAATGGAGGAAGATATTTTCACATATTTCTGCATTGCTGACATTGAATGACAGAATTGTCAACACAAATTCGACGAATTGTCTTCTGATCCTCGATTCAAGTTTTTCGGAAACGTTTTAATTTCTTCTCAACCATCTTCTTCTGAAACAATATCAACACCTTCTTCCGCATTATCACCATACACTTATCCTCATTCTGTTCGAATATCATTCGACGACATATTACCGTATTATTCTACCTTAATCCTAACTTATGGAGCATCTTTATCTAATCCATTATCGAGTGTTCCTGGTTCTTCATCATCTCCTAACCCACTTAATAATGTTATTCCAGCATTAGGTTTAGTAAGTTGGTATAATTCTCATCCAGCATTTTCTGAATTACCAATAAATTTAAAAGGAATAGAAGAAGTAAGTATTGTTGGACAAGGAAATGTAGCTTTAGATGTTGCTAGAATACTTTTGAAACCAATTGATCAATTATCAAAAACGGATTTATCTGAAGAAGTATTACAGATTCTTTCAGAAAGTAATGTAAAAAGAGTTAAAGTAATAGGTAGAAGAGGACCTGGTCAAATTTCATTCACAACAAAAGAATTTAGAGAAATGTTATCAATACCTGAATTAGAATATAAAGGTATTAAAAATGAATTAATGGAAGAAGCAAAGGCTCTAATAGGGAATGAAAGAATGAAAAAAAGATTATTAGGTTTAATGGAGAAATCAATTAAAAATGATAGTGGTAAAAAATTATTTGAATTAGATTTTTTAAAATCGCCTAAAGCTTTTTTACCTTCCTCTGAAAATAGTAGTAACGTTGGAGAAATAGAATGGAATTTAAATCAACTTTTATCATCACCATCATCGTTATCATCTCCTACACCCCCAAATTCTCAATCTTCTGCTTTGCCTTCTGGTAATTCAGTTATGGCTAGTCCTACGGGAGAAACACTAAAATATAGAGCAGATATGATCATTGAAAGTGTCGGATATAGATCAGAACCTTTGACAGGTGAACAAGGTGGATGGAAATTACCATTTGATGAAAAGAGAGGTAGAGTAAAGAATGTAAATGGACGTGTAGTTGACGAAGAAGGATCAGTAGTAAGCATTCACTCCTTTCCATTCAAAATGAATGTATCAAATCGATTATTGGCAATATCAATATTAACATATCATACTCGTATAGATACCTGGTATATATGCTGCAGGATGGGCAGCAAGAGGACCTGTAGGAGTTATAGCTTCAACAATGCACGATTCATATTCTCTTGCGGATTCATTAATGGATGATCATTATTCATCAACTTCCCTTGGTGATTCTGCAGGTCCTTTGAATACAACACCAGAAGATGGTATACCTGAAGTTATTATCAAATCACAAAAGAATGGTGGGATCGTTGTGGATTTAAGCGCATGGGAAAGAATTGATCAAGCTGAAAGAGACAGAGCGAAAAAAATGGGTAAAGGAAAAGAGAGAGAGAAATTTAGGAAAGTTGAAGACATGTTAGCTGTACTTGGATGAATTTTTTTTTTCACTATAGTAATTTCGGATCGAGGAAGAAACGGGATACTACTGAGAATAATCCGAGCAAGTCAGGAGATTAGATATGTCATAAAAGGCGAGCCGAGAATGTTCAGCATCATAACACAGCTCGTATAGAAAAACTGAGAAATGACTCAAGATGATTCACGAAAGTCTATAATTCTCAAATCTATAATATACATTGGCATAGCATGTATATACACATTTGTCCCATTAAATTATCCGGTACAAGTATTCTATAGGTACAATGAGTTTATCTATCAAGTGAGTATGCGGCTACAACGGGTATAATCAAGCAAGTTTTCCAAAGGCCGACAGGTCTGGCTACATTTCCTCTATAAAACACCTCTACCAAGGAGCCCACCACCAAAACCTCTTCCACCTCGATTTCCAAGCTGACCTCGACCTCTGCCCAATTCCATGCCCATGCCCATTGGTGTCCTACCGTATTGACCTGAACCGACACCTCCATGCTTCATCATGTCCCTCTCTGCACGATATTGAGCTTTAGCCGCTCGTCGATCAGATTTAGCTTGACGACGAGCTAACTTTCTATCGTATTTGTATTGTCTTTTCAGAGCTTTTAATTCTGATCGACTTAAACCAGGATTACGATTCTGTAAATCATGATTGAAAGTCAGCCGTCGAACAATAATAGGTAGATTGGTTGACAAGTATATTGGATATTGCCGATCATGAACTTTGGGGACACAACTCACTCTAAGCTCCTTTGAAGAATCAGACGAGGAAGAAGATGATGATGATGAGCTGGAATTCGATCGTGTTCTGCTTATTTGGTTTTGGGAATTAGGAGTATATCCTGATGGACCGAATCCACCAGTATATCTTTCTTGTGCAGGAGCAGCCATCGCACCCCTTGATATAGATGCTTGATTGGGTTCGATAGCTTTATCATAAGATGGAGGAGCATCGAATGGCTAAGTATGATGGTTAGCCTGAAATTCGAGGTAAAATATAAGTCGAGTGGCCGCTCACATTTTCTGGTTTCTGATGACCTTCATATTCTCTTGATTTCTTTTCATCCATGTATCCTTGTGGAATCATCTGAGATTCGGATTGGTAAGAGGGCATTCGATCAGATTGAGATGGGTAAGAAGGTTCATTCAACTGTAATCAAGATTACCATCATTAGCATCATCCTAATCATTGTTCCAAACAATCTTAGACTTACTTGTAATCGTTCCATATTCTGAATGTTCGATGTCTCGTATGAGGCATTGTCTTCAATGTTTCGTCCTTCCTTCTTTTCTTTTTGTTTCTTATCATACGCTTTATACGCTTTTACACCTGCTCTTACACCTGCACCTACTAAGATTAGAGCCATTGTGTTGTACTGTTGAAATCTATTTTCTGTTGTTTTATCCTGTTCGTGTTCGAAACAGAAGTTGCTATATGATTGATTTGTTACTACTCTTGTTTTGTCGATGAAAGGAAGATAGTTCAAAGATAATAAGTCTCTTTGTAAGACTATTTATACCCTACTCAACCTATCCATACATAGCTTCATACTATTTAAACCTATGTGATCGGTAGCGAAAGCTGAAACGATTGAGTTTGACCCTAGATAACGGAGGCTATGCATTCAAACATTTCCAAAAATAGACATAAAAAGCATTGATACCGAAATAAGGAGGAACGCTCGCTTCCCAGACCGCTAGCTATTTTCGCGGCTATCACCGAGGTGAAACGACGTAGCTCTCTATGGTACGATTTGTTGGAAATCCATCTAAATACGATCAAGATATGACCAAGAGGGTTGATGTCCCACATTTGACCATTTTCGTCATCCTGATCGTCAATTACAGCTCTGCTGTTCAGATAGCCCATGTTTCAAAAAATGACGTGAGTCAAGCAATCTCCTCCACTTCGGTACGGTCCGAAGAAGTCCTTTTGAGACCAGCTCCCATCATTTACTTCACCGCGAGGGAAGAACGGGGTCCGGATCTCCCTCCAGACGAGCAGATCTAAAGCATACCGCACTCACCACTTACCAGCTGAGGATGTGATCTCTGTAACATGTGTCGCCTTGCCATCATCGTCATTCCTCGTGACTTACCTTTGTTTTCGCTTTCGACCGAGAACTACAAGTGGAAAAAAAGGGTATTTGATCCGGCTTATCCGGCACCGATCAACCGTATTACACCGAAAACCGAAATAATTCGTTCATCTCGTATATATATACATCTGATCATCGCGTCCTTGAGATGTTCCATCTGAATACCATCTTTCAGCAGGTATCTGTATCTGGCTGCATAAGATGATTCTAGGTATTAATACTGTTCTACTAGCGGCAGGCTTATCCCTTTTGGGGAAAGTCTTAGCTTTAGGTGAAGAACGAGTAATCACCTTTCCATCAATTATTGATTTACAACAACAGTCACATCTGTCCCTCGAAGATACTCATCAAGTGATTTTCGAGTTTAATGATGCGGGAGTACTCGAACGACAGAAAGACGACCATAATTTCGTAGTAGCTTCAAAACCTCATAAACATGCTACCCCGATATTATTAGATTCAAAAGATGATCAAGCTATTCACGTTGCAGCTCAAACTTTTGCTCATGATGTTTATAAAGTTACTGGACAACATCCAAGATTATATAACGATACTTTACCGCACGGTATTGATCGAGCCTTGATTGTAGGAAGTATATCTAGTCAACTGATTAGCAATATTAAGAGTATCGATAGAGGAGAATTGCATGGGAAATGGGAATCATACGAAATTGGATGGGAAGAACAACCTGTGAAAGGTTTGAAAGAGGGATTAGTGATTACTGGATCCGATCGAGTAAGTGATATCTTAACTACTTGCCTAAGATGATATTGATTTTTTCGTATGAATATAGAGAGGAACAGTTTTTGCTCTTTATACCCTTTCTGAACAAATGGGAGTTTCACCTTGGTATTTTTGGACGGATACTCCGATCAAACATAAAGACATAATTGGCTATAATAAGAATAAAAAGTTAAGTCATGGTGAACCAACCGTCAAATATAGGGGATTATTCATCAATGATGAACATCCTGCAATGTGGGGTTGGGCACAACAACATTGGCATAGAAAACCTTGGGAACCCGCTTTTCAGGTTGAGATGTATGAGAAATGGTTCGAAATGTTATTGAGGTTAAAAGCCAATTATCATTGGCCTGCTAGTAGGTCATCTCATTCGAATCTATTCTAATCTTTGTTTAGGAAAGTCTGTGTAAGGGTGCTGATTTGTGTGGTTGGCAGTGTGGGCAAGTATGTTCGATGTGGATGGATTAGACACCTCTAACGGTTTACCTAAAACCCCTACTCCTGGACCTAATCAAGTATTAGCCAACAAAATGGGTGTAGTCATGGGAACATCTCATCACGAACCCATGTCGAGAAACAAGCCTGAATGGGATTCTTACGGTGTAGGTAAATGGGATTATGTAGAGAATAAAGAAGTCATGGAAGAATTTTGGAGATATGGTGCGGAAAGAGCCAAAGGGATGGAGACTCTTTTCACAATGGGTATGAGAGGTGATGGAGATGAACCTCTCAGTGGTGCAAGTAACGCTTTAGTGCAAAGTAAGCATCTTATTTCAACACAATGTACAGAGACAAGATGACAGCGAGCTGATGTCAAAGCTAGATATCACGCATGCTCAACAGGGTATTTTGAAAGATGTCTACGGAGATGACTTTGATCAGATCAATCAGATGTGGTGTATGTATAAGGAAGTTTCGGGATACTATTTCAACGGTGTAAGCTTTATCTCTTATCCGTCTACTTGATTAGAACACTAACTAACGGTGGATTGCATTGGTAGCTCGAAGTCCCGGAAGATGGTAAGCTTAGTGTGAAAAGGGGCTGTGTAATCACAAGCTGATTTTGCACATGTAGTCACCGTCCTTTTTGCCGATGACAATTATGGCAATCTCATGTCTGTGCTACCGCCAGATAAGCAAGATCATAAAGCAGGTGCAGGTATTTATTATCATGTTGATTGTAAGTTCGCCTACTTTTCTACTTTCGTTGCATAGATATTCACGCTCATACTTGATTGTAGATGTTGGTTTCCCAAGAGATTACAAATGGACAAACACAATCAACCTGGCTAAAAGTAAGTGCAGCCTGTTCATAATCGATAACTCAGTCTGACTTGACTTTGTCTGACGATATTTTGTAGTGTGGGAACAACTGAATCATGTTCGAGCATTCAATACCACCTCAATTTGGATCCTGAACGTTGGGTCGCTTAAACCCCTCGAGATGCCTTCAGAACATTTCTTGGCTTTAGCATACGATTCCGACGCCTGGCCTCGTAATTCTGTTCGCAAATTCCTTCATGCGTGGGCAGAAAGAGAGTTTGGTGAAGATGTAGCTAAAGAAACTGCAGATATCATGTTCAAATACTCTGTAAGCCGACTCAAATTACTTAACCAAGCCCAATGTATTATATCGCTGACGATTTCTATACGTGAGCAGTTATATGCTGGAAGAGCAAAAGCTGAATTGATTAATGGAACCACATTCTCTTTCAACAACTATGAAGAGTAAGTCGATCTGACTTTCATTTCACCTTCCTTCGGAATCATTCTGCTAAAGCGCTTTAACGCGATCGTAGGGCAGAAAGAGTCTTGGCTGGTTGGAACGATCTTGTCCATCGTGCCGGCAAGATTTACGATAAACTGGATAAAATCACCAAGCCTTCTTTCTTCCAACAGGTATATATGCTTTGCGCGGGTCAAGCGAACCTTAATAGACTTCATCAAGCCGGTGAGCTTCGAATTATTCATGACGCATCATGTGTTCCTGACTGCAATTACTGACCATTTCAATTTACGTCCAGTCGGTCGATCGAATTCGTATGCTTTCCAAGCTCGTACAGCTGCCAACACATTTGCCAAAGAAGCTATCGAAGCTTTCTATCAAGATGCTAATTTGACAGAGACATTCCATTCTCTACTCAATCGAAAATGGGACCAGTCAGTTTTTCCCTTCTCCCTCTCTGGGCTCTTGTCCTGTCCGTTACTAACGGAATAAATCTGTAGTATGTGGGATCAAACACATATCGAATATTACGGTGCTCTTGAACCTATTCGAGATTCTCTTCCACCTATAAAATTCGTCAATCCTTATGTTCCCGCTCGACCTGGAATTCCTATTAAGGAACACGCTTTACCAGGATATGTAGCATATTTGAGAGTAACAGTTGAAAATTTCATTGGTGCTTGGCCAGGAGATACTGGTAAAAATTGTGATAGACAATTCAAATGTCCTGATCCAACTGTACTTACTATGGATCTATATGGTTCTCAAACAAGATGGGTAGATATTGGTTCAGGTGGTCCAAGAGATACTAAATTCACAATTACAACTAATTATGATTGGTTAAAAGTTAGTCAAAATCATGGAAAGGTAAAATGGGATGGTACGGAAGATTTAAGAATTTATATCTCAGTAGATTGGAATAAAGTTAAAATTCCAAAAGAAATTAAAGGAAAAGAAATTTATAAAACAGAAGGTCATGTTTTAATTAAAGGAAATGATTTAACAAATGTTACAATTACTGTACCTATTCAAATTCCATTAATTTCACCTCCAAAAGAATTTAAAGGTCATATTCAAGGTGATAATTATTTAGTTATTGAAGCTTCACATTATACAAGATTAATTGAAAAAGAAGGATATTCATTTAAAGAAATTGAAGGTTATGGTAGAACTTTAAGTGGTATGGAAATGTTACCTTCAACTATTAAAAATTTTACAATTGGTCAAGGTCCAATTTTAGAATATGATATTTGGATTAATGGTCTTGAAAATGATAATGATGAATTAGAAATTATAATTCAATTAGGACCTACAAATAATTTTATTGTAAATAAACAACTTTCATTTGGATTTCAAATGGATGGTGATTTAAATATTCAATTAATTAAACCTATACCTTTATTATTACTTCAAGATAATATTAATGAAGAACCTTTTAAAAGATCTGCTGTAGGTGCTGTACCTTCTGATTGGGAAAATGCTGTTTCTTCTGAAAATAGAAATGCAACTATTTCTGTTAAAATTGATGAAAATTGGAAATCACCTGGACAACATACAATTAAACTTTATGGTATGTCAACTGGTTTAGTAATTGAACGGATTTGGGTAGACTTTGGAGGTATCAAAGAGAGAGGTTATAGTTATCTTGGACCTCCAGAAAGTTATCGAGCTTTATAGCTAGTTTGTAAAGTGATCAGCGAAAAGGGAGAACAGGATATCATTCGAGGATTGTATTAATCGATAAAATTGATAGTAGTCAGTTTTTATAAAAAATGAGTAAAAAAGTCATGCAGTTGAATAGTTCGAAATGAAAAAATGAATGGATGCATCAGTATTCAATAAGCGTGCGGCAATTATCATTCTGACAGCAATCAAGTTAATGGCGATGATTTGTCTATCAAATGTCTGCTGGCAGTTGTACTGATTATGCATGTCAATTGATGAGATCTGACTGAGAAGCAGAAGATTCACTCAGCTCACCATTCCAACTGCGAAGGAGCAAATTTTACTCACTGTCACCACCGTCCATGACCGGCTATGATTCTCCACTGGCTTTTTGGGCATTTGACTGAGATTCTATTCTTTCTCGTTCAGCTTCTTTCTTTTTCTGAGCTTTAATCTTTCGTTGCTGCGATGTAATTACAATGTATCAGATCCAGACTAGAACACCCACACATGATTTAAAGTAGTATGACCGCAACTGAAGGGCCACTCCTTCGGCCGCCAGCATTGATATCATCGCAGAGGTCACTTTCTTTTCTTCCTCTTCTACTCAGTCCTTGATGAATCATTCATTCAATCATTACCACCTTGCCCTTAGACCGACAATGGAGCTGACATCACCTTGTCACAGATTTCTGACTTTTCCAATCAAGCTTGAAGAGATATATCGACTCACTCTTTGCCTCCTGCCTTTACCCCGCTTTCCAGCTTGACCAACTTCAAGATCAACGTAAACCTCCCTTCGTTTCTTGGTTAACTTCTCCGCACGCAGCTTTTCCTTCTTTTTATCTCTTTTACGCATCAAAGGAGCAAAAGATGATTTTAAAAGTGAACCGTAAGTCGCATGAAACGTAGAAAGAGAAGAAGCTGGTATCTATGGAATGGTTCGTTATTAGCATATTGACCCTGTAAGTTTTCCCCATATCCCAAATCAAAATGCTTCGTAATAGCCACTGTACTTGATGTCGAAGAATCATGATTATCGCAGAGTATTCTGAATGGTGCGCTAAATTCCCACTCACTTTAGCTGAGAATTTGTTGTCGCCTTGTGTACACCTTATCAAAACTTCGTATTCTGGTCCATCTTCGTTCTCCTCGTCGTCCATTTGTACATCTCCTTCATTATACGTCACTGGAAAACCTCGTCAGCTATGTCGAAGTCAATAAATTCACGATATAGCGAGATGACAACTTACATCTCTTATGGGTCAACCAGACTGAGCTGGAAGAAGAAGGGTCGGAAAAACAACCTTCAAGTTTAGTCAAGAACTGCATTTACATATGAATAAGCTGATTCCGAAGCTCAAATAGAGCAAGAAAGCTTACCTCTTCTGGTGAAACTAATTGTTGAGGCATTTTCCTATACGTATCTTACGCTAAAAAGTGTATAGATGATCATAAATAGATGAATGAAAAGTGGTTGTGGATGTTGGTCGTCTGCTTCGAGCTGATTTCGTATCTGGCAGAATATCTTACGTAAGCCACATTGTCAAAGGGGCTCCATCTTAACCATCATGTTCTGGCTTAGAGAGTTTAAAGATAGCAAAGGCTAGATCAACTTTTACTTTATACTTAGCAAACATATTTATGCTTAGATATCAAGCTTTACGAACTCTTCGATACCTGCCTTGTCTACGAAATATAAGTAATAAGATGCCCGCTCCTACTCCTGTAAAGACATTAGATGGTCGTCTCAAGGTATGTCTTCCGAATCGATCAGAACGGCTAACTTTACTGATTCGCTGAGATAGATGAGAGATGGAAATTCCATTCCTCAATTTGGTCTTGGGTGAGGAACCCAGTGAATGATTATCGGGCTCATAGCTGATTGATTTGTGCTCAGGGTATACGAAATGAACGATCAAGAAGCTTATGATTCAACAAAAGCGGCGTTGAATGCTGGATACAAACATGTTGATACCGCTGAGTGGTTGGTCAAGCTTCATATTCTATGAATTAGGTCTAATAGTAAGCTGAGCATGGACTATCGATAGGTACGAGAATGAAGAGCCATGTGGAAGAGCAATCAACGAATGGTGTAGTGAGTGTGCTTAGCATAAGCTATCGTGTACAAAAATATGTTGACTTTTTGGCTAACATTGTACTTTCTTTAGAGGAGACCGGCACGCCTCGATCAGAGATCTTCTTGACTTCAAAATTGATGCATAACAAAACATACGATCAAGCTTCAGCGGATATCCGAAAATCCCTGAAAAGAGCTCAAGTCGATTCATTTGATTTGTATCTAATGCACTCACCTATCGGTGGACCTGAAATTAGGAAAAATATCTGGAGAGCTTTAGTAGATGCTAAGAAGGAGGGTTTGCTAAAATCTATCGGAGTGAGTTATCTGACAAAGATACCAAATTTATTAATATTCCTTGATCTAATTTATTCAATGTTTTTCTCTAGGTCTCGAATTTCGGTATAAAGCATATTCAAGAGATGATTGATCAAAAAGTTGAATTACCAGTTGTTAATCAAATTGATTTACATCCTTTCATGAGACATCCTGAGATTGTCGAAATTTGTGAACAGAACAATATCATTCTTGAGGTAAATGATATTTCAATTGCGATCACACCGCTGTTATGGATCAAACGCTGAGCAACCGTGAATAGGCTTGGGGTCCTTTAGCAAGAGCTATGAGATTCAATCATCCTTCTATTCAAAAAGTCTCTAAAGCTAAAGGAAAGGATGTTGGTCAAATTTTCTTGAGATGGGGTTTACAACATGTCAGTCCTCTTTTGCTCCCTCATACTTCAGAATAATACAGACTTTGCTGATCTCTTCAATTGATTCTTATATGCAGGGATTCATCATCATTCCTAAATCAGTTAACCCTAAGCGAATTGCGTCAAACTCCCAAATATTCGATTTCGAGCTGGATGATAACGAGATGAAAGAGGTAAGTTCATTTACGCAACAGATTGGTGTTTGTACAACGCTGATCTGCATAATACACTCACAAAAGCTTGATGGTCTCGATGAATATCTCGTGACAGATTGGGATGTCGTTGATGTAGAATAAGCGTGGTAGTATTTCCGGGAATTGGATATATGTGCGGAAAACAGAAAAGGTTGCGATCAGCTCTCGAGGCATGTCGCATAACTGCATCATGCATCTTTCATCTCGGTCATTGTGTTTATGCATTACATAAGTTTAACGATACTCATAATTCGGTTTTCCGTCCGATTTCCGACTAATAGCCTATGATAACGAATGCTTAATAACCTCTACCAAATTCGATTCTGTTGATTACATTTTCTCCATCTTGAACTTTCTTAGCATTAGCAATAAGTATATCTGCAGCTATGTCCATTTCATTCTCAGAATTACCAGATATATGAGGGGTAATGATTAGCTTGGGGTGTGACCATAATGGGTGATTTTCAGGTAAAGGTTCTGGATCCGTAACGTCTATTGCTGCTCCAAAGAATTTGGGTGAATCTAAAATTTCAAGTAAATCATCTGTAAAAGTATTACAAAGTCAGCATGGGCGAATCTGATTTAATCGATTATTTACGATCAATTAAATTCGGTAGGATAACGTAAATGATGATGTTATATGTCAGTATGAACTAACCTGAAGGTATCAAACTTCCTCTTCCGACGTTGACCAAAACAGCTCCTTCAGGTAATAAAGCTTGATATAGGCAAAAAAAAACATCAGTAATTGAGATATACAATTATTACGAAGATGATAAAGTCATATTCACCTAATTTCTCTTTATTAAGGAAATACTTCGTAGCTGGTGTATTAGGTAAACTACATATCAAAACATCCGATTGTTTGAGGAAGGCTTCAACAGATTTTGGATCTTTAGTAGAAAAGTATTCTTCTGGTATTGATCCTATTCAACAATGAAAGAGATTAGGAATAGAGCTGAATATGTTTTAGGAATAAAATGGTGGACAAAATTGACATACCGTCTTTGTCACCTGTTCCGGGTATAACATACTATACAAGCACGATACAGTCAGTCACTGAACTCGTACTTCCGCGTTTGGAAAGGCTTGATATATTCATACTCACACCATCTTGAGGGGTAGCTTTACCAGATGTATTAGCAGCTATGATCTTCATTCCATGCGCTTTCAATAATCTAGCAGTTTCTCGACCTAATGCTCCGTAACCCTACGAGATCGTTTGTCAGTCAATCATCCAGCAAAGTAAGCTCGATAGCCGATATTGAGAATCGGACATATGTGTATGTTGAAAAGTGATGGAGAATTGACTTACCAATAATCCAGCAGTTCTACCGTAAGTCGACCTTGCAAAATATGTTTCACCTTTCAAATCACACTCTTCTTCAGATAAGAAACGTTTTTTGTCCTATATAAAGTATGATCAGCCTACCTCCTCTCATATTTTCTGCTTATGAGTAACCTATATGAATTTGAAGATTGATTAGTTGACTTACTCTACCATTAATGATTAATCCTTTCCATTGATGTAAAAGAGCAATAGTCATTCCAACTGCATAAGGAGGTATACTTAAAACATGTGTACCACTAGCAGTACTTAAACTAATTTCTTTATCATTGTTATTTGAATTTGAATTTTTTAAATTTTCAATATAAGATAAAATAGGTTTTGTTTTTTGCATTGAATCACTACCTGCTGAAGCTAATTGAATATGTTTTAATTTAGGTAATTGATTTAATGATTTAATATTTTCAGGTAATCCACTTCCTTTTGTAAAAAAAATTTCAATTTCTATCAATTCTTCTTCATTAAATTCTACTTCTTCTTCACCTTTTGGATGATATATAAATTTTTCAAATTTTTCATTTAACTTATTTATTGTTGATTTTTCGAGTGGAACTGAACATCCTACGATTAATGGAATTGATGACATTGTTGAAATGTTTCTTGCGTCAAGAAGAATTGATTTTGAAATGCGTTGTAAAATCGTTAGCATATATACCAAGATTGATTGTCCTCAATTGAAACTTTTCAATGTATCTATTCAATAAAAAAGTGAATAAGAATCTCAACTTGATCCGAGTCATAATAATGTAAACGCTGTTATAATTCGCGTCGCTTGAAATGACTATGACGAGTGAATAACCGCTTGATCGGGCCGGTAATCCAGGTGGATGTATGTGACACGGCTCAGACCATTTTTGGCATTCTTTCGAGTTGTCCGCCTTGCAATTATATTGCATCTGTATGCATAGCTAATATAGACATGAGCAACGTGATTTATACAAGTTCACTCTGTCAGACAGTCTGCCTCTGACTTAACACGCTTCGAAATCATCATCTCCTTCAGTGTAAGCAGGATCATATTCCTTACCATTCGTTTGACATCCACCACACATGTGCTCCTTACAGAAAAGAGATGCACAGCGATTTCCGTTAGTGCAAGTATCGGATTTGATCATACAAACTGGCTTGCCGCATTCCTGAACCTGTTTCATTGCACTTTCGCTTGTCCAGGAGAACGCTTCATTTGAATCAGCACCGTCGCTTCCGGACTGATGTAAGCAGTAGTGGACATCAGCTTGACTACCTTTTATGGGAATTTGAGGGCTCATTCACCGTTTCAATAAGTCTCCCACAATGAAGAGGTTTGTATCCCCCAGACTCGTCACATCTACTATTATGCCATTTTTTGCCTGTCTGCTCAACCTTTCTCTGAACCTTGGGTACGAAGGTTGAATAGATGCTGTTGCTGACGGCGTTGGTGATATCCTCGGTTCTACGTTGCAAGCTTCTAGCTTGTTGCATCCAAGTTTGGGGACCTGATCTGGTCCCATTCGGGGAAGAAGGAATGGCCCATTTGGTGGGCTTCGAGTGTGTCCCTTTAGAATCTTGGACCTGGTTGTCTTCTTGGGCTGGGGTGGAGGGGGGTGGGGACATAGCTTTCAATTGCTTTGAATTAAACGGTGTAGTGGCGAAAATTTATTGTACTAATGTTAATTCATGTGGAGCTGCATTGGTAAGACCCCTAGGTATTTATGTTGTTAGGCTACCTCAATAGCGACTGTGGCCTTCCTTTGCAAATTCCTGCGGTCTTCTTGTCAATCTTTCCTTTGACCTTTTATCAAAGGAAATCTATGGTGGGCTAAAGAGCCTGGACCCCTGAAAATTTCAGCTTCCATTGAACCCCAAAAGTTCTTACTCAACTCCCTTACATAGCGAAACGCTCAACGTCAATAATGGATGGCAAAATATCGTTCGATGGGAGGACTAACTTGATTTGTGGTGAATGTGCATATCATTGATAATGACGTATGAAGTATTGAGCTGATATACGGTGCCCTGCCCCCCTTTTGAGAACACCTCCTTTGAGTCCTCCCAAGCGCGCTAATTTCAGCATATATCTTGTCGACGTACAAAGTGGGGAAAAAAAGGACCATGCGTGCTCTTTAAAGCTTTTTAAACTAGACTTAGGTTTTGTTGATTGTTCATGACATGTGGAGGATATAATTGCTCCCTTGTTGAATCTAAAAAAACCTCACTCTCTGAAGATAACTTATATTCCATCCCCATCATTCCTGTGTCACGATTATATTGGCATTTTCATAATGATCATCTGGCTGATAACCCTCTGATACGATCGAAATAGGTATAAAAGAGAAGAAGAAGAAGCAATTCGGATCTTACTTGGCAAAATAAACGATCAAGAACCAAATATGTCTTCCAATGATATTACAATGAATAGCTTGAATGAAATGGATCGAAAGAAGATATACACAGGGAAACAATCAGAACCCACTCGGAAATCATTTGATACGTTACAAGGAGAATTATCCAGAATCATAAACCATCAACCAACCACTCAAACCTCATTGAGTCATTCGAGTAGTGGCCCCAAAACCGAGGATTCTCGCTACGATCAAGCTTCTGTCAGAATACACAGGGATAGGATGAGACAAACGCATTTGATATTATAAATACGAAGGTGAGTTCATATGGCATGAATCTAATAGTTTGTTTACCCCTTCTCTGGCTAGTGGCGTTATTCATAAAATAGCTCACGGCTGATATTTGAATGGGTATCACTTATAGTCCACAGTCCGGTTTCAGATTTGTCTGACCCTCCTTCTTCAGTATATTTCCATCTCCGTGTCCTGTAAATTATCTCGATTGGGCCTAACATATTCGCAAGGCCATCTTCGACGATGTTTTCTCAGATTATCAAAGCAGTCATTCCTCTTTTTTCACCGATATCGCTTCAGGACCGTATACATTTCCACAACAATCCATTTATCATCGATCTCGTACATAAGTCGATACGTTATACGTACAGCCCATCTACTCGCAATTTAAGATCAAGGCTGCTAGGTCCTCTATTCATTCCCTACGCGGAAATCATCTCGGGCAATCTTTACTGACTAGCATTAAATCACAATGGCGCCATCGATGTTCACCCGTCCATCTGTAGTATCCGACAACAAAGGGTCTACTGCCCTGCATCGTCAGAAATTCCGGTCGATCTCCTCCTTCTTTCACTCCACCACTACTACCTCAGTCGAAGATAATGAATTACATGTCATCGCCTATTTTCAACCTCAAGATAATTCTCCTGCACATCCGACATACGATGGACTTCCTTCAATTCGCAACGCAAGTGCTATATCTCTATCTCGAGCAATACCTTCACCTAGTCAATCTACAGCTTCGTTCCGTCTCAAAGCGGAAATTCACAAAGAAAACGTAGGAGTCAGCTATACAAGTCATACGCTACAAGCACAAGTATCCAGAGAAATGCCAACTTTAGCTTCTGCAATTCATATTCCGGATTCAACTACTTCAACCAAAACATTCAAGCCCCAACATAGTACTCTACCCAGTCCAGGTAATAACGCCGTTCATCCTCTATATCATATTAACGCCAGCTCTACATCCATATTCGACTCATATGTTCACGTTGCTGAAACTGTTGAAAAAGATCACTCGAATGAGGATAGTGAAAATACTCTGAGAAGAAAATTATCAAGAAGACTATCTCTCGACCTTATAGTTCCCAAGTTGACAGGCAGTCTGAGAAAAAGGGAAAGATCAGGAAGTAAATCTAGCACTTTCGATAAAGATAATGTAGATTCTTCAAGAAGATGGTCACTGTTCAATAATTCCGAAAATAAAGCAACTCAAATTGAGGCTAAACCCTTCCCTGTTCCACCTGTGAACAAGATGCAAGCAGGTATGCCTGTAACGAGAAATTGGAGAAACAAATTTACAGTTCATAAACCTTCTACTGAATTATTAGGAGATAAAAAAGAGGATATCGGTTCACGATTAGAAGCTTCGCGACAAGCCAGAGAGAGAACTATGGCAGACTCCATTTCCACTACAGAGAGGTACGATGAACGAACTATCAAGAGAATACCCGTAAAAAGGATGGAGGATCGATCAAGCAGTGACATACAAGCCAAATGTGTTGAGGATAAATTGAGGCAGAGGCAAAGTCTGATCAGTATGAAAGCTAGTACGATGAAAGATTGTCAAGATGCTTCAAGATTTTCATTCGGTATGTCAAAAAAGCTCTGATCGAATATTGACTCAAATTGGCGGACAAGGTGAAATACTGATGTCTGCTCACGGTTGAATAGTGCATCGGCCGTCCTCCATAGCATCGACGTTCGATCCAGCAGCAACACCCAAATCTACGGCTTCATCAATACCTATCCCATTCGTTCCTACAGGTCCACCTTTGATCGAGAGTCAGACTGTCACTTCCTTATCGGCGACTTTCGATTCACCATCCCCACTTCCTCGGCCATTACATACCCCATCGACTCGATCGAATGGACTACATGTTCCTCAAACGACCAAAATGTCGATATTCTCGCCTGCTCAAGACGATAGATCGATTTTAGATCCTGGTCGGTCACCTTGTCCACTACCTGACGGTTCGCCACTCATACCCTCCGACGGCCTACGATATCAACATATGCCACTGCCTGATCCGCCTATTCAGCAGAACCTCACTTCATCACCTTCCGCGTCAGGGATCGGTGGTCGGAAAGATGTCCTGAGTGCATCGGAATCTGCAGTGTCCATGGCAATATCAGCGACCCAACCAAGCCAGACCGGTACCTTCGGTGTGACAAAGAACCACAATACAAGTCATACGAACTTAGAAGGATCAGCAACTAGCACGGACAGAAGCCATATGACATCATCTTCTTCCTCCAGGACTATATATACTCTACCTCGGTCCAAATCGAAATCGCACACAGACTTATCAACATACGCATCAAGCAAGAATTTGGTTGATCATATTGAAGCTACTCAAGGTCCGGGCTGGTGGTCAGCGGACAAGCGAGCTAGCCGAAAAGAATCAGTTGCAACAACACAAGAGGAAGTAGAGCAAAAGACAATAGAAAGGTTAGAAAGACTAGCTCAATCTACTAATCTGCCACATCGAACAAAATTTGACGGCCAAGAATGTCAAGTAGATACCGATCATCTTCTGAATACTTCGTTAAACCGGATGAGAGCTGAGGACAAAATGCGAACTAGATCTTCGATGGATTTAGGCTCATCCTACCGAGCCACAGGACATCAAGCTAGACATTCCCTCGTGGCAGGATCGATATGGTCTAAAGATCAATCTTCTTCTCCTAGACGAAGTGTATTGACCAACCAATCGCGTATTTTGGACGCAGCGGGAACTCCAGTCAAGATTGTACACCTAGCTCTGATCCCTCTGCCACCTAGCGAAATAAAAAAGGGAACTTTCGTGAGCAATAGGATAAGCCCAGAAATCGCTAGAAGAGCAAGCTTTCTTAACAAATCAGCTGTCAATACTGCAATTACCGATGATAATTCAAGTGATTCCCCCTCAAGATCGACTTCCAGACAAACAACACGAACCGTTGGATCGATTATATCCAACGTATCTACCGTACCTACTTCGCTTCAGAGTGACGGTGAAGCCGAGGACGACAAGCTATCAAACGGCAATCAAGGAGTCAAAATTCAACAATTGATAGTGGAGTATGAAGAGAAGTTGAAGAATATGAAAAGTAGACATGCTCTAGAGGTGGATACCATCTTAAATGCTCTGAGTCAATCTAAAAATGACAATCAACTTCTCAAAACGGATAATGATCGATTGTTTGTAGAAAATAATAAGTTGAAAGAAAAAGTGAAAATACTTTGTATGAGTTTACAATCCATCGAGCTAGGGAGTAGTACAGAGCAATGTGATCAGCCACGACTTACTGATAATCAAATATCAATGAAGAGATCCGAAAGTACAATGAGTTCACTTTTACCTGAATTAAATTCAACAAATTCTATGCAATTATCACCATTACCATATACAAGTCGAACATCTTCACTTGGAAGTTCATCTGATCAATACGAGATAGATGAGTTCGGTAGAAAAAATCTGTCTACCAGTAAGTCTTCGATGAAAAATGATAGAAAGACTTCAGATTTTTCTGGAGGCGAAAAGACAGTATTAGTAATGGAGAAAAGGAATGTCAGTGGACAGAGTTATACGACTGAAGGAAGTATTATCTCATACGAAGATCACCAAACTCAACAAATATCGGACATCGTCAATGAAGGCTGGACTCTGAGTTTGAAAGAAGACGATAAAAGGTTTCTGAATGATCTATGATTGACAATCGATTATTGAAGGATGAAAATCTGTTTTGTATATACCATGCATTTTTATTGTACAGTGATGTGTTCGTAAGACGAACAAGAAGTGGCGAGGGCTTGAAACTTAAAAGATGGGAATTGACACAGAGTATTCTTCAGTTGAATGGATTTGAGCAGAGTTATGCTGAGTTGATGATCCGATAATATCGGTATTAATTTCTTCCTCATATACTCCGTGATCGACATTACACACACACACAAACGAACTTCCTTTGAATTCCTTTCGTTGATCGGATATTTTTCACTTGTTTGTTATCATTCAATTGGAAAAGGTACGATACCCTCATACACATCCGAAGCGGGAACAAGGTCGACTAGATCAGATCATTAAAAATGATCATATTGTGAAAAATCACATGAATGAACCGAAAGGTGTGATAATATCTGAGAAGCGGCCTTTCGTGCTGCCCTTACTCCCCTTTACCATGGGAATTATATTCTACTATTTGATCGATCCAATCGGGCTATTAAATCATCATTAACATCGTTATTTTGTGATGGGGTTCTCAAGCCACATATTCTTTCAATAATGAGGAACGACTTTCTCAATAACCAATAACTTCAGGGATCAATCAGTAAATCACAAGGTACATGAAATACCAATCAAACAGGTACTCTCCTCACCCCAAGTATCCGTTCCATGCATCATGAATTTAGTTGAGTTGAATATCGGATGATTTGCCCAACATATGTTTCCTCTATTTACTCTCGTTACCACCCATGACTGCTTTATTTACTTCATGACTGTCATTTCGATTATTAGTGGAACAGTCAAATCAACTCCGAAATCCGCTTTGTGATTGAGGAAAAGGGTTTGAAGATGAAATATTTTCCCATAATCAATCAGCTGTAGAGAAGATCATGAGATCAATCTGGGATCGAAAGATGACCGAAGATATCAGTTAATTCTATCTGTCAACTAAACTTGTAGCTATTGAAAAGATATATAAAGTCATGATAATTGAAAGAGATTCGAACTGTTTTTGTCCTCATCAAACAAATTTCTAATTTCTTTTTGCTCATTCAACTTATTCAATCATTCTATCTCTAATCATCATCATCTCTTTAAGTTATCATCATTATGTCTTCAGAATATCGTGTTGAGTTTCATCGACCAATTAGACCAACTTTAAAACCATTAACGAATATTGAAGATTCAAAAATTACGAATATTCCAGAATTTCAACTTTTAAAATCACTTCGATCTTTTTCAAATTCTTCAAATACATCTACATCTTCTAATTCAAGTACATATAGTAGATTAGCAGATGATATTTTAGATAAATTTGTAAATCAAGATGTAAGTTATTCAATTTTTAAAACATCTATCTACTGTAATTAGATGTATGTATGAAAGTTGTTAATTTGTAAGAATCGATAATTTATAGTCTCATAGTATTATTGATCTTTGGTCAGGAGGTAATATTAGACTTAATGGCAGAAATTTAACTTCAACACCTCGAGATTCTGAAGATTTATTAAATGCTTTAAAAAATGATGAAAGATTTGAATTTGTTAAATTGATTTTCTTTGATAATGAAGGTGAAGATTGGAAGGTAGGTACAGTATCAATTATTCCAATGATTGCTCAAGTATTATTGTGTTTTTAAGGCTGACTTGATATAACTTAGATCTCCTTCAGACGTACTTCTGTTAAATTTTCCTCCCCGGTTATTTCAGACTCCGAATAAGCTACTTCCTAGCATGTAGCCTGGACTAAACTGGATTTCGGATTTTCATTCAATGTGTGGTGTGATTGTTCTCTTTCCTGTGTGTCAGATGTAGATCCAAACCGACCGCATGACTCATATACGTGAATCTACATTTGTAATTTTGAGTGTTTCTTCTGTCTTTTTGGGGTCAATCGTCTTTTACTATACTCAAATTTTGTTTTGGTTGATGTTTTGATTTTCATTCTTCATTGGGTACCATGATGCATTTTTATCTAATTTAACAACCTATTCAGTTCCATTAGCATTTGATCCGTTGTTTGTAAACCCGTCGATCACTTACATACAGCAATATAATTACAGCCAAATCTCCGTACTAAGATGTATCAGACCGTAAAATCACACTAAAACCCTCCTCAATTCTCCAGGACCAACTTCCACCCCAGTGAAAGGACATCTTCCTCTTCTCCCCTTCTTCTTTACGCTCACTCTTGTCTCTTCTTCTGTCCGTTCTTCTCCAACAGTTGTACCTTTCTCGCCTACACTCTCGTCTTCTGGTTCTTCCTCTTCTTCACCTTCAATGGCATCCCATCCGCATCTCCAACATACGACCCACCCACTGGGCAGAACAGCGGGGTTTTGCCATTTTTTCCCGCACAAAGGACAATCTCCATAATTCTCTTCACTGATTGTATACCTGCCCGTGCTCCTTTCTGCCGTTGATGATCGGTCTAAAGGTGATCCTTGTTCTTCTACAGGAGTGAGCGGGGGAGTAGGCGGTAAGATAACTGCATTAGGTAGAATTCTAAGTGGACGAGGAGGTAAGATCGCTGCATGCGTCGATGCTGTGCTATTTGTGTTTGCTGTCAAAGAAGGGTGAGATCGAGGTGAAGAAGGTGAATACCACCATTGAGAAAGTTTGAGCAGTAGTAGTAACGGTGGAAGTAGTGGGGGTAGCTTGGATATTATCCCCGATGATTCGATCTATATCACATATTAACAGGCTGATTAGCATGTTTGGGCAAAGGAGTCGGGCGATGATATCGTCACTCACCTCATCCTCTGGACCTTTTCTAATTACTTTCAATCCTAGCCACTTATGCCAAGGTCTTGGATAATTGATCTTCTCAAATAAGAAAGCCAAATCATATCCTAAGAAAGTCAAATCAAGTCCTAAGCTAAGATAAGGATATAGAACCTTGAAAGCTTTTTGCGTCTAAGTAAAAAAGTAAATTGGAGATTTCAATTAGCTTTTTTATAACAAAAGATATAATATTTTCAAATTACTCTTGTAATTGCGATTCCACGATCTTCTTCATTTCGTTCATTTACGTCTCCTCCCCCTAGACTCTCAAAATAATCTTGCGCCCTAGCTCGTAAATATGGTAAGCCAACTAAAACCAATAACATACCCCATCTTTGTTTTCTCGACAATGAGCTCCGTTTTGGCGGACTCAAGGTATTCAATCTTGGAGTTGGAATCGCTGATGTTGGAGTCAATCTTAGACCATAAAAATGTTCCGCTATCGATGCGTCTACCAGATTATGGGAATATTCAGCATATATGTGGACTTTACTGGGCAGTATAATTTTTAATCACGCACTGTGTTTCTTGAGATGATGTCTTTCAAGAATGAGTAATAAAGCTGCAAAGAACTCTTCATGGTGATTCAAAACTCGAAGGAGATATCTCGGATAACGTTGAGCAAAATACTATGTCATTAATGTCAGTCTTGAATTTAAGGACATTAATAAGATCGAACGTTTCGGTCCATGTGTAAAGCGAACGTACAGACAAAACATATCGGACTACAGGATGGAATAAATCTCTCAATTGATCTTGAGCTAGTAAATCGAATAGTGAAGGTCTATCGTCATCGGTTATGGGTGATTGAGAGAAGATTGGTGTGTTTGTTATTAGCATGATATATACAACTCCTAAGCTCTCATTACTTGACTATATTGTGATAAAGAGCAACAACAACAACAAATAGGTAGGGTGATTATTTCGGTTAGAAAGATAACCATAATCATTATATAACCGAGTACCATACTCACCTGCCACATTAAACTAATTCCATAATCCCTAACCCCCTTGAACTCATACCATTTGTGAACACTTTGTACAATACGAATTATGCATACGTTCTCTTTCATATGCATCATATCTTTCACTGACATATCAAGTGTGCACAAGTTGATGCTCTAGTCAACATATCAATAAGGCATATTCTTGGATCTAGTGAAGAAAATCAAACGCGACGCGACTGATCTTGATTCCGGTTTTGAGAACATTAGTCAATCGTAATGTCACAAGAAGGTGAAGATGAAAATTATATCACCAACTCCAAGTTCTGCAATGGATCAATCGGCTCTAAGACCAGTACAAAGGAAAAGATCAAGTAGAATAGCAGCTGTTAAAGCAAAAGCCAGAACTTCTGAACAACTATTAACCGAAAATCAACTTTCATTTGAAAAATCAATATCTTCTGATTCTTCCAATTCAACTGATTCTCCTAATGACGATGGAAATGATTTTCCCGAAGTAGGTCAAGAGGATGATGAATCAGAGATGGGATCTGGAAAAGAGGACGAGAATGACGGTTTACTTTTCAATGAATTAGGTGAAAAATGGTTAAAACCTAAAGAACCTTTTCCATGGGATGAAGTAGAATGGTATTTAGATGAAAGTATTGGTGTTGAAATGATTGCTCATGTGTCAAAACGCATAGAGGTGAGTCAGATGGTCATTTGTTCAACTAGTTGACCATTGGCAGTTTCAAAATTATTTAATAGACAATATCCGCACATGCTGATTTGACTTTTCAGAAAATGCAAGGTACTATAACGGATGATATTGAAGTAACCGATATTATTTTGATAAATCCTCATCCTTCACATCTTTCTTCTGAACGATCAAAATATTTGCGAAAATTAGGACATGTAAAAAATCGTCTATGTATAATTTTACCTTATACGTATTTATCAAAATGTTATTTTTCAAAAAAAGTTGAAAAAACAGATAAAAGACAACCAATTTTTTTGAATGATAAAGGTTTAGGAATGAAAGTTACGGTAACAAAACTTGGTGAAGGAGAAGAAGGAATTAATAAGCGAAAAGCTATAATGATTGATCTTGAAGTACGTTTTCTTAATCCCCTATAGCTGTAATTCGAAAGGAATGTTGACAAAATACTAATTAGTCACACGGAGCTATGATTGTACCTTCCAGCAATGATGCTGATATATGCATTGTACCTCCTTCACATCCTTATTTGAAATCACCTCCAAAAAATACAAAATATGATAATATCAAATGGTATACTTCGGAATGGGTTGAAAATCAGATTAAAGCTTTCGAAAATGAATTTCAAGCTAAACTGAAGTCTAAAACGATGACTGAAAACTCAAAGAGCCAAAGATCTAGATTAAAACCTATATCTGAATGGAAAGGAGGTTTAAAGCCTTTAAAGATGAATCGGACAAAACCTCCGTCATTTTCTGGAGGACTTGGTAGAAATAAAACCCATTTAGAAGGTAGTCAATTTATCAAACAACGAAGTGGGATTAGGTAAGTGCTGATTATCAGCGAAAAGATAGGATATTGATGTTTTTGGTACAGGACGGAATTTACACCTTCAGATAGAGATTTCTTAGCTCGTTGGCTTGCTTATAATAAACCAGATAATGTAGGAAGGACAACAAAAAGTTTGTACCTTGAACTTGAGGTGAGTTTGTCCTTCAGATCTCCAACTCGACTTGCTTGAATGATAGAATGTGATTTGACCTAATATACCAAAAAAAACGAATTATAGTCTTTTCGACCGTCTTCACCTTGGTATCATACGGCAAACCGACATCCCCCTTCAGCATGGCACGAACATTTTAAAAGGAATCGAAGTAAATTAGGAATGGATGGTAAGATATTAGAAGATCAAGTTGATAAGTATGTTGACAGAGGGGTAAATCATACTTTGAGAACAAGGAGAGAAAGGAGTGAAGTCGAGGATGGAGATTCAAATCCCAAACGAACTGGACTCGAGCTCAACAATCAAGATCAGACACAAGAGAATGAGGCTGGACTGGTCGAAGGTTTCGAAGAAAATCATGGAAAAAAGGTAAACGCTACAGGTGTAGTCAGGAGGCAAGGTAATAAGAGTAAAAAGCAAAAGTTGGATGGACAAGTCAGAAAAGCTAGGAAAATTACTATTGATTATCCGCAATTTACTGATGAAATAATCGCCGATCAGGAGGAAGATAGTGATAATGCGGAAATAGGAGAAGATGATGATACTTCCAAGCAAGGTCGAAATGAAGATAGTCAAGTGAATGATGTAATTAATGCGCAAGTACGTGAACTGAATCATGGCGATTCCACTTCAGACTCTCTTCGAGTGGATGAAGTTTTAGGAGAATCGTCAGAGTAAGTGACACTCACCCGATCTATTTACCTTATAAAGAGATGTTGAGGTCTGATGATAGAGCTAGTGACGAACTACGAAATTACTCTCATCGAGAAGAGGTGGAGCTCAACGATGCTCCTGCTGAATCTAGCAATGGGATTGTGCAAGGAGAGGCGAATAATGCAGCTAAAGAAGGTCAGGTGATAGATCCGGATGCGACTAGTCCAAGGAGGTCTAAGAGGATAAGAAGGGAATAAATCACGTTGTTATATGTATTGATAAAATTTTTGATATTGAGTCGGGTGGATTTCGTTGTATCTCTGAATGCTATGTACTAGTTTGTATCTCATGCTCATGTTGAAAATTACTACGCTCACTGAACTGCAACGTAAACGTTATGACATGAAGCAGCAGTGCCACTTGGGAAGTTTATTTACATCTTTCACTCCTCTTATTCAATATATTTGATTCCGTTCCATCAATAAGATCAACGTTGATAGGAACTTTGTTTTGAGACCGTTAATTGCTTGATGATATCTCTTATTTTCGCGCAAATTCAAACTCATCATAATTGAAACTGACAATATCTTAGAGAAGAGTAAATAGAGTAACGCTCAAGCGAGAGAAGAAGAAGAAATCATTCCATATTCTATCGTAATTCACAAATTATACAATATCAAATCCAATAAGATATGGACGCTTTAATACCTTTCACAACATCTGGATCATTGGTTGATTTAGTTGACAGTTAGTTTTATACACTTTTCGTTTTAGGATTTATTGATCGTCTAAGATTGGAATCAAATTGCTAATACATTGTTGAATAGAAAAAGTTTTAGTTGTTTTAAGAGATGGTAGGAAATTAATAGGTGTTTTTAGATCTTATGATCAATTTGGTAAGTAGGATTGATTAAATTTGGGAATCATATAAAATATCATACGCTAAAGCTCATTGAATTAAAATAAAAATTATTGTAGCCAATTTCTTACTGGAAGCATGTATAGAACGTATACATTATAAATTTGATTATGCAGATAAAGATATTGGAGTTTTATTAGTTAGAGGTGAAAATGTAGTTGCTTTAGGTGAAATTGTAAGTTCCTATCTAATAAAACCTTATATCGATTTACTCCTTTAATCTTTTGTGAATTGAATTGATTGTTGTATATAATAGGATTTAATAGCGGAAGATATGGTACCTTTAAAACAAGTTTCATGGAATCAAGTTGAAGAACAAATAAATGCTGAAAATGTGAGTTCCAATCTGGGAATATCTTTTTTCCTTATTGAAAAGGTTTCCTGAAGCTGAACAATAATACTTGACCCAGAAACGCCGTGAGAGAGATCATACTATAAAAGATAAAGTCTTGGGCTCGATAGGCTTCGTTAATGAAGGAAGAGAAGGTGATGCCTATTAGTGGGTAATTGAGGGATTAGAATAGAACAAAGAAAGATGATATTCGAGAGGAGGGAAACAAGGGCTTAGTTCCATTGGAACAGAAGGAAGTTGGAATGATAGGCAGGGGAAGGGAATGGTCAAGAGGGAACGTAAGAGGAAGTAAGAAGACATCAGTATCATCTTGAAAGAAAGGGTCATAAATCGTTATTTCCGTGACACCTGATCAGTAACATTATCACCAGTATCATCATTACAAATGGATAAAAAATCAAACTCAGTAATTAGTATGACCGCCAATTTATGGATTATTAATATTAATATTAATATATACCGCGCACAGACCTTGAAATGCCATCCTTTGGGTAGTAATAATGTGGTTGACTGTATTACAGTAAATCAATCAAACTCAACTTTAAAACCATACTTCACTGATCATTTCACCACCACTATCATATTGATCCATCTTCTTCCTTATTCTATTCCATTTCATTGCACTTCTCTTTGCACTGAATCACTAGCTCACCGTATATACAACTCCATCTTTCATCGTTGATCGTGTAACCTAATAAAGGACAATGGCTAATCGACTTAATCATTACTGACCCAAATCTACTTCACAGTTGAATGATCACCACTGAGTAGCCTACCTTTAGCAATCTTCAACTTATCGCATATCAACTACCGGTTTTACCCTCCCAGTCGCCCTTTTCTACGAATCCCTCAAAAGTTATATTGATAATGTCACCAAAATCCCGCTTACCACCTATAAAGGCTAAGGGTCTAAAGTTCGGTTCAGGAACTTCATCTGGGCCTTCATCAGTCGGTAATGATTCAAAGGAAGAAAAGAAAAAGGAAGAAGAAGGTAGTTTACCTTTTTTAGATAATGTATGTTGTAATCTGTGGTAAGTTTTATTTTTTCACGTTTCAATAAATCCAAATAATGGATATATGATAATCAATTGCATTTTCATATAGTAATGAATCATTCTTCGACGGTATTGCTAAGAGTAAAATTTATTGGTTGACCACTTGTGGTCATATCGTTTGTGATGACGATGAACATCATCGTAAGTAGGCTGAAATTCCTATAAATATACTTGTTGAGATGTGGATTCACATGCCAATTATAGACAAAGAAGGCACATGTACGGTATGTGGAAAAACAAAAATACATGCTGTATCAATGGAACAAGGAAATGTAAGTGATATATCGTATGACTATGTGAAAGTCCCCTTGTGATGCAATGCTAAGCTCATTAACTACAGCTACAACCAGCTCAGGAAAAATTCCTTTACAATCCGATTTCTCGACTGAAATTACTGGAAGCCGAAATAATGAAACACATCAAAGTAATACAAGATGATGTGACTGAGTTGAGCTCTTTGCGAACTATATATTCTGTCAGTCGATATTCCATGATCTTAGAAGTACATCACTAAGAGGATCTTCTATCTCGTCGCAGTTTCAAGAAAAACAGCATAAGCGGACGAGATTGATTTATAAGCAAGAATTGGACAAAGAGCGAGTACGTACGAAAATTCTCTCCTTCAGAGACCGTAAATGGATGCACACGAAAGAGGCTGATGCTTGTCGTAGGCGGAGACTGAGAGATTGAGGAATGAACTAGATATCCATATTACAGAAAATGTGGAGTTGAAACAGTGGGTTGACTCTCTTCTTGCCCATTAAAGCTGCCAATGCTGATACTTCCTAAGAGCGAATAAGGAGCTACAAGCACGACTCGATATGCCTCCTCCTCCGTTGCCAAGATCCTCGCTCCAGGCCAGTGGGGTTTTTGAAACTCCTCGTCAGTCCCCCGTGTATGGTTCAGGTTTAAATCAGTCACTACCCCGCATACAGGAAGAAGAAGAAAATAGCTCTGCCAAAAGACAAAGAGTGGAACAGAACGGATTTCCGCCTGAACTGTAGGTGTTTATGCGGCAGAAAGTCCTTTGGTCTCACCTCTTGAGCCTGATAGAAGCTGATTTCCTCTTGATCAATAGGCTGGCCCCTTCTACACCGATCCCGACGCGTCCTCCAAGTATCATAGGAGGAAGGATATACCAAACTCCTCAGCCGCACCATGTAGATCCTCACCAGTCATTCGATGGTTATGATCCTATGCTACCAAGAGCTGGTCCATCGAAGCATGAATTAGAGTGGGCTATAATTTCGTTGTCTTGTATACTGCCTTAATCAGCATCGCTGAGCTGACGATACACATGCAGAAGGTATAGATACAATAGTACTCCTGTCACCGCGATTTCGCCTCAAGTCTACTCTCAAGGCTATATACAAGGCAACGGACGAATTACCCCGATGCAAGGTGAAACGCCTAATGTATATAGGCCCTACAGTGCACAAGGTACTCATAGTGAGTTACCTTGTGGCGCAATGAATCTGTACTAATGGACAGCTAAACGATGATCTAGGGCGATCCGAAGCTCAAAGGCAGAATTATAGGTTTTCGCAAGATGGATGGTCCCCAAATAACTTGTACGATGATAATCGCCAAGATTATGGATCTGGGGAATACGATGCGAGCGATCAACCGAAAGTCAGCTTAAATCTGGCACGTAAAAGACCTTATCCATCGCAATTTTAAATTTACTAGAGACGTCATTGTTTCTGATTTCATGTCACGAACGGTGTCTATATCATTTTTTCTATCATTTAACAATCATATATGATGTAGATACAGATTCACTTTGGGTTTTAGCTCGGTGTATATGCAAGATGTTTTCACGATCTTTTCATTCTAGTACCACTATTCATAAGGTCGTTGGGTATTTGCATAATGATACATACAATTTATAAGATATTACAATGATCTAATCACTGATCTATATTATGGGATTTTATAGATCACTTTTTTTTTCATGCTGTTCTGTTACACGCCTTTATGTCGACGGGAGGGCTTTCGCATGACAACTTAGATTGAATTGTGATGTATTTCTTCTTCTTCACTTAGTTCTATTGATTGGGGATATCAATCTTCCTATTCGTCTTTCAAACCTAGTCTCTTCTTTTCTTCTGCAACTGCTTCTTCCCTTGCTCTTAATTCTGCTTTTGCTAATGCCGATGCTTGTTGTTTTGATGGATGATGATATAATACTATCGCACCGAACATGGTTAATCGTGAATTTATGATAGGAAGAAGGTGTGAAAGGGAGTAAGAGCGATGAAAATAAACAATGAATAAATGAAAGAGTATTTGCCAAAAGGTGAAAAGAGGTGATCATAAAAGATGAAGTAAATGTAGAAGTGTGAAAAAAAATATGAAAAAATAAGAAAAAACAACTTACCAACAATATACCTTTCCATTAAATGAAATCCATTTAAATGATTTATAGCTTCTTTAGCATCATCAGGACTTTCATAAACTACATAAGCAGTTCCTTTAGTTTTTAAATTATTATCAATACCTAAACGTATTTGACGTATTGGTCCATATTTTCCAAATAAATCATATAAATCTGATCCTGATATATTAAAATTTCTATTAAAAAGACATCAAGTAAATTAGTAAGTTTTTTTATCTGACAAATCCAGAATAAGACTAACAGATTTTTCACACTATTGGATATCGAATTATTATATTTAGCTTTTTTTTAATACGAAAAAGTATTGTTTATTGACTTACAATAAAGCTCTTTGAGCTAAAGGGTCATTCGGACGTTGCATTTTAAAAGTATTATAATCGATTGAATATTTGGAAATTCAATGACACTTGCGTGCTTTTTGTGGTTTGATTTCGGATCCTCAAATTGGAAATTCCTTGAGTATTGCGAATATGATTATAGTGATGATTTGGATAGTCGATAACACAATGAAAATGTATAGTTATAGCTCGAATGTTGAAAGAGTAATTGAGATGAACTTGAACCAGGTAGATGGAGGTCAATCTCAAGTACTCGTAATAGTATTATTAGGATAAATTATAATAAATTCAATTTATAAATATTCCCCACACTATTAGGGGTTTTTCAATTTCAGAAATTTCAGCGTTTTAAAATCCATAAACTGAATTGCTCCTTTCTTTTAATTCAACTCTTTTCTTTTATTAATTCATAAATACTAAATCAAAATGGCATCAATAATTACTTTACCTATAAAACTATCTACCGTTCCTTCAGGATGGAAAAAACCAACTACTTCAAAACCATCAAATCCTAATCAATTACCAATTTATCCAGCAGGACCATCTTTTATAGGTTCAGCAAGAAGACAAATTTTACAAAGATCTTTTGAAGAAGATGATAAATTTATTATATCAGCAAAAGAAAAACAATTAGCCGAAAAAGAAGATAAAGGTGATGGATCATTATATCCTGGTTTAGGTGAAGAAGAAGAACCTTCTCATGTTTTAAGTCAAGATCCAAAAGAATGGAAAAAACAAGATCATTATGCTGTTTTAGGTTTAGGTCATTTAAGATATAAAGCTCATGATGAACATATTAGAATTGCTCGTGAGTTAAATTATCTTTCTTTTCCATCTCTGAATGAAGCTTTTTTGAGAATTATATTTTGCTAATTAATAATTAACTTTATTTTATCAGACCGAAGAAAAGTACTTAGACATCATCCTGATAAGAAAGCTGCTCAACATGGTGCTAATGATGATTCATTCTTCAAATGTATTCAAAAAGGTGAGTTAGCTTTCTCAGTATAAAGCAAACCTCTCAATCACAATTTAGGCTGAATATTGTTTTTTACAGCTCACGAGACACTTACAAACAACGACAAGCGAAGACAATTCGACTCTGTCGATTGGAATATTGAAGATGAAGTACCAGATCTTAAATCACTTTCACCTGAACAATTTGTAGATGTTTGTAACAAGGTATTCTCTAGAGAAGGTAGATTTTCAAAAGTTCAACCTGTTCCAGAATTCGGTTCTTTAGATGCTCCTAAGAAAGAAGTAGAAGGATTCTATGATTTCTTCTATAACTTTGATTCTTGGAGATCTTTCGAATGGCACGATAAAGAAGTAAATGAAGGTTCTGATAAGTGAGTTCTCATCTATTCAAATGTATGATTTTTAGTATTTTTCTAAATCACTTATTCAACTT
Organism: Kwoniella pini CBS 10737; assembly: GCF_000512605.2. Classification (NCBI taxonomy): domain Eukaryota; kingdom Fungi; phylum Basidiomycota; class Tremellomycetes; order Tremellales; family Cryptococcaceae; genus Kwoniella; species Kwoniella pini. The sequence continues at coordinate 1,220,447 of NC_091726.1, forward strand.
TAGCCGAGATGATAAACGATTCACTGAAAAGAAGAATAAATCAGAAAGAACTAGAAGAAAGAAGGAAGATAATACAAGACTTAGAGTTTTAGTTGATGATGTACTTGCACTTGATCCAAGAATTAAAAGAATTAAAGCTGAAGAAAAAGCTGCAAGAGATGCAAAGAAAAAAGGAACTACTAATGGTGTTCCAAAAGCTTTAACTCCAGCTGAGAAAAAAGCAGTTGAAGAAAAGAAAAAGAAAGAAGAATTAGAAAAGAAAGAAGCAGATAAAAAAGCTTTAGAAGCTTCAAAAGGTGATAGAGAAGCTGCTAAAAAAGCAAAAGAAGCTGCAAGAAAAAATTTGAAAAAATGGAAAAAGGTAAGTTGTTCGGATTTGATATCAATATCAAGGAAATTTATTTATTTTTAAAGAAAAAACAAAAAAAAAGCTAATGTGATTCAATTTAATTTAATTTTTAATCTAGTCAATTGCAACTGTTATTTCATCTTCAAATTATTTCCAACCAGAAGGTACTTCTCCTTCTGCAACAATTATTGAAAAACAATTATCTGAATTAGATTTAATTGTTGATTTAATTGAACCTGAACAAGTTAAAGAATTAAAAGAAAAAATTGAAAAAGTTGAAAATGGTAAATCTGCTAAAGATATTTTAATTGAAACTGTTAAATCAATTGGTGAAAAAGGTCAAGATAAATTTACAGAATTTGCTTAAAAAAGCTCTTTATCATTTTTTATACATTCATTTAAATATAGATTTTAGATTTTAGATTGAAATTAATTTTTTTTCTAGATGATCAAAAAATGAATTTTAATTCTACTTATTTATGATGTTTGAAATACGAGATTAGAGTAGAGATTCATTTCTTTCTTCCAAAAAAAACTTTAAGCCAGTCTTCTTTCTCACTCATTAATAGGGAGTTAGTACTTTGGATACCATAATTACATGATATAGATACATTCACATGTGAATGACATTTACTTCTTATCAAATAATGATATTTGTCTTTGATCTACGCTCAAATACAGTAACTCGACAAAAACTACAAATCAGCTCGAGCTCATCTTGTCGATTTTCAGTTCCCACAAATTATCAAAAGTATCAACAATTATCTCATCGAAATCTCACATTGTGATTAACCCTCATTGATCTTGATTGTCATTGATCATAGCTTGATCTCTTTCCTCATACAGTATTCGCCTTCATTGTCCATTTTCGCCATTTTCAGGTTGTTCCTGCTTTGCCACTTTCTTCTTATTAATTTTCGACACTATTAGAATTTTCATCAATATTCAAATCCCCTGACTATCACTCGCAATTACCACTCACTCTCTCTGGAGATTACACCGGTATTCATATATCCCTCTGGGAAAGCTTCCACAATCTGAACAATTATAGCAATATTAGCTTGCGCTTACTTTGTTATGTCAATCTTGCTCAATATGGTAGCAACAATGCCAACTCACCCTCTTATACATTTTCTGCTTAATAGCAGCCTCACTCCATTCTTTACCACTTTTCGCATTTGGGATATTCCATTCGCTAGGACTATGCCAACCCACGTCAAAATTAGCCATACATCTTCAATATAAATCCGAAAATCAAAAGTTCACCTCGCTTTAGCAGTGAGATCCACCATATTCAACATATTTTCTACTAATTGTTCGAAAACTTCTCTCATATCGCTAGTCCACGAGAATCGTTTTGCTGGTTCAGCAGGTCTTGTATCTTCAGGTTTAGGAGTTGAATAAGGATTAGGCGTATTTCCTCCATCTACAAGTGCGTCAATTGATATAGCGGGATTCGAAGGATTGGCCTAATCTTCAAGTTAGCCAATTATTTATCAGATGTGATTGTCGATTATACGTCAACTTACGGGATTTAGAGAAGGATGCTTTTCATCTACAAGTTCCCTATCATAAGCTAAAGAATCTCCGAATCAATCAAGCGCAATCACTACTTACCCCATTCTTTCACTTCCTCTTCCCATCGTTTATGACTTTCCTCATATTTACTAACAACTTCCTCCTTGTCCGTTTCTACCATTTCCGCAAATTGTCTGATGCCTTCATCTTCATTATCGTGTAACCACCTCCAGTAACCTTGATAGCACAATTTCGTGCACAGTTTCTGTTTGACGATAATAAATATAAGTAATGTTTTGCCTTGCGGTCAACTGGAACCGAACAAGAGGGAAATTTTACTCACTCGGATAGTAAACTCATTATAGGGTAATGCACTCGTGATGGCATGCCAAAATCCCTTATCTACTCCTTCCCTATCACTCAATCCGAATAAATCATACTGATATGCTGCTTGACCAGCCTGTTGAAGGAAAGGTTTCAAATTCTCAGGGAATTTGCTTCTATTACTGGATTCCCAATTTTCTGTTTGTCGCTGTTGCTCAGCACCGATTAAACCATGCCACTGTCCAGGATTTACTCACGTTTCTCGCTCTCTCCTCTGAGCGTCATAAGCCTGCGTCTCACCTCGTTAGGGAATATAGGCCATGGTGGCAGGTACTACATCGATAATTAGCCATTCATCTCAATGGTGGATTAAGCCTTCCGGATGCCAAGCTTACCCTTTCCTCCCTTGACGCATTTTTATATCTAATCCTATCCACATGCACAGGTGCCATTTCGAGATCCGCATCATCGTCTTCCTCTTTATCGGCAATTGGCGATAATGAGCCTGGCAATTCGGCTAGATCAGCGGGCGTTTGCGGATAAAAGTCATGCTAATACTCACGCTCGACGTGGTTACTGGTAGATGGACGTCCGTTTCTCTCACCGTCCGAATCATCAATGCTGATGGGTTCAGCTTGGCTTCCCCTGAACCCATTCCCGCGACGCTTCTGCAATCTGAGAGCCGCAGAAAGTGATTTTCGAGGTTCTTTAGGAGCGGGAGCGGGGTTGGAATGCCTAGGTTTCGCTTTAGGTCGGGCTTTGGGTTTGACGGGTGATCTACACGCATGAATAGCATGAGGTTTTGATGGTCTCAGTTGTAGCGCAGAGAAAGACTTACTCTTCGAGTAATTCTAAAGTACCAGAATGAACGAAAAATCCTTCTTTCTTTGGTTTAGCAAAATGCGTAGGCGCATCTATGAGTAAGTCGGAGTCATCAATGAAGGGGTCCTCAATATCATAGTCGATTTGTTTTCGCTTCTTTACCATATCAGCAGAGTTAGCGAGCTTTACGTCTCAATTGCGACAAATTCGTCTGGGGACAGCTCACCTTTGCTTTCTTACTTTTCTTCTTTTCATCTCCGTATTTCTCTTCCAACCTCCTAGCGATCTCTTCTGGATCTTCATCGCCTAACCCAAGCCCGTAGAGTGGTCCGGAAGAAGGTCCAGCGATTCCTTCGCCAGGTAATCTCCCTATAACATTACTCTCGCCATTAACCAAGAATGGATTGGAATCGACATCCATATTCTCTTTGTTTTCCTCTGAGCCATTGATATCATGAATTGACGGTCCCCCAATGGGGTCCTCAGTTTCCGTAACACCCCAAATTTCCACCATACCTTTCTCTCTGGCTTCATCAAGAATATTCCATTCAAGCGTTTCTCCTTCTTCCAGCATTGTTCTAGAGAGTCTAATGGTCTTCATTGGCGGAGGAGGTGGTGGTAGGTCTTCTTCTTCAGAGGGGGATCGCAATTTAGCCCTCTTCTTTTTTTTAGGTATCAATTCGTTTGTAGCTGCATCGTCAGCAATATCACCGTTGCTAGGGATAGAAGGGTCAATTGGACCGCCAATGGCAGAGGAAGGCGCAGGTGTTCCTGGTTCCGCTTTGATTGTTGGGGGTAACGAAAATCTGGATACACCGTTCGGCCCATCAATGGCTACAATTTCCTGTGGAATGATTGAGGTTTAGCTGGATCAAGTTGATGGAAAGGTGGAACAGAGGTACTCACAGGAGATCCGCCTAAATCTTCACTCTCTTCACCACTATCATCCTCATCATCGTCCTCGTCATCATCTTCATCGTCTTCTTCATCCTCGTCATCATCATCTTCGCTTCCCTCTCCTTCATGGGGATCTTCACCCTCTTCTGCATCCTCATATTCTTCAGCCTCGACGTCTAGATGTTCATCATTTGTGCCATTCATTTCGACATCTCCATTCTGTCCTTCCTCTAGAGGCTTGACTACTTGAGCTATGACTTCGCTTTCCTCAGAGGTGATCAACGACTTCTGTCCACCTTCCGTAATGACTGCTTCGGAAGCAATGGTGATTTGCGACATGAACTCATTGGATTGACGAGGATGAGGTACAGGAACTTGACCATTGGCCAACATATCAACTAGGACATTGACTTTGACGGGTGATTCTTTGGAAGGAGAATGGAGTAAAGAAGCGCCCGAAGGTTCGATAGGAGAAGCCATGAGTGATACTAGTTTGATAGCTGCTGTTCCTGGTCAGAATATCCCAGAATATTGATGGGAGAGGTTGAGGTTGTAGTCTTTGCATGAAAGAAGGGTTAATTAATTAGCTAATGTAGATCATAACGGAGGAAGGGGAAGGAATTTACATTTCGGTCAAAACTTCCTGAATTGCTCGGACTGACGTTTGAATAGTCTGAGCTGCCGCTCATCTGCAAGTGATAATACTCCTTCAGTTATGCAGGCAGGAAGCGGTTCGTTGCTTTCACCTTTAGGATAGGAGAAGAAATCAAGTGATCTGTATGTTTTCAAAGTTGTCTTTCGGTCGGTAATTAGACTTGAATATATTGTGGTATCAACGCGTATAACGTGATATTCAATAATGTATATTGATTTGATTCCGTTATTGTGATCCGGTGGTCTGTGCGTAGTAAGTAGTAAGTCCATGACACGCGGTGGCTGTGTTGATCTCATTTTTCACCAGTTTATATTTATATTTCCCATTTTCACTGATCCAGTTCACTCATAACAACAATTTCAGCCATAGCTCAAACTATCAAGTCGAGCTGACAAGATGCTGGCAAGTACACCACCATCATCACGAACGTTAATATCAGCTTTGATAGCAATTGGGCTTTTAGGGGTCGTATCTGCTAAATCAGGATGGGGAGAAGCTTGCGAGTGAGTCATGCGGTACACTTTGGCCGCCCCTTTCGGTCTGAGGTATAGCTGATTAACCTACATTGATAATCTCTCAGCCAATCCAACACCCACCTGGACCCCAACACATATAATTTAGTGACAGATTGCGATGCAACCACGTACTGCGCTTCAAATGGAACATGCGCGACCAAAGGGTGTAGGAAGGATATTGTGAGTGATCACTCAGCTTTCTAATTCCCTTCTCAACATCGTTCATGGTTAAATTAATGGTTGCCCACTTGGTTTAGTACCCCTTCGGTTATTCTGCCTATGCTTTTGATCTATTACCGCCATTGTGCCCTCAAGGTCAATTGTAGGTGCTCAGATTTTGCTTTATAGTAGATCTTTGGACCCCTTGACTGAAATCTCGCTCCTATTATACAGCTGTCCGGACGAAGGAGATCAGTGTTTAGCCCAAGTACCCGTTGGTGGAGCATGTCAAAAAGATCGTGACAGTACGTCTGCATTTGATTCCTTGCCTCGTCTGCGCCCGGCGGAATTTCGTACACGTATGACTGATTGGATTTCTGGTACAGATGAATGTGCGTTAGCGGAGAATTACAAAAACTTGGCTGGCTTCTTGAATACGAATGGATCGATCTGTCTGAATTTCACATGCTAGTATGTTTCCAGTTCCCCTGACTTTTTCACCTTTACCGCGTCAGTAATTCTATATGTTGACCTTAACTTTAGCTACGCAAATGTTACCCTTGGTCAGACTTGTATATTTGATAATACAGCATATACAGCGTATCTAGATAGCGGAGCAGCATACGCTTTCATCGTATCGCGAGACAAGTAAGCTTATATTGGAGTCGACGCGAGGCGAAGCAAAGCTCATACGGTTGATATAGTTGCGCAAATGGATTGTATTGTGACGGTACCTCTTCCCAATGTAACAAGATGAAGAGACAGGGCGAAACTTGTAGTGGAAACAAGGAGTATGTGTTCGAGATCTCATTAAGGATGACAGCCAAGCTGATGATAGCCTCCCTATGATAGATGTCTGACATACAATTGCGCGGCAGACGGCAAATGTGGTAAAGCAGCAGACGATCCTTTACACCCTGGAGCTTGGCAATATGTTTTAGTCGGATTAGGTATTCTGATCCGTAAGTCTCGTCACTTTCGTGGAATTCTCAATTGAGTGATTGTTGGCGAAATAGAACTGACAGTTCGACATTGGTAGTCATTGGAGGAGTCATGACTGGCCTTTGGTTCTTCCATCGCCGTGATAGGAAGGAGAATCAGATTAAGTTGGAACAATACTATAATGAGCAGGTGAGACATCTTTTCTTTTTTGTAAAGAGTTTTGTGAATCTTTGACATGCTTATTGTTGTCTTTGTAGATCGCTTATCGTCAATCGATTATGTCGATGTCTCATGCTAAAAATTCGTTGCTTTCATTACCTCCTCATGCGGTAGGTTTGTTCCGATGTCCAGCCCTTTGTTATCCTTACTAATCGAATCATTCATTGTAGTCACAGGACGTTGTCCGATCTTCTCTGTATCGAGACGATTCAGGGTGGACATCAGCAACGAGCGACGCCTTACTTCCACCTAATGTGCGAAGGGATTCGACTTCCGGCTGGTCAGATGGTGAAGGTCCAAGAGATCGAATGCAGCGAGCAGATAGTGAGGTATTATTGATGCCTAATAATGAGAGCAATAGGGATAGTCGGTATATGGACGCACCAGAAGGACAAGGGGGTTATAGAGGATAAGTTGGAAATCATGCTTGACCGCCAATGCCAATCGTTCGAGAGATGGCGATTCCCTAATCCCATCATTGATTGATTGAAAATCCGATACATATTGTGGATTTCAGTGTTACGAACATTTCCATAACGTCATATTATACGAATTCTGTAGTTATCTGATTACAATGTATTGCATACTTCCCACAATATTGTGTCAATGATTTAAGCCATGTCTCCCATTTCTGGGTGCTCGACTCATTAGGAAATTATCGTATGGATCGGTTCGAGAGAATTTGTATTGAATTACGATTCTATTTGATCCCGTCATGGTCACTATTCAGATCATGAGGAGTGACGCGAATTTGAACGTAAATCAACAAGATGATATTCTTTCTTTTAATGATCATTGAGGAATAACTTATTCATTCTATCACCTACTTTAGTCTATTCGAGTTAGTTATCGTGATTTCTATTCCATTCTATATATATCTAACGATTAAAGATTAATCAGCAAAATGTCAAATGATTGGTGGACAAATTCAAATAATTCTCAACAAAATCAAAATAATTATTTTACAACAACACCACAAAGACAAAATTCAAATTTACGTTCATCAACAACAACAACAAGATTTTCTAATAACAATGTTAATAATAATATAGGAGATGAATTAGATTCAGAAGATTTAAAAATGGTTGATTCAATTAAATTTTTACCTTCTTTTGCAAATTCACCTGCAGGTAAATTAGCTTTAGGTACAAGTCCACAAAATTCAAATTCAATTTCATTTCAACAAAATCAATTAAATTCTTTTAGTAATAATAGTATTAGTGGAGGAGGAGGAAATTCTTCTTCTTATAATAATAATAATAATAATAATTCTCCTTCTTCAAATGTAAATAATGAATCTGGAAGAAGAAGTCCTGGAATTAGTACAAATATTAGAGATCGTTCTGAAAGGTTAGTTAATTTCCTTTTAATTTCATTAAATTTTGATTTGATTTTATTATTATTATTATCAACAATAACTAATTAATCTTAATTATGATTTTTCAACGATTCTTTTTTTTTTTTATAGAGATTCTCCAAGACATCATAGAAGATCATTATTACATCAAAATTCTCAATTAGGTAATTCATTTATTAATAATGGAAATTTACAAATTGATGAAGATATGCCTCCAACTGCAAGTTTAAGAGATTCTATAAATGGTGGAATTCAATTAAGAAATAATAATAATGAAATTTCAACTCCTATTGAGTAAGTATTTCTTTTTTTTAAAAAAAAAAAACAAACAATCTTTTTAAAAGTCATTATTTTTATTTGAAAAAAAAACTTTTTACTTAAAAATTACATTTTTAAATTTTAATAGATTACCTACTCCTTCTAGTTTAATACCTTGTTCAAATACAACAACTTTACATATTTTTGGTCCACCTTTAGAAATTTTATCAAATTTAAATAAATCTTATTTAAATCAATTTGGTAAAATAATTCAATTTAAAAAAGGTCCAGAAGGTTCAAATTGGTTTTTAGTTCAATTTGATTCACCAATTTCAGCAAGTTTTGCATTAAAACGTCATGGTGATATTTTAAATGGAAAATATATGATTGGATTTAAAGTTTTTAATGAAAATTCTTTAAATGGGTGTACTTTATCTTCTTCTCCTACTTCTTCTTCTTCAAATCAAAATCAAAATTCATCAAATCAAAATTCAAATTCAAATTCTCAAATAGTTGGAACACCTATCAAAATTCAAGAAAAGTCAATTATTAAAAATCATTTAAGACCACAACAACAACAACAACAACAAATTATTCAAAAAAAGAATAACAATAATGAATATAATTGGGATGATAATGAAGAACAACAAACTGGTTGGTCAGGATGGGTTAGTGAAAGATTAGTAAGTCATTGTTCTTTGGAAAAGAAAAGAAGAAAAAAAAACAGAACAGAACAAACCCTTTTTATCTCTGTTTGTTGAATGAATATTGATATTCTTGCTTGTTCTCTCTTACCCAGTTCGGACGATAAACTTGGATTTGATTCAATGGTCTTAAATCGGCCACGAATCAACACCAGATCACCTCAGAGAGGGGATACTCAAGGGATGTCGCTCTTGGTCCAGCTCCGGATATCTAATTTATTGTATAATATATGCTCTCCAATGTGTGACGTGATGACCATGATGATGCATAATTTGAATATACACAATGATGACATATGAGTGGAACATGATTCTGATACAACTAATATCTTCACATTGAAAATTTGATTAAACACTCAACAGATGAAGAAGACATATAACAAGTGACATATCTTGACGAGCGGTTCGGATCGGGCGAAGGAATGTCATCCAGAGTGTCAGAGGGTGGTGATTGGTATCCTATCGGTATTTGCACAAGCAGGATGATGAGAAGGAATGGTCTGAAGGCAATTTCACAGGTAGAAGAATGGAGGGCATTGGCTTGTACGTCGGCATTCGGGTCGATGAGGTGTTTCTTGTAGAAAAATCGTTGACGAAACCGAGGTGTCTCTAAAGTGATGGAAAGCGAAGAAAGAGATAAAGTAATAGTGAATCGTGATCGCGGGCTGCGGACGCGTAAATGAGGTCGTTGAATTCGTTAAGTATTTTTTGCGAAGAAGCTGAGAAAAGACAAAATTGGTAATTCGATATTCGCTGGAAATGTCGTAATAGGCCACAAGCGGATGAACGAGAGGAATTGAAGTAGAAACGGGAGGAAGGTGACGTATAGTGAATCGGTGACGTGCCGAGCTTTAAATAATGTATTCACCGCAATCGCCAAGTATGGAATCGGAGAGAATGTTGTCAAGGGTCAAAGTTTATATCACGAAGCACTGCGGCAATTTACACACAGTTAGGTTATATCGGATGAGCGGAAATATATCCAGGTTGTTAGCTTACAGACTACCTTGGAGCACTGTTCCATCTGGATTTGGCCGCAGCAGGCAATGTAGAACTTTCGGCAGGCAACGGCCAAGCCGTCGAATCCTCTTGATTACCGGTTTGACTGTTGCTCTCAACCATCTTCGCGCCCCGAATACCTTGGTTGACAGAAAATCTTGAGTGGTTTTGATAGCTGGTGTTTTCTGAGTTATTCTCTTGCATTACAGTTGGACTTTCAGTTCGTTTGACGAAGGCGGGCACATTCTCTTTGTTGGCGGATGTCGAGACCCATTTCACATTGTTATATGGAAGAGGTACAAATGGTGCCGAACTGACATTGAGAGACGTAGATTTGAGATTGACATCATGATAGTTTGATGGCAATTGCATCTGGGAAGAGGATCGACTGTTACCAAAAGGGTCGAAGCTCAATCTGAGGGGTGAAGCAGGAGCATTGTTTCCGGTGAGCGAAAGGGTTGAAAGGGAGGGTTTTGTATATCTTCGGGTATGTACTGGTCTTCCACCCAGGGAAAGACCATGCGCATCTAGCAGAGCAGTGGCGGAGACTTCGTGTTCGAAATGAATTACCGCTTGGAAGGGGTTCACCGACACAATCGATACTCGAATGACCGGACCAAATGTGCTGAAGATTTCCCTAACAGCTCCAGCATTTGGGAAGTACATCGGATCCTATACACGAACGAGACGATTCAGACTAGAAGCTTCACATATTAAGACGGGACACCTACTAGGTTCTCTACGAGGACAGCACAATCATCCGAAAGCTCTCTTTTACTGGGAGCTGAGGGCGGATGAACCACTCGATTGGGCAAGGCACCAAACGCATCTGTCCATCAGCTTCATACTGGAGTATCATTACTTACTCGCCCCAAAGTTTTTCGAATCTCTCTGCACGAGCGCCCAAGAAATATCGATCTTGAATCCTCTACATGTGTCGTCAGCCATGAAAAAGATCTTCAAGCATTGTACATACTCAAGCCACGTTCCGTTCATGTTCTGCATGGCCTCGACCGCTTCCCTATGAGTAGACATGAGGATGAAGCCTCTATCATGACCTGTCAGCTCAGCGAACGGGATATTGACTTCGGACAGTCGTACCTCCTTCTGCCCATACCATCAAGCTGAGAAAGTAAAGTAGAGTGTTCCACCATCCCAAATTGGGAGAAAAGAGTCTTGAATTGGACCCTGCGGAGGTATTTATCAATCTGCAGGTGGTCTCCAGATAACTCTTACTGACTGTGTGAGATCTAGGGGTAATCCCATTACATATAGATTTCTTGGAAGGGGGCCTTGGGGATCGATGTGTCGATATCCGAGACCAGATACATCAGATCGTAGAGCTCTCGATAGAGAAGGTGGAGTAGGCGGAGCACGGATATCGACCGTGAACTGGGAACCACTCGACAGTTCGGGAGTCATCAAGCCCTGATTATTCGGAAGCGCAAGTGACGAAGGAGCTCTAGAAAGAGTGCTATCACAGGTCATATGAGCTGATAGCCTTTTCGAATTTGGTCCAATGACTCACATTCCGCTAGGTGCAAGAAGCTCTTTTAGGTTCATGCATCTTGCCACTTCAGCTTGGGATGCAACCCAAAGTTGAGCCCATTGGAGTGTAACCGATGATGTAGATTGAGGATGAAGAAGAACGCCGAGTACTCGAGCTAAGAGAATGTTGACATCTCGTGAGCACAGTGATCACACATTCGCCGTTCAGTAGTGCGATGAGGGAGGGCAAAGGTGGAAGAGGGTCAGGAGCAGAAAACTTCGTACTGACTAGTACTTGAGAAGAAATTGATCAGATTCTCAGCTGTCACTAATGATTAATTTCTCAGTAGGTAAAAATGCGCTATGAAGTGAGGAGAAGCTTACCAGCGGGATTCAGACCGTAAAGTCTGATCTCAGACTCCGGTACTCTTGGAGTTTGATCTTCAGAAATCTCTTCGTTGGGATCAGTTCCCCCTTTACCTTCGCTCTCACCAGCAGTAAATGTATGCTTGTCAGAAGATGGAGGTGGTGAGGGTAAAGAAGTATCGTTATTAGTAGACATGATTATTAGTCTACAAAAGATGAAATGAAATGATAAACAAGTTTGATATACAATGAAATACTACACAAGTATGGTTTTTTCAAAGGTCTTACGACCTATGAAGAATGTTGAGCAGATTTGTGAATGGCAATAAGAATGGTTGGTTTTTATCCTTGAATGAAATGAAAATTTAGAAAGTAAGAAGAAAAGAAAAGAAAGAATGAAAAAGAGGAAATCAAACGCGTGAATTAATTTTATGATAGATGATTATATATACCTTTGAGTTATAGTATGATACAATCATCAATATACCCTTGAGCGCACGGACACATTAATGTTATTCAACGCACAGACCCATTACTTGAACATTATATGTTTTGCATGACTATATACAATCTTATTTTTGACCCTATGTCAAAGTATTATATCTGAATAATCACCATCCGCCCACTGGTGGTACATTGTTCGTAGGTAATGGTGGTGGTTTAGCTAATGGTGGACCATGAGGATGTTCATGCATCTTCGAAGTCGTCATTGCCGAAGGTTGTAGAACTGATTTATATGACGGCACGATATCGTCTATGTATGTCGTAGCAGAAGAAGTAGGCGATGAGGAGATAATAGGTATGATAGGCGTTGATGATGAATTAGATCGAGGTTTGTAAATCAAGATGATTATAAGACCTAATATACACAAGAAAAGGAATAATATACATTTACGTCGACCCGTATTTGCTTGATATCTAAATATCATTATTCAGTACTCGATCTAAGTTTGAATACGAGATGTGAGACTAACCTTTGAGCTACTTTCAATTCTTCTTCAGCACCTTTCAATTCCCTAGCGGTCATTTGAACATTATACTCAACACTATCCAGCACAGTCCCTTGTTCCACCACCAAATTACCCAGATCCCTAAATAAGTCGGCTAGTTCAGATATCGATGAAGCGATTTGAGTGATTTCATTTGAACGCTGCTGTATATCTATATCTATTGCTGATGTGGATTGTTGCTGACTCTGCGATTGCATCTGATTATGTGACTGTCATATCATAGTCACACATCAGTACCCTTTCAAAAAGACTTAAAGACCTCATTGTATGTCTTTCTAGATATCTTTCACACTGATAATATCCCAAACCTTTATACTTACAGCTTGTTCATCTTCCTCTAATTCATCCAAAAGATCAACCCCTTTCAGCGTTATAGCTCCTGAAGCCACCATCAAATCTTTATTTTTGATAGCATGACCTTGCAATTCTAGTGAGAAACAAAATCAGCTCATTTGAAACTTTTGAGATCATTGGATAGTGTAGAAAAAAGCTTACTTTGCATATACACACGTTGTTTCTTCCTGAACATCCCCGATAAATCTTGTACTTTTTGAGCTAAACCCCTCTGTACATTCTTAGCAGTCGTAATCTCCACTCTTGTAGCTCGATTTGTAGGCTGAACTGAAGATATCAACGAAGTACACCGTCTAAAGTCCTACAACCCTCAATAGAATCAGTCAGTCATTCTGATTTGAGATATCCATATAAAAAGCGCTTACCCTCGTTATATCTGATGTCTGCCTTTCAATTTCCCTTTCTTCAGCCGTACGATCAGTGAAACCAGGTAATACATGTTTAGCATGTAATTTATCCAAGACCGAAACTATCTTAATCCATCAGCCAAATACATTTATCTCGATTATGACAAGACTGACTCTTTATTTTAGCTCTTGATAGGATTTCTTCAACTTCATCGCTTATATCGACCCTAGCATAACAATTTATAAATACTACCTTCGCTTGTTATGTCAGAGGTAAAGCAATAGCTTACCACTTTGGAGGTAGACCTTTTCCAGGTATAGTAGAAGAATTACCTATTAAACCAATTTGTTCTTCATCATCTCCTATATCAATCGTATCTCCATATTGTCTATCTGATTTCCTGACTTTACTACTATATGTAGAAGATGAATCTCTAACACTAAGGTAGAATAAAGTTCGAGATCTTGTAATCGGTCCATCAGGAGTAGATTTGGAGTATGGGTTAAAAGAGCTTGAAGGTGCGAAAGATAGATTTGGGATATTAGATGATGATGAACCTGGAGTAATTGGTAAATATGGGTTTGACATTTCTTTTACTATTTCGTGCCCATTAGGGCAATGAGTGACGCCTATTTATATGGAATTCTGGTTGAATCTACTGTATATCTCTTTGAGTCGTCGCCAGCTGTGGTTTGCGGTAGGAAATCTCACAAGTCCTCCTTCAATAATTCATTTACACCAATCCCGAGATTAACTTATAACTTCAGGCTATATTAACTTGGCAACAACAATTCACAACGTGGCATGGCACGCGTATCGATCTACCATATTGACGTCAGTCACGTGATAAGCATGACGACACCTAAGCTATACCATCACCTTGAATCCAAGTTACTTAATCTTCATTGAAATTATACATAGGACCTGTTAGAATAAGAAGCACAAGGTTATACTCCATCTATTATCCCTTTAGCGCACGCAAAGAGATCGAGCTCGGGGCAAGATGAATCACGGATATGATGATTCAGACGGTGAGCTCAATTCAATTGATATCAGATCTTGCCACTGGAGTTAATCTGTTTAATAGAGGAATACGATTATGCAACTCCTCCAATTTTAGGAGGAGCAAGAGGTGGTGGTGTAAATGCTGGTCCAAGTGCGCTTTTAAATCAGCTTATGGGTGGAATGGGTGGTATGGGAAGATATCAATTCAGAGCACCGCCTCCCTCGTTAGTTTTCCTAGATTTTATACCATTCAACCTAGGCTAATGTCGATTCTGATGACCGAATAGAGCATACGATGAATATTATAAAGCTTACTCTGTGGCCGTAATGGGTGGGAGGGAACGTCCGGAATTGATGTATGGAGGAAAGAGTAAGCTGTGTCTGGCTGAGAGGCCATGCAATAGCTGATAAGGTTTTGAAATCAGTCATCATGCCGCCCTCAGCTCTGGCTAAACTATGTATGTTTAATTCATATAATACCTCTATGAGATTTCTCAACACTACAGCGCAGGGTAATACTAATAGCTGTTCGAATAGCCGCGCTCGACATCCCCTCTCCATGGACATTTCAACTTCGTAATCCTCGAAATCCAACGGTGCACCAAACTCACGCTGGTGTGTTGGAGTTCATAGCTGATGAAGGGATAGTACATCTACCTGCATGGGTAAGTCGGAAGATCACTTTTCAAGCTGTCCTGCCATGTTGGTGCACTGACCATATTTTTGGTATGTAGATGAT
This sequence comes from Kwoniella pini CBS 10737, assembly GCF_000512605.2. Lineage (NCBI taxonomy): Eukaryota > Fungi > Basidiomycota > Tremellomycetes > Tremellales > Cryptococcaceae > Kwoniella > Kwoniella pini. The sequence continues at coordinate 1,235,475 of NC_091726.1, forward strand.
GAAGACGCTCAATTTAACAGAAGGGGAACCGATCAGATTAACGGGCGCTAAATTGCCAAAAGGAAAGATGGTAAAGATTCAAGCTCAATCAACGGACTTTTTACAAGTTTCCGATGCGAAAGCAGTGTGAGTCTCATAGCCCAAGAATTCCGGCTTAGGCGACCGTCAGAGAGATTAAGACAAACAAGAGCTGATATATAGATATGTCATTCTAGTCTTGAATCAGCACTTAGATTTTACTCTGTACTCACCAAAAATGACATAATCGAAATCACTTACAATTCCTTAACATTCGAATTTCTCATCATGGAGACCTATGCTGTGTCTGGAGAAACTTCATCTGGTGGAATAAGTGTCATTGATACAGACTTGGAGGTGGATTTCGAAACTCCAGTAGGATACGTTGAACCTCCTCGACCTGCTCCCGCACCTATCCCAACGATGGCAGATAAACTCAAGATCGATCTCAGTGAAACTCATACTGTATCAGCTGGCTCCAGTAGACCAGGTACAAGTCTATCCAATAGATCAGGAGGGGAATCTAGCGGACCTAAGGAAAGCTTCACGGGTGTTGGGCAAAGTTTGAGTGGCAAGAAAGTAAAAGGGAAAGGATTGGCTAAAAAGATTGAGCAGGTTGATGAGAGTAGTAAGATTAACCGTAATGAGTGAGTTTTTTTACCCTAAATTCTTGAACCCTGGCTCTTTATTAGAATCGAAATTAAAAGCAGAAAATCCTAATTCATATTTTTATCTGATAGTGGTCCAAGGATAATTACTCCTGAATCTTTAGCAGATGATGGTCGAAAAATACCAGCTGCATTAAAATTAGAACAAGGTAAATTCTTTTTCGGTTTCAAATATATTGAATTTGATCCTTCAAAAGTTCCAAAACCTAAATCTGAAGAAACGACTGCAAATGGAGAAGGAAATACATTACAACCATTTGGAGGATCTGGTCAAACACTTAAAAAACCACCACCAAAAGGAGCTAGATCACCTTTCCGACAACCTTCTCCTCCTCCTTCTTCTTCTTCCCCTTCAAAAGGTAAAGAGAAATCAGAAGAAAATGAAATAGAAGATAAATGGTCGAAATTAGGTAATGGAAATACTTTATCAACATCAAATAAAAAACAAAAATTAGATATTAAAGAACAAGAAAAATCAAGACAAGATATAATTGATGCTACGATGTTAGATGAAGATGATTTCATGTTTGATGAAGGAGATGGAACTGATGATGATGTAATTGAAATTGATTCGGATTAATCTATTCATCTTATAAATCTTTTGTATAGATTGAAAATCTGGAACCGATTTGAATTTTGAGCGGGTATTAGTAAGACTCGAAGATGAACTTAAGTGGAAATCCATTATTATAATCATTTAGATTGTATATTAAAATCAGCATGATGTATACTTAATTTCAAATTTGGCAAAGGTGAACAATCGCTAATAGGTCTACAATGTCAACCCTGAGAAACATTGTCAAGGCATGAGAGTAATTCATTTCGCTAATCCCAAGTTTGAGTGCTGTCGCGTGCGTAGTGCATTAAATTAAGCTCGAGGATAACATGACCCGTCCTTATTATACGCTAAGCAGGTTCACAAGAAGATTGTATTTCTACCATTCGAAACCCAAGTGTCAGAATCTCGCAACGAATTGACCTAATCTGAATAACGCTTTAAGGCGCAAAAACTGTGAAAGTGTGCCATATACATATGCGATTCATGATTTTTGTTTTCGTTGACATGTATTTGTTTATATACAGGACATATTGTTTGTTTCCAAAACTCGACACTATTTTTATTAAGCTCTTTTCAATCATCTTATCAATAATCTATGTTTTGCAATTTAACATATTTAATGACAATCTTTCCAAATTCTTTAGATTCCCATCTTGAAGACATTTTCACTTTCACTTCTTTATTTTCTATTTAATCTTTCTTCATAAGCTTTCCATCCAGCTTGTCTATAACGTTCAGCTTCATCTTTAATAGCTTTTTCATCACCTTCAATTCCATAAATTCCTCTTCCAACAATTATAATATCAGATCCAGATTCAAAAATACATTCATATGGAGTTCTATATTGTTGTCCTAAAGAATCACCTTTTAAAGATAATCCAACACCTGGAGATAAAATTAAATAATCTTCTCCTTTTTTAATTAATTCAATTTTATCAATTCTATTTTGTGCAATAAAACCAATTACAAATTCTCTATTTAAATCTGTTTCTTTTACCATTTTAAAAGTTTTTTCTGTATATTCATTTATTGCTAAAGAACCTTTTGATGACATTTCTGCTAATAATAATAATCCTCTACCTAATGGTTTTCCAATTTTTGATAATCCTGAAATTATTCCTGGACCAGGTACTGAATGTGCATTTGTAAGATCTGACCATGATGATATTTTATGTATACCAGATGAATATTGAAGTGATACGGTATTTCCTATGACAATCAATCAATTAGTTAATTATTTCTTTCTCTATGAATGTCAAAATTCGATATAATTTCAAATCATGGTTTTCGTATCAAGGGGTTTTTTTTTTCCCAGAATATATCAAGCAACACAATCAAAATTTTGAAATCAATAATAACGTACTCACCTATATCGGCGAATTTCCTATCTTCAAAAATAACAAAATCTAATTCTTTTGATAATTTGACAAGTTCTTCTGTAAATTCATGTGTGAAATCTTCGAAAATATCAACATGTGTCTAAAAAATGAATAAAAACATAATTAGTTTTTTTTTTTTTTCTTCTTTATATTATTTTGAGAGATACAATTTAATTTTTTTCAAACTCACTTTTACCATACAAACACTTGCTCCAACTCTTTTTATAACTTTTAAAGCTTCTGAAGCGGTTGTTACATCAACAGATACAGCTAAATTAGTTTTTTTTCTATTCATAATTTCAAGTATTTTAATAGCTGTTGGATTTGTATGTAATTTAATTCTTTCACCATAAGGTATTAAAGTTGTTGGATGAGGTGACATTTTGAAATTATGATTTCCTTTTTTTAAATTATATATCTTCAAATAATTAAATAAGAATTAAATCAAAAAGTAAACTGATTGAAAAGAGTATAAGAGATTGATATAATGAAATTCTTTCCTTAAGTTTATATACCTTTCTTTAAGAAACGGTCGCACTATGATGATAACTTCACAAAAGGTAGAAGCTTTGATAAAATGACTTAAAGAGTGTAATAGTATGTAGTTAATCTAAATATCGAGCTTTGTCCTTTTTATTTGGATAAATATAAATTAAAAATGTTAAAATGACTTTGTAAATCCACTTTAACCGGATCACAAGGTCACGGTTACTACGATTGTCTCCTTGACGATAACTTGCTATTAATCTCAAAAATACCTCCGAAAAAGGGTTCAGTGGCATTTCCCAAAGTAATCTATAACATAGCATGATAAACACGTTTTGGGGTATTATTATAGATCGAGTAGTAGTAGTAATCCACTAGCCAAAAAAAGGCTGAATGACATGCACATCCTAAAATGAGAAAGAGGAAGAGGATTTTTTTCGGTATCATACTTGTCACGAAGAACGAAGTAAAAGGATGTAGAAAAGTTATTACCTTTCTCTTATTTCGACTGAATGATCGACCGTGTTCTCCCATCAGATAATTATCACCGATTTTCAAGTTCAAGTTCTCAAAAACCTATCGGACCCGACAAACGGATCAATCATTTACAGAACAAAGATCACTTTGTGGTTGATGGACGATCACAATCCAATCTTATTTGCCGAGAAGCAAAGTTATATATCGATAATGCAACCTGAAGACGTAATTGAGACTTTCGGGCGTTTCATTAAAACTCTGACATATGCTATTGATGTACAACAATTTTAAAAATACCAATTTGGGTGTGAAGACTTATATAAAAGGTATCGTGATCTAACATTTTACTCTACTAATTTATACCTCAAGCCTTTTCAATCCAAAAGAATTGCCTTCTTTTGTATTCGTTTCTTTAATTTTTCGCTTCTCGTCAGCTTCGATCGTAGCATTTGCACGAGCGGTACCAACTTTTTCCACCAGAAGATTGACCAAATGTTTAATTCCAAGATTATATTTCCCACTCAAAGTCACTATATCACTTTTCTCCCCTATCGCCTCCCTAATTTCCTTTATTCGGTCTTTACCAATTTGTTCTTCAACTTGATCCGCTTTATTAAGTACAATGATATTCGCTCTATCACTTAATCCAGCTTTATAACTTTCCAACTCATTTTTCAATGTCAAAAGATCATTTATTGGGGAATCTTTTGATAAATCCAATACGTAAACTAAAACAGGTGATCTTTCTATTGATCTTAAAAATGAATGTCCTAATCCAACATTCTCAGAAGCTTGGGGTAAAAGTCCTGGATTATCTGATAATGTAAATCGAATCTTTTCCACATTATCATTCCTACCTCCTCCAACCTTATTTCTAATATCGGGAAACTCTTCACCTAAAGTTCTACTTAAATCTTCAATTTCTCTTTCTAATAAACTTTCTTGAATTTCTACTCCATCATTTAATTCTCCAGACCATTTACCATTTTCAAATACTCTTACAACACCAATTTGAGGATTTAAAGTTGTAAATTGATAATTTGCAATTTCTGCTTTTTTACCAGTTAATCCTCTAAGTAAAGTAGATTTTCCAACATTTGGTAATCCAACTAAACCTACATCAGCTAATAATTTTAATTCAAATTCAAATGTTTGAATAGGTGGTAAAAAACCTCTTGATGCTATACGTGGTGAATTAAAAAAAGGATTTCCTAATCCACCTAATCCACCTTTTGAAATTAAAATTGGTTCTTTGATAGGTTCATTTATATCTAATTCTATTGGTGGTTCTTGATCAAAAGTAGGAGTTAAAACTTTCCATCTACCTTCTTTTTTTAATAAAATTTCGGCATCTTTATATTCTTGAAATGAAACTTCTCCTCCTGCAGAAGGATGTGAAATGATCCATCTTTTCCATTTTCTCATTTTTAATTCATCTTCCGTTAAATCTAATTCTTCTTCTTCTCTAATTGTTCTTTCTTCTTCACCTTCTCTACGAATTTCTTTTACAATTGTACCAACTGGTACAGTTATCATAACATCCTGTCCCCTTTTACCGTGTTTATGAGCACCAGATCCACTAGACCCTTGACCACCTATCACTCGTTTCTTCAATGTTGTCAAGGATGAAAGAGATGGTGAAGTTGTAAGATAAACTGATCCTCCAGATCCGCCGTTACCTCCACAAGGAGCTGAAGGACCTGCACCTTTAAGTGTAGCTTGTAAAGCAGCCGCTCCGGATCCTCCTTTACCGCCTCGAACGGTCACCAGTATATGATCAACGAACGTATTACCCTATATTACATCAGATGGAGAGGTCACTATCATTTCCGTTTCACTCGCTATATTAACTCACATACTGCCTACGCTTTGAATCGGCTTTCCTCTTTCTGCGTTTCAACTCTCCAACTATATCGGTAAATGACTCGGAATAATCGGTATCCTCATCGTGATTTGACAGTGCGGTCGAGTAGCCTCGAGATACTACAACCGCAGCTAAAGGACTAGCAATGGACTTGTGACATCTTGGACATGCACTCCGTAGTGTAGGTAGCATTGATATGTTCATGATCGCATGTCTAGAAGTATAACCTTCTTTCTGAACATTTCATCATTCATATATATCAAAAGTATGTAAGATGATCCACCTCCACCCTATTATCATTTATTATTGATTTGGGATAAAATGATATAAAAGTTGATTAAAAGATATTCAAGTGATTGACGGCTATTTTGTTATATTGTTTATTTCGGCAAGTTGCATTGTAGGAACGGAATCAATTTCTCCGGGTCGATGTTTCCTCTGGGGCATTTCTATGGCAAAGTTATTATAATAAATATAAAATCATCAACATTTATCATATACCTATATCATACATTCTCCCTTTTTCCTAAAATAGTTAGTACTGGATTGCAAGATGGCTTCCAGAGCAGCAGTCTCAAAGGTTCTTAGACCAGCTTCCGTTTCAGCTAGAGCATTATCAAGTTCAACAACGGCAACTTCTTCAGTAGCTAATAAATTAGTTGGTCGAAATGCTCTTCTTACCACTCCTTTAGCTAGAGTATCAAGATCTGAACCTAAATGGTTAGTTGGTGCTGAGCAAAGAAGATTAGCAAGTAGTGATGAAGGTGTCACTCAAATGGTATGTTCCTATTTCCAATCAACCGTCAATCTACTCAAGAAGCCCACAACGATGAGATCAATTTAAGCGAGATCAATAAAGTATCATGACTTAAAGGCATAAGAGCTAATTTCAAATTGCTTAACCACAGACCGTCAGAGAAGCTCTCAATTCTGCTATGGAAGAAGAGATGAACAGGGATGAGACTGTATTCGTGATGGGTGAAGAAGTAGCTAGATATAACGGTGCTTACAAAATCACCAAGGGTTTATTGGATAAGTTCGGAGAAGATCGAGTTATCGATGTGAGTGGATTTTGTGATCTGATAAATCTCAAATGCATTCAGAACATCCAGAAAGTCACCCTTGACGGGCTTTCTGCATACGATCACATTATCATACTTGCTCATACTGATCGTTCGCTAATTTCTTCGAAATAGACTCCTATCACCGAATCTGGTTTCGCCGGTATGGCTGTCGGTGCTGCTTTAGCAGGTCTCCGACCTGTCTGTGAATTCAGTGAGTAGCTTTCCACTTCGTCCTTTGTTGTCAGCATGTATACTTTGTATGACTGATTGACCACGCTCAACCTCGTAGTGACATGGAACTTCGCGATGCAAGCCATTGATCAAATCGTGAACTCTGGTGGTAAAACCTATTACATGTCCGGAGGAAACGTCCCATGTCCAGTCACCTTCAGAGGTCCAAACGGTGCTGCTGCTGGTGTAGGTGCTCAACATTCTCAAGATTACTCAGCTTGGTACGGTTCAGTACCAGGTTTGAAGGTCATCTCACCTTGGTCCGCTGCCGATTGTAGGGGTTTGTTGAAGGCTGCCATTAGGGATCCTAACCCAGTGAGTGGAACCCCTCGATGTAATTTTCGAGGTAGCCACTTTCTCACAAACGGTCTCGTCTTGGAATTGTACTGATGCTTCTCCTGGTATTAGGTATGTTTCCTTGAGAACGAATTATTATACGGTGTTTCTTTCCCAATCACCAAAGAGGAACTTTCCGAAGACTTCTTGTTACCCATCGGTAAAGCTAAGGTTGAGAAAGAAGGATCAGACGTCACCATTGTTACTCACTCCAAGATGGTCACTCACTCCCTCGAAGCTGCCGAACTCCTCGAGAAAAACGAAGGTATCAAAGTTGAAGTAATCAACCTGCGATCCATCCGACCATTAGATATCGATACCATCATAAACAGTGTCAAGAAGACTAACCATTTGGTTACTGTCGAAGGTGGTTTCCCAGGTAAGTTCAGTTCTTGGCTCATCCTCCCTCCTCCGACTATGTACTTTGGTACCGAATTCTAAGCTGATGAATCGCTGTAGCTTTCGGTGTTGGTTCTGAGATTATTGCTCAAATTTGCGAATCACCTGCATTCGACTTCCTTGACGCTCCCCCTGAGAGAATCACCGGTGCTGATGTTCCTACTCCTGTAAGTATCGCGGCAACTTTCTGTTCATTCGGCATTGTTCCTGCTCTACACCTTCTTGCTTCTCTCCTTCCTCCCTCTAGATCGTTCCCATCGCTTTACCATGCCCCCAATCTCGCTCGATACCATTCGATCCCGATGGTAGAAACTGACAACCCTCATTGCGAATCGCAGTACTCTGAATCCCTCGAACACATGGCCTTCCCTGACACCAGCATCATTGTCAAGGTTCTCAAGAGACATCTTTGTGAGTGATTCTAGTTGTGAATCGTCATTCGTGCTTACTATCGCACATCCAGACCGACAATAATTGGCAAAAAACATAGATTAGGGATTAGATAAGTCAGCTTAGGAATTCCAGTTTCATTTCTTCACTGGTATTATTGCAGGATTGCAAGCTTGTAGATATGCATCTTCATCGGGATTTATACATGCAACCTTTGCATACGCAGTGGATTTAAGTAACAGTCATGATAGCAGAGCGAATTACAAGAGTGTTTTGTGTTATCTTGGTTTACAAAGACGATGAGTGGCGGCAATGGAGAATCGCGTATCGGTTAAAAGAATGACGATTATGCGATTGATTGTGTGAGATGATTTACAATTAATTACCTTTGATTGACTCATTCACTCATCTGATCATACATAAACATCACTATTTAAGATATTCTTGACTTGAACCAACTCAACATCTGATTTTATTCTCATATGCTCATGGCAGGTAATAAAAGCGGAAGGTAAGACAATACATTCTCAAACTAGAAAGAGGAGTATAGTCACAAAAAAGTCGATGGGATGTTATTCCCCTTCAAATTTACCCATATATGGGTTTTCTCGTTCTCGATATCACAAGTTTGTAGTCTGGTTGTACCTTCCTCGAATCAGGATGATGCTTTCTACCGTATGGAGACGTCAAATGAAGAGCGAAACCACTTTAATACGGTAGGATTCGATTTAGGTCAAGTTCCACTTAACATTCCTCGAGCTGGAACAGGAAATGAAAATCAAGGTTGGTTATCTAGATGGTTATCAATGGGTGGAGAAGGAAATGTAATTGTACATGTGAGTATTTTTTTTCTTTCTCTATCTCTCTAAGACTTCCAAAATAAATAAATCATTAAATCAAAAGAGTTTCTAATAAAAGCAAAATTCCGAAAAAACAAAAAAAAAACTAATTCTTGCCACTTACTTAGCTTGGTCCAAAATCAATTTCATCAAATTTAACTTTACCTCATCGACCATCTGCATTCCCATCAGTTAATCAAATTCAAAATAATTTACCTTTATCAGGTTTTATTTCATTATTTGAAAATTTAAATAATTTACCTAAATCAAATTTAAATCAAAATTCACTATCACTATCACCACAATTTGCTTGTTTTCCTTCTAATTCTTTACCTCGTTTACCAAAATTACCTTCAAAAGGTGAAAGTAATAAAATTGTTTTAATAGAAAGAGGTGGATGTGATTTTTCAACTAAAGTTAGAGCTGCACAAGATAAAGGTATTAATGCTGTTATTGTTGGTGATACAATTTCACATCGTGGAGAAACTGATGAAGAAGGTAGAAAAAGAGAAGGTTTAATAACAATGTTTAGTCCTGGTATGTTTTTTTTTTTTTTCAAAATCAATTTAAATAATCATTTTGGCTAATAGAAATATTTTGGTACGATGTTATATAGAAGATACAGATACAATATTTATACCTTCTGTATTTGTTTCAAGGGCTTCATATCTTATATTAAGGGATTTATTATTAAATCATACTTCTTCTGGCATGCAGGAAAGAGAAGGTCTATGGGTAGATCTTAGTCAAGGATCGGATGAATCTGGGTAAGTCAATACACTCGACAGGTAGAAAGTTTCAACCTTGCTGACATTGTTATAGTGCTTTGACTAGCTTGCTTTCGTTTGCATTGTTAATGCCTAGTCTATTCTTGTTGGCTACTATCGCTGTCCATCGGATCAGAGTTGCCAGGTCAGTCGATATCCTCCTCCCCAGGAGGCTTATTACATCATCGCTGACTAGTTAATTCTCGCATAGACAACGTGAGAAAGATCGAGCACCACCTATGATAGTTCTCTCACTTCCAGAACGAGTTTGGACACCTGATATCGTATGGGAAAAGGACGATTCATCATGTGATCAATCTCTTCATTCCCATCCTTCCAGATCAACTTCTCCTATCAACAATCATTCTATCATTATACCTCAGAAATCTTCCGGAGACCATGAAGACGATAATGAACCGATTGCATCGTCTTCAACACCTACTCCTACAACTATCCTTCAACCCCCTCCACCTATCTCACCATCTGAAGTCCGCACTCCTCCAGCAATCTCAATCGATATTCCTGACCCACTTTTTGCTCCACCTTCAAGCTCACCAGCAATTGCTGAAGGTTCTAACAAGCGAAAACACCGAGTGAAAAGACAATATTTTTCAAAAGATGAGTGTGCGATATGTATGGATTCTTTTAGTCGGGGAGATATAGTTAGAATTTTACCTTGCGGTCATGTTTTCCATAAAGAGGAATGTGATGAGTGGTTGATGAAGTGGAGGAAATTGGTGAGTTCAGCAGTCCATTACGGTCATGAACAACATTCCTATATCTCTTCCATTTCCCAACGTACATCCGGTTATCTCAACCTCATTATGCAAGGCACTTCCTCTCACATTTTGCGTTTTGCTATCGCTTACAATTGTTCGATTACTGAAATGCCTAATTTTTTCCTAGTGCCCCACTTGTCGAGCCGATGTGACTTTACCAGTAGGTTCAAATGTCAAAGGATCAACTATTACCCCTGTATCAAATCCCCTTCAAACAACTACAGCGGACTATACACCATTGAATCAAGAGGATATCTTAGGTGATGACGCACAACGGGAAGGAAGGTCTTGGACTAGCTTATTCAGATCAGCAAGAGAAAGATTATACGGATATGGTCAAGGACTTGGTTTGAGACGAGGAAATGGGATTTCGTTGGACAATCAATCGATAGAAAGTGAAGAAGAAGGAGGAGGAGGAGGAGAAAGAAATTCTCTTGTAGCTCAAAATCCCAATCATGCTGAGGATTTTAGGGGATCTACTTAAAACTCAATTGGTCATTTTGTTTGAGGGTAATCTATTTGCTTAAATGCAATTTCGTCCCTTTTAATCAGGCGAATACAGTTTGTTCTCCTTTATGTAGTATTGTTTTGTTGTTGACATCCTTCTAACCATTGATATAAGTTATCGTTTGTACATACACCCCATTCACGTTGTAGTTTATTCATTTGTTTTAAATTATTATCATGTTAATCATGATTTTTTCCGTAATTATGAATTTTATGAATTGGAATAACCCCCCTGCTAGATGAACATCTCGAGGGTATTTGAACTCGACCATATGGATAATAACAAGCCATACAAAAGAGGAAAAAAACTTTTAAAGACAAAATGACAAGTAAATTCTTAAATTTTAAATCAATTTTAAATAAAAATTACAATTCTGAGAGTAATTATGAAAATCAAAATAAATCAAATTCAACATATCAATCAAATGTAAGTTAAAGATTATTTATTCAAATTTACTTAAACTTAACTTAATGATTTTTAAAGATAAATAATAATGAATCAAATTTATCTAATGAAGTGAGTTTAATAAATAATCATTACTTTAAATTTCCAAATTATTATTATAAATGCTAAAATAATAAGGTTTTTTATCAAAAAGAATAACTTTAAATGAAATTTCTTTTTCATCATTTGAATCTTCATCATCATAATCAATTAATGAATGAAAATTAGAAAAATTAGAAAAAGAAAAAGAAAAAGAAGAAGAAGAAGAAGAAATAGAAAAAACAAAAAATAAAAAACAAATTAAATTAAAAAAAAAAATTAAAAGAAGAAAAAGAATTAAAAGAATTAGCATTAAATGCAAGAAAATTAGGAAATGAATTGAAATTAAATTCAAATTATTTACCTAATGAATTAGGTTTAATTTATAATAGTACAAGTATGATTGGGTCTCAAAATTAATGAAAGGAAAAAAAAAAAAAAAGAATTTCAAAAAAATCATCTACATATTTTTTGGTTAAGCAAAAAAATATGTTTTTGATAAACATTAATAATATAAGAATTGTGTAATTATTATTATTAATTTTTAAATTTCAAACGATTCAATGTAATTTGGTATGGATAAAAAATTGTATTCATATCTCAATCTGCCTTTGTTTCAATTGAATTGAAACAAAGGTAAAATCACAATGTTTAATAATTCTCATCAAATCATCAAGCAATACAAAAATAATTAATTATTCCTTCTAATCATGCCAATTAATTACACTCTATTAGTCCGTCTAGAAGGTGAAGTATCTCTTCGATCATTTTTTCCTTTATCTAAATCTCCATCCGATCTACCAAGCTCTTCATCAGATATACCATTCGAATTCGAATTGGGATTCGTACCAAGTGTCAAAGTTTTACTTGAACTTCTACCTCTATGTAAAATTCCACTAGTTGGTGGAGTAGTAGCTAATAATAATAATCCAGCTTGACTACCAATTCCTAAAGCAGGTGAAAATTCACCATTTGATCCAATTCTAACTAAACGTACTTTATTATTTGGTGTTGTACCTAAACCTGGTGTATAAATTGTATTTTGTTGTTGTGATTGTTGTTGTTGTTGTTGTTGTTGTTGTGAAATTTGCCAATTTGATGAAGATGAAATAAGAAGTGGAGTACGTTCTGAATTTAAAGATGTAGAAGAAGGTAAGAGTAAATTTAAAGAAGCAGATGAAGTTGCTCTTTGTTGTAAAATCGGTCTATTCAAATTTGAATTTATTGATTCTTCAATTTCTTCATTAGATGATTCGTTTGATGATGTTGTTGAAGTTAATAGATGAACACCTAAAAAGGTAGTTGCAATCTGATAACACATAATTCTAGTCAGTTCGTTTCGTCTAAAACATTCATAAATAAAAAATAGAACTTACTCCAAAAGCAAAATTTACAAAAGAAGAAAAGGATACATCTTTAAATTCTTCATATAAAACTGCAGAACCGATAATAGCTTAAATACAATCAAAAAATTAACCAAATATATTCCCCAAGGCAAAGTGTAATGGCAAAATAAGACATACCTGCTAAAGAAAAGAAAACGAATTGAGTAGGTATAACTTCCTAAAAAAGAAATCATATAAATCATCACAAATGTTTTTTTTAGAGGTAAATTAAAATCGTGTGATATAACTCACTTTTGATTGAAAATTCATTAAAGCTCTATTTAACCATCTAACTTGTCCAATACTAGTTGAAGCAACCATAATTAATAAAAACCAAGTAATACCAAAATTCCATGAACCAATAAAATCATTCGATAATAAAGAACTTAATGCTTTTGTAGATAATACTGTATATCCTCCAAATAATGTACATACACCAATATCAATTAAAAGATATTTATGTCCATATGATGAATTTGAAAGTAATATTAATGTTATTAAAAGAATGACCGTAAGTATTGTATAAATTATAAAAGGGATTCTTTTTAAAGCGGATATTAATTGATCTGGATTTAACTATTTGTAAGTCAAAATGATATAATCAATTAAACAATTCGCATCTTCTTGCCTTGAAGAACTTTATACTTAAACTTACTCTAGGATTAGATCCATTTGAACTGTATACAACTGTTATAGCTCCAATTATAGCAAGAGCCATTCCGAATAATTCGCGTTTATGAAATTTTTCTCTCAATACTAAAGGTGCGAAAATACAATTGGCAATGAGGGCCTAAGGAAAGTGAATCTGTCCATCAATATGTCATATGATAACGTAGATCGCAATTTTGAATAATATTTGGGACTCACTACAGTACCTAAAGGAGCAACTACACTAGCAGGTGCAAAACCATAACTTAAAAAATTCCCACCTTCACCAACAGTAATTAAAATTTGACCTAACCACCATAATTTACTTTTCAAATATTCTCCTTCTTTAACTTGACCTCCATGTTCTACTTCATCGTCTTTAAATCTAATTTGATCTTCTTCTTCTTGGCTAGAACGATCATTTCCATTATCTTGTTTGGATTGAGTTTTCGTTATAGGCGTTATTGATGATGAAGGTGAATTGAAAGAATTGGAACTAGATTTTGACTTGGAATCTTGAACTAAAAATATAGGTAATGCTTTAACAGCTTGATTCTGTTCATCTTCATCAAAATTAGATCGTTGGGAATGAGGTGAAGGACAAGGTGTTTCTTCTTCTGGAATTGGAGAAGGTACATTTTGAATATGTCCATTTTGTTTTTTACTTCTAATATTAAAATTACTTGTTATCGTTGAAGAATCATCATCGTCATCATCATCATCATCTTCACCATTATTTCCATTCTCTATATGATTTTTTTGTGCTCTTTCTTCATTTTTACGATGAGCGAGCTTTTGTAATGTCCTACATACATGGTGATTTAGCTATATGTTTATAAAGAGAGGATATCTACTAATCAAGAAATGTAAAAGGATAAACTGACAAAGCTAGACTTATCAAAATATTGCCTCCGCATGCTATACCTACTCCTATTAAAGAACTACCAGATACGGTTGATATAGGATTAAGGTTGACCATTTCTTCATAATTTTCAAGTTTTTATTCTTTCCCACTTTCCTATAATAACCGAATAAAACAAATTGATACAACAGGTTATTGGGAATCGTAAACCCCTTACCTGATATCTATCACCCTCAGAAGCGAGTTGATCTGGGTAGAATATTTGTATAAACGTACAAGGCTCATCCGATAATCTTTATTCGGATCATTGATTAATGACGCCGAATAAGTTTATGATCACATCGATATCGGCGATCTCCGCTTGTCTGGGCGTACGCCGTTCCATCAATTCCTTTATCACGTGCAAAATTAAGATTACAATGATGACGTATTATTACTATTACTAGTACTCATATAGAAATCTAACTTTTTGAGATTTGATCATCCCGTATCAAGGTCATATTCAATCACAAATAAATCAAATTGATAAGAAAACAACGTGTCTTGATAATCAATAACAACAAAAGTCATTCAACAAGAGCATCAAAAGGAGAAATTGTGAGTAATATTTTATCTTTATATAAAGACATTCTCGCTAAATCAATTTTTCAAATTTAAAGCAAAGTTTTCGAAAGATTATTTTTTTATTTTTTTTTCAAAATGGCTCCTCGATTTTTATTAAATTTCGCAAGGTTTTATAATAGTAATTTTGATCGTAGACCTATACCTACTTTAATAATTACAAATGGTGTTTTAAATACAATTGCTGATGCATTGGTAAGTTTATTTATAATTTCCCAAATTGTCATTTTCATGAATTGTCTATGGATAAAATTATAAACTAATAGAATTTTTTAATTCCCAAAATATTATAAAGGCACAAACTTCAACTATGCTAGTAAATCCTTCTTTACTCTTTTACCTTTTTTAAGAATTTTTGCTAAATTCTAATTTTACTTGATTTTTTTTTATAAAAGTTACATACTCCTACACCAAGTTCACCTACTCCTTCATATGATCCTGAACGTACTTTACGTTTCGCAATATATGGTATGGCAATGGGACCTTTAATAGGTAGATGGATGAGAGTTTTAGAAAGATCTATACCAGTCAAAATTGGTACACAAGGTGCAGGATTAGGTTTAGCTAAGAGAGTAGCTGCTGATCAATTAATAATGTATGTTTATAATTTTATTCGTTTTACCCCGATAATAATTACTGATTATCTTTTAAATTTGAAATTTAGGGCTCCATTCGGTGTAAGTTTTATTTAAAAAGTGATTGAAGAGTGTAAACTAAACAAAAATAATAATTGATATTCCTTTTAATACGTTTAGCTCACATTATTCATAACTTCAATGGGTATAATGGAAGGAAGAGATTGGCAAGGTATTTCAGATAAATTTTCTGATGTGAGTTTTAATAAAAGAATATGATGAAAACAGAAGAGAAGAAAAAAACTTTTACTGATGAAATAATTTTTCAATTTCCTATTTTCACATAGATGTATATGCGTAAGCCTCAAATCTTTTTTCTAACCTTGTGTGTCATTAAAATCCAACTGAAACAATGAATCATTATCATAGCCGCATTAATAGCAAATTGGAAAGTATGGCCTTTAATACAAACTATAAATTTTAAATTAATGCCTATTCAATATCGTGTTCCATTTCAATCAACTTGCGGTATAGCTTGGACATTATATTTATCATTATTGAATGCAAAGTGAGTATCAATTATTTCATGTGTATT
Source organism: Kwoniella pini CBS 10737 (assembly GCF_000512605.2). Lineage (NCBI taxonomy): Eukaryota > Fungi > Basidiomycota > Tremellomycetes > Tremellales > Cryptococcaceae > Kwoniella > Kwoniella pini. Next base: position 1,251,408 of record NC_091726.1, read on the forward strand.
ACGAGTAATTGAAGGTTGAATTGATGAAAACATTAGGGATGACGCAAGTGAGAAGTCTTGAAATATGTTGTATTTATAGATCAGAAGGCATATTAGTGGATGCCAGTGTCATAGTGGATGAAGGATGAAGGGTGATAGAGATAGTAATTATTATAATGGTGGATTCGATGAGGAGAACAAGTTGCAACTTCGTTAGACAGGCTTTTATCAATCTGAATTATTATAATCTTATCTCCAATAGACAGTCAAGAATAATGCCATCGTATTAATTATTCAATCTTATCTCATGTACTATACCATATTTAACCTATTGCAGCTTATGCAATACTCTTTCACTTTTTGATGAATTGTTCATGTTAAATCAGGTCGGGATATCATCGATAGAATCGACAAATGGTCATTGTGTCTCATAACAGAACAGACCAATGTCGTGATTAGCTTGTACGAATAGTGATCCTTTTGATTGAGTTCAATGAATTCCGTATATATGCACAGGTATTCATGCTTTTTACCAACTCATCTCTTTTATTTTTAACTTTCTATCTTTATCTTGAAGAAGGATTGTTTCACTAATGCTCTTTCACCGCCCCCGTTGATAACTATTGTCATCATTGAGCGAAGTTAATCAGCTATCGGTCAAGTGACCCTCAGGTTGAAACATAACACACCTTTCTACTTTCTTAAAGCTCTTCTATTGGCGGAATGATCTATCCGATTCTCATGACTGTTAAAAAAAACACAATTAGCTTTGAAACCTCGACGAAGGGAGGGACTCTTTATATCGATGAAAGAAATAAAAAGTATGGATCTCACTCACTAGCATTGATCAAATCCCCTTTCTCAGCTTTCAGAGCTTCTCTAGCTTTTTCCTCGGTACATCCAGTTTGAGCTACAACAAGGTTTACATCTTCATCTGAAATTTTAGCATCACCTGTTTCTTCAGTTGAAGCTGATTTTTCAGCAGGTTTATCAGAATCTTCGAGAGCTGGTGCTCTGTGCGTGAGTTATTGATGTCGAGATAATGATCATGGTTTTAGTAGGAAATTAAGTTGAAAAAGATTTAATCAGTAATCAATAATAACTCAATCTTGAGAAAATTGAAAACAGGTAATCTATGATTTGATTTACTCACTCATCATCACCAATTAAATCTTCAAGAGATTGAGGAACACCTTCTTTAAAACCACCTTGTGCGTGAGCTTTTTGAGCAGCTTGTGAAGAAGCAGCTAATTGAGCTTGTGCTTGTAATTGAGCAGCAGAAGTTGGATCTTCTAATTTTGCTTCACCAAAAATTATATAACAATCTGATCCAGGTGCTTTATAAACTTCAGGTTGTGCAACAACCATTAAAACACCTTTTGGTCTTCTTAAAGTTACTCTTTGAATTCCATTTACTTTTTTTAATCCTAATCCTTCTAAAGCTTTTCTAGCTTTTCTTTCAGGTCTTGATTGAATATCGACTTGAGTAGTCTCATCATCATTAATTGTAAGATTTTCAATTGACATTTTGGCTTAGCTTAAAAAATTGATGATATAAATAGAAACTCAAAGAAAGATAAGATGATTATAATAATATGAGTTGATAGAATGATGAAAGGGGTTTTGACATTATTGTGGGTAGGCGGGGCAACTCTTAGTTACTAGTTAATGGCGTGAAACAATCAAAAACCAATGTGGCAGTTTGAATCAAATGAATAATGACGTGGAATTAAGAATGTTATCACGGTTATCTTTCAGACCTAAGCTAAGTGGGCTAATTAAGTAGACTTCGGCCTCACGGCTGTTAAAAGGTGAGTCATCCCCTTGATTTATTTAAGATTAGTTCGGGTTTACGCGACACGGTAACCGCACCACATAATAATAATGGTGTTCATAATCATATCATCGTAAGATTTAGCCGTCATTTTTATGCAATACATCGCTATGAGTGTGAAATTGTCAAGACGTATGAATGAATATGATGATTATGATGTATTTCATGACCGAGACATGTTTGATCTTGGTCTTTTGAATTTTGAGCTTTTCTTTATACAACTCGACCGAGGGTTATAATTTCTATTCTCTATTTGATCTTTGTTTGCCAAGTATTAATTGTAACTTGATAAGAACGACGTAGACCTTGTTTACTGGAATCGTCAAATCGAACTTAGTTATTTATTTCTCTTCATTATATATATCCTTATCTTTTATTATAAAAATAGAAATCAACCCTTACATCCCTTACATCATACATACAAACGAATTTCATCTAATAAATAAAATAAATATTTATTGATTTATCATGTCATCTTTCTTCAGTAGATCAAATAAATCAGCTTCTTCATCTTCTTCTTCATTAGCTAAACAATCTAAAGAAAATGCTACAAGTGAAATATTTACTGAACCATCTTCAGAAAGTAGCGTTAAGAAAAAATGGGAATATGATGAAATTCAATTAAAACAAGTTAGTATTAGTTAGCTTTTTTACCCATAATTTCTCTCTCCCATTCAGAGCGAAACTAAAAAAAAATCATTTGCTAAAATTGTGCTGATTTTAATTATTTTTTTTAGATTGAAGATTTAAAAGCTTTTACAAAAACTTTAATTTTACCTTCTACAGATTCTTATCATCCATGGGAATTAAGATTTTTAAATGATCCTGGAACTCATCCAAGATATATGAGAGCAGCTAAATGGAAATTTGATGATGCTAAAAAACGTATTCAAGGTACATTAGAATGGAGAAGAGAATATAAACCTGAATTAATTCAACCTGAAGATGTTGGAATTGAAGCTGAAACAGGTAAAATGTAATTTGATATTTCTCTGTTTTAAGAAATATGTTTGGAAAGAGGAATGACTTTATGATTGAAATTAAATTACGAGCTAATGAAAATACTTTAATATTAGTATTTTAACTGGATTTGATTTTGACTCAAGACCTATTTTATATATGAGACCTGGTCGAGAAAATACAGAAAGAAGTCCAAGACAAATTAGACATTTAATTTATCATCTGTAAGCTCTTCTCAACTCTTACCGTCATTCAATCGAATCATCCCACCTTAAGTTCATTGACTAAAACTGGATATACGTTACAGTGAAAGGGCTATCGATTTTATGCCTCCAGGACAAGAACAAGTAGCCATCATCGTTGATGTGAGTTGCCTTTATCCGGATTCTTATCGCTCTAATAGGGATACGCTATGAAATGCAAAATCAAGTATAAAGCTGATATATGAATTACAACATTTAGTACAAATCAGCTACTTCCCAATCAAACCCATCAATAGCCGTAGCCAGACAGGTATTGAACATTTTGCAAAATCATTATGTTGAACGATTAGGTAGAGGTTTGGTCGTTAACATGCCGTGAGTAAAGGTTTATCTGAACTTTCTGTTCAACCAAGATGGGTTTCATGAATATCAACTGATATCAAGCCTGCAGATGGTGGATTAATGCCTTTTTCACCGGTATCTCACCTTTCTTAGACCCAATCACAAGAGATAAGGTAAGTGATTTCCTTCTTCCAATCATCTGGGTTAATTAACATCTGAATGTTCGTAGATTCGATTCAATCCAAAATTGACGGAACTCGTACCTGCTGTTCAACTAGATTCTGAATTTGGTGGAGAATATGAATTTGATTTCCAGCATGCACCATATTGGAAAACCATTACCGAGTGAGTGCGGGTGTAGTCCTTATTTAAACATCAATTAAGGCAGTTGCAAATAGTATTTGACTGATACTAACACTGACTTTATATTTCAGATTCTGTCATATCGCGCCTGACGGATCAAGAATCAGTAGTTCCGGCGAGAAGATTTATCCACCTTCAGGAAACGGTATAAAAGCTGCTTTAGAAGGATTACATCCAATTAAAGGTGCTGTAGCTACTGGACAAGTTGAAAAAATTGATAATGTAGATAAAGTTATTATCACACCTCCAAGTATTGATAATACACCAACTGAATCACCTGCACCAACTACTCCAGCCATCTCTGATGCTCATGAAAATGCAGTTGTGGAAGATTCATCAAAATCAAATGGAAACGTTAAAGAAGGATCAGATAAGACATTAATTAATGAACAATCAAATGGTACAGTTGATTCAAGTTTGGAAGATGGCATAAAGAGAATCAGTTTAAATAGAGCATTAACTACTGCTCCTGGTGCACCTGAAGGTGAAGCTGTTTTTGATCATCCTCCTACTGAAGGTGAAATTAAAGAAGCTAGGCAAAGTTTAGAAGGAAGGTAAGATTTGTAATTTGAATTTGAATTTAATTATTTAATTAGTGGTAAAGCGGAATTTGTTTGATCATTATTGCGGGCCGTTGGTTAATAGGTATCGAATCTTTTGCAATGGATTTGGATTTGGCGAATTGAATTAATAGGATACAATATTTACAGTAGAATAGTCATATAGTGTAATTAATTTTTTTCAAATGATAATGCAAATGAATATTGATTTATACCATATGTTATCCAATCTCGAATGAGTATGTAGATATTAAATAATAAATGTTTCGATAAATGAGCAAGATTGGTAGAAATATACTACTCTAATTCAAATTGACATTTTATATTTAATCATATTCATAATGTGATTGGTATCAAAATAAGTTCATTAAGTATATTACAAATTACATATAATTCTCAAAATCTCAAACTCTTCTGAGTTTAAATATCTAATCTAGCTTTTAACTGAAGATGAGATTTTCATCTTATGACGCAGCAGCACGTTGTTGGCTATGGAACTATATGAATATCAATGTATCAGTAAAAATTCTTTTATTATTTGATCAAATTCAGAGAATATCAAAATACAATATATCTAATGATTGTATGATTATAAATTATTGTATGAACTTACAATATCTTTTAATTGTGAATTAGCTTCTTCAAATTGTTTTTCAAGATATTTAACCTAATCATAAATCGAAATTTTAACTCAACTTCATTCTTACAATCTTTTTCAAAATTGATTTGCATTCCTTAAAAATCAAATGAAAATGAGCTCAAGATTAATTACTCACTTTTTTATTTAAAATTATTAAATCATCATTTATTTGTTTTTCTTGTATTGTATATTGTGTATCTACTTCTTTTCTATCTTGTTGTATAAACCTATATTCTTTTATTAACACAAATACTGAATAGCTTCTCTATTTTATATTTTCAATCCCCAGAAAAAAAAAAAAAAAGAAAAACTCTCACATTTTACCTACACCTTTATATAAACCTTCATGTTCTTTAGGTATATAATTTAATTCCCTTACAGTTAAAGTTAAAATTTTCTTTTCTTTTTCTTTAGATTGAATTTGAGCTTTAACAAGAGATAATTGTTTTTGTGATAATATAGCCTATTCACAGAATTTTAAAAATTAATATTAAATCATCGAATAAAAGAATTTGTATTACAATATCCTCTTATTAGTAATTTTTATCTTTATTGATTTTCTTCAAATAGAAGAATCGCTTACCTGTTGTTGAATTTGAGTAAGGATCTAAATAAATTATCTTTTAGTAAAGCTTATTTGTTTTTAAGCCTGATTATTGATAATTCGGAGAGTTGTGCTCACCTTCCTCAATGTATCATCAGATAATCCTGACATGATTTTTAATATACTTTCACAGGATTTATCGAAAGGTAATAGTTTATCAAGGATGTATAAATGTTTATTTTCAATTTTCTATAATCTATATAATTAATTATCCTTTCTTTCGCGTCAATTCCAATCTCATTAGCTACGAGTAGGGTGTATCATATTCCGTCGGTAATCTATTTAATCCCGTTAATCTTCGTGCGAGATCCAATTGCCACCCAAAACAAGGAAACTCCAAATTCAAAGTATATTTACAACTCTTGAACTGATATAAGGATTACGATATCTCTATCTGAATATATTCAAGTAGCATAAAAGATGGGAAAAGCCGAAGCTGGGTCTGCTAAAGCAATTGGAAATGCTATCAAGGCGAAAGGCAAGTTGGTTCGCTTACAATATAAGGACGATTTCTTGCCCTCCTGACTCCTACCTTTATATTTCGTTCTGGCGATAGCTTTTCACATGCTCTCGCGGGTTAAGTTGATGTGCGCTAATATTTGCCCATGCTCACAGGTCTTGGTAGACTCAGATGGTACTGTCAAGTATGTGAGAAACAATGTAGGGATGAAAATGGATTTCAAGTGAGTTTTAGATATCTGGAATCGCTTGATATTTACAGGTCAATTATAGGAGCTAACTTGATATGATTATATTTCATTGTTGAACCTTTAGGCTCATTGTAGATCCGAACCTCATATGAGAAAAATTTTATTATTAGGACCAAAAGCAAATTCAGCAATATCAGATTTTTCTAATCAATTTCAATCTGAATTTTTATTGTTACTTCGAACAAGACATCAAACGAATCGAGTAAGAGCGAATGTAGTTTATAATGAATATATTCAAGATAAACATCATGTACATATGAATTCAACACATTGGGTTACTCTTTCTGGTTTTATTGCTACATTAGGTAAAGCAGGTATAGTACATGTTGATGAGGATGAAAAAGGTTTATGGATAACTTGGGTTGATACCCGACCGGAAACATTAGCTAGGCAGGTAAGTCAAATCTTCAACCAAGTGATAAATAGGATTGAGAACGAACATCTTTGATTAAACATTATATTGTTCTGACACATTACTCAACATCACTTAGGCAGCAGCTCAGAAGAAAGAAAGATCAACAATGGATGGTGAAGAGAGAGAACGTAAGATGTTAGCTGAACAAATTGAACGTGCTAAAGCTCAACATACAACTGCTGAAGAATCAAAAGGTTTAGAAAAGAAAGAAGGAGAAAAAATCACTTTAAATTTATTCGGTCCTTCTTCGACAATACCTACAATGAACGAAGTCAAACCTTCTACTACTGAAATTGAAAACTCGTTGAATGGCAACAGTGAAGAACCCAAAAAATCATCATCGTTTGGTACTTTTTCGACACCAGCAAGTAAACCGATAACGATCAATCCTTTAAAAAGACCAGCACCTATGAATATTTTCAAATCTGCCAAGACACCGAAAACTTCTTCTAAGGATGACGAAGAAAGCTTGATTGGTGGTGGGAAGAAATTTATGAGTGAAGCTGAGAGATTAATGAAAGAAGATCAAGCTAGGAAAAATAGACAATCTCAGGGATATAAGGGTATGGGACCGACAAGGGGTGGAAGGTGACCAGAGTTACCAGAAAAAGTGATTGTAGATAGGTGTTCTTGTGCCGGAGGAATGAATCATTCCACGGGTCGCTCGTATAGCAATGTTGTATTACCTTATATGTATTTTATGCATCTGTCTTTAACATACATTAACAAGGCTTTTCATGGTGAGGCCGTGTTTGAGCACGTCACAAAAGGCTCGGCAACGAGTGATAACCGGCAAACAACAGATAAAAGATAACGTTCAAATAACATCGTTATCATCATCGATCGATCATCTTAATATCAGCCTCGATCCGCATTTGGCTTGTCCCTCATTGAGTAATTTGTCTTTGAGTCAGTATCGCTGTGAGATAGACCTGATCCGCGTTAGAAAAGCTAGGATTCCTTAAGAAACGAATCGTACACAATGACAACTCCCCTCTTACCCTCTTCTCTCCCTTTGATTCCCCTAAGATCACCACAAGTACTCTTTCCTCATTTGAGAGCTAGTATACCTCTCTCATCTACTCAATTATCTCTTGTGATTGATGCTGTACAGTCCAATTTAGGTGGTAAAGGTGGAAATGGTGAAAGGGGTATGATAGGTATAGTGCCTGTTGCAGATCATGATCGAAGAGTTGGAAGATGGGGTTGCGGTGAGTCGTATCGCTCATATGCGATCTTTCAAATTCAATTGGAAGAACTCGTCATCTATCGTTTTGGTAACGTCCGAACTGATGATAATACTGAAACCTGTAGCTGCTAGAATCAAGAGTATCCAGAAAAGCTCGGACGAAGATGATTTATATATCCTATTAGTAGAAGGATTGGTGAGTCAATATTATGCTAATTCAGAACTCACTGGAAGGAAGTTGGATCTAATGTAGTTTTCAGACACGCATTCGACTACCTAGATCACTCCCACCAGTCTTATCGATTCTCCCTTCCATCCCAATTCCTACTTCACCTTACTCTCTTGCAATTCCCGCTACTATTCCTTCTTCAACTGATCTATTGCCTCTTGCTCTCAAACTTTTACCGGAACAACTTCATTCAAGGATAAATGCTTTGCCCGCAAGCTTATTAGCCGATATACTAGTAACCATTTTAGGCGTAGACTGGGATTCCAAAGTGGAGTTACTTGGTATTCCTGATATAGAACAACGTTGCGATCGAGTTAGAGAAATCTTACTTGATTTGATGAGTAGTAAAGGTATCCAACCTCCAGAAGGTATTAACAATGAGAAACCTTCCAAATCTAATGCTTTAATAGTTAGATCAAGAGTACCTTTAGGTTTGACATCAAGTAACTCTAAATCCAATACATCATCAAATACAAACCCTTTAGATAAATTACCAGAAGATTTACAACCTCTATTTAAGCTATATCAAAAGCGTTTATCTGAATTATCAAAGACAGCTATAGAAACATTAGATCGAGAATTAAAAAGATTATCTAAGATTCCACCTCAATCTGCTGAATATGGAGTTGCGAAAACTTACATCGAATGGATCCTCGCTTTACCTTTCAAAAAGGTAAGTGAAAATTACGAAATTGATCTCAAAAATGCTAGAGACAAGTTAGATGCGGATCATGAGGGTTTAGATAAAATTAAGAAAAGAGTCATAGAGTATTTGGCTGTTTACAGGTCAGCAGTTCCTCTACTTTTTTTCCATCTCGACCTCATAACTAATGTAGCAAGTGTAGGCTGAAAAGACAGCTTTTCGTGGAATCACAAGAAAAGAGAAAGCTGCAAAATTCATCAAATTTATCAAATGAACAATCTCAATCTACCGAGAAACTCGACAAGGAGGTCGAGAATGACCTTTTAGAGCTCATTCCCTCGTCTGAGAGACAGAGTATCTCAATACCCAACATCCCACAGAATGATAAGAACATAATCGAAAATGATGATGAACCTTCGACAGATGTTTATAGAGATAAGGGTCCTATACTTTTACTTGTTGGTCCGCCCGGTGTGGGTAAGACGTAAGTCTGAGTATAACCGATATTCGCCGTAGGGTCGAACCATAACTTATATGGGAATTGTCAGGTCAATCGCAAAATCGTTGGCCAACTCTCTGGGAAGAAAGTTTCACCGGATATCTCTTGGAGGCGTTAGAGATGAAGCTGAAATCAGGGGACATCGGCGAACGTGAGTTTCAGTTCTTGATGCGTATCAAACTCTTCACCAAGCTGATCGGTTAATTGACTTGCAGATATGTCGGTGCTTTGCCTGGCCTCCTTGTACAAGCTATGCGTAAAGTGGGAGTGTCGAATCCGTTGATTCTGCTTGATGAGCTTGATAAAGGTAAGACTATTATTGTATTACCAGACGCGAGAGAGGATAAGATGTTGGCTAAAAGCAGAACGCACTAGTGGAACATGGTGGATTTCACGGAGATCCGTCTGCTGCATTGCTGGAAGCTTTAGATCCTGCTCAAAACTGGAATTTCCATGATCAGTATGTGTTTTTCTTCACTTTGGGAATGAGATTACCATTGGCGAAGCGCTGCGTGGATCAAAGCGCTGACGTATTCATAGCTACATGGGTGACGTTCCGATAGATCTTTCTCAAGTACTCTTCATCGCAACTGCAAATCAACTAGATTCGATTTCCTGGCCATTATTAGACAGATGCGAAGTCATTGAATGTTCAGGATATATCACTCCTGAGAAATTATCCATCGCAAAGAAATTCCTACTGCCTAAGCAAATCAAGGAATGCGGTCTGAATGACACTCAGATAAAAATGAATGAAGAGGTTCTGGAGAAAGTTATCATAGACTATACCAGAGAAGTGAGCTCATCAGCTTATCAGCTTGTCGACGATAATCAATTCATTGCTGATTATCTTGACTGCTTAGGCTGGGGTGAGGAATCTGGAAAGACAGATCGGCAAGCTTTGTAGAAGTAAAGCTGTGGAATTTTCAATCTCCAGAGAGCCTGTCTCCCCTCAAGACAAACAGGCCTATCAGCCAAATGTAGTAATGGAGGATGTTGAGAGAATTCTGGGTATTTCTCATTATGGTAGAGAAAGACCTGAAACGAATGTTCGACCCGGCGTGATCAAGTTAGTGCAGTTCTTTCGCGGGCTTAATCCCATCGCAGACGCTCATCCATGATTGCTCAGTGGCCTATCATACAATGGTTCAGGCAACGGTGGCCTGCTCATCATTGAGACGTTACTGATTCCTGGAGGCTCAGGTAAATTAGTGACTACGGGTAGATTAGGAGAGGTGTTCAGAGAAAGCATTGAGCTTTGCTTTACATGGGTAAGTCTGTCATTTCGAAGCAGCTTATTATGCTGAGAACGGTTGATACAGGTCAAGTCTCGCTCATTGAGTTTGGGAATCACTACTTCACCCAGTGAAAATCCGTTGAAAGGCTATGACGTACATGTAGGTGACCTTCTCTTTCACTGCTGCTCGTATGTCGGGTAAATAGTTGTGGAGATGGCTTACTGAAGTCATTATATGGTATATTCAGTACCATATACCTGAAGGGGCGATACCGAAAGATGGACCCAGTGCAGGCATCGCAACTGTTCTGGCATTTGTCAGTTTACTCACTGGAAGACCAATTGACGTCGAAATAGCAGTTACTGGTGAAATGTCATTACGAGGCTCTTGGTAAGTCATTCGAAGGTCTTTCCTGGCTCATGTGTGCAAGAGTTCAATAACTTATTCACTTTCGCATAGCTTGAGAATCGGAGGTGTCAAGGAGAAAGTCATTGGAGCTCATCGAGCAGGAGTGAAAAAGTAAGTCATAATTGTATGATTATAGAAAAGAATTCAGGACACCTGAAAGCTCAAGACTAACGATATGTGCGCCAGGATTGTACTTCCCCGAACAAATCGACCTGACGTTATGACGGATGTACCTGAGTTGGTGAGAAATGATATCCAATTCATCTATGTGGATAAAATCGAGCAGGCTATAGAAGAAGTCTGGGGCAAGGACATCTGGGCAGGAGGGGATAAAGACTTTATCAAGGTTGATGCGAGATTGTAAATTCTGATGCTTATTTAGCCATATCATCTGTACATTTCGATCTATGCTTTTTCATTACGCTTTCATGTATTGTAATACGGAAAACAAGCTTTGTGATAATAGGAAAGCGAGTACGGAAGTCGCGAAGTAAAGTACAAGACAAAGTTCACGAGATATACATTTCTGCGGGATAAGTATTAATGTAGAATTTCGGATGTCGTCGGACAGCATTATGACCCATGACTTCATCGACTTCGCTTACCTCACACTGCTTCTCGTTCTTCTATTCATACTTGTTCTGAGGCTATCAGTACAGCACGAACAGATATTTTGAAGTCGAAATACGATGCTGTTTCTCCTTTCACGGTAGTACAGTAACATACTTCGCTGCAATATAGAAAGGTTGTGAGCGCTACCTCTAGGTAATTTTTCTGACCAAAGGGAGACTCGCAATCGGGTCTACTGTCGAGTGTTGACAGTGTAGCTGGAGTTGCCCCCTTTTGATACAGAGCGCTCTCAACGTTCAACAAGGTAGGTGTGTATTGTATTCTATATTTCATATTTGATGCCAGTGTATCAGTATAGACAATATCGCCACTTTGTGTCCAAGGTAGCTCTCAAGTTACTACTGAGGCTTAAGCACAATTAAGATGAATGTATACATGACGAGTAAAATAAAAGCAGAACTGTATTGAAAGACTTTAATATAACATAACTTCACTACTGAATGGTAGACATATGATTCTAGAACGATGTATCTCCGCGCTACCTTATCTATGACGTCCCTAGCGCCGTGATAGCGTATGATGACAAGCTTCAAATATTTCATCACGCATATGTATATATATACTTGAGGAATAGCATATCAAATGACGAATCGAAAAGACAATTGACAAAGTTGACTTGATCGAGAAAGGCTTAGTATGAATACCTAAAGTAGGGATTCTGAATATCTGTTAGATCATTTTCACCACCAATTTTACCTAATCTTTCCATTTCTTCTTCACTTAAACCTGAGGCTTTCGCTTCTCGATCTCTTTTGGCATTGACGAAAATGTAATAAAATCGAAGGATGAAAATTACAATAATGAGCATAAACCTTGAGATTAGGGATAATAGGTGAAACCTCACGGATGTGAAGTAGCCATATCCAACACGATATTCGTCTCCTGGTCTATTGGTATCTGGCATCAATGCCTGAGCGTTAAATAATCCGCATAAAGCTTCTTGATCTGCAATATTTGCATCCAGGTTTATAGGCAATTCAATATCTATATCGCGGTCTTGAATCGCGAAAGGTCGTCCAAATTGAATTGCAATCATTCGGTCAAGTATGTATGCTCCCCACCATACTCTTGGCCTCATACATTAAGCTCTTGGATCACTTTCTCTGATATCCTTTAAACGGATCTTCCTATGCAATCCTAATTCTATTGCTGAACGAATGGCCAATCCTCCGGTATGCCATAGACTAAGTTCCGACGAGGTATGTCTGAAAGTGTATACGATCAGGAGAAGTAGCGCTTGTACAGTTGTTAATGATTGGATAGTCGACAGAGGTGTAAAGTGTCTTAAAGCTGTATCAAAGTACACCTAATCACCAACGATTTATCAACAATTACCAGTATTCCTCTTTAATACCTCTTTGACTCACCTCATGGGAAACTGGAATTATCCCAGGATCATTCTCACATAGTTTAGCTCCAAGACCATATAACATCCACAAAAAAAATGCTCCAAAATGTTCATCAATCGCTCGAGCGATATCATCTTGTTGTTCAATATTGATATCGGATAAAGGCTGTAATGCACATAGATATCTATGTTTGAATTGCCAATTTTGTATACTCAACCAATCTAAAAAACCATATCGTGATTGAATTCGATAATAGACTGTAGATATATAATGCATACCTATATTCTCAGGAGGAGGATCAGGTAAGGGAATATGAGTAGCGGTCGATTGATCATTGTGAAGCGTACTTATCGCTCAAGGTGAATCTCATTTGAGCTTCTCTCGATAGTTTCGCATCTCTCATCAGCTCTTTGGCAATTTCTACAACGACTCTCTTGTCCCGGTAAGCCTGCGAAATCTCAATCAGCTTGACAAAACACTGCTTATATAGTGTTACTTTCCTAGAAAGGGTTGAAATACTAACATTTCTGTTTCCGACTTCGACATCGCTCACAAGCTAAACCCCTACGCTTCCTTGAAGATGCAGTAGAAGACCTACTCTCATTACAGACTGGCGGCTCTCGAGGCATTGTGGTTCTGCGACTCTTGACATCTCAATACTGCCGGCGAATGTTTCAAGCACGATAGCGTTGATTTACGGCCAAGACAATGATAATATGCCGATAAGCGGATAAGGCCGTTCAGTGAAAGCTTATCAGCAAGGTAGCAAGGTTAATTGTTTTGGCATACCACATAGCAGCTGATAGCTTTAAACATGATGATCAATCGCACCATAGCGCAGTATCAATAAAGGGTACGGTTGAGAAGCGAACGATCCATGCATCAATTTGATTGTCACTGAAGCATCCGTGCGCATCAATGTTGTGTCAGGTATCTCAAGAATCACAATCTATCCTCAAGCATGAAGCATGTGAAGACTGTTTTCGCTGACTACCACATAAATCAAGATGAATGCATACACTTCGCTCTCAACACATCAAGCTGCATGCAGCCGGAAAAGGAGATGGAATGCATTAGTAATTAGAGTTGTGCCTGTTCATTTAACGATCCGAACAAGATTCATTTTTGATTACTAGGTAGCGCCTGGACCTCTTTTAATCACAAACCCACGTTTTAGAAGAAAGATATGATTTTACCCTGAATAATGGAGGTATTCGGAAAGTATAAATTAAAGTGTTAAAAGGGCTGCCACGCGTCGCGGTAATCTACTCGTACTGACTATAAAGAAGTATTAGCGTAAAAATGAGACTAGTAGGGTAACACTTTTTCACTGTAACTCATAACACGATAGACAAACCCTGAAATCGTTTCAAACCACCGCCCCATCAGTACATACTAATCCTCATAATTCAACTTTATCTTTTCATCTGGTTTTCACTTTCTTCTTCTTTCCTTCTAGATCCTTTTCTTCTTGTTCTCTTTGCATACCCACTTATTTACTCTCTTTTATAACTCATCATGGCTCCTATCACTGTCAAAAAGATCTGTTGTAGTGAGTGTGATAACCGCCAGATCATCAACACGCCCTATCTGCTGCTCTATCCGTCCTTGTTATGATAACGAGATTACTTTTTGTTGACAACTCTTGTTTTTTCTCGCAGTCGGTGCTGGTTACGTCGGTAAGTCTTCTCTACTCGGGATCTCTGCTACAAATCGCCCTTGCTAATCATCGGTTTTTGCAGGTGGTCCCACTTGTGCGGTCATGTACGCGAGCTTTCTGATAAATTTACGCGTCGAGAACAGGTTGAGCTGACGTGTTTGATGATTCCTACCTGGTTGTAGTGCTGAAAAATGGTGAGTCATTTCTTCCTATCGTCCTGCAGAACGATCAAGTCCACTTCTCCACGTCTTGCACCTATTTTACCATTCCCCTTCCCTCGAACGGTGCTCGCAGCCACGAAAAAACGCGTCTCTTCTCCTTCAAACTCTATTCTTCGTTCCCAGTATCGCATCAGAACTTTCATTACGAACTTTGTCCGACCCGTTAGACTATCGCTGACAACCAACACGTACCTTTCAATAGTCCCAATGTCACTGTCACCATCGTCGATCTTAATCAACAAAGAATCGATGCCTGGAACTCTGACGAACTTCCTATCTACGAACCAGGTCTTGATGCCGTTGTAAAGGGCGCTAGAGGAAAGAACTTGTTCTTCTCCACCGACGTTGACAAGGCTATCGAGGAGGCTGAGTGAGTTATTTTAGCAGAATACATCGAACATGTCACTCAGATGAAGAGCTGACGCCATCGGCGATCAGCCTTATCTTCGTTTCCGTCAACACCCCAACCAAGAAATCTGGTATCGGAGCTGGTTTCGCTGCCGACTTGAAGTGAGTCTATTTCTCGAATCCAGTAGATTTCGCCAACTCATAGCATATACCCCACAGATTCTTGCAACTTGCTACCCGACGAATTGCCGAGGTCGCCAAGTCTTCCAAGATTGTCGTTGAGAAATCCACTGTCCCATGTAGAACGGCCGAGTAAGTTGGTTGCATGTGTATGTCTTAGCCGATCAGCTGACGCTTCGTAGCGCTATGCGAACCATCCTTGAGGCCAACTCCAAGCCCGGATGTCACTTCGATATCCTCTCCAACCCTGGTATGTCTCTTCTCCGTTACATGAGAATGCTTTTGCTGATGACCCGTATCAGAGTTCTTGGCTGAGGGTACCGCCATTGATGACCTTCACGCTCCTGATAGAGTTTTGATTGGTTCTCTTCAAACCAAACAAGGTCTTGATGCTTGTGAAGCTCTTGCCAACGTATACGCCAACTGGGTACCCCGAGAGCGAATCCTCACAGTCGGTCTTTGGTCTTCCGAACTTTCCAAATTGGCTGCCAACGCCATGTTGGCTCAAAGAATTTCTTCCGTCAACGCTCTTTCCGCTATCTGTGAAGCTACCGGTGCAAACATCGATGAAGTCGCTTTCGCTGTTGGTAAGGACACCAGAATGGGTGCTAAGTTCTTGAAGGCTTCTGTCGTAAGTCGACATGCTTCCCCTCTAGCTACAGATCACTGCTGACAAGAACTCGGGAACAGGGCTTCGGTGGTTCTTGTTTCCAAAAAGATATCCTCAACTTGGTTTACCTTTCTGAATCCCTTCACTTGCCTGAAGTTGCCAAATACTGGAGAGCCGTTGTTGAGATGAACGAATACCAAAAATCTAGATTCGCCAACAAGGTCGTTGACACTTTGTTCAACACCATCACCGGAAAGAAAATCGCTATTCTTGGTTGGGCCTTCAAGAAAGACACTGGTGATACCCGAGAATCTCCCGCAATCACTCTTGCCAACCACTTCTTGACTGAGAAGGCCAGAATCAACATTTACGACCCTCAAGTGAGCGCCGACCAAATTTGGCTCGATTTGACTGAGTGAGTATTATTGACGTTGCGTCGGCCGACAGCTCACAGGCGATGTAAGCTGACGTCGCTGGATGTACAGCTACGGAGATGTTCCTGCTGAGCCCATCAAACCCCACGTCACTATCTCCCAATCAGTCGAAGAGGCTTGTCACAACGCTGAAGCTATCGTTATCTGTACCGAGTGGGACGAGTTCAAGACCCTTGATTGGCAAAAGATCTACGACAACTGTCCTCGACCAGCATTTGTCTTTGACGGTCGACTCATTCTCGACCGAAAAGCCCTTACCGAAATCGGTTTCAAGGTTACCTCAATCGGTACCGGTGATAGATTATAAGCTTTTGATTTCACAGCAGCCGGTCAACATCACGAAGGCGGATCGAGCGGGTCTTATCAGATATCGGGCTGGTCGTGTACATACCATTTTTTTAGATTAATACTCTTGACATATTATGCCTTCAAACATACAACCAATTTCTCTCATTTTGATATTTTTGGTATTTTCATCTTCTTTATATATAGATTTCTTCGAACAAACTCATCATCATATGAACACATTGCGAATAGAGTTTTGTCTTGCAGGCTGCACATATGACTGCATATGAATGAAAGACGCAACGGACACAGTTGTATGTTACAGAGACGAGACGGTTGGTCCCGATGAGATCAAACCTTAACGCGTTGGTGGAGGTTGTTTATCTTTATTTCCGTCCAGCTGATAAGACAGACTATGAACGGATAATCTGCAATTCATGCTCTCGACGTCAATCATATTTGTCACTGTCATGATACAAACCTGAAGGAGCCTATTCCTTCTACAATTCAATCCATTCGAATCTTCTACTGATTGGACCATCTGGCCCGCAGTCATAATGGAAATTTCAACAATTTCTTTAGACACATTTTTACGCGATTCAAAATCGAGCAAAGGTATATCCGAAGCTCAAAAAGCAGCTGAAAGTCTGATCTCAACTGGAGCATTGATAATTCAAGATTCAAGAATAAGTAAAGAATCAAATGATAAATTCTTAGATCTATTTGAAGATTATTTCAATCAAGATCAAGATATTTTAAAATTTGATGAAAGACCTGAAGTTGGATTTCAAGTTGTATGTTAACCTTTTTTGCTTTCTCTGCTGATTAACTCTGATGTCATATATATATATGGTATCGTACCAAGTTCAAAGATGTTTCGAGTGTATTGAACCTGATCGATGTTTCCTTAATTCACAGGGTGTAACTTTGGAAAATACTGAAAAACCTAAATGCGCTTCTGATGAAAATTGTCAGAATATTATATCTCTTTTAGAAGAAAATGAAAGACCTATAGATTTAGGTAATCATGGAGCAGATCCAAAATGCAGGTAAGTCTTTATTCAATATTCCTTCTCTCTTCATATTCACCATTTCTGAGATGATTGACCGAGAACTTTCTTTACTTTTCCTTTCGAATATATATAGGTTTTTCCACCGAATGTCAGAAAAAACTCCTTATGAATCGAATTTTCCAGTATTGGAAGCTCCAAATGTGATACCGTCTAAATTCCAAAATACGTGGGAAGACGGTGTTAATGAATGGGGAGGATCATTGAAGCAGGCGTAAGTACATACCTATTCCATTTAATATCTTTGTGTTACTTTGTGATTGACTTTCTCAAGCTTGGTAAAAAGCTGATGGAGCTATGGTTATAATTAGAGTTGAGGGTGTAGCTCAGATGGTAGCTGTTGGTCTTGGTTTAGATGAGAATACCTTTACTGATGCTGGGCAATATGGGTGAGTGTCTCCTTGGCTTTATTGCAATTGTCATTGCCTACGTTCGCTGATCTGAGCAATTCATTATAACAGGTCACACCTTCTAGCACCGACAGCAACGGATTTAGTAAAGTATGGAAAACTCAACACGTCAGTATTCTTACCAAAATCTTCCATCTATCGCGCTCAAACCAAAACATATATAGTATTTACGCAGGGTTTCATACAGACTTAAATTTTTTAACTATACATGGTCAATCGCGATATCCAGGATGTGGGTAGTCTTTTGCCCTACTGTGATCAAGTTGATCCGTTGCATTGAAAATGGTTCACTATTCTAAGAGATGCGATATTCTGGCTGATCAAAGACAACAGTACATATATGGGCTAGGAATTCGGGGAAAAAAATTCAAGTCAAAATACCGCCTGGGTGTTTACTGGTACAAGCAGGAAAGCAGATTGAATGGATTACAGGAGGTCTAATAAAAGGTGAGATAGTAGGTTAAATTCGCTGGATATTTTGACGCTGAACGTCATTTTATCTAGCTGGTTATCACGAAGTGGTTTGTACACAAGCTACTTTGGATGTAAGCTTTTATGAATCTTTAGAAAGGCGTTCAAATTTCAAGCTGATGAAACCCTTGGCTGAAACAGACAATTGCTAAACGTAAAGTCGAATTTCCAGAAAGACCTCTGATCCGAATCTCATCAACTTTCGTAAGTCCATTTATGATCATCTACCGTTGGCCACATGAGAGTCCCAGAGCTACATCGTATCTACTGGATCAGCTAATGCTCCTGCGGTTTTGAATGCAGTTTTGGCATTTGAGTCACGATTTCAGACTGACACCTATACCTGACCTGAAAAATGAAGCAGAAAGTCGCTTTGGTCAGCAAGAAGACTACGGTGAGATGTTAGTAGGAGACCAAGTAAGAAGGTACGTATGCCAATCAAGGGCTCCTCAGCTTGGGCCGCAGCTTTTGATATATTACGAGGTCAAATCATAATGCTGATGACTTGTGACCAGGGAACTGGGCTTGATAGCATTGATGAAGCCTTCTTGATCGATCGGCGAATCGCAAGGTCCTTGATGCGCCAAAACAATATCAGAAGCGTACGACCAACTCAAAAATGGACTGTCTCATATCACCGGTTGAAACGTACTAAATTCGTCAAATTTGAATGGAACTATCGGGAGTTTTACTCTGTAACGTACTAAAATATTCTCCGCCAATCATTCAAATATAGATACCGGCTTTTCGATCATTAATCAGTTTCAAATGAACGACCGAGCGAGCATTCAAAATATTTCAAGCATAAACTTGATTATGTCAAAAAGTATGTATGTAGTTGTGTGTATGTCAAAGCAATTGTACTTTAATCGTACTGATACTGCCTAGCGATTGCAAATAACAACAAGAAATGAGGTACACTAACGCCATCAAACGTTAATGTCTTGTTTGGCGGTTGAAAATAACACCACTCTTCATATAACACATTGAGAATTTCGTTAACGTCTTGAGAATCGATGTTGACGGAAGTCTGGATATAGTTGCTTTGGAAATTAACCATGCTAGGGCTGTTAGGCAAATGATCATCGACATGTGCATCAGACTCTGATGACATGAAGTATACTGATTTGACATGCTTATCTATCTTAGCCTTACATGTTGTCGTGTAGAATAAGCATCATACCCGCGATCGACTTCTCTTTTTCAAGTAGCTGCTTAAAGCCATAGACAATCCACGATGCCTACACCACCTTCATCATCATCATCTTCTTCAAGTAAGAAACTACCTTCTTCATCACCATCTTCCGCAAGATTACGCAGAATAGCTCCTTCTCCAGTAAAGATACTTAAATCTTCTAAATCTATCGCTATTGCTCACGCTAAAAAGAATCAAGACAGTAATAACAGTAAAAAGGCAAAAAGTTTTATAAATTCACCTTTATTTGAATTTGAACCTTTAGAATTAATAATATTATCTTCACCTGATACTCAAATTCGAACTTTATTTGAAGTTTTAGAAGATTCTAAGAGAAATTCAAATTCTTATTCTTCTTATCATTCAAATAATAATAATAATAATAAAAGTTCTTCCAAAAAATTAGATTTTATTCCATTAATTTTTGATATTAAAGGTGAATATGGTAAATTAGCTTATGAAAATAAATTAAAAAGTTTAGAATTAGATTTACCTATTGATTGTGATTTTGAAGATGATCAAAATATTGAAGTCATCTCACCAATTTTCAATAATAAAAAATCTAAAAATTTCAAAAGAAGATCAGGTTTAACTTTATTATCACCTAAAAAATATTTAAATCAATTTGATATACCTTCACCTGTACTTATTAATTTTAAAGAAGATATATTTAATGACTCAATCTTCAAGAAATCTAATGATACTCTTGAAAATCAAAGTTCAGTTGGAATAAAAGAATTTCTTGATCATGAAATTGAAAAACCTAGATTAGATAGAGAAGATAGTATTCAAACTTTTAATACTTTTGGCATTAATAGAAATAATCAATTTAATTCGAATTCAATTTTATTAGGTAATGATAATTATGAAGATGATTGTTCAATTTTAGATAATTGGAGTTTTACTCTTTCAGCTTATGAAGAAGAATTAAATCCAAGCTTTACCACTGGTTCACCTTCACTTTATAGAAAAGATAGTTTTTTCGCTTTCAATGGAAATGTTAAAACCAATTCAACACTTGGTGAAGATGTTTACGATTCGAATTCTAGTATATATAAAGAAATTCCGAAGGATATAGTAATCGAAACTAATATCTCGTCGGATGATTCAAGCTTCATACCGCCGTTGCCATCTTATAACGACAATGTATTATCGGTCAAAAGCCTAGAAGTGAATTGGGCAAATGTCAGAAAAAGTCAATATGAAACGAATGCTCCGTTATCTGACATAGTCATAATTCCTAATACTTTCCCTACTGTAAACCAAAATCTATCCATATCCAATAATATCACCCAAGATACACCAACACCCACAATCAAGAATCCAAAATCGATAAGATCAAGATCAAGAATAATATCCACTGAAAAGAAAATACATTATGTACCTCTAACTCAGAGTGAACAAGCCAATTCAAGTTTGAATGGAAATGTTGATATCGATTCAATTGAAAATGCATTGAAAACTGTAGATAAAGAAATGACAATTCAACTTTGGGTAGATCAAGAAGGATGTAGAGAAGTTAGATCAACTTTGAAATATATAAAATCAATTAAACCTTGTATATTTAGAGAAAGAGAAGAAAAATCATTAAAAGAAGCTACAGAATGGTGTGAATCTCCTACAAGACCTGAAAGTTTTCAACAAACTGGATGTTGGGAATTTGGTATGAATCCAAAAGAAAGAGATAAATGGTCATTTCATCATGCTGTATGTTTTTTTATTTATTACAAGAATTGATTGTATCGTATACTTATTTTTTAAAACAATTTTAGGCTTTAGAAGGATTACCAGTTTTAAGAAGATTAACAATTAATAACGATGATAAATTCGATTTTCTTTCAAGAAGTGCAACTTTACAAATTAAAGAACCAGGTGTTTATAGTGTATGTGGACAAGAAGAAAGAGGTAAATCAGAATGGAAATTTGAATATCTCGTTCAAAATAAAATATCAATAAATTCTGGTGAACAAATTTTGAATGAACGTGTGGGTATTTTCATATTTTTCAATTTTTCTAAAAATAAGAATCAGAATGATGACTGATTTTTGATAAAATTCAATTTCAATTTTCAATGTTTCAGATAATTATACCTCTTGGTTTATACGTTTCACCAAACTTTTTCAATCCTGAAAGAGCTCTCAAAACTAGTTTATTGAATTTATTTAAGAAAACTCTAACCTCCAATATAATGAGTGAGAAAGTTAAACCTCCTCATATTGGTAAACCTCCTATGAAGAACAATTCTAATATCGAAATTGATCAACATATTGATAACCCTGATCATGATTGTCTATCTGATAAAAAGGATATAGGAAACATTGGAAGGAAAAGATCTCAAACTCAAATTGAATCATCTATTATAAATCACGAATCACATTCTAGATCTGTTAGTAAAACGATAGGAGCAATCGCTAAAGCAGTAGTTGGAAAAAGTAATTCTTCTACCGCTCATACTCCAACACAACCACAACATCAAGATAATCTTCATACTTCTACTACTCCAAAAATTGTAAGACCTAGTTCAGCAGGATTACATAAATTCGGTACTAAAGCGCCTAGTTTCGGAAGATCAACAATTGGATCAAGATCGAAAACACCAATAACAAGTACTTTTACTATAGATTCAACTATACCTTCTGAAGAAAGTGGAGATAAGAAAAAAGGAATACAAATCAATTCAAATAGAAAGAGATCTACAAGTTTATTTTCAAGATCTAGACCTTTTACCCCTCCTACAAATATAACTCAACTTCATCCTGTACCTCAATTAACCACAAAACATTCTTCCTTCAATTCAAGTTCAGTTTCTTCTCCTTCTACTGAACCTCGTCTGAATATAGGTACAAGTATAAATTCAACATCTAGATCAAGTATATTAGGTGTACCTACTATTAACAATCAAACTTCCATTTCACTTCCTCTTCAACCTCATTCTCATACAAAATCAACAAATAAAATGGATAATTCAAATTCAAATTCGATAGATAGATCAAATGTATATCAATCATCCTCAAATACAAATACGATATTCCTTCAACCTAATTTTTCAACACCTAATGGAATTTATAATCCACCAAATTCAAATTTATCTAATTCAAGTTTAATTTCTAATAAAACTGGATCATCTTCAATTATTTCACCATTAAATACACCTTTATTATCAAGATCATCAAGTATAACTTATCGTTCTAAACCTATTATTCATACTCAGCAGCAAACGAATGAAGAAGAAAGAGATACTATAAGTATAGGTAAAATTGGTACATTCGGATTTGTAAAGAGGGGAATAAAGAAACGACCTTCAACTGCTGAGCCTAGATTAGGAATCAAGTGAACATATAATACATAATGGCTTTGATTGATCACATCATATGCTATCACGATGCATAATGTTTTGTTGTCTCAATCTCACGTTATGCTTACAACTATTTACAACTGTTCAACTCTGAGGGACCTCATTAAACCTGCATCGGACCTGACGACGCTACCATTATGATCGGCCCTAATAGGTATTTTGTACATCAGCTCGTTGCACTTATAATCTCGTATTGGCGCATTACACTACGTACTACCGTAAGACTCACTTGTTAACCCCTTCGTCTTTTTCGTTTCCTATCATCATCGCTCTCGCTTTCATCCCTTTTACCTCTTCCGGATTTGCGTCGCATACTTATACTTTCTCTCCTTGTTGAAACTGGCTTCGACAATACGGTAGTTGAGCTCTTGGGAGGTCTACCAGGTTTACGTTTGACAGGTGAAGATGGTTCTTCTTCTTCATCTTCCTCCTCTTCCTCTTCCTCTTCTTCGTCTTGATCATCATCACCATCGTCATTTTGGTCTTCGTCTTCCTTTTCTGCATCTGATTCCGCCTTTCGATCATCATCATCATCTTCTTCTTCCGACTCATCTTTTTCTTCATTCTTCGTCGTTATATTTGACTTTCGCCCATCCCAATTCTTATCTATACCATCATCTTCAGCTCTAGGATAGATAATATCCTGCCATCTTAGTTCATTATCATCATCTTCAATATCAGCAATCTCATCATCTTCTCCTTCTCCTTGTATTAAATCTTTATCTTTGAAATACGGTAAATCAAAAGTTTCTCTAAAATGTTTACTATTTATAATCTTAGCAGATTTTGAATTTATCTTATCCTTATCCACATCAACATCGTCATCATTATCATTATCAAAAGATTGTTTTCGCCTACGATTATTTTTCGATTTAATAAATTTTGAATTTGATTTAAATTTTTGTGGTGAATTAATTGATAAATCTGATAAAGGTGATAAAGAAGATCTTTGTGAATTTGGTGATTTCGATTTCGATTTCGATTTATTGATTTGTTTTAAAGTTTTAGGTAATAATGGAGATAATATATTAGGTGAAGAAGGTAATGAAATTGAAGATCCTGATGACTATTATAAAAGAATAAAAAAACAAATTATTATTTTAACCTTCTTTATCATAATTATTTCAAAACATCGTTGAAATGATTGAATACTTCGGCCTTGCCACGATTTGAAAAGGACTTAAGCTTACCATATCATCTAATATTTCTAAATCATATAATCCAGTTAATCTATTCCAAAGTTCTTCAATTGATATCCATATTCCTGTACGTTTATGCATTGAAGATTGTAATTGAATTATAAGTAAATGTCTATGTCTACCAACTATTGATCATTTCATTAGTTTAATTAATTTTCAATATAATCATTTTCAAAAGATAATCATTTTCCATTGGAATGGACATGACAATTCCAACTCACTTGGTCGAATATCAATTACACTCCTTAATAATGCTGCTTCCCTGATCATATCAAAACATCATGAAATATCAATACCAAATTTTCCAAAGAGAAGAGATCAAGACTCACATTTCTAATTCTGATATAGACGGTATAGACATATCATCTTTATCTCCTAATAATTCAGGTTCAGTCTTAGGTTTAGGTGAAGGAGACATAGCTCAAATCGAGAGGAAATGTCGTATTACTCTGAGCCGGTCAAAAGTATTGACAAGAAGGAAAGTGATATGGTAAGTGGAAGATGAGTGCTCCCTTGGGAGACGTAGTAATATCTAAGATCTAGGTATTATACTCTTGAGCTCTTTCAGTTTCGTATCATAAATCAGAAGAGCTATCGAAGAAATCGAGATACTGTGTCCGACCGGCGTGGAGGTCAACAATCGTGCCTGAAATGTTGCAGTTGTAAGGCCAGCGTCATTGACAAGCTCCGTACACGCTCATGCTTTTTTTGGGTTGAAATGCCATTCATGCTTGCATGAATGTACATTGATCATGCTTTGATAACACCAGCACAGGACATCACTCAATTGATCTCACCATATTATACATATGTTACAACTTTTGTCATCACTAGTCAGGCATTGCAATGATCATGAATTTAGGTATGACTAAATCTTCAATCCGAACAATTTCTTTTTCTTCTTCTTCTCTGCGTCCTTTCCATTTGTTCCCATGCTTAAATTACTCATTGATTCATTCAATGAGCTAGCAAACGAGGATTGATGTTGTAATTTAGGTTGCTGTAACAAGTTGGACTGCGGTTGTTGAGGCGGAGGTATTACGGGTGGTCCAACAGGTACGGTCCAGTGTCTGAAATCTAGTATACTACAGTAAGATGAAAACGATTGACATTAGCTCTAATCATCTCAGTAGACAGAACTTAGAATAACGCAAGCCGACCTACTTTTGATATGTTGTGGGTTGACCCGGCGATCTATGTGGTCTATTTGGTCCTTGTGGATGCGGTTGAAACCCTCCAGGAGGATTTGCTCCTATTCCACCTCTCCCTAATGCTCTCATCTGTTGAGTAAATATCTCGGGTGTCAGAACATGGGTTGAGCCTGTAAGATGAAGTCACAGAGTCAATCGCGATGTTCTTCTTTTTCGTACATGGACGTGAACTCACCAATGTACACATCTTTACCCAAAGCTTGTCCTGCTGTATATGCACATCTCATCTCACTATAAGTCATACCCCCAGCTATGAAAATGATTATCCGTTGTTTCCCTTCTGTGTTGTTCATGCGGGCAGACGGGGCTTTATGCCATGTCGGCCTTGCTGAACGTAGAGAACCAGACTGTCCCGTTGGTGCAGCCAGGGAATTGCCTGCGCGTAACGACCCAGATGCTTCGGCTGGTGCGTCTCTAATATACGGGAAAGTCGATTGATCTAGGCGTGAAGATGAAGAGTCCTATTGTTCGGACTGAATCAGCTTCTCATCCGCTTTGAAAATAGCAACCGCTACTGTGGTTTGTGAAGCGTACTCACCTCCATGACCATTTGCACTATAGGCTTATACCTTGATAATTCATATTCCCCTTCTTGATTCGATGGTTTCTGCTTAATACGCGACTTGTTCGATCGACTCGAATCCTACAACACATTATCAGCTTGCTGACTTCTTGGCAATCATCATAATAAAGCTGACCTTTATGACTTTGACTCCAAGATGTATCAAGTTGTTGACCATATCCTGCTCTGATATACTCAATCTCGCATGTTGATATAGCCTCCTTCTGTCCTCATCTGCAACACCATCCCTGAACAAGATATACAGCGCCATTATCCGAACTTTGTCCAAAGACCTAAGAGCTATTTTATCAGCTGTTGCGCACAATTCCATCATTCTCTGGCAGACTCACGTAACATTGACCCGGTCATCTAATAAGGGAACCATCTCCTCCACTAAAGTCTTCGGTGTCTTCCCTTCCGAAGTATACCCCGTCGCGCAACACTGTACGGTCATCAAGATCAGCTGTCACCTTTCAGACGGAGTTCATTTCGAAGCTAGCTGACCTGTTCTACATTCGCCACCAGCGACAATTTCTTCTTTTCGAACAACGACATACATTCCTGAGCCATTTCAAGGTGCAAAGAGAACTGTTCTCGCTGAGTTTGGAATTGAGGGAGCGAAGCCAGCATGTCTTTCAAATCATTGACATTCACATTTCCTCCGCTTTGATAGATCATCTATGATCAGCTTGATACCACATGCTGTTCAGGGATCATATGCTTTGATCTCCCCTTACTCACCCGCTGAATCCTGCATGCTCCTGTGCAAACTTTCCAAAGTCCGTCATAAGGGTATCTATCGCGTCTTTCATGTGAAGGTGCCGGACCGAACACCATACGGGATCGTTCTCATTCAGAAGAGCCGTCTTTTCCTCTGTCCCGCCTATCGTGTTTGTGTACTTGTATCTTCAGTGAATGATGCGTTAGCGGTCTCGATGCTCCGTTGACATATATCTGATGTATCCGATAGCGTGTAAGACACTCCAAGTGAACTCACCGATATCTCACACCGTCATCTATCTTTAGCAGATCATTCACCATAGCCTGATACCAAAATTCATGCAGCAACGGTGCAGCTGGATCCATTGATCTATCCACAACGAATAGAACACCTTTCGGTCTTCCGCTTGCCGGCTATAGTCTCCGTTAGGTCTGATCGTGCTCTTAGTGTCAGCAAACTCACTGGAAATTCCGGATTATTTTGCAAGTATTCATCCAAATCCATTTGCAATTGTCCTGCAATTTTCTTGCTTAAGTGTTCACCTACTATCTCAGGGGTTTTAGGTCCTGCTCCCATTGCCGATCTCCATCGTAATGATTGTGGTGCTTGTTGTTGGACTGGTGCTGAAGTTTGCTGTTGAGCTGCGAGAGGACCAAGTGGTGAATGATGATGTGGTTGATAATATCGAACATATGGGGATTCATCTATGGTAGCTAGGAAATTTAGGATCTACCGCAAGAGAAATAGATTGGTAAGCTTGCTAAAAGAGGGTTTTCGTAACCATGAGCTCACGGATCTTCCGGCAACTTTGACGTCGTCTTCAAAAGCTTCTATAGCCAGATCCGCCGATGCTGCTCCACCCAGTGGTCCAAACATTGTGAAGAAGGACCCGGGGCTCTTTAAGGAGAACACTCTATCTTCAATAGCTACGCGAAAAATTCAATTGATGTTCTATACGATCGAGTAGGATTTTCCAACTCACCCCAAACATTGCAATATAGTTCCACAAAAGCCCTCAAAACACCGCCTTGTAGACCATCGGTCAACTTTTGCGCCAATCTATCATCGATACCTATTTCCATCATGAGTTAGCTATACCTCTTCCATAAGCGTAGAGGGTGACGACTTACCATCTATGAAGTATAGATGAGCAGAGTTATACGTCCTCCTTCCGTTGAAATCCGCCAATATACGATCCACATTCTGTGCAGTTGGTGTCAAGAGATAAATCGCGTCTACTGACATCGGCGGACGTGGTGAATGTAGGGTCTCGACGGCTGTTTACATAGTAAGCCCAGGTTATCAGTGATATTTGAGGGTTGTTACAGAAATTGGAATCTTGACACTTACACGTCACATTTTGCTGTAAGATATCAAAGTTCTTATATACACTGTCCAGTATTGCTTGAGAATGATCATCGGTTATCAAGATTTTCCATGTTGGAGGAGGTATAGATTGAATAGCTTGAGTGAAGCCTATATCGTACACATATGACATGTTCAGCATCTTCTCCATAGCAAGCAATGTGTGCCCCGAGAAAAACGGGTCGTGCGACCTTTCCAGCTGGGGCCCATGTTGACGGGCAACAAAGTCAACTCACGCTTTTTGAGGAGATCTTTGAGGGGCATGTCGGACAGGCAAGACAGATAATCTGAGGAGAGCAAGGGGTATGATAACCTGTGAGGATCACGTTAGATGATGGATGTTCATAGTATATGTTATAGAGTGATCAAATGTGTATGAGGTCATGTGTACTGTATGCGTGTGTATCGCCTAACCACATTACGTTGCTATCACGGAGCTCGCCGCCATTCTACCATATATATGATAGATTATGTAATGATCCTCACATCCTCAAAATGGGATGATACATGAGTGCGACTGTTGATGTTCTCTCAAGCTTTAAATATACTACATGACCTTCGTGAGAAGGCGGAAAGCACAAAGTACAAGCAGATTTAGCATGATTTCTTCAGCTTTCTGCTCTTGCCAAGGATTTCTCATCATGTGTGACCGAGGTAATCATACATCCCGAGAACCGACCGCTCCGAATTAAAACTCCGTTCTACCGAGATACAAAGTTAATTAGCCGAATGAACCGCAGATCGTCAAAAAGAACCGTTGCATGCATCTTCGCTTGAGGGGATGCCGTATGGCGACGAACGACGAATGAGTGATCAGTGTATGGTCGCCAAATTTCCGAGGAAGATTATATCTATAAGACTTGGTCATCAGTATACTCTGTTCTCAATAGTTTCTTCTGGTTCAAGAGAACTCCACTACAGATTAAGCGAAATTTGATACAAGATGACAGTTGTGAGTATGATCCAATTTGTAGTCCTGCTTAACGCTCACGTATACTTGTATGTAGACTACCACTTTTCGTAGAGATTTCTTATACGGCTTCGCAACTGCATCCGCTCAGATTGAGGGAGGAGGAGCAGAATCCGAGAAGGAATCAGGAAGAGGTGATTCAGTGAGTAGATAACGAACACTTACCGAAGATAACGATCACTTACCGAAGATAACGATCACTTACCGAATCATGTCGCAAATTAGATATGGGATGCGTTTTGCGAACAGCCTGATAAGATTAGGGATGGAAGTCATGTGAAGAAGACCTGTAACCATTTAGCCATGTACAAGGAGGATGTAGCTAGTGAGTAGCTCAATTCCCTTTGATTGGCCTTTGAAGGTTTCGCTAATAACACGAAATCAAACGCAGTGATGAAATCACTCGGCGCGAATGCCTATCGATTTTCAATTTCGTGGCCCCGTATCATCCCACTCGGTGGTAAAGGTGATCCTATAAATCAAAAGGGAGTAGACTTTTACAACAATCTGATAAATGAATGTTTGAAAAATGGACTCGTACCTTTTGTTGTGAGTGTCTTCCCCACCGTCTGAGCACTAGGTCGTGGCTGACAGTGTTTTAGACATTATACCAGTAAGATAACATCCCCACTCACATAACCCCGCTCTGTGAATAATGACCCAATCTTCTCGTTAGCTGGGACTTACCTTTGGAGCTGTTCAAACGATACGGAGGATGGTTAAACAAGGATAAAATAGTTCAAGATTTTACAAATTACGCCAGAACCTGTTTCGAGCTTTTTGGAGATAGAGTCAAGCATTGGTTGACATTCAATGAACCTTGGTGTACCTCTGTTCTGGGTCATGGTATTGGTGAATTCGCTCCGTAAGTCTTATTCACCAATTATCTGACAATCACCCATTCTATCGTATTTACCTCCTGCATTGTCGGTAATAGTGGCCATGTATCAAATACAGAACCTTGGATAGTAGGCCATAATATCCTTATCTCCCACGCTTCAGCAGCCAAACTTTACATAAATGATTTCAAGCCTACTCAAGGAGGTAAGATCGGAATAACCCTTAATGGGGACTGGACAGAACCTTACGACGAGTCTCCGGAAAGTGGGTTCAAAGTCTTCTGTCAAGCTGAAACCTTATAGCTAATCTGATTTATGTGAAGATATCGAAGCCGCTCAACGGAAGATGGACTTTGCACTCGGATGGTTCGCAGATCCAATATATCTTGGTAAATACCCCCAAAGTATGATTGATATCTTAGGGGATAGATTACCCAAGTTCACAAAGGAAGAATTAGCCTTACTAAAGGATTGTTCGGAAGTGAGTCCTTTCATAAAGAGATGCCATAACCACGCCCATACTGATCGAATGATTATTGTAAAGTTCTACGGATGTAATGTAAGTATATATCGGCAGTATCCCGCACAGATGGATTCTGACGAATAATATTGATAGACGTACACTACGAACACCATCAAGGCGGAAAAATCGGATGACGAATTCGCGGGATATACGACTATGGGCTTTGATAAGCCAGATGGAAGTATGATAGGTCCGCCATGTGAGTTCAAATACTACATAGCTCCTCGATCTGGGCTGATATAAGCGAGAGATTTTAGCTCAACTCGGTTGGCTTCGAGACGTACCATGGGGTTTGCGTAAATTACTGAATTACCTTCATCAGCGATACAAGATGCCTATCTACATGACCGAGAATGTGAGTTCACCTCTTCAAGTTGCTGATTTGCACCAGAAGCTCAAATGGTGTATGGCGATAGGGATGGTCGATCAAGGGAGAAAGCTTGCTTAGTGTGGAGGACGCGTGAGTTTCTTGAACTACTTCTGTGCGAGCTGCCCAGC
The DNA here is from genome assembly GCF_000512605.2 of Kwoniella pini CBS 10737. Lineage (NCBI taxonomy): Eukaryota > Fungi > Basidiomycota > Tremellomycetes > Tremellales > Cryptococcaceae > Kwoniella > Kwoniella pini. Next base: position 1,282,330 of record NC_091726.1, read on the forward strand.
TAATGATTCCGTGGTAGTACTCGTATGTAAACAATGAACTTCCTGCCCTGCCGTATCATATTTGACTGATATCTCTGCAGATGACGAAGGTAGAGTGAGATACTATCAAGGCTATACACAAGCTCTGAAAGACGCTGTCGAGAAAGACGGTGTAGATGTTAGATCATACTTTGGGTAAGCTAGCCTATCCTACTTGTATTCGATTCCCATTACACGAAGATGTGCTAACGCATTTTCTTCACGCAGCTGGTCGTGAGTGAACCTACATCGGTTCGATCGTATTATCAGGGTATACTGACTATAACACTACATGTCGTAGATTTATGGACAATTTCGAATGGGCATCAGGCTTGATACCTCGTTTCGGAAGTGTATATGTCGATTATGATACTTTCGAAAGAACTCCAAAAGATTCAGCGAAAGTCCTCATGGAGGTATGTTTACAGTGCTTGACCTTTGATCTGTGATCAAGCTTGCATTCGCTCATAACACTATTGATCATTTACAGTTCTTCCAAGACAATATTTCCCGTAAATAATTCAATCGTATCCCGTAACTTGGGCTTTCTTTCGATTTGTGTCTATGCATCTCTCCTTCTTCGCAGCTGGGCGAATACATTCTAATTCCCGATACGAGTACCCTCCTTTTATAGCTAATCAGACGTAGGCAGCCGTTAGCTCATGGTTCTCTTTCTCCTCATGACGTCACTCACAACATATCTGAAACCAGGCAATTGCAAATCCGTCTTATCTGCGAATTCGTCGTCTTTTGAATTTTGAATTTGACCTTCAGCTAATAATTTATCTCTTCGATTGTTCTCTCTAACATAATAAATTCTAAGAATAATCAAGAAAATCGCTACAATTTTAATATATCAATTTCATTGTTCGTGTGAAAATGACATCAAAGACTTACCTTGAAGTACGATACAAATAATATCAGCTATAAAAACTGATCTATATGCAGGTTTTTCACCAGTTTTAACCATAAAAGGTCCACTAATATTACCTAAAGCATAACCTAAAAAGGCATAAGAAGAAAGTGTAATTCTTTTTGTATATCCTGAACTATTTACTCCAGGTAATGATAAACAAATAAATAAACAAGTAGCAAAAGGTGGAAAAAGGTAAACTAAGAGAGACTCCAAACCATTAGTGGATCCTTTACTCAGTATTCGAAATTTGATAGTTTTTAAAACTTACCACCTGTTAAAAGTCCAGCAACATTTGATCTAGGTAAAACAATTTGTAATAATAATCCAATAAAAGTAGGAATTAACATTCCAATTGAAACGTAAATTCTACCATTTGGTATTTTTTGTGCAAGCCATCCACCAAATAAAATACAAATCATATTTATAAATCCTTGTGGAATATAAATTAAAGTAGATTGAAGTGAATCAAATCCAAAACTTTGTATAGTAAGTGTACCAAAAGCACCAAAACCACCACTTTATTCAAGGTTGAAAATCATTAATATTCTTTTTCCAAAAAGTATGAAAATCCAAACAAATATTTACTCACTTTAAAACTTCGTTACAAAATATAGTTAAAAACAATAAAAGTCCTTGAGGATCTTCAAAAGGGTTTAAAGCTTCTCTTACCTAAGTATATAGAAATCTCAATAATGTTTTCAGCAAGAAAAGGGATTAGATATACTCACTTGACTCCATTTTAAGACTCTATTGAGAATACCAGTATTATTTGATCTAATTCGATGAACGGCTAGCACCTTTTCTTTCTCACTTAAGAATTTCGCGTGCATAGGTGAAGGAGGTAAGAGTAAAAATACCAAAACACCTAAAATGAGGTCATCAGATTAGCATACTTGAAGCAGTACATCTATCGTTACAAGGTTGAAATTTACCCCATATAACGGTGATGAGCCCTGTTCAACAAGGTAATCAGCTATGTATGAACGAGGACTCATTTTAGATAATCAGGTATTCACCATTAATAACAAAAATCCACTACATGCAATGGGAAGGTCAGTACAATTCGCACCATGTATATTGAAAAAATAACGATCTTACCTTCCATCCAGAAATACCCGTATTGACATGACCCATACCAAAAGCTATAATGCCTCCCACCATCGCTGTGTATGCAACGATTAGCTATTTTAAGTAATTGTCATTGAGTCAATTTACTCACATCCAAATCCATTCGCAGCTGCCCAAGCACCAGTACGAAGTACTTGTTCTTTTCTAGTATAATACATACCATTCTACCTCACCAAAGCTTTCGTCAGTCATCTTTCGTCGTAAAATATAAATAAAGAAGACATGGTTCGACCTACAATAAGAATAAAAGTAGGTGTAATAAGAGACTCAAAACCTCCTAAAATGAATCTTAAAACTGCCATTCCTGCAAAATTATGTGCACCTGCAGTAGCAATTAAAACACTTCCCCAAGCTACAATTGCTAAACCTATAAATCTACCAAGAGGGAATTTTTGAGATAAAAGTGTTGTTGGATATTCACAAATCAAATAACCAAAATAAAATAATGATGAAAGCCATGAACTTGTTTGAAAAAAATAATTCTATCAGTTTGCCTTTTCCATCAACATATAATCCAAACAAAAGCTTATGACTGACTATTGTTTTCCATGTAAACCTAGATCTTTTGAAAGTGTAAATACACTTGCATAACTATAATTCAGAAACATATTTAGTGAAATTCCTTTTGAAAAAAATCGAAGGAAACAATATTACTAACCCCAAACATGACTTATCTATACATTGTAAAGCATAAGTAAAGAATAAAATTGGAATTAACCTTTTATCGAGTTTTTTGATTAATGCTCTATAATCGGATTCAGTAGCCTCTTTGATGAAACTCTGACTATCGACACTTCTGAGAAACTAAAGCAAAACATATAGAAAACTTATTACATATTGTTCTAAGGTTTGTACTTTCAGACTTACTCTTCCTGCTTCATCCTCAGTGGGATCTAAAGACGGGTCTTCGAGTTCCGCCAAAGGTCGTTCATCAATGAACTTATCGTCATTCTGTACAAAATGATTCGCTGACATCCCTCAACTTGATAATCGTATATATAAATATGCAACTCTAGATTGGACCAAGCAGACCTCGACTAAATTCATTACGTTGCCAACCTTTTTAAACTTTTTCCTTGATGCTCAAAATTTCTTTTTCTTTTTTTCCACATCAACGAAGCCATCCCGTCATACGCCATATTCAACATGCATTGCGTGATATTTATTGTCAATTGACAGATAATCCATACAAAGGAAGGAACATTACTGTCTTGGACTTGGTAGGAACTATTTTCAATAAAAGTAGTAATGTTCTTTCGCCATATTTCGGATACCCGAATATAGGAAAAGGCTCAAAAGAATCAACTTTAAACAATTTATGCTTGATATGTCGTGATCGTTTCGGCTGTATCCGAAATCCGAATAATTGAGACACTGCATTCCCGAGCCACCCGACCCGAGATAAGGACTGATCACGCAATGTATTGCGCATATTGTTTGAAAATATACCATCATTCCGTGCACTCTGATTGTCTGGCTAGGGTGAATAATTGGCATGAACATCGTCAAAACAAGAAACCATATTACAGTTTTGGCTCACTGAAGACAAGATCAGAAAAGACACCAAAATCGACGAAATGGCTATCGAAACTCTCGCCTATGAGGTGCCACTGAAGAAGAAATCGTATTCACCGTACTCTTCAACTCCAGAGACGACTGCTGAATGTGAGTCAGGACCTTGCAATGATGATTCGAAACCCTGAGAAGACGATTTGGGTGTACTAAGCTGACTCATAATTGTTTATAATAGTGGAATGGGCTGAACTTGTCAATCTTGACGTATCACAATTTGATCAACCTGGAGGTAAAGAAGCTTTAGCTAAACAACTAAAATATGCTTTACATAATGTTGGGTATGTCAAAGGTAAATGATACTGGAAAATCCGATTCGTGCTGATTTCAAATCTACATGTTGGTTGAAGCTTTTTTTACGTTTCCAATTTCGGTCTTTCACAAGAAGAGGTTGATGAACAATTTGCAATCGGTAAAGAAATCTTTGAACTTCCTCTTGGTGAGCTTTTCGCCTCTGAACAATCTTGGTATTCAAGATAGATTTTGCTTTCATTTTGGCTGAGCTTCTCATTCTCTTAATCAGAGGAAAAGGTTAAGTATGGCGCAGATACAAAGGAATTTTCGTACAATGGTTATACAGGACCAGCAGTATACGAGTGAGTCACTTTATCAACCCATAATCCCCGCTATACGGAGTCCACATCGAGTTTGTTTCTGACATCCTGTTCAGACCAGATGTGAAGGAGTATGATCCGAAACATAATATACAAAGCTGTGAGTGTTACAAATTTTTTCGAATCAAAAGCTTCGAGTTCTGAACTGTTGTCAAGTAGATAATATACCCAAATTCATCAAGGACTTCCCAGGGAAAGAAGCGCATCCTGGTCCAGTACAGAGAAATTGGGAAAAGATTGAATATTTCGCCAAAACTGTTCAACATAATGTTATCGAGCGCCTACTTATTATTTTTGCAATTGTGCTGGAACTTGAGGATGAACGATACTTCGTCAACCGCCATCAATACGAGATTCGGGGAGAAGATCGTCAGTGTTCAACATGTCTTCTTTGCTACGTGACTGTACTTGATTGTGTATTGATATTATCCGGATTTAGATCTTCGTTATATGCTATACACTGCAAGAGATGAAGAAATCAATAAGAAAGCCCAAGAGCTATACTCTAGTACATCCTCCAAATCTCGTATCACGGCGCTTCTTCATATTGCTAATTCTTCTCACATTAGCTGGTCATACAGATCTCGGCTCAATCACTCTGTTATTCAGACAGCCTGTCGCTGGATTACAAGTACTCAATAGTGATGGAAGTTACAGATGGGTCAAGCCAGTCAAGGGAACCGTAAGTACTGTCGAAACAAAATAGACTTTGCGAGATGCTGATTATTGGGTTCGCAGATTACCGTCAACATTGTAAGCTGATAATGTGAATACATGCCGTCCCTCTTGAAGCTGATCAGTGAAGTAGGCCGATACGCTGTCCTTACTATCTGGCCGATACTTCAAATCTTCCATTCATAGAGTATCAGTACCACCTGCAGATCAACAGCATCTCGATAGACTGGGTGTACTATTTTTTATACGTCCAAACAACAATGTACCTGTTGAGGTGGTCAAGAATAGTCCTCTGTTACAGCGAGAAGGAGTTTATGACTCCTTAGAAGAGCGCAGTGAACCCTTGGACGTGGGAAGTGAGTAATCTATACTATACGTTTTCAAGAAGGCTTTGACTGATAGTTTTTAATATATATCCAGCATGGGTGAAGGAGCGTCAAAAACACATTTTTAAGAATGTTTACGATATAACTGATGCGGGCCAAGGTAAAGAGGGTCAAGAGCGAAATGAATTGGAAGCTGAAGTAGCAGGAATCAAAGTTAAGTATTGGAACTAAATCCAAATGCATTCTTTACTAAATATAATATATATCATCCGGTGTATTCACACTGAACTCTTAGGCTTCAAAGCAAGCTGGATAGCATCTTCGAAAGTTGGTTGTTTACGAGACCATCCTAAATTTTTGGCTTTTTCGCTAATTTCCATGAACGAATTTGTTCCAAACATGTATAAATCTCCTTGACCTTCTTCGATGCTTTTCGCCCCACTTTTGGGTATATCACCTCTATCATAAAGTAAATCGCCTACAAGAGTAATTATAGGTCCCCAAGTATGTTGTTCTAGTCCAGCATAAATCAGATTTGACCAACCTTTTGATTCAGGAGTAGCTTGTGTTTTGGAAGGATATGTAATAGCGTTCTGAAGTAAGAGAAGATAAAGATCGCTTAAATCCTGAACATGAACCTATCGATAAGAGGTTCGAATATCAACAATCATTACTAAGACTTAGTAACTCTACGGTGACTTATACTTACATTGCCCCAAATATTCTCCCCTTTACCTATATAAGCGGCTTGACCTGTTCTTTTGGCGTATTTGACATAAGCAGGAATTTGAAGAGAAAGCTCTATCAAAAGGTCTGTCAGCGGCATTATCATTCAATCTAATGGAGCACAAAACCCTCACTGTTTCCAGGTCCAGTACCTGGGCCATAGACAGTTGGCGACATAACGATATATGCCGAAATGATACCTCTTGCCGCAGCTCGAGCAACACTTTGAAGGTATCAGCTTTAGCAATCTGATAAAGTCATAATGCAAAATACCACTTACATCCTATCACCACTATGAAAGAAAGCAGAATCTGGTAAGGCTTCCCATCTTTCATGATCAGAGTCCTAAAATATATGTAAGTAGGATTATAAGGGTAATCAAACGGCAAGAATATATTCACTTTCCAGACTTCTTTACCAGCTTCACCATTTTTACCATACATTATTGATCCTGTACCAGAAGTTTGAAGCAAAATAGGTTTCAATTCTGATTGAACTACCTTTGCACGATGTTCAAGACCATCTACAAGTGCTTTTATCGATTCATCGCCCCCTGCAAAAGGGACAGCAAAATTGAAAATAGCATCGTAATTTTTGGCTAAATCTTGGAGAAAAGTGGCATCTTCCACATTACCAATAACGGTTTTCACCCCAAGAGGTTCGAGTATTGCCTGTTTCGCTTCATCTCTGATCAAAGTCGTTATTTGAGAGGTTTTGTATTGTTTGAGTAGATCAGTCAAAACGGTACCTATAACAGATTGTCATCAGTGATGCCTAAAGTCAACAAAGCTAAAGGTATCGCTTACCTCCGATATATCCGGAAGCACCAAGAATGAGGATTTGCAAGTCGGATGACATTGAGTTTGCTATTATTTTCTTATGTAGTTGAATATAAGGCTTGGGTAGTTAAAGTCGGTGGTAATATCATGGTGAAGTCGGAGCTGTAGTCGATAGACGACTGCCTTTTATATCTTTTAGCTCTGTGGTAACCTCCTGAGCGATTGAATAACTGGATGATCAATTGGTCAGCGATAATACGGAATCTCCGTTGAATTTACTGAATCTCCGTTTCAGGCACGGGTATCCTCGTAATCACTTGGTAGACAAAATAAGAAGCTTATCTTTTTGACTTCTTCCATCTTAGTAATCATATATGCATGATACATACAAGATGACAAAGCACAGTCGAACATCCGTTGAGAGAGCTACGGTCTCGTCAATCAAATCAACGAAGAAGCGGAATGGATCGATCAGCGCGATTGAGGAAAGGCCAGCAAGACGCGCACTGAGTTGTACGGAATGTAAAAGGAGAAAGACGAAAGTGAGTTAATTCATATTGATCAATAGCTGAATAAGCAGTGTTCCGCTCTGGGTAAAACTCCATGCGACTCGTGTGCCAGACGAGGAAAACCTCAAGATTGTAAATGGGAAGGCCTGATCACGTGAGTCTATCAAGTATGAGTGGTCAATGGAGTAACCGACTAATCCCCATTGTTATTCGGAGTGCTTCGCCAGACGCTCACTGCTCCGATTCTGGCCCATCAATAGCACACAATGACACTGATGTGCTCCGAGCACAGATAGATCGACTCGAACGACTCGTCGATACTCTGACCAATAGAACAGCACCACCTCCCATGCGTGCCGCTCAATTCCATCTCCCAGACAATCTAGAATCCGCAGCTATCGATCTAGAACATTTTGTTGTTGGTCCAGGTGTGCGACCAGGACTTACAGAAACTCTCCATCCTACCGATAAGATAGACCACCGGACGGCTCCTCGAGTCTCATCAATCTTCCCTTTGTCTTCACTATTCACCGCTTCTTCGATAGATCCCAGTCTTCTAACGGTTTTACCTCAACTACTCCCGAATGCTCCTGACTCACAGAGACTGGTAGATGCGTTCTTCGAAGGACCTATCAATGGTTCTTGGCATGTGAGTTCTTCTCAATGCAGCTTAATTCAACCATCGGATAACTTGGCTTACGGAGGACCTACCTCTGTTCCAGGTCATTGCACAGCAGGCTTTTCGCTTGAAATTCAGTGAATACGCCATCCTTGGCTTAGATGATCTAGAAAAGAATGTCGATCCTCTATGGTTTGCTGAGTATCTGATGGTTTGTCTTGTTTGGCTGCTGTGCTATATACGCACTTCTTACTGAAGGAAGCTGCCTGGCAGGTCTTAGCTTTCGCCATCAAGTTCCCTACTTTTAAGATTGGCCAAGACATACAACTCTTTGGCTCTGAGCTCCAGTCATTGCCTTCCACCTTACATCATGCCAGCGTGAAAGTTCTAGAAGCTTCAGATTACCTGTCAAGGCCTCAAATTGGACATGTGCAGGTAAGTTTCGTGCGACCATTAGGCAGCTCATGTCTTTTAGGTATCGATCTTGTATTTCGTATTCCTCTTTGTAAGTCCCAGCTCAGCTCGAATAGACCACTGATAGTGTAGCATTTTGGACATTCCACGGACCAAGCAAATGTCGCATTGAGGTACCTTGATAACGCTATCACAACAGCTCAGTGGCTGGAATTAGATTCAATCGAAGATACCCTCCCTTTCGCCCTCACATCTGAGCCATCCCTAGACGGACTTGAGCCACCACATCAAATCGAGCTGTGCAAGCAGCTGTATCATCTTCTTAATTTCCTGGATGGGACCATCTTCAAAAGGCCTGGCCTGTGGAGATTGACCAATAGCGGTAAGTTGACATGGCTCGATCGTCGCTGACTTTCTGCAGATTACCGTGAACGGCCTTGCAACAATAATGACCTGGACTATGCGATCAAGCAACAGATTCGCGAGCGACCCCCGAGGCTCATGACGGAAGCTAGCTTGTCAAGAGTGAGTGCCAGTACCTCTTACCATGTCTGATCAACTCAAATGCAGATCGGATCTTCCTTTGCGGATATCATCCGGGATTTTGAGATGGAGAGGAATCGTAAGTGATCGCTCAGAAGGAAGTGGCGCTGATCTTGTTCAGATCACATGTCGTTGAATAATACTATAGCACAGCACACGGCTTTACAGAGGCTCCTCGATCATATGCCTACCATTCCATCTACTGCACAAAGCTGTCAGTATTCCAATTCCGAAGGAACAAAATAACTGCTGAACCCCATGATAGGGATGATGAACACGTTGTCGTGTAGTAAGTCGGATGGACCTTGTGAGCTTTGAGAAAGATACTCAACTCAAATCGACTCGGAACAGGTCTACATTATCGATTAATTCGAATACATCGCTCGTCAATGATCCGAGGATTTCGCGACGACCGTTGGAGGCTCTCTACATCGGCTAGCGTCAGTAGTGCTCAAAGAATACTAGACATTCAGGTCACAATGGCCAATTGGCCTGATCTTCGACCTGGGTGAGTCTCATTCAACTCTGATCGATCATGAAGCCCTTCAGGGAATTGTGTTGACACTTTACGACTTGACAGATTCATGAGGCGCTGGATCGTAGGAGCAGTCATAATCCAAGCTATCGATTCCCTTATGAGCGACTCAATAATCCATCATATCAGGTCTCAAATCCAGCGCATATGCATTGACGACTTTTCCGCACTCCTCCCGCCCATCACAGCAATACTGGATTCGGTGGATCATTTCTGGCATACACTAGGAGTGCGAAAAGGTCAGCTGGATGTTGATGCCTTTTTTGCATATGTGAAGGAAAGGCTGAAAGGTAACGGTAAGTGACTAAATGCTGATGCAATGGCTTTGCTAAGGTAAATTGATAGCTGGGCCACCAAGTGCAACACTCGAGGCGATCGACATAGATCAATTTCTATCGACATTCGATCAGTACCTTCCTGAAGGCAGCGCTAATTTTCTGCAGGTTGAATGTTACCCTGATGTCTGGCCATTGGTCTGATTATCATCATTGTATGGGATTATGGACTGAGGACTACATATGTATATATATTCGTGTACAGCTTGTTCAAAGCCAAATTTGAGAGCTAACTTGCATCGGAATTCGGAGCCTAATTGTCCACACGACAAGTATTGAACTATCCACATTGGATTTTGTAGTCTGGGTTGAGTAGCGATAACGGCGAGAAGTATTCTCGAGCTTCAGCGCGAACTTCAGATGTCGTCCTTGGCAGTGATGCGTATGAAAAAATGTAATTTTGTTTGACAATAGCGGCTGTCGCTTCATTTGACATAGTGTTACCGGTGCGGCATTCACGTGGGCCTTGTGATGTGACTCCACGGGACAATCAGGGTAAACACCGGAAACCCCAAGATCCCCTTTTCAAGGATCATCGAAAACATCTTCTTAGACTTGTCATGTTTTTCGAATGATACTGAAGACCTCGTTCAATTTAAAAGGGGATACATAGATACAACAGGCTCACCACATGTCAGTAACCGGAGATATTTTCACGAATGGCGTTGCAGGTTCATCTTCAACCAGATCCAAGCTGGCGTGAGTAATAAGAATTGTATCACCCCTTCTAGGCTGACACCTCTGATAGCTGCGCAGCTTGTAGACAGAACAAGGTGATTACGCTCCGATGATCTTAGGGGATTTAGATACGAGCTAATGCGACTTTTAAGGTGCGATGCTTGAGGAATGAAGGTTTGGATCACGCGTGTATGCGATGTTGTAAGTCAAATTGAGCCTTTCTCGTGCATCCTAAATCTGCCGACAATCCACGCCTATCTACTTGCACTTTATGCCAGAATCCCGGATGATGGGATATGGGACAGATGCTGACTTTTCACTCGGTTCCAGTGCGGTACGGTCTTGCATGCACAGCGCCTCCGATTAACAAGCGTCGAGGTAGACCAAGACGCGAGAGTAGCAATGGGTATGTGCTTTCATCGCTTGTCCCAAACAGCTCAGCACTGATATCTGTCCCATAGCAACAGTAAAACTACTTCATACACACCTCCACTCGCTAGTGCGTCGAGCCTAGATCCTGCTCATTCATTTTGGTCAATGGAAAGGAGTCTCGGACATTTTAGCCAGGATATCCTCCCTTCTTCGTCCAACGGTATTAACACCAACGAAATACATCATAATCTAGCCCCCACACTCACCACCAACTCCAATCTGCATCATATGATTATCGCTCAGCCCGACGCCATTCCATCCTTTCCAGTAGCTCAATCGTCACCACTCTCATCTGAAGCAGAGGCCACAGGACCAAATCGGAATCTGGATTTGTCAGAATACCTTGATCCTGCAGACCGGCCAATACATCTTGCTGGCCCCAACGCTCCATTCTTTTTGAATAATACTCCAAAGAGCCCTACAATTGAGGGCGATGAGAATTCGCTTAGTGAACTGAGAGATGATCCAGGTGAGTCATATTAACATACAATCAGTACTGATGATCAGTGCACTTGATGATACTCTCAGAAGCGGAGGCTACGGCTTTGGTCAAACTGTAAGTCTTTCAAAGACGTATATAGACTGACATGAAGGTTTCATGATCGTCTGAATCATCTTGTCGCTGTGCTCGATTATAAGCGTAAGTTTTCCTAGATCCGACGAGAGCTAAAAAAATATCAGTGCACACCCTCTCTTATCTTCGTCGGACGTCCACTGTCCTATTCACTGCTGTCATCGCCGTCGCTTCGAAGTTCTCGCGGCCTGACCTTCATCATAGTCTTCTTTCACACGCTCAAACCTTGCTCACTCGTTCAATCAATAACGGAGTCACTGATGTAGCGGTTGTTCAATCGATAATGATCCTGATGTATTGGAAATTACCAGCGGACACATCGTCATGGAGAAAGATCGGGATAGCTATACGGATGGGATATCAGCTATATTGGCATGTGCCAAGGACCCAATCGTTACCTAAAGATGACACGGCTGCGAGGAAAATCCTGGTGAGTCAATTTGACTAGGGAAGTGAAGATTTTCTGAATCTCGTTCTGAGCTACAGAATGCAGAAAGGACCTGGATGTGTAAGTCTCCACGTCCTACCATGTCGAAGCTGTACTGATTGCCAATGATCTGCTCAGGCTTGTTCTGTAAGTTCCGTGTTTGGCTCCTTATATGTATACGGGTCACTAATATGGATTCAAATCAAGGTTTCGACAGATCGTGAGTGCTTTACTTCCCTGGATCAGCATCGCCAGCTGAAACTTGATGCAGGCTGAGTCATATGTACGGCCTTCCGGCTGTCATACAACCCAATCACTTGATGGATGTAAGTATTTGCGTGCGCATAATCGACGACAATTGACCAAAATACTTTAGCCCGCAAATTGGGCCAGAGAGCACACCTACATTGGTCCATCGGTTGACGTGCATCTGGCTTCATCCATAGAGTAAGCACGAAAAGCGCGAGCAACGGCTAACTCACTTAGGCTATGTAAACTCAAAGATCAATGGCGTGCAATCTGCGATTCAACTACACAGTCCTCCGCATACAATGATGCAGCTTTGGATAGTGTTTTGGCTCAAAGTGAAGCTTTATTGTGTAGATATTGGAGGAAAGAGGGTAAGTCGGAATCAGGTTGATTGGGATATACTGACGAGGGTTCTGGTAGCTCCACCAATCGGTTTCGAATACGAGAAAGAGCATGTAGGATTATGGTCAACACTGGATTTCATGCTGGTATTGAAACGACACTATCTCGAAGCTTCGCCCAATGATCCTATCAGAATTGACGCGTGCCTCTCCTACGCTTCGAGAATAACAGACCAGATTGATGAAGTGGCGAACAATGGAGATCTAGAAATCATGCAAGATACGAGTTCAGTCATGGCTTCTTCTCTAACGGTATTACTCCGTAAAGTGAGCTTTTCTCAATTTGCATCTCGTTTTCGAACGGAGTTTGTGCTCAATGGGTAATTTTAGATGTTTCATTTATCAAGTCTAACGCAAAAAACTCTCATAATCAATCTTTTACGACGTATATTGACGGCCTATACTCGAGCTGCTGGAATGGAACACAATACTGCGCCAGCTTACGTGGCTCGATTCGTTCAGCGTACCCTCAGAGCAATAGGAATGGAATCTAAAGCTGGTTCGCCGATGCGTGAACAAGCTGGAATAAGCGATGGGATGCTTGGTGGAGAACAACCGGACTTCATGGCGCAGTTGGTGAGTTCATTCTCACGAGAAACTCGATCCCAATTTTCTTGATATTAATTCGAAACTGTAGCAACAATTTATGGTTATGCCTGATGAGACTACCGCTTTGAACGATGAAGATTATTGGTAAGTACACCAGTTTTTGCTGAAGTGCTCAGAAAAGTAACATTGAGCAAAATCTCAGGTCCACGTTGTTCTCTGTATGATTTTATGCGCAAAGTCTTCTCGGGAAATTGATTCACCATTAGGTAGACCATTGCCCTGTACCACACCATTGTCATTGTAGTATCTTATGCATGAACATATTTTCGGAATTCCATATCAATTTCTATCAATCTAAATTAAGCAGACCCATCGCCTACAAATCGATAATTCACCGTTCGCCCCTTCAATCCTTTAGCATGTACAACTTGTTCATCATCAGGGAATAAGTCTAAAGCTTGATCTGACCATTCGACCTCATCTCCATCGACATCTAGCACGAGTCCTTTTACGGGTTTCTCACAAGAAATTCTAACTTCACCGTCATGCGATGATAGCTTCAAAACAGGATCAGGGAAATCAAGATACTTGTATGGTTCAGGCCAGCTTGAATATCGAGCCTCAACGATGTCAGGTTTGGCTTTAAGATATAATCGAGCCTGTACTACGATAGGATGGGGAGATGAAGCTTCATCATGACGAATTGGTTGTCCAGGAAGATCTCCAGACCATATTTCGGTTGATGCATTTGCGTCCAGTCGAGCATTGAAAGTAAGCTGATCTCTGTGACTAGTAGACAGATTGAATGTCTCGAGTCGAACTATGACTTCCACTGGCTCAAGACTGGAATTACAAGCCCAAATTTCGAGCTACATCCACATACAGCAATGAGCATGTCTGCCTGAAATTGAGGATACAAGATTGACTTACCTTTTCGGATATCTCGAAAAATGCTGATGTCTCTTTGTCTCGCAACTTTTTCACTTCCTTTCGGGTCAACTTGACATTGAATTGGACCTGTCAGCTCAGATACCTTACAAGAACTTGCGGACTCACTCCGACCGTGAAAGGTCTAAGCTCTCTTGCTATAGTGAAGAATGCTGGTCTAAATCCCAAATTGAATCAGCCATCGTCGTTTTGTATGATTTGATTGAAACTTTCTGAACTCACTTGGGTCTCAAGTAATAATCTGCAATACCCCACGAAACACAAGGCCAACAATCGTTTAATTGCCAAACCAAAGCTCCTGATGTATATTCTTTTCCTCGACCTTTGAAGTTCCGTCTCCATAATCGGTATGCAGCTCCTAGACATTCAGCTTGCATAATTTGGGTATAGTAAACATATCCTGGCATATCGAATGAATGGCGGAAATTTTCCATGAGATAAAGTTCAAGTCGACGTTCAAATCCATCCTGTTTCCGCGTCAATCAGTTTTAATCGATGATGAATGAATGAGTGATCAAAACTTACCGCTTTATTATGATTGACCGATACTCGCGATTGTGGGAACAATTGACTTTTATCATCAGACCACTCATTGACAGTCCTTAAATCTGGATAGCCTTGCATTCCAAATTCTCTGGAGAATCGCATTATTGATCAGAATGTATCGGATGAGGATGAAAGTAGTATCAAACTTACGAGACAAAACGGCCGGCAAGTTTGTCCCAATTTGACCATGGCTCTTGAGTACCGTGCCATACGTTCCATTGATGTATATCGCCTACTGTTTGATCACTCGACGTTTTGCCTCCGTACGGACTACTTCGACGATACTCTATATGGGAGAACCGTTTCACCACTTCAGGAAGTATGATTTCATAAATTTGTCGTCTATCATTATTATATCAGCTCCGACCATCGCTCGAACTACCTCTAACTTACGCAGGGAATTTAGACTTCATGTAATCTCCGGAATTGTCATTATAATCCATGACATCGATACTTTCCGCCAAAGCGTAATCTTCATTGTTTCCAGCAAAAATGACGACAGAAGGATGATCTCGCAATCTTTTCACGGCTTGCTCTGCTTCTGCTTCAATACTCGCATTAAGTTTTGGGTATGAGGGATACTACTATATTAGCTCTCTTCGAGGCGTAGAACTACTCACCAATCCGCAGCCGAACATGAAATCTTGCCAGACCAGGATACCCGCTTCATCGCATGCACTGTCAAGGCACAGATTTAAGTCCTCATAATAAACATATTAATCATTTTTCATTGCATGACTTACTCGTACAGTTCTTCAGATTCGTAAATCCCTCCGCCCCAAACTCTTAGCATATTCTGGTTGCCTCGTACCTGTCTCGAAGTATTAGTGCGGCTCACAAATCAGTCAAGACTGCTTTGCCCTTCTTCACACATACCATTAAATCAATCCACTTGCGGTACCGAAGTGGCTCAACTTCCGTCAAGAACGAGTCTGCTGGAATCCAATTACTACCTCCACAGAAAATCCTGATTCCGTTGATTTCGAAAACAAAGCTTGTTCCTTCCTGACCTTCCAGCGGTTCTTGTATGAGCTGGGCTGATCTGAATGCCACCCGACGCGTAACGACATCAAGAGGTGTACCTTTCTGTGTCCAGATTTAGCATTCTAACTTCGATGTATATGTCTCCACTCACAGCATCCTTTAATTCTATCTTGAGCTGATACAAATTCTGATCACCATATCCAATCGGATACCAACCTTTGACTTCCTGACCAAGATTCCAGTTGAGTACATCTTCGGCCGGATGCGATTGAACTGAACGAATCACTTTTCCGCTGATATCCTGTAGCTCGAGATCAAGTTTGAGCTCCGCTTTACCGGAGGTGGAGAAATGAGCCTCCAGGGTAGCGTGGTCGTAACCCGCTCCGCTTAAAGTAGTGTCAACTCGGACGTCTTCAAGACGCGCATCGTAAGCTTCAAGGTGGATGTCTTTCCATGGCCCGACGGTCATCATAACTGGACCCTATATTTCCTTCAGCCTTTTTCATATTTCGACGAGAGTAGTCTTACCCAATCCCACCCTGGCAAAGAAGTTAGCTGGGAACCATGGTAGTTCGATCACCGACAACTCACCCCAGCCATATTGAGCTTTACGTGAATACAGACGGTTTGATGCGCCATTCCCTGCACACATAAGAGAGAGACTTAGCCTCGTCCAACGGGGATATGGAGGAAGATGAAGAAGACGGACATAAAAACTTTGAACCTCCGTTTGCTTCTTCAGCCTTGCGAGCCTCATGCCAAGGACTCTTAAAATGCAATTCGAGGTGATTATCTTTCGCTTGTATAACTTCCTTCACGTCAATCCGGTGTGACATGAACATATTGTCGACTTCACCAACGATTTGACCGTTCTGCAAAATATCAGCTTACCATGGCCCAGGGATTAGAGACGATCGACCAACCAGTTTGATGGTACAGTATGTGTCTAGCCCATCGAAGATGATATCAAGATGTTGCGAAGCCAATTGATCTTCTCCGACATGAAATGAAGTCTTGAACACCCAGTCGGCTTCTTGTATCCCTAAATAATGTGTACTTCTCTGAGCATTCGCATCCACTTGTAAGGAACCTTGAGTGATACATACACTGTACTTTCCATTCATTCAAGTCTTTGTAGGGGTCAGGTATGATACCCAGCTTTTTCAGCTCGACATGCACCGAAGTAGGTATAGGGCATGGATGCCATGTTTCCTCAACGTCTTTGCTATATTCGGAAGTCACCTGACTGAAGGACCAGCCAGTCTTCAGAGTGGTTGTTCGTCTTGGGGATGACAACTTCATCGTTGTTGCTTGCAGTACTGAACAAGGAGAAAAGAGAAAAAGAGCAATTAACCTAACTTCTTGAATGAAAAAACAGACTAGAAAACCTCCACTTCAGCATGAACGCCGTTTGTACTCTCTTATCGGTATCGGAGCTCCACGAATCGGCCCATTTCAGGTAAATTGACGTTAAATAAGCGAAATAATTGCCCGTAGCTGGGGAACCCGCCATCTGCCGGCATTCAAATGATCCGTTAGGAACAGACAGCTGACATGCTCTTTTGAAAGAATGTCACGATCTACCCGAAGTACCGAGACCAACGTAATCACAAATCTCGAAAAAAGAAAAATTTACCATGACTACTTTTAGGCGCTAGGACATTTTGGGCCAATCGGGCCGCTAAACGGGTCTTTTGAATTGAAGCTCATCTTGGACATCATGACTTTTGGCTATAAATGCTCTCGACGAAACCTGGAGAACAGTCTTATCATGCTACTCAGTAACTCATAGCAAGAAACCTTGAGGAAAGAGTCAGCGGGCAAAGAACTAATCTTCCAATATGTCGCTTCATCAAGTTACTTCTGAGTCTGGAGATCTTCAAGAAAAAGATTTCAAGTCGGTCGGCCATCACGAGACCATACCTCATATATCTAAAACAGGGATCGACCCCGATGCACACGTCAAGGATGTTGCAAACGTAGGTAATAGCTTTGAGAAGTGACCGATAGGTACTGAAGGTATGCTCATTACAGGCCGAGCTATACGCTGCTATTCAAGAGAGTAACATTCCTCGATGGAGTAGACGATCGATCCACCTTTACTGTAAGCGATGCTTGCGCGTAATCATCGGATAGTATGCTGACCCTCAAGTCCAGTCGCCGTTTTTGTCTCTTTCTGTTGCGCTTGTGCCAATGGTTACGATGGTGAGCGGACTTTGACCATAACGATATGATGGCTAATTGTCCTCAAGGTTCCCTCATGACTGCGGTACTGGCAATGCCTCACTTCCAAAATACTTTCCATAGTGGTACTACCGGTCCTAAAGTCTCCGTCATCTTCTCGTTATATACTGTGTAAGTGCTAGTGATTTGGGCCTCCATCGTATGGCATTACAAGGTATTGATACCTATCTTAGCGGTGCGATGGTCGGTGCACCTTTCGCAGCTGTCCTCTCTGATAAATTCGGTCGAAGACGAGCTATGCTTGGTGGAAGTTTCGTAATCATCACTGGTATGATCATCGCTGCCACCGCAAAACATGTGGCTCAGTTCGTCGTCGCCCGTTTTGTCCTTGGTTTTGGTATCGCCATCATGACTGTTGCCGCTCCTGCTTATTCCATTGAAATCGCTCCTCCTCATTGGCGAGGAAGATGTACCGGTACGTTCGACTTTGTTCCATATGCAACTCGTCGCTGATGTAAAGCTTGATAGGTTTTTACAATTGTGGATGGTTCGGTGGTTCTATTCCAGCTGCCGCAGTGACTTATGGATGTAACAACATCAACTCCAATCTGTCTTGGCAATTGCCCTTAATCTTCCAAGCATTCGCTTGCTTAATCGTAATAGTCGGTGTTTGGTTCATCCCAGAATCACCTCGATACTTGATCGCCAATGGCAGAGAGGACGAAGCTTTCCAATTCTTGGTAGCCTATCATGGTGGAGGCGATCCCAATTCCAAGCTTGTAGCTCTTGAAATCGAAGAAATGAGAGAAAACATCAAAATAGACGGTACAGACAAAGTATGGTGGGATTGTGAGTACCCAGCAGTCCTAAATGGAGAAGACTGTCTGGCTGACGCTGCCTGCGAATTTGGACAGACCGACCGCTTTTCACCACTCACAATGGTCGATGGAGAATGGCTCAAGTGATCATGATTGGTGTTTTTGGTCAATTCTCAGGAAACGGTTTGGGTGAGTACTTTATAACAATAACCGAGAGCGAGACAAGTCTGATAGACTCGTTATTACTCAGGCTACTTCAACACCGTTATCTACAACAATTTGGGAATCCACAGTGTACCTCAACAGCTGGGCTACAATTTACTCAACTCGGTTGTATCTGCTATTGGTGCTCTTACAGCTACGTCCCTTACCGACAGGATGCCTAGAAGGCCAGTCCTGGTTTTCGGTACCCTCGGTAAGCTGAATTACTTACAACACACCTCCATATACTCACAAATCCTTCTACAGCTTGTGCTATCACACTCGGTATTAATTCTGGTCTTTCCGCCAAACTCGATTCGCAAGGTGAAAACGTCAGCAAGAGTGTAGCCCAAGGAGCTTTGGCAGCTTACTTCCTCTTCAACATTGTCAACTCTTTCACCTACACCCCTCTTCAAGGTGTATTACCTTGCGAAGCGCTCGATACCAACATCAGAGCCAAGGGATTGGCCGCATATGGTTTCATCGTGAATGCTGTGTAAGTTTGCATTCTCTTCCAATGTCATGACATTTGGGCAGAACGCTAACGACCCTTAATTTAGTGGATGTGAGTTATTTGATGATGCTCCACAAGACACTATTGTGTATGACCGAGCGGCTGACCTGTTCTTTAGTCATCAATCAATTCGCCGGACCAATCGCACTCAACAACATCGGGTAAGTGGGACCTTTGAGACTCATCGACGACGTCAGGATGCTAAAACACGACATGTATAGGTACAAATACATCTATATCTTCGTGGGATGGGATTGCGTTGAAGCTTTGCTTTGGTATCTATTCTGGTAAGTCTCTCCCTTCGAGTCTCAGCAAGTCGGTGAGCTGATCACAAACACGGGCAGTGTCGAGTCCCAAGGCCGAACAATTGAACAACTTGAATGGGTTTACAATCAACCTAATCCCGTCAAAGCTTCTCTCAAGGTTGACAAGGTCGTCGTCGAACAGGACGGTCGAGTGGTGGAGAAAGTCGATGCTTAAAGACATGATCCCTCTGCGATATACATTTACTCGAAAATCCTGTCCCGGTGATTTCAATTTGTTTGTGAATGCTTGTCTCCTGGGGTTTTCTCATTGTCGTACGCTCTAAAAGAATCTTTCAGCACTGGCTGTTTTTGGTGAGGTATTCGTTTTTTATCCGTAGTATCTTGTGATTGCGCTTCTCGTTCACAGGTGGGTTTCGTCTATGTAGCAGGTTTGGTAAATTCTTCTTTCGAGAAGACCAAGTATGCATCTATCAATGTTCAGATTTCGACCCATGATGCGGTAAATTAGACTCCGTCCAATTCCCGACGGACAAGTCCGTGCGAGTGTTCACATCTCATAATTTCGGATAAGCTACAGGAAAATCTCTTGAATGATAATCATATATCAGAACCCAACCTTCTTGTACAACCGCTTGGTTTCTGCAGCCGATGCAAGTGGAATCACTATCATCATGACCGGATCACAGTCAGCACCCTCCTCGACTGGGCCGACTCGCAAACCCACTCGTCATCAACCAATAGTCAGCTGTATGGAATGTAGACGGATGAAGTGGAAGTCAGTCTATTTCGATACTGATCGAGGATTGGAGCTGATGATGGAATCAGATGCGATCGTAAATTTCCATGCGCGAATTGTCGCAAAAGAGGTATAGAGTCGTGAGTCGTACTACCTGATTTATTTTCATTTGCTGAGTCTTTGTAGTATGTGTCCGAATGGACAGATGAGACCGGTACGGGGTCAGTCTGTTCCATTCGCTTTGTAGCCTAATCATCCTAATGCCGATCCTCGTGCCCAGGAAGTCAATACCTCCAGGTCGAAAAAGAGATCGAGATCTTGAAAATGAGGAATATGCAGTTGGAAAAGATACTGAAAGAAGCTCAACGACAGGGCTTCGAAATTCACCCCACAACAGATGATTTAACTGTTCCTGCAGACAATCAAGTACCAATAGACAGATCAACCCCAGAAAAGACGAATCCGAATTGGCAAGAGATAGATGTAGTATCAGGAAGTAGAGGTCCGAGCAGCGATGGTGATATAGAGGATGGTCAATTGATCGTTGGAGAGGAACCCGGTTCATCCTCGTTCTTCGGTAATGCCGGCGCTCATTATCACCTTGTGCGTGACTGAGATCTTACCGTCATATTTGCATAAGCTGATCAATAAATCGTAGCATCTCGATGGTAATAGCTCGCAGAGAATCTCACCATCCGTGCGGACAGATTTACCGACGGGCTGGCTTGACACTTTCCCCTTGCCAGCTGCAGCCCCTCCTACTGTGGATAAACTCAGTCAGTTATTACCTCAAAAGGCAGACGCTACCAAGTGGGCTGTGATATACTTCGAGGTAGGAATTAGTCTCCTTGCGAGACCTAATCAGCTGATATGCTATTTGCTGCTGTATAGGACGCAGCGGTACTCAATTACAGTGTGGATCCCGAATATTTCTGGAGACACATATTTCAACGCGCATACCCACCAGATATCCCTTCCCCAGTATCAAAAGCGGCACTGAATAGTCACGAGCTAGGCTTGATGTACTTAATTCTGGCAACGGGTGCTGCTATGGATCTCAGCTTACCGCCGTGTAAGTATGCGCTAAGCGTAGTTCTATCATTATGGCTTACTCGGCGTCATACAGATAACGAGTTCGCGGAAAGGTTCTTTACGTTAGGGCGCATTGCGTTGGCAATCGGTGAGTCATCGATCTACGGTATCGTCTGTTTGACATTCTAATTGATGGCCACGTCCAGACCCGACCGACTCTATACTT
This sequence comes from Kwoniella pini CBS 10737, assembly GCF_000512605.2. NCBI lineage: Eukaryota > Fungi > Basidiomycota > Tremellomycetes > Tremellales > Cryptococcaceae > Kwoniella > Kwoniella pini. Next base: position 1,303,804 of record NC_091726.1, read on the forward strand.
TTTGTTCAATCCATTCACATCATGAGCAGGTATCTTTCGAATTCCTTTCGTGGACCGAAAGCTACTCTCGGATTCTGGTCATGCTTAGGGATGGCGGTCAGAAGTGCTCAATCTGTGAGTGAGACCATCGACCTTGCTTAACCGATACATGAGCTAAGGTTGTTGCAGATGGGCTTACATCGCGATGGTAAGAGGGCTAAGGGTAACATACCTGCCGGCCTTAGGTTGACTCCCGTGTACAGGTAAACGATGGAAGCTGCCACCCGAAGAGATTGAACTAAGGCGGAGGGTGTTCTGGGAGGTGAGTATAGACTAAACAAGCTTCTCGTTGATTCAGTTCTCCCGAATAGATATACACCGAAGACGTTTTGCAGTGCATGACTCAGGCACGACCACGCTGTGAGCTGATCTCGTGATTCTATTGAACATGAGATTGATGAGCAAATTAGTGATATCGTTCGCGACTATCGACTGTGCTCTCCCGCAATACATCTATAACGAGAAAGATGAAGACGATCGACTGTTATGTGAATGTGCTCATTGTTTTATCGACCAGAGCTACGAGCTGATAAGCTGTCTTGCCTTCGCAGTTCATCACTACAAGGTGTGTGGTTGGTTCTGTGTTGGTGCATTCTGGGCGCAACTGACTCTGACACAGTATCGATTGTGCAAAATCCTCTCCAAGGTCAATGATGTGCAGGTCAATGTGGACCCTATGCCATATAAACAAATACTGGCTATACATGATTCTTTGCGAAATTGTGAGTCGCGCCAGCTACACACTGTGTTTGAGCTGAATGACCTGACCCATCTCATCGCCCCCAGTCGAGGATGAACTCCCACCTCTACTCCGTACCGACAACAATCATAATGAAGTGCATCGCAGCGTTGTCTGGCAACGACTCACGCTCCGTCTGCTCAATATGGAGGGGTACTTTCACGACCACTCGCACCGAGTCTTACTTCCGCTGACTGACTGCATAGATACCTCTTCTTACATCGAGCCCACTTCGCACGTGCATTGAAAGACCACCCTGTTGAACCGATGATGTCGGCTTACCGGTATGTTTCGGTCTCTTCACAACATCGTTACATAGCGCTGATCATATCCCAACCACAGATTTAGCTATGTTGCCGAGCTGGAGGCATCACGAGTGATATTGTTGATTCTGCAAGAAGCTTTGTAAGTACAGTATTCGTATTGACCAACGGCTGGCGGTCACTCAATACCCCTGTATTTCCGTTAGATCTTCCAATCAGCAAATCGCATGCCGCTTTCTCATCTTCTTCTTTCATGCCTTCACAGCTGTGGTCAACTTCACCGCTGTTGTCGTGCGATCTCCGCAGTCTTCTCTAGCTAAAGCTGCATTTGCTCAAGTGGAGCATGGAGTGAATCTGTTTGAAACGATAGAAGAGGGTTTCAGAGCGCGAGATGATCTGGTATGTAATTGGTGATGTCGCTTCTGCATTCAATCAATTAATATTTCTAATTGCAGCCGAGGCTGAGGATTCTGCTAGAGCAAGCCAGAAGCAGCATCAGCCAAACGCACCATGGTCTTCACAAAGCATCTGACATTGACGTCTCCTCTTTTGGTTTTGGTCCAAGACTTGTTCGAGTCCAGAAGCCAAGTACAGCCAGACAAGAACAGCATCAACAGATTCCTGATTTATTCGAACATAATCTTGGTTTTCCGACTACTCTGGCAGATGCTTCCCGCTTGACTCGGCGATCTGAACTACCAGAATATTTATACACTTCCGATTCAGCACCTTCACCACTGGATTTGGTAGAGCACGAGCAAGCACTATTCTCAGATTGGCTCTCTGCGGAATGGACTTTACCTCTTGTCCCTGAGCGTCAAGAAACGGAATCGGGGCCGGTGCTCCCTGTTATGCAGAACAACGAGGACCAGGATATATACGATTGTGAGTCTTGTTCACAATATCTTTTCATTACTAATTGATGCTCGGCGTTCATAGTCCTGATCAACATTGGGCTGGACCCAAATATGGAACACAAGGAGGGTCACAGTGACCGGTCATAGCGTAACCCCCATCACACGGAGAGCTATCTCATGCCACCCACCTTCATATTATGTCGAAATTCGTCAAAGTGGTATAGGTGGGATGTAATTCAGATCAAGTGTTGCTCCGCTCGCTTCGGTCTTAATCATTGCCATTCAGCACTTATATGGCCGGGTATTGCTCTATAGATTGAACGAAGCACGTGCTTTGCGCGATGTATGGCTGACCATCATGCGGTATGCTCCCAAGTGAATATGCATTAGATGACTTGACTGTTATAAGGTTATGAACCAGCAAGGCGATCAGATCGGTTCCAAGACATAGATACCCTGGAAGTACTGTCTGTTGTACTTCACGTCGTTCACTATAACGATATCGGTCGGAGGGGTTTGAGAACGTAACACTCTAGCAACTCTCCATTGCTCTGCAGTAGGGATTTTAGTGGCATCTACCACGCCATCACTGCCAGGCTCAAATCTAGAGACATAACCTTCCCGAGCCAGAAGAGGCGAGTCGATCAAGGGTGCTAATGAGAGATCATTGTTGGCAGCGGTGAAGAGACCAATAGTCAGTCTGTATTGATCCGCTTGATCTTCAGGACATTGAGTGACTAATCAAGTGATAGACTCAGTCTTGACAACAAATTTTTCGAAAAGACAGTTCCTCACCTCGATGACGAGTAGCAGGTAAGTGACCGCCAGAGATGAATTCCAGAACTTCTCCTAAATTAACTACCATTCCACCTTTCTTATATTTCACAAATCTCCAATTCCCATCTGCTGAAAGAACTTGAAGTGCTGCTATAGGTTGACTCAGCAACAAAGTCGTGACTCCATAATCTTGATGTCCATGCATCTGAACACTAGATTTTTTTCGATGTTCTGGCGGCGCTGGATGAAACATCATCTGTCGGAAATATCCTTCACCAATTGGACCATTATGCGATTGAACTTTATCCCATAGATATGATTCTGGAAGATCGAGCATTCTTGATAGGAGTGATAAAAGCTTTTTATTAACTACGTCGTGGAGGAACTACGGGATACAACTATCAGAGCCTACTTCCCGCCGAGGAGAATGGTGAGGAAAATCTCACAGTGTTGAACTCAATTATATCATCGGCGTATTCACGAAGGATTTTAGGGAGATGATCACCAGCTTTCATAGTTTCAGAATAAAAGTTGAAGCTTTCTACATTATCTTTTACCCCTTGTGCTATATCCCAATAGCCTCGAGGTTTATACCCCGTATACTTGCCCTGTGCAGAGCATACATGAGGACACTGCGAACTATATCATCAAGAGTCTCATTACTCACTGTATCCAAGTATTTCCATTCCAATCGGTTCTTTTCTTCATCCGTGATTCCATTATCTATCAATGCAGCTTGAGCGATTGCAAATTGCTTGTCAATCTGAAATAGATCATATCAGACGTTACTTCTATCCGATGTTCATTCAGTCAACTTACTTGTTCCTGTGTGAGACCAAAGTTGGTCAAGTAGAGAAACCCGTCTTCTTGGACAGCAGCTTTGAATTCTTCGAATACTGATTGCTTATCTTCGGGTTTATCAGAATCGAATTTACTCAGATCGATCGTTCGCAAATTGGCATAATCCACATCTGCTTTAGTCTCTGCAGGTGGGTTATATGGGCGTAGAGGAGTCTTGGTGGCTATTGGCATAATGATGTAGCGGACGTGTACTATCTATCAATCGATCTGTTACTATGAACGATGTTTCGACCTAAAGAGAACTCTTCTTAAATGATCTTTCGCCGATGCTATGGATCCGCAAGGTCGGACCTGAGTCAACGCTTGATGTAAGAATGATGTGACGAAGTGAAAAAGATAGGTCCAACAGCGATAAGCTGAGCTTCACTGCAGATAGGCAATGCCGTCTTTCTTGTGAGTTTGGTGAAGGATGCGTTACTCGGGTCAGGTAGACATTGCTTTCGGGTCGTCAAGATAACGGCATGCGAAGCTGCTCCGTATTGCGGATCCGCAATCTCGGATCGGAGTAAGGCTGACCACCCGATATCGCACCAATTAAAATATTTTCAATTTAGATGTTATCTGTTATTTGAAGACCGGCAGATAAGGATTTTGGTTTAAAACCAAACGCGTTTTATTATCTCTGTTTCTCATTGTTATCGTACTTACTCAACTCATAGGTCGACAGGGAAACATACTGGTCAACATGCAGGCTAGTAATACCGAAGATTATCAAGAAAAAGACGAAGAAGGTCGTGTGCGCGCGCATGAAGTGCCTCTGGATTATGCCGGTGAAGGCGGCGATTACAATTTCACCGCGGACGAAGGTAATTCTATTTCGTCAGATCATTGACGATGGTGTCAACTTCAACCTGATCGTTTGCTATAGTCGAGCGATATCAGCTAGATCCAAAGATGAATAACCAAGTACTTCGAGCCTACGATTGGCGTATATTACCTGCAAGTCACCTCCGATAAAGGGTGGGATCATTGAAGCTGATCATAATTGTAGATCTCGATGTTGATGTACCTGTTTTCGGCTCTGGATCGAGGAAATGTGTCGAATGCCAAATCTGATCATATGGAGTGAGTCGAACACTTTATCTGACGTGACACGGCAAGTGTTGACACTTTTTCGTCCTTTAGCAAAGATTTGGGTTTCACCGGAAATCAATGGAATATCATGCTTACAGTATTCTTCATCCCCTACTGTCTGATGGCATATCCTGGTACCTATATGAGTAAGAAGTTTGGTCCAGAGCGGATGCTTCCTATATACATGGGAGGGTAAGTTTACTTTCTCTGGCTTCATGAGGTGTCCGCTTACAGTACTGCTGATAGCTGGGGCGCGATGGCTATGATCAACGCCGGAGTCAAGAACTTTGCCGAATGTCTAGTGGTCCGTTTACTCCTTGGTATAGTAAGTAAATTTGTCAGAGACTCATAAGCGCGGCATTGCTGATAGGCCATTAGTTTGAGGGATGCTTCGCGGCTTCTCTTATCATGTATCTTGCGTGCTTCTATACTAGGGGTGAACTTGGTAAACGAATGGCCTGTTGGTATAGCACTGTCGCGGTCTCCGGCGCTTTCTCTGGTTTGCTATCATATGGACTATTTCAAGTGAAAACTACCAAATTACATGGATGGCAACTTCTGTTCGTTGTGGAGGGTGCCTTGACACTCATTGCCGCCGTTGCATCTTGGTGAGGGTCACTTTGGCAGTAACTAACTTGATACGCAACTCTAAAGCTGATTCGATCGCAGGTTCATCCTTCCCAAATACCCTACTCAAGCTAGTTTCCTCACTCCCGAGCAAAAGGTTGCTGGTGTCATGCGACTGTTGAAAGATTCCACGACTCACGTCAATCAAATTATGACTCTCAAAGCTTATATTGAGCCTGCCAAACGATGGCAAACATGGATCTGGGGATTTTATGCTATTGTGAGTCTCTCTTTCCGATCAAGAACTATTTGGTCAGTACTGATGCCTGATAAAATAGATTTATGGTGTAGCAAATTCGACTGCTTCAGTCTTCTTGACACAGATCATTGGTCGATGGAAGTATTCTACAGTCAAGACCAATCTGCTCACTGTACCCCCGTACTCCGTTGCGGTAGTGGTTATGTGTACGTATCATACATCTCGGTATCACCGACTCGTAGACTGACGTAACCTGTAGGGATTTTCGTCATTTCGTCGGATCGACAAAGAGAGAGAACCATGCATGTGTTTGGAGCGAACGGTGAGTGATTCTAAAAGGCAATGAATTCTTTTCGCTCATAAATACAATTTCCCAGCACTTGTCATGGTCGGTTGCATCGTTTTGGCTGTAATTCCCATAACGAAAATCAGTGCAGGATACTTCTGTACATTCCTCATTGCTTCGGGTAGTTTTATACCTACCGTCTTATTCCAAAGGTGAGCGATGAATGACAAGGTCGATTAGTCGGGCTAATTGATCTGCAGTTTCGTACAAAACAACACAACTACCGAAAATCATCGTGCTTTCCGAGCGGCTGTTTGTACTTTTGGAGCCAACGCTGGAGGTATAGTCTCTGGTGAGTATCCAGCCCTTTATTTATGCAAGACCGCATCTGATTTCCTATGTAGCGAATATTTTTCTCTCACAATTCGCGCCCGAATACGTAACTCCTTTGATCGTTTCTGCCGCTATCGCCGCTTTAGGTATGGTAGTCTTAGCTTGCTTAAGTAAGCTTCATCATCTCTCGAAAGTGTAGAAGGGAATGAGACCTTAGGCTGACATCAACGATCTCGCATAGGAATATACATGGTTCTTGATAATCGTCGACGAAATAGGGAACAAGGCGTTAATTGGACATCGAAGGATGTTCCTACAGCTGCTCTGCGAAATGGGCCAGACAGTCCATCATGGAGACACTTCTACTAGACTTAATAAGCTACCTATGTTTTTTGTAGAGGGATTTGCCCGCTCTAGCTCGGGGTAGCTATGAAACGTGCTCATTTCTCATCAATCGAGCTTTGTGGAATTGTACATGTCGGTAAATTAGCATTGCATGAAGCGATGTCAGATTCATGCGCTTGACGAACAGACCAGTATGGTTGCACCTTTCAATTACCATCACTACAACACCATCTAAATCCTTCCTGTAACATATAACAAAGATGAAATTACCTGAATAGTCACCTACACCTATGAACAGATAAGAATGTAATTAAACTTCGAACAAATCCCTATATACACATCTACATTCCATCATTTCTTGATTTTCTCGTTAAAAATTTACAATGCGCTATTTTGTGGAACATGTCCAGGAACCTCTTCAAGTTGAACAACCGCTCTTTCCTCAGGATCAAGTACAGTTCCACCTTCGACATGTTCAATTTCACCTTTACCTTCATCATGATCTTGATCGTGAATTTGTTTCTCAGTACCAATCTCAGCAGCATCATTTCTAATTTTGACTTTTGTGAATTGTCTAGTTGGTACTTTATTGGCAAAGAGAATATCCAATTCGGCAAATGAGAATCCTCCTGTTTCAGGTAATCTGAAGAATGTCCAAGTCAAACAAATCAAATTACAACCCAACCAGAAGTAGGCGGACTGTCGAATTAAACAACATCAGGTCGTGCAACTCTTGCGATTACAAACCTACTCACTTTGGCTTGCCAGTTCCATGCTGTTGCTGTTACCATTCTTGCTCTAAGCTGAGAAGCGATAATTGCGCTAACTACGTAAACGAACCGACCGAGTACGATTGATCTACTTCTCAGTCTTGATGAGGGGAGTTCTCCGACAATCGAATAACCTATAGAAGTTTTCTGGTCAGATCATCTCAAATGACAAGCTTTCCAAAAGATGAGATATAACTTACAGACTGGACCAAGGGAGAAGTGGAACAATAAATTGATGATAATCATTAAAGCTCCCATTGCGTTCAATCGAGCGTTGGTTTGGGCGACAGTACCCAGAATACCGATAGGTAGCAGACAACAAGCTTCGAGAGCGATACCGGTTATATAGATTTTTCTTCGACCAGTATATCTTAAAGCAACCCAAGAAATAGCAACTCCGATAATCGACATGGCTGATAAAACGAGGTTCATATTGAAAGCGGCAGTAGCGGACATACCAGCATTCTCGAGCCTACAATGATTACCCCAATTAGTTGATTGATTCACAGAGTATCTCTAAAAATGGCTGCTAGAATCCAAACTCACATTTCAACAGTCAAACCAGTGATGATATTACCATTCCAAAGTTGTACGAGCCAAACACCAAACATGATTTCTGTTCTTCTCAAATTAACACCTTTGAACATTTCTTTCCAACTTCCACCTTTAGCATCAAGTTTTTCTAAAGCATCGGTATGTTGCATAAATGCAATGAATCCTTGTGCTTCTTTCTCAGCGTAAAATCCAGGTCGAGCGCATCTGATAAGTACTTTTTCAGCTTCTTCAATTCGTCCTTTTCGAACGAGCCACCATGGACCTGAGTATTTATAAATTAGCAAAGATGGTCATCTCTTTAGATGATTATAACTCACTATCTGGAGCAAAATAACAACCTAAAGCGAGAGGTACAGGCCAAACCCATTGAAGCGCATAAGGTAATCGCCAACCGTATTCTCCTGTAATGCTTAAACAAGCTCGAAGGACTGAAAAGAAATGAGTCTGTGAGTAATTGTAACTTGAGTATTATGATTCACTCGAAAGATATATTCACCTCCAGAAGCGATGAAACTACCACCACCAAAACCAACCGAAGCGAAAGCGCTCAGATAACCTCGAAGTTGGATAGGGCAAATCTCAGCAGCATAAGCAGTTGATAAAGTTTCTACGATTACGAATAAATATTCAGTCAGTCAATTTAAATTCTTACATTTCACAATATATCATACAGAACTCACGAAACATTCCCCAAGGGATACCCATTGCTAATTCAGCAACTAAAAGCATATTCAAGCTTACAGCGAAAAAAGCCAAAAATATAGTAAGAGTCATAATTATCATTCCACCTATAAAAGTTTTTCTTGATCCAAATCTTTCTTGACACCAACCATTTAAGAAAAGACCAATAATTTGTCCAACATATGCAATATTTACTAAACCAGATTGATAATTTGCTGGAATTGCAAGTTTACCTTTTTTACCTTTTACACCAAAACTATTCAAAAAAGCTGGTAAAGCAAAGAATGAATTAATCTAAAATAATAAATCAATTTTAATAAATTCAGCTTTTTGACAATGATTTCAAATAGTGAATATCAAGGTGCAGAATAAAACTTACAATTGCAGTATCAAAACCTTCCATTAATAAAGCAGATGTTAAAAAAATACTCCATCCTGCTGCTCTACCATGATTTCTCCAAGCTTGAATAAAACCTTCTTTCTTTTGATTCTCAATTACTTCATGTCCGATTCTAACCAATTCAGGATCGAGATGTGATACAGCATGTAATTGATCTTCAGTCAACTTGACAATATCTGTTTCCTTCTTGAATGAAACTCCGACCATCTTGGAAGAGCTGTATAGATTTTAAATTTCCTACTCGAATCAAGGAGTCCCATGGGGATCAGAATTTCCCTCTGACATGATCATATTATATATCCTGATTTTAGTGTATTTAACGGGATAAGAAATGACCGATAAAGGAATGGGGCAATCATGGGGCATGGACAGCATATCTAGCTATTATCAAGTGGTCCACGCTACGATCGGACATGAAGGTGAAAGAGATGAGCCGGAATGGAGGCGCGGTTCAAGAACTATCCGGTACCTATGCATGAGTGATAACGTTAGGAATGAAATCATGAGGCGTGCAGTTGTATCTTCAAGCATGAATAAAGGTATGAACCCAGTCAAAGCAATAGATTAAAAGCTTAATAGACATAGACTACAGTAATGACGTGAGTTATAAATAGATTAGACCAACTTGGCGGTCCGTTAGCGGACCGTGAATTAATGAAATTGCGTAAAAACATGAGAACATGAGTAAGATTAGTGCGGGGAATTAGCAGGTCACGTTTGTCACACGTCACGTTCTCCCTTACTGCAATCGGTCAACCCGACTCAGACAAAAGTCGGCCGGCAAATTAAAGCTCGGGATCTTGCAGGTATCCACATCCGATAAGGTCCTGTGCACATGACCCCATCCATTCAGAATCAGTAATAGGAGATGATATCTCCTTCTTTCACAACGTACGAGTATAGTCCGGCGCAGCATCTGGACCGCATGAGCGCTCATTGTCCAGGCGTCGGTACATTCATCATCCGTCAACTGTCAGATTGCAGCGCTGCATATCAGACTTGTCGGTATAATCAGTGTTGCATACCCCAAAAACAGCAATTTCAATTTAATCCTTGTCCATTTCTTTCGAAAATTTCAAGTTATAGACAACGTTGTGATTTCTCCTAGTATCTTCTGGGCGGAGCGTTGGTCTCATCTTTGGAATCGTACGAGCTAAATTGAAGAGTGAGATCAGCACAAAGGCCTTGAAATTCGCCTTCCTAGCAGATTGAGCGGTATCACTTACGTATCAATTGGACCGAGCAATAACTTCATCAGCCACATCTCGGGACTAAGTTCTTCTCCCGTCTTTTGCTTCATTTGCTCTTGTTCATACTCGTAGTCCATAGTTTGGTCAATCAATTGACCAATAGTGGGGTTGTCATCAAGAGACGACAAGAATTTCTGTGCTGATTTGTCGTTACCGACTTGAGAAAGCTGGTATGAAACGGCGTCTGGACCGTCTACATCGAGAGTAAGAGTCAGTCAAAATTGCTGGATCCTGTTCAATGAGAGATCGATAACTCACATCGACTTCTTTGCAATTCGCTGTTGGCGTTTGTGATGACTTGCACAACTACAGTAGCGTTGTGTCAGCCTTATTCCGAAGCGAGAATGACTTTACACCTACTCTTGTCGGTCGATTCACCGGCGGGAGCCCCTGAAGATGAGGTCAGTCCTTGAGCATTATCAATGATGTAATCATCACCACATACCATCAGTGATAGCAATGACAAGGAGAGGCTTTTGCAGAGCATTAGCTCTGGCAGGACCCAGAAGAAGAGGTTGGAGGATCTTCTGATCAAGAGCGGTACCCAAAGGTGTAAGACCTGATTGGACAAGGGTCAGTTCTGCATTTCTATCGCATGATGCTCCACACTCACCGCTGAACTTGACTTGTTGGACGAGTTGAAGCGCAGCTTGGTCACTGTTGATGTTGTTACCTTGCAGTTGGGAGTTGAGGAATCGTACTTGGCTAGGAAGGTGATGAACTGAGTGATGAGCACATACGGTGTGCAAACAGAGTAGCTGAATTTGCATAGACTCACATTCCATCGTGATCAAAGAGTGAGCAGGCGAAGGCGATTTTACCCAAGATCCTGCGCCATTAGCTATCAGCATTTGGATTATTTAAAGATTTTCAAGAATGGGAGAGTAGACACTGATAGCTGATACTTACATCTTAAGATCTTCGATTCTTTCTCCGTTCTGCTCGAAAGCCATACTTCCGGAATCATCTATGAGTACAACTACATCGAAGAGCGCGATCTTGACTAAATCAGTAGCGAGCTCGACGGGGAGTTTCCAATTTGCGGCGAGTTGCTGTAAAGCGCCAGACTGAACTACTCTCTGAGCGATAGGATCGAGTGCTTGAGGTGGATAGAATGCTTCGAGGTGTTGCTATATGACGGACGGAAGTGTCGAGAGAGAGGAGTGTAGCGGTTTTGCGTTGAGGGAAAGAATTAGCAAAGTCATGGTCAACGTTTCGGTCAGCTTTCGGTCACTCGGTTACACGAGTGTCAACTCACATCTCTGACACATTGACTAAGGGTTTGTGAGATGTATTGAGCATTGACACCTCCTCCTCCAGGTGCGGCACCGGGTTGTTGACCATATCCACCTTGAGCTCCATATTGCTGTTGTTGACCATAAGCTCCTGGAGCCCCAGGTTGTTGACCGTATTGACCTGGTTGCTGCTGACCATATTGGCCAGGTTGTTGACCATATTGGCCAGGTTGTTGTTGACCATATTGGCCAGGTTGTTGTTGACCATAAGGTGATTGACCTGATGTTTGAGCACCGTAAGCAGGTTGACCAGGTCTACCTCCTGGTACAGGAGGTGCACCATAGCCCTGTTGTGCACCATAACCTCCTTGCTGCTGACCGTACTGTCCTTGTCCCTGTACTCCAGGCTGTTGCCCGTACTGACCGGGAGTCTGTCCATACTGACTACTAGGGGTTTGCCCATACTGACCTGATTGTTGACCGTACTGACCTCCTTGTTGTTGTCCACCATATTGACCAGGTTGCTGTTGTTGACCATATGGATTCTGACCTTGAGGAGGTGCGCCATAAGGAGAGGCATAAGCACTTTGAGTTTGACTACTACCGTAGCTCTGACCTTGGGATTGGGCTACACCATACCCACCTTGTGCACCGTATGAAGCTCCTGGGGGTTTGTTAGACATTAATCCAGCTGCTCCTGCAAGTTGATTTGCTTGAGTGATCTTTGAGGCGAATCCCATTGTTGATATAAGTTATATGTGTCTATGGTGAGGCGGCGATGGTGAGTGAATCGATTGAATGAGTCGAGTCTAAAGGGGATGAAACAATGGAAGTTGATGATTATATAGATAAAGGTGAGGCTGTGTTACGTGTTATGATTGAGGTCCGAGCTTAATGGAATGGTTCAGGAGTATAGCGTGGGTGAGTGAGTGAGTGAGTGAGTGCGTGTGTGTGTGTGTCGCGTTCAAAGGAAGTAGGAGATTGTTATTGGGTTTGTGATGAGTGTGTAATGTGTAATAAAACCATAAGTGTCAGTGCGTATCACTTATAGAAAGGGGTGAACCTTGACGCAACATCACAGCAACGTCATCACAACACGTGCTAATCTCAAAACAACTGCACAGCTTTCCCTTGGCTTATCACCATTACATCTGATTACGATTTATTTCTTATTGGATGTGCCAGGCATTACGAAAACGACTGTATACAAGTCTAACTATGGTTCCCCGTTTTACCGCTTTAACATGAGGGATTCAGTCCCATTTACTTTTCCAAAGCAGCATACAAGGTACTCTCAAATTCAACATATGAAGCATACCAAGGATCTGGAGAAGGTGACAGTAGCTGAGTACCGCAAATTGCCTGATATGCCGGTATAGATGTTAGCTTTTAGTCACTCGAATTCCCCTTCTCTTTCTACTTACAGCAATACCAGTCTTGGGATCAATCCAAAATTGCGTCTTAGCAGCACCAGACCAACAACCACTTCCAGCTTTTCTACCTTCTGTGAAATCCTCCAAGGTTAGTAGAAATCCCACTGAGTGATTGATCGTTTCGACAGTTGGCGAAGGATGGATATAACCAGGTTTCGATACCATTGCAATGATATTTTCTACGCCAGTATACCCTTCTCCTTTCGGGATAGAAGGCGTAAAAAGTTCTTTCCATGATACAGGTGATATGAGTGGTTCAGAGGAATGATAGGGAGACGAGGGATCACATTGAAGTAAATTCCTTAAGAAAGTTAAATAATCTCTTTGAGTTCCAAATAATCCTCCTCCTCCCGATAAGAGTGCTTTAGGTATTTGATCAACTTCTGTTGGTCTACCCATACCGAAATTATTAGGTATACGTTGCACTTTTCCCTCTGGATCTCTATAGCAAATTGACATTTTGTGCTTCTTGATTTCTTCAGTTGGGTAGAAAGTCAAAGTTTTAATTCCACAGGGCTTGAATAGATATTTCTGAAAATAATCTTCCAAATCTAAACCTGATACCCGTTCTACCAGTTTTCCAACCCAATCTATAGACGTACTGTATTTCCAAGATGTTCCAGGCTCATATATGAAGGGAGTGACAAGAGATTTGACAGTAGCCTTTGGGTCCAAAAGGGAAGGACTAGGGTTTTGGGCGTGCCATTTGGATAAAAGGTTTGGTACAAACATATAGGTAAAGCCTGACGTTCAGCATGATCAGGGGTCAGTGGGTATTTAAGACCTGTTGATACTCACCAGCCGAATGAGACATGAGCATCCGTAGGGTCACCTTATTCTTGGGTTCCTCCAGAATGGGCTTATCATCCTCTCCGTAACCTTTTATCACTTTACACTCGCTTATCTCAGGGAGATATTTCTCAACATCCTCAACACTATCCAGAGACACCAAATGTTGATCTACCAACTGAAGGGCGGCAATCTAAGCCAAGTGTGAGTACAAGTGGGCGCTTCTCGATGATGAACTTACACAGGTTATAAGCTTGGTTTGAGAAAAACATTCGGTTGCTGCTTCACCATCAGCAATCAATCACGTGCGATAATTAAAGTGATTAACTCACTGGTATCCGAGTCTATTTGACCTGAAGTCGCGACTCCAAACACCTTTTCACCATACTGATTGAAATAAATCTCCTCTTTTGCGCTCGTCGCACCGTAGAATACACCTGGGACATGTCTTCTGTTAACAGTCTCTTTGAGCAGCTTATCGAGAGACTGCTTCCCATTGCTAGAAATAGTTGGAGATGACATCGTATTGTCTTCTGTACCACTTGAAACGCAAGTAAAGTTGGGAAAACAATCTGAATCAGACCGGAGATCGCGATTATCGTCAAAATGCTTATAATTGAAAATCAAGATGTTTGGGACATGTAATCCGGATTAATCGGATATTGTGCAACCGGCGTCACCCGAGCCGATTATTGGCAGTAAACAAGAACAAAGTATTGTAAATGCACAAAACATCATAAATCCTCATACAACATCTACCTTGATCTTTTATCTTCCCATACAGGGTCTGGTAAATGGACCAAACCCACTTGATATGGATTGACCAAAGCCAATGTCGAACGTTTAATTTGCGTCACATCTGTAATTCCTGCAAGTGCCATCACCAATCTGAATTCTTCCGCTATGATATCTAAAGTCAATCCTACACCTTCTTCACCACCTGCAGCGAGCCTGGAAGGATCAGTCATTCTATCAGCCCAGTCAGACTCATACTCTCAGCAAAGCAAAGTATCGGCCTTACCCCCATAAGACAGCTCGACCCAATAAAACTATATCTGCTCCCAAAGCCAACGCTCTAAAAACATCTATCCCTTTTCTCACGCCACCGTCGAAGAAAATGGGTATTCGACCTCGTATGACATCTGCTATACAGGGTAGAGCATCTATAGTAGCTGGTGCTGCATCAAGCTGTCTTCCACCTGTAGGGCTCTTATCAGTGAAGCTTAAAATACTACGACCTGAATCACAATCTCACCATGATTCGATACGACAATACCATCTAAGCCATGTTTAATAGCTAAAGCCGCATCTTCGGGATGTAACACTCCTTTGACCAAAATCTTCATTCTAGTCACTGACCTGAGCCAAGGTATGAGCTCGTCCCAATGCATTGATGGATCTAAAAGAAATTAATCGTCAATGTATGATCCACCAGGATTGTCGAGAATTGATCTCAAGCTGACCTTGAGCCATTTTATCACCTGATGCTCTTCGTAAATGAGGTGGTAATTCGAATTTCTCTCTCAAGTAACTATGCCTTCTACCCAAGTATGGTCTATCTATTGTAATCAATAATGCCGTGTATCCTGCTCTCTCACTTCGATGAATGAATTCTTCTGTATCAGACCGTATATTGGCTATTATAATCCTTGAGATGTTGGCGAAAAGGCGAACGTCGAAAAGTATACACATACTTACAGACATATAATTGCTGCCACCAATCACTATCTACCAGATCATACACCTTGTTATACTTTTGCGTTTCAACATCGATCTGCGATCTAGCAACTTGACCTGCTTCTATTACATCTTCAAGATTTGATGTAGAAGAGGAAGATAACCCCATTGAGATACCTCGTTTCGCAGCAGCTGATTATCATTTCACATTACTGTTTAGCCTAACAATTCAATTAACTTTCAGGAATAATGAAACAAACCCACCCCTCGCTACATCTAATTCACCATCATATCCAGCGAGTCTGTGGAATGCAGAAGGACCAACAGCAAAAGGGAAATTCTGTCTATGCAACACCATCTCAAAATTAGGGAAGGGAAAAGCATCGTTGGTGGAATAATGACCAGAAATTCCGATTACCTCTTTCCCCAGATTGGTCTACTCCTCACATCCAGCTTATCCGATCCAACGTCAACCAAATATCTAGGAACCACTCGATACCTTTGTAAAGACGAAATGTTTTCTCTAAGAGTGATCTCATCTTCTGCTCCTCCTTCATAATATGCTCGAACTGATTTTGGTAATTTGTCAAGCGCGATCTATTATTCAGTCTTAGCTAATAATGGTAATTCCGATGATATTGTGAATTTGGCTTACCTTTTCTAAATCTGCCACGCTAACCGGTTTGGATTGTGCAAAATTGGACATTTCGAAGAAATACGAATACCAAATAGTTTTATGATGATCAATTGGGAGAATATCAATTCTTGAGTATACTTTTCATTATCTATGGCACCTTTTCGCTTTGAAATGTCTCTGCCAGATTTATCAAGGCTCAAGATTATTTCTCGACTCACGAGTCAACGGATAAACAGCTATCGCAAAATCTGATTTAGTTACCGACACTATTTCGGTTTCGGCTTGATCCGATAGAAAATTCATCAATTGACGTGATCTTAAATTTAGCACGCGCCAAGACGTGCTTGTGGATATGTGTAAATTTGGAATCTCTCTCGGACGCAAGCTCTTGCGATTTGTCGGGCAGGCTTTTAAGGCAGTCCCAGAGCCTGTCCTCTCTTGTGAAAATTACCGTTGTCCGAACCTTCGCCGATGAAGCTCGGCTGAGAGCAACTGCCCCGGAAACATGATGAGGAATTGACTACTTTACCGGCGGTATTTATTGAACCGCAGCTATTTTGACCGATAAATTACGTGCTTCTAGAAGACGTTAAATTTCGATCGAGCCGATTTGAAGCTTAAAGAGGTTTTTTTGGAATTGCAAAATGTATCTCAGGGAAAGCCGGAGAAACATTCGAAAGCACATAGGAATTCGGTAATTTAGATTTGAGGAAACTAAGAGTTCTTTACCAGATTGTGTTATGATATAAATGAGCTTGAAGAAAATGGATTAGCAGATTCACGTAGACTCAATCCTATGATTTCTCCCAAGCCATAGTAGCGTCAATTGAATATGACAAAGGGAAAAGAAAAAATCAGCAATGGCTATCAAGATACGATCGTGCTTGACGGAGAAGGGGTAGCTGTGCCACAACAGTACCAAGCTCCTCCAAAAGCATCCTGGAAAGGTCGAATATGGGATACATTCGATGCTCCTCCAGATGTACCTTCTGTCTTCGTAACACTTCACTACGTATAGCATGTATGACTAATGACTGTATAATAGGAACAAAAACTTTTGTTCAAGCTAGATGCTGTATTACTTGTTTTTGGATGTTTGGGTTGGTTCGTTAAGGTGAATGATTGGACCTAAACCGTGTTGTGCTTTAAATTAATACAAATCTTACGAATCGCTAGAATCTGGATCAAGAAAATTTAGCAACAGCTTTTGTTAGTACTTTTTCTTCAAAAGGCCATCAGAAGTGCACAAAACCATGCTGACCTATTACAAAAGGTATCTGGGATAAAAGAAGATTTGGAAATGTTACAGAATCAATACACCACGGCCACCACCATGTGGTATGTCTACCTCGTTGTTGAGAAATAGAAGACATATTGACCTGGACTGATATGTCCGCCTTTGACCAAAAGGACTGTCGGTTATTGTATTGGTCAAATCCCTTCGAACTTGATCTTACTTCATGTGTCGCCTCGATATTGGATTCCAGCCTTAGAAATCGTTTGGAGATTGTACCTTTGGCTTTTGTTTGTTTTAGGAAGTGAAGACTACTGATAATATTGCGTAGATGTACTCTACTCACTTATCGGGTATCCAATTATCAGCAATTATACGCGTAAAGATTTTTCGTCGGTCTAGCTGAGAGTGGCATGGGGAGTTTGATGATCAGAATGACAGTATGAGCGTGCTATTGGTGCTGATTTGGCCCCTTCTGCTCATGTAGTACCCTGCTTTACATTGGATGTGAGTGGATTAAAATCAAAGCGAGAAATGTGCTTTCCATGAGCATCAGTACTCGTTCATAGTACATGGTAAAGCGAGAAATGTGCTAATATATTCGACGCATAACAGTCTCGGTTCTTACTATAAGGTTGGTTGATCAAATGACGATAGTCTGCTACCTGAACATGTTTGCTGATCATGAGAAATTGATAATTTAGCCGAATGAATTAGCCAAAAGAGCATCATTGCTTGGTACCTCAGCCGGTCTTGGAACTCTGTTTTCATCTATCTTGCAAGCTGCAGCTTATACCAATTTGGACGGTCATCATAAATTAGCAGGATGGAGATGGTAAAATCATCCAAATAGGATACCTTGCTCGTATACTGACCTTCCTATGATAGGCTTTTCATCATCGATGCGGTCATCACATTGCCCGTTGCTGTGTTAGGGTTGATTTTCCTTCCTGCTGTACCAGGACATTCTGGAAGTAAACCTTCGTTCTGGTTATCTCAAGCTGTAAGTGATGAAAAAGAAACATCATTCTTGTACCGTTCTGTGTGTTAACCACCTATAAAGGATCTGGATCTTGCAAAATCCCGGATGGAATCAGTTGGTCGTGCTCCTCAGAAACCTTTGACTTGGAAACGAGTTATCAGGTACTCCAAATCTTGGCATTTCTACCTCTTACCGTTGATGTATGTGAGTGAACAAAATATCTATCGAATCTCACGAACGCATCCAAGCTGATATGAACAATTTCAATCAGATGGTATGGAACAATTCGATTAAGTTTACCGGTATAATGGCTTTCTGGTTGAAAGATAAACAAAACCCGGTTCAAAGAGGAGTATCAGAACGTAATCATCTGGTTGTAGGTCATTGTCATCTTCAATTTGGTAAATTGAGCTGAATAAGCAAAAATTCCCCTTGTAGATGCCGATTACCGCTCTTGTACGTCTAACTCGTTGATTGAATCCAGTGTTCGAGGTGATACTGATTACCAGATCAGGGTATTATAGGAGGATGGCTTGGAGGATGGTTATCAGATGGCGTGTTTAGGGGTAAAAGATGGCCACCTATTTTAATTGCCAATATATTCTGTCTAGTGACGGCGTTAGCTTTGGTCAATTTACCACTCTGGAAAAATCTCGATGGTCACTTTGCTTTATATTGTAAATTCATACTATATTTTTCCAATTGTCCAGTGGGAACCTTTGCTGATATTTTGTGTCCATATCCCTTTAGACCTAAGTGGATTGTAAGTGAATATTGCTTAATCTGGCACAACCAATCTGATTTTTGTATGGAAATTATAGTGGTACCAATTTTGCAGGATTATATTTCGCCTGGATAAACGAAGTGAGGCAGCTTACCGTATGCGAATAAGGTGTTCGGAAGCTGATGAATGATTTCATTCTAGATCTGTGGTGCAGATGCGGAAAAACGCGCTTTGATCTTGGCTATGAGTAACGATGCTAGTTTTGTCCTGCAGGTGGGCTTCGAATCCTCAATTTCGATAGAATACAAGCATAGGCTGACATTGAGGCTGGATGGTAGAGTATTATACCGAATTTTGTATGGAAGCAAGTTGATTGTACGTTTTTTCCGGTATTGTAATTGTCAATCTCTAAAAAGGTTAACGATGCTCTCACATAGATCCCAAGGCGACAAAAGGCCTTTGGTATACTTCTGCACTATGTATACTCTTGCGTCAGTATGATTCTAGTTCACAAAAGGACGACGCAGGGCTAAGGTGTGATCATTTATAGTCTTCATCATCGGTGTTGTCCGTTATTTGCACAACCGAGATCGTAGTCTGGCTATTCGAGCTGCAAATGAACATGCAGATGGGAGTCTCCCAGAAGCTCAGGCAGAAGACTACAATGATGAAGAGAAACGGAGAACCCCTCAGAAGCGGGTTTATACGATGAACAAAATTTGAAGATTACTGAGCGGTGATAGTTGATGTCGTCAAGGTATGGAACGTCGTCACAGAGTATGGAGTGGTAGTTGCGTGCAGAGTGGTCACGAAGAATATGAAGGAGGACACCTGTTCTTGATAGCATTGATAGGAATACTCACACATCAGAGTGCATATCTGAGTGGAAATTGATAAAATATCTCTTGCCGAACATCGGCATTTTGTATTGCTACTTCGGGTTTGACCGGTCCGAGATGGATCTTCGTCATTTATTTTTGGCAATTCTCGTTGGTCTTTTTTACCTTTACATGAGCGTTCATTCACGTCGAAAATTCGGAGACAATCAATTGATAGCAACCGAGTTCAGCCAGATGGCGTTGATATGTTTTTATAGCAAATTTCGCATCACCCTACGCTGTTGATCACTTCGTGCTGCCTGAGGTGATATAAAGATAACTCAAACAACTCGCAACATCTCTGACTTCCGCCGATATGTCAACAGCCGGGTCTATTATCTACAAGGGTATGTAATTCTATATTAGCTCGCACGATCGCGAGGTGTTACTGACATTCCGTCATAGCTTTTATGCCTACGTTGAAGATGGTCTTGTGCATTCTCTTGGGATTCTTCGCGACAAAGAAAGGATGGTTGACAGCACCGGGCGCTAAAGGTTTAGGAGCAATAGTGATCGTGCGTATATCGTCATCCGAATCATGCATCGCTCAGATAAATGCTAATGTTACGATAGCAAATAACGCTACCGGCATTATTGTTTTCATCTATGGTTTCAGCCTTCACACCTGAGAATATCAAAGCTTTCGGTCCATTAGTCATAGTTGCTGTATCGTATCAGATATTGGGTCTTTTTTTCGCTTGGTGCATACGGGAGATATTCTATGTACCGATAGACTTCAGATGGGGAATTTTAGTCGTGAGTATTCCTTTCACTGCAATGGCTGTCAGACTGATAGCGTTTGTAACAGTCGGGCCTGACTTCCAATTGGGGTGAGTTTTTTTGTTTTCGTCCACTTGATCAACTTATTCTGATCGACCAGCATAGGAAACCTTCCCACAGCAATCGTGCAGACTATGGCTAAGGAAGCTCCTTTCAATCCTGCCGTAGACGTTGATTTGGGAGTAGCCTATATCGCGTGAGATACCATTTGGCTTAAGGAGTTTCGCCAAATCACTGACTTTTCCTAGGATTTTCATCTTTATTATGAATACCACTTTCTGGGGTTTGGGTGTTCACAAAGTGAGTCTTTGCAAAGGTGATAATGATATCCTCGCTCAACACAGTGTATAGCTATGCGCATGGGATTTTCAAGACAATCGAAGAATACCAGATCATCCACCATTGAAAGAACGTTGGTCTTCACAATTGGAGTTGACAAAAGGAAAGTTATCTAAATGGACTGGTTCGAGAAAAGACACAAGGATAGATATGGAAAGTCAGACTATACCAGGAATGGAAATGATAGATCAAACAAGCGAAGAACATAGATCTGTTTTACGAGAATTAGAACGAAATGGAATAGAACCTTATCTACCACCAAGTGACCCCCACTCTTCACAAGAGATCATTTCTGCTCATCCCACTTCGTCAATCGACCCAAACGGACCGATTAGACGATGCTCATTGCAAATCCCCCAATATTCTTCGGACAAGGACCAATCCGGATCTGAGCCTACAGCTATCTCAGAACAGGACCACGAGAGTGTACTATCTCCTGTTCGCAAGCCAATATGGAAAAAAATCTGCTTACTATTTTACAACCTCCCAAATGTCACTAAAGCAATCATCATCAGTATACCTATAGCTACAATTCAACCTTTGAAAGCTCTATTTGCGGAAACGGAAGGATGGTCAGGTAGTAAGATGCCAAATGGGCCTGATGGTAATCCGCCTTTGGCATTTGTAATTGAGACTACTTCTTTCTTGGGAGCCATAGCTGTTCCAGGAGCATTGTTATTGCTAGGCGCGAGCTTTGCTAGATTGAAGGTAAGTCTCTGATCTCATACGGTGATAAGGTATTACAATGAGGTAAATGAAATTTACCGATTTGCGGTATCCGCGCAGATGCCCAAAAACTGGAAAGACTTGCCTCTTGGTGCGATCGTGGCTTTGACTATATCTAAAAGTGGGTTTTATGTTCATTGAGATTGTCTCTTTCATAACTGTTTATCGCTGATATCACTTGTAGTGATATTGGTCCCCATATTTGGAATGTGAGCGTTACATCCGATAATCGACAATCTTGTCCAACATTCTACCGTCTTTTGCTGATGCGATCTCTCACAGATTTGTTATACAAGCCTTCCGGGACCATACATCACTGTTTCCCCGGGAAGACAAAAGTCAGTCGCAATGTGATGAAAGACGAACACGCAAGGCTGATAAGTCAATTTAGTTCGAACTTTTGTATCAATCTTACTGTCTGGAACACCTTCGCAAGTTATCCAACTTGTAGTTACGCAGACATACAATCCTGATGGAACGGCTGAAACATTATCAAGCTTCCTGCTTCTACAATGTAAGTGCATATGATACATCTTGAGTTTGGGTCCGCTGACATGGAGATATAGATGCACTCATGTTTATTTTATCAACGTGAGTTCTCTACTGCCGCTCCTTCGTCACCTAGTGATAAATCGCTAATGGAACGATGTTCGACGTAGTGCGATCGCAGCTATAGCGCTGTATATAGTAGAGAGATAGATTCCCTATCGTGATACGCTTCTGCATGTATTCATATTGTATCACATTTTGTTCCAATAGAAATATATCAACAGCTACCATGAATTGAACAAGATCCCCGAGGGTGACGGACAATCACCCGAGATCTCGGTTATTGCCGCATATCACGCAATCTTATCTCTCGATGAGCAATAGGATATTTCACACCATGACAAACCAAAAGCACTAAAGTGTATTTGTCATCTATCCTTTCCATATTGAGAAGCCTATAATCAGTATAAGTATCATCTCCTCTTAGGATATGCATGCCATGTATGATCTATCATATTGAAGCCAAATGTTACGGAAATTATTATTGACTGGATTCGTGGCCATTGCTTTGGCTGAACAAGTACCCTTTAATGTTGATTCGCCTGATGATTCAGGCCATTATGAATTCGAATGGCCAATCAAAGATGTAGCTATTATAGGTGCAGGAGTATCGTAAGTCATCTTTGAATTTACTGGACTTGGCTTATTGGTTCAGCTAATTGGATATCTGTAGAGGGTTGTTGTCATATCGAGCATTATCCAATACGGAGGATTTTACGAAAATCAAAATATTTGAAAGAGATGATAGTCCAGGGGGCAATTGGCATTATTCAGATGAAATTCCGAAATCAATTCCTATTGAATTAGGTCAAACTGAATATTGGTGGAAAGGTGATTTTATACCTAATATTCCAAATAATATACCTTCACATAAGGTATATAAAGTTGAATCTAACCAAACGTTTGAAAACGAATTGGAAAATCAAAGAATATTACATAGACAACCTAAACCACTTTGGAAAACATTACGAGCAAATACACCTGCACCTCAACAACAAGTAAGTCACCGTTTCATTCACTATTGTTTCTCCGTGTCCGAATTGCTCATAATTACTTCAAACAGGTACCTGGATTCGAATGGCCTAAAGGCGTAGAATGGGCATCTCATCATTCGAAAGTACAAAGATATCTTCGTTCATTCGCTTCGTGGTTAGGTATCAATAATGGAGATGAAAAGACCAACGTATCATACAATACCAGAGTCGAGCTGGTGGAGAAGAATTTGAATAAGATTGGAAAGCAGATTGGATGGACATTGACTTTAAGGAAATTTCTTAGAGCCAAAGAAGGTTGCTATGAGGAAACGTATTGGAAAGAAGTGAGTAGAATATTCTATGGATGGATTTGGTATACCTACTGTACAACGTGATAATTACTAATCACACCACATGTTAGAATTTTGATGCGGTCATCGTAGCTGCTGGACGATTCAATATACCTCATATACCCGCCATAGAAGGTTTGGTTGAATGGTCGCATCGATTCCCTGAACAAGTATTTCACTCCCGACAATATAGATATGGTGAAAGCGCAGTAGGCAAGAACGTCATAGTGATTGGAGCTTCCGTAAGTCATACGCCATATTGGCAGGAAGCATCGATTGACTAATGTCCGGCTGCAGGCAAGCGCAACTGGTGTTTCTCAAGATATCAATACATACGCCAAAAATAGCTACCTTAGTATAAGGGTGAGTAATGTCAAGCCCAACACCGACGTGGGAAACATAGATGCTGACCCGGAATATGTAGGAACACAGCGATGATCCAAGAGCACCTGTTCGGAGAGATACTCACTTGAATGCTCTTCCTAGAAACACAACTATTATAGGGGAGATCAAGCGGTTCCATCCCATATCAGATGGCGGTGGAATAAGTGAGGGGAAAATTGAGCTTCTCAACGGAACTGTACGTATCTGAATCTTTACCAAGCAGCCTATATGGCTAATTTATAATATTGATTCTAGATCATCACAGGGATTAATCTACTCATTTTTGGTACTGGTTTCCGCTATTCGTTCCCATTCTTACCACAATATCATAATTCATCTATCTTAGGAAACGAAACTGCTGAAAGTGAGGAACAACCTATAGTCACTGATGGATCTCACGTAAGATCTTTATATCTAGATACATTCTATATAGATCAACCAACATTGGCTTTTCAAGGCCGTGAGTAATCTCAAATTTTTCTTTCATCAAGTTTCAAGCTGAATTGAACTTTTGTAGAAAATGTTGGTATTCAGACTTTTGTTTATGGGAAATACGCTGGAGAAGCTATTGCCAGGGTATGGAGTGGTAAAGCTCATCTACCAAGTAAAAAGGGACAATGGAGTCACTTTTGGAGAACGGTTGAAGAGAGAGGTGGCTTGAGGAAAGGATTCCAATGGCTAAATAATGAATCGAACTCACGTAAGTCATAGCACACTTAAGAAAGCAAGTTCGGCTTTTTGGCTGATTCGTCGATCAAAGGATATTTAAACTTTTTCGTTGCTTGGTTAAACGCAGCTGCCATCAAGAACGGTGGCAGATTATTAGAATTACCACCCGATGTGTAAGTCATAATTCAGTCAAGCAATCCGATTCAAGCTAATCCACTGGTAGTTCCGAAGAAATGGATTTATGGATGAAAGCTCGAGCTGCCGGTGTATTCATCAACCCTGACGGCCGAAACGATTTTCAATCGGCATCTGAGAAGGGGGTACTTGACAATATTCAATGGAAAAAAGCTATCCTTGATGATTGGTAGCCAAAGCTGACGGGGTGTCATTAGGAAGGTTTGGTAAATGTCTTGAAACGTTCGGATTTTGTTGAATAGATTGGTGGTGATAACGATAATCTTATACATGCATTATATGCCACTGCGCCATCATCATCAGAAAGATGCGCACGGTCATCAACAGGATGGCCGTGCACACCGCAACAGCACGACTTAAACCTGTTTTACTCGATGAACGTACAGTACATTAACAATCTTCTTTCATATGTGTTTTCATCAGAAATTTCATTAATCATCATCAACATGCACATCGCAATCGTAGGTGCAGGCTATTCAGGTCTTGCAACTGCTTCTACACTTCTATCATTCGGTCATTCGGTTGTCGTTTTCGATTCATCACCCGATGTAGGTGGGGTATGGTCTTCAACAAATCATTACCCAGGACTCAAAGCTCAGAATGATAAAGATACATATTGTTTCTCGACATTGCCTATGCCCAAGGACTACCCAATACATCCGGATGGTCAACAAGTACAAGCTTATTTGGAGATGTATGTGAAGATGAAAAGCCTAGACAAAGAAGGAAGGCTGAGATTGAAAACGAGGGTGATGAAGGCTGAAAAGAGAGACGAAGGGTGGATATTGGAAGTGAGCAATTGTAATAAGCATCCCCTTCATACAGAAATATCTGACGGGAAACCTGCAGGTCCAATCGAGCCAATCAACCCAACTACTATCTTTGGATTATCTCATTTGCGCAACAGGCGTATTTAGCCAGCCATTCATACCCACGTTCAACGGTTCTACCATCTTCACTCAAGCAGGGGGAATAATCACCCACACATCCAGCTTCCACAGACTCGTAGACGTGAAAGATAAAAATGTCATAGTCTTGGGATTTGGAAAATCAGCTTGTGATACGGCTGTTGCAGCTACTAATAGCGCACAATCAGTTACTATCGTTGCCAGGGATATCATTTGGAAATTACCCACATATCTTGGAGGGGTAGTACATTATTCGTACCTTCTGTTAACCAGATTCGTGAGTATGATCTTGGTCGTAAGTCATTATAGTGATTGATCAGTCTCGATAGGGCGAATCGCTTTTTCCCTACAATCGTCCTTGGAAATCGCAAAGATTTCTCAACTATGGTCCTGGTAAATTGTTTCGAGAGTTTGTTCTTGCTGTTGTCGGATTGATCATCACGATTCAGCTCAAACTTGTCAGATTCAACTTGGTCCCTAAAAAGCCTTTCGATACTATCGCTCGATCAAGTATATCACTCGCTACTCCAGGTCTTGTCTCAGCTCTGTCGTCTGGTAGAGTTCAAGTCGAAAGTTATGCGTCAATACTCTCGCTCTCAAACAGCAAAGCACTTCTATCAAATGGTAAAGAGATACCAGCAGACGTGATCATCTGTGGTACTGGCTGGACTCATCATGTACCAGCTTTTCTTCCAGTAGAATATAGCCAAAAGCTCCTTGATGAGAATGGAGATTGGATACTCTACCGACATGTCTTTCCTATCGATATTCCAGATCTAGCTTTTGTAGGCTTCAACTCTTCCGTCTTTTGTCCTCTCACATCCGAAATCACGGCTATGTGGCTTGCTTCTCACATTGAGAGTGATATTGCACTTATCCGAGACTTTCCTTCAGAAATCGTACAGAAGAGACTCACAAAAGAAGAAACCGCTTGGCATAGAAGAAGAACTGAGGGACACCATGCCAACGGGACAAGTATTGTACCATTCTCATTGTCGAACATCGATGAGATGTTGGAAGATTTAGGTGTGAAGATTGGCTGGTTAAGTCACATAAAGGAATGGATCTTACCCGTCAAACCTCTTGCTTGTGAGTATTTCTTCAATTAGTCTGAGTACATGCCGAGCTCGAAAGGGTTATAGATCGACACATATTACCGGAAGTCCTTCGTCGTCGAGGGACCCTTCAAGCGGAGAAGAAGAAGAGAATTTGAGGGCAGCTGGAACACACGTTGTATAGAGTGATTTCGATGCATAAACGCATATATGATATTGTATATTTTACCTATTTGCCACCCAAATCTTTATGAAACAGGTATGACGTTAACGCGCACAAAAGTGAAACCATTTCAATCGTCAATCTACTCTTACTTTCTTTCCTATATCACTGTCAATAGTCCTCCCAGCACTAGTACTTCATCATCGTTTGCACTCGTCATATACATCTTGTCTACATCATGGTGTGAGGTGTTAGTCATCTGAAAGACACATTAATATGTCTAGCTCCACTAATCCTTCTCGAAAATCATCCATCACATCACGACGCGCACCAGCTTCACTACGAATTCCTTCAATAACTCGTCGAGGATCCAATACTCAATTGTCAATTGTATTTGCACAAGGAGACTCCACCGGGCGTACAGGGCAGATTGAAGACCAACTGTCTAAACAGCTAGATGGGGATTCAGGCGGGAAACAAATGGGTTTGAGAAGTAGAAGGTCTAGTTCAGCTACTATCAGAACTATTAGAACTACCTCTGGATTGAAAAGTCCGGATCCTGATACAGCTAGTGTAATGGAGGAAGATGAAAATCAAGGTGAATCCTCTCAGTCCAAGTCCGATGCTTCAGCTCCGAATGAGCTTGTAGCTGGACCATCAACTCACAATATTATACCAACTCGAGATCCCTCTCCTGCACCTACAATAGGTGGTAGACGTACGCTTAATCCCAAACAATCGTCGTCGTGGCTCAGATGGAACTCGCCTGCTACATCCTTTCCAAGATCAGCATCGACAAGCAAAGGTAAAGGGAAAGAGAAGGAACACGTCGACTTTGAGCAAAAATCAACAATGGATTTACCGCATCCCATCGAACTGCCAGCTGAGTCACCTTCTCCCTCTCAGCCCGAATCAACCGATACTCGAGATCTACCTCAGCCGTTTAACGCAGTTCTACAACCCCTGCCTGATCCACCAGATACCGCTCGCATCCCTCCTCCTGAAGCCAAAATCCCGAATGAGTCTATGCCTACCCCAACAGCCAAATCTCGTGGATGGTTTAGCCGTTCCATCCCAGCCCAAATGCCAACGCCGCAACGCGATCCTCAACTCAACGAAGTCCCTCCTGCGTCTCAACCTCTTTCTAGTGAATCATCTGATCCATCTCACTCAATTATTGACCAAGTACCACCTGAAAATCTCGCCAGCTACAAAGAACACAGCAAATCGGTACAAATACCACGGCTGGATGATCCTTCCGCTTCTACGAGTCCCCCACCAACGGTCATCAACAAGTCTCAGGACAATGCTACAGACACAACGAAATCTCCAGAGGCTGAACGTAAGGCGAAATCAGGCTGGACGGGCTATTTGGGGTGGAGTAGCGTCAGCAGGGAGAATGAAGGATCCTCTAACACGGAGAGCGCCAGGAAGGAGGAGCCGATTGCAATCCAAGAAGAAGAATCGGCAGAGAGCGCTGAACCAGATTCGTCAATCAGTCAGCAGCAACCAGTCCATCAGCAAAGCGGCTTAGTCGTTGAAGATGTTGCGGTTCCCTTGCTAGATGAACCTAACGAGGTTGTAGAGGAACCCACCCATCAGTCAACCGGCGATACTCAGCCGCCGCCTGCAGGCCAACCATGGTCATCTTATCTATATTCATTCGTTGTACCGCCTCCTCGTGCGGTCGCTCCTCCTCCGGCTCAATCTAGCCCCTCACATCCTGTCAAGCCAACAAGTCCGACCGAAGATCAACTGCCTGCCCATACAGAGCCTCCTATGTCAGATATTGATGTGCCAGAAGCTGCCCCTATTCCTGCTGAAATAGCGCCTGCCCCCCCTTCTGAGCCAGCACTTGCCCCTTCAGCTGCTGCATCGCCACCGCGCCAATCGGATAGAAGACCTTCCACAACAGGGTGGCTCAATTATCTGGCTTTCAGAGCTAATCAGAAGAAGGTCACTGCAAGCTCAATGACTACGACCGATACTGATAACAAAGTCTCAGGCGGGGGTGAAGAAGTAATGGACTTTTCTACAGATCCTGATTTCCCTTCTTCTACCCCTGCACCACAGCACGCTGTGCAACGGCGAGATGTCAAGGTAGCACCGGAATTGGTCAAAAGTCTTACACCTAAACCTTCTCAAAATTTGGATATCAGAAAGAAACGCTTATCAAACGCATCTCTCAAGTCCAATGGTAGTTTGACGCCTTTGCCAGCATCCCCGAAAGGCAGGTCGTCGCTAGACAGTGCTCGAGCTGGCTCTTTGCATAATGGATCAGCACTGCCACCTCCTCCTCAGACTTCAGCCACACAACCAAACCTGGTCATTCCTACTTTCACCGATACCTTTGATAGACCTCCGCGCTCCTTTTTACCGCTAAACAACGACGTCGATCAGCATGAACCGGCTACAAAAGGCATCACAGCTACTACCACTGGTCTCGCATGGAAAGCATTAGGCGCTGTCGGCAATTACGTCTACGGAGCGGACGAGATCAACCACAAGTCCGTTTCACAGACTTTGCAGGAGGATGATAGGGAGACACGAGGTAAAAAAGAGGGAAGAAGTGTAGGAGCTGATCTACCCAGGAGAATTGGCTTGGGTAGCGGTACTCCGGACGATGGATGGAAGCAGGTAAAGCGTGTTGTTGTGGTTGGAGTTCATGGCTGGTGAGTGCTCTGCTTTCCTCTGGTTAAGGAAGGCTCGGTCGAACGAAGTACTCATCCTGCTGCTAGGTTTCCCGCCAAAATGCTCAATAGTGTTATCGGTGAACCTACCGGGACTTCCACTAAATTCGCCAACATGATGGGTCAAGCTGTCCAGCAGTTCTTCCATGAAAAGGGTGTAGACGATATTAGACTCACTCTGATGCCATTGGAAGGCGAAGGGACTATAGAGTCAAGGGTTGACAGGTGAGCACTATGCCCCAAAGACATCGCTGACAGGTTCAGACTATATAAGGCATATCTTAGCAATCCCGCTTGGATCAATGATCTACGTCGAGCGGATGCTGTATTCTTCGCAGCCCATTCCCAAGGCTGCATCGTCACTACTCATTTACTATCCCGTATGATCGCTCAAGGTCATATACGCACACCTTTGAACCAGGAAGCTGTGTCCAGATGCGAATGGGCATTTGGTCCAATCGGAGTTGTACCACCTGAAGCACCTAGAAGAGGTAAAACCGGTCTCTCTCCCGTCCAAGGGTCGGACGGAGGGTATCAGAAGGTCGCGATGTTAGCTATGTGTGGAGTTCACCTTGGACCACTGTATTCGATCAGTACCTCGACAGTCATACAGCCTTACCTCCAGTGGTTTGAGAATGCTGCTGCGAGGGAATTATTCGAATTCCAAGACTCCACTTCGGCCGTCAGTATAGCATATCAGAAAGCGCTGTCTATGGTCTTGGAGAATGAAGTCAGGGTGGTTTTACTAGCGTCACTGAATGATCAGGTTGTAAGTGAAGCATTGTCTGATCTTCCATGCTGGATTGCAAGCTGAACACATCGTTAGGTCCCTATTTACGGAGCATCTTTTAGTACCGCTACCCATCCATTGTTGCTACGAGCTCTCTACGTTGATGGCGCTTCGTACACCCAATCCGACTTCATGACTAATCTCTTATGCTTCGCGTTCATGCTCAAGAACGCAGGAATAGATGATCAAAGATTGATTGAACATCTTAGTGAAGCTACAGCGGGATCTTTGACAGGTGAGTGTCAAGATCCATCGTTGTGTTGGAGATAGAACCTGATCTCGTTTGAAATCAGGTGTTGGCCACTCTACACCATATGAAGAATTATCATGTTACTCAATAGCGGTGCAATACCTCTTTCACGCTGGCTCCGCTCGATCACCTATACCTCCTCTCGAGATAGAACCCTTCTCGGCTAGAGACGCCAAGAATGATTTCGAATTACCTTGGATTATGAGGGCTTTGGTGGACTCGCCGGAAGTTAAAGATCTATTCCCATCGGAATTGAAGGATTTGAAAGAGGGTATACTGCACTGGAGACCGAACACAAAGGTTTTAAAGGAGATCAAGAAGAGGGTGAGCATTATTGGATTGAACGGTGTTTGATAAATGCTGATATTGTTGTTCGATCCCAGCTGGAGCCAATGGCAGGTCGCCAATCTCGACTTCGAGCACTTCATACATCTCCTTCATCTACTTCTCTCACGTCTAATAACGAAGGGCTGAGTGCTAGTCCCGGGGCAACTAGAGCATTAGCATCAGGTAAGGCTCTCAAGAGTCGTCTTTAGTAAGGCGAGCTGATAGGGGAAAAAAGTAACATCCGCTGATGTATCCGATATTCGAACAGGTCTTCGAAAGGACTGGTAATCATCCATTCTGAGCAAAGCCATTCATTGTACGCATTCTCAAACTCTTCCAAAACCATGTTGTATACTTTTGTTTGTATAGAAAATTTCCATTCCATGCATTATACATGTGTTTTCAGGAATCAAGTGAAACAGCGGAAACCGGTTAGCCTATTCGTGTCGTGGGTAAATGACGTAAGTATGATATCAGAGATGTAACTACGGATAAGATCTCCCTTGAGATTAGACTTGATACCCTCTGATTTCACCCTATCTTGGTTCGTATCTTTGGAATTTTCACTTAAATCAGGTACTTAATATATTTTTTTACTTCGCAACATGAAATTGAACCACATGCCTTTCCCTCCTTGTAAAATCTCGATCTTAACCCTCAATAACCAATTTAGGGATTATTCAATGCAAACTTTAGATATGATAACTGATGATGTGATCTTTTTTGACAAGGAGTTCTTACCTTAAATGATACTCGGTTGCGACGAAATGTGAAAAAGCTGGATTACGACTGTATGTATATATATAAACAATGATTTTTATCTATAGCACGCTTCAAAGCTCGGTATCCCGCTTTTTCTCATTCGAAACTTATCAAGTCTATCCCTTTCAACTTTTTGATTAGCGAGATTGACCAATATGACTAGTGAACATCAATCACCCAAATCCGAATCAACTTTACCAAATACCTTGCCTAATGAGAAGATCATACCTGCTACGACGTCCGAAGATGAGACCGTCATTGATGGTGTTGATCCAGTATACGCTGCTAAAGCCAGAGTCTTGAATCGAGCCGTAAGTCTTCTTTAGTTCCAAATTCTCGCTTTGTCAAGAGTATTCTTGATCGAACAATAGCTAAATACGGAAACATGCTTTGTTTAGATACAAGATATTGGAATGGGAAAATATCAATGGCAATTATTTTTCGTTATTGGATTCGGATGGGCACAAGATAATTTATGGCCAATTGTAACTTCATTAATCTTAACACCAATCAATAACGAATTTCATCCTTCACATGCACCTTTACTTACACTTTCTCAAAATATTGGATTATTAGCAGGTGCAATCTTTTGGGGATTCGGTTGCGATATTTTTGGAAGAAAATGGGGTTTTAATTTAACTTTAGGTGTTACTTCAGTTTTTGGAATGTTGGCTAGTTCAAGTCCAAATTTCGCTGCTATAGGTGTATTTGCTGCACTCTGGAGTGAGTCAATTTTTTCCTCCGAGCATACTTCATCGAATTCATCAGAATCCATACAAAACAATCTACCTAGGACCTCACCTGCTTGTCATTCTTCATGTCATTCTCTCATCTGTCTGAATTTGCGTACGCTGATCACCTATCTTCCTAGGCTTCGGCGTAGGTGGAAATCTACCCGTTGACTCAGCTATCTTCCTTGAGTTCTTACCCCAATCTCACCAATACCTCTTGACAATCTTATCAGTCTTTTGGGCATTCGCTCAACTTCTCGCGTCTCTTATCGCTTGGCCAATTCTTGGTAATTTGACATGTCAACAAACGGATACCGACTGTACTCGATCCAAAAATATGGGTTGGAGATATTTTGTTATCACAATGGGAGGTTTAGCTTTGGTTATGTTTTTCATCAGATTCTTCGTCTTCCACATTTATGAATCGCCAAAATACTTTATGGGTAAAGGTAGAGACGAAGATGCTGTTAGAATTGTTCATGAAGTAGCAAGAAGGAATGGAAAAGAATCGTCTCTGACTATTGAAGATCTTCGATCATGTGAAACTCTCAGTGGAAACCCCCAAGAAAATTCAATTGATCATAAGCAAGATAGTAACGCGAAGAAGGCGATAAGGAGGAAATTGGAACAAGTCAATGGGAAACACATTAGATCTTTATTCGCTACCAAGAAATTGGCATTTAGCACATCGATGATCATGGTGGTCTGGGCTTTCATCGGTTTAGCTTTCCCATTATACGTGAGTTATTAGATTTGCTTTATTATAATCAAATCGCGCGAAGCGAGAATATCTGTACATGTTCAGAGTTTTCCGAGATCGCTCGCTAATACGTATTAATACGCCTAGAACGCTTTTATCCCATTCACACTAGCTACCAAAGGAGCTGAATTCGGAGATTCCTCAACATACATCACATATCGAAACGCCTGTATCATTGCCGTTTTAGGAGTACCTGGAGCTGTTTTAGGTGGTATTTTAGTCGAGGTAAGATGGATAGGAAGAAAAGGTACCCTTTCCCTTTCGACTCTTTTAACTGGAATATTCATTTACGGATCTACAACTGCTAAAAACTCCAATTCCCTCTTGGCTTGGAATTGCATGTACTCGTTCTTCTCAAACGTAATGTATGCTGTACTTTACGCATATACCCCTGAGATCTTCCCTACCAAAGATAGGGGAACAGGAAACGCCTTGACGGCTACTGCCAATAGGGTTTTCGGTATCATGGGTGAGTCGTCTTCCGTTTGTAAAATGTATCAGAGACGAAGACTCCTGACACTGGTCGTGATAGCTCCTCTGATCGCCATATTTGCGAACTTGGAAACTGCTGCTCCTGTCTACACTAGCGGGGCTTTGTTCATCGCTGCGGCTCTCGTGGTTCTGATACTCCCTTACGAATCAAGAGGGAAAGCCTCGTTGTAGATTAGCATATCTATTTCCAAAGATTGACAAGAGTATGTAGCTAAGAATAGCGCACTCGGTATTGCCGAATGACGCAGCAGCACAAGATAGAGTGGATCAAACCATGTATATCACATCTTATCTGATCGTAATCCGACAAAGCGGAAAGCTGCGCTATCAGTCTGATCAGCGATTTGGGGTTACAATGGTCTCATTGGTCACATTAGATCGTATGCTCTTATCGTCTTATCCAAATTCGATCACATATCTAAGTTTATACCATATCATTAATCAATAACTGGTACCGCTACATCGGGTTCTTGTGTCATAGGGTACTTGGCATGTGATTTCTGCTGAGCTGTTATCGTACCGGAACAAACAAGATTCTATGAGGCTTGTTAAACGCCTATCTAGTGTCATCATGCGTTTTCCACTTTCACGGAAACCATTGAATCTGGAACCAAATATTCCACTTTGGCGGACGCGATTGGCTGCGTTCGGAGTCAATTTTCAATAAGGCTTGAAAACCTTGATCTCCAAGCGAACTAGGGTAAATCTTCTCATGTGGCCCCGGTAAAATCGTCCGTTTTCCCTATGATTTAGACTCCCGGTAACACGGATTTCCATTTCTTCCACATAATTTAGCATGAAAATCTGTAACCTAGCTTAGGTGTTTATAGAATTATTTTATGCGCTTAAGATCGGCAAGATCGGTCCTTACGAGTATCGGTTATTTCGAAATCAAATCATGGTTAACCAGTAATAAATGATTTGCTGTGAAAGCCGAAGATTAGCTATTAACGACAAGCAATGATATATATCAAGATCCCTTCATGGTAGATAAACCCAGAATGCATCTCTTGATATTGGTAAACTTACTTGCTTGGTACGATTCTGTCAGTATCATATCAAATAGTAATTCAACATGGCCACTTTCGACTCAGCCCCACCAAATACATATGCAGGTGGTAAAGATGATAATTTAAGATTTGGAAGTTTACCAATCAATGCAAGCAATGATGCTGAAGGTGATTTCGACGTTGAAGCATATAGACAGAATACACCATTATGGAAAAGAATAAAAGATCACAGTTTGACTCAAATGATTTTATTGAGTATCCAAGCTTTCTGTGGACCAGCCATGGCGGATGCAATCGCTGGATTAGGTGGAGGAGGTTTAGCTACTCCTACTACAAACAATATTGCGTAAGCTTAGCTCTGCTACATATTTCTGGAAACGGGCTGACAGTATTACCAGAAATGCTGTTTCTTATGCCTTACTCGCTTTGGGTAAGTGATCCCATCTTGCTCTATATTCAACCAAGTCTGACTTATTCCTGAAATAGTCTGTTTCTTTGGTGGTCCACTCGTAAACAAACTCGGCACAAAATGGGCTCTTTTCATTGGAGCTTTGACATTTCCTCTTCGAGGTGCTTCTTTCTACACTAATAGTAAATATAACAATCAATGGGTGAGCAAATTCTTTCGATCGATGTAATAAGGCAATGCTAATTACCAGTATTCGACAACCCGAAAGTTCCTTATTCTCGGTTCAGCTTTAGAAGGTTTCGGTACTGGTGCATGGTATGTTGCAGAATCAGGAACAATCATGTCAATATCACCTTCAGGTGCAAGAGGAAAATATTTAGCACTTTGGATAGTGTCTAGAAATCTTGGACAACTTATCGGAGGCGCTATCAATCTTTCTAAAAATCATATTAAAGGTCAAGAAGGTGGTGTTACCCCTGATACATATATAATTTTCTTAATTATTGAATGTTTAGCGTAAGTTTCTTCATTCAAGTTAGTAGAAGACCCAACACTGACATCTCCTTTTGACTCATAGTATACCTTTTGCTCTTCTCATTTCCCCTTTAGAACACGTCGTAAGATCAGATGGTACCAAAATCAGAGTTTCAGAACAAGTAGGAACCAAACAAGAATTCAAATTAATCAAGAAAACTTGGATGTCTAAACTCATCTTACTATCCGCTGTATGGGCATTCTGGTCATTTTTCTATGGGTGAGTTGATCTGGTGTGATGGTCCTTTCGAGAATTGAAGCTGACGAATTGTCTGCAGAGGATCATGGTCAACCTATTTGGGGCTGTACTTTTCCGTTCGAGCTAGAGCCTTATCGTCATTCATCTCACCATTCTTCTGCATGTAAGTCAGGTTCCTATTTGGGTAAATGATTGGATGCTAAACCTGTCACAGTGTGGGATGTTTCGGACTTGGATTCGTCCTCGATTTGAAATCTCTCAGTCAAAGACGAAGAGCTCAAGTTGGTTTATTCACCGTTGTGATTCTCAACGCCGCTGTCTATGTATGGTCAATCGTTATTCAAGTTAGATTTGATAAAAACGATCCAGGAGCCATCGATTGGACCGATTCAAATTACGCTGTTTCTTTCTTACCTTATTTCTTCATTCAAACTACCGGTCCTCTATCTCAATCGTACATGTATTGGTTACTTTCGTCTTTTGCTACTGACGCTCAATGTAAGTGACCCCTCATGTTACCTGAAAAAATTGCCACTGATAGTATTTTGTCCTTCTTTCAGCCAACGTGCGAAATGGTGCAGCTTTCAGATGTATGGAAGCTATCGGTCAAGCCGTAGCATACGGTATGAACAGCAAAACCGGCGAAAGTCCTCTTGTCGGATTGTAAGTCCCTTCTTGTTTTAAAGAACATATTTATATCACTTCATTGATGCGTGGAAATTTTAGCTGCGTCACATTCGGTCTTATGGCTCTTGCACTCCCTCCATTCTTAATGCTTGTTAACAAAACTCCAGATCGAATCCCTGCGGATGTATTGGCAGAAGAGGAAGCTACCGAAAACAAACTTGAAGGAGAAAAGAAGCACGATACTGCTCAAGTCACTGTATTGGATGAAGACGCTTGCTAGGCTTTTTGCTTTATGTTGGCTTTCACCTTATATCATTTCGTCTCACTTGGTCTTCTAATACAGTAGTTGTCGTGTAGAAATTCATGCTATTTCACTTAATAACTCGTTGCTTAAGCAGTTAAATTGTAGTTCACTCTCCAATACGTTATGTAATTTGCGCCCCAAGTTCCATCTCATTACGTTATGCGTTAAGCCCCATCCAGATCTCTTTTGACGCTCAATCATTGATCCCAATGCAGTATCTTCGAGCGAAGTATTGGTGGACAGAAAGTTGAGAGACAGTTGATAGAAATGAGGAAGACATCATCTTATCATTAAATAAGATAATTCTCGGTGCACATGTTCTCGAAATTGACATACTTCTGTCACTAGCTACAATGAGCTTGATACGCTCAATAATCTCTATTCGAAGCCTTCTCACTGCATTCTCACTATGTTTGGTGACAATATCATTATGGACTTACTCTACTATTCCAACTTTATTTACTTCTTATCGATCAATCGGTCAAGGAGAACTTGTTGACTTGAAGGTCATTTTGACGAATATACCTATAAATCAAGAAGGATTAGCTTGGACAGAAGGTGATGAGAAAGGGAAATTTCAAATTATTGGTGAATCAGTATCACAAATACAATTTGATGATAGAAATATCATAGATATACGTACAGGAAAACCTTTGGAAAATGCAAATGAAGGTTCAACTTTTAATTTAGCTATTTTGAAATTACCCAACGGATCAAAATGGAATTTCTTAGGTGTAGCAAGGGGTCCAACGAGGATGAGAGAATTTATGAGAGTCAATGGATGGCCATCTAGAGAGCAGGTTTTAGTAGCGTGAGTTATATCATTGTCTCAGTAGAGATGTATTCAAAGTGCTAATTTCGTGGCAGGATGGGATTGAATATGACTTCCAAAGGCAATCTCGTGGCTGTTACTCAAGGTCAAACCTTGGATTTCCCCATGATACCTAGAAAAGGATGCGAGGCAGCTGGTGCATGGATAGCTACCTACGGAGCAGAAGATCCTAGGTTATTTTGGACAGTGAGTCACAAATTACTAAGAACTGATATGACCAGCGCAACTTACCCTGTGTGGTTGTCGCAGGACGCCGGTACACCAGGTCTGACATACGGAAGTGCAGCTTTGGATAACGATCGTTGTCGTTCAGTCGGTTTTGTACATGATATGAGATCTATTTTTCCTGAACTAAACAACGCTTTGAGAACGGGAGTAGAAGGTGTAAGGCCATATAATGGTCATAGAGATCCGGGTGAAGGCAATGACAAGGAATTGATCAGGTTGGAGAAGCAGGGAACCGTAGAGAAGAATGTGAGTGTAAATGTTTCATGACAATGGCTGACTTGTTTCAGTGGATGCCATTTTATCCCGGTGCTCTTCCTGATGGGGAGTCACTCGTTCCTCACATCCATTACATGGTAAAATCAGCACTTTCACTTGAACCTATCAAAACAACACCTAGTAGAGTAATTTACAAAGATGTCGACCTCAGTAATAGTAATTCAAAATCATGTATCGGAAACGCCCATTCCAAATCTTTCAAAATTCATCAAGCAACACCTTTATATCGTTTAACACTTTGCGAAAGAGGTTGTATAGTCACGAAACAAAATACAATTAATATAGCCTTATCTCATACTCAATCACCAAGTAGACAATATGGTCGTTTCTTAGCTACTTTCAACGTTTCATACCCTTTTAATCCTATTTCAGTTGGTCCAAGATTTCATTTGAACGGATGTGACGATGAGAATGATATCAATTACGCTTTGACACTGGCACCAATCCAACAATCCGACCTTGGTTCAACTGTAAAACCAACCAAAACGCCTCAAATTGTTCAACCGGATCATTTCTTTTTGGATGATCACATGTTGATCACTATGGGTCACAACGACAATGAAATGACAACTGTTTTGGCGACAGTTGAAGAGATACTGGGTAGACAACATATGTGTTGATTCCGATTTTTGAGAGATTTGTACATTTAGTTGCCAAGAATATCATATATGTATGCAGTTTGGGTGGGATAACTATGCAATGTACCGTATTATGCTATATTGGAGATGCCTATCCTAGAAGGAAACATTGACCTTCAAACGAATCATACTTCCTACCCACTTCCCTCACCTTCGCCTTGGAATGTGTATTCCTTGATTGACTTCCACGGCCCTCCAAGGTATTCCCAACTGTATATTTGTAGTTAGAATTTCGTCAATACTCGCTTGTGCTGTGAGAGAATTATGACTCACACCTCAAATCCGACTGCTCTTCCTTTATGTTGACCTTCTTTCTGACCATCTTTTCTCATTCCTTCGAAAAATTCCTTAACTTCTTTCAAACAAATATCAACTTGTTCCTCATTACTAGCTTTATTCAAAACAGTAACATGAGGTTTTCTCATAGTTTGTAAATCTTGATTTGTTAATTTATCTTGATCACTTTTAATTCCCTTTTTCAAATTTGATAATAATTCTCTATGTATCTTTTCAACTGAATTTGAAGGTCTTTCTCTACAAATTAAATAAACACCTCTATTTCCCATTTTTTCAGGTTCTCCAAAAAAAACATCCCAACCTGATTTTGAATTACATATTTTATTTAAATTTTCATCTAATTCATCAAATCGATGTGAAGGTATAGCGTGAAATAATGTAACATGTGCGGAAAGGAAATTTCTATGTGGTGGGAAATATTTTGAACGTAATGATGTTAATAATTGATGTGTTGCTTTATCTAATCTTAATGTTAGGATTATAGGACTTTGTAATTGTCTTGGTGGTGGCATTATGAGCTCAATTCTCAATGCCAGTCAAAGTATGCTTTTAGTCAAGAAAAGAAGAAATCTAATTGTTGATCGTAAATATAATGTCAAATTGAAATTCATCTTTAATCCGGTAGTCACCGATTACATCATAGGTCCCATTTTCACTTACGGTAATGATCGACATGCATCCGATTCAATCGGTACTTGCCATCAACATCATTTAATATATTTTATACACACTCTCTTACTTTCATACTATATCTGACGAGATCGAATCAAGATAATCATGTCACACTATAGTCCTCACAACTCAGCCAGCTTCGAAGGATACTATAATCGATTTCGATTACCATCAGGTGCTTCAGTATGCTTAATCGTTTCTTCAGTTCCAGGTGCGAAGGAACGACCTTATATGATTTCTTTCACTCATGTTAATTCAAATGGAACACAATATTGGCAAAAAGAATATTGGTCAGATAAGTGGGAAACGCAAAGAAGTCAAGGAGATGATTATTCAATAGAATGGGATCAAGGTCGATTTGAATTTAAAGATGAAAAAGTTAATTGGGAAATGAAAACTAAAGAAATTGAATTTTATGCAAAACAATTAAATCGTGGAATACCTTGGAAACCTGATAATTCAAATTCAACACCTGCAGGAATTTTAGCAAAATTTCCATTACCTATTCAATGGCATATACATACAGTTGAATCTGATGCTGAATTTTCTTTACAAATGACTGAAATTAATTTACCTAAAAGTGATTTAAATGGAATATCAAAAGTACATATTGAAAAGAATTGGGCAGTTTCATTTCCAAAATCATATATTTGGATGCAAGTTAGAAATGAAAATAAAAATAAAGGTTTATGTTTAGCAGGTGGAAGTTTAATACCAGGTGTTCAAGCTTATTTAGTTGGATATCAAGGAAATTCATTCATATCTTTTATGCCACCTACTTCAACTTCAATATTGGGTTTATCTATGGGATTATATAGTAATATTATTTCAAGTAAAGGGATAATAGATATAGATATTTTGGGTTGGTTCAAGAGATTGAAAATTACAGGTCGTTGTGATCCTTCGACATATTTCAGCTTTGCTGCACCCTTAGCAGGTGGTCATGTTCCAGATTATACCGTTCAAAGTTACGCATCTAATATAACGGTGCAAGTGTATGAAAGAAGTTGGCCATGGTCAGAATGGAAATTGATCGAGAAAGAGGATTTTACTCAAGGTGGAATGGAATTTGGTGGAGATTTTTACGAAAGGCATGAGGAGTAAACCGATACATGCTAATCAATCTGTTATATACTGCATTTTTGATTATACCTTGCTCTGTATATACCTGACCCCATCATTTTATTCGACTTTTCTAAATGTGAGATTTCAAAACTAGCTAGATTTGTATACATATGGTCTGGTTTCTTTACTATTTATGTATGTACTTTCTTTGATTGTAATTACCAAGTTACCAATGTATCAAAGTGAAGATACTAAGAACGATAGGTGAAACTAAGACTTGTAGGGATACGATTGGTGGCAGGTATGTAAGAGGAAGTGCAGGAAGTAAACCTTTAGTAGGTTGGGTTATACGATTTGGAGGTATTGAAGCGAACAGTGATCTAGCAGTAATAATCATAATAGGTATAGAGTAAAGTAAAACAATCGAAAGACCTTGAATCCAACCATTTGAAAAAGATTTTGAATGTAAAATACCAAGTTTTTTAGATTGAGTATATTTTGTAAATGATCTAAATAATATTAATGATAATATATTAAAAATTACATATAATCTTGCAGCTACTTTATGTCCTACTCTAACAACAAAAGTAAATTTACCTCCAGCTGTATCAGCTTCAATATCTTGAATGTGCATTATTAAAATTCTAGCTTGTTCAAAGCAATACATTGCTCCTAATAACATCCATAATGAACCTAATGAGAATCCGCTATTATTGACTTTTGAAAAAATATCCGAAAAGTTAATCATTTTACCAGTAGTTGCTGTATAATATCCTGTCATACCCCATAAAATAGCTACAGGATTAAGTAATAAAGCTGAAACAATTTCTCCTAATCCATGATAATGAAATCTAATAGGTGGACCAACATACATTTGAGATAAAATTGAACTAATAATTCCAATTTTTAATGCTAATCCTTTATAAGGTGTTCCATGAGAATTCGATAAATTGGTTATTGTTGATGAAAGTGTAGAATCTTTTGATCTAGAATAAAAAATTAAAGCAATAACAAAAGTTTGCCATAAAATACCAAATAACCATGCAGTATAAGGTGGGAATGTACCATCATGTATAATTCTAGTTGTATTTCCCATAATTTTTTCGTTAATTTCTCTAACTTCTTCTTTTTCTTTTTCTTTTACTTGACCATTTTTTTCTTGTTCACGTAATTTAATTGATCTTTTAATTGATTCTATTTGACCTGGTCTATCTAAATTCCAATCAAAATATTCATTACCGTAATTTATCGATACATTCGTTGCCCAAGTAGTGAATGCGCATTGAAATACTACCCACCAATCAATGGTTGATATACCTGTTGCACCTGTGGAAGGGAATAATCTAGCGGCTAAAATACATCCAAAAGTCGTCCATAATGGTACTTCACTGGCTAGAGGAATACGACCGAGAGCGATAAGAGCGTTGATTGAGCCCAGGAAGGATAATTGTTGAGGATCGTGCATTGTGATTGGAAGATTTGTGCAAGGAATACTGACCAGTCGTGTCAGAATATATAGTGTGAATGTGATTCAATAAGATTGTCTGAATGAGATATGATGTTACTTCCCCCCCTCTGTTGTTCGCATCGATCTCAAGCGAATATCAATTGAATGACGTTGTGTACCTTATTTCACTTGCTTCCCTGGATTCCGGTAAATACCTCTCATCTCATCACCATTCCGTAACAAGATATTCATGAGTGAGTATAAACAATGCATGGTAATTAAGTTGAGTTTATATTGATCAAAGAGTCTAGTTCGTCAATGCAGATGCGCCAAAATAACATATATACAAGAGTGTCCATAGGGTATCATTCCGTAGCGCCTATAGTCAGCAGTGGGAACTAAGATCCAGCAATGACCGTACTAGAAAGTTTCCGTTTCGTCCTGACGCGTATAAGACGGTATTAGCAGATTATCCAGTCCGCAATACTTAACCGATCCCCTGTAGGGAGATAAACTCACGATAGCATCTTCGCTCGATGTATGCTCTGTAACCCTCTTCGCTTCGCTCAATTCCTGCTGAAGTCTTCTGATCTCACTACGTCGGACGTATATTAGCTCGACGCATTCCTTGTGTTTGATCGAATAGAGATCGCGACTCACTTCTCCAAGTCTACGACTTTAGCATTATGAGCTTCGTGATGTTTAGTCAAAGCTGGAGAATAAGGCTCGGCGTGTGGTCTAGGCGATGTGGGTGGTGTTTTGACGGTATCCTAATATCGATATTAAGCATGTCAACGATACTTAGATGCATGTGTAG
This sequence comes from Kwoniella pini CBS 10737, assembly GCF_000512605.2. NCBI lineage: Eukaryota > Fungi > Basidiomycota > Tremellomycetes > Tremellales > Cryptococcaceae > Kwoniella > Kwoniella pini. Next base: position 1,346,698 of record NC_091726.1, read on the forward strand.
AGAAGGTATAGATGGAAAGACTCACAGTAAGTTTAGTCAGGAGGTTATTCTTCTCAACCTTCTCATCCTGATAAAAGCCACATACTGAGTAATGGAGAGATAACAAGTAATCAGAATACAACTCACTTGTAATTGGATCTCAATTTTCTTGTAATTCTCCCTCAACTCATTAATCTCTCTCACATACTTCCCTTCATCCTCTTGAGCCTCCTTGACTCTCTGCTCTGCTGATACTCTTTCATCATTCGTATGTTGTTCCTGTATCGCGGCCAAGGAAGCTTCGAAGTGTGATTTGTTCATTTCAGCTATCTACAAATGTGAATTAGCATTTGTCCCAAGGTTGCACACCAATTCAAACCTTCCTCCTCATCTGATAAGGGATCGCGTCGTACTCACCTCTTTCGCACCGTCCAGCTCATCTTTGACACCTTGTAACTCCCCTTTGACTTTCTTCAATTCACTCTCAAGGTCCGCAGTACCTTTATTATCTGATTTACCGATCTGCTCAATCTCTCCAATAAGACGAGTTACTTCATTTCTCAAGTGTTCATTGACCTCCTTCAACTCGTTAAGAGAAGCCTCATTTTCCACAGCTTGTTTTTGAGCGGACAAAAGTGAATCTTGTAATGTTTGACTGGATTTGAGCTGGTCAGCCTGCAAGTCAGATAGTGAGATCGCATGGGATGACTTGAGAGCTTCAATCTCGACTTCATGCGCTTTGATTAAACTCTCTCGAGTCGAAGCGAGATCTTCACGGATCGTAGTCAGTTCAGCATGATGAGATTCATTCGCGGCGGCCTAAATCTCAACCAGAATCAGCTTGACAAGCAAGAGCAAATGATATCCTTACCTTTGCCTCGTCAAATGCTTTTTTGTATTTCTCTTCGAACTCGGCTTTATCTTTCTCTTTCTCTTCTTCAAGCTTAGCGATGATCTACCTCGGCCGCGTCAGCCGCAATCACCTTTCAATCGGTAACTTGAGCTCACGTCGTTTAAGCTGTTTTCCTTCTCCTCCATATTTCTTCGGAGTTCCGCCAGTTGACCAAGTTCCTCTTCTACTTGTGTGAGCTTACCATGCACTTCGTCTAAATCCTTCTCGGCTTTCTCCTTTTCCAAGGTCACCCCAGCGAGTTTACCTTCCAGCTCGGACATCTTTCTTTCGGAAGTAAGAGTAGCCTCCTTTAGCAAAACCTCATGCTGCTCGTTGGCATCTTTAAGCTTAGCTTCAAGCTCGGCAAGGTCTTGGGGGTGTTTGGCTGAAGTCTCTAGTAAATCCGCATGGGTCGATGATAGTTGTTCATGAGTGGTTTGAAGGTTCTATACAAATTAGTAAGCCGATCAGCTGATACATTCATAGCGTCTTTGTTCGATTCGAACTCACTTTTAGCTGCTCCTGTACCACTGCATGTTCAGCGTTGACTCTATTTAGAGCGTCAGAGTGTTCCTGTGCCGTGGCTTTATGACCTTCAAGCTGTTTCAATAGTGCCTGCAATGGGAGGCATGAGTCATCGATTTCTTACAGTTCGGAGTCATTTGACTTACTTCCTTATCAGCTATCCACTGATCCTCATTATCTTTTACAGTTTCCCTTGACTTCACTGCATCACGTTTCAATTCCTCAATTTCATCCTGAAGACCCTTGATCTGACCTTCTAAGCCCGTCGCACCGACGAGTGATCTTTCAGCCTCTTCGGCACCTTCAGCTAATTCAGCTTCGTGCTTCTCTTTGATCTTCTCCAGCTCTAACACTCTGGCTTCAAGACTAGATTTAACATCGGACAGTTGATTGAGGGATGCGGTAGACTCCTCATGAGCCGTACGAAGGGATGAGAGTTCTTCTTGGATTGAAGTGAGGTTGGTGTTGAGCTCTGCGTTAGACGACTGGGCAGAGATTAGTTCCGATTGTAGCGATGTAAGTTGCGAATTGAGCTGATCTTTCTCGGTAGACAGGCTATCCAGTCGAGCTTCCAATCCCTTCACATCTATCTTTCGTTGTTCTTCACTAGCTTCGAGTTCGGCCATATGTGATTCCCTAAGTGCGCTGATTCTTTCGTCGATTTCAATTCCAGCTTGAGAAGTAGCATTGTCAACCTGATCTCGTAGCTCGCTGATCGCAGCGGCATGATTTTGTTCTAATGAGATTTTCTCCTTGTTCCACTCATCAACTTTTCTCGCATATTCCTCTTTATCCGCAGCCGACCTCTTCTCCACTTCCTCCAGCTTTCCTTTGAGCTCACTTATTTCTTTTGACCTATCAGGTGTCAATGAATTCCCCGCTATTGCGCTAGGTCCACTTCCCGCTCTGCCCTTCTGAGCTACGGCGCCCGTACCGCTCCTAGTAGAAGGAGGGGCTATACTTGCTCTTCCGACAGTAGGTCTAGCAGATAATCTTGAGGTTGAGCTTGCCAAACCGACTGTACTTCTTGGCTTAGCGATACCATTGATGGTAGACGGAGTGACTGAACTCAATTTAGCAGAAGGAGCGGTATTACTGGGTTTTGATGGATCAGGCTTGGAAGGGGCTGTGCTAGAGGAAGAAGCAGTTGGTCTAGTGATTCTAGCAGCGGAACTTGCTGTTGGTACGGGTGGTTTCACTGATGGTCTAGGTTTCGCAATTGAGCTTTCGGTAAGTCTAGTAGGTCGAGCGGCGGACGATGAAGTGGTTCGGTCTGACGCTCCTGTGGCTGCACGTGGTCTAGTAGTCGTAGCTGCAGTGGACGAAGCGGTCGGACGAGTGATATCACTGAGTCCAGGTCGAGAAGGTTGAGATGGGCGAGAAACGTGTGTAGGTTTTCCGACGGTGGCAGAGGTAGATGTTCTGGTACTTGATAATGCTGTGGGACGAGTAACGGATGAAGTAGGTTTGACGCCTGGTTTAGGTGCGAGAGATTGCCTTGCCGTAGCGATGTGTCGAGTGGTCGTGGAGGCTGTCGAAGGGGTAGCCTTTGGTGAGGGTTTCGGTGAGCCTACTATAAGAGGCAAAGTCATATCAGCTACTACTAAGCGGCTATGCAGTATTGGGCCGCTGGAGATTGCGACATTTGGACAGTTGTGACGCTGATGGTGAATTTGGTCTAACTCACCACCGAACACTCCGCTTTTCAATACTTTTTTGACTCCACTGGCAGCTTCCTTGACTTGCTCAACCACCGACTGATCCTCCTTTTTCTCTCCGTTAATATCTTCTTGTACATTTGATCTCTCGCCTACTGGAACCGGACTAAGTGGATTCTGCGCATTGGCCTCTTCGTCGTTCAACTTGTCCTTTCCATTCGTCTGATGATCCACTTGATCTGCTAATTGTGGCTTCTCAGCATTGTCAGATGATCCCAACTCCTGATGATTCTGTCCTTTAGGAGGTCTATCGTCTTGCAGCTCTTCTGCCGTCTCATCAGCAAGGTATTCAGGCTGATTGTCAAATTCTTCAACCGTTTGTTGATTTTCTGGTTTTCCATCCATCGTTTTCATGCTAAATGCTTCTGATCCTTGCGAATCAGATAAGGCTGACATGATATCTGCAAGATGCTTGATCTTATCTTGTTTAGCTGGCCAAGAGCAAGATGAATTTTTATTTTGATATGGTACTAATAATGCATAGTTCAATAAACGCATCTACCATCTATAATCTACCGCGTCCTTTTTGTTTTCTTTTTAACGCGCATTGTTCAGTATCACCTCCACTTTATCATAATTATTTACGTAAAACAACTCTCTTATCATTTTATGCATGTATATCTATACCAAAACTACAAGATCAAGAAATCCAATGTATTGTCTATACGTAATGCTTCTCTCAAATGAAATCTACAGTTACCCGTATCTTGATAAAACCACACCATAGTCAGAAGCTATCGTGCCATTTCAAAATTAGCTCAAATCATTCCTTGTGAGATAATAGCAATATAACATACCTTATGGGCATGTTCCGAATTATCTGTATTTCCAATAGGTGCTTTGGCATAAGGTAATAATCTTAAAAACCCTTCTCGTTGAGAATGATTACATGATGCGCAGGATGAGAGTAAAATAGGCCATAACCATCCAGACAAGTGACTAAATATCAGCATTTCAATGGTATATCAGCGGAGATCTCGCGAAATTACTACGAGAAAAGATAATATACCCTATATCATTCAGAGCTTCTTGACACAAATCAAAGAACGAATTGACATAGGTAATCAATTCTATCGATGATGTTGAGTAATATTGCGCTTCTTGAAGGAGAAGAATGAGTATAGCTAATCGCCAAAGCCGCTGTATCATAGATCGTGTCAGTTTTTGATGATGTTTCATGTTCAAAAGAAAGCCAAGCGGAAACTCACTCCACCATATTGTAATCTCCTTTCATCTCGCCTATTGGCTAATCTAGCAGGCCAAAGGTGTTCCAATTCCATCCTCATAGTATTCACTTCAAAGTCTAAATGTTCTTTTAAACTTGTATCATCGACAATTTGCATATTACGTTTAGCGACCAAAGTTGTCACTTGCGAGAAGGTAGGTATGAGGATTCGAGGTATACCAAAAATAGTTTCAATAGTATCAGGTAAAGAAAATGAAACTTTTGCTTGATAAACTTTCGATAGGAGTATCCAAGGGGTTTTCGACGACGCATCTTGGTTGGTCAATTGTGGAATTGATCCACTTGTTAAGCATGCTGCGGAAGTAGTCAATTTGAGTACTATCAGGTAAGAGGGCTAACTCACCATAAATTTCAATCATAGCAGACATTTCAAGATATAAAGCCATAGATAAAGGTTGTTTATTTTCTATTTGACCTCCTTTATAACCTTGTATAGGTGCAGTTAAACCAATCATCCAACCTGGTCCACCTCTTTCTATACATTTACCAATTAAAGATTTAAATTGTTCTCTCCATGATTTAGGTGAAGGATCCATAATTTCACACATGAGTAAAGTAAAAGCTATTGAACCCAATTTACCAACCATAAGTGTATTTGATTTATCCCTAACACTCTTTACGTATTCTTTGAATATATCTGGTCGATGTAAGTGACTTATATCTGTTGGAAGGGATTGCGGACCTAGACTTATTCCATTACTCAAATTTGGAGGAAGTGTTGCGCTAGCTACGCTTAATGAAAGTCGATTACGTGGATCTTCTGATGATGAAAAACATCTTCGAACAAGAGCGGAATGAAATGCTCGAAAAGAAGTGAATCGATGTTGTTTCGGTACAGGGGTCTACATCAAGGATTGAGAGTCAATATTATGTCAATCTCAATATGATGCCACTTATAGTATTTACCTTCTGCTGCATGATATCAGGTATGACAGGTGGGTCAGATAGGAGCATCGAGCTATAGGTATACTTCGAATCAGCTTAAATCCAGCTCATCAACCGGTATATGATGCTTGACTCACTCCATAGCTCGTAGTGACTGTAGTTCAGCCGTCATTCCTTCTATAACCCTTCTATCATTTAACATTTTCTCATAGTCCGGCGAAGGAAGATACAAACTGGTAGAGGATGGTAAGAATTCATCTAGAGTCAATTTAGAGCTTGAGGCGAAAGACGATGAATCATGGAATGTTGTCTATTTAAGTAAAACTGATGAGTAAGTATTGTCAAATGATCATAATATAAACTCATTATGCTCACATCAAAACTCATTGTACTAGCAGCATCTAATTGATCTTGCTCTTCAATAGGTCCAAGATTAAATTCATTCGAATCATATTCGTATTCACATACTCTCAATGGATGTCTTGCGCAATTACTACATTTTGGCTATAAATCAAAGAAAAGGGGATAAGATTTAGATCTATGAAAGAAGTTCAATGAGACTCACTCTTTTCTCATCACATTTAACTCTACGTTTTCTACAAGTCAAACATCCCATTACAGATCTAACTCTTTTACGTTTTTGTTTTCCAGTAGCAGTTAATCCATATTGTGCCCATGGTTGACCTAATGTTGGACCTTCCATCCTGCTATTAAAGAAAAGAGTGAAAGGTAAGGTGTAATAAATTACCGCTGATTATTGTGATTGTTTCATTAAAATCACAAGCGCCGAGTATTCAAGTATCTTTATTGCTTTGGTATATAGTCTGAAACAACTTTATCTGATAACGAAATCGCCGAGATTTGTCTCAAGTAATCAAATCAAGTGATCATCAATTGATCATTTCCTTTTAATTTCTCTCTTTTGAAAACATTATACATTGATGATGATATCGATGTCGACGAGACAAGATGATACCCATTTTCATGATCTACCTCGCCCATTTTCAGCAAATTAAATCTTTTCATATACATGCTCCGCGTGCTCAATTGTTTCTTTTCTTTAAAATAATTCATATAAATAAAAAAGAGACGCCCTCAGATCTGATAAAATATAAAATAAGGTTCAAAACAAGATCTCTGATCAGAGAGGAAAAACGGTAATGAACAGAGATATAATGAGAAAAACAATAATAATGAATCAGGGATTCAATGCTTAAATTGGCGCTTTGAATTGTAAATAGGCGCTTTTACTTAGGCGAATTTCACACTAGTCATCATGGGCTTCTAGAAGTCAAGATAGAAGCACTGAGTACTCGATGAGTACTAATTTGGAAAAACAATTGTGTGAACAGGGTGTTTAATGATAAGGAGATGAATGATCCCTTTCATAGATCTACACAGCCGCAAAGGTACTCTGTTCACCTTTTTAAACGACAATTTATATTCTTTGGAGATGATTGCAAAGAGATCTAGTCATTTGCAACGTTCGACGTTCTCATGTACTTTCTTGCGTACATATGAGACTGACCAACCAGACAACTACGAGTAATTTTGTCAAGATCCTTTTGACGCTTAAAGGAAAGTCAAGAGGATACCGCTCATATCCGATATCGGATGCGCTTATTTGGTTATTCGGCTAAATGAGCCAAATGACCAGGACTCGATTTGAGATGATATTCAATTAATTGTCCACTCAAATTGAGAGACTTACAAAGATATAATCGGTCACAACCATCTTTCCCATATTCTATCTGTTACAATTCCAATTACTATCTATATCTATATATCGAATTAAAATGTACATTCGTCCAATTCACGCTGAACTTGATATACCAATTTTACATGAATTTATTCGTGAAAATCCTTTAGGTTTATTTACAACTTCAATACCTAATTCAAAATATTCAAAATTACAAACTACTCATATACCATTTATACTTTGTAAAGATTTAAATGATGAAAATGATAAAGGTATATTAAAAGGACATATTGCAAAAGCAAATCCACAATCAAAATCAATTATTGAAAATTTAGATTCAATTAATTCAATTAATTCAAATTCAAATGAATTAGAAGAAGAAGTTTTAATTTTATTTAATTCTTTAAATAATTCATATTTAACACCAAAATTTTATTTAGAAACAAAACCAAAAAATGGTAAAGTTGTACCAACTTGGAATTATTCTTCTGTACAAATTTATGGAAAAGCAAAAATTTATTATAAAGATAATCATGAAACTTCTAATTTTTTACAAAATCAAATTGAACAATTAACTTTAGAAAATGAAAATAATTTTATTCAACAAAATAATAACATCAAAAAAGAACAAAAACCTTGGAAAGTTTCTGATGCACCTATAAATTATATTAATTTATTAAAAAAATCTATAATTGGTATTGAAATTAAAATTGAAAGGATTGAAGGTAGATTTAAATTAAGTCAAGAAAGTAATGATGGTGATTGGAATGGAGTTATACAAGGATTTAAATCTTTAAATACTGAACAAGGTGATAATATGGCTCAATCGATTGAAAGTAGAGGAAAAGAAAGGGCAAGTAAAAAAGGTGTTTGTCCGATATCTTAGTTTTTAGTTCGATATTAATCATAGTGTATGGCTAGAAGCTAGACACGCTCTTGTAATATATGATATATAATACATGTAACATATTCAACCTGATTGAAGTCAAGACTATCAAATTACACTGGTTCATCTCTTTATGTACGAACTCCCACTCAAAGATACCTCTAATAACGACTATACCCTTCCATCAAGCACGATAGCAATCAAAGTTGAAAGACAAGCAGCAGCATAAACGAACAACCTTCTAAGATGTTTAACTTCCCAAGCTTGAATAAGTTCTTTAGCTTCATCTTCCTTTTTTGAAATAACATTTTCGTTTTCAGCCAATTCAAGAAGTCTAGAATTAATAGGTAATAATCCTGATATCGCAGTAATTGGTAAAATTAATAAAGATTGAATACCTGAAATAAGTGTAATTTTTGAAATTAAAGGTGATGGATGAAGATATGAAGTTATAAATGATAATAATGATGAAATTAATGAAGAACCTACTACCCATGTCTAAAAAAAGTTTTCACAATTAATTATTTATACGATCTTCATTACAATTTGAGGGAAAAATAACTTACAGCAGCAGGTTTAAAATAAGATCTCCATAATTTCGCTCTTTCTTTATCACTTATATTGATAGGTCCTACCATTCTTCCATTTAAATATGGAATAATCCCTCTTTGATAATCACCAAGATTTGAAAAGAATACATATGCAGTGGTTAATCCACCAAGAGCTAGTGTGATTGATGGTGCAGGAAGTGAAGTGATAGCGTTGGTGAAAGATGTCATCTTGTGAATTATGTTGAGGTCAGATAATCATGCAGTGAGTTTTGGAGGATATTGTTGTTGGACTTGATACCACGAATATAACCTTGGGAACAGCTGCTATATATATATACCGCTTGACGGGAAGTGGGATCTTATGGACGTGGGAGTATATGCCATAAACTGGGAATCAAACTCGCCGAGCCGAGGTGACGTTCATTTAGCGGCAACGGCATCAGGCACGGTTCAATAACACCGAGCAAATGTGCGGTTATCTACATCTTCACCACCGATAAAAACAAAACCGAAAATATACCCTATCTCGTTCGGTTCCGAGCTCCCCAGCAGGACCGAGTCTTCAGCTATCTGTCGAGTCCTCACCGAATAGCAGATCATGTCCGAGCCCAGATTGTCTCGCGCAACCGTGAGGGCGGCACAATTAGCCAATATGAGCCCACAGTGGTTACGTAATCAAGTTGGGACAAAGGGGCAAAACAAGATCGAGTCGGAGTTGCGATGTAAGGAGAAGAGATCTACATTACAACGAAATCATCCTATATGTTGCTCAAAGCTCGAATCATCATTGCTTACAGAGTTATCTTTGACCATTAGACGACTGCCGAGAATGCTTTGACGCAATCTACCTCTCAAATTAACGATTCCCCATACTCCGTCCAGCAAGACACGATGATCATACGCTGTAGGAACCAAATACCAACACGCCATCACCTCGCCCATATATCATAATCTCACTAAACCAGACTAAACATAATCTTCGATCTTTATTGCTATCAGTGCCACGAAGTTCAGCCTGACTATCTCTCTTACAATGTCACCGATAGCTCTTGTGTCAGAGAACATACTACCAACCGTACCTTCCCCTAAAGTTCTACCTACTGATATACCTAGAAGACCATCACCATGGCACGAAATTGCTCATTCACTATCGACAACTTCTCTTCCACCTTATCACTCACGCAGAGCATCTTCATCTACAGTATCTGTGGCTGAAGCATGTACACCATCTTCTGACGCACTTAACACGCCACCTTTGATATCATCTTCGCAGGCTTTAAGGGAATGGGAAGAAAAGCTTTCTCATCCTCAATCTGATGTATCAAGACATAAATTGATTGATGAAAGATATAAAACAACTAAATTAGCAGCTGAAAGAGATAAAGCAGGATATATTGAATATAAGTTGAAATTAATAGATCCCACTTCAGAAAGGTTTGAAAGGTTAATTACTCAATTAATGTGGAGATTAAAGCAAGGTAGGAATGAAGCGATTTATGAATTAGGATTAGCTGGTAAGTTGATATTCCTTGTTAAAAGATGGTATAATTTCCTCTGTAAGAAAGAGTTGTACTGATTATATTAACTGTTCTTATTAGATGACGGCACGGTTATTGGTTTACCTAGATCTCAGATGGATGCTTCCTTACGCACTCTGGAATTGATGGCTTCGGAAGTCGGAGCAACTGTTATTATACTTAAAGAGATAGTATTGCATCCTAAAGCTACCATATTGCCTAAATCGGTGAATTTAAACGGCGCCAAACCGATATGTAAGAATGATGATAAGAAGAAAGTACAAGGCCGACGCAGGAAATCTTATACTCCCAGGGATCCAGGCATGTACGGCGGAACGAGACCGAAGAAAATGATCTTTGACCCGTTAGATCTATCTACTCCAAGTGATAGCGAGGAGGAGTTCGATGATAACGGTTATATCGAGGATAAAGAGAATCGATTGGATCCAGATGATACATTCTTCTGCATTGAACCAGATCACGAGGAGAGAGATGGGATCAATACAACCAACGACAATTCTCAATACTCATCAGGTTTCAACTCGTCGTCGCCTGGCAGAGACCAGAATAGGAGATCTAGTTATACAAGTAAAAAAGCAGACAATAAGAGACGAAAATCCGCCGTTAGATCTGAAGCGAGACGACTAGACTTGTTAAGAGGTGACGGTACGAATCCTATGTGGAATGAGATGACCGATATTAGTCATTCAAATAAGGCGGTAGAGCTTTCTCAATTTACATCACCCCATCAACCTATACGCCCTTCGTCTCTTCGCTTGGCGACGCCTTCAACTTCAACGGATAAATCGTTTTTGGATGACTTATTACATATACCCTTGGACAATTTATCCCTTTCATTCGCGGATGTTCGATCTATACCTGAAGACCCCGAAATGCATTCACCTCTTTCAACTAGCGCTGAGACTTTCGTTTCCACTCTTGATAAATTGGTCGATGATCAAGGCTTAACCGAGAACAAAAGTACCACAGCTGAAGATAGTCCCGAACAAGCTCAAATTGAAGAGATGATTTGTGTAGAGGCGCTCGTAGTGCGGAAATTACAACATGATGAAGATGGTGCTGGTACGGGAGAAGATGATGACGAGGAAGAAGAAGAATGGGGTTATGGTGGTGAAGAGGATGTATGGGGTTTCGGAGTGGACGAGTAGAGTAGTCTTGGTCTGGACTATAATGAAGATGGACATTGTGAAAATAGGGTCTGACGGAAGCGGATCTGGTATATAAAAGGGTGGAACATTGGAAAATTAATGATGGGCTGGAATTGAAGCTCTTTACTAGTCGAAGGATAACGCGAAGGACGGGGGCATCTCATTATTTACATCATCAAAATCATCTTTATCATCTGTGTGTATCATCAAAAAGGGGTTGTACCTTGTACTTATGCATTATGTCGTGTATTTTCTACATGAATATCTATCGAGGTACTCTCGAAGGCCTCGGCAATGATTTCTATGTACCCTACCTTTGATTAAGCTTGATTACCTGAATCCCACCCTTGCAATTGGCTTATCCAGACTTTAGTCATCGATAAGATGATCCATTTGCTCCATATTCGAGGAGTTGATCGAAGCGATTTTCGGTAAAGGTATTTAATCGGAAATAAAGAGATAATCAATCTCAATCTCAACCGTACTCTGTATCGCAGCAGTATAATAAGGATTTTGGTTTCATCAATCACGTTTCAGGATGTCTCGATTATAAGGAACTTTTATACCAGATTCCAGAACTTTTTTTTAGACCCCTGATACTTTATTTCGATTAAAAGGGTTATATCAGAGAAGTTATTCCGAGCAAAGATATTCAGGGACACTAAAGAACTGAGAAATCAAAACAAAACCTCCTCAAACAAAAAGAGGCGACGCGCTTGGTTTATTTGGCGTGACGCCCTTGACATCCCCTGGAATTTATACAATTAAAAATAAAAAACACATATAACAATAACAAAGATCCTACATTACATTACATTTATATCTCTTTTCTCTTTCTTTTGTTCATTATCACCACCACCACCGACATCGACATCGACATCGACATCGACAACAATTAGAAGAAACAGGTTTTTCTTTCGTATTCGCCTCGACATCAACAATAGCTTGAAGCTTATCGTGAGTCGTTACGCGTTCCTTTCCTTTCTTGCTGTGGTCTGGAAACGCCTCAGTATAGAGTGTCTGTGTATCACTCTGACCCAAGAGTCCTTTGATCATACCATCATACTCTCTTTCCTTTGTACACTTTACTCCTTGATTTATATTGTGGCCTCGTCTTTGCGATATGCACTTTAGATTATCATCACTGGCTATGCCAAATTCCTCTCAGGTTTAATCTTCCTCACAAAATTGCTTCATTTGTTCATCATTGAACTTATACACACTCGTTTGAAAGTTATCGGAATATAAAGACAGGAAGGGTCTGCGCATTGCACACAGACCTCCAACAGGATTTAGAATAATAATCAGTTATATCAAAAAACGGGGGAAATAAGGAAAGGTCGAGACTGCGGATAGAGGGATTGAACGATATAACATAAATATAAAAATAAAAACATAGAAGCTGACGAGAATCTATCTTAAATATTAATCAACCTCAACCTCGACTTATACACGATCTATCTTACCGATATACTCATTCTCGTTGTCACATCTCCACACCTCTGCAACCTATATATACCCGACTCGATATCTTTAGTCCACCTACTCTCGCAAAGACACTCATTTCAAAACGCAGACACTCTTTCAACCTCATCGAACAACATCTGCAGCAACTTCACTTCGACAATAAAATCAACAAATCAACATACCCACCAAAATGCAATTATCAACACTTCTCCCTATCCTCGCCCTCCTCGCCACTCAAGCTGTCTCTGCCAACCCTCACAGGCGACATGCTGCCAAGGCTGTTGACCACGCTCGAGCCGTCGAACGACTCGCCACTGCCATTGACTCACGAGAAGCTCATCGACGAGCAGCATCGATCGCGGCTGGTCATCCTCGAGCCTTGGAAACCAAACCCAAGCGAAAAGTAGTCAGGAAAAGAGGTTCAACATGTAGAGCCAAAGCTACTGCTGCTACCACTGCTTCTGTCACTGAAGCTGCTGCTACCACCACTTCATCGTATGAAGCTGCTGCCGCTGCTACTACCTCTTCTACTGCTCTTGAAGCAGCTGAGAATTACTCAAATCCTTCTCAAGTAAGTCAAACTCAAACTCAAGACTCAAACCAGAATCAAAATAATAATCAGAATAATTATCAAACACAGACTTCTGAAGCAGCTGAATCACAAGCTTCCGCTACCAGCACATCCGCTGCCGCTGCTGCTTCAACCTCGGCTGCTACTTCTACCTCCAACAACGGAAATTACACTCCCAATGGAATCAAAGCTGGTATTGCCGGTGGAGACGCTTATGATGCAGTCGAAGCGCATATTGGATGGTGGTATGGTGAGTCGAATGTCATTCTTCGAAAGATTCACGCTGATACAACCCCTTATACAGACTGGTCCGCCAACCCTTCAGGTCACTCTGGTACACCTATAGCTGTTCCAATGCTTTGGGGTGACGGTGACGTCGATGCGGCTGACGCTTCCCGATTGGCCGTGTTCAAAGCTATCACCACCGCACCTCAATACATCATGGGCTTCGAGGAGCCTGATTGTTCAACTTATGGTAGTTCCAACATCGCAGTGGGAGCTGGTGAGTAGTATTTTCGCGGCGATTCGCGTCGACAATACTAATTGATCTGCTCGACTACAGCCGCCGCTTTGTGGAACGCTTTGATCGGTAAATGGAAAGCCCAGGGATCAACATTACTTTCTCCATCAATGTGTCATCAAGCTGCCGATCAATACACCGGTTACTTGTCCTCGTTCCAATCTCAAATCACCGTTCCATGGGATATAACCAACATCCACATCAATAAGAACAGTATGGAAGGTGTTAACGCCGACATCGACTATTACTATAACACTTTCGGTAAACCCATTTGGGTCACTGAGTTTGCCTGTGTAGACGATTCTACTGGTTTCGTACCTTGTGACAACCAAGATGCAATCAATTCTTTCATCAAAGAAATCGTGCCACTCTTCGAGAATGACACAAGAGTACACGCTTACGCTTACTCCAACGGTGAAGGTTTGGGTGATGTCTGGCCAATGTGGTCCAATGGTGCATTGAGGTGAGTCGGGTGTTTTTTTAGTTTGCGCCTTTGTTACTGATACTAATTCTGTTGATCGTAGTGAATCCGGTTCAACCTACCTCGAAGCAATCAAGCAATACCATTAAGGTATTTTCTTACGCGGATAGCTATATGATTCTTCCGGTAGGAATTGTATTCGAATGCGAGTGGTCATCAATCGGATATTACCTTGCGTCGTCGCTTGAGGATCAGGTCGGCGTAGGTATATTAGCTTGATGTTTACTTGTGTCATGTTTGTTTTTCGCTTGGTAGTGATTCCATGGCTTACAAGGGGTTAAAGTAGTGGTTGTAGGAAAGCATATTGTCTGGAATGATATGCATTTCTATGAACTCGATTCATTAGCACAAGGATGCCGCAAAGACTGCAGTATCGATAATGACAGTTGCCCTCACAACGAACAAAACCTGTTACTAACAGAGAATATACATCAAATGCATATCTAGACATACGAGTATAGAGTAGACGTTGTGCGTGTCTGATGTAAATCTTTAACATCGAGTGATGATCTTATATTCAACAACAAGTACCAGATACAATATGGTCAATTGAAGTCGTACAAGTATCTCTTCCAAATACGATATAACCAACTGTTTGGCCTAAGAAAATAGCGAACAAAATATAACCATTAAAGTACATTCCAAATAACATGACTAAGAAAGCAGCCGTGAATTGAGAGCCATATGCTATTCCTCTAATTATTTGTTGGATCCATGTAGGTCTGAAGCTAGAACAAAATGAATCAGCATTGTTTCAAATGAATTTTCATTCAAGATAAATTTGTAAACATGTGAAAATGACTTACTTATAAGAGGATGAACTGATTTGATCTGTTGGAATATCAGGTAAAGTGGAAAGTACAATTTCAGCCTAAAGAAAGAAAAGCGATGAGTCTATACAAATTATATCTTCATTTTTGAAATTAGAAAGAAAAAAAAGAAAAACTTTTACTAACTTTAGCAATTTTAATTAATTTTTTATCATATTCCCTTGAAATTCTTCTAATAAATTCAATAGAAATACATAAAAAGAAAATTCCAATAATACTTCCTACAAATTCACCTTTTGTTTTAATATGCCATGTTGAAGATAAAAAACATGAATCAATTGTATACCAATTCCATAACATTGATATTTTACATGAATGAGAATTGTTATCACCAGAACCCATATCCATGTTAAATGATTTAATATCTTTTGACGGGTGATTGTACAGTTAATAGAGATTTTACTCTTACTCAAATTGCAGTAGTACTTTGTAGATCATACACCCGATTGATTAGTATGCCTCTATATATATATATATACATATTTCATGTATGTATCTCGTATATTCCAATAAACCGACCAAGAAAACCCTTGGTATGCATTTCCAAATACATCCTTCAATCTGATTGGCTGAAGATTTGTCTCAATTGATCAGAAGTGATCGAGCCATCTAGAGCCAACTCCTTTCCTCGCACAATAGATGTGATTTTTGAGGTCAAAGAATAATAGCGAATCGTTTAAATGGCTCATATCGTGAGGCCTTATTGATAAGTTATATTTTGAGACTTTTGTTCCAATAAGACGACGTAAAGATTACGCATAATGTCACAATATCAACTGTTTCATGCAGCTGTACCACATTCACCAGTCGTATCCTTAATGCAGATTACATATATACACGAGCTGTCGAGCTCAAGATAGGAAATATATTATGTTATAGAATGAATGGAGTCACAATGGCTGATATCGGCTTGACTACCTTCCCGCCCGCGCCCCATTCCCTATAGATCCCCAGAAACTGACCTTTTCGACACCTTGAACAAGCTGATCTACATTGCCTAACCACATTCCAAGCTATCACACCCTGTCAGCAATCGATGTATCCTGGACAGTAGATACCATGGCAATGATACGATTCAAAGCAAACACTCACCATCTCCTTCTTCTCTTCGACTGATTTGACATCTTTCAACTTCTTTTTCTCTTCTATTGATCGATCTTTCCTGGTACTAGACTGTAAGTTCTTCTTATCACTGATTACCCTCTTACTTGCACCCAGAGGAGTCATACCTCCCGCCAAGGAAGGCGAAGATGCTGACGGAGGTATACCTCTAGTCAATTCAGCTGGGAAAGCACGAGATTTGTTTGATGGTGTTCGAGTCGTTTGTTCATTGCTCATAGGGAGTGGCGGGACAGGTGGTATTGATGATTTCCGCATCCCATTAAGACCTGAAAGATGTGATTGTGTTCTAGAGTGCCTAATCTTGGGCGATCGAGGGGATTGCTTCTCCGGCGACTCAGGTAGACTTGAGTGGATTAAAGGACTTTTACTAACTCTCCTAACGCTTGTTCTTCTTGGTATTCCAATAGTGGATGTGGTACTAGGAGATCTAGGTAGACCGTTCGAGTCTGTAATTGTCAAGGAAGGCTGAGTACTAGATCGTGAGATAGACCTGGAAGCTGTGGTAGGAACAACGGTTGATGAACCTGATGAGCCGGAATGAGATCTCTCCGAAGTCGAGGACAGGTTGAACGGATCGATGAAGGCCGTGCTTTCTTTACCAGCAGCCATACTGGATAGATACCTCTGAGTTGTGTTAGATCTCACTAAACCACTACTGATCTTAGGTAAACCCAAGCCCAACCCCACACCACTTTTCTCATCATCACTCGTAGCTCTACTAGATCTACTCGACCGAGGTGTAGGGCAAGTCGAATCGTCCATCTCATCTAACATAGCTGCTAATCCTCTTGACGTAGTGCTTTGGGAGATAGGCATACGAGGTGAGGCAGGAACGGTCGGAAGACTAGGTGTTGAAGAGTTGGATATACACACGGACGACTTGCGGGTCGCCGGAGTCAAGTAGCCTAGATTGGGTTGTGGTGCTTTTCTAGGTGTCATAGGTACGAAAGGCATATCGATATCTGCTAGTTCCCTTGGATGGCCAGGGGATATGCGTCCAGTGTGGCTGATGCTGGGTGGCTCCATGAAGGCTTGAGATGTAGATAGTGGAGAAGGAGGGAATAAAGTGGATTCGGTAGATGAGGAAGAAGAGGAAGAAGCACAGGACACCACTCGTTGAGAGTCGTTCTGTTCGGGAAGTAAGTAGAAGTATAGAAATTCGATACATTTCATCCTAAAGCAAGAGTTCTCAGTAATCCGCGGTGGCTTGGAGCGAGATCGAAAGCATATGGATGTTACAGCCCGGGCTCGTACTCACCTGACATCTTTAGTCACTCCAGTCCCTTTCAACACCCTGACGACAGCTTCCAGTCCACCCAACTTCTCATATGTCCGAGCGTTCTTAGGCGAATCGACCAAGACACAGAAAAGCAATTCTAAAATCGTATATGCTATAGCTTTTGAATTGTCGGTGAGGGGAGGCTGGGACCGTAGCAATAGCAAAAGGTCGATGAACATCTATGATTGGATGGATGATCAGCATCGCCAACGATTTGTCAAATCAGTCATCTCACCTCCATCACCCATCCTTCTCCCATTGTTTCCTTACAGGTTCGACTGAGACAACATAGACCTTGTAGTATACTAGCGATGGTTTCTATCTCGGGTATCAGGGCATATGCCACTTCGTCTTTAGCTGGCAAAGAGGTATGTGAGGATCGTTGGGATAGAGTTGACGTATATCTTGTGAGGAGAGATAGCAGGATGTTGTGGACTAGGTAGATCACATATTAGCTATAAGGCTGAAATCAGATGATGAATGACATACTTTGTCTGGACAGTAAATCCCCTATTTCCGACTGAGATTGACCAAGACAAATTTCTACTAATCGTTTCTCCAAATGTTTTAAAGCTGACAATCGTCGTCTTGCTGAACTACGTAGAGATTTCAACTATTTGGTGTTGGACAAAAATCGCATATATCAGCTTACGATGTAATCTAAAGTGTTCAAGAATATACTATATCAAGTAAGCATACAACATGAACTCACATCACTTAACCAACTTTCCAACCCATTCTCAATTGACTTTTCCCTCTTCATCGCTTCTGTTGTCGATTTTTCTCTCCTTGATACCTCAGCGGCAGAATGACTTTTACTTCTATTTGATCGTTGTGATTGTCCACTCGATTTCTTTGTTAAATCATCATCCATCACTAAACTTATCTGAGACGATCTCCTTGAAGCTGTGATACGAGGTAAGATCGTCATAGAGGCTGCTGATGATTCCGATTCCCTTACAGAAGGTAAGAGTGATTGTCTTGATCTATATGTCCCCTTTGTCTCATCTTGAGCCTTATTGTGACGTGAAGAAGATTGATCAGATGTATTTGAAGAACTCGATGAACGATCTTGATTAGCCAAGAAAGATAACGCTGAAGTAGATTGAGATTTACGATGCCCTTGAGGACGTAACATGTTGAAGTGATTTTAGATCCGGGTCTTGGCTGAGTGCATGAGTGCCCTTCCTTCTCGATATTTTGTAAGATCAATATATATATTCTGAGTACTCTCAGGTTGTCATGTATATCGGTACTTGACGTGAAGTATGATTATTGAGGAATGTTGAATTGTAAATCGTTCAACATTGTTTACGCTTCAACCACTTTCAAAAACCAGCCGCGTCGTACAGTGGCGTAAAACCACGTGGCTCCGATTACTTGGGATGAGGATGTTTTACCTTTATATGTGAAGAACATATCGTCGACAGTTGCGAGTTACAGAACATAGATGCATACGAATACATGTCCAATCTCGTATATAAATCAGAATTCACGAAAACGCCCTACGAATGACCAGGCCACCAGATCCTATCTCTCATTGGTGATTCAGCTCCTACCCCTTTCACTCCTTCAAATCCGTATTCTTTTTGATCCTTTCCAACGGATCGCTCCTTTCCACCGCAGCAGGAGTACCGGTCATAGGTGTAGGAATAGATTTGAACTTGGGTACTTTCTTCCCTTGGACAGGTTGAGGGCTGAGTATACCTTCATTTGGAGCAGTGTTAGGTCTGGTCATATTCGTTGTCGAAGCGGCGACACCGGATGGCGGAGTTGGTTGTCTACTTGGTACATTTGACTTGACTCCACTTTGACTCAGAGCTCGGTGTACAGGTGGAGTCGATGCCGCCCCTGTGACTCTTCGTCGGCCTCGTTCCATTATCAAAGCTTCGGATAACAAGTTGGCATTGTTACTTGGCGGAGCGATATTGGTAGTGACCGCTCCTCCACCCGAAAGTAATCTAGCTGGAACAGCTGTAACAGGATCTAAACCTTTCAATGGTACATTGGTAGCACCTTGAGGAGTAACATCGTTTGATTCTGATTGTCTTCGAGAATTAACTCTGACTTCAGATTGAGTTCGTCTAACAGTTTCATCGACTTCGGGCAATGATATACTACCTGGTTCAGCAGTGAATTGAGCTTGTGAAGCAGGAGGCGGTGGAGTTTGACTTGTTGTGGTGATTTGTAATTTCGGATCGTCTGGAGCTGATCTCGATTTACCAGGTTGTGAAAGTGGTTTTTTCCCAAGACTGAATTTAGGCATAGGCAATTTAGGTAAACCAACACGTCGACCAGGTCCTCCGGATGCAGCTAATGCCTGTTGTTCGATATCAGAATCGTTGGTAGCTGGTAACGGTGTGGATTCAGCTAAAGCTAGGTTTTGTCTTGCCAATGCTGCTTTGCGGGCCGCCAACATGGCTTCTCTGGGTACGAAAGCTGATGCGTCGGAACGTGGTACGCCGTGTTCGTCATACCTGTTGGAGGCTCGTAAGTAAATACGCACGAATCGAGAATTACGGAATACCCACTCGTCATAGATTTCCTCCCCAATCAGCTCTTCCAACACGTCTTCGAGAGTAATGATACCAAGTGGAGCACCTTCCAGGCCTTCGAAGAACTGCATTCAGTCGAACAGTCAGCCATCGTCCATCTAATTCTGCGATCATTTCACTTCCTACTCACCTTCTCGACCGCGCCAGGAGCCATCTGAGCATCAGCAGGAACAGTCTGTTCCAATTGTGTAAGTTTCGCTTTCTCCACTAATCCACCTTTTCTCTTCCTCTCCTCTTCAGCCTTAACATTTTCTTTGATCTCTTCGGCGGCAGTTACAGTCGTGGAAGTGGGTGAAGCAGCTGTAGTTTCACTACCTGAATTAGCGCGCTTATTCCTGGTCTTCTTTCTTCGCTTCTTTTCATCTTTTTCACCCCTTTCGACATCGGTATCGGTTTCGGACGAGTCTGAATCGGAGGATGATTTATTGCCATGCGATATTTCAGCCACTTTTCTCATAATTCTTTGTCGAAGTCCACCTGCAGCTGCAGTCATGACTGATTCTGCATCTTCAAGATCCTTCTCCACCCTTTTTGGTCGTCTTGAAACGATAGCCATGTGGGATCGACCTAACGCGATTGCAATTAGCTGATTCTTTATATCTATTCGATGAAACCCACCTTCTTGAAATACATTCAGCATATTTGTCAATCTTTCATCGTATGGTACTGATGGAATGGCGTTGATAGGTATAGAAGCGAGAGGAGTGGCATCTATCATTATCAAGGTAAGTAATTTGACGACGACGATGAAAACTCGACTCACCCTCAGGATCGAGCAATACACAACTCTTGACCAACAAACTTCCCATGACCTTTTTGACCATTTTGGTTTTGGCAGGTCCCTTGGTAGGCGCAGCAAGGTTGATATCAGGAACTTCGACCATTTGATAAACCTAGAGCGGGATGCAAAGGGTCAGCACCCGTTCAATCGGTGTATGTTCGTACTCACTGGTATACGTGAATGACCAGACTTGACTACGTGTCCTAGAGTTTCATAATCCAGTTTGGCTTCGATGGGTAACATCTACAAGATTTTGATGGCGTTTCAGCACACTTTATCATATATCCATTTGGACAGTCTCGCAGGCATATTTTGACTCACGAAAACATTCTCGATAGGAGTCATAGCTTCTTTAACACTTTTTTGAGCTAAATCCAAAGCACCTTGAGCCATTTGAACCGTATCGAAATCCAAATCACCACCACCCTCCGCACCGGCCGCATGCATTTTAATTAATTCTCTTAATTCACTTCTTCTGTAAATGATACCATGATGAGCTCCAAGGATATATTCTAATAATTTGGCAATTGGCCATGCGATTGGAAAGGCGATCCACATCATAACTCTTACTGGCCATGCCATTGATGCACCGACGAGTAAACCGTATCGAGAGCAGATTGATTGAGGGATGATTTCTGCGAAGCTATAGAAATGAGATCATTAGTAAATAAGTTGTCTCCTTGATGAGCCATTCACTCACATCACGACCAATGCAGTGGAAGCTATGACGGCGTAAATCCCACCTTCAATCACGTTATCCATGACCACGGGTAAGGCTTCATTCACAATCATATTACCCAGAATCAGCGTGGTAAGTAATAGATGGGAGTCTTTTCTGTTGAGGATGACATGCATCAGCTTATGTTTGATCAAGGGGAGACAGAAAAACCCACCTGACAGGTAAAATCTTTCTAGCATAATTTTGTTGTTTCGGAGTACCTGATATACTGAGTACTTGTAATTGAGTAGGATCGACTGAGAAATACCTATTCACATAAGTATGATCAGCTCGGCTCGATCATGGCACACTCGAAATGATTAGATTAAATCAAAGGGTTACAACAGTCACACGACAATCTCTCTAACAATCAAGCGAGATTGACCACTCACCCTAATGTCAATCCCGCAAACATACCACTCAAAGCTACCAAAACAGGTATCATACATGCTTCTACGATTTCTCCTGTACTTAACGCCCTCTTACTCCATGAACGTACATGAGTATAATCACCATTTTGTGTGGAGGTGAAATGGGCTAAAGAATTGGAAGCTGAATCCAAAACGTATTTAACAAAAGATAAAATCGGCGTTGATTTTCTTTTACCTTCAGAAACTCCATCGTAAGATGTATAAGAGTCATATTCGGTAGTTGATCCTGCATATGTCGTAGGAAGGATAATCAAAGCAAATAACAAGGGGATAAGGAGATTTGCCGCTTTATAATTAATACCCAATTTACGAATTGAAATGTATTTTCTAAACCGATTGAAAGGGTTTACATCTGATACGATGGTGATTTCATTCCCCTCAACCACAGAGTGGTGAGGAGAAGAATTGATTTGTTGATTTAGTTCATCATGTTTATTATTTTTGCTAGAATGACCGAACGGTCGTATATCCGGCGGAGGGGGTGGTTCACTATTGTCTTCAATTGCGATCATTCGATATGCAAGGATTGTTAATTCCACTATGTGTTGGTGGTTTAATAAAATGGTACGAAGGGATATATGTCAAAGTATTAAAGTGAAGTAGAAGATTAGAAGAAGAAAGAAGTAAAGATGTAATGAATAATTTGGTGATCGGTGATTTGCGAGCCAAGCCATTGTTTGTTCTATTTTAAGAAGATTACCATTACGGTCACGATGCGCAGTAATTTGGTTAAACAAATACGAAATCTGTCACATGATAACGACTCGGGATAAGCTTATTGTGGGATGCATGCGGTGCAATATTCGTACTATGCATACGAGACAATTACTGATTCGGCTGTTATGCAGTTATGCAATGCATTGAATTCGGCCTCAGACATAATCTACTTTTGTGGGCAAACACCGCTTGCGATATCTGCACTGTAGATTGTGTCATGTCTCACTCAGGTATTATTTGGCTAGCTTGATTAGTATATAACTATGACAACGCATATGCTGTATGAAATAGTACGATGCAAAATGTATTGTAATTGAGTTTATATGCTATATGCTATCTAGAATCTCCCTCCAACCTTCCTGTAACCCCTCTTTTACTTTATATTCCTTCCCATCTAACCAATCATTCACTATCATTCTCTCATTCCCTTGATCCGAATTAGAATTATCAAGTATATCAACCTTTCCTTTACCTTCTAAACAAAGTACAGACCAACCAACAATAATCATACCAGGTGGTCTTTCATCTAATTTCTTTAAACTTTCTTCAATTTTTCCTAATGTACTCATTATAATCCTTTGATCAGGACTTGAAGCTCTTTCAATTATACCTATAGGTAAATATTCTGGATATTCTTTTCCATCCCTTCCATCATTTTCTAATTGAATTAAAGTATTTATAATTTGATTTATCCTTGCTACTCCCATTAACATTATTAAACTTCTTGATTTAATATATCCAGGTAATTTAACTGATTTCCCTTGTCTACCTACTCCCGTACAAACTACTAATGATTCTGCTACTCCTCTTTGAGTAACTGGTATACCCATCATTAAAGGTGCAGCAAGTGCTGATGAAATACCAGGAATAACAGTAGATTCAAATCCATTTTCTCGGAAATATAATACTTCTTCTCCACCTCGACCATAAACGAATGGATCACCTTGTTTAAGTCGAACTACAATTTCTCCCTTTTGAGCACCAGCCAGTGCTAATTCCATCATTTCGTTTTGAGCACCTTCTGCATTTCCTGGGAATTTTTTGGCGATATGTAATTTGGTTGATTGAGGTATAAGAGCTAAGATTTCAGAAGGAACGAGTTTATCTGATAAGATGAGAGTTGCTGTTTTGAGTGCATGATGAGCTGCAACTGTTAATAATCCTGGATGTCCAGGTCCACTACCAATCAACAATATCTTGCCTTTCTTCAATCGGCCTACACCATTGTCATGATGTCGAAGGGATACTTCGTTCGAAGCTGAACTTGAGGTAAGTGACCAAGTGGCTAAAGCTTGATCTAATTCGTCTTCTTTCAATCGAGCGAGATTCTCGAATGAGTAATATTCCGACATTTGTTGGACCCATCTCATTCGTCTAAGTTGCTGCTCTTCTTCACTTAACCCCGACTCTCCTTCTGTGACATGCGGGAAAAGCAATTTGTCAGATGAGCCTACTCTCGATAAAGAAGGAGTATGAAGCTGTTCGACTGGCGAGTTGAGCGGGATCTCATAAGCTTGAGTTTCTTCTTCAGATAGTTTCGTAGCCTTGGCTTTAGCTCGTAGCTTTCCGACATTGTCCACAGCAGCGCCAATATTCGATGGTAAACGAGACACAATCTCACGTTTTATCCGACCGGCCAATCTACATCCTTGACCATTTGTCGTGACTGCGACCTGCAAGTTGGATGGTTCACCATTCTGACCTATGAATCGATGTATAGAAGGGAAGGTGTATGTGGAGTAAATGGGTTGATCGGAGATGTTGATGGGTATTTTGAGTGATGTACATGTTTCGTAAATGGTTTGAACCGATGCAGCAGAACGGCGGGATTGTGATCCGATCATAGTGTCTGTTACGCATACTATCGATGTTTCTAGGGATGATAATAGAGAAGCCCAGTCTTTGGTAGATTTCGCTTCTATCTGTTTGTAACTTGTTTGATCGGATTCTATCAGCTGGCGAATCTCCGAAGCTAGGTCAGAAGGGGCAAGATGTGAAGCGATAGTGACGATGGCTCCAGCTTCTCTAAAAGTGGATGCTCTACTTGCTGCCAAGCGGTTTGATCCGACTACAAGAACGGATAAGCCTTTGGGATGGAAGGTGAGGGGAAGGGCAGCGGGGTGAGAGGTTGAGAGAGAAATTTCGCCGAGGTCGACTTGGTCAGCTTCAGCATCGATAGGTGTTGGGGATGTGGATGATATGGAGGGTGTGTCATTGGCCGACGACTTTTGGGAAGTGGACCATTCCAAGTATGCTATTTGATCTGCTGTGTCTCGCATGAGAGCTTGAGTGATGAAGCGGCCCAAGACGATGGTAACGATGAGGGGGAGAAGCACCCAAGTTCTACGGGAATAGTACATTTTAGCGAGGATCATAGAGAAGTGGGTAAGCAGAGAAGCGCTGTTTTGACATACCCCTAAAACAAGTGACGACTGAGATTAGCAAGACGACACGACGAGTGACCAGTATATAAACTCACATTTGTAGCAACCCACACAGCCCAGAAAGTAAATCTATCGTTGTGCCCTACCATGCACCATTCGCAGAAGTATTCTAAAAGGCGTTGCGTCAATAGTCCGTCGGATCCTTGTAATACACGACGTGCGAATACTCACCCTGCAAGAAGTACAGCGCAGTCTTGCTGAGCGTCATCAAAGCTCCAGCAAATCCTACTAACGGAGCGTGAGCATGATAACGATGAGCCGGGCTCGGGGTCGTTGTAGAGGTTTTTGGTGAAGTATGGCGAAGGTATAGATATTCGATGGCAAGGATCACTTCGATAACGTTCATCAAAGCTGAATAATTCAGTCAGCTAAGGAGATCCCTTCAAGCAACAGACTACTGACCTTGAGCATTTGTGAATCCTTGCTTCGAGTCGAGTCCAGGTTGCCCGTATAAATAATCCACCTGCACAGCTCGTCAGCTAGTCAGCCCGTACGCTTGAAGCGAAGATTGACATACCAAGCTATAAGGTACCATACTATGGCGAAGAAGAAAGTCAGAAGTATACTAGACAAGGTTGCCAACCCCCAACTCACTTGTACGGCGCCCATATCCAAGCTAGATCACCTCCTACAAAACTCCTTGGCCGGTAAAAGCAGTACGCAGCGTCTAGGCGAGCATAGTCAGTAAGGCCTTCTGATTGGCAGCAAAAGCCGAACTCACCCCATGTCACCACTACGGCTGAGAATGCCATCCACCAAGACACCCATATCGGCGGTCTCTTATCTAGTATCTGCATGGTGAGGGCTGGTCAGAGTACTCAAAAGTGGGACTGAGGGGGACCAGGAAGATCCAGGAGGGCGGGGTTCTGACGATGAGATGTTTCCTGTCGATATAGATGTGGCTGTAGGTGCGAGATGATATATACACAGATGAACAAGAATGTATATTGGCCACCTTGTCATACGATATCATCATATTTATTTTGATTTTATCTTTCTTACATGCCTCCACTTTTTATAAAATTCAAGATGATTCCGAATTTCAATTGCCGACCTATAACAAACTTCGTAATTAAAACCATTACAACACATCACGCCTTTTTATGGGGTCCCCAATTCATTACTATTAGGAATTATCTTAATTGCAATTACGAATACTAATATTCATTACTTAAATATTGCTAAGTCTTGGCATAAATGCACATTACGATCTGTCTGTAATGAGTTCCTAATCGTACCTTGCGCACGGACCCGATAGGAACGGGCAAAGTGAAATATCCCGTGAAATTTCAGGTTAATATAGAGGTTGTAATGTTTTGAATACCTCCTGTTGACAACGACTCGCATGATACTAGATCATCCACCGACAACGTAGTCAGAAATCCCATTCACATCGCAGCTGCAGTCAATATCACTCAAATGCTACGAAATCATGTATAGACGATAACGGAATAATAACGAATCGCTTTGAACACCACTAAAAACAGTAACACCACAATCCGCAGTTTAGTGATTTACACTGGTCTATTCATAGATTCCGCTAGAAGTAGATTTACATATACGGCATGACTGTGGATAATGATTACATACCCTTGGCAACATCGCCTTCGGGAGCTGATGGATTTGGTGAGCAGAAAGAACGAATAACGCGAAGGTGAGTCACCTTTTAAATTGTATCTGATTCTAAATGTGGAGTACAGCTTAGATCTCACTCGTTGTAGGCCGCATAAGAAGCTTTCATTCCCATTAAACCTCCTTCCTTCATCAATACGAGCGCGACAAAAACTACTCCTTATAACACTGGGTGTACCGACAATTGCATTATTACTCTTGATAGGTCGACATCTATTTGGCACGCGGTCATCCCCACCAAGCGACTTGGAAATCCACGATAACCCTTACTTTTATACAGGGGATGTATGGGAACATAATCAACAAGTTGCTGATCGACTCGATCGATGTGCTTCTTTAGGCTTATTACGAAATACTTCTCTTCCTTTCGGACAAAATGAGATATTAGACGACGAAGAAGAAGCCGAACTTGTATCGAATGGATGCGGTACGAACCAAACTACAATAATCATCTTATCTTCATTATGGTTTGCAGAAGCTTTCGCAGGTACTTCTACAGCTGGGGAAACAATTTACGCTCAAAGTGTGATAAGTACTTTGAATTATCATAATTATTCATACGTTTTCGCAAGTTTAGGTTGGTATAATCCGGATATGAGGAAGACTGTGGAACTTTGGCATAAACATCGTGATAATGTTAGAATGGTTTTAGCTGATCCTGATCAAGTTGGGGTCTGTTATAATAACCTTGAGCAGAAATGTATCAAGACGGAGGATAATATGGAAGGGATTGAAGTTTGGAGAGTGATGAGTTTCTGGTATTGGGACGAGTGAGTTTCCTTCTTGCATCTGTAGTTATTGCACTTATGTGTTGACCCTTTTGACGGTCCAGCGCCGCAAATCCACTCGGCGAGCAATTCACCTTGTCTCCTTCACCAAGAAACAACAACTACTTCCTCTCGTATTCTATCGAACCTACTTGCCGAAGATTACCCTCTTTACCGACGTCCGAAAGGTCGCACCCGCCTCAAGCTTATTTACTAGCTAAACAGATTAAATATCTCGAAGATACTCCTAGATTCTCGTGGACATTAGAAGCTCTTGCAAAGTTACAGGATGACTACGGTATCAAAGTAGTAGCAGGAATGACAGATGATGACGAAGTGATATCCCAACAAGTTAAAGAAGCGGGTTTGACAAATTTGGGTAGACTGAATAAATTAGATTTCTATCTACAATTATCGAAAAGTTTCGTATTTATAGGTGTTGGTCAACCTCGAATTAGTCCTAGTCCGTGGGATGCGCTTTGTATGGGTGTTCCTGTGAGCTACTTTTGCGTTTGCCTCTCGCTCGAAGCAAAGACTAATACGTTTGAATGGCCTAGTTTATCAATCCGATTCTGAGCTGGGACGAGGCGGATCCGGAAAATAGGACGAGCTGGCATGCTCAGCAATGGCACATGACGGATCTCGAGCCGTGAGTATGCCGTTCATTCGAGTTGACCCCGACACTCGATCCATAGCAATAAGTCGAACCTTGCTGATCCGATGATCGTGACTAGACCATACGTGTATTCCGTCAAAGCTCACGATCTTGAAGCGCTGCACCAAGCAGTAGGTCAGGCCCTCAGTACACCGATACAAAGTTTCATACCGGATTACATGCGATTCGACTATGCGACGGGCCGTACGGCGGATCTAGTAGAAGGAGATTGGAGGGGAAAAGCTCAAGTCATACTGGATGATAGGATACGCAGTGGCGAGGGTCAAGTGAGTGGTAATTGTGTAAATGATATAGTATACGTTTGCTCATCCAACTCTACCCGAATAGGTGTTTATAATGTAACGAGTGTCTTGATCGGATGCGGAATTAGAAATTAGGAAGGGTGTTACGGCTTGGTATGATTAAGGACTTAAATATGATTTGATTCGCATCTACGGAAGATGTCCTGACATCAGTATCATGTATCTGTTGTACTTGTGCTGTACTCGCAGTGAGTGAGAAAGATGATAGCATCGGAATGAGATTATGTTGTTGCAAGTGTAAGAATGTCTAATTATGTACATTGTATATAGCAGTGTATGAGCAGCTCATAACTTCCTAACTCCATTATAAAGTCAATACCCCTCTAAGAGTATTTTTCTCCACATCGCTCAACTCGTTGATCATAAAATGTATATCGTTATTATTGTTACCGTAAGATTGACGTAAAATATCGGTGAGATGTTGCTGCAATGAAAATCTTTAGTATCTAATCCTCATATCAGAGTACGATTTACTCACTCCCATATCTATTTGAGCCAATGGATCAGATTTCAAATCCTCATCGTCATCCTGAGCATCGTTCTCATTGCCATCTTTCGTATCTAGCCAAGCTACTTTATATGTCAGCATTGAGTGAAGGAGACATCGCAGTAAACTCACAAGATAGATAATCGAATTCTCCCACTTCATCACCGCCAGCAAGCAAATCATCATCATCCCAATCCTCATCCTGCGATCGGTAGATGTTTTAGCGTCTTGTCGATTTATGAAAGGAATATAAACTCACTCCATCATCATCTTCTATGTCATAATCTACCTTCTTCCCTTTATCTTTCTGCAAAGGTTCACTCTGTACATCTTTCAGAATTAATTTAAATGCTTTGAGAGGGAAAGGGATCTGTGTGAATTGGTTTGGGTCTGACAAAGTATCGTTAGCCAAACCTGAAGCGACAGGAGTTTGATACTGACTATTTCGAGTTCGTGATCGTGTCATTATAGCTATTTCTCATTCCATCAGCACCTTATTCAACGTCTCATCTGTCTACCAACTCACTATCTCTATTCCTTTCATCCACTATTAGATCGCCCTTACACACCACCCCCTTCAACCGACTATCATCCGCCATGAACAACTTTGAAAGACCCAAAGCTGAAACCCGGATATTCCAAGATCCTGTTATAGTATCTGAGTGTTCACACCATGCTTCCAATACAACTTGTAAACCAGATTTCTCCGCTCCATTTGTAACCACTGAGAAAGATGTCAAAAGGTCGATTGTCGAAGTGGTATATTCCGTTCCGAATAGATATGCAAAAGGTAACGCCAGGGTCTATATCAATCTGTTAGTCGGTATGCTAGTGCTACTACAGCATGAAGCTCACCTGGATGAAAGACGGTAATTTAGCAGTAGTCAAACGATCTACAATCGCTCGAAGCAAATCAGGTAAGACCGGAGCCATCACACTTCCTGCTTTTCGGAATAGATGCATGATCAATTCGCCAACGAATATACCGCCTGATTCGGAGAACGTGGGTGCTAGGAATCTAGAGAGCAGGTGGAATATCGAGTGAATTCCGTTGTTTCCTTCTCGATCGTGCCTGCATGTGGACGACCATTTCAGCGACGGTGAGAGGTATGAACGATAGCTGACTGAATCGATACATCGCACTCACCACTGAATGAGCTTGTCGCAATCCTTTCTGACCACTAATGTCAGGTGTATCATCCCGTGCTGGATCATTGTCAGGACGATCATATGAATTAGTCCTACGGCAACTCACCTGGATGACATCCATATCATCTGTAGTCCTTAGTACTCCCATCACAGCCACAGTGACAGACCCAATGAGTTCAGGTTCTAACGGACCACCTCTTGTCCGTATAAGACTATTGGCAAGTTGAACCGCCTCTCCAGGGATATGTACCGTATCGTCGTCTACAGGGGTAGAAATTGCTTCGGCTAATTTAGGACCAATGAGTCGGACGAGAGCTGGCGCGACTGTAGGATCAGGAAGCGATGCAAGGGATTCAAAGGTTTCTTCGACGATTGCAGTGGTTACGGGGTCTATCATAGTCGTCAATAAAGCTCTCACCGCATTGCTTACTTACCATCAGTATATTTCACCCATACATCATATATCCTAACTGCGATTTCTCCAACACTTTCTCCATTGATCAAGTTCGTATCTAAGGCAAAGACCGCCCTGATCGTTTCCAAAACTAGGTAGAGAGTTTCATTGCTGATTTCAGGCAGGAGCGGTAAAAGCAATGAGAGGATCTGACGAGATTGCGGTTGGATGACCTCGGATGGGATGTGGCGGCAGAAGCTGTAGAGGATTGGTATCAGAATGTTGCTAAATGACTAAGCCACTCACTTTTTGATCGTCTTCACGGCAGATATTTTGACAGGAACGCTGATTTCCTGGCTATTCAATACTTGTACAGCTGCGGCAAGATATTGACCTGCAAGGGGTTTCGAAAGTGAAGAAGCAAACTGCGATGCAAAGACGAATGCTCGGCCTTGTAGGAAGGGTGTCTCTGCAAATCGACTCAGCTTCGCGTCAGAGGGAATCACAAGACCGTACTCACCCGCCTGCTGCAGCAACCCAGGAATGACCTGGTCGAAGAGATATCGCACGTCGAAAGTGGGAGTTTTACCGCCCGCCTCATCCTCTTCCAAAATCTCTCTCAAATCATCGGAGACTCCTCCTACCAGTGATAGAGCGGATTCCAACGGCTTCCACCTATAGTCCAGCGACGTTATCAGAACGAATCTCGTACTGTCATCCGACAAACTTACCAATCTGCGTTACCAGACGCTTTCAACTGAGCGGAATGCTGAATCTTCTCTTGGACTTTCGATTGCAGAATCAATGTCACCGGTTTTGACCATTTATCCATCATTGACTGTGCCCGATGCATCAGCGGCACTCCAAACCGAATCGCAGACTTACACCGATCAGATCGTATCCTGAAGACCTTATTCCATACTGCTCAGTCTCGTCGTCTTCGTCAATCACGAATGCGTTGGGATCTTCCATCCATTCTTCTTCCTGCGCTTATGTCAGCGACGTACAAAAGCAGGGTTGGATTGACTCACATTCTCCCTCGTGATCTGCGTATACTGAAGAACGATATCCACTACCCCTTGCATCGTTTCATTGCCACTGCCTGATGCATCCAAGAGTACTGCAGGAGCGTTCTTCGTGCGCACAGCAGGAGTAAGGAAGTCAAATATCGCGCAAGCTAAATCCGTGATATCTATACGGGGGTCTAGCATTCCGACGTCTGATACGGGAGAAGGAGGTTCAGGAGCATCATCTCCGTTGGTCAAGTAGAACGCCTGGAATTGGAGTTGTAGCGAATGCAAATTCTGAATTGCTAGAGGGATGTAAGTGGGTAAATGAGGGTGAAGGTATTTCGGGAATGCATTGTGGAATAGGGAAAATGTCTATTGGGGGGGTCAGCGGCGACTGGGAGTGTTGGTCAATAAGACTCACCCTGAAGATCTCGATCCGTAAACTCAACTCCTCCCAATTCTTCCTGACTTCTTCCGAGGCATCTAACGACAACAATTGGGTAAAAGCGCTAAGCCATACCGGCGACAGGCTGTCCATTGCTGATTTGACCGATGCGGGGTGTTCGTCTTTGACGGTTTCTAACATTCTCAAGGTTTGTCGGAATACCGAGATCGTTTGCGCACGGGTCGTTGCCGAGTGGCGCTGAAGAAGAGGTCAGACTAGACTACAGTGGAAAGAACTAGTGCTCACCTCGGGATCGCCCAGAATACCTAAAACAGCGGGTAGTAGATCTTGCACCACGGGCAAAAGTTGATCTTCACTGAGATCATTCCTGACGAAATCCGAAATCACCCTCATAGCTCCGTGGACCGAGTTTGACGACCGTCCTAGCAATCCGACGAGTTGTGAGAGTAGATCTGGGTAATCGTCTGGCCAATCGAACCGTGCGACTGTAGATAGAGCGAATGCCTAAATTATGGAGTGAGTCGATCTGCATTTTTGGGTGAAGATGTAAAAAACCTACCGCTGATAGTCTGATCTTACGTTGAGGGTCTGAGAGTCCGCTAAATATGATAGGCCGTATTTGCGATTTAGTCTATTGCACGGAGTCAGTGAGGTTGTCACATGGCCAAGAGACCTCTGTGCTCACCTCGATAGGTGTTATCGGATGCTGGAAGCTTGCTGAGGCGGGTGTCCAGTGTTGATTGATATATTGTTGTAAAAGTACCCCTGCAGAGTGTGATCGACAGTAAACGTTAGCTTGGCCCGTTAATTGTGATATGACACCTCAACTTATCTGTCTTTGAGCGAGATCCGCTTCTTGAGCGAGCAGAATCTTGGCCAGACTCAGCCCTCCCTCTGTAGTCATTCCCCCGTCAGTACTGTTCAACGTTTCGAATGATCTAAACCCACCTGGCATCAAGAACAGTTGCTTCAGCTGTTCTTCCGCATTCTTACGTATAGCTTCGTCGGGATTGAGAGTGGCCTGCAAGCATGAGAGGACCTGTGTCTCCATGATGAATCGGTGAGATGGCTATAATATCAAGAAATTTAAGTATGAATTTACGGAATAAGAACAAATAATAATGTTCAATCTGAAACGCGTCCAACTTTTTGACTTCTAAATGAATGAGTGATAGGCGCGCGAAAGAGCCACTGCTCATTGGGGGGGATCAGCATGCCTAGCAACCATTGAACCCTCTTTCCCCACAATCAGGCACGGGAGCCCCACTTTTGATCACTTTTAAACAAGGTTTTGACTTGTTACTTCATGTTTCAATCAACTTTTCTAACATCTACTCAACTTCTAAACATTTGACAATCAGCAATAACTCTACTTCTTTCCCCAGCTTGCAATTGGTACAACAACGCCTCACATCCCCCTCGCTACGAATCTGCAGCTGAAAATAACTTCACCCCCGACATCAACACCTGTCAGTAATGATGTGCCATCTTTCTCTTGCGTGGGTGGCGAGAAAGCTGATGTGAGCTGTACGTAGACAGATACAAACCTATCCCTTGCTTCTCACCGCTATCAAAAGCACCAAATGAACATGTACACGTCCGCTCACACCACACCGTCTTCCAAGGGGTCAAGCAGGACCAGTGGAAGTAGATCAACCGCAGCCGAACCTCTCTCCTTCCGCCACCTTCTCAGAAGCGGACCACACGCATTGACCCCTATAACCATTTCCAATTCTGCAGATAAACTTCCTCCACTGATAGACTCCGTTGCCGAAGATGTTTTACAAGAACTACTCAAGCGAACCGCATCAGACGAGGTGACAGCCAATGGCTTTATGCTCACATTTTTCCGCCACCTCATACCACCAATACACTTTATACACATGGACCGATACGGTATGGGTATGCGTTCAGCCGGTTCTGGAATTGATTTGACCATGGTCATGGTAAAAGACGGACCCACATGGGGTCAACTAAGCGGTGTTCAGGAGCATAGAATGTGGCACGACAAAGGGAAAGAAATTGTGGTGAGTGTTCATCTCTGAAGAAAAGTCCTATCCGTTAACGATACGCCTGGTCGTGACAGGACGAGAAGAAGAAGAAAAAGCAAGAATCATCGGGGAAGAAGAGAGATATCGCGGAGGACGGTCCCAGCTCCAGTCAGTGACAACGTCTCATTAGTAGAGAGCAAAATCTTTAAAACTATGCTGACAGCGTTATAGATCAACAACCCATGCCATTGAAGAAGATTAAGACGAGACCTGGCCGATCCGTACCATCTTACACCGCCGCTGAAGAAGTTTTCGGCTGTATTAAGCCCGATTACTTTGGCTACGTCCTGACAAATGACTCATTGGAGGATGTAGAACCGGATGCGAACCTGAAAGGAAAGGAGAAAGAGTCTGGCGAGGATCCAAAATCGGCTGACCAGATCAAGGAGCTATCTTCCAAATCCAAGGACCTCATGAACATGCGATCTCGAGGGTACAGCTTGTGCCCCTTCATCACTGGCGAGCTCAAGCCTCGAGAGGACCAGTACAACGAAGGTTTATCTCGCCAACTCTGCTATCAAAGAAACGCATATGAGCTGGCAGGGACCTGGATAGGTTTGTTGCATATCAAGGTGCGATTCTCTAGGCTGGTGATGCTGAAGTCGGACACGATCGTAATTGAGACGTTAGACAGGGAGTTGCAGGGAAAATTGCAGACGATACCTCAGGTAAGTTGTCCTTCCAGCACTAGATTGACAATTACGATGCTGACAATGGTATGATAGTTGTGGGACATATCGAATGGGTACAGCAGCATGCCATGGCTGATGGGCACCCCCAAGCCATTCCCAGTTGACTCGGTTTTATGGTCTACCCTATGGAACACCGTTCTGCAAGCCGCTCGATTGGTGTCGGATCTTCCTGTTGACCGACTTGTAGAACGAATCCCTCTGCCCGACTCCGATAAAGTTCCTGCCTGGAGCCGACTGAAAGAAATGGTGCACTCGGCGGCTAATCCTACCCCTCTCGATTCGGCCGCTGCGGTGGAGATAAGTCGACCAAGGCGCGGATGTTGTCTTATGAGCGTGAGGGCAATTCAAAGAGTGAGGAATATGTCAGGGTGTATTACAATTACCTGGAATCGCGAAATCTCTGGGATGAGAGCGGAGAGATCAAGGAGACTGCGTTGTATTCTCCCTCAGATCAACATCCAGCCTCCTGTTCTTCATCCTCGACTTCGTCTTCGGAATATTGGGCATCATCAATTGACCCACAGGTCGAAGAGTACCAGAGGACGACTGACGACCTTCAAGTGTTGGTAAACCAAGGCGTCAAAGTCTTTTGGATCAAGCCTACATTGATGGATGATCTCATAAAAGACGGAGTCTCTTGGATCTTAAGTACGAGGTGAATTCATCAAGCTCAAGCTAAGCTTGGCCAAGTGTCTGAGGAGGTGGTCACAGTTGGACCTGTCCAGAACCCCGAAGTGTACGACATAAGTTTCTGATTTAAAGTGAGTAGAACATCCTCTACAGAATTCTTCTCGCTGACAACTAAACATTTTAAATCGGAAAGGATTTCAATCATTGCGGGAGTCCGAGAAATCAAGTTTAGTCGAGCGGACAGTCATGTTGTACGTATTTACGTATTCCTGGATCAAGACGTTTGTGGACTCTTTCAGTCCAGAAGTTCAAGCTGCGGCTGTGGTAGACAAACCTATGATGTTCAGAGAGACCAATTCCGGTGAGTCAAAAGAGGAATAAGATCAACGATAACCATCGTAGCCACCTGTGGGGGAGGAGGTATATCACCAACTTCCGGTGCCGCAATTTGGATCGCAGACTATATGCTTCAGGGTGTCAATCCTGATAACTTGAGACTATACTTCCATCAAGGGAGTATCGGCAATTGTGAGTGACCCATCCATATCTCGAATACATCTCGTTGACTGGTTTGCAGGCGCATACTGCTGGTGGGGTACTTCCAACCTGTTCGCTCCGTACTACGGCGCGTACCTTGTCACCTCGGCCTCATCAGGAATATCAAACATCTCGGCGCTCGATGACTGGTCCACCTCATTGGCAGCATACGCTTTATACACGGAAAATTGCAATACACCTGAAAAAGTGGTCCTCATCAACACCGATTGTTATCCAAACACAACTACCACTGGACGACCATCTCAGACTTTTGATCTTTCCGGTTTAGGAGATGACTGCAAGAGTGTCAAGGTGAAACAATTGACCGCTCCGTTCGCAACCAGTCAACAGCAATTGGGTCAAACCCCTACTCTCGGCGGAGTTAGTTTCGATAATACAACGTGTAACGCTTTTGGGCAGGAGTCGTTCAAATATGCCGATGTTAGCGAAGGTAGTGCAAAGGTAGAAGTGTGGTCGAGTGAAGTGGTCATAGTGTATACGTCGTGACGCATTGTCTCGGAATGGATTGAATCGATTGAAAACTAGCCTCGCGGTATGCTCGAGTCTGCGTGCTACTGAATATGTGATACTGAAGATCGCACAGGAGCGCTACTTCCTCTACCATCTCGTAACCGACCGATGATCCCGTAAGATTACACAATCCTGAGCTGCTCCGGAATTGCCGACCTTCCAAAGCTCCTGTTCATCGACAACTATCCTCTGATGATGCATTCAGGTCAGTGGAGAGTCGAGATTTAGGATGAGATAAGGCGAGGTGGACAAGTTAGGAGGTTAGGGGCTTTAGGAGGTTAGGAGGGAGGGAATCATCAGTCCTTTTCTCGAGTAATATCGGAGAGAAAGAGGGATATCTCCTTAGACGTGATGCGTTGCTTACTGTTCGTCCATATACGGCTCAAGCGATTTGGACACGCATTGTATTACTTGTAAACAATATGCAGACCGACGGAATCGGAAATTTCCATTCATTCCATCTCCATTCATGACTCAGAAGCTGGATATCGGTCACAAAGTCTTGGGCTTTCCACAATCTCACCATTGGGGCTGCGGAATACATTATTGATCTTAGTCATCACGCTTTCATGTTTATGATTGCGCTCACTCGATCTCGACCAGACTCAACTGGCATATCACCTTTATCTCCGTTTGCTCTAGCCTTTTGCCTTGTTGTAAGACATGTGGTGGCACGTGCAGCGACTCTTGAAAGTCAATCAATTTAATATAACGTCGTTCTGTGTCATTCTCGTCGTTCTCGTATCTTTCCAGTATTTGTTCAGCCTTCTCGATACCATGAACCACATGACTGTTTCGGTGAAGCGTTACATATGCTTCGAGTATCTCTCTCCTAAGCTGAATCAGTAGATATTGATCGATATAGCAATTATCACTCACTTTATGTCAAGCGGAAGCCCAGCGAGGATACGGTGGTCTTCGACTTCTTCCCCAACATCCTCTAATATCGATACTATCATCCATCCATCTTCCGGACGATCCCCCTTCCAGATAAACATCCCATAATATAAAGGCACTAAATCACCTTGGAGGCGTGGAAGATATGATCGGTAGATATAATCCTCGTTGATGATGCCGGAGAGAGCGTTCGACCTGACATGCTGAGTGCAAACATCCCAATCGTTGATCTCAGCAGGGAAGTCTTCTGGGAAAGTTTCGAGGTTTGTGAATCGGATCACAATCGGTGTAGGAGCACCATCAGATCGAACAATTTGTCCCCTGAAAACGTCCCACGTTCTACCCGAATGAATACGTTCTACAATTGTGACAGGTAAGATGTCGTCAAGGTTAACATTTGAATCGGTGGATGGCGGAGGAGTAGGGCAATTCCACTGCCGAAGTGCGTATGTCTTCTTCCACTTGTTTTTGTCGTGAGGACGATTGGACGAAGTTGGCACAGCAAGAGGACGATTGGACGAAGTTGGCACAGCAAGAGAATCTATGTCGTTAGGTGGACTAGGAGTCTGCACTCGTGGTGGTGTGAGCTGTTCATGAGTGACGCGATACTGATCATTGAATGTGGACTCGACTTGGGGAGGTTGGATTCTGGTATACATTTGATCGAGAACGTCGGCGCCGTAGTATTCCACGCGAGGCGATGTCGAATAAGTTGGGTTGATGAGCTGAAGGAAATTCTTTTTGCAGTCTTCTGTGAAGAAGGGAGCGACGGTTGATGGGTATACAGGCGGCGAGATACGAGTGGCATCGTATTCAGATCGTATTGGTTTGAGCGGTTGAGATTTGGCGTTGCTCATCTCGAAGTTGTTTGATGTAGTCTTACTTCTCAGGATATGAGAATGACAAGCAAACCTTTTATAGGACTTTCAGATAGGTAGAGGTTGAATGATAGTTTGGGTTGATGAGAGATGCGTTACGAAAACATGTTGGCCACAGGTAAAGATCAGATGACGAAGCATTTACAGTATTGTCGTTATCTACTGTATCGGAATGGGCAATCGGATAACCTTATTCGCGGTGACGTAATAAACTGACGCACTACACTATCGACTACGCTTCGTTGTTCATGATACAGTTGCCGACAATAGAGTAAGACCGACATCGTGTTTCATGCTCAATCTATGATAATTATATGCGATATAAGAGAAGAAACAACAATGGGAAATAAATACGACATAGATACAACCGAAAAAATCCCCTAATCCGCTGCCCCGCCTCCTGCCTTAGCAAAAGCGTGCCTACATAACCGATGGACGAGGCGCCAAACCCAAGTAGCAACTGCATGAATCCTTTCGTTATCATCATAACGATGTATAACGTCAGGACATGGCCACTCGTCAACTCTGTCTGCATCTCCCATATCTTTGGTAGCGACGAGGTACCTATATACCGATGTCAATTTGATACTTAGGGGGTTGCAGATACTCACAGACGACCCGCATTCCTCATCTCTCTCCCCTTGATACCCGGCAAATACGCCTACGTTTCGAATAGCTTTCGTGATGCTTCTAGCTCGGGCACCGTACCAATCACGTATGACATCAAAGTCATGGAATACCAATGTAGAGGAAACAAACTTTAGCGCCACCAGCTTGAGTAATTTATCTAATATTCTCTTGGTTCGGAACGATTCAATACTTTCATCTGCCTTTGTGGTGAAGTGGAAAATCGTTTCCAAGATAAGAGAAGCGGCAATGAGACCGAATATATCGGGAAATTGAGAGATTGTGGATGCGGCGAGAAGGATTTCTACCTGTTTGGTGAGCCGACTAATAAGTTTGCTCGAGGGATCCGAAAGAATGTAGGGGATTTATCACCTACTAGCTGCTGAAACTTTGTTTCTGAGGCATTGTACGTGAAGTCGGGTGTACCAGGCGAATACTTCATCTTGAGAAGGCCAGAGTTGTCGAGAAGAGTAGTGATGGCTGGGATGAGGGAGTTATAGGAGGAGAAGATCTGTAGGATTAGTCGAGAGGTCGTAAGTGGGGCGGGTTTCCCGCGAGAATAATATCTCAAATTCCTGTGCATGACCAATCAGCCGGGTTCGTAAGTAACTGTACTCACCTAAAAGATCCCAGGGAAGCTTTTGAGAACGAAGCAGTTCTAATGATATCTGTCAAGTCTATGACCCCTTGACTATAGGATCGAACTCCATCACCATGACTAGGGGCTAGAGAGAATTTCTTGAATTTTTCGCCATGCTACTACTTCAACTTCCATCCCCGTATCCGCAAGAAGTTTATCGAAAACTTCTTCTTTCTCTCTTATATATTGCTGCACAACGCTGAATGTATCGTTGATAGCTTCTATTAGTGTCCGCTCGATGCGGCTTGGTGACATGGAAGAGTGAAGCAATTCAGTTCCGATTCGTGGCGGCGAAGAATGGACAATGTTCGAGATGTGGGCTTGGGTAGCAGTTGGTTTAGGTTGATGCTACGACAAATATATTAGCCAGGATCTATTAAAAGGTATAAGCTGTAAAGACTCACAGACAATCTCGCCTGGCCTTTCTGTTTGGATTAATGCAGAATGATATCCACGAGTATAGTCTGTAAATAGCTTTCGCCACTTATCAGCCAAAAGTTTAGCTTCTTGACCGGGCTTCTTTTCGAGAAACTTGATGGCGGAGGCAACCATGTCCTGGGACTCTTGAGCCAATTCCACCAAGCATTGCAGTATGGGGAATGGAGTATCTTGAAGGGTGCCCATCACTAAGCGAGGTAGGCAGACGCGATGCACAAGGGTGGTGGTGGTGGTGGCGGTGGTAGATGAAGAGGATACTTTATCTTCTAGAATAGGTTTAGAGGCGGTGACAAAGTCGATACGCACAGGACCTGCTTTGGAGAAAATTCTATAACACCACTCGTCCAATGATTTTCTTTAGCATGGACCGGGATCAACAAGATATCAAGATAAAACAGATCGAACTGATACTGTTAGCATTCAAACTCCATCTTGTGTACTCACATGTTGAGTAAATGCATCCACATCTTTCAATCCTTTCTCGGTTCTCTGTTGAAATTGCCTTTGTCATTGTGGCCATCTAGCCTTGTCCAAAAAAAAAACTGCTCATTGCGTGAGCTCGTCTTCGATTCTTGACGGTGCGTTTGATTATAGGGGCACATTGTCTTGACTTGATGCTTGGACTTGATAGTTATGCGAGGCGATATGCAAAAATGATGAGTAGATGAAGGAAAATGAGGAAGATATCAGGTTGAATGACTACTAGTACAAACGGATGACGTGTAATGTTGACATTATCAGTCTATTCATTCCAAGGAACAGCGATCGAGAGACTCCCGTAAAGAGATCTAAGATTTGACTTATCAAGGGTTCCTATGTGTTTCTTATCGCATTTACGTAAACTGATTATCCACGCACCCTTATACTATAAGCTTAAGCTTCTCCTCTCATCATTTATCCATAGTTGGCCATCATATATCTATAGACTTTCAGTGCACGTCTTTCACGGCTTCAACATCCCCAAGACAAGCTCAACGGACCAACGCCATGGCTGATGCAACACTGAGCTTCGAATTCGAATTAAGAGCACTTGTATATGTATATCTTGAACGACGAAGCTCTAAAGTGAGTATATCTTGGGTCACACGCTCCTTAGCTCGTCTGCCAGCTGACTAGACCATTTACAGCTCGTCATTCGCGCAGCGTGCAGGTCCCTCGTATCATTACGGACTAGAAGGAATGGATGATGGAAAATTCGCGTCGAGAGGAAGGGCAAGTAATAAAAATTGGACCGGTAAGCTGACTCTGCTATGTGTCTTTGTCAAAATTGATATTTACATTTTACGCTTATCCTACTATTGTCGAAGGCTGAGCCAGTGGGTACTGAAAAGATCACTTCTTCGGCAGTCTCAGTCTGCATAGATAAAATTGGTCAAATTGTTTTATAGTGAGTTTGTTTTTGTACCTTACAACCTAATCACGCGTTCGGCTCGGTTGCTTTCTGACCTTGCAACCTGTACTGTCTGATTGTATCAGCAGAATGTCCGCGCTTTCGCCTCGGTCGCTGCGATCTTGACCTCTGCAAGGCTTCTCACTTATCTGGACAATGAGGAACACTTATATGATATGAAGGTGAGCTTGAAGCGCTGTTTGAACTGATTTTTTAAGTTCGGGCGGTCGCAGGTGCCCAGGCTGCAGCGGATCAATGGTTCAGGTTGAAGCAGAAGAGCTGAAACCACTTTGCTTAGCTCTATGGCGCCTGATTGACCATCCAACGGAGTTCTTATCCCTTCTTTTTGACCATTGATCCGTCGCGGCCGGCAATAGACCCGTACTTCCCGTCACATCCACGATTCGAGTCATATTGAGAGGGTTCCAATAGTAAGCTCCTCGGTCTGAACGAAACCCAGAATGCCTGTCGTTTTAACTGATAATGATACTCTCCCACGATTCTGCTGCACCCAGAGCTATACCTCTTTCGCGCTCGACACGACTCTCTCTATTACCGCCGTCTTCTCATAAACAAGCAATAGTCTCACAAGGATTAAGATA
Organism: Kwoniella pini CBS 10737; assembly: GCF_000512605.2. Classification (NCBI taxonomy): domain Eukaryota; kingdom Fungi; phylum Basidiomycota; class Tremellomycetes; order Tremellales; family Cryptococcaceae; genus Kwoniella; species Kwoniella pini. Next base: position 1,388,417 of record NC_091726.1, read on the forward strand.
GATGAGCCATAGACTGACAAATCGTGAAAGTCGTTGCTTCATCACTATCTCTGTCCACTCCTGAGCTGAATCAGTGTGCTATTGTTCTTAGAAGTGATGAGATTGGTATTCTAGAACTACAAAATGAAAGAACAGTCGTTGGAAATCGTTGATATTTGGGGTTAGGGGTTAGGGGTTAGGGGTTAGGGGTTAGGGGTTAGGGGTTAGGGGTTAGGGGTTAGGGGTTAGGGGTTAGGGGTTAGGGGTTAGGGGTTAGGGGTTAGGGGTTAGGGGTTAGGGGTTAGGGGTTAGGGGTTAGGGGTTAGGGGTTAGGGGGGTTAGGGGTTAGGGGTTAGGGGGGTTAGGGGTTAGGGGTTAGGGGGGGTTAGGGGTTAGGGGTTAGGGGTTAGGGGGGTTAGGGGTTAGGGGGGTTAGGGGGGTTAGGGGTTAGGGGTTAGGGGGGTTAGGGGGGTTAGGGGTTAGGGGGGTTAGGGGTTAGGGGTTAGGGGTTAGGGGTTAGGGGTTAGGGGTTAGGGGTTAGGGGGGGTTAGGGGGTTAGGGGGGTTAGGGGGGTTAGGGGTTAGGGGTTAGGGGTTAGGGGGTTAGGGGTTAGGGGGTTAGGGGTTAGGGGGGTTAGGGGTTAGGGGGGTTAGGGGTTAGGGGGGTTAGGGGTTAGGGGGGTTAGGGGTTAGGGGTTAGGGGGGTTAGGGGTTAGGGGGTTAGGGGTTAGGGGTTAGGGGGTTAGGGGTTAGGGGGTTAGGGGGGTTAGGGGTTAGGGGTTAGGGGGTTAGGGGGTTAGGGGGTTAGGGGGGGTTAGGGGGTTAGGGGTTAGGGGGGGTTAGGGGTTAGGGGGGTTAGGGGTTAGGGGTTAGGGGTTAGGGGGGGGTTAGGGGTTAGGGGGGTTAGGGGGGTTAGGGGTTAGGGGGTTAGGGGGTTAGGGGGTTAGGGGGGTTAGGGGTTAGGGGTTAGGGGTTAGGGGGTTAGGGGTTAGGGGGTTAGGGGTTAGGGGGGTTAGGGGTTAGGGGGGTTAGGGGTTAGGGGTTAGGGGGGTTAGGGGGGTTAGGGGGTTAGGGGTTAGGGGGGTTAGGGGGGTTAGGGGTTAGGGGTTAGGGGGTTAGGGGGTTAGGGGTTAGGGGTTAGGGGGGTTAGGGGTTAGGGGGTTAGGGGGGTTAGGGGTTAGGGGTTAGGGGTTAGGGGTTAGGGGTTAGGGGTTAGGGGTTAGGGGGGTTAGGGGTTAGGGGTTAGGGGTTAGGGGGTTAGGGGGTTAGGGGTTAGGGGTTAGGGGTTAGGGGGGTTAGGGGGGTTAGGGGTTAGGGGTTAGGGGGTTAGGGGGTTAGGGGTTAGGGGTTAGGGGGTTAGGGGGGGTTAGGGGTTAGGGGGTTAGGGGGGTTAGGGGGTTAGGGGTTAGGGGTTAGGGGGTTGGGGTTGGGGGTTAGGGGGTTAGGGGGGTTAGGGGTTAGGGGGTTAGGGGGTTAGGGGGTTAGGGGGTTAGGGGGTTAGGGGGGTAGGGGGTTAGGGGGGGTTAGGGGTTAGGGGGTTAGGGGGTTAGGGGGTTAGGGGGGTTAGGGGTTAGGGGTTAGGGGTTAGGGGGTTAGGGGGGTTGGGGGTTGGGGGGTTAGGGGGTTAGGGGTTGGGGGTTGGGGGTTGGGGGGGTTGGGGGTTGGG